>NC_044572.1:62347964-63775464 GCF_901933205.1 Camarhynchus parvulus | reverse complement strand
ACAAGGAACAGAGCTGCTTCAAGGGTTATCCTTTTAAGGGTGCTTTGACCAGTTCCAAAAAAAAGCACAGTTTTCTTTCACTCTCGGGACCTCTTGTCCCCCCCATACTTGTCTACCCCCTGGGGCCGGGGGGTCTCCAAAACTGAACCCATCTCAGTTCTGAGCCATCGCCTCCCCCCTGCATGCAGCCTCTGTGTCGCGAGGAAGCATGGTTCTGTCCATGGCTGTACCAAAAAGAGTCCAGCAACCAGCTACTCCATCATCTCTTTCCGGCCTCTTCTTTACTCTCCCAGCCTCACTCACTGCTCCGACTGTCATTCTCTTGCCCATTTCCTCTTTATCATCCACTCCATCTCCCCTCCGGGAAAGGTCCAAATGCTCTGTGAGGTCTTCATTGTCCAGAAAGGGGTTAACAAACTCCTGCACTCAGCCAGGCTCCTTCCTTGCTGCACTCCCCCCTTCCCCCTCCTTCTTCACAGGCCGATATCACTTCAAGGCCACAGGCCCGTAGCAGCTTTCTCTCTCTCGTCTTCTAGCTGGGGGGGGGGGCTGCCCAAATCTTCTCGGGGCCTCTCTCCCTCTGTCTCTCCTGGGGGGGGCTGCCCAACACCTCCTGGTGCCCCCACCACCCTTCCATCCTGAGGGGTCAGGCCTACCTCTGCCGGGCCGCAGGTTTCCCCTCCCCCGCCCAGCTCGAAGCTGGGCAGGGGAGGCCTTGCCTCTTTGCTGGCCGGAAATCAAAGAGAGGGCCCAAGGGAGTGCTCTGCTTCTAACCCCTGTGTTCTCAGAGGCGCATCCACCCTCAGTGGCCAAGCCTGGTGTCAATTTAAAATCTGAACACCTATTGGCCTCTGGCCACTCCATTCCCAGAAAACCTGCTTCCTGTAAACCCACAACACCAAGAAACACAAACTACTTGTTAGTTGCCTGTTATGATCTGGCAACAAGACTGAGAAAGTAATACACTGCAGGCAAGATCAATTTTACCTGTTCTTCTTGGAACATTTTAATGTTTTGGCTGCAAGCAATACAGGAGGATTTCATGGGAAATTGCTGCCTGCAAGCCATGGTTTGGGGAAGTTCTCCTGGGTTAATCAGAAACAAATGGTATCCATGGGAATGACTGCTGAGTGGAAGGAATAGTGTCTGGAGTGAAGAGAAAAGCAAAATGAATGCAGAAGCTATCCAAGCTCTTTCCTGTGCAAAGTGAATGCTAATCACGCTGGTCCAGTGTCTCAGAAAAACTAATTCAGAGCACTAATTCAATGGGAAAAATTCTTCCACTCTTCCACTCAGAAAACAGCAGATTGAGGGACATGGAGTCATCAGTTTACAGGCAAAACAACTGCTGTACCTTGCAACCCTATAATATTGCAAAAGTATGCTTCCCAAACCCATACAATGTCCCACCAAAGGCAGTGCACCATTCTGATCCTCCCTGGCACTTCACCTGGAAATCACTCAGGATTGCAGCAGAACTCTGCATTTTTTCTCATCTTTTCCAGGACTATTTGTGATGTGCTTGCTGGAGACAACTAATCCTTGTGATCTTGAGGACTGATGTTACCATGACACACAAAAAATGATGGGCACATATGTCCTGCTTGATCTCTGTCATCTTAAGGTTTTTCTTTTCACCTTTCCAGAAGACTTCAGCATTACAGAATTTTATGTCACCTTAGAAGAAGCACGTTTGCTACGGATCAGCACGGGTCAAAGACACTTCAAAAACATGTCAAAAAGGGGTTGTGCATTTTGAAAAGTATTTTGATCTACCTACAGAGCCTGAACATTTTAGTGGTAGAGTAATTTTGAGAAAGGCCTATGCATCAGAAATATATGGGGATATGTGATCTTCCCTATGACAAAATGGGTTGGGAGAAAACAAATATTTACAGTATTACTGTGAAATTAAAAGATTTTTCGTTGATGACTTAATGACCAGCACAAGTCATTAAGTCTGAAAAAGCCCTGAAACCCCCATGATTTGTAGTTCTGAAAATACGATCTTGTTGCCATAACATGCTAAAATCTGCAGAAATTCTCCTTTCTAATTTTTGCTTGTTTACAACATGCTGCAGCTGGTATTTTCTTGGGTATTTTCTTATTTTTCAGGGAAATCTTTCAAGTATGACAGTAGTTAACAAAACTGAAATTTAAGAAAGTGCTTCTTCTGCTTTGATATTATGCCAGTTTTCCTCCCATAAAGTCTGAGGGATATTTACAGTCCTGAGCTTACTGTGAATCTTCATGGCCCAGTTCCAGACAAAGAGAATATCAGGCCTAAAAATACAGCTCCACAGATGCCTGGTATATCTAGACAGCACTGGGAGGCAGCACATTTCTGTGGATAGTGCACAGAAGTGGGAGTCCTTAAATGGGGGTTCTCTTTGCAGCTCTCCCACCAAATTTCATCAGGTTTCAGGAAAGCTGGGTTAACTTTCTGTGCTTTGATTTCCTAGATAAGACATGGTGTTAACATAGCTGTTTTATTTTGTAGAATACTTTGATTTTGATAGATAAGAAAGCAAAGTTATGGTCAAATATTTCTCTGAATGACCCAAACCTCCTCCTATTCCTTCTAGAAAGCTCTCAGCCACTTTTCTGAGGATCTTCTGTCAGTGGCACAGAGATTATTTCTGTCCCTCAAAACAGAGGACTTAATCTATCCAATGATTACATATTTGTAAGAAATGTTTATAAAAATGTAGTGGGTTTATTTAATTTCACAGAACCTGTGCAAGTTTTAAAGATGAAATATGTATTGCTAAGGAAAGTTTCTCAAAGTAATCATTCCCTTGGCACTGCAGTGACACCAGAGTGGGCTGGAGGCTTTGCTCAGCTCGGTCCCATGTGAGAGGTCTTGGCAGAGCAGCACAGCCTGCCTCCCCTTCACTCAGCACTCATCCTGCTCTGCAATGGCTGCACAAAATGCGTGCATTTGTGGAAGTTTCTTGTCTTGCAAGTTTCTGTGTAAGGGTTTGACACAGGAACACAGCCTGCAAGGAGCCACTGAATTGAGTTCTGTCTCAGTTCTAAATTTTTAGTTAGTGATTGAACTGCAGATGAATTACAGTGCATATGGGTATAGAAAGGCTCATTAATTCTGGCAGTAATCAGTCTTGTTTGGCTTTACAATGCAGAAACAGTTGTGCTGAGGGTTCTAGAAGAATAATCTCTTTATTACAATGAATATTAAAACAGCTGACTTAATAAAATTAATGTCTATATTGTATCTCTAAGAAAAGGGAATTCCAGGAGATGAATCAGAACTGTTGGAAAAATCTTCAGCATGCCTTTGGCATGTGCTAGATAAAATTTCTTGTCATTTAAGACACAGCACAGTTGTTTAACAGAAATTTAAGAGTCTCTTTATAAACACCATTCCTATTATAATATCAGTTTTGCTGAAATGCTTAAAAATGCAACATGGGCACAACTGACAAATATCAGAAGTAATTTTCAGTATCCTTTTTTTCCTTTTTAAATAACAATTAAAACCAGATTGTCACTTTAAACACAAATAACTAGACAACCAGCCAGCTTATAATATTTTGTAATTCTTATTAGAAAATCAAGAGTATTAAGACTATTGTCACGATTAGCCAAAATACTCCAAAAAAGTTCCAGCATGCAAAAGAATTGCCTTAGGCTTTGGCTTCAGAGACTTAACAGTCTCAGCCCAGTCTCATAAAATGGCCTGAAATACCAGTATTCCAACAGACCACACTACACAGACTTTCTTCTCCTTCATATAATTGTGAAGGAGAAAATACCCACACAAGAAATTCCCCAGGTGACAGGCTTATAAGACTGGTGGACAGAGACACTCAGTTCAGGAGAAAGGCCAAAGTTTTGGATTTTGTGATGTTTGAAATCTGCCTGCAAAGTCACATTAAACTGAATGGCTTGCCTAAATTTTGGCTGGTTGAACCAGTGATTACTTGAAAATCTCAGCTTTAATTTGAGAAAATGGGTATTTTCTCAGGACCACTGTTGTCCAGAAACCTGCCAGCATGAATCACAAAGGCACAAAACACAGCAGGTAAATAAAAACTATAGTTTTAAAGATCTTATGTATTTTTAAGCTAATCTTACATGGTTTTGAGGGGTGAGATTGTTTACCAAAGGATTTTTATGTTGATGAGTGGCAACACAATTCAGACCTCACTATTAAAGTGTTCAAATCAACCTGAACTATTATGAAAAAAACATGTCAGGAGAACACATACCCTTTTAAGTTATGCAAAATGAGGGCATGGCAACCTCTGGCGTAGGAGCAGCAAAAGAAAACTCAAGAGAATTTGGAATCAACAACCCCTTCCTTTTACTCAGCTGCAACCCAAACAGCATGAGTACAACTTTTATTCCATGGTGTACACCTCTGTTAGTTTCTCCTTCATACTTACATAAAATCTCCATCATACTTGCTTTGTATTCTTAAGGGGCAAGTTTGAAACATGGAGCTGATCTGAATCAGGTGTCTTCGTATGTGTTGGCAAGCAGTGCAGCCTAATAGGAATGGTTCTGCAGAGCAAAACAGTTGGTGCTGAGGCTCCAACATACACAGTGTGCATATAAGGGAGGTGCTATTTGGGACTAGCTGTAAATTGTGGTTTAGATGCTGCCTGGGAGTGGATCTTCCACTTAACTTCACCAGAAAGATACCCACTTTGTACACCTTAGGCTGCTCTACAATGTGAAACATGACATAGTAAATGGGGCTGATTTGAAGGAGAAATACAGTCCCACAGTGAGCTAAAACACTAACAGAGACACAGCCATTATCTCTGCTAACAGTCTAGTACAGTCCCATCCCACATCTCATCCTTTCAAGGGATGAAAGATGTCATGGATAGCAACCACCACACTCAGTTCTAACAATTTAACAGGCAAGCATCTGCTCTCAGCTGAGACTTGATTCCTTCTACTGTAAATGAGGAAAGAAATATCCCTGAGGAATTATTTGCACACATTAATAGATATTAGATGATTATATGTTAGAAGACATTAATAGATGTGAAGAAGTGGACTCTAGAGGTGCTAGCCATTACTGTTGAGAGAGCCTAGAAAAATACCTTACACAACATTCATACCTTGATAGCTTAAAGATGAGCAGAAGCCCATCCTGTGTCTACAGGAGTAAGATCATCAGCGAGATGCATTTCTGCTATGAGTGTCTGTGATTCTAGAACTGAAATAGTTTTTGATTAACTATAATTTCCTTTTTTTTTTGTATTTTCAAAATATGTAAAGAAGACT
Source organism: Camarhynchus parvulus (assembly GCF_901933205.1). NCBI lineage: Eukaryota > Metazoa > Chordata > Aves > Passeriformes > Thraupidae > Camarhynchus > Camarhynchus parvulus. The sequence continues at coordinate 63,770,202 of NC_044572.1, read as the reverse complement.
TTAACTTTGTACTTTTTTGGGTAGGCATGCAGTTTAAGAAAGGCCTGTGTTTTTCTTTAACGCTTTATTCATAGCCTGGATGGAATCAGTGTTCAGGTTAGGCTGAAAAATAACCTATTTAAGTATATATAAAATATAATTTTTTTACCATACTGCACCTTAATCCAATGTTTGCTCCGCAAGTATTTTCTGACTGGTTGTAGAGACCATAAGTGAGATTCTTCTCTGAGACCACTACATTAATACTCTAGTATTCTGATATTTTCAGGGTTCAAACCTCTCCTCCTACCTAACTATATTAATTTATTATGGCCTAGTTTTCTTAGACTGTAAACCTTCAACATAGTGGTGTAACAAGTATTTGATGTGTTGGTCAACAATACAGGTTTTGCCACTTCAACTCACTGCTGTGCAGCAGCAGGACTATGACACAGAGAGACAAATCTGCATAACTGTCTGGTCAGCTTCATCAGCACAGAAGCTTAGACACATTTATGTGCTTCCAAAGTGACTTAATTGGTATTTGGCTTTTATTCCTCTTAGATAGCACAAAAATTCTCAATCTAACAGCCAATATCAGCTGTAGCAGTTTTCTCCTTTGTGGGAAAAAAAACAGGGAATACCAAACCACAACCCCACATGACAAATTACTACTTTAGTCATTTGTGGATTTATTTTTAAATATAAACTCTGAGACAGGGCAAATGGAGAGGAATGTGAAAGACAAATCACTTCTAACCAGTGGAGAAATCCAAGGCCCGATACAACCTGCATGCATCAGTTTACAGCAGTGCAGAATCACACCCACTGCCTTTGGCTGGGACTGGCTGGTTTTTAAATTGACTTCTTTGTTCTGTGTGTTGTATTCTTGTCCACTGCAGCTTTCTGTAAGGAGTATTTTCGACAAGAAAGGGTCCTCCTGCTTTAGGCACACAGGCAACACTCCACAATTAATCAACAAGAACAATGCCACTAATAAATTGCTTTCAACTTTTTAATTTACTACTCCTCCATCCTGCTGCTGTGATTTAGTCCATGTCAGTGGGGTCTGGGGCATTCCAGGTAGCAAGGAGATTCTGTTAAGCAATAGTTTCTTTGTGCACAACATCTGGGATACTATGAATCTTTGCTAAGAGCAATCACCTTTCATGGGGCATGTTCCAGGAAAGAGATGTTAGATATTGCAGGTTTCCATCTTTGGCTAAACTGTAAGACTGCTCAGTTCATTGAGCAGTCCTGGAACTGAGATAACTTTTGGAATTCACAAATGTGGTCTGATTTAGACCAAAGTAAAATTTGAAAAAAAGAAAATAACTAACTTGTGAATCAAAAAGCCCTGTTTTTCAGTCATCTGTACCTCCAGTGCTTTCCTTTTTAGAAGATTATGTGCATAAATCCCAGGAAAGAATTGTGTAATATAGAGAAAGGAGAGTACTAGTTTGGGTTTGTATTTAGCAGAAATAAAGAATATGGTACTTAATGGGAGAGGGAGTGTCCTATCAGCTTAGCTCAGTAGGGTCTCACATGGCACAGTTTGAATACGAACATTGCTGCAGGGACTGAAAACTACCCTGGTGATTTTTGGACATTATATTACAAACAGCAGAATTCCAGGAAAGGCTTGCAGATCCCTAGAATTGCTTAGCATGTCAAATGAGGATCCAGAGTATACAGGTACACTGGAGGTCACAAGTGCAAGGAGCCTTTGGTTACTGGAGCCTGATTCTTGCACAGAATGGGAATTGCTAGCAAGTCTGTGCCAGGGGATGTTGGTGTAAGCCAGTCTAGAGCTGCCACTGATGTGAATCTCTGCCTCTATTCTGTACAAGCTGGGTGATGCTGCACTGATCATGGCCCTTCTGGATTCCCATGATCCCTAAGTGTCTCTGGGCCTTCTTACTGCTGAGTGCACAGCCCCAGGGGCAGAACCTTTTATTGACCTGGGTGTTTTGGCAAACACAAGTGAAGTAAGTGAAATAGGACAAGGATTCCTAGAGAAGTTAACTAAAAGAGAGACATTGAGGGGCTGGAGTGTGGCCTGAGAAGGGCAATGAAGCTGGTGAAGGATCTAGAGAGTAAATCCTGTGAGGGGCCAGTTAGGGACCTGGGAGTGTTTAGCCTGGAGAAGAAGAGGCTCAGACAGACCTTATTGCTCTCTACCACTCCCTGAAAGGGAGCTGCAGTGAGGTGGAGGCCAGTTTCCATCCAGCTAACATGTGACAGGGCAAAAGAAAATGGACTCAAGATGCAATAGGGGAGGTTTAGATTGGAGTTTAGGAAAAATTTCTTCACGGAAAAGGTTGTCAAGTACTGGAACACCTTCTCAGCAAAGAGGTTGAGCCACCATCCTTGAAGGTATTTAAAAGATGTGCAAATGTGGCGCTTAGAGACACGGTTTAGTGGTGGAGTTGGCAGTGCTGCGTTTATGATTGATGACCTTAAAGATCTTTTCCAACCTAAACGATTCTATGAACTGAAAATACAATGAGTTTGAGGCTGATAAAATGCAGATGAGTGATTTTGAGACAGAATTATGAGGTAACAGGTGTCAGGGGCTGTCTGGATGTGAAACAGAATAAGAGCTTGCAACAATATCCAAAAATGAGCCTGTGAACTCTGCACTGCTGTGGGTTAGTGACTGGAAACTGTTGGTCCATCCCTGCTGCTGTGACCATGGGTCACATGCAGTTGTAGGCTTGCAGATAACAGAAGTATGCCAACAGTTTGGCAAGATTTCAGAGAACAGGACCGGGGGGAAGGGCTTCCCTTTCAAGCTCAGGACTCTCAGGCTCCTGTCCATGTCACTCTTGACACCTTCTCTGAGTTTGAGGCCTGAGGACCTTAAAAGGATTGAACTAAATTCTTCCTTAAGCTATTTCTAGACACAGGGGAGCAGGTTAGCAGCAGTAAACTCTCAGCAGCTGACAGTATGGCATAGAAACTCAGCCCAAACTCTTTTGCATAAGAATGTACTAAATTAACAAGGTGACAAGTATCCTACTGTTTGTATTTTTGGAAAACAGTAAGGGTGATCCCAGTAAGCATGAGGAAAAGTAGGGGGAAATGGAATGACATAAGCAAGTCAAGGTAATTAGAAAACAAATCCTGCTAGAATGCAGAATAGTAAGTCCCAGAAGTCCTGTTATTGAAGTACTTTAAAATAGATAGAGAAGAAAATGAGCAATCCCACACTGATAGAGAGTAGGGAACTGTGTATCTTCATCTTTTGATTTCTACATAAAAATCCTGAGAATGAGCTCTTTATTCAAATATTTTGCCACAACTATTCTTATCCTACAATAGATTTTTTTTTCTTTTTGCTTGGTTATAAAAAATAAAAACAGAAGGACTTGTTCTCATGGCTCTAAGTCCAAATTCAAATACAGTTTCTTGGGTTTCTGTGAGGTGGGGTGAGGTCTCCCTTTTCTAGAAAAAAAGGGAAAGCTCTCCTTTACCTCTCACTTTTTTCCACCCCTCTCCTCCCACCTGTGTGCAAGATCTGAATATTTAAGCTAGGTATTTAACTGGAATGTTTGTCTGCACAATGTTAGGAATAAATCCATGAGCTTTGGCAGTCATATGAACTCAGCATTCTTCTCTAATGAGAAATTACGTAATTATTTATCTGAACGGCATCTGTCATTTAAATCTGTTTGTAGTACTTCTCACCATGAACACGCTTATCCTGCATATGCTTATACTGATTCACAAAAATAACAATCTCATTAATTTGTTCTCAGCACAGGAACAATGGATTCCTCAAGCCCTCAAAGCAACTCTTAAAACTGTTTGAACGTTTAAAGTGAAATATAACAACTCATAAAGAGAAGGCAGTATATGAGTCACCATTCACAAAGAATTTAAGGCAGCGACTTTCAGCAGTGATCAGCATTCATGACCACAAATTAAAAGAAGTTGTTAAACAGACAAATTTGCTCAGGAACACTAATAACTTTTAAAATTATTATGCAATGAAATAAAAAACACATTTCAGTCAGAATTGCATTTGGCTTAGACTGTGGGAAATAGAAAATCAGATCCAAACTGTTTCAGAATGTTTTGTGAAGGTTTATGCTAAAACCTGTCTTCTGAATAGCCCAAGCAACATGCAAACATATGGTCTGAAAATATCTTTTTAAACAACTTCTCACAGATTACAGCAATATTCTAATTTATTTTCCCATCTTCTTTGCACTCTTTTATAAACTCATCTATTCTCTTATACTATTTATAGTAGTAAACAATTTATAACAGACATTTTTTGTTTTAATGTTTGAAGTTTTGTATCAGATAATAATTTCTGGTCAGTAGATGGACTGAAAAATCCCATCTTGCTGAATGAGCCTGTATCCAGCAGCCATTAGCTGGGACACAGACAAACAGGAATATCAACTGGTGGTTTTGTCATGTGATCTCTTCCACTGCACATACAAATATAGAACATGACCATAAAAAGTAACAGAACATGCTCTCTGCAAAGTAATTTATTGCAGTTGATGCTAGATTGGTATGCCAGCTGGAATTACCTTCCTGGCTCCTACTATTTTCACATATACAGATAATAAAGGCTGTGCACTGCAACAGATTCCAAATGAAAAAAATAACATTATTAACAAGAAACAAAACTCCACAAAAGCAACTTTTAGCAATCTTGACTGTTTGAAAATGTTTGCTAGTGACTCAGAGCACAAATTAAAGAGTGAAATGAATTCTATAACTTCACCATTTTCATAGAGAGAAAAAAATATCACTTTTTGATGATATACATTTCTCTCTTTGCTAAGCACAAAAATATCCAAGGATTATTACAGATATAGGAGCTTTCTTTTTGTTTGAATTCTTTATTCATTAGTTTGTAAGCTGCAAGAGCTGAGCTAATTTATTTTTCCAGCACATTTTCCCCTCCCTCTTTTTTTTTTAAAGGCACCATGTATGACATCCCAACCTGACAGGAACTCAGTAAATCCCCTCAGTCTCCACACCGCTGTCTCTGAATGTCTACAAAGCTCCTATGCCATAATTGCAACTCGCTGGCTCATTCACAGCTTTACATTATAAAGCAAACAGTCTAGACAGCTGAATGACAGAATTACTCTCTTTTCTCTTGCATTTATAGATATGCTGTCATCTTCATTTGCTTTTCTCTACTCTGTGCATTCTGATACACTAATGATCAGCTTTCCTGTTTGGATTCCACACTGACTCCATGGCTCTAGGCTATAAATACAACCAGAGCCGAGATGACATCACAGCAATAAGGTCCCGGGGGAGCAGGGGCAGGATGCCTATTTCTTTCCTTCTCCTGGGTTAGCTGGTGATTACCAGCTTTTTCAAAATGCTTAACCAATGTGACTTTATAATAGAAAGTTTTTTCCTCATTGTGATGGAGATATAAAAAACCTAATGCCTGGAACCATCACTCTCTGCAGTGGGAAAAAAATACTCAATTTGTACAGAATAGGCAGCCTTCAATTATTTTCACATCTGTCCATAGTATAATTGGGTGTATCTGTGCAAAAAAATATATGCAAAAAGAGAAAAAGAATGGACAACAGTGTGTGTTCTGATGTCTACAAAAATGTGGAGCTAACAGTCTTTAAAAAAACTTAAGTAACTGGACTGGGTTTGCTCTCACTGATAAAAAGAAACTTTAGTCTGTAATATTCCTGGTATTTTTACTTTGGAATGAAGTGTACACACATATCATGTGGCACCTCCTCTGTGCTAAAGGATAGTTAAATGATAAAAGTGTGCTTTCTCGCCTTCAACAAACTGCAGAAATCTATGCAAGCCTGATAATGTACAACTCAGACGTATGGATGGCCAGCTCTGGTGATGTTTATGACAAGATTTTTATTATTTGTTGCTTTTCTTAATGGTTCTGTAACCATCATTCTAGATTGCTGGCGAATCTCTTTTTACCTCTACTCTTTCTTTGTTGTTTGTTTTTTAGCGTGTTTTGTTGACATTTTAAAATAAAAATTTCTAAACTTTACAGTTGAAAAATCTCAAACTTGACGTCGACTTGAGGTCAGAAAGTTGTAAGGGTAGGAGTAGGGAGAAGCCATTGCCATTCTCACTGGAAAAGCAGAGAAAATCCTACTGATAGCACATCAGCACAGGAGGCCAAACCAGGACCCACAGCTTATTCTTGTACCAGAGCTGGGACAATCCCAACACTCCAGAACACTACATTACATTATGGGCCATCAGAAACTGGTCACTGGAGAATATTTTACCTATGAACATGTAGAATTTTGTGGGCCACTGGGTGAAATTGTATTCACAGCCAATATAAATGACTGCTTGAGGCCTGTACCGATGGGAATTTTGCCTGTTCTGTGTGAGCCATGACCCACTTTTACTCTCTGAGATCAGGGACAGCTGGAAAAACAACTGATCCCTTCTTGCTTGGAACTCTGAAGTCTACTCTTTAATATCTATGGGCTTTTTTTTTCTTTTCCTTAGTACCCTTGCCATTAAAACATACTGATTACAAAAACTTCTAATTTGTGTCTCTAAGAACAATAGTGACAGCAAAACTTCAATAAATTATACCATGTGCAGAGAGTTCTGATTTGCAAAAATGGATTTTAGTGCACTTTGGAGCAGGGAACTAGTGGAAAAAGGCAGAACTGAAGGCAAGGGAAGACTTAATTCTCTGCATACTCCAAGGAGGAAGGTTCAAGGGTGGTCCCACAGAAGAGCTGATTGCTATTCCCAGGAATGATAAAGTGCTATTGGCTCTGAACCTTCTAGAAACTACAAATGAGATTCATAACAACTCCACAACTTCCCTGAGCTTTCTAGTGAGGGGAGAATTTAAACAGTTGCCACTGAAACAAGTCTATAAATCAACTCGATAGAAGTTCGTTTTTCATTTTCTTGACAAAATGCTTTCCCTTTTTCCCAAACTGGCCTAACTTGGACTTCAGTTTGGGGAATACTGAGTGTATGGGCTAATATTGGTTTTTCTCTCACTGGCTTATACCCTGACTTCAATGTCTACCACATAGCATCCCTGGGGGGCTGGAAAATAGCCATTTCCAGCTTCCAGAGAAAGACTGATCCCACTTACGAATGTAAAGTGGACACTCCTTTGCTTTCTTCAATGATCTTATATTCATTGGTTCATCACAGAAAAGGTTCTTAACCTCAGACCATGGCTTTCTGATTATTACAGCACCATGCTTATGAAAGTGAAAGCAAGCCCCCAAGTGCACTGTATAAATAAAGGAACAAACAAAGCAAATGCAGGATCAATAACATATGGCAACACAGATTTTTTTATACACTGCCTTTTGAAGCTCCAGGTCACTTTCCTTACCTCTTGAGGCTCTTGACATTGAGATGCTAAGAGCAAGAAAGATCTCTGCGCTTGGAAAGCAGCACGTACCATCTCTGCCTGTAACAAAAGGAGGAATATAAATTAAACCTTAGCCTGTAACCTCCAATGCCTCTTTGTGGCAGCTGAAAGTCAAGTGTGACAGCTCAAATCTTCCTTGCTGCTTTTCATCTAAATCACAGCAACACTGACTGGAAGAAATGTATTAAAGTACTAGCTTAGCTATAATTTTTTTTTTTTACACCTAAGGTTAAATTCCCTATCTTCTTCAGACAGGAAATAAAATGAGTTGATAAGCAGGCTTTTAGTTATAATTCCTACTTTTAGTCACAGGAGGACCTAATTTTAACACTTCAGAGTATGTCTAGGCATTTTAATAGTGATGCTTATACCCAAGTGCATAGCAAGAACTTATTACCACTGGGAACAGCAATCTGCAAGCTTTGTGTTGAACTGCAGCTTAGGCTGTAGTTGATGTTCAGGGTGAGGGCAGCTTGGCACATTTGCCGAGGGACTACAGTATAATTCATTCCTTGCCTGTGATCTGTGGGCACACTTGATGGCCATGAGAGATGGTGACTGAAGGTTTTTGGGCAGTTTTCCACTCACAGAACTCTAACATCTGGGTTAAAGCTGCACCTGACAGTATGCTTTCGTGTCACCAGTTTGGATGGGTGATAAATCTCTACACTCATGGGTGTTTAATAATATTCAAATTTCTGGTCTTTTTTGCTTATTTGAACCTTATACATTTTCTGTACATTCTTATTGATATAGACTGATTTGAATGAGTATTCCAGTATTACCTCTATCTCATCCAGGTGGAGGAGTAGTGACTAGGAAAAAGCATTACTGGTATAGAAAAGAATTATTCATAACTAGAATATATTGCTAAATACAAACCAAGCCAAACCAAATGCATTTAAGTTAACCTAATATGAATAGGTACATTTATAATCACTTTCTGAAAGGGTGGGGAAGTGCATGCCGTTTTTCCTTGGGGTTTTTCAATCTAAAAAGAAAACAAGGTAATTATATATACAGACCCATGTGGATGCAACTTAAAATACATAAAAGTCAGGAAATTTGATGTTGTAGCAAAGTAAAACAGCTAAATTGTGTTTATTCATCTTAAAATGTGATGGCATGAATAAAACACAATCTGTTAGGATGAAAGTCACTGCAAGGAAGATGGTAAAAGAGACCCAGCTTGGACAGTATTTGGGGAGAAAGGAATAATATGGTCTGACACACTGAGATTTGGAAGGGTATAATCATCTCTATAAATAGATACAGAAATAAATAATAAGGGAAACCTAAATTTTCCAGCCAGAGACATAAATACCATCAATAATAGCAAGGTTTAGATATTCTTAGACGTTTCAGGTGACTTTTTTTGGTACAGAAATTCATGAAACAACAAGGTATGGGTTATTTTAAACTTGGGGGGGTTTTGTGTGTGTGAGGAGAACCTTGTAAAACAGCTGAGAAAAAACTGATATTCCTGAGGAGGAAGTGATTATAAATGAATTCAGTGCTGCTTAGATTGCAAGATGGATAAAAATAAATCTGTAACTAAGGCTTGGTATAAGGCAAACTTTTAGAAAATAGAAAAACCAATGAAAGAAGATGATTGGTCTAAGGAACTTAATTGAATGCAGGAAAGGATGGAATTACACTGAGAATGGAAATAACCTGTGTGCACTGGGTAGGAGAGAGAAATTGTAGGAAAGGGTTAGTCTCTAAATGAACAAATAATGAAAGCAATATAATAAGAATAGGTACAAAACCCTCACAGAGTGAGAGGAGGCCTGGATTACCAAGCAGAACTTCTTTTCAGGCACTGTAACACATACAGCGAAGGAATGACGGATAAAGGCTTTTTTGAACTGTACCTTGCATGGGAAAGTAAAACAAAGTTGTCTTTTTTTAGTTAGTGGAACAATAAAGCAACAAAGCAACGAAGTGAAGCCCTGGCAGTGCTCTGAAGGGCAAGTTTGATATGTCTACATTATTTTTTATATATAGATTATCTGCTGCTGAATTACATGCTCTTCCCCAGTTTCAAGGAAGTCAGCGTACATAAAGATATTGAAAGGGTAGCTAAGGAGAATGATGGTAAATCAATGGGAATTACGTTAATTGAAAGGGAAGTCAAATATCTGCAGCTCAGTGACAGAATCATTGGGTCCACATTATCTTTTTTCCAGGCTATTGAAGACACTGGCAGCTGGAACCACAAGTAGAAAATATTTTAAATATATATTATTTGGAGAGAGCACTACATGTCAGAAATATGCAATGATGGATTGGGCAAATATGCCCAAGAAGAGGGAGGGAAGTTAAGTCAAGTGATATCATGACTGTTAGCTTGACTTCAGCACCATGAACATTTAAACCAGCTTTGAAACAAGCGATTAAAACACGTGGAAATGAAAAGCAGGAGAAATTACAATGGGATTACCTATGGTTGAAATAATTACTTTACTTTTTACACAAAGATAATGTGTCAGATCTAGTATATCTGGGTATCATATAAAATGCTTATTGTGGGTCCCCATGGGAAACTCATACTTTGAGTGGAAATGACACAAATTAGGATTGAAATTTTTCAGTTGGATAAGAAGCTTGATAAGCAGAGGCAATAATAAGGTATATTACAGATGGCGCTACTCGAGAGGAGCAAAGTTGCTAGTTGTGTTTCTCAAGGATTAGTTTTAGGAGCAATCAATATGTTTCTTAGTGTCATAAGAGCAAGAATTAGGTGTGCAGTCATAACATTCTTGGGCAACCCAAGGTTAGAAGGTTTTAACACAGTCAAGAAGGACTCACTCATCGCTTCAGAAGAGTAAGACAATTTTGTTGGTGCAGATAATATGAATTGGAAAAAATTTAACAATCCTCCCTGGTGCCTTTCTAAAACAATGCATAGTTCTCAGTGTAAATATGAACTGATTAAATGGAAATACTGAAAACTGGAAAATACAAGTATAAAAGCCAGGAAGGTGGTTTTGTGAAAAGAACATATGCAGTTCTACAGAGGATGTGGCAAAGTATTTTCAGTAGATCTACAGAAGCGTTAGTATCATTAGAGAGAATCTATTCTGGAATTCTGTGCATAGCATTAACAGTCACCTGTGTTAAAAAAAAAAGAGCTTAAATCAGAGTTGATGCTGAAACAAGCTACTTGGATTTTTAAAGCAATGACTATCTGTCACACAAAGATAAAATTTAAGTTTCACTTATTTTTCTTAGCAAGAAAGTGGTTGAGGAATATGACAATTCTTTCTCATAGACAATGCAAATAGTAGAGAATGAAGAAAATGGTAGTGTCAGCACATAATCACAGGTCTGAAAACTGGACCAGGAGTAAATGCAGTCTCAAATTAATAAGATTTCCAACAACGCAAAAAGTGAAGTTCAGAAGGGATCTTTCCAATTCCTCCAAAGAGGCAGCATTATTTTAAGACAGAGCTTTAAATGCTGATCAAACAGATCATAAACATGAGAAAAGAGTCCTTAGATATAGATAGTCAAGATTGTTTATTGAGCTCTTAAACACATACTGAGCTGTAACATCAATGAGGTTTGAAAAATGTATCTGTCTGGCACTTTGTCTACACTGCATTAAACACACACTTTTGGGATCCCGGTGGTCACTATGGAGGTTGAAGTGGATTTTTTCCTCCGCTCTGAGTACAAAGTAACAACTGGTTTCTTGTCTCATTGTTAATTTCTTTTTGATGAAGCAGTTGAATTTGGTCAGAGCTGGAGACAGACCATTGGATGATACACACTGATGTTCCTGACATTCCTTGACTATGCCTCACATGTGTGTGAAAACTGTTGTTGTTGGATGTGGAATCAGGATTCACTTCTCCTCCAGAACTCTATTACTTCTCCTTCTCTAGTGCAGAGTGTGGCCAAGGCCACTTTCTCAAAGTGTCTGGGAACTGTCTTTAAGAAATCTTGTGCTATTGAGTGCACACAAGCCATAGGCAAGACTCTTTTGAATTACCTCAAAAGAATGCTACATTTAAATGGTGGCTTCTTGCAATTTTTTAATTATCCAAAATTTATTACAAGATGTTTGAAACATTCAGTTGCCAGTAGACTATATATTGATTACAAGGCTTGTGCTATGTGCCCAAAATTTATCCACTCCCAAAAGCTTTTAACTGCGTAGGGATCAGAGCAGCCACATCTCCCACCTCTGAATGTAAATCTTAATAAAACAATCATGCTAACACAGTATTTGCATTTTACAAGTAGAATTTTATAAGAATTCTGCCACAGTGACTACTTCTTTCTGCAACAGCGTTAAAAACAGCTTTCAGACTTTTACTGCTTCTGAGCATGCTGTATTTCTTTCCATGCATCCCTTCAAAGTAACAGAAGAGTTTCTTCTCATTAAGAATGCATTAGTTCAGTCTATCACCATTCCACTTCTTTTTTGTAGTCTTTCAAACGTGACATTTCACTGCTACCTCCTTGTGCTTAGCAGCCAGGCCGTGTAACTAAGCAGGCAGCATCACAATTTTGGAGGGAGGTGATTCTTTCATGAGACCCCCCCTCAACACCAGCAAAGACTAATGAGTGAAAACACACCAGAGGGCATCTTTCTCAACAGCTTGTGTGGCTCAGACAAAAGACTGCTACAGAAGAAATCAGCTGAAACTCTTTCAGTTATATATTCATTTATAGTAATGAACTTGAGTGTCAAAAATAGTATAGGAATGGTGAGTAAATTTATCAGAGTAGAATACACCACCAATTTGCACACATCTCTCTGCAGACAAAAATGGACATGTTCAGGAGCAATAGAAAATTGACACCTGAAAACTTCGGGTAATCCTTTTGGCATTCCGGGATTACACACAGACAAATCAATCATCAAACAGATTCCTCAGATGAGGTGAGTATTTTGAAGGAAGCAAATTCCTGAAAGCATTTCCTACTCTGCTTTTAGCAATTTGTTCCAGAGGCTGGAGGAGACAGCTGTGACTTAGGACCTGAATTCCAGGACCATGTGACATTCCATGCACCACCCCAATTTCCCCACTGGTAAAGTGTGGAATAATGCATCTTAATCCTTCACCTCAGGTCTGTTTGACAGCTGACTCAGGTGACTGATATAGCTGGAAGAGCTGAAGTTGGATATGTGTGCCATGACAGCTCAGTTCCATGCTGTGGAAACCTGTGGCTGACCACAGTGAGTGATCTCTCTGTCGCCACTGCAGTAACAGCACTGACTGGTCTCTTCTCAGTTAAGCCTGCAGAGGTTAATGGAGGAATCATATGTATTTAGAAATAATCTTTTAAATAGCAACTGGTTTAACCTTCTCTGTCATAACATAATGCCAAACTCTGATATTTGTCAGAAGCCACTGCTTGAAAAATTGCCAGAGGCTCTATGAGAGATGTCTAATGAAGACAACACTGCTGACCCGTTTGAAGGAGCATGAGTACAAATTCCACTCAAACTTGCACTATTTCAAACTGAGTAGATGCAGATGCACTGGACCTGAAACTTAAATTTCCAGTTTGCTTTGCTGAGGTTCAGCTCTCCAGAGCACATGTGGGTTCAGGATCTGCCTCTTCCTCATTTTAAATGTTCCGTTCAATCTAAGTTGACCTTCACTCTGGTATCCAAGTATCAATAAAGATAAATATTATTTATGTGCCAAGCAAGCTACAAGAACAAACAGGCACATGCACTCGCATCTCAAGTTACATTTAAATTCACTAGTTGAAAAAAACCCCAAAACTAAGTAGAAATAAGATAAACAAACATAAGATTTCCTAATGAAATTTTAGTCAAGAAAATTACCCTGGCCTTATAATATTGAATTTGTCAAATGCTATTGTACTTAATACCGTATTTTCTCAAAATCAAAGCATTTAAAAGCACAGTGTAAATATCAGAATGCACTGGACTTCTATTGTTGGAGAATATTACACATCTGCTTATATATACACATTAATATATAAATATAACATTAACAGAGATAATTCGCAAATCAAAATACAGTTCTAGATAGTAAAGAGGACACAAGGGAAAAATGGGATTTAGTGGTGCTGAGTTCAAAATGTAGTTTCTGCAGAAATAATTATGGGTCCTTTGTATCTATCAAAAGACACAGTGACTGACTGTAGTTTTCAATTCAGCAAATGAAAACTACAGATGGAGCTTCATTGACCCCAGCCTTTCTCTAAGAGGGACAGCACTACCAGAGCAAGAGACACAGTTTGTCTTTTACATTTTGCTTTCAAAAGCCTCTTCAAAGTGAAGTGGTAAAGTGGCTGCTGGCTTGAAGGGAGAGGAAAGAAATGGAAAAACAATGGAGTTTAAGTTAAGATGGGGCTGCTATAGAAACCACCCAGACTAGCAAAATAGACAGTATTTATTTTGAACAGCTAATTGGCTGATAGAGATTTTTAAAACCTGTACCAAGCCTTAAGGAGCCACTGGCAGTTCTACAAACAAAGCACTTTTTACTCTGAAAAATGAAAAGTAAGAAAGAAAAAAACTGTCACCTTTCTCTCACTGGTCCATGCAGAAAACAGGGTTGAAATTCAAGTCAAAATTGAAGTCAGTGGGAGATTTGCCATTGGTTTTTACAGAACCAGACACCACCTGAGATATTTTCTTTTCTACTTTCAGACAGATACATTGACTATCACCAATTAGCTGTCCCCTATACTGAGGTTTTTTGGTGTTTTTCAGCCTTTATGGCTACATCTATATTAGGGAATTTTAGCTGAAATTCCTCAGCATCGCTACTGCCTGTATAGTACCAATCGGTGCTGGTCTCTCTGGATATTTAAATCTGCCAGTGTATTAAACACTGTGTCATGTAACTGTGCACAGTATTACTTGTTTCAGAGTAGCATCTGTATCTCTGTTCATTAACTTTAATTATTAGTAAGCTTCACTGTGACTTAAACCATTCTTACTTCTGGTGGAGTTCAAACCATACCGTTCTTTAAGATCTCTCAGTGCTAATTAATGATGTAAAATGGATATAATCGTTTAGGGTAGATTGTTGCTGCCATTTTATTTCTCCATTTGAAACATGAACTGCACAGATGAACTGGAGAAAAGGGATATTTAAAAACACAACAGTTGTTTTTACATTAATTGCCTTGGGTAAAGAATATACATGTTCTGCACCGTTTGCACCAATAAAGTTCACTACAGTGTTCCAGAATTTCCTCTAAGCTCTCTCAGTTTTGAATGACATGTGGTTTTCTGATTGATTTCAAGGGACTGTTAAATTTAAAACATAATGAATACTATTTAAATGTCAGATTTGTTAATTAATTAGTTATTAATATTAGTAGCAGAAACAGTCAATTATTTTGTTCATCTGTCACGGCTTCAAACAGATATAAATATTTTGCTTTAGGGCCATTGCAGCTTATTACTGCCAAGTGAAGCAAAAGAAGATCATATTCTCCAAAAATGTCTCAAATAACCTTTGCCACCCATAAGAGAGGAAAAGCAAGCCCAGACCAAAGCTATTGACTAGCTGATGCTCTCCTAAAGCTCAGGCTGCTTTTTTTTTCTTCCAGATTCACAAGTTCTTCATTAATCTCTTTGACAACAGCCAAAAATCTACAAGTTTCTTGACCTCTGTTCATTTCAACTTTCACACAGAAGTTCCAATAACAGATGAAATGTACTGATAGTTAGGGATTCCAGAAGATTCAGCATAGAAAAATGTCATCTTATTGCAGGAGCTCCATACTGTTGCCTCCTTATCGCTAAAGTTTCATGCCTTCTTGGTGTTTTCTCATAGGCAGCACTTGAGAGCACTAACTCTTTCTTCTTCACAAGGTGGCCAACTGACTCCAGTTGCCCTCTCAACCAGCCACCCCACTCTTTTATAGCACTCTTCTTCTCACTGGTTACAGCTGTGGCCTGTTTAAGTCAGGCCTGTTCCTAATCTTTGATAATTGGCCCAGCTGCAACTCCTTAGGGGTAAGATTACTTTCTACACTATCTTTATTTTCTTATATTCTATCCCCCTACAGAAAAATACTGAGAATCGTGTACAAAAATAAGAAGTCCACTCATTACTCAAGATGTGGTCTATTTACAGACTAAAGTATTGGTAGTTTTACAACACCCTTCTTTTCTGAGCAGTTTTGAAAATGTTCCAAGAATTTAAGTTTGCCATTTCCATCACAGACTTCTGCAAAGGGCCAAGTCACCTGATGGAGATTTCCTGCCGCCTCACTGCACAGCACACAGCCATGGATCTATGTTTAGAGGCCTCCACACCAGTAGAAGTAAAGGGTGCTATTGTCACATTGCAGCGCCTGATCTAGATGTAAGCACCTGGTCTCCCTGGTGCTTCTCTATAGACCAGACTCAGCCACAAAATTCTTTGTCAGCTGTGCGGGATTTGTGCTGTCATTTTCTGCCTCTGTAATATGTCATTAGTGATCACCATAGAAACAAACAACAGATAAAAAGAGCCAAACATTTTGAAAACACCATAAGAACAAATGGCTTCTCTTCATCACTAAAATACCAGGCCACCATCGTTGGCTGGAGCTTCTAATAACCAAAGACTGTCAATACTGTATTTTATGAGTGTTAGGGTATGAGTAACAACAATCAGTGATAAGCGGGATTTATCTGCCTCCATTTTGTTAAATAACCCAGGACTCCTGAGGTAAAAGGCTTTTCCAAGGGGAATACATTTAAGCAAAAACATTACATGAATATTCTTTGTATCACATGTCAAAGATTATGCCATGACAAAATGTTTTTTCCTTTTTTTTTGGTAATCTGTATTAGGGAGAGTAGACAGAAAGCACCCCAACCTGCACAGGGAGGAAATTTGCCACAGTCTTCCTGAGAGCTCTTACAGCTCTTCATCCTGACCAGCCTACAAAAAAACAAGCAGGTTTCTCCAAGAGTGATGGCAAAGAGAAACCAGCTCAGTTCAGGATTTGACTGAAGAACAGAAAGCGGGTACATTAACATTTCATAGCCCTTTGAAGCCTCTAGTTTCTCCATTTACCTGGAGCTACATTATGCATCTCTGAAAAAGGGCATTACTTCTTTAAATAAACAAAAACTGCATACAATGCACTGAAGTAATGAAGTCTAAACTTTGTTATTACCAAGATCAACAGTTTTTTAAATTCAGGTGCCTTCTTTCCCATGAACATCTGAGCTCAGAGTTCTTTGGAGGACCCAGTTGCTAGCATTGAGGAACTATTTGTGGAAAGACCTCATTTCCCTGAGGAAAAGCAAACCTACATTTCCTTCATGGAGCACATGTAGTAAGCCAGCACATCAGAGAACCACAGAGATCTCGGGGCCTGCAGGTCTCATTGTGATGTGCACAAACATGCTTTTGCTGTGCTGGTTGCAGGCACTCTGGTTATTTCTCTGCTGGGCTGCTTTGTCCCTGAGGCTGCTGCTGCGCGCCCCCACTCTCTATCACCAGCTGTTCTGCCAGAAGCCCTTCTCAGTGAAGGTCCAAATCCATACTAAAGGAATTTCAGAAAAGACTTTAAAATTTCACAGGCTTTAGATGTGTCCCTGATTTAACAGATATAAGTTCTAGGAAGTTCAGATGCTTCTCTCTGTAAATTAAAAGGTTTTCTTGAGGTTTTACTTCAGAAATATACTTCTAGCAGTTATCACTGAGTACCCCTGTGAAGAACTGATTTCTTGACTTTGTCTGACAAGTTGCCTGATAAAGACTGAAGACCCACTGATTCCTAAGAAATTGTACTACCTTTAGGGAGAAAGTTTGGACAAATAGGTTCTTATATAGAAAATACTTTTTTGTATGTTCTGCCTCTCATGCACTTCAAGACAACTGGTGACATTGCCACCTCACTCTGCAAGTAGTCCCACTGAGCTCTCTGAAAGCAACTCAAAGGATGAAAGTGTGAGAACTTGTCTCCTTGTAAATTCACTTCTACTTTCATCACCTTGAAAGAATCCTAGGTGCCCAATCAAAATTTGCTAACATGGAAGTCTGTTCAAAACTTAAAACTCAGACATCTATAATAATATTTTAGTATTTCTTCCCACCTGAACCATATTTTCCTTTTCAGAGGTGCTAAATAACAAAAGCCTACATGTCCTTGGAGAGGGAGCCTCAGCCTCTCTGAAAAGCAAGGATGTGATTTAAAAGCAGATCTGAACTAAGGTGTTTTTAAAAACAGAACATGCATTAAAGCAACAAGAAAGAAATGTGTCAGCCTCAAAGTTCTACATAAAGATGCTTAATGAATCTTTTTACTGTGTCTCTGGGATAAAACACATAATTAAGCTTATGAAACTCTGCACCAATACTTAAACTGCTTTGCAGTGCAGATTAATTGTGGAAATACATAGTTCCATTTATGGGTGTCAGTAGACTAAAAGAAGTTAGCAGCGACAGTGACATAGTTTAATCTATCCTAATGGACTCTTCAACATTCAGAAATGTGACCATATTGATCATGCAATTCATACTGGATAAAAAGAGGCAATGCACGTTTGTGGCCACATTATACCCTCATCACTCCTGACAGCACTCCCAGCTTATTTAAAACAACATTCAAACCGCACACTGGTTTCCCTTGTGGCTTAATTCTCATTATTCACTGAACTCCTTTTTACTAGAAACTGACTGAAGAGCCAGATTCTGAGCTCATTGTTTGGTTTTTTGCTGACTACAATGAACAGCCTTCTGAGTTTCCAAGCCCAGCATTTCTATACACTCAAAACAGTTGCAACCAACTAGCAAAATAAAAGCAGGTCAGGGATGGGGAGGCAGATGAGTGAAAAGAGTGTACACGTGCTCTTCAGAAAGAATGAGACTGAAAATTAATAAAAGACTTACTCATAGCCTGTAGCAACAAATGACATCATTCAAGCATGTATCCCAAAACAGAAAAAAAAGGGGGGAAAAAAGCATTCATGGATGTGTATTTCTCAGATTGAAGCAAATGGGTTTGAATTACATTACCACTTGAACTCATAATCTTCACCAGAGATATAAGAACTATGAGCACCAGAAAAAAGAATTTTCAGTCACAAGAGGTTCATGCTGATGACAATAGCAAGGATGCTGCCTTTGTTTTTCTGATGGATCAAGAAAGTGTAACTTGGCAGTGGTTCACCAGAAATTACTGCTGTGAGAACCACACACCTCACAGCAGTTGTGACGCTGAGTGCCTGAAATTACTGTCACCTATATGCTCTCTAGATCCTAGACTGCTTTGAAACAGAGAGAAAAGTCATTACCAAGGCTTCCTCATGGACCCTGGCTCTGTGCCAACTCCAATATAGTCAATCCTCCCTGATAAGTTTTCTCCTGACTTTACACCAGCAAGTGTCCTAGGCAATGGCTTTGCAACAGGCTCATGGAGACACTCTCACACTGTATTTGTGGCTTTGAGTGTAGGTGGTTCACACTCTAAAGCCATCTGTGATTTAGCTCGCTCTTTTAGCCATGTAATTTTATCACCTTATGATTTTTGGTTAAGCTGACGCAGTGGTTTTCAACTTGTGGAACTCTTATGCCTCTAGTCCGTACACTGCTTCTCCTGGAAAACCACCAAGAAAAACTGGTTTCTTGCCAGTTGACTCAAATATTCTCTTAAAGGGCTTCAATGAAAAATTGTATAGGGATAGCAAAATTAGCACGAGCTAAAGCATATGATCAGGTCTGACTTTGACTTCAAATGGCCAAAAATGCAATGCATGCCCTGATTAATTGCTCCATTCATTAAGTAAATTGATTGGTAAAACATGGACCTTATATCTAGTCTGAACACTGAATATTATTCTGAATTCATCTGGTCAATTAAAGCACCCTTCATGGTCAGATTTTTTTCATAAGAACAACTTATCTAACATTTTCTTGGGCAGACATGATGGATTTTTCTTTGTTTTCACACTGCATATAAAGTTTCCCACTCAAATAATTCTGATACCTTTTTCTAGCATCCTTGGGAGATCAGAAAATTCCATTGTACTGAGTAACCATATACACATAAAATCTTTTTCAGTGGGCAATAGTTTTAGATCTTGGTCTAAAATGGTCTGTAACGGTCCCTGATCAACTGCACTACTTTGAAATCAACTGCTTATGGATTAAGTCAGGAACTACTCCATATGAAAAGAACCGCCATAAAAACAGGTTATGAATAACTATAACTCTTGACAGCCCTGAGTGTTTGTGTTTCTGATTTCTTATGTTTCTGACTAAATGCCATATGGAATGTTCTCATTATATATTCCCACCACTATCCCCCCCGAATTTAAAGGTGCATGTTTCTTGTGCCAGCAATACACAACTCAAAGCCCAGTACTGGCCACCATTGCATTGTTTTTTCAATACTTGTTTGACTTTTATCTCTTCCTTGCCTTTTTAAATAATAAGAAAAACAAGTGGTATTTACTGCAATGTTAGTGTCAAGAAACTAACAGCCTGATCCAGTTGCCATCAAAATTGTTGCAAAAACATGCACTCTTTCAGGAGGTGGTGTTCTAGACTTGGAATGGACAGGTCCTTCTTGCTCAGGAGCCATCTTTATTCCCAACCAGGTGTCTTACAGTCCAACAGGTCTGCGTGTCTGCACACCTCTGCACCTGCTTCAAAAAATCCTGCTTGTTTTGAAAGCCAGATTCAATCCCTAGGCCATATAGGAAATTGTCCTTTAGAGCAGAGCAATCAAATTTGTAAGACTCCTAGAAATGTCAGTTTTTTTCTAAACAAACCTCTAAATTAGGCCTCTCAGCTAGATTGTATATGTTGCATTTCCATCTTTCTTCTCCTATTAAAGTGAGCATTCTTTATTGTTCATGTTATGAAGTATCTTGTAGTACATCAATAGGGTGAAAAACACATCTGAATTAGCATTACAAAATCAACTTTAACACTGACAGATTTCCAAGGCTGATGATTTTATTTTATTTTCTCTTTCGGTGGACAGCACTACCAGTTTCTACACTTTAAGACTCTTTCTTTCAGTTGAGTGCACTTTGTATGTTGTCAAAAATATCTACCTTTTTATTCTTTTTTTATGTATTCCATTTTCCCCAGTCCTGCACTAGCACCTTGGTTTGATGTTTATTCCATGTAGCAGAAAATACCTCTCACAGAAATGCAAAGGCAGCCTGACAGCAAGCTTCTCTTTGGGCATGTTGACATCATCCTCTTCTCTGAGCCCTAATTCAACTTTCAACACAATGCCTAAAACCGCACAGCCTCTGAGCACAAAAGATGAACACGAGAGTACACTTGTGCATTCTGTTGCCCTGTAAGCAAATTGCCTTGTGAATGAGGAATCAGTCAAATAATGGGTTTGATAGTCTGCATTTAGATAAGCTAAGATAAAGTGCAAAAGTGGGGTTTTTTTGGTGTAGCACAGGCAGCAGCACATCCTGCTCAAAGTTCAGGGCTATGAACATCACTGACTCCTTCTACAGCATCTCTCACATGAAAATACAATAGGCAGCTATTTCATGTGTCATAACTACCTATTTCATGTGTCATAACTACTCTTTTGAAAAAAAAAAAAAGGAAGGTAGGATTTTTTAGCTTCACTGATAGTCCCAACCAGAGTGGCACTTTGCAAAGTGCATATATATCTCATAAAACATATCTCCTGCTTTCACCTCTCTGTTTATATTTACGTGGGCTTTACTGGGAAGAAGGGAAGAATGTCACTGCTTTCATGTAATAGATACAGAAACTCTCTGGGTACGTGCATACAACATTTGTGGGGCGCACATTGCTTTCTCTGCTCACCATGATAAGAAACAAGTGCATGCACACAGAGAACTCCTGTGGATTGGATAATGTGCTGTGAATTGCTTCTCAGTGCTAAACTTGTTCAGGCAGTCATATATGTAATGGATTGCATCCAAACCCTCTTCCAATAAGGAGCAACTGAACCACGTACCACTTCATTTCTGAATGCTCCAAGCTCTTTGAGCTTTTGTTTTGAGCTCTGCATTTCAGCAGCTGGAAGTTGATGGAAGAAAGGAGGGAAAAGGCATCCATATTTTTATAGTTTTCCATTCCAAGATAAATAGGCTTGGATGAGAGAAGAGGGAACATAAATGAATCACACAGACAATCTGTTCTTTCAACTGGTGGGGTTGGGAGGTTAAAAGATTTTTACAAATAAACATTTTTTAAAAGGCAAGTATTAGCTTATGTGTTTGACAGAAGGCTGCAATTATGCTCTGCTCTGTACCACATAAAATACTAAAATATGGAAATGTGAGGTTATCTATCCTTCTCTTGTAGAACCAGTACATTCTCTTCCTATCATGATGTCTCATCTGGTACATTACTCAAATTCAAGCCAAAGTATTCCACCACTTGAGATAGCACATAAACAAAAATAATGTGAAGAAATTAATAATAAACACATTACAAAAACCTGCTTCTTGGCCTTCTAAAGTCTTGGTTTCTTTGCTTTGCCAAGGCACAGAGCCCACCAAACCTGCTTGAACCCAGCTTCCTCACTGGGACACAATCTAAAGGTACACTATGTCTTCCACAAGCAGATCTTTGTCATCCTTAACACATTTTCTGCAATGCTGGATTCATGGCCTATGCTGTAGAGTCACAATCTGTTTTATACTGATTTTGAATTTCCCTCATTCTGACAGAAGGACAGCTTTTGGTGTCGGCATATATGGAGAGTCAGCTTCAGGGCTGTTACAACCTGTAACGGTTGGTGACAGCCTCCAAGACACTGGTATGTCAGGCCAAAGACAGCTGGTTGGTAGCAGTCCTGGCCACATTCACTCTTTCACTGACTTCACATGCTCTACAGTTATGATATGGACAGCAGCAAATGGTTTCATAAAATCTGTGCCTGTAGGGGACTTTGCATTTCATATAAATATCAATATAATCACCAGATCTTTATTCCACAGTGACAGAATAGGGGAAAGATCTTATCTTAGCTGTTTAGGGTAATTTGTTTTAAATAGAGTATGTAAAAGCCTAACCACTCTCCCTGTCTTTTAAAAAGTGGTTCATTTCTTCAGTGCAGTTGACCTCAGAGATTCACCACTTTATGTACTGTAATTTGAATGAGAAGTATTTTGCTCTCAAGATTGAGCCTAAGCAGGACTCCGATAAACTAATCTTTGCAAAGCCCACTGTGCTGCTGTGTTTAAGAGAGCCAGAAGCTAGCTATGAGTTATTTTTTTGTGGTTTGCTTTTTTTGTTCTCTTTCAGCAGACTTTTTAGAGTACAGCATGCTGAAAAAATAGGAACAAGGCTCCCCAACAGATACATTCAGTTGTGTCTGAATTCTTCCTTTTGCCAGGCACACAAACCACACAAGCGTTACAGCCATCAGCACAAAACACATCATGTTAAATCCTTCATTTCTTTAACATAATATGAAGTCTCTCTTTCTCTCATATTACCATTCTGGTCTGTCAGGTATGTGAGGTTTTTCAAGGCAACAGGTGTTTTTTGAAATAAAATACAACCTTCCCTTCAGCTCATTATATGAAAGAGACAGCAGCTGCAAGTATAATGCTGAGGACACATGGTCTATAAGACACCCAGAAGAAAAATACTCCTTGTTCCACTTGTTAAGGTAAAGCACAGATGTTGCTTCAGTGATAAGCATGAGCATAAGGCAACCACAGTCTGCTCCACGTTGTAAATGCAGAATCTAAGATTTCAGAATATTTAGTAGGCTGCAATCAGAATCACCATTTTCTTTATGTAAAGAAAGTTAATGCAATGTCTAAACTCACAGTACTAACAAATACTCCATATCACAGCTTGCATTACACTATCATCAACAATATGCTAGGGACTGTCCACAGACTTGGCTGACAAATTATTAATAATCTTTTATATGGACTCAATTATGAGTAAGAAATAGTGACAAATGCATAAATTAATACACTTACTGATTTAATGATTTAAACATTTACAGATAGTGTATATTAA
This sequence comes from Camarhynchus parvulus, assembly GCF_901933205.1. Taxonomy (NCBI): domain Eukaryota; kingdom Metazoa; phylum Chordata; class Aves; order Passeriformes; family Thraupidae; genus Camarhynchus; species Camarhynchus parvulus. The sequence continues at coordinate 63,746,901 of NC_044572.1, read as the reverse complement.
AAAGGGTTTAGCAATTTAGAATGTTTAATGCAATCTCTTTCCCTGCTTAGTATTGATAGGAAGACTATTTTTGTATCACTCAGATCTAAACTGTTGAGAAATCAACTGCAAAATAATGATGTCTAATGAATGTAAAAACCAAGCTAGAATCAGTCCTTTCCAGAGAGCAATCCTCTGTTCAGTTAGGTCCGTAATTCTTCCTCCAACCCTCTGACCCCCATTTATTTATTTTCCCCTAGTTTCTCTGAAGAACAAATACATATATTGTAGCTTATAGTATAATTGTCTGGGCTTTTTCAAATAAAAAGGGAGCGCAGCATTTCCCTAGAAAAACAAAGATCATATAGGATTGCCTGGTCTTCTTATTCCCTCCTGTTTTTTAGGCCTAACTAGGTCAGAAACTCCGTCCTACAAACCAAAACATGTAACATCAGAAGAAAAAAACACAGATCACAAAATAATCCAGTCATCTTTCTCTGTAAGTAGACATAAATACGAATATTTATGTTGGACTTGCAACATGAATCTCAGTAGCTTGTAGGACTGCACGTTTTTCTGGCTACAGTGTTTGTTCGGTAGAGCAGCAGCAGCAATTAACTGGGAACCGTACACACAGAGGAAGGCCTGATGGCATGGATCTACTAGAAAAGTCAAAAGCATCACACTCCTTCAGATCCAGCTTGCACTGACCCCATCTCTCTTATGTGTGCGATGGTTTTTTTGTTGGTTTTTTTTTCCAAATCTATATTGGTAAGCTGTTGGTAAAATGACTCCATCCTTTGTCAATTACATCGCCACCCATTTTAGGGAAGAAGACCAGCTTCAAAAAATAAAACTACACAAACAAGTTCTGATCACAAGATTAAGATCATAAGGTCAGAAAGTATTCTCATCATGAAAATGATACCACAATACTTCCTTGCTGCAACTTATATTTTTAACAAAAGGTCATCTAAATGGCTGAATCATTTTTAGTTTGCTACATTGTTACAAATGAAAGAGATGTGAGTAATAAAACAAACAACCAGAACAAAATCTCTATATTAATTGGAATGATGATACACATGCCTAGAAAACAACCACAGGAAGTTATCATTGCTTGGGCCCACCTGTTGTTTGCTACTGATTCGTTGGCACATGTTCTTAATTGTTCCTGTCCTGCAAAGAGCTCAGCAGCCAACAAAACTATTCAAATTGCTTGTGACTGAGAATATTTATATATTTTGCATTTTATAGTGTTCAACTTTGGTGCTGTAGAAGGCAGGAATCTCTTCTTATGAATCCACACAACCTTGTGCCGTTCCCGAACCAACTGTACTCAGTGTGTTATGCCAGGCTATCTCTACTACAAGAATTAATAACTTAGAGTTTGTTCTGCTATTAAGATAGTCCTCTACTCAGCACTCAAGGCTGATCACACAGATTCCAAGACTTGTACACTTCCCTCATCACGGGAAAATCTGAGTAAATACTTACATGTGTCTTCACATCACCTTCAAGAATCTTGCTGTACCTGAGAAACTCAGCAACACTTCCGTTCAGCAGCCTATCAAAGGCTTCCACATATGGTGCTATGCCTGTAGAGGAGGAATATTCCATTATAATGGGTTCATAAAGTATATAATGCATAGGATGTGTAGCAGATGGAGATGTATCATAGAAACTGAGGAGATTGCAGTAACTTCATTTTTGATTTATGAAATCAGTGAAAAAGGATGTAAAATTAGTTTCGTCCTAGATAGAAAGAAGAGGAAAAAATCTTGCTCTTGGTAGAACTTGAATAGGAACCTGTAAGAGAATTTCCTGTGAGTAATGTACTGGGAAGCCTCTTTTGTCTTAAAACAACATGTGCTAAAACAAACATCTCTCAGCCCTTCAAGGGACCTGAGGAGTCTAATTCTCTTAACAAAATTCCCCTATTGTACGTTAATCAAATATCATCCCCTGAAAAGAACCTGCATTGTACTTAACAACTATTTTTATACTACTCCATTCCTGAAGATCTCTGTGATGTTTGGTGGCTTTTAATAGCAACCAATTCCATTTCCATAAGAGAGTCCTTGGAATGGGTTGACAGTAGATTTATGCAGTGAGATATGGCTTTGTAATCGCCTCATTTTGTTGTCTCACCTTGCGAAACTGTCACTGGATAAAGAAAGCTCAAACAAGTCTTCCAGACAACATATCCCATTGACTATATATACTATACATTACAAAGGAGGAATAAAGCTTCTATTTTCTATATGGTACACAGAGCAGTTTCCTGATTAAGTGAACAATCAGAAAATGCAGATCGGCCTCAGTCTCTTAAGCACCTAGCTTCTACATGGCACTACGTGGTACCTGTTAAGATAGCAAAAAAAATCTCTCCTTGGATGCTTTCCAACCCTCCCTTTACTCCCTCGTGTCTTATCTATGCTCAGAACCTTTGCCAGATCCAGCATGAATGACACACGTGAATCTGTGACATAGGCAAGATCTGAGAAAACAAGGTTAAAATTCTTCCCTGCCTCTCTCCCTCATTAATAAAGCTTGAGGATTGCTCTGAAGAGGTACCAGGCTTTCCCCAGAGAATTTGCCTTAACCTTTTGGCACTATATAACAATTGTGTCGAAATTCATAGTTATGAAAGCCCTCTTTATTCCACAAGAGTCATCTGGCTCCATGACAAAATAAAAGACATTCTCTGGCAACTGGAGTTTGCAGTGGCCTGTGTGAAAAAGAAAATGTAGTTAGTCAGCTAGGTGGGATTTCAAGGCTCCTTTTGTTCTCTTGATGCCATTCACCTATAATTCTGAGGAATTTCTGGGCTTTCTTCCATATTAAGTGTTTGTGTGTAAACCCCTCAAATGAACTAATGCACAAAAGGTTTTAGCTGTGGAGATGCTTTCCAAAGCCCATTTATATTCCCTTTCAAAATCTGCGCATGCTTCCAAAAGATTCATTGTAACATTTTCCTTTTAGAGCAGAGTTTTACATAACAGTTCCCCAAATTCTCCTATGCAGAACTAGAAAGCAACTATGCTATTTTTTACTATTCAATGCAGCTCACTCCCAGGAGCATTTACTAGAATTTGCTGTGGGCTGTGCAGAGCAACGGAATGATTTATTTGCAGTTCTGCTGCTGTAATGCCCTTTAGGAAAACAGTAAAGGTACATCTCCCAATCCTGTTTCTGAAAACGTACTAATTGAAAAGCGAAGGTTATTGTTTTTTTAATAATTCTAATTATGGAATGGTCTTTTAGGGGATAGAGGTCATGGTTGAAGAAAGAACTATACCTCCATTTCAACTGGAGATTTTAAAAAGGTCACACTCTGGCTTGAGTGTCAGTTTTGAAGGAGAAAAAGAAAGAAGAGACCTGTAAGACTGTTTCCTTTGCAGTGTCTGTGGCAATGTGAACCTCTGCAGAGGCACAGCGACACAGGCACACAGAGTGATGTTTGGGGCACTGTAGGTGTACCAGTCACATAAACTGAAGACTTTCCCAACTGCATCAGCAAAAGCTAACTCCTGAGTCCCTGTGTGAGACAGCTCTGCCTGGAGATGTCATGCAGCCTGGCAAGCACCCCATGGTGCTGCTCATCTCAGCTTCTTACTGCAGTCTCCCAGTGGGTGTGTTTTATAATCACACTTCAACAAGGCTTCTCAGTTGGTTTCTTCTAGGGATCTGCTGGGGCGTTCAGGCTCTGGTTCCCTGAGGGGTGAATCTCTTCACCTGAATGAGCTCTTGGGTCAGGTCAAGAATACAAGCAGTTTTCATGGAAGTACTTGCCATGGTGAGTTACCTCCTGTTCTGAAAGCAGCCCTGGTTCTGCAATACTGTGCTCTAGATAAATACAGATTCACCTAAATGGACTCATTACATGACTAAATTCTTTGAGAACTGCAAATTCCTAGTGGTGATTGATTTATCTGTCAGTTTGTATATGGATATTCCTCCCTGACTTAGCTACAGTTTGCTAGCTGCCTAGGTTCTCTCTGGATTGCAAGCACTTTTTTTAGTGAAGCTTTCTGTGCCTGGCTAACTCATCTGCCATGGAAGCCTGCTGGAAGATGCTCCTTTCCTGCCACAGAAACACACTGCTCTCAGTGAGCTGCCCCACAGCAGCTGCCAGTGTGCAGGCCCATGGCACACAAGGGTGCAGGAAACATCCCTCACACGTGTCAGCTGGCATAGGGGACAACATAGCACCTCATACACTTCACTTGTTGCTGTGTCAGTAAAGGAAGCTGCCTGCAAGTTTAGATGTGTCCTGCATCTTCTGTACAGCAGCTGAGTCCATGCTGGGATGTGCTCTTCTCTGGAGAATGCAAAAAAGGGCAAGGAATACAGAAAGCAAAGAACATGAAGCTAATAATGAGATTCATGCTGGGGTTCTGGATGAATAAAAAAGTCTTGGAGAAAGAAAAGAGCATTTCGATTCCATCATATTTAGAATTACCACATATGTAAAGTTATTTAGCCTATAACTTCAAGAACCACAAAATTAAGGCACGAAAAAATATGATTCAATGATATGATATGAGTAGACAAAGAACAAGCTTTTTTAGTATATTCTCCACCGTAGTGCTTTGGAGAACCACTTGAGAACTGAGAGCTCAAGAGATAAGAATGTAAGGCCATGGATTTATAGCAGTCTTTAGTGAGCAAGTGCTTCCAAACAAACTCATGTTTGATTAAGGATGTTAAACAAATTAAGTGGGTCTGCACTGTGAAATTCAGAGAGAGCTGGCAAATCAACAGTGTTTATATTAGTAACTTCTATAGGAATATTTATGCTGCACATTTAGGGGATGTCTTATTTCTTCTGCTAATTGGGCTCAAGCAGACATTTTCACCTGGGGAGTTATTTACAATAAAAGATCCTTCAGGTATTTGAGCTGGGTTATTCCCCTTTACAACAATATAAGTTGTAACTATAATTGCTAAAATGGAAAGAGTAATAGAGCTTGAGACATGGACAGTATATTAAGAAAGAGTAAAATCATTAATTTTCTAGGCCATATTAGTTTAGAATTGTGCATACTACTAAGCTTGTCACATGGCACTTCTAAATACAATTTTTAAAATATTACTTTATTTTGATACAGAATTTGTAGGAGGTGGGATTGCATTCCCTCTTAGAAGACAAATGTATACATTAATTGTAATTTTTTAATAACAGAGAGATGGTACTGCAAAATAACATACTTACTTCCATTGACTCCATTGATGCCATCACATTCCATTCCACCAGATCTGTGTGAATCTGAAAACAATGATTCAAGTCGAGTCACTGCTTTCTCCAATCTCTCCATCAAGCCATGAGTCTCTGCCATTCTGAAAAAAATCATTATGGAAGAAGTGTTAGACCCCTCTCAGTGAAGTCCTTGCTTCAATGTTGCAGTTCTGTTCATCTCGTGGCTTTTTCTTTTATGGTAAAACTCTCATTTTTTAAGCACTGTCTTTCTGGTACATAAACATTTGCAGTGAAGCAGCTGACAAAGGGTAAGTTACTTCTTTGTCAGCAGGGATCAGCACTCAACTCTGGCTCTTCCTTCTAAGTAGCAGGTTCCAACCACTGCTAGCATAGCTTTTAACAGTCTGCCTGTGAACAGCTTAAGACAAAATGCATATATATGCTCCCAACCAGATACTGAGACAACTGGAATAGTCATAGAAGTAATTGGTAAAATCTTATGCCTACAATGATTTGAGTCAGCATTTACAGAGACTAAAATACAGACCCAATTAATACTTTCTGATTTTTAAAAAGGTTCATTCTGAAATTTGCCTCGGTCTTTTAAACTTTGTAGTAGGACCCAGCCACTTGACTGAAGACTACACAAAAATCCAAGAAGGTCTCCTGTTTATTTTTCTTATATGCTTTACCATCACTTTTTTTCTTACAGAAGCACCCAATATGAACCAGTGTTTCCCATGCTTTTAAAATCAAATGCTAATTAACATTTGGATAGGAAAAAAATCCAGAGGCCTGCTTGTGCAGTACTGCTGCAGTGCTTTTGGTTTAAGATTAAATAGAAATTAGGTTACATTTTTAACAACTCACACATTGCCTTTTTTCTTCACAATGTGATTATCTGCTCTCTTACATGTGAGGCAGTGTAGGCATTGACATTTTTGAATATTGGCCAATCTCTTGGGAAAAAAGTGCTATATACCATACAGAGTGAGAAAGTTACATAAGCAAAGGCAAAGCTATGTTTAAATCCCCTGTTATTTAGTAGAGTGAGTTTAATGTACACGTTCCCCACTTAAGGTTGTGTTTGATCCTGATAAGTGACATTCGGCAAGGGGTGCATGCGATGATGATGGCTCTTGATTAACATGATCCCTGTGGCCACTTCCAGCCCAGTCGCCACACCAGGCTGCATTCCCTGCCCAGCACTGGGATGTGCAAAAGCAGGAGCAACAGGGGAATGCACATCCCCAGCTGGGGCAAGCAGGGAGTCAGAGGCTCTCTGGGGCCATCATCCTGTGGTGTTCTTCCACAAGACATTGATTCCTGTATGGCTCGGAGACTAGAATGGTTGGGCAGACATGGAACAAAAGTGTAAATGCATTAGTTGCTAAAGAACAGCCTGGTGGTACTGCAGATATATTAAAGCCTAATAGCAGATTCCAATAAAATGCACCACTATGCAACACTCAGCAACCAAACCAAATATTGCTGCTTCAGTGTCTCCACAGCCAGTACAGAGTGCCTAAATGTTATACTAAACATATATAGTTTATACAAAATACAAATGTTAAATAAGTAAAGTACCACGGAAATAAATGTTTTCATTTACAAACAAGTACTACTAATTCTTATTAGTAAAATATAATCATATTTTTCTTCTAAAAATTTAAGCATGAGAAGAAATTAGCTACTAGGACTGTGGAAACATGTGCAAAGCTCTTGTGCTCTGAGTCACGCTGCCTTTCAAATAGGGTGGGACTTTCAGACTTTATAACTGTAATGAGGTTTGTGTTTGACCTAAAAGTGAAGCAGATTTTACAGCATGGAGCACTTAATAGAACCATTCTTGCGAGGAAGTTTTGTCTGGAATTTACAGGGTTTTCCTATTCATATTAAATAAAAAATCAAACCCCCAAAAGAGGATGACATTAGACAGCATGCATACGAACAGTGTAAAAATTCAGAGGGGCTCTCTTGTCTTATCACAGAATGGGTCAGGCTGGAAGGGACCTCAGAGGGGTCCTCTGGTCCAACCTTCCCACTCAAGCAGTCATCCCAGAGTACATGGCATAGGATTGCATCCAGACAGTTCCTGAATATCACCAGTGAGGGAGATTCCACAACCCCTTTGGGCAACCAGTTCCAGTGCTCAGTCCCTTGCACAGTAAAGTTCTTCCTCATATTCAGGTGGAACATCTGGGCATCAGCTGCTGCCCACTGCCTCTTGTGCTATTGTTGGGCACCACTGAGAAGAGCCTGGATCTGTCCTCTTGACACCCTCCCTTCAGATACTGATAAACATTGATGAGGTCCCCTCTCAGTTCCCTCCTGAGGCTGAACAGGCCCAGCTCCCTCAGCCTTTCCTCATGAAAGAGATGCTGCACTTGCTTGGTCAGCTTTGCATCTGTCCACTGGACCTGCTCCAGGAGCTCCATGTCTCCCTTGTGCTGAGGAGCCCAGAACTGGACACAGCACTCCAGGTGTGACCTCACCAGGGCCCATTAGTCATGTAGTGAGTCAATTTAGGTGAATCTGTGTTTATCCAGAGCACAGTACTGCAGAACGAGGCCTGCTTTCAGAACAGGAGACAACTCACCATGCCAGGTGAGTTATCCATGAAAACTCTTTATTCTTGACCTGACCTAAGAGTTCAGTCAGGTGAAGAGCAGAGGGGTGGGATCATCTCTCTTGACCCACTGGCAATGTACTTTCTTTATACTGCAAAATGCACACTATTCTGTTTGAAAAATTAATTCACTTAAAAAAAAAAACACCTCAAATTTTTGTAAGGTTACAAATATCTTGGCAGGAATGAGATGAATGGATCAGGGGAGCTTCTGAAATATTCAAACTTTTACGAAAACTTTAAAACTTTTCTTAAAACAAAACACTGTTAATCCTAAAAAATATTATGAGTACATTCTTTTCACATTTTACCCTACTACATAAAAGCCTGAAATGGTGTCTATTTTAAAAGTTCTGTTTTCAACCACTCTAAAGTCTGGATGGTGCAACATAGCATATTAACACATAACATAGCATACAGTCAACTAATTTCATCAGTATTTTAAAATATATTTTTAGTATAGTACCTATATTTTTATGTAAAGATACAGTCTGGTAAGTTGGTTTTTTTTTCATTTGCCTTAAAATTTTCCTTGATGATGTCATCAAATGCACAATTATGCACAAACTTCTATGGAAGACCTGTTACTTTTTGGCCTCTTCAGCCCGATTTTGCCTGTGAAAGAATCCAATTGTTTGTTTACAAACTCAATGATTTGAGTGCACACACCAGGAGGTCTGAGGAGTCTCACAAATGAGCAGACTTCTAATGTACTACCCAATAAATGACCTTCTGTAAGACAGTAAGAATACACATTACAGTGTCAGAAGTTCAGGGGAATAACCCAGCTCAAAAACCTGAAGGATCTTTTTATGCAATACCTTCCTGCTACCACATAGTCTTTTACTCACTATATTCTTCACTGTTTCATTCTAGTCCCATTAACTGGAGAACTACAGTGTTCTTCCAAAAGCAGGCATCACCAGCAATCATAGAATAATATATTGTCAGAGTCTTTAAACAGAAGTAGAAACCATTTTTACCCTAATATTAGGCATGTCAGGTTTCTATTCTTTTTATATAGAATATTACACTCAGTAATTGTCATCTTTACACTGTCTACCTTTTTAATCTGTAGATTTATATAACCATGAGTACATGGTATTTCCATCTATTTCTATACATATATGTACATGCACGTAAGAGTACACACAGTTATGCCTGTCATGTATGAATAAAGTGCAAAAACACTCTTGTGATTACTGTCCATAACACTAAAAGAGCAATCAGTTGTACATATTCAAAACCTACATTTACACCTCTCTTCACCATTAAATGACACAGTGTTATCTACCTTACAAACAACATAGGAATTAAAGTGATTACTGTCCATAACACTAAAAGAGAAATCAGTTGTACATATTCAAACCCTACATTTACACCTCTCTTCACCATTAAATGACACAGTGTTATCTACCTTACAAACAACACAGGAATTAAAGTTACTGTTCTAAACATCCACCGAACAATAGCATGAAAACTCTCTTCATCCATTCTCAATCTAAACGCTGACATCTTTGCCTATACATTGGGATTTACATATTTGGCTCATGTTATGACACACTTCAGCATTTTCTTGGCCTATATTCAGCTGTTTATCTGATTACTTATTCCACACTGCACTTTGCCTGGTCAAAGAGACACCACAAAGCCACAGCTCAAAAGGAATCAGAATACAAATGGCAAAGCTTGACTCTGTGAAGATACTATCTGCCATGATACAGCATCAGAGCTTATATTATAAATAAATAATAAGATTGGTCTACTTACAGTGTCAAATTAAATCTCTGCACATTAAAGAAAAGAGGATGTAAATATGTCTGTGGCATGCTTCCACTCTCATAAAGCTTTTATTATTTTTTATTTCACGAGAGACTCTCTATCTCACCTGTCAGGATTTTAATTAAAGATTTGATCTTGAAGTGATTATCAGGGTTAACCATGTATCTTTTCCCAGAGCTGATGCTGACCACCTATAAAGAGTTAAAAATAACAATGCTTTAACTCCCATGTAATCCTTATCCAGTTGCTCTCCTGGTGAAGAACACTGTCCTTCACTGAAAGTAAGGTCACCTAAGAGTCAGGAAAGGTGTTAACACACATCTACTGACAAATTATTTAAACGCAACATTGGTAACCGTCTCTTGGGGACAAAATCAAGACAGAAGATCCACAGCTCTGCCCTGTTTACTGTTAGTGGTATCTTTTTTGGGAGTGCTAAAGGCATGTGGTAGTAGTACCATCTGTCATTTCTTCCACAAAAGAAGTAAAGCCAAAACCAGGTATAACAAAGCATGCTGAAACTCAAAGAGTGGATTTCTTCTTATAGACAGGCCTTGGGAGATCACTGCTTTCCTCCCCAGCTGTTTCAAAGCACCATTTATCTATTATCAGGGGGAAAAAACTTGGCTGTAGACTAGAATTTCCTGACATACTGATCCCAAACAGCAAACTGTAAGTCAAAACACACACATACTATTCCTGTTACTACAGTATGTGACTTACAACAGAGGACAATATTGCTCCATCCTCAAGAAGAAACAAGTTGTAATGAATGCACAGGGAAAAGCAGTACAGCAGCATAAAGCGGAAAAAACCATATGATGACATACCAGGCATGTAAAAATGGAGTTTTGAACAAAGGAATGGTGCTACCTTGTAAAGTATGAAATGATTCTCTCAAACATCAGCAAGAGATAGAGTACAAAGTGCCACAGTTTTTTTACTTCCTAGCATTCTATTAATTTGAAAGGAAAATAAATGACCTGTTAATTTATTTGCTTTCCTCCCCTGCCCCCACTCAGTACCAGTTCTTCCAAATTCATCTAGCATCTGAAAATTAATGCCAGGTCTCACTCATGCACCTCATCTGATATCCTACATGTCAGATTTGGATTTCCTCTCTATGCCAAAAAAGATGCCTAAACCAGAATATAGGCAACAATGTGCATTTTAATTGTATTCACCATTGCTGCACTGCCTTGGAAGTGGAAAATCACACTGTCCTTGGAAGTACAGCACGTTGCACATGTGCTTTCTCTCTTAATCTTTTAATAAATTGCTACCAAGATATTAAATAAAATACACAACCCCCCAGGTTGCCAGGTGGTACTATCAGAGAGTGAGTCAGGAACATTTTAGAGATCCAAAGCACTGTATCCTCTGAGAGTTCCTCTGTACAATTTATGTCAACATACATCAAGGGAGGAGAAATGCATTCCTGAATATCCCCTCAAATTACAAAAGCATCTTACAGCACTTCATTTCTGACACAAACACAGACAGCCTGAGTCTGAAATGGCTCTTTTTCCTATATCATCATTCAAACACCTGCAAATCCAAGCTGTTTTGAGTAAGCAGTCTCTTTGCCACCTTTACCATGAGACCCAAATTCCTACTGCACCCCATTCTTGTTCAGAACCCCACTGGCTTGGGGTCTCTGGAGTTCCTCATTCCCAGATAGAGCTTGGAAGCAGCTCAGTACTGGCTGGGTGGTAAGAAGGAGCACTTGAAATTCTTTGGGTTGCTATCACAAAAGATTCTGGGCAGAGAATGCAAAAGGAACAGTGGTGAGAAGAAAGTATGTGTTGGTAGACCAATAGGAACATTACCTTGTATGGTTTGTATTTTGTTTTCCATTAGCTGTAGGGGAGGAATGTAAACATATTCTTCTCAAACTGATGTCAATTTGGATTAAACCAGAAGACCTCTCAGTAAGGCCCTGTGTGAGAAGAATGATTTGAGTTTCAAATCAGAGCCTTTTTTATTGTTTTGCTCCTAAATCTACTACAAGCTCATTTGGGACCAATTAATTCTGAAGTATAGAGAATTATTTAATTTTTAAACCTAGTTAAAATATCTAGTTTTGTATATCAAACAGTATTAGAATTTTGACTTTTTTTTTGTTAAGATGGACAGTTATACCTGAAATAGCAAAAAGACAAAAATGTCTGTATGACTTCTGCTTTTTGTGGATGAATGTGCCATTTTCACTATTAAGTTGATCTGAAGTCTTGGCTGACTCTAGTGTACTCATCATAAAATATTTCTGTCTGTAGCTCACTGTGTGTGTTAAACCCACTGCTATGCTATGAATGAGTCCCTTATGGCTGTGCATGAGTGTGCTACATCAATTATCTTGTGTGTGGACTTCTTTCTTTGGCATAACCTCTGTGTTTTTAAAGGGCTACTTCTAATAAGCAAAAAAGCATTTGCATAGAAGAAGTAAAAGCAGGTTCATGTTGAACATCTCCCACTTAACCCAAGTATTTTCCTTTGTCTGGCCTTATGCTGTTGGTACCACAAAGTATAACTTTCTGTTTGCATTCTGGCTCCTCCTCTGCTTCTCTCCCTCTCCTAGTGATCAGGCTGCTGTCTACAAAACCATGTTGAAAAAGAATAGAGCTCTTTATTCATCCCACTGTTCAGAAAAATTGTAAAACTTGCATCATAAAACAATCTCTGTTTTGACAAATACCTCTAAGACTGTTGATGCATTTTAGATTTCTTATCACATCCCAGTTTAGTCCCATAATATGGGTAACTGCACACATCAAGCTGTATGTCTACAAGTCAATGTAATAATAACAACATGGACTGCAATTAGGCCTCTGATAATTTAATATGAATTCTTTAAAATATGGCATGTGTTCATATATGTGCTTAGTATCTCCTGGAGTATCAGTTCACTTCCTAATTATTGGGAAGTTCTGTGAAGAGCTTCTATCCCTTGCTGAATAATTTTGACTGTCATGAATTTTGTGATCACAAAGAGCAAGTTCATTACTTAATGATATACTGAAGCAGTCAAGACTGCTTGACAGTTTGTGTAAGCATGATTGACTTAAAATAACCAAGGCAACCCAGTTTCTAAGTACATTCTCCTATTCCTTTTATGCTCACTTTTCATGTCACCACTGCTCATGGTCTTTTGTCTTCTTGGTTTTATTTTCTTCTCTCTCTCAAATGAAGTGTACAAGTTTTAATATCTGTGCAATCAACAGAAATGCAGTGTTCTTAGCCACCTCATTTACTATATATTAGCGTTGGGCTCTCCATGTAATCAAGCATCCTAAAGGCCTTACAAGCCATTTAATTATCTGTCACAAGTCCAATTACTGTATGTAAGCAGACTGCCTTGCTGAACCAAGAAAATACTGTATGCAGGCACTGATTTTATTCAAGTGCTTCAGTGCAGTTCATAACAACTGAACAGTAAGATCCTTTATGCTATGGTTCCAAACAAATTGAATTTGAACTCTCTGAAAGGGTAAATTCCACAAAGTACAAATGTTTCAGTACTTCCAGGATGTGCAAGGAAGAAAACAAAGGAGGAAGTTAAAACTAAGTGAAAGGTATTGCAAGCTCTAAAAACAGAAACTGTGAAATTACTTCTGAAGAAAAGACAAGAGTTATTCAGTACCAAGGCTTGTAACAGTTTTGTTTGCTGTGCTGGTGGCCTTTCACAAAGCTTCCACACCCTACTTCTCATGCATATCCATATTATGTTGAAGCCTGAATAGTTGGGCTTGATTTCAGCCAAGTTTGCAAGTGTTCCTGCTCTTACCAGAACATCCTGCTGCAATCTGTGTCTGATGGTCTCAGGCTCATCATGGCTGTTCCACTCAGCCTGTAGCCAGTGGCTCTTCCTCCAGCACAACAGCAGCCAGCAGGGCTTAAGCAAACTTTTTGCCATATGAGTCCTCCCTCTGCTCTGCAGCTCAATTGGGATCTTTATTGGTCACAAAAACTTATGGTCTCCATGCATCTCCCATTCTAAAACTCATCCCACTGATTTTGTAATACTGCTAGCATTGCAGTTTGTGCCTTTGCTTCTGATTCAGGATGAAATGGGCCAGCTGCTACTAAACTAGACCTTTCTATTTCCTGATATAACCTGGTTACTACCTAAGAGGTCCTAAGCTTTAATGATAATCAATGCAACCTGCTCATATACAAGATCTCAGACATTTAACTATTTATCCCTCCTGAATTTCAGTGTGAGGTCTTGCTAAACACAGAGAAAGCAAACTGGACCCACCCTAGAGGCTTGTAAAAGTCAGCCTTTTTGAGGATGGCTGTTGCTTTAGAGGGCCCAGAGGTGCTAGGTGAATTAGTCTGCTGTTTCTAAACAATGACAGATTATACACAGAAATGTAAATGCTCTTTGCATTCCTTCCAAAGAGCAATTAATTAAATATTTAAACGAATACAAAACATAGCTTAAAACTTAGGATCTGAGTAGATCTTCTTGGAAAAATGTGCCACTATTTAATTATGTAATTGAGCATTTTCCTGTTTCATTTTTTTTATATAGCCCACAAAAGCATTAAGGCTTTAATTCCCAGCATACTACTACTGGTATTTGGAATTCTACAAGCAACCTCTTTGGCTTGCCGTTCCCTGAAAAATTGTGGGCCAGACAAAACAATTCCCATTAGCATATACTAAGGAAAGTAATCTCAATGGGACCTTTTAAATAACAAAAAGTCCCTGAAACTGATAGTCAGAATACCTTAAGTACACAGGTGAAATTAAGACAGCAGTAGGCAGTATGTGTATAGACTGTAGAGGTGTCTGTGCCATAAAGTCTTGCTAAATGGTGACAGAGGTCACAGAGATTTAAGAAGCTCCACATTCTCTACTCTTGATGAAGCATCTGAATCAGCATAATGATTGCCATAGATGCAGCTGTGCTCATGCATGCTTTTGTCACTTCAGCACACAGTGCTTAGTAAAGGTGTTGCTATTCTGGTATAGTTGTTAGCAGTGACATTCTGAAGAAGAGCTGAATCTTTAGAGTTTGAAGTATTATGTAAGCAACTGGAGTGGACTCTGTACCACATGAAAATGGCAAGTTCCCATTTGTCCCCTCTACAGCAAAAGATGCACTTGAAGATTTAGAAAAAGGAATTAAAATTATTTATATATATCAGGGGTACTTTATCAAGCAAAATTCTTTAACCAGTTCATAATAAAGCAGAAGAATAACTGCAAAAAATGTATGCCTTATCTATCATAGGTGTTTCTTTGGTTTTGCCCCAATAAGCACAGAATGTTCCCTTTCATGTAGTCAGATGTTCCAGTAGGCAGCAACTGCAGCTACTGAGTTTGCTGCTGTTGCACGTGACGTTAGAACTCGTGCAGAACCACTAAGAATATTCTTTAACATATTTGGCAGTTCATCATTTCTCTCCCTAGAGTTCAAACCAACTGCAACTTTATTGCCACTGACAGGCCACAGATTAAAGCATAGATTATCTGACTGTTCAGGTGATGTTGCAAGTCAACATTGAGCCTGAGAGTTAAATACAAGTTGCCTGGTTTCCAGTCCTCCTTACTCACTCTATTTTTCCAGTACCTGCTAATTCAGATTACCAAGAATTTTGGACCTGGGTGAATTTTAATCACTTTTTTTTTTTTTAACTTAGGGTGCCCAATGTATTTTGCATATTTAATAAAAATGATACAGTGGGATCAGAATATCTAATGATGGGAGGGAATTTAATACATGTAATCTTAGTATCCTTGCTCCTTATGGTATACTAAGAAGCACTTTTCTCCATTGAAGTGAGAGCCACAGCTGACAAAGAATAATGAAAACATGTCAGAGGTTGGTTCTACCATTATAGTAAATAATGCACATCCTCTTCATTTTTATTTAATTGAGAAAACATATTTTATTCATTAAGTTTGGAGTTCTGCCTGTCCACCTTCCACATCTGAGCAGCATTCAAGGGGAAAGACACAAAGGAATCATAGGGGTATTCAGAAGACTTGCATTTTTGTTAAGCCCAAGACCAAAAAGACCATATTGTTGTATGTGCCTGGCTTTGTTGCAGAAGGTAGATTGCCTTTGTTCTTGTGCAAACTTGCTCAAAATAGAGTCAGTGTTATAAAATCCTGGTACTGAAAATGCATTATACCAGAAAAAAGTTTACTATCATTTGCATAATAAGCAATTAAAAGGAAATGCTAGGATAAAATTTGCACAAAAATTAGGGTATCACAGTAATGTCTTCAAAGGCCATTATTTGGGAGTACTGTATTGAGTTCCAACTCATTCCATCTACCATGTTACTATACCAAATTATTTTTCCAGTTACATTTCTGAAGTAGGATGAGTCTTCTCATTACAATTTCACAAAACAATGAAACATAGTAGTCCATAAACCGCTGCCACTTTTGCCTGGCTTAGAAACAAATTTATAAAATCTGCAGGTTTATCCCACTCAGATGCCCTGCTAAACAGATCCCTTCCAACTACTTCCAAATGGACTGGCCTCTGTGAAGGGGGCTTTTTCTGACATTTTCCATCACTCAGAAACAATTAGGTAAGGTATATAAAAAAAGCTTTCTTCACCAGATGGTCTTTGTTTTTTAAGACTACCCCTACAAAATCTGAATTCCACTTGATAAAAATCCTCAGTGTTGATGCTGTAATGCCAAGATACAAATCTACAGCAATCCCCAAAGCAAAGGACAGATTGCACATTTTTGGGTGAGGTCATAAGAAGTTCTTCTCTGCTTTGTGCTGGCCTCTGGGGGAGTGCTCCTGATGTCAAGTTACGGCAAAATGCAGGACCTCGGCTTCACGGGTCTTCATTTCTGCCTTCCTCTCGCCCTCTCTGAAAGCTACCTGTATTTGAAGTATCTTTTATATAAAGGTATATATTACGCCTTTAGGACGCTCACCCTAAGATGCTATTTAACCCTTTCCTCTGGGCTAAACCTGCAGGCTCTTCTGTCACCTGCACCACACGCACACCTCCGGCTCCAAGGGCGGGGGGATCCAAGGGCTCGGCGCCCCAACACCCAGCGGCACTACGGCCACCTGCCTCAGAATTAGATCATCTTACGCTGATTAAGAGAGTTCAAGACCGGCACCGCTTGACCGCCAGGTCTGCACAAACAAGCCGAGGGCATTTTTAATAACCCGTCGGCTGCCGGGACCGGGGCGGGGGCTGGGCCGCAGCCGAGAGCACCCCCGGAGTCGCTCCCGGCGCTGACGGGGGGCTCGGCGGAGGAGATCCGGCTTCGGCCCCAAAGAGGACCCCTGACGTGCCGTGGTATTTCGCTCGGGTCTCCCCTCTCCCAGCCCAGATTACTCCCTTCCCACTTAGCACCCGGGGGAAGGGAGGGAGGCAGGGAGGGGGAGGTTTTCCGTGCGCAGGCCGGCGCAGGTGACAGGAGGGAAGTCGAGGGGCAGCGCGGGTCCCTGACCCAGATACCTCCAGAGCACTGCCCGCCCAAGGAATAACTCCGCCGCCCTGCCGCCCCCGGCCGAGCCCGGAGTCGGCCCCACATCACTTTCCCCCATCCCCAAGATGTCGGCTGCGGCCGCCCCTGCCGCTGCCACCGGCGGGAGCGCACCCGCGGCCCCGGCCGCGCCTGCCCGGGGCCAGGGGGGTCGGGCCGCTCCCGGCATCCCGCCCCTCCCGCCACCGCCTGCTCTTGAGTTACCTGCTTTGATGACCCGCGTAGCCCTTTTTTTCCCCCCTCCTCTCTGCAATGAAAATCCGCGGCCGGTCACTCGCTCCCCCCCTCCCTCGCCTCGCCGCTGCTCTCCTTCCTCCTCCTCTTCCTCCTCCTTCCCCTCCTCCTCCTCCTCAGCGGGAGCCGGTGTCAGTCAGGCACATCAGCTGCCCGGGCAGGCAGGGAGAGCAATGCCCAGCGGCTTCCGGGAGTGCCAAATAAAGACAAGTCCAGAGAGGGAGAGAGACGGTGGCAGAGATGGAGAAAGAAAGCAAAAAGTGGGTGGAGTGTGAAAATGGAGAGAGAGGGAGAGGGAGAGGTGTCTCACGGCGGCGGCTGGGAATCTGCGGGGAGATGGCAGTGGTGGAGCATCACGGAGGAGCAGGGGACCCTGCAGGCAGCCCGGGGTGCAGGGCACCCCTGGCCGCTGATATGGTGGCCCTGCTTTTGCCCGTCGGGCACAACTTGAGAGGGTTGGAAGTGAGCATCCCACAAGACACTGGTCTGGTCCACAGTGGGAAGGAAGAGTGAAGCTCTTGTCGAAACCATCATATCCCTCACCTCGCACGGCAGGGAAGTTCGAGGACATCCTCATGTACACCTGAATACTTCATTGCCAGCTCTGGACTGGACTAAACTGTATCAGCCTGACCACAGCTGTAGCTGGGCCCACGGTGGGGCTGCTGCCTTCATTCAGTGTGGCCATGAAATCAGGACTTCAGTGGGCAAACCCTGGTGCTTAGGCCTCATTTGTCAGGCTCGCCGGGCTTAGCACCATCTGTACCCCGTGCCAAATGGAAATGTGAGTGTTCTGCAATTGTGCAGTGCTTGTCACCATGTGGTCCCAAGGGACTTTCACCTGAAATCTGCTTCACGTGCTCATAGCAAATGAATTGGCTTTTCTGCACAGAAGTCTTGGGAGAAGACCAAAAATTCACAGCCTCTAGAGAAACAGTATGCTCTGAATGGAAAAAAAAAGTCATTAGGTGGTGATTATAAAAAAGACCACATATATTTTTCAAGTCAATATATTTTTCAAGTCAACCATGTGGTTATGTGAAAAATGGTAGCGCATTTTTCTGTCATACATATAGCTTATTTTAGAAGAATTTATGTTTCATTTCTGATGGTCTGACAGCACCACTATAAAACATAGAACACAAGGATTTGTTTTAATTGTGCAGCAGTTAAATGTGGGCTGAGGAAAGTCATATTTTAACAAGAATGCCATGGTTAATAGCAGCTCACAGACCTCACATGCCTAAAGTCGGTGTTAAGCAAAAGCAAGCAGACTGCAAGGATCTGTCTGGGATCCAAACTCAGTAATGCAGACAATGTAATTGGCATTGGAAATTGCAAAAGAATCACTGGCACAGTTTCCTGTATGAAGTGAAACGAACTACTAGTTCTCCTTGGCGTGTACAAGCAGACAGATGAAATCAACAGAACAGCACATGTTTTAACCAGAGGGTCTTGCCAAACCTTCCAAAAGGGTAAAGGTAGTATGTAATTGAAAACCTGATTGAAAAAATGCACAGAACACAGAAACTACTCAAGAGAGACAAGAAACAAGCCAGAAGATCTCCTTCTGGAAGGAAAACCCAAAAGGATTAAGAAACAGTGAAACTACTACACTTAGAGTAAAGTTCCAGGTCTGTATTTCTTACAACTCAGAGGAAAAAAAATCTCAAGACTTGTGTAGTGTCAGCATAATAAGTTGAAACTTTAGGAGGATAAATGCAGTAGAGTTTCTGTAGAATCTCAATTTAATTTGAGAAAATGTAGTTAAGTGATGTGGTAAATAGGTATGATTCATGCTGACAAAATTGAAACAGTAATCAATATTGATACAGTAATTAATATTTGAAAATAATAATACAACAGTTAAAAGATGTAATGCCAAGAAAGAAAGGGAGAGGAGGGGTTCCACCCCCCTCTTCCTGCAGATGTTCCAGGACAGGAAAAAGCAAGAGATAACAGTTACTAGAAATTAACAGAAAGAAGGGAAAATCTGGTTGGGTCCCAGGAAAATGCCAGCTATAAATTGTACTGGCTTGGTGCACATGTGTAACCCAGGGGTGAGTTGAAGGACATCGAAGAAGAGGAGAGGCCTTCATCAAAAACGACCCCCGAAGACTTGTGCGACCACCTAAATGAGTGGTGGAGCATGCGTGGTAAAGGTGGTGATGAGGGCGGAGGTAGAAGTGTGATGAATCGAAAATGGGAGGAGATGGCATTGACACATGGCATATAAGGAGGGAATCTTCACTTGGCAAGCTTGTACGTGAGGTGGCAGGGGTCCAAGAACCTTGCACTCTGTACCCCGCGGTTATCTTTTGCTTAGGCACTATTATTGGAACCAAACTATCCCTTATTTTAATCAAATTATATTGTCAATATTTCAAGTGTATCTGATTTTATATATTTTCTAAACTATTCAGTTTAATTGCTGCTACCTCTAATATTGTTTGGTTTTTTTATGATGGGATAATTGGGCAAACATAAGAGTGATGAAAAGTTTTATAAGCTCTTATTGTAAGTGCTCTCAGTTGAGCACTTCACATCATCCTTTTATATAATGGGCATACAGAAAAGAAGGAGAAACTATGAGGCATTTCTTTTCTATGGAAAGTTTTATGAGGCTACCAAACAACCATATGCCCTTCATGTCTAAAACATGTCTGTAATCCATCTTTGCTCCTGTCTTCTAGTCCTTTCTTCACAAAACAGTCAACTTAATTCTTCTTATCCCAAGGAGAATTTTGGCAAACATAAAAGGCTTAGTCTAAGGTAAAAGGAACAACAAGAAGTAATAAATTTAGTAAGAAGAGGAAAAAGAGAGATTCAGTAACTGTAAAGTGACCTCATAAAAGGCAGGAAACCCAATGGCAAGCAAAGATATAAGATGTAGTGCTTGAAAATGCTAAAGAAGAAAGCCTTGCAGTTTCTGTAATAAATAAAGGCAATCTGAAAGGGCAGTTCTACTAAAGAACTTCAGAATTTTCAATTCAGGCTCAGCAACATCCCACTAAAGAGAAGAATATGAAAGATGTGCAAATTCTGGACTTTGCAAAATATTGTATGTGCAAAAAAAATGAGTGGATAACATGCATTTGTTCTCTTCCATCAGGAAGAGGGCTTGGACAGCATTAAAGAATAAATTTTGAAAGTGATATTGGAATTGGCATCAAGCACTGAGCAAGGAATGACTGGAACATCAGGCCTTGGGGCTGGCCACTTTGCCCTCAGTCTAGCAATACATTCAGATATACAGAAAGTACATTGATGCCTGTAATTGAAACATTAACAGTTAAAGATTTTTATCTATGTACTTAGTGAAGACAGGGTCACCAACTTCCAGATCAAAACATTCCAAAGAAGCCTTAAAATCCTAACTTGGGCCATAGTCCTCTTGAAATTTTGAGGAGCTCTTCTTAAGCAAAGAGGTGCAGTAATAGCCCTCTTGCAGGAAGTTACCCAGTTAAAATGTAGCAGCTCATTCAGTCTAGTAGATTTGATTTAATATAACTTTATGATTCTTTTTTCATTTTACTTACTAACTTTGCTGCTGCAGACAATCTGTGCCAAGGCTGACATGTTTTATTCCCTTTTATAGAAGAGTGTATTTCTAAAGTTGTGCAGGGATCCCAAAGTACACATCAGAAGCAGTAGATGCAGGCTATCAAAATCTCTGTAGAATGACAGCATTGTAACCTACTTAGAAGAAAATACTCTGGTGCATCTTTTATTTGCATACACTTTTTTTCCACAGAAGAGGACTTAAAAATGTTAATTGCTACTTTCCTAGTCTGTGTTGAAAATGGACTTATGGACTTTCAATGTATATGATTGTAAAATTTCTCTATTGATGAATGTTGCACCTAAGTGATTCATAGACAAATCTGGAGAAAAACACAAATATTGTTGCTTATTGCCTTAATTTCATGCAGTCTATCTTTGCTGGGGCAATGCAGAAAATATGGATTAAAATTGCAGAAGCACTTACTGATGTGAAAAGAAATTGGACTGTCATGTGAAAATCTTGGTAGTGTGATTTGCTAGAGGTGCTTAAATAATATTGGAGTGCATTCAGGACATGTCAGGATTGCTTTTGCTTACCAAATCTGCTGTTTAGTCTACAGAATTTGAAAAACAACATATAGCTAATTAACAAAATGGATCCCTGAAGAGCCCTTTGTGGTTATCTTGTACAGATCAAGTGTCAAAACAGGCAGGAAAAAATAAAGGGAAGATTCTGCCAAAGAAGTGGACGGCTTTTCCTCTTTCAAACTAGGGTGAAACCTGTCACTCATTCACCTGTAAAATATGCAGGCAGATTCAAATTACATTTAATTTCATAGCTGTCACTCTACTGCTTTTTTATCTCTTCTCTGTATTCTTTTTTATGCAGTGAGCTCTGGGGGTGTGGGCTCTCATAATTGTACATTAATTAGTCGCATGCTTCTTTTTAGACATGGCAACATAAAAAGTGAAGTAATGAGCAAGTGCTTATCATTAAGTGTGTGAGTAATGGCAGCCCTGTGTAGCAGAGCACTTAAGCATTCCTGTTGTATTTAAGCAGCTTGTCACGTAGGGATGGAATTACTTCTTTATAACTCAGTATACATTTAAGGGCTTTGCTGATTCCAAGGGGACACTGTTCTGATCTCACAAATACTAGTCTTTGTGACTGCTTTTACTAATGGTAGTTGTGTGGTTTAATTCAGTTCTGTAGAAGTTTTGGGAAAGCTCCTCAGTGGGTATGGTAGCTCAGCTCTGCTAAGTATTTACATTGCCCTGTCTATTGATGATCATGGTTGTGTTTTTGCTAAACAACCTGTTTTGTACACTACTGCATTCTGATATGGATTTAGAGTGAAATTTTGTGGTTTTCATTTAAATACAGGCAGAAATTTGCAAGGAACTTCTAGTGAGGATGATTTGACTGAGCAAATCTTCCAAGTATGTGAGTGTACTGTTATTGTGCCATCTTGAATGGTCTTGCTGTGGACCAAAGCTATGGAAGCAGTAGTCAAAAGGCATAACAAAGTCTTACTCATTGGTCAGTGTTAGTTTTCCCATTTTAGAATCTTAGCATTTCTGTTTAAGCTTCCTGGTTCTGTTTTCACCTTCCTTTCAATCTGGGATGCAGAAGATTCTTTGAGAGACTGGCAGTATTCTCTAGTGAGGCCCCAACACAACTAAACAAAGCCAGCTACTGCTTCCAGCTTAGTAGTTGAATGCATAGTTCTGCTTTGGTAGCTTCAAGACAGCTTTACCATGATGCTGGCTCACTGTTCCAGACCCAGATGTGAGCTGTGAACCATCTTAGTAGGATAATTGCAGCTGCTTAAATGTCCATGCTCTCAGCCTAGTCTTTGCCAGTGCTTTGTAATCCATCTACAACAGAGGAAAATGCAAGTGCATCCAAACACTGCTGGAAGTTAAATAAAGTGTTTCAGGGTCATCTTCATGCCACAGCTTCTTTGACTCATGTGTCCTACCATCCCTGAAGCTCCAGACACTTTCAGAATGTGCAAATGGATCAGGTGTGGAAGTCTGGTGTTTTAATTGTGTTTTGATTGTGTATTCTTGTGGCTGCATTTTTTTCTTAGTAGGGGACATGTTTTTCCGTGTTGTCTGCTGCTGTGTTTCTTTCATCACCATGTGTGTGATGGCATCACTGTTGTGATCAGAGCTTGTCAAGACTTGCTGTGTCTACATCATCAGTAAAATGCATCAGTCTTCTTCATGTACTACTGGCAGTTAAAATCCCTCATTTAGTGATCAGTCAAAGTCATTTTTGCTTATTGCTGAGGAGGTGACTTCCTTTTTTTTCCCCAGTAAATTGTGGTTGTAGTTTGTTTTATTTTTCCATCTGCTAGAGGTAGAAAGCATGGAGTCAGCTCTAAACTTTTTCCTGGGAAGACTTAAAAATTATTACCAGAGATCAATATTCTTGTTGCATAGGAAAGCCCTGACAGCTGGTGCAGCGGAGGTACTGAAAAATCCAGATGCATAGAAAATAAGATTTTTTTCCTCAAAAACTGGGGATATGAGATATGAGATTCGTTTTGTTAATGAATTCAAGGTTTACTGTGCAAGCCACTGGGCTTGAAACTTTTTTTTTTTGTTTAAAATACAGAATTGCCTGATTCTAGGGAATGGTGCTTCAAAGAAAACACCTACTTGTGCAATATTTGCGGTGAAACCACATGAATTGATAATAAGATTTTTTTTGTCAGAGAGAACACTTTGTAGGATATAATCAAAAAGCAATGAGGGCAGATAACCAATGTGTATTCTGAAAGATATAAATTTAGTGTTGCTCCAAGCATTTAAATAACTGTGCCCTTATCTAAACAGTGGTTCCTAAGTAGTGTAATTCCAGTTGTGGTCATTACAGGCCAAGTAAATCAAAGAAAAAGCCCCTTAGAGACAGAATTCCTCTGTTCTTCCTCAAAAGTTAATAAGCTGCCAGGTGACAGTTGCTACCCTCTTCTCCCAAGGCTGTACCTAGTTAGTTTTGTCCATCTCCAAGCTCCTTTGCACTGTGTGGGTGAGGGGACAGCAAGAAAAGCACTTAGTCCCTGTTAGATCATTTCACTCAGACAGGAAATAAAGACCTTTACCTCAACATAGTCACCATGCTTGGCCTTCTCCTGTAAGAACCCATTTAGCTATTGACAGGTATCTTCTGTAAATACACTTACTCCCCTAATATAGAGGGGGAAACCCATGAGTTTTGAATGTGAGTCTTTGAAATACTTTACCTAGTTCTTGAAAGAATCTGAGGTGATTTATGCTTTTCCCCATGCAGAATGCCAGGACCAACAGCAATGTGAGTTTTCTTCTGATCTTTCAACCTCTCCCTCAACCAAGAACTTGAAGAGTCAGGATATCTCAGTTTTATATCCTCCTGCAAAATGACACTGCTGTCAAGGATCCCTAGGTACAGTACATTGCTATATTATTATGCAGTTTTGTCAGACTAAGTTATTATTTTGCAATTTATGACTACCTAGATTAGGGATGCAGAGCTGATCAGACGCAGCAGCAGAGAGCGTACCACAATCATTTCCTCCAGCTTTTATATTCTTCATAGCAAGTGGAGTGGCATCTTTTTATTTTACAATATTTTGAGAACTTTTTAAGACTAGGCCCCTATTCTGAAATCTTTCTCAATACATGATTTCCCCATACATCTGTGGCAAAAGGATTTCCTCTGTTGAATAAAGGAGGTGTTACTTTGGAAATATAAAGCCAAAAAAGGTTTTAGGATGAATCAAGCCAAGGAATAGAATAGAATAGAATAGAATAGAATAGAATAGAATAGAATAGAATAGAATAGAATAGAATATTTCAGTTGGAAAGGACCTACAAATGATCATCTAGCCCAAATAGCCACATTACCTTGGGTTTTTTTTTCCTCAAAAAGGGAGGAGGAGCAAAGTAAAGTAACAAAAAAAGAAAAGTAACAAAATATACTTAATTTTAGTATCTAAAATGGATTGGAGGAACTATAAATATTTCACACTGATGGGATGAAATCCTGTTTCTCCTCAAGTTAGTTAGTGTTTTGTTGCTGGCTGACAGGGTCAGCATTTCACCCTACATGTCTGAATGAATGTTTTCCTTGAATAAATGTAGGTACCAGAAATAGTATTTTTGTTTAAAACCAGTCATTTATTTCATTCTTATTTTCTTGCTTCCCTGTATTTACAAAGTCTCTGCATATATTGCACTGTGTTCTAAAAGCTATAATTTTCTTTAGAAAAGAATATTGTTTGCTCTCATGAATAATTTATCTTGGAGTTCTCTTTTAATCCCTCATCAGATGTGCCATTCTTGTATCTTCATAAAGGAAAAGAAAGGAAAACAACACTCTAAGGCTGATTTATGAAGTAAACCATGAACAGTAAAAATATATAAAACCTTGGTATAAATAAGAACTTCAGTTTTGATTCTAATTCAGTTGTTTCAGTACTTCTGGAACAATACTATTGATTATATACAGATTTTCACTATTCTAACTGACATCACAGAGTATGAAAAAAAGCATGAACAATAAATATGATGAAGATTTGATATTTAACCTTGAGCTAATAAGGCTAACCATATATGTAGGTTTTGAAGGGAAAAAAGAAATACTTGGAGTACAATCTAAATAAAACTGTGAATAGTATGTAATTTATAATATTTGTGAAACAAGTAGTTGATAAAAGAACTTTTAATCCAAGTTCCTATATATCCCATTAGGTTGAAATATAAATAGTTTAGATACAAAGGAAAAAACCTAGAAGCACCTTCATAGACAATCTGTGGCCTACAGATGCTTGTTATTAGGTTACTGTTGTTCATTTGATGTGCACATCAGATTAGCAAGAGACCTTTCCGCATCCCAGTGAAGTTCAGGTCTATCTTGTCCCTCTGGTCTGTAGGAGATCACCTGCCTCTACTGCCCAGCTGCTGAGCTGGGACATTTTTCCAACTCATTTCCCCACGACAAGATAGACTCGGACCACAGATTGAGTAAAGTGTGTTTAAAGCATCAAAACTGCATGTTGTGGTATTTATAAAAGGGTAAAAGGTTTTAATGCAAATAGTTGGGTATTGCCATGAGGAATGTATTTACAAAGTCAAACTCATCCATGCCATGGCTTACAAATGGTTGTTCAGGTTTGTGAGCAGACCAATCCAGCCTCTTCCAGCCACCAGCTTCATTCATCCTGCAATAATCAGCTAAACCTGTTCTGCTCGCCTGTGCTTGGCTGCCTCAGTGTGCTTCAGTGGTTTGTCTGTGGCTCCTGTCACCTCTCGTGTATGTACCTTAGAGATCAGCAAAGTTAGGGGCTACACTGGGGGCCTCAGGGTCAGCAGCAACAGGGAGTGAATTGCAGAGAGTTCTTCTGCAAAGCACTTCATAAAAAGAAACTAAAATGTGTCATAGGAACACTGGAGTGAAATCTTCTGGGAAAAGATGGTCCCCTTAACATTCTTGGAACCACAGGCTCATCTATGTCTTCAGCTGGGCTGAACAACACATGATCCCTTTCCAGAGTCATTCATCGGTATTTATAATGGCTCATCAGCATTAATGTTATAAAATTTAAGAAGCTTAAATATTTCCTGAAGTGCAGCTTTTCCAGGAATCCCTGTGGTATTCATACCATATCTTCCTTAAAGTGTTAATTTTAGTTATTGAACAAATTTGGTAGAGAACCTGATGTGCTGCATATATGGGAGTTGCTGGAGATTGGTTATACTGATTATTGTGTGATACAGATCTCCAGCCTAAAGGCTGCATGTATATCTTCTGTGGTAATTTACTGTTCAATGAATAAAAGCAGGGAAGAAAAGAAGGGACAATTGCTGTTTTGGTATTACTAATTGTTTTGATATTTGTTTCTACATTTTCCACTTGTCATTTTGGATGTCACTTCTATAACATCAATCTCAACCTTTTTAATGTTTTCATTTTTTGAAATGCAAATACTAATTTTCAAGACTACAACCAAAACTCAAAAGTTAGTGTCACATTTCTGACTGTTTGCTGAGTGACAACAAATAACAAGTGTTAGACCCCCTTAGTATAGGTGAAAATACACTTATTAATTCATGTTTCCTGATACTCTCCAGTAGGAGAATGATGAGCAAAAGCTCAGTTCCTCAGAGATGTTTAGGTTTTCTACAAAACTACATTTCAGTAGAGAGACTTGATGGATGATGGGCAGTGCATCTGTGTGTGTCCAGGGGCTGTTTTCAGTAGTTGGAAGTTCATACTGGAGCCTTTCTGAGCAAAACACCTGCTGACTTTAGTCCATTTTTGTTTGAGGGAGAGCCTCAGGTTTAAAGGTCTGTTTGTTCCAGGGTGATTTAAGTCAGCACAAGTTTAGTCATTGATTTGAGAGAGTGGGTGGCAGTTCTTAGGGGTCCACTCCTGTTCCAGCCAAAGTCTGCTTGAGCAGTTACCATTATTTAATAGAAGATAGCTCTAATTAAGGAAATAATTAGTAAAAATGTCCTTAAACCCTTGTGCAGTTGAATCAGCTCACCTTTGAAAAAGTCTCTCTCCTTCTCTTGGGGCTATTGACAGGAACAGCAGTAGCAGCTGCTGTGTGGGAGTGTGTGTGTGTCTTGCCCAGCAACCTCATTCACTGACAGTGGATTTCACCTCCCACGCTCCACCTGCAAAGGCCGGGACTACTCAGTTTCCATCCAGCACTGGCGGATGCAGCCTGGTGTTAATACTTGGCTGGAAAGCAGTTGCAGTTTCCCTTTTTCAAAAATTTTGGGTGCTGGAAATACACATCCATCCCCCCACCAAATGCAAATTTGTGACCTTCAGGATAGGTGGAAAAGTGTGACTGCACACAGAATTATAAATGGAAATGAACCAGTGTTCTATTGGGACTGGTTTGTCGTGTGTGTGTGTGTGTACAGACGCATAGATCTATTTGTATAAGGATCCATTGATCCATTTGTATAAGGAATTGCAGTGCTAATAGTCATAGTGGCTGTTCCTTTGTTGTCACTATACACATTGAACTGGAGACTGCTGTTAAAATACTCCATCAAGAACATAGGAACATCTGTTTTTCTCTCTTACTAATTTTTTTTTTTGCCAGTAATTCTTTAGTTTATAACTTTATTTAAAGAAAAATGGCCACATTATATTTGTTTGATTTTATTTTGCTTTATTTGCATGATAGAATATGTAAAATACAATGCATAAAATTGCATCGTGTGTAATGAAAATATATTTAATATTAATTAATACTTATAAGTAAAATAAAATATAAAGTTTATTCAATTGATGAGGTATAGAACATATAATATATAAAAATATCTATCAGAGAATCCCAGAATTTTTTATGTTGCAAGGGACCTCTTCAGGTCATCTAATCCATGGGCCCCTAAATTTTTTTTCCAAAGAAAGCAACTTTTTCATTTCAGCAAGAGTAGTTTCATGGAGCTTCTTCTGTCTTATTTAAACCATTTATTTGATGCATCTTTAAAAAAGAAACCAAAGATGAGGATTTAAATTACATAAAGTATAGAAAAGAAACTCACTTTTTAGAAAATTGCTAGTAGTTTAATCTAGAAGAATGATCAAAAAGTTCAGCAGTGTCAGTAGCTACTGCTCCTTTGGAACTAGTAATAATAGGATGATTTTTTATAGCATCTACAATTCCATATCTGAGTTATTCTATGATTCTTTAAAATAATCATTCTAATTGTGGAGGTGTCACCTCTTTAAAAACTGATTTGTTCATTCCGTGTGTGAGGCACACCCTGAAAAACCAAAAGGCTTTGCACATGCCTAATTTAAGATTTAACCTAGCATCAGTGTTAAACCTGTTTCAGTCCGTCATTCTCTTGGTGAAAATGCTGTGTAACTCAGGAGTTTCTATTGGCTCCTTTAGCAAATCAATTATAATCTGCCTTGGTTCATAACTTAATTCCTGCAGCAGAAGGTGCAGAGTGTTCTATTCTTCCACTGAAAATAATTGGGGGAAAAAAATTCACTGCCTTTTTATTTATTCGTTGTATTGAATGTAACAAGAAGAGCCAGCTTGATAGCACTATAAGCTAAACTCTCATACTTGTGCTCAGGGCAAACAACAGACTATCAGAGCTCCTCATACAGACACAGAAACCTTCAGCCTTTCACCTATGTGCAGCTGGTTTTGTGTGTTCTTACAGCGCTTTTCAGCAATGTCTTGGTTGCTGATAACCAAGAACTGTACTGGTATCACTCCCGATTGCTCCTGGACTTCTGAAAAGGTTTTGTGGGAATCTAAAAAAAGGGGTTATTTATTCATGTTTCTTTAGGCTATCATGATGCTATACTCTAAAAGATCCCTAGCTTTAGAGTTGCAGAATCCCTGGGAAGTTCAGGAACCTGACTCTGCAGTGACCTTTTCTGAAATAAAGGTCAGTGAGCCATAGGCAGACTTGCCAAGTCAACTGCTTTTCCCTGCAGACTAAAGCTTTGTGGTCTTATCCACAGATCTGTTAGGAAACTTGGCCAAGCTACTGCTTTTTGTTGTCTGAGGCACAATATGTGTGTCAAATGAAGTTTCATACTAAGTGAGACTGATTTCAGTAAATGGAAGAAAACTTTGTGTTGTAAGAGCTTAAAATCCATCCTGTGTCTCCATATATGTTATTTCCAATTTATGACAGTTTAAATTATTTCCTAGATTCATTCATAGGATGTGTTTTTTGTACAAATCTCATTCCTATTTTCATGCTTGTTTTTTTGTTCTCTCAAAGTTGAGAGGGATGGAACTTATTTGGCACATTAGGGAATTATCTTCCAACTGTTTGGATTAGTTTGGGATCAAAAAATTACCTCATTACTGCTGTTGACACCTCGTTATTAACTCATCGTTTCCTATGCCAGTGACCTTTTAAACACAGGGGTTTAATTCCTTTATTTTAGGGGATCATTTTAGGAATAAGAAATCTGGAGAGGCCATGAAAGTTATTTTAAACAGAGTCATAGAAATGTTTTGACAGTTGGAAGTGGCTTGGGGTGGCAGTTTTGCTTTGACACTGTTGTGGGGCTTTTTAGTTTTGAATGAAGATTAAATTTGGACTATGACAAATATGTGATCTTTCCCCCTCTTCCTTCAAACTTCTGGTTTTTGTGAGAAATGGACCTTAATACTGAAAAGGCTGTGAAAGCTGAAGATTTTACTGTATTGAATCTCTCCAGTATAATACTTTTCCTATTTTCCTTTATCTGTGTTTATTTGCATCTTAGATTAGGGTACCTGTTTAAGGCAAGAACTGTGTGTTCAGGTAGTATTAATCAGCCAGTATATCTTTGGAGACAAATTCAATAAATTTTTCCATTGATATTTTAGAAGGGGACTCTGTTTTTACCTAGTACACTTTGGGTTAGATGCTCAGTTCTTCTAGGTCTCTACACCTTACAGGAAGCTCAGAGATCTGCTGGTTTATAGCCGCTGCACATCTGACCCAGTGTCCATGCAGTTATTTCACTGAAATATGATCTGAAACTAGGAATGTGTATGCTGCTAAGGATTTAAAACTTCATTTGTGTGACTGGTGTAGCAAAAATACAATGCCAATCAAACATAGCTTCTATATTGAATTTTTTTAGGTCATGGTCCAGTCATGCCCACACAGACTTCCTACTAGACCTAGAATTCAGACATTGGACACAGATATGACCCTGGGAAGTGGGAACTCTGAGGTGTTGACAGGGATCAGTGAATTGTGGACTGATATCAGTCAAATATGTTACCTCATAATTTTTTATTAACTTCAGAAGCTTCAATCAAGGTACTTACAGCAAAGTATGAATATGTCAAACTCCTGTGTGAGTGGCAGACCAGATCCTGTGGATCGAAAGCTCAGTGGCTGAACTTTGCACTGAGCTTTATAAGAACAACTTGCACTTGTGAGTTCCAGTGATACCTGTTGCTGCTGCAGGGTCTGGGGTCAGATAGCTCTGCAGTGTTGCAGCTCAACACAAATACACTCACCTGGAATTTGTTATGTGCTCTAAGGAATAGCTTGTCATCAAACCTGCATACCAGTAATTGTATATGCAGTGAATAAAGATAGATTCTGCCTCTCTATGGCAAAACGCAGGGGAATATACATCACTTGGCTGTTTTGCTTTTTTATTATTCAGTTGGCTCAATTGACTCAAATTAACTTTTTGATAATTTTCCGATCAGGTTCCATCTGTTTCAGAAGGATGACAGATCTGAATTTGTGGGACTCTGTCCTTTTGTATTATCAGGAAGACATAGTGACAGAATTTGAGTCTGACAGCACCATTGGCTATTTTGGCCAGTGTTGTACAGGATGAGGTGGGATTGGCCATTACCAGCTCCATGAATGTGTTGTAACAGCAAACATTTGGTTGGCTCTACAAGTTGTAACTACTGACACTACACTTGTGGTGCTGTCCAAAAAAGAGGAAGGATAGTAAATTAATACAATCACTGTTTCAGTACTTGAGGGAATGTTGGACTTCGTTGCATGTCCCTGATCAGTTCTGAAATTCTGATGCAGCTTTGTGAAGAAATGAAACTTTCTATCATAATTTTGCATATATGCCATAACTTTTTACACTTTTTTGCAACTTCTTAGCCCATCTTTTAAAAGTTCTGGGTTTGCTATGACTAGTTATTCATTGTATGCCCACTACTTTCTTTTGTTTGAAGAGAATTCATTTAACAAATGGATACACTGTATTGATTCACTGTCCTGGCTAGGTAGAAATGGCCATTAAGATCATAATAATTCCAGCTCAAATATCTCAAAATAACTTGTATAATCTGCCCTTCTCTTTTTATTGTAAAAAAAAAGGCTGTTTTTTCTAGCAGTTTTTTTTTTGTTTTGTTTTAACAACAGTCACAACAATATGTCACAAGATAAACTTGGTGAAGCTACACAAGGACAAAACCTGGCCCACAGACACTGAGTTTATTTGAAACTCATGCACACAGTCATGTGAGACTTTTGTGTTTGCAGCTTTGTACCATTCCACCTGTGCTAGCTACCTGGCAAGCACATCTTAGGTTTTCTACATGTTGTCTGGCTCTCTGTCCACACACAGATGCATGCATGTGTGTATGTTCACAGTGAGCAGAAGTGACTAAACGCACCTGACACACTGAGCAACAAAACAAAGTAGAAATGTTCAGGAAAAGGCTATGTAGAAAAGACCTTTGACTTTTACCCAACTATGTTTGGCTGTATGTGTAAGGGAAAACAGGCAACTTTGTGTCAGCAGTAAAACAATTTGTTGATTAGAACAAAATAACCAATATCTAAAAAATACATGTTGTATGCATAAAGTGAATGTGTTACATACATGTTTGGTATTCCACAGCAGACATAAGATAAATTCAATATGCAATTATGTGATAATTTTTTAATATATTTGGTTAATTCTTTCATACCCTAGTATTTCATATAGGGATTCAAGTCTGTGGCGTCTGTTCTTAACTTACAGTCTGTGGTCTTTAGAGAATTACAAATGTTCAATTGCAGAAGTTGCATGGGAATACATATCACATGTAATGTAAATGTTGTACAGCATCCCCACTGTGTCAGCTCTGTTAACTAGATGCTGACACTAGATTTACTAGTAAATTTGAAAATAACCAAATCAAAAATATAATTCTCACCAAGCACTTGGTGATCACTGTGCACTTCCATTTGCCCTCATAAAAGAACATTTAATTGGATTATGTACTTACAAAATTTCAAATGATGAAAAGTGTGGTGCTATATGTTTCTTCAATTTTTTATTTCTCTTTGACTTTTCTTTTCTTTAAAGAACTCTGTACTGGAGACACCACTTTTTGATATCATATCTATCAACCTGGTAGTGAGTTAGCAGTAGAGTTGCTGTTGATACAATACATTCATAATTTATTGTGGTTTTATATTGCTTTTGTGATTGTCTCTAGGAACTGTCTTTAGGATTTAATTCAGTATTAATCAGAGAGGCAAAGCTAGGCAATCACTGTCTTCTATTTTATTTGAAAAACAAACAAAAAAAATCAGCAGAAGATCTTCTACATTGAGAAAATACGACAACAGAAGCAAACTTTACCTTAGGTGAGCTAGTTCCCTTTGCATCCTTTTACAAGCAATTCTGACAGTAATTCAGAGGATTTATGTGTCTGTCTCCTGACCACAGAACAGGACTAGGGAGATTTTTCTCAAGTAAAGTTAAGCCTGTGGGGATGACTCTCAATTTGTTTCTATATTTCTGCTTTGCATCAGACTACACTATTCAGTGCTAAAGTGTAAGATAGACAATCAGAGGATTTGTCATTATCTGCTAATGCTAAGCTAATTAATTACAGGAACAGGATATATACTATCCTGTATGTACTATTTGATTTTTTTTAAGAAGGAAAGTACTTAAATCTATTCTTGCCATTTAACTTGATGCAGCCTAGATATAGAAAGTGATTCTGTGTTTTGTATACTGAATATGTAATCCCATTCTCATTTCTCACTGTCAAAGATATCTAGTGATCTCATGTGGAAAGTTCAGAGTGCTGTGTCATGGTCAGCATATTTGGTTTCTTTGGAACTAGGCAACCCCAACTTTGTCTATTCCAAATAACAACATTTCTTAGTAATAGGGTTCTTTTTAGAGTATTGATAGTACTTGGCAGGAATGGAGAACTATGTGTGCTAGATGATGGTCCTAAACTAGGATACCTAGTTAATTGTGGAATTTGGTTCTCCTTTATTTCATGAGCTGACTTGCAAATTCCTTCTCTTTGTACCAGAGAAGCATTTTGCAAGCAATGAAAACCAAACTGGGAAGGAACCTGGGATTTTTTTTCTCAGGTCTGG
Source organism: Camarhynchus parvulus (assembly GCF_901933205.1). Taxonomy (NCBI): domain Eukaryota; kingdom Metazoa; phylum Chordata; class Aves; order Passeriformes; family Thraupidae; genus Camarhynchus; species Camarhynchus parvulus. Next base: position 63,713,248 of record NC_044572.1, on the reverse strand, counting down.
TAGCAATCTTATTTCTTGCAAAGATCTCACAGCTGTTATGACTTTTTAGGTGTTTTTAAAAACATCTGCTAATGCACTTTATGAAATCCATCTAATCTGAAGACAAGACCACAAGACCGAACACAAAGTTCTCTGAAGATATCTGGAGAGCTCTCCGTAATTTCGCTGTGCTGTGGAGAACACAACTAGAGTCTTTAAGAGGGAAACTGTTTTCAGACAGTATGAAAATGTTTGTGATTCTGTTATAAACCTCTCTTCCAACCCCTCCTCTGCTTGAACCTGCCAATTCTATGGTTGCTTCTGTACTAACCATTGTAGTGACCTAACAGGTTCTTAAAATTAAGCTGCAAGCTCACCTTTGTGTTTTTCAAGGCCTCACAATATGGTTCCTTTCTCCCTCTAACAGTTTTAGAATAAGAACACAGATCCAGAAATCCTTTTCCTCTTCCAGTGTTTCCTGATTTTGGCCAGTTGTTCTCCAGTTAGAATGAAACTGCAGCACTGTGCTATGAGAGGAGAGGAGAATGGAAGAAGATCCTTCCTCCACAGTGGTAGAGAAGGGTTCCTTTCTTGGACATCACCAAACATGTGCCTTGTTCTACAGCCTGGTGCAATGTTTATAAATGGATTTTCTGAGTTCATGACCTATTTCAAAACAAGTGCCAGAAGCCAACACATTTTGTCCTGGCTCATCTGGGCACAGTGGGCACCTGTTGCACAAAGATTCTTCACCCAGGCCTCTAGTGGCTAAACCTGAGCTTCTGTCTGGATAAGAAAAGGTCTTGAATAAAAAGGAACAGCTCTGAGGGAATCACATAGAACCTTTAATGATATGCAGATCTTCGGAGTTTTAAAAATTATTATTCTTTTCTGAGCATTCAAGTATGTTTATTCAAATGGCATTGTTAAAATCCAGTTAGGATTTTATAATTTCTAATGCCTCATATGACCAGATTCCATTTTACTTTTTCCCAAATGTGGGAAAAAAGGAAGACAAATAGCTTTGAAATTTGAGTACATTTAATTAGATGGCACTTAGAATTTCCTATAACCATATACGTTTGGGACAAAATTTTACAAACCGTTCTACACGAAAGCATTACCTGCTTTCTAAAGTGGAGAAGAATGCATGAGAATTACCACCAGGTGTGTCTAAACTGTCTCTTATGCAGTTAAGAGGAATCTGTGTATAAAGATTTTTTCTTGACCATGACAGTTAAAGGACTAACATGTACCAATCTATGTTTTTTAGAAGTACATAGAACCTTTTCCATGTCAGTTCCAGAGGCTGCAGTCTGCAGGAGTAGTGTAAGGATTTGGGACGCTCTTGGGCTAGTGATTCCAAATTGTAAGCTGAAATGACCTGAAATTTCTTCTAAATTTCAGAGGTGTTGCATACAGTGTGGGAGATTTGACAGGTTCTAAGAGAAGGGAGAACCAAGATACATGAGATCTGTGGAACAGCAAGAGGTGAGATTTGATTATCTGGTCATAGATCATTGTATTTTTACCACTTTGGTGATTTAGCACCATGCTCTCCTCTTCCTCTCAGCTTCCCAGCATTCACTAACAGCAAAAATAAAAGTTTCAGTTTGGTGCATGAAAATATCAAAAGGACTGAAATGAGATTCCTATTAGGGTAGAAATAGGCTTTGGAAATCTGCTGTCATCCCATCAGCCCACAGAAACACTCCAAAATACCGTATTCTGGGGGAGAGAGTAGAAAATATCTAGAGCAACAAATGTGGCAGCTGGAAACAATTTTTAAAAAATTGGGTAGGCCAGTCATGTTATGGGTAAGAGAGGCAGCTGGGAGATTTAAAAGAGAAGGCCTGGGAGCAGCTGAAAGGTGCCAGCAGTCTGTTAGTGAGAGCATCTGAGAGCTAAATGGCTGCATGTGATGAGAAAACATGCCAAAATGATAAGAAGAACAGCTGGAGAAAAACAAAATTTCAAAGGGATGGATATGCAAATTCTGCTGACTATTGAATGGGTAAATGGATTACTTAGGTTTTTTTTTTCCTCTTTGCTCTCCTAAGTTCCTCTTGTTTTCACAGATCTTTTTTCAGAATCTGCAAGTGGCTTTTTCTGCTGCCTCTTCTTCCTCTTGACCTTTTGTTTCCTCCACAGAAAATAAGTATTTCTGAACAATACTGTTCATTTGTTTATAGTCTCTAAGACCAAAATTTTAACTGCTTATTTGTCTATTTCCTCACCTGCCTGTTATTCTGAATGTGAAAACCTTTTGGTGGAACATCATTTTCTGTGAAGGAAATGCACAGGTGGTGGTTGATTTTAGTAGCTCCAAGTGTCATTCTGGGTAGGACCTGTAAGATTTAGATGGCTTTGTATTACAGAGGTCTAGCTGGAGGAGCTGGCAGGCTTGGCAGGCCTGGTGAGCTGCATCTAGAACGAGGCAGGGTCTAAAACAAGTTTGTAGTAAGAACGTGGTGACTTTGGAAAGTAAACTTTAAAAATGCACAGATTTTCAAGGTTTTATGATTTGCACTTGCAAGTGTATTTTTGTATGTATTTTACCACATGTAGAATTTTTAGTTTACTTTTATGTGATCACATATTTGAATCTAGTGGAGGTGTGTGCACCAGTGATGTAAAGACATATGCCAGTATCTGATACAATAGCATGTTCTTTACCTTTGTCTGCTGTTTTTCAGCTGTGAAAGCAAGAGACAGTATGTATGTACTTTTTCCCCATAGATCATAAGGAACAAAGAGCTTATGTGAAAAAAAGAGTACAGGAGAAGATCTTAATAGATTCTGTCCCATCAAAAACTGAAATACAGCAACATGAAAAGAGCAAACATGCTGTCTAGCGTCTCTGAAGCTGTTTGCTAATGACCTCCAATGAACTAGAAAATGTTAGAGAGCATACTTTCAGCTTGAAGCCTGAGACAAGAAAAAATAGCAGACTGAAAGGAGGATACAAAGCAAGTTAAAAAAAAATTGAGATAGTTAATAATTATTTTACAACAACAAAGCCATAATCAGGCATCAAATTCTTGTTATCTTTCATGGTGCCTGAAGCACACTGTTGTGGCCAAGAAGAGCAACAGCAGTTTTGAAGGGCATGAAAATAGACTAGTGGAGTAATAATATAATAGAGCAAATTGAAAGGGGCAGAGAGTATAAAACTGCATATTAAAATATACTAGAATGAACCTTTTTGAAGACATCTGAATTATTACCACGTATTGCTGAAATATAATTCGTTATGCAGCTTATACTAAAATTTTTAATTAAAGGAAATAATAGTGTTCTGTCAAAGGATTACAATCCAATATGATAAAATGCTAAATGAGACAGAAAGCGCAGGAAGCACTTTCCCTTTTCCAGTAATGCAAAATTATGCTTGTCTGGCAAAGAGAAAAATACTTGGAGTGAGTAAAAAACCATGTTCATAGTGGAAAGGAATTGTTTTCAATGAAAGCATTTAAATTAAGTTTTCAGTCACCTGAAAGCCTTTGACTGTGTCTTTTAAATAAGATCAATTTTTTTTTGAAGCCTTTGACATTATATATCTCTTACAGGAGCAATTAAACAAAAGCATAGACTTGCAAGAAATTCTACATATAAGATGTAGTGTTGGATGTTTTATACTTATGTGAATTATTCTCTTGGAATAAGAAATTTCATCTTCACTTTTTAATTTTCTCCATGATTAGCAGCAGACTAGGCAATTCATTATTCTACATTCTAGATGGCTTCTGTTTTAAAAAAAAGTAAATTGAGAAATGAGTGCAGGTGCACGTATCTGAAAAGAAGTGAGATAGTGGATTTGAGAAATAATGGGGGAGGCACTGTCCAGCTAGGTTTTTTCAATGCATTGCTTTTGGTAGTTGAAATCACTCAGCCTTCTGCACATCCTGCTTTCCAGCCTGTAGCTTAAGAAAGTCTTTGTCAGTAGCTTGCACCACCTTGTGATTTGGGAGAATTTCCCCCCAGGAAAGCTGCCCAGGGTCATGCAGCTGTAGAATTTGAGAAAGGAGGATTCCAGTTGCAGAAGGAAAAATTGTTTGGTCAGTTCTATTTTTAATTAACATGAAGCAGTTATGGAGAGACTGAATTTGCAGGACCTCCTACAGTAGGAGCATGAACTTGTATATCCAGACAAGCTGCTGTGAGATCTACAAACTAGAGATATGCTTAGGCAGCTCCATTTAAATGGATCACGATGCATGCATTTCATAGTTGGCATGGCTTCCAGACATTCTGCTCTTTGAGTGAGTGATCTTACTCAAAACATCATTTCTCAAACAATCCCAGGATTGTTCCTCAAAAATGAGAACATGTGAAATTTTACCACTGATGGTTTGCTTCAAACTCTGGGAAAGAAACTGAACATCACTTAAATATTACTTTTCCTCCTCCTCTCCTCAACACCAAGTCATTATCTGAAGAGGACCCTTCATCACAGACATGAACATGTTCCTGCCTTTTTCTTCTTTCCAGCACATCAAATTGAACAGCAGAATTGTCCTTCCACTAAACCCACACAGTTGTTCCCATTCTATAAATTTGATAGCTGATCAGTGCCTGGTAGAACACAAAGCTGCTTGAAGGGTTTGCATGCTGCTTGCTCTGCTCCACAGCAAGGCCCTCATGAGTTGTTCTCTGGGGTAGCCAGACAGACTTGCAAACACCAATAATCTTCTGAATACCAGTATAAGTGAGCAGTGCAGTTAAATGTTCTTTTCTTGAGATCACTGCTGAATTAGGAATTAAAAGTCAGTATCATTAGATCTTTTACCTGTATGAGTGACAGAACCTGAGACTTTGTAGGTAAACCTGCTTAGATTGAAGAACATCCCACCAAGAAACAATTTCTTTTCATGTTGGCATCTTTATGATTTTGTCCTCGGAGGTCAACAAATGGGCAATAACTGCCCTTGTTTTCATCCAGTTTTTGATTTCCAGACAATCCTACTATCTTCATAATCACATTAAACACCACAATAAATGTTGAGAATCCATTAAATTCTTTTAATGTTTGCAATTACTTGTACTTTCACCACTACCAAGCAGACTAGTTTTTACCCCTTTGGAGCAAAACTTTCTGGTCTCCTGCAGTTCTCTCAGGGCATATTCATGCATTCTGTTTTCAGTCTGGGCCCTGGCTGGATATAAAGCTCATTTGATTGTGCCTAAAGCTTGCTATTCTGTTCTCTCTGCAGCAATGGCCGTGGCAGTCAGCATCCCAGCTGTCCTGCTGAAACAAGGGGTCATTAATACAGCGCAGCCACATTTCAAATAAACCGTATCTTAAATGCAATAGAAACAGTGCCTGCTTCTGCCTAATACTGCCATTCCCTGCATTCAGGAAAGCCAGATTCCTTGAGGCTTCTCCACACACTGTTTGTATCTTTGCCAACCTGTATTCTTAGAGAACTGCTGGCAAGCACCACTGCTGTTGTCAGGTTCTGGCTAAGGCCCTCCCTACGTTTTTTTTTCATTATATTGAAGACAAGACACAAGATCTTTGAAGCCAGCTTCATTCTTGAAGTTCTAGTGGGCACCAAGACCTTCTTGCTCAGAAAGACACTTCAGAGCTGCTTTCTTTGCCCTTTGACTGGCCTTTGCTAAGCTAAGCTGATGCATCCAGGCAATGAAAGCCTCTGAGCTGTGGTGTGCCCTTCTCAGGCACTCGCTCAGCTCACTCACTGCAGCCACATCAGGGGCAGCTCCCCGCTGACAGCAGCCCTCTGAAGGCTGGTGGGCACACTTCTGTTTTCACACTCAGCTGCTGTTCTCAGAACTCTATCTCAGATTCTGATTTCTTTTGGCAAGATCCCAGGTGTTGTTAGAGTAGACAGCCCTCCTTGATAAGGTCAGAGGAAAACCAGGGTCAAGACACAGTAGTGTACACGGAACTGGTGACATTTACAGAAGAATAAAGCCTGTAGATCTCTTCACTCTCAACACGAAAACCAGTATAAATGATGATGGCACTTAGGTTAGTGAAATGATTCACTTTACAGAAAAGGAGAAAAGATTTTAGTTGATAAAGCAGTTCTCTAATGGAGAAAAAGCTAATACTGATGAAAATCAAGAAAGATTGATGCATGAACTTACATACTGTGATGCCTAAGCCTTGGTTAATGAAGAACAGATTTTCCTTAAATATTGCTCATAACATGAATTAATATAAAGGAATTTGCACTACTCCATAATCATATATTGAAAAATAAATTGTGAACATTCCTTATTCCACTAATGTGCTACTTACCATCTTCCAAGGCTAGGGCAAGAGCATAGTGGACAAAGAGAGCAGCCACTTTTAAGTCCTTCATTGCTGTTGCGATGAAGAAATTACATTTTAATTGAGAGTGTCGATCACTTAAAAAAGCTTTGGTCATTATATGAAAAAAGCTTGTATTTCAGCTTTGTTATGCTTGGGTTGTTCTGCCCCATGTTTACTTGTCTGCATAAAACAGTATGGTTAAACTTGATGATCTTAACATTCTTTACCTAACCTAAATGATTCTGTGATTCTGAAATTGTCCACCTACCCTCAGTGAAAACAAGGTTTTCTTCTAGACTTCCATTATTTCTATCCTCATTCAGAAATATTATTAGTGATCAAATTAGGAGACGTTTGAACAAGTTTGAACAAGTAGCTAGGGGATCCCAATTTTTGGCAACATCATAGTATCCACAGCCTTGAGCAAGTAATCAGCCTTCCCTTTCTAGCAGTTGGAATATGCAGTGGTGTGTTTGTTGAAAGCCTTTTAATTCTACTGGTTCTTGTCAGGAAAAAACAAAAACAATCTACGCTTCTTACTTTTACTTCTAAGTGCAGGGATATTTTGCTTTTAAGCAATTTATTATTTTAAAAAATAAGGGAGGTTAATATAAAATGTTGTTTTAATTAACCAGATTTACTCTTATGGGAAACAATTTTCTTTCTCTTATGGGAAACAATTTTGTTTACTTCAGGGTTTTATACTTTAGCTTATATTTGTTATCACTACAAATCTAAAAAACATCATCAACAACAACAACAGAAGTCCAAGTTTTTCACAGGGTGGCAAAAGCCCTTACCTGCGTTTCTGGATAAGAATGTGTTCTATTCTTCAAGTGTGTTGTAAAGATTGGTTCATGTCCTTGCAAGTGCAATGAAAAAACTCTTTTAACAGCCTAATGACAGGTGATGGATTCACTGAGCTTTGCTTATGACCCGGCTCTGTCAGTTTTGGTATTTTGACATCTTTTCCTCAGGTTCATATGGAGTCGTCAAATTCAGAAGAAGATGAGCTGCAGATAAAAAGAGCTATTTTGTAAAGACTTTTCCAGATTTTGTAAATTTTGAGGTGAAAGGCAATGGGGTTTTCTTATTTTACCTAGTTTAAGTCTTAAGAAGGAAGTGGCTGGGTAGCTGCAAGAGCCCTTGTCCTGTAAAGGAGTGGGGAACAAATGACCCACAACAGCCACATGTAAAGAACAGAGAAGAAGCAGGAGGCACTGTGAAGTCTGGTCCAAAGATTAACATGAGAATACTGAGCTGAGGATTATATGTATGTCAGAGACCTCTAACTAATTAATTTGGATAGCATCTTTTGACTTTCAGATGCTTGGTGATGAAACAGACTTTGGTGGATTCCTCCCTATGCCCAGACTGTTTAGGTCAAAAATTATGATAGTGTAAGCTAGCCCAAATCTGTGGCTTATCTCAACAAAATTGGCACATGGAACTGGGAAACATTCCAGAGCTAATTTTCTTTAGGATGAGAAAAGCTCATAATTGTTCTATATGCTCATCTGAGTGCAGTCACAGTTGTTGTTTTCTCTTTTATTCTTTGACACTGTGTCAATCTTATTTTTTTCTCATAATTTTACACTGCATTTTGGAGGGATAAAGGTATCTGCAAACAAGCCCCCAAAGCCCAATCATCAGTCATAGTAAGCATTTTGTAAATTCACACAAAACCATGTTATTTTTAAACATATGCAGGCTCTTAAGAATTGATACATAGGTTCAAAATAGAATGATTTTTCTCACAAGGGTTTGAGCACAGCTAGGGAATTGCTCAGTTTAAAATGGGTAAGCATCTGATGAACAAGACTAAGAGGTGCTTTGAGTGGTTGCATCATTATTTTCATCCTAATATAGTCCTTCTACGTGTTTGAAAAACCCAAGAACAAGCAGAATCAATGAAGTTATCAATGCCAAGTTATGTTCACTAGTTAATAGGAAAATAACTATACTAGGAAAAACTGCAATTTTAGCAGCCAGGTCATCAATGTAACCTTTCAAGGTATTACACCTTTTTTGATCTACGCATTCCTTAGCAATGTTTCCTAGTTTCAGTTTCTTCCTCCCTCTGCAAGAAACTCAGCACTGGTCACTTTTCAGTATAGAAACTCTCCTGCAGGTTTTGGAAACTCAACTGGAAATTTTATTGTGAGCAGCTTTTTGTATATATACCATCTCTCAAGTAAAATGCTAACATTTTTTCTGAGTGTTCACATATTTAATAATTTTGTGCTGCTATTTCTCAGTTTTTTTATTTTGGTCCTGGTAATGTGAACTGTTGGCATTTCATGTATATAGGGTGTTACTGAGGTGTATTTTATGTACAAAGGTCTGTTCAGCTACTCATTTATCAAAAGAAAGCATTAATGTTCATGTTGTGTGCTCAAAGCTAAGTTTGCTAGTGGAGCTCACACATTTACATTTTTGCTGATGTTACTTATTCTGTCAAGTTAGAGCCAGCCTGCAATTGACCTTTATAAGCCGAGTCATAAACTCTTATTTTGTTCCCATTGTGGTTTACCACAAGATAGACCCCTCCAGGGCAGCAAGCATTCCCCTTCACACTCCTCCCTGGGTGTGTGTCTGTCACCTCCAGGCAGAGGCAGGGGAAGACCCAAGGACATTGTCGGGGGCATGCATCAGTAGGGAAAGGATGCTGTCTTCATCCTGTTTCAAAGAGAAGGTTAGTGTGCCATCACTGTGCTCAGCCTTTCTCTCAGAGGCACTTCTGACTTTGATTCCTACTTCATACCGTGTCTTCTAGGCAAGCCCCTTGGAGCAAGACCAGGGTAAGGAAATAGAAGAACAGAGTAGAAAATGGCATTTATTGTTTCCTGCTCACTTCCCGGCTGGGTATTTACACGCTTATTAGTAGAAAGAGCACTACAGTGTGCTCTGCCAGGTCGAATATCTTAAGGTCAGATTGCAAAAGGTCGTTCAGCAACACTTCTCAGCAGCCAGGCTTGAAACACTTCTTAAGAACCATGACAGCATCAGGCCAGGATGTTAGTGAATGTTTCAGTTCTGGAGTTTCATAATTGTCCATGGTGAAATGAAGTCTGACCCCAAGACCAGGAAAAATCTTTTCTATCCCTTCAATCTCACTACTCCCTTCTTTTACAGATGAAAAAGACACTTTTTGTGGGTGAAAGAGCAGCAAAAATTCTGCAGTCAAGCTTGTGCTTCTGCTGAAGTCACAGTAAGAGTGACAGCTGCAGTGATGAATTTCAGTATGAAGATTGTATGAACATCCCCCCATTCCTCAAAGAACTGGCTAATGCTGCCATGCATTTCACACAGCCTTCTTTCAGATATCAGGTGGCAACTCCTTTTGGTCATTAGTGGCTTGGACTGACACTGAAATGTTAAGTAGTCCTAAAGATAACAAATCCATTACCAGCTGGATCTGAGCAGCTACTTGACTGCTTCCCAGTTCAATTACTGTATGCAAAAAGGTATCCTGACCTTTAGATTTTTAGTAACATGACTTTGCTTGTAGGACTGGTTCAAGGACCAAAAAACTGTCAGGTGTGGAAGGAGATTGATTCAGAGACCTCTTGAGGAAGCTCAGTCCACATAAACCCATGAGACCTGATGGGTTGCACCCAAGGGTGTTGTCATTCTGAGGCTGCTTACTATCCTCACTGAAAGGTCATGGAGACTGGGATGTCTTCAGTGACTGCAGAAAAGCAGATGATGCACCCATCTTCAGAAAAAGGGCATGCAGGACAATCTAGGGAAATACTGAACAATCACGGAACCATCCATGGAACCATGGAGCTATCTTGGCAGAAGTTTCCAGGCACAGGAAAGAGAATGTGGTGATTTGGAACAGCCAGCATGACTTTACAAGGGTAAATCCTACCAGACCAACTTAATTGTCTCTTGTGATGAGGGGACTTCATCTGTCAGAGGGGAAAGCAGACAATGTTGTCTACCTTGAGTTTAGCAAGGCTTTCCATGTAGTCTCCCACAGAATCCTTGTATCCAATTTCAAATGGATAGTTAGGCAAAAACCTAACTGAATCATTGGTCAAAAGGGCTTATGCTCTGTCTCCACTGGTTACAGTGGAGTTATGCTCTGTGTCCACTGGAGTTTCTTCAGGATCTGGCTGGTCTGATACTTTTGTGAATGACTTGAAGGAAGAGATGGGATGCAGTACAGGCAGGTCTGTGGACTGATGATACTTACTGGAGGGTGTACTTGACATACTAGAGATCAGGCCTGCCATTCAGGGGGATCTATACTTGCCAGAGGACTAGACCAACAGGAACATCATGAAGTTCAGTCAGGACAAAGAGAGCACTCCTTATCTCAGGTGGACTAACCCCCATGGCTTGGTTAGCTGCTTTGCTGAAAAGGACATGGGAGGCTTGGGGCAGGCTGCACAGAAGTCAGTGGCAAATTCTGGCAGCAGTGAAAATGCATCAGACTGTATCAACAGGAGCACAGATGGCAGATCAAGGAGATTGATTATTCCATTTTACTCAGCACTCATTAGACCACAGCTGGCATAGTGGGTCCAGTCTAGAGGCTCCCAGTACATGACAGCTGCTGGCAGACTTGAACGACTCCACTGAAGGGCCAGCAGGATGGCTGGAGGTTGAAGCATGAGAATTGTGAGGAGAGGGTGAGGCATTGGGGTTTGTTCAGCTTATGGAAGAGAACAGCAATTTTCCAGCTCCTAAGAGAAGATTACCAAGAAGATAGGGCTGGGCTTTCTGCCAAACAATGAGAGACTAGGGCTGCAACGAGTAGGGGAGGTGCTGGTTAGAGAGAAGGGATAAAAAAATGACACAAGGGGAATAATTAGGTAGTGGAATAGAATACCCAGTGTTGTGCAGTCTCCACATGGGGATTTTTAAAAACCTGACTGGACAAAGACATAAAGGATCTCAGACCTTCCAAAGTCCCTTCCATTCTGAATTACTTTATGACAAACCTCAGAATGGATCTTCTCCATCTCCTCAACAGCATCTCCTCCATGCAATACAGTTCCCATTAATTTGTGAATTTGAAGTCAGTGTACATGCTGCTATTCACCCCACAGACCAGTAAAACTGGTCTGTATAAAAAATATAAAAGATTGCTACTCTAGTTTTAACTAAATAAGATCTAAGACAATTTGGGCAAGAACAACGCTAGACAGGATGAGACAACTTTTTTTATTGTTTTAATACGAGTGAATAGATTAAGAGATCTGAAATGTTGTAAAGCAATATACATACTGAATAAATAATATGCACAGGAGAGTCATGTCTACATTGTAACACTGGCTAGTATTCAGAATACTTCAAATAAATCCAGTGACATCGGATAAAGTCCATAAAAATGCTATCCTGTCTTCCCTTGTATGAAATTGTTCAAGTATAAAAAAATCCAATACAGTGTAAAATATTAAATTCCATTTCGGTCAAGAATAAAAATTGCAAGTATTGTAGTTTCACAGGACAATGTAAAGCAGCATTCTCTAGCAAAGGGAAAAATAGTCAGTCTACATACAGATGAGTGAGAAAACGGCACTAATGTATTTGAGAGGTCTACATGAATAACTAGTAAAGGAAAAAAGAATGAACTAGCAATATTTTATGTAAAAACCTAAAAAAGTATTAATTTAAGAGTACCCTCATACAGTGCACATACTGAATTTAAATAAATCCAAGTCAACATCCTTAGTTAATTAGGTTAATATTTAATATGCTACATCTAAACCTACTAAATAATTTATACCATGAGATGAATACATAATTTTACAGTGTCACATCTAAAGTCGCTTTCTTTAGAGCGCAGCATAGTAAAACTTTCAAAATAAATATTTCTTTTTAAATAGCATAACAATTAAGGCACAGTATAAATCACATACCATTAACCCTTCAGGAACTGCAGTCTTGGTAACAAAAAGTTGCCTTGTGTACTGTATGTTTGCTAATAAATACTTTAAATATAATCCTGAAATAGATATTAAAATTGTACAAATGGTTTCAGAAAAGAAAATTCCCTTAAAACAGTTCTTAAAAGGTTTTAATTAATTAGGCTTCTTCCTGCCTTTATTCACAAGTTACGAATAGATGCAATAAATAGAAAGAGAAGGCTGTTGCAGTAAAGGGCTGATCCTATTTTAGAATCAGAATAGCTGACACCAGCAGTTAAAGTTTCCCAAAAGTGAAACGGGATGGGGCGAGGGATTAGGATGTGACAAGCTCATCACATGAGCACGAGTGATGTGTTCTGTCCAGAACTGTCTGTGTTATTGATTGTCTCTACAGCTGTTGCACCCCTTACTTCCACATCACTTGCTCCATAGTTCCACTCATCCAGAGGACAGAGAAGAAAATAACTTTGGTGCCTGTCCGCCATCTTACCAGCTGGCCATCTTCCTTGGGTTGTTCGGTGCCCATCAGTGAGACAGTGACAAGGTCCTGTCTCACAAAGACAACTTCTGAAAGCTAGAAAGGACAATCAGTGCTTCCTCTTAAATGGTTAAAGGTTACATATTGCTGACTCAAGTTTTTTCCCTGGTTCAAACTTTTCAGATACCATTTTCTTACTTATAAAAGGCAGTTTTGCTTCCCTGATACTGTAGAAAGTACATATTTGCTTTTTTTTGGTTCTTTTTTGTTCGTTTGAAAAGATGAAGTCCCATTGCTACTCCTGCCACTCTTTCATGACAGTACAGTATTTTTCCCCCCATTTTCTTCTGGCTTGATACTTGAAACTAGACATGCCACACTACCCTTCCCTTCTAACAACAAGATTTGGATGCATACTGTATGAAGACAGCGGAATAAAAATCTTTAGTTTCGCAATAGCATCACTTTCCTTAAAGCTCCTTAGTTACTACAAATTGTCTCTGTTAACTACTTCTACTGGAAGGCTGAGAAGAGGAAGAGAGAGCTGGCGAGCTTCCTTCGGGAGTCCATCCGCTATTGCATGCGGTCTGCCTGCAGCTGTTGGGGCTGGTACTGGCCAAACGCCGCTGCGGCCGCCGCGGCCGTGCCGGGCGCTGCTGCGGTCAGGGGCTGCTGCACAGCGTAGCCATAGCCCCCGGCCGCCACGTAGCCGGCGGCGGCGGCTGGGGAGGCGGCGTATGGGTACTGCTCATAGGCGGCCGCCGCCGCCGAGTACTGCGCGTACGCCGCGCCAGTGTAGTCGATGTAGGGCGTGGTGGAAGCAGCAGCTGCCGCGGGCTGCACGTGGGGAATTACCACTCCGGGCTGCACAAAAGCCTGTGGATAGACATAGTGAGCGGGTATCCTGTTGAAAGATGGGAGAGGGAGTTAGAGTCGGTATGTGAGTCAGCGCCTAAGTGTCATATCCATACTCCGAACTAAAACAAACTCAATTTAGTTGTTGTTATGTACATAGGGTTGCCACAATAACTTGACTCAATGGACCAATTATCAGTTCACTGGCCCGAAGAGATGCATCACTCCAAAGCATAGTGTTGTAGCTGAGTTAAGCTGGGGATGTTCAGTGTTCCTTGAGGATATCTTTAAGGCCATTCAAAGTACCAGCATTACTGATGTCTGTTTTAAGACAACTCTGAAGGACTAAGCTTGATTATTCCATCTGGAAAATTGCAGTACTTGTTTTTCAAATCACCTGTAAGTAATTTTTATTAGCCTTCTTCTCTCTTAACTATTTGACTCAGTAAAATTACCTCCTGCAATACTTTTATTATTAGTAACTGAGCAGTTTGACAGCATCACTATAATGAGTTCAACAACAGCCAATAAGGCAACAAAATGATTGAACTCTGACTTTATGTCAAGTCTTCCCAGGGAGGCGTGTTAAGAGCGTATTGTGGCAACCCTACTTAAGTTGCTATGCAGACTCAGCACACATTAATTTCTCTGCAACCTCAGTCACCCTTATTAAAAATAAGAAAAAAACCAACACAGGCGACAAAGGAGTTTAAATAGAGTTCACAAGTGTGGTAAACACAGCAAGAATCACACTTTCCAAACGAACGATAGTGCAGCTCACTCCGTCACAAGAGGCCATTGAGGGGAAGCTACATAGATGCTATTAAAATCCATAACAGTGACTCCTAAGTACATGTGCATCACACTTTTATAAAAGTTCGTAAGGACACAAGAGTCAAACCTGTTTGATTATCAGGTCACTGATGTCCTGTTTTGTGCCAGCTTGTTTATTTCTATGCAAGACATACAGCATAGAGTTTTTTGGGAGGTGGGCATAAGATTAACTCTAAATAGATCTGGTGCTTAACAAAAGCAAAAAAACCACAAATTTACAGTTAAAGAAAGAACCATTCTGAATAGATGAGTAAACACTTTCCCATCTTGTCCAAGTCACGTAATTTGCTTTTTTGGCTTGTTTACTCAGCCCTTCAGTTTTAAAAACTGGTCATATCCTTGTCTTAGCACACAAGTGTACATACATGTTAATCTCATGGTTGGATTTTATAATATAATATGATATAAAAAAATACTCTGTATAATTCTCATTTTACATTCATAACCCTGTCTTACATCTGGATTTCCAAAGAGAAGTCCTTCCTATATGCAACTCCTTCCCAGCCAGTGAATCTCTATAAATGCATGAAAAACTTCTTGTACAGATTCACTGCTATTTCATACTGAACTTTCTTTACCTTTACAGACACCTTTAAAGACTGCACTAACCTTTGAACACACTTTAGGCACAGATGAAAACTGTTGTAATAAAAAGTGTCCTCTATTCTCCAAATTCAAGATTTCATGGAAAGGGTTTGTTGGGGGATTTTTTGTTTCATTTTTAAAATATCTTTAAGATGTACTTAAATGGTCAACAAGGAAACATTTGCAATCAGAGGGGACACTGTCAACAGGAATCATAGCAAAACATAGTTTAAAATAAGTGATAGACTTTAAAACAGCTTAGTTTTCTTTTTCAGAAAAAAAGAGCTCAGTTGCTTGAACAGGAGTATTAGCAGAGAGAAATGTTCAGTTGCCATATTTAAGACATGAACACCACAATCATAAAAACCCAACATCTAAATTAAATTCATTTCCTATTGTGGGAAGGGAAAAAAAAAGAGTGACAAATAGGGAGGGATTGGGAAGGAAAAGAAAACATAAAACAAAATCATAAGTTGGGTTTTTAACACTCACCTAATTTATGAAGTGATTAGCCAGAAGTGCATTTGAAGCATACTTAAGCTGGCTCTGTGCATTTAAATACACATCATTACCTGAGCTCTCCATATGGATGAGCATAAGCAAACATTTTGTATTGGTCACCAACCAAGTACAACTCTAATAAATATTACACCATATTTCTTAAGCATTTAGGGAAAGAAGTATAAAAACAAATCTGAAGTCACAGAGAGCCTATTTTGCATCACGAAGAGTTCATTTAACACCACATCAAAGCAATCTTTACATTCAGCACTTATGGAAGAGAGCAATTCTAACAGAAGAGACAGTAAGAAAGCTTATCAGGCTGCTTGTGTTGCCTTGAACTGATCTTACTAAGATTTTCTGAAGACACTTGGACACTCAGCCATATCCTTGAACAAGACAGAAAGATACATGTGCTTCTACTTAAGCTCTTGTGACTTGGTTTATTTAAGCCAAGAAACTAACAGGTGGTGAAGTTATGAAACATTATCTGTTTGCTACATCTTACCCTACAATAAACATAAACCCTGTGCAGGCTCCTCTCCACTATGCCATTTAACACATGATGATTGACAGCATAAGCTGCAGTGGGGCTATTTTTGATCATCTGTCATGCTACAACTGTTTTCAGTCAAGTAAAATGGCTTTATATGGCCAAAGTAAATTTCTACCTACTGCAGAGGCCAGGACACGAAGATCTCAGCCATTCAGAACCCAACTTTTCCCGCTCTGCCAGGTCAAAAGCTGAAAAAGCAACTCCCAGTTACACTAGAAATCCTTAGTATCCTTAATTTTAAATAAAAGCTGCTGCTTTACTTTTCAGAGTGATAGTGTGAGAAATTGACAGGATTTAAGCTCTCTTTCCTGGCAGTAGTTTTTATTTTGGAACGTGTATTTACTGTTTTATGCTTTTGCAATAAAGGAAAATAGAAGCCGTATTTAACTTTAGCAATAACTGTAGCTTTGAGATACTCCAAATTCAATGACCTACATCCCTGCCACGTGCCTTAAGACTTTCTTTGTTGTTATAACAGAAGATTAATGTTTAACTAAAGATCTCAAAAATAATCCTATAGGCAACAATAAAGCGAACGATAATTTCAAAGGAAATAAGAGTTTTGAGACTAATGCAGAGAGCTGTGGCATATAGAAATTCAGCAGGAGTAGTGCATCTTTAACTCTCAGCATTACCTTCTCAAAAAAACTAGATATTCAGCTTTAAACAGAATATTTTGCTTTGGCCCTTGCACGGCATTGTTTGCTTTTGTAAGCATAGTTAAAGAGTAGATGTTCACCAATGAACAGCTCTCCTTTTAAGAGAAATAGGTTGCATAAACATTAAACATACAAGACCCTTACTATGTTTCCTTTTATCTGATAACCACTAAGAGGATGTAACAGCAGGCTAACTTCTGACTGTTCCAGCTTCATTCCCTCTTTTCAGACTAACTGTAGTCTAGTATTATACAGGTCTTTTGATCCAAAACTCAAGAGGGGGTTTTTCCTTCTCTCTTAAGAAAGGCAGATTTGCCTAAATCTTGGAAGATATCAAGCATGTCATATCAGCTGTTTGATAATGGGCTTAATAACTTTGGATTCAACTCTGGTCTTACTGAAAACAGTGGGTATGGTTTCATTTTGATAGAAGTACAGGTTTTAGACAGAAAATAAAAAAATCTCCACACCAGTTATGTCCTTCAGCAATACCTCTGAATAACCCTGAATTTTCCCACCAATATTAAAGTAAAAATTACATTAGCAAAATAAGAAAAGCTATCTTGGGAAGCAAAGTCATCTTCCCCCTCCATAAATTCTTGTTGAATTCAGAGATAGTATTTTAGTAAACAATCCTGAAAACAAAGCTGTATAAATAACCAATTCTGTGATCAAACAGCTTTCTATGAAACACATCAACAGTAAGATAGATGTTGAATGTAAAAAGCAGGAAGAAATGTTATTCTGCAGCACTGAATAAAAAAATTCCCTGCATTTTAAATGCATCATGCGTTGAAGCTAATCTAGTTTCTGTCTCCCTCCACCACAACTGCGTTGTACTTAAGTCAGAATATTGAACTTCTGCACCTTCTCAGTAAAAGTAATGTAACATAATCAAATTATTTTAAGTTTATTATTTGATAGATGTGAAACCTTATGTTGTGGATGCCCTGTCTCTGAAAGTGTTCAAGGCCAGGCTGGATGGAGCTCTGAGCAACACTGTCTAGGGAAAGCTGTTCTTGTCCATGGCAGGGGTTGGAACAACATGATCTGTAAGGTCCCTTCCAACCCAGGCTATTCTATGATTCTGTGATTCTAAAACACAGCTGACCGTACCAGAATATGGCAGCACCTCACTAATTTGCACTGTCAGGGAAAAAACCCAAAACTCAACCACAAAACATCTGAAGCTTTTGTGTATGGACTAGCTGAGTATTGGCACTGAATCACCACTACAGCCTGCTTCACAGAGCGTATTAGGGAAGTGTACTTCCAAAGTGCAACTGCACAGGAAGAAAAAAGGCTTTAGGGTGACCATGTATTTCAATGCAAACCACACAGCAAAAGTGAACTCTTCATCAGAAGGAGATTCAAATAAGTGCTGAAACATCTCCTCTTACTTTCAATGAAGTGAATGAACATGTTCATTCATCCTAATGAATGCTGTTCTCCTTAATCTGAACTACATACTTTAGATAAAGGTACAGGTCACTGGAAATTCTGAGGAGGAAGAAGGATTGGTAATGTCTGTTGTTTACATAGAGTAAAAGAAATGCAACAGCCAAGGATGAATGAAAAATTACCAATTTCATATATACATGACCAACATTCTTTCAGATTTATGTGCAATGCATTAGAAATCCAACCTTATTCAGCTAGCTGGAAGGATTTCCCTGACTTAAATATGGTTTATGTCATCTATTGTTGGCTTTGGGTAAGGAAAGCAAGAAAGACTACTACATTTGCAGAGTCCTTTAAGCAAGAGACTGCCACAGATCCTCCTTTTCTGTTGTTCTCAGCAAACAGTCTCTCCACAGCTGATCCCTGCACAATTCAGTAGTTCCCTTTTCAACAAGTGTTTTAACAGCTCTGGAGAGGAGGTGTTCTGCCTCCTGCCTACCTTAGTGCAGGCATCATAAACTGATCACTGCATACACACTGTCATCTCACACTTCAAAGAAGAAAGCAAAATACAGTAGAGGATAATCATAACAAGGTAAAAAAATAGATAGTTTTTACAGCCTCCCCACTCTCAGAAGAATCAACATGCTCTTTTAAAATTACATGAAGCTTCTAGGAAAAACTTTTTCCTAAGGTTTTCAGGATAGGAACTGTTTTTTCCTTCCATTCTGGCAAATCAAATTACTGAGAAGCTGTTGTTGCTTAATAACAGATAAGTATGATATTCTAAAGCCATTCTAAGCAAATAAACAAAATACATTTGTGACACATTTTCCCTACTTGTTTGTTAGCTTATGCATTAATTAGCAAAATGCACTATTTCGCAATGAGTTTCTCAGTCACTGTGCATTAGTGAAGTGGCACTATGGAAAGCTTAAAGCAGACTTCAACTCCTAATGATATGCCTATAAAAAGCAAGAGTTAGATCCACTTAGGAATAGTTTATACTCAAATTCAGGAGAAATGCACTACATATTAAAGACAGATTGAAGAAAAAATCCCGTCAAATTAGAAAGCCCAAATGGACGCACATCGTTAATAAGGAGCTCCACACCCTTCCCAAGAACAAACCTCCCAAAAATTATGAACATGCAAGCAATATGTTGATTTACTTAAAAATCAAGAAGTCACACAATTTAGCACTCACTACAAAATATGGTTAAAAAAGTCACAGGCTACAGCTTGAAAGCAAGGAAAAAAAAGGCCCTTTGCTCCCCATGGCAAAGTCACTCCTCAACAACAAAATCAAAATTAGAAAAGATCCCCCCCAAAAAACTTTCACTACAGCTCTTTCAATTAAATAAAAGCACACAGTTTAGCTATCAACACCACTTCATTACTGTAATAAATAAAAAAAAAGCACACGGAGGTCTATTGACTATATGGAAAAACATACATGCATCGTTAATCACCATTTTAGCTTGTTTGTGTTTGAGTCTACTGGTTACAGAGTTTAATTCCAAACAGAACTATTCCACCTCTTATCATCATATCCTTCTGATCAGTTATCTTAACTGTAAACGATCCCTGTCAGATTAGAAAGAGATAAATAACATTGAGTCAAGCTGAAAAAAGAGAAATGGGGCACAGCAATCTTGCATCAAGTCATACCTCCTTGTTTTATCATAGGGTCGTGTGGGACTGGAGTGCTTAGTCGGAAGGGCCACGTCCCACACAACTTGACTCAGCTGCGGCATTTAGAACATGACCGACAAGGTGAGCGCATTTATGAGTATACATTTATAAATCTGAGAGCTTCAGCATTGCTGGCCAGCTTTAAGGATGCTACTGCAAGAGGCCTTCAACAATCATACTTTTTCTTTCCTTTTTTTAAAAAAAAAATTTTTTTTTCCTCCCCTGTTTGAGGTCCCATTGAGACTTACCCGAAAGGCCTCTGTATGAGAGCTGGATGAAGCTGCTGGACACCAAAGGCAAAACCTACCAATAAAAACACATCACATTCTCTGTATGGGTGTTTTTTTGGCCACTTATTTATGCTATATATATATACACACACACGCACAAACAACGCAGAGTAAGAGCCTTTACAGCCTGCAGTAACAACAGCTGAAAGGCTGTAGAACCAAAAATTAGAAAGCAAAATATATCAGTCCATACACACACACACACACAGAGAACTTAAATCAGTAAAGCACACACTTTCCTAGAGATGTTTAGGAAAATGATTTTTTCTAAACAAGAATATAGTTTTTGTTCACATTTTACATGGCGCTCCATTTGGATCTCTAACATCTGAATGACTGTGTGGTACTTTCCATTCATTGGTGTATTTGTGCAATTTCTACAAACTTAAAGATTTAAGTCACCCCTTCTCATCAGGACTTAGCAGAGGGGGTCAAATCCCAACTTCATTTCTGTTCTCCAGACACCCTAGCGTAAACCCTGTCTTTCCTTGGCGGGCACTTAATTACTTGCACAAGTGTTCATCAGGCTAAACACGGGGGAATTCAGAATGACCTCCTTTAGAGCACAAATGTGCACACACTCCACGCTCCTCTCACTCTTGCTGCAAAGCAGCAGTCTGGGAAGTGGCTAGGACATCAGATTGTCTCAGATGTGGTCCTAGGAAAAGCCATTTCATTTTAAAATCTGCATAATAGCTCCCATCTGCTTGAGAAGTTTGTATTAAGATATTGTTTGTATTAATAAGACCGCACACATTGGAAGCAATTCACTCCTAGGCCAATCTTACCCTGCAACGATACTGTAAATGGTCAGCGCCACCACATTCCCAGCAGCAGGAATAACCAATGAAGTGTTTGAGCTGTGGAAGTCTTCCTGGGGAACTCCAGATATTTTATCTCTGATCACTTTGTTTTTTAAATAAGGCACATGTGCAAAATAGCCAGAAAATTATTACATGCTGCATTTAAACATCAAAACCAAAGCACGCCCAACTATGTGCGTACTTCAGGAAGGTGGAGGGCAGCACTACCTTTTTTTGAAGTTTTACTCTCTTCAGAAACCTGAGGTACGGAGAGAAAAGCCATTCAGGGCTGCTTCCTCACCT
Source organism: Camarhynchus parvulus (assembly GCF_901933205.1). Lineage (NCBI taxonomy): Eukaryota > Metazoa > Chordata > Aves > Passeriformes > Thraupidae > Camarhynchus > Camarhynchus parvulus. The sequence goes on along the minus strand of NC_044572.1, from coordinate 63,692,144 downwards.
GGCTGCATTATCCGCGGCTTGGCACCCAGGTACGCCAGGTTCACGTTGGCTTTCCTGCCATCGATGATGGGGTTGGGGTCCTTACAAGCCCTTTCAGCAGCAGCTCTGTCAGCCATGGTGACCTTAACGGGCGACGCCGCGCATTAGATCCCTTTCCGCGGGGAAGGCGAAGCCTCCCGCCCACAGCAGCGACCCGGCCGTACCCGTGGGTGGCGCCGAGGGGCCCCCGGCCGGACCCCGGCCCCGGCCCACCGAGCGGAGCGGGGCGCCGGCAGCCGCAGCGGGCGCAGGGCGGAGGGCGCGGGCCGAGCTCGGCCGCCGGCAGATAAACCCCGCAGCGGCCGTATCAGCGAGCAACAGGCGCGCCGGCGGTGTGCGAGGAATTGGGCAATTCCCCCCTCAATCTCCTTATTCAGTAATTTCCCCCGCCTCTATCCAAACTCCCCAGCAGGGAGAGAGAAAAATAAAAAGAAAACAAAAAGAGAAAAGCAAAAAGCCGGACGCTCGGTAGCCCCTCCCGGCCGCAGAGCTCTCACAGCAGCCCCCGCGGAAGTTTCCCCGCGATGCCCCCCGCAGCCGCCCACCGCCCTGCCCCGCGCCCCGGCACTTACAAAGCCGTATCCCCGGGATTTGCCCGTCTGCCGGTCGGTGATGACCACCGCCTCCTCGATGTCCCCGAAGACCTCGAAGTACTTGCGCAGGCTGGAGTCGGTGGTGTGGTAGGGCAAGCCCCCGACGAAGATCTTGGTGTAAGTGGTGTCCTTCTGCGTCGTGTGCATCTTCAGCCCGGCCCTGCGCGCCGCGCCGCGATCTGCACCCACGCGTGGCGGCCGGGGCGTGCGGGTCCTGGGCGGCGAGACCCGCTTCCAGACTCAGCCCCGCTCCTTTTTTCCTTTTATTTTTTTTTCTCTCTCCTCTCTTCCCCCGCCCCCCGTTTTCCCCCCGCCACCCAGCTACAATGCAATTCCCTTCTGCCTTTGCAGACCCAGCTTCCTCCTCCTTCAAGAGCGGAGCCTCGCAGCCTCGGGCGGTTTTGAGGTAGGTACCGGCAAAAGGAGGAGGGGAGGCCGGGCAGCAGCCAGCCTGGCGGCCGTAGTGCTGAAAACGAGCAGAAACAGCAGCTGGAAGAAGAGCGCAAGGCCTGGGCTCTAACAACTGAGTGGCCTCCCCCCTAAAAGCCACCGGGTCGGTCACTCTCGGTTCCTCCTCCTCCTCGCAGGGGCGGGGACGGCGGCGGGGCGGACCCCGCGCTCGGCCGCGGCGCGGCAGGGGCTGACACACAGCTGTTGGCAACAGCTGGATGCCCCTCGTGCGGCGGCAGCCGGGCCTCGGGGCCGCCTGGCAAAGGGGCGGCCTCAGGGGTGCCCCTCGGGGACGCCCGGTGCCCTTCGAGGCAGGTTTGCTGCAAACAGCAAGTGCCAGGAGACAGGGTCCGGTGGGGTCAGAGGTGCCGCCAGAGAGCCCGCGGGCACAGCCGGCTCACTGGCTGCTGGCGGTCCTCAAATGCTTCGATCCCTCCCCGAAGGCTTGTGGTCAAACCTCTGCAACCTTCACTTACCGCTCTCAATAGGCTAGCAAGACTACGGTGCTGCAACACGTCCATTTTTATTGTGGTGGTGCTGGTGGTTGTGGTTCTTGCTGTTCGTTTGGTCACAAGATGAAAAAAAAATGGTAAAGCTGTTTGCCTTGTTTTTCTCTTCTCTTGCTGCCTCTGCCCAATGCTGGGACTGGGAAGGATGAAGAGAAACATAAAGAAAGGAATGTCTGTGTGACATGAAGAGACAGAGGACTGTGGGAGTTGGGGGGAAGGGAGACTCACAGGGAGACCGGAGAGATGGGACGAAGGTTAAAGACTAGGGAAAACAGATGTGCATATGTGTATAGACTTCTAAACCATTCTCTTGCAGTCCCAAAGTCTTGATAAGTACTATGTGTCTCTTTCACTTTCTTCTTCTGTCTGCTAGGCTTTTCCCTATGAAGACTCATGCTTAGAAAAATGAGCAGTGCATCATTTGCAGGACAGACTTTCACTAAGTTCTTCAGCCCCTCTGGTACCAAACATTAACCATAATGAGAGCACTTAGCCCCAAACTCAGGCCCTGTTTTCCCATATCTGACCTTAGCTCTCCATTTGATTTTGTCATCAATAGTTTCCCTAGTTCTAATGGCCTATACCTATACCAATCCTAAGCCATGCTGTCACTAAACCCTACTTGACCCTTCAGACTGTCCAGATTAAATTTGGTTTAACACGTTAAGGCTAACTCAAGTGAAATATAGCAGTGCCCGCAGGATGAGGAGACATAAATGTTGCCTTTCAAATGAAATCATGACAAGCCCTTAATGTTCACCTGAATTCGGTTAGGTCAGCTCACTCTGTCCCCAGATGTCTTCCAGCTTGACTCTCCTGTTGATCTGGAACATTGTGTTAAACCTGACACTCCAGCCACTTCTGTTCCGAGGGATAATCGTAACTTTAAACTCCAGCCCAGTGACCTGAACGTAAATAGTAGCCCAGCTAAGGGTGCCAGTGCTCAATGAAGCCCTGGAGCAGACAGCCCACTTACTGGTGCATTTACCTTCTCAGACCCCTGTGGACCCGGAAGATGAACTTCTAAAACGTTCGTCTCAAACCAAATGCAGTCCACCCCATCATGTTTCCTTTCCCTTGCTGTACCCAGCACTCCTGAGTGTCTTGTGGTGTCTGCACAAAGGGTGAATTAGCCTGGCTTTCCAGTCATTGCACAAACTCCTGTTTAAAGGCCAGAAAAGCAACATTTGGCACTCCCAGAAACACTTGCAGATGTATTTAGGAATTCACCTTTTTCTGCCCAAGTGGAAGACTGATGACATTGACAGACCCAAACCCAAAATCTAGCTGTTTGGTCTAGCAGCAACAGCAGGTCTTCCAGGATTCAGAAAAAATCCTGGATTTTTTTTTCAGAAAAAAACCCTAACTTTCCACACCTGTGTCTCAACAAAAGATAGACTTCTTGCATTTAGGTAGGGTTCATCATGCAGCCCTTGTTTGTACTGCTAATTCAAAATATCTGCAATACAGTTTTTGACCTACTCTGACAGGCTAATGCATCCTCTTCTGAAGGATGGCCAGCTCCTCTCCAGACGTGGAGCTGGCCATTAACAGATCAAAATGTATCCTATAAGCTATGTTACAACAGTCTTACTACTGTATTAGCACCCTCAATTTCAGATGGCAATCCTAGTAAAATTCAGGAATAAATACAGTTCTCTAGCCCATTCATTCCTATAACTGAACTGTATCAATAACACCATCACAGGAAAACAACCCCTACTATTGGAGTATAATTCCTCAATCCCTTCTAGCATGAGACCTTTTTCTGCTTTTGTGGTCCTGACAGAATCTAGAGTATGATTTTCCAGCCTTAGGATTCCTAGGAATCCTTACCTAAATCCCAGAGAAGTGATACCTCATCATTTGCAACTTCCTCTAGTCCATTCAGTCCACTGTCAACACAAGCCTTTATTTTTGCATGGCATAACCCGTGAAAAACAGGCCTCCAGCTCTTGGATGCATGATCTTATGACCTGTGGCTGATACGATTCTACTAGCACCAGGCTATCTACTCCTTCAGCAGCCCTCAGAAATAAAAATATTTTCCAACCATATCTCAATCTTAATCATCACTTTAGGTTTACCCAAAGAGAAAGGTGACCTCTATTATATGGAAATTAATTAAAGACCATTTGAACACTTTAGTGATCAGGAATGTATTGTATGCTTCTCTCCTATACCATATGTTAACTCCAGATTTTGGGCTAGTCTGAGCCCAAAGGAGGTTACCATGTCCAGCCTAGGAAGGGAGTTCTTTCTGATTCACCCACTGTGAAAATGTTCTGGACCGGTCGGGGCTTGTGTCTTTGTGCTAGGGCTAGGTTTCTCCAAAGCCTGAAGAGTGAGGCTTATCTACAGAACCTGTAGGTCCCACAGAAAACTGATGAATCTGGATGAATTCAGATGAAGATTAGCCTGGAGTTAGCTTGAGTTGATGGGACAGTGTTTATCTGGCCATGCTGGATGTCTGGCTAAGTTTGCAGTCAGACTAATGGGTTTTAAGATTTAAAGGCATGGACTGTACAGCATTTACTGTGCTGAAGGGAAGTCTGTGGACAACTTCACCAGTGTCATTTCCCCAGTTGCTTGAGATAATATTTTGGTGTATTTTGGTGTTTTGAGATGGATCAGCTGATACTTATTGCTAGGGATCTGGTTGTGGCTTCAGAATGCAAGTGTAGCAGAAAGAAATGTATTCCTATATGCTGCAAATTTTGCAGGAATGATGCCACTGGTGAAAGTGTGGCAGTTTGGGCAAGAAGTCAGAACATGTGGAAGAGGAGTGTCTAGGTAGAGCATTCCTGGGAGAGATGTGAAACTGAGGTTCCTAAAGGCATGGAAATTTGGAAATTGAACCAGGGTCACCCATGTTTTGGTAATTACCACAAACAGTAGATCACTGTAAAAGAGCAGGATTGTTCCTGTAGATGTCTATTTTGGCCTTTTCAGGATCTCAGTTTTAAATCAAAGTAGAACATAGGCACCCAGCTCCTGCTGCAGTCTTTTATATCGCTGGGAATCTCTCCTAGGTATGGAGGTATTGTTGCTGAAGGGTATTGTAGCTGCCAATTACCTTCTATGTAATTTTAATGGTTTTAAAATATATATCTGAAGCTATGAATGAGAAAGTGATCTAGTGTTTCATTTGGAACCTAGTAACACGGCTTAATGGGAGGAAACCCCAAAAACTATCAGTCACAATTAATAGGTTTTACTCAGAGATTTTGTGTTTTTGCTGTCGAGGTAGGATAGAATAGTCAGCTTTCTAGTTTACCAAATGTTGCCACTCAGTGGTATCAGCGTAACTGTAATATCATGCTTGTTATTTATTTATGAACACCATATGCCTGTCATGTTGGAAACCAATGGATGTTGTGTGTTCATTCATTAGGTTTCTGGAAGCAACAAAGACCCATGATTATATTGCACACCAGTCATTCTTGCTAGTGCTTTATTTCAGTAAATAATAGTGGTCTTCAGAACATTCAATTAAATGCAGCTGGAATTTCTATATACATATACATCATATACATATACTTACATGCACATTTTGTTTACTAACACTATTATTAGAATGCCTGGGGCCTAAACCACCATGATTTGTTATGCAGGGCTGAAAATAAAAGTAATCCTTTCTCTGTTAACCTAGTAAGACCATCAGTTTGGTCAGTGAGACATTTCTGCTGAAGTTCCATAATGCCATAGCTCCGTGAAAGCATTTGGCTGATAACATTAGGCACAGCTTTGTCTGCTAATCTGTGCACTTCCACCAACCACACCCCATTACAGAGAAGAGCAGAATGTCTAACCTCTGCTCTGCTCAGTGTGTGCTACATGGGTGGTAGTTTGGCTTTGTCTAGGGAAGCATAAAATAGGTAGTACGCTCATGTTCCAACAGATCACAGTGAGGGAAACTTGGAAGTCACATCATCTTCTCACTTTTCTTGCTGATCTACAAGGATAAGTTCTTGAATTGTGAATTTCTACTAAAAGTTTCCTAAGTGGGGAAGCTTCCACCACCTCTCTCCCAATAGTGTCCCCATTATAACAGATTTCATAATAGGATTCTTTTTTTCCCTGAAACCTATTAATATTGCCATATTCCAAAGTCCCTTTTGTTACAGTATCAGAGCTCTAAACCACATGAACTTCAGCTATGAAAACGTCCTTATTCCCAATTAAATCACCAAATGTCAACCACCAGGTGTAATTTCTGATAGGAATATTTTTCCCTTTAAAGGGCAGTGGAAGAGATGACATAGAACTTCAGTGATCCAGCAAACAAAATTCAAAGCTTGTGGAACTGTAGATTTAAGACACATTGCCTATCTGTAGGAAAATAATAGGCATGTCAGGGGAAGCAGGGGTGAGTGATGAGTGAAGCCAGAGGTTGAAGGCATCCATAAAAGTTACAATGCATGTTGTGTTTGCAGGGGAACATAAGGAAAAGGTATGTTAGGAAAAAAACCCAAGGGAAAGGGTTTATGAATACCAAGTCATGGGTGCTATACTGAACAGTGCTGGCCAGTGCTAGAACAGTTCAGAGAGTAGAATGAAGCTGGTGCCTGGCATGAACTGAAGTTGTCCTATGATGCTGTAATGGAGGCAGCGTCGATGCCAGAGGCTGAACCTGCAAAATCACAAAGCTCTCACACCCACCATGTGACACACTCAGGGTTAGAAAAATGATTCTTAATGTTGACAAAAAGCAAGGCAGTTGTGTCAGGGAAGCAATAAACTGGGATTTGCAGACTAGCTAAAACTTAGAAATTGGAGTGTGAAACACCTGAGTCTCATGCTTACCTGTCCTGATCACAGGCGACTAAGAGAGACATTTGACAAATCTGCAAAATCCCATTGGTGTTTTATGTAGTGTGATAGCTGAATGACTGCCTGCTAAGCACACTCCTGTGCATCTTTAAAATGTTGTACACCCACCCCACCATAGTGCCCAATGGGAAAACCAGTGCTTGGACCTGTCTGCTGAGCCATATACACATAGCCTGGACTGATAAAACACAAAACTCATTACTTGCTTGTATCTTGTATGCAAAACAAGAAGTTTTGTACAAAGAATACTGTTGAGAAAAAATTCTCAATCAGTACAAAGTGGTGAAGCACTACTAAAAGCAAAGAAATTAAATCAAATTTCATCAGGTTGCATCTGACCTGCAGTCAAATAAGTGGGAAAAAAAGAGAAACAAATATGGGGATGCTGGTGAAAGACAGCCACTAAACCCTCGCCAGTTATTATTACAAGGGATTAAACTGGCAGTCGACAAGCTGTATGCCAGACATCAGCCTCATAGAACTCTGCACATCTCTTAGCAGAAGTAGGTTAGTAGAAATGAAATGTGGATACATGGATAGAAATGCAGAGAAGAGCTCATTCAAATGTGCTTCAGCCCCTTAGTCCTTAGTGAGAAACTGATGACATGAATGCCGTAGTACTGCAGCTCTGGATTCAGGAATAGCTGTGTCAGTGGCCTCATGCCCTCTCAGCCCTCCAGAGGAGTGACTTGTGCTTTCCTGTCAGAGAGCTGGAAGGTTCTAATTTATGGCCAGAAAATACCACATCCTCATTTGTCAAGTTCAACCAAATCCTTTTGGTTTTTTTAAAGGACTTAGTTTTTCTTGTATTGCTTGTACTGGGGAAACTGAGTTTGCAAGAAAATTTGCTTTCACCTCACTGCTTAAGCAATTAGAGTCCAAAATGTTCCCTTGACTACTTTTTCATTAAGAGGAAAAGAGAGGTTTCAGTGTTACTCAGCACTCACCCAGGGATGTCTGCTAATCATAGCACAAGCAAAGAAGAGAGAGAACTGCTCCAGAGAACTGTCCTCTCCTTTCCTTTGGAGGTATCTGGGGCACAAAGACATGTAGAGGAAATGCAGATGAATTAGATTTGTGCTCCATCTTCTCACAGCATCTTTTGCTAGGGATGTGGAGGACTTCTTCATGTTGCAACTTGGACAATCAGACTAAAACTTGAGACTTTCTTTGCAAGGGCTGAAGAGAGGACTTAGGAGGGAAGATGGACTTTAGCTGGAGGTCATCCCATTTATACACTGTTGTCTCTCTGGATAGACAGTGTACTGCCAGTCTCACCCATCCTGTGTTCATGAGTTGTGCTGTAGGAGAAAGTAGCTTGTTTACTAGCTCAGCCATGTTTTCTGATCCAAAGATATCATGTTGCTGTCAAGTATTTTAGTCTGTCCTTCTTACTATCCAGTTTACTTTGCAGTCTTGGTTTCTTCAACTAAAAATAGCTGCAATATAACAATAGCTTTTAGGTGGTTCCACTTGTTGGATTAGATGTGATTTGTTAAAAAAAAAAATAGCAGCATGTGATGGCTGTTCAGCCCTTCATTCCAGAAGGACCTTGGAGAGATTTACTACCCTCTGCTGAGTCTACCCACCTGCTGCTGTGGTATGGAGCTCCTCTGTAACACAGCATTCCTCTTCTTCAAGGACTGTCAGACCACATTATCTTTGCTGCTTCAGAGATATTTTTTTCCTGTCTGTTTTCTTATTTGGTAGGTAGAAACAAGATAAGTTAGAATGTGGCCCAAACACTAAAGTGGAATAACCCTCCATGTGCAAAAGATCGTGGAGGCTTTCTTCACACCCTGCCAAAAGGTCAGGATCTCTGTAGTACGATCCCTTGGTAAGGTGACACCTGCAGGTCTACAGCACTGCTCCCGTCTTCCTGGGATATCCAAGCAGAAGTGACTCAGAAGGGAGGAGCTCTGCCTGCACTGAGTCACCACTGCTTTCTACATTTACCCTACAAATTTGAAAGTCAAATTCTGTCAAAAATTTACCTGTAAGTTTAACCTGTAAGATTCCAGCCCCAAGGGCTACAGCTTCAAACCTATGCAGCAGCTTGGCTTTTTTATTGTTTTGTTTTGCAGAATAAGTGGAAGTTTGAGCATGTTACCGCTTGAGTAGCGGGACTTTCGTCAGTGTAGCATCTACATATTGCAGCAACCCAGTAAGGTAATGTGAGGTTTCTAAGCATTCTTACAGCCTTTATTGTCCTCAGTTGGAAAAGGCATGACTTTTGCCTTTAAAAAGAAGTAAAAAACCCAACCAAACAAACCCAGGCTTTGTCACGAGAATAAAAATAGTACTGTTTGGCTGGTTTGTCATGTTTGTCCCTTAGTCTTAAGTTTCACAGTTCATATAAGGTGTGAGGTTATGAAGTAGGACACAGAAAGCATGTTGTGTTCTAATGCCTCCATTTTCACCTCTAGAAAGGACCTTTACTGAGAAAATACAACTGTGAGTGTGTTAACAGTGCTGTAGAAAAGATACTACATTGTCCTTTGGTAAGCCATGTACAAGGATCAAACTGGATTTAATGCTACCAAAGAATTATTGTGGCTTTGAAGAATGGACCCAGGCAACATGAAACAATTAAAATTTCATATTAGTTGCATATAAGAATCAGGTATAGTACTTGGATTTTTAAGACATGAAAGGTAGACTGCATTTTGAGACCTAAGATAAGCATCTTGCCTACCCAATTAGCATTTGTCAAAGTCTGTTAATTTTCACTGAGGTTTATCAATTTGTTTAAAAGTTAGAGTCTGAGCAATAATTTTTCTGAGATGTGCTCAATTTACCAAGATCTGTAATGAAGTATGAGGTGACATAAAGAGATCAGCCCACTTGCTGACTTGATCCTACACGTTGTCTTTTCACTGGGAGCTGCAAGTATGTTGCGATGCAGTGTGTCCCTAGGGAATCTGGGGAAAGGTAAGGATGTCGCATCTGCTGCAGGCAAGTGCAGGGAACCTCAATGGATCGGTGCAAAACTGACTTGCTGTCTGATCTGTACATATTCTACCATTTGAATAAGGCTGGAGTAGGCAGGATTGCCTCAGTTCAGAGCTCAACATTGTTTAGGGATGTAAAATGCAATATCATTAAATCAGAATTAGAAGGAACTGCATTCCTGCACATTGATTTTTACTATACTGGCTTGCTGTCTACTCTCATACACAGAATGTTATGCATTCCATATTAAAAGCAGGTATATTAAACGAAATAATGAGACACCAACATCTTCATATTAAAGCATATTTTTTTAACCTCCCTGGGAAAATTCTTGGTCATCTCAGTCTATCAGCTATTTCCTTGGTACTTATTTTTCTCTTTTCATCTTTGAAACTCAATAAGGAAATAAAATACCAACATAAATAAATGAAGAAGAGGGTTTCTCAACACCAATAAGCTAGACAAAAGAAACAGAACACTAGAGAATGTTTATTTATTCATGACATCTTCATGAATGCCATACTTTGGAGGGAATGGGAGATTTTTGTTCATGTTTGACTCTCAAGCGTGTTAACAGGTTTTATTAAAATTGGATGGGTGGGGGGAAGGCAGCTGACTTGAAAAAAATAGAGACCCTAAATGCAACCAGATGAGAAGTTCATGAGAAATACTAGTGAGTAAGAAGAGTAATTTAAATTTGACATTATATGCAGGGAATGGGAAAATATTTTCATGATCTTATTTAAATGGAGGAAATCTTTGTGAAAGGATGCATAATTGTGTACTAGAAATCCAGCTTGTTCTGGAGGATTTGTTCCGTTCTTCTCCCTCTTCTGTAAAGGCATCCTCTGTAAGTTTACTAGTTTTGTCTGTGCTGTCATCCTAATAGGCACCTTCTGAAACATCTGAAAAGACCCTAGAAAATAATAGAGTTCCTTTTAATGAGTTCAGTACATGCACAAGTGTTTTCAAGATCTCAGAGTATCTCTGCGGTTGAGATCCATACCGCCTGTCTCTCTTTGTGATTGTTTTGAGTTAGTGTGTAGCACAGGGAATTCTGGCTTGGGGATTCTCTGTACTGCTGTGACCCTGGATGCATCAGGAAAACAATCCTAAAAGTGAAATTCAGGAATTATGTAGCAGTTTTTTCATCTCACTGAGCAAAGTATGAGAAGATAGAAGCAAGGAAAAACAACCCCCTGGACTGGCAAGGGTATAAATAAAAATTTCAGATCAGTCCCCAACACGTGACGTTTCTCAGAGCCCCGACCTTGCAATATATTGTGTAACTTCTCTTACCACAGAAGCTTAGGGATCCAGGTGGTGTCCAGCAACCTTAAAGTCTACATGTAGGAAAACCATGCTGCACCTCAGATCAGATCCAGGGAAACAGTCACTAGAGTCTGTGTGCTGTTTGTATGGTCTGTCTATTGTCATTTCAAGTTATCTGATAGCAGCTCTTAAAATGCTGGCAGTTTCCATGCTGTTAGGCAAATGAGGCTTAGAAGAATTAACATACATATATATATATATATATAGTCAGTGAAACAATACAGAGCAATCTGTGGGCTTTTCAATTAAGTTGTTTTTTTTGTAAATATTTTTCTCTCCTGAGGATTCCTTTGCATTTATTTACATTTACATTATTCTCTTTGTGTCAGGAGGGGCTTGGAGGCTAGAAATCAGAGGGAAAGTAGTCATGTCAGCTCCAAGTATTTTGTTGCTGATTTTCTAAATACCTTATTTCAGTTATAGCTCCTTTGCTGCCGTGAATTTCCTGCATTGATGAAAGAGAAGAAAAACAACCCCCAAATTTTGCAAGTCAGAGGCTTTCTGAGCATATCCTTTACTCTGGCATCTCTGTATGGCTTTGCTGCTGTTCTGGTTGTGTGGAGGGTGTGGCTTGAGCTTTACAAACCTAATGCCTCTCTTGCATAAATAGATTTCTCTTCTCCAAAATATCACATGATAATTATCATAAATAAATAAATGAATGAATCTACGCTGGAGAGTGACCTCAGTCTAAAACCTCCCATCTGAGTTGGCACAGGTAACTGTGAAGAGACACTTAAAGATCAATATAAACAATTTAATCATCTGTATAAGATTGGCAAGGTCAGGTGCACTGGGAGTCACAAAGGCTGATTTCATGAAGAGCCATGATTTATCTCAGTGTCTAAAAAAGGTGTCAGCTCCCACTGAACCTTTTCCCTTGAGTGGGGCAATAGAAGCGTGGGTACTTTTTTGCCTCTCTCCCCAGTGCTAACACAGATTCTTGCACAGGTGATAAGTGAACAAACTTTTCTGGCAGTCATGTCATGGAAAAGATCACTTCTCTCTACCAAGGAACTGTAAAAATGAAACTTGTACAATCTTGACAATCTCTGAGGACTGACTTCCTTTGCTGCATTTGGTTGACACTTCCAATGGATTTGTTAGTTTTTAAGTGAAGGAAAAAAGTAGGTGGACTGACTGCATACCTTTGAGGCCACTGATTATAAAAAAACCAGGAATGTAAAACTGGAGAGGAAATACAGACCTGTCCTGGAAATGCCCTCTCACTTAGAAATGGACAAGATGGGTGTTTGAAACTATTTTTGAGATGTTGTTTTATATACTCAAGGAAAAAAGATAAAAGAGAAAGCAAGCTCAGACAACTCCTTGGTGTTTTTGAGTTCCAAGTGCAGACAAATTCACAAACCCCTCTGAGAAATCTACAACCTATCAAAGACTCAATCCACAAAGCATGACATTTGCAAAACTCCAAGGAGGCTGTGGCCAAGTTGGTGAGTTCAGAGACTATGCACATGACCAGGACATGATCTGGACATTTTCAGCATGTACTGCATGTAGGGCCTAACTTTTGTGATTGACATGGCCAGAAGGATATTTTGCAGGTGGGATCTGGTGAAGTATGAGCGCCTTTTATTTTCTGTTTTTGTTTAATATTGACAAAGGAGTCAGCCAGCACTGCCTGTCGAAAACAGCAATTTGGTTTGTGGCATAATTTTTTTCTAACCTTGCTTTTAGCTGTTGGTGGTGGTGAAGGGATCACTTTTATATCTGAATGCAGAGTTGGAGCCTATGAAATTTCTCAGTCTAGCAGAGGCTCGCTCTGTACCAGGGAGGCAGGAGAGCAATGAGAAGATGGGAAAACAACAGATTTCTTTTTCAAGCTTCTAATATTTTTTCCAACTAGTGTGAAATCCTTCTGAAAAGGGACCTTTGTCTAAAATACTTGAATGTTACATTTATTGTTTTACTCTGTAAGAACACATTTAATACAAACAGGCAAACAAGAAAAGCCTGACAACTTTTGTCGTTGTTAGGAACATGGGGACCCCATTGTTGATTAGAAGCAAAATTACATCCAGAAAATATTTGTTGCCATAGTGACCATATTTCGTTGATTCCTTTTTCTGCTGTACAGATCTGATTTAATTATTTCAGATATTTATAAAAAGCTTCCCGTGGGGCCAAAACTAATGGCTACAAAGTAAAGTTGCAAAGACTTTGGATGTGCAGCTCAGTATGGTCAGATGGAGACCCCACTTAAGCAAAGCAGTCAATGTGAGTACGTGGTTTTAAGCACCGCATCTCTTTCCAAAGAACTGCATGTGTGCTTAAAATCATGCATGGGCTGAAATAGTCTGCTGCAGCTCACAGCAGATAGTGAACATTTCTATTTTAAACTGTGTGGTTTGTTTTGATTTAACTTTCATAAACTTCAGTGGAAATAAGTCCTTAAGTAGTTACACCATTAGTCATACTAGGAGTGGCCATTTGCTTACTCAGTAGTTGCTGTGAGCATTAGAGAAAATATGGGCATATACACCTTTCATGGTTTCATGTTCCTTCCACTAATCCTCAGCCTCTGTGAATCGTCCTCTGCAGCCCTCTTCTCCTTATTTTTGTTTATACTAGTGCCAGGGAAATGGTTGAAACACATGCATTTTACAATTGCTTAAAAGGGAATTTTTCTGTAAGCGTGCAAGTTGAGTATGCAGTATGTGTAATCTCCAATAGCTCAGGTTCCTTCAAGAGGAAATGCTCTTGAAAGCTTCATCATACTCAGGTGCCAAAAGTCCTGCAGCTACTCTTCATTGTTTGCTTAGAATATGAATTCTACATCCTTTGACTCTGTATTCTCACGTATTAATTCTGCCTTTTAAGTGCAATCACAGTCAGTTTGTGTGAGAAAGAGGAAAAGGTTAAAAATTTACAATTCCTGCTGCTTTTCATAGGTTTTATCCCCTCCTGTAAAGCATGGCATATGCAACTGGTTCTCTCCCCATTTGGCACAACAAAGGGCTTTAGAATGTGGTCCAGAGCGATAGGATTGCAAGGGACAGCTGAACCTGGAGGAACAGAAAGGGAGAATTCCAGAAGCAGCTTACAAATTACACTGACATAAATTGTCATCTGCAAAGACAAATAATCAGAAAACTGCTTAACACCTCTGACATCATCTTTATCCATACTACTTCCACATATTTTCAGAATATAGTTTATATCAGACATTTGACACCTTTCTAGCCTTCTGCACTCAGACTTTCCTAAAATATGCAAATTTGCATTGCAAATCTGTTTTTGTCAGAATCCAGGTGGCATCTTTGCAAAAAAGTCAGGTTTGGGTTTTAGTTTTTCATGCTTCTCAGCCTCCCTGGGGTGCCAGTCACGCTTCCTCCTGCCAGAAATGATACGGTATTTGCAGAGTCAGACTCCAGGTCCCTCAGACTACATACAAAGAGAGGACATGATCTTCAGAATTCACTCTTTCACCTGCTCTGTGAATCCACAGGAAACAGTCAAGACATCCTGAGACTGTATCTGAAGGCATCCCATGGCCACACCTGATCTGCAAATGTCCCTCTTGAAGCTGTGCTGCTGGACAGGACAAAGGTCTCTTCCTGTGACGTTTATTTTGGAATATTCATCAGCTAAGGAGGCCTGGTATCTACTTTCCTTTCTTACCATGTACGTTCGTGGGCAGCTTGCCCTCCATTTTACCCTGCTGAAGTATTCTGGGATGTGCTACTGTAGTCCTCTTCCATGGAGTGGCTTTTCAGGGAGGAGCAGCGGTCTTCCCAGAGGTGGGATTAAGGCTAGCAAAGAGGCCCAAAGCTTGCTGTGTCTTGGTCCTTGTGTCTCATGGGATCAAGGGCAACAGTGTCTCCCACAGCAGTAGGTTTCCTGGGATAATTAGTTGATAATGGTGAGCTTTTCTGTTCAGCAGTCCCCACTGTAGTTTCCTCTCAGTACAGTTGCATTGAACTTAGTGGGAGATTGTTCAAATAAATAAGAAGTGTCTCAGATTTTAACCCAGTAAGTTCCTGTCTTAGAGCAGCGATGTCATGACAAAGAGATTGGATTTTGTTCTGGCGCTGTATTTAGAGAGGTTTGGAACTTTTATATCCCAAACCCATGCAATTAGTGGGGAAAGGAAAAGCCCTCTTCTATGCATCTCACAACACCTCCGGGTGAGGAAGGGCCATTTTGCGTCAGAAGCTGAAACAGGCAAAATCCAGTAAAGGAGGCAGGGACAGGCATTCCTGTGCCTTGGCAAAACCAGAAAAGGAGATAGGGGAGACCCCTCAGAGGAGGACTCAGACAAGTACAGAAGGATTAGTCTGTGATATACTGTACAAGGTAACCAGAGCTGAGCCTGGCAACAGGCAGCCCCCAAAGCACGGCTCCAGTGCTCTGTGTGCAAGGGGCTGTTGTCCATCAGCTCCAGCATGACCCTGCACAGGCTGTTATCACAGCTGTTGGAAACTGTTATGTCAGTGTACCCTTTCAGTCTCTTCAGGAATAGAAGAAGCTGTGCTCTTTTGGATTTTTTAATGCCCTGCTTAGTCTGGATCACAAGTTAGTGAGACATTGATAATTTTAACCCTGTACTGTAGAGGCCCATTTGTTTGTATTCCTGGGGTGGGCTTTTTGTTTGTGGCAAGCACTTCAGAGCAAGTTTATGCAGAAAGGAACTGGAATAATTTCTCTTTCCTAATACCTTTATCTTTTTCTCCTAAACATTGCCATGTTATCACTAATTTTTTTTAAAAAATCATCTTCTTCTGTAGGAAGTTTCCTTTTGGCACTGCATCATTTTTTTCCCAATAATTTTGTAAGGCACAGTGTCAGTTTGGGTTTTACTTTCATTAAAAATGCACTACAATTTCTGCTCTCAACTTTCACAAATACACTGTAATGCCGTTTTACAATTGAGTTCCCTGCTTTTCTAGCCCTGCTGCTGTTTGATTTTCAGAGAGAAATGGAGAAGCTAAATATTTATACAAGGGAAACTGTATTTGCATAATCAATAAATGGAAAAAGCAGAGAAATAATTCCACCTCTGCTCTTTAAGTTTCAGTAATGCTGCATGTAAGCTATTTCAAAGAGAAGTTGTACCCTTGTCCTAGCTGCAGCAGACATCCCTTTAGCTGCTTGTACTCCTTTTAGACTCCTTTGCATAATAGAAAAACTCCCATTGTGTCTCAGAAATTCAATATAATATGGAAACTAGATAGGTTGGGTTGTTTTTTTTTAAATAAATGTCTTCTGCCCAACTTTAGTATGGCAAGGAAATTTGATTATCACTTGTTGACAGGTATGCAGGTCATGTCAAGTGTTTCTGACATGTCTATTTTAAGTTAAGCTACAATTTGTATTTTGATTATGACAGAGTAAAAATACTTGGACAACAGATAGTCTCTGCCTGTGAATGAAAATCGGAACATGCAAGTTGTGGTCAGACAGCCTTCTCTTAGGGAGATGAGGCTTTGATTGGGTCACTGCCCAGAGGTGCTAATTAAAAATAAAGAAAGAAACAAAACTCCACATCACCCTCACTCTCTTTGAAACAAAAACATCAGAGCAACACAGGAGAAATAACATGAAATGACTTGTGAAAGGCAGCTAGAGATTTTCTGCCTGCCCATTTTGGGAAAGTGATAAAGTATCCATCTTCTGCTTAACTGTCTGTTTTATTCCACAAGCTTGCATTTCTGCAGCATTGCAAGATGTTTTAAGAGTGAAATACCCTGTGGGTCCTGGCTCCTTTGGCTCTCATCAGTGAGTAACTCAGCCACAGTCAGCAGCTGGCGCCCAGAAGGAAGCTGGTGTGAGGTCAGGAGCTGGAGTCCTAGCTGGCTTGCCAGCGTACTGGAATCAGTCGCCCCCTTCATTCCTTTGAGACTCAGCAGCAACAGGATCACTGCACAGCCCTTTGCAAGTCCCCAGCTCTGAAACCAGGGGCTGTGTCTCTGTGTGGGGTCTGTAATGATAGAAACAAAATGAAGAGCCCAGTTAGAGGCCATTTATCAATGCCAGTATTAGGAGACACAGGCTCACAAGAAGGGGAGTCCCAATTTGGCTAACAAGGGCACTAGACTTGAGACTAGTCTTCAATAGAACAAACTTCAAGTGTTGCTTTCCAAGCATTTGTCATGTAAAGTCTGGAAGCAAGGAGTGTGTTGGTCAGTATTCAGTTCTCTCTTTTTGGAAGCAAGACTGGTTCTTGGAAGAAAAAAGTTGTCAGAAAATGAGAAGAGGGGGATGCTGAAATTTTGCTGGATTCAGTATCTGTTTGGTCTTTATCCAGCTCTGAGCTCAAAGGCAACACTTGTGATAATACATTTTCTTCACCATAGAGACAAATGCACCTCCTGAGGGAAAAAACAGTTGCTTTGACATTTCAGGCTGGGAAACCTGTCCTTGACACATGCACAGGCCCTGATACATGGTGTCTTGGCTTCACATGCTTATGGCTGTCTGGGAGGTTGGCACCCTCCCTGTTCAAAGGCAGCGGCATGCCAGCACTGCAGTGGTGAGGTCCCCAGCAGAGATGTTTGCGCTGGGAAGGCAGCAGAGCATGGCAAATGCCATCTCTGTCATAGGAGAGGATGTTCTCTGTATTAGCCATGGCGCCGTGCACTTGCTCACCCGTGGTAATGTATTTATGTCAGCAAAATCCCCAATGAAACAGGGGAGAAAAGAAACGGAGCTTATGTTGTGTTGTGGCTGCCAGCAGTCACAAACTGCACTGTGGCAGGAAGCTGAGTGTAAGAATCAACTGTTTTCAGACTTCTTCTAGGAGCTGCAGTCTTGTTTTGCAGAGCTGCCAAAGACCCGCAGTGCTTATGCTTTCAGCTGGATGGGGGAGTCGTTCTGGAAATCTGTCCAAGGGATTTAAAATCAAGCCCCTGGCTAGTAACAGCACTGCTTGACTAAATATTGGTGTCCAAAGGCATAGATAGCACAGAAAAATGACTGGGCACAGAGGTGACCATGCTGGAACATAAATCATTAACATGAGAGATAAGGTGAAGTACAAATAAGGAGAATATTGGTATTCTGCAGTATTACCCCAGTGGTTCTGCAGCCATAGTCATCATTTGATAGCATTGGCTGGCCAAGGCTGTGTAAAAACTCAACCCAAACAAATGTACTCTTGGCTTCAGTGGTGAGGGCCTGATAGTTTTGCAGAGTTCAATACAGCCAGCTTTACTGCCTGCCTGTGCTTTTCACCATGATAATTCTCCTTCAGCAGAGTAAGTGCTTACTGACTATCTGATTATAGAGCTGAGGTTATGGGCTCATAAAACCAGAAGACACTAAGAGATGATCTCTACATGTGACAGCAAGATGCACAATCACATCCAAACACAAACTATGCCATTAGTATTACTTACTTTTAAAGCACCATTATCCCTGCATTGTTCTCTCTCATTAACAATTAGTCATGCAGACCCTTGAGAACTTTAATATGATATCCCTACAAGCTCATCAGGCAAATCTCACAGAGTTGTGATGTTCCATGCAAGATTTATAAGACGGAACTGGCTGGATGTGAATGTGGGAGTAACGGTCCATAAGCAAATGCGACACAAAAAGAAGTCAGCTAGGAATGCTGCCTACTGAACTCAGAAAGCCTAGCTGTTATTTCAAAATGGCTTTCATATTTTGGGGTGGAGGGGAGTAATTTTGTCATAGGAGAAGAAGCAACTGCATAATGTCCATGGTATTTACACACTGGTCAATGAAAGTCAGCCCCTGCTTTTGAAATTGTGTAGCTGTATGCATTTTCTATTTGAATGCTGTGTTAGGAGAGTCTGTGCTCCTCCACTCCCTCCCCCTTTTTTCCCTTCTTTTCAGCAAAAAGAGACCTCACCAACAAAGAGAAAATAGATTGAAAGCTCCTGCATCCAGGCTCTTTCAAGCAAAGCTTGAGAGAGACTTTGGCACATAATGTCTTTAACATTATGTTCACTGCCCTTAGAAAGCAATAACCCAATACATTCTGCTAGCAGTTAGCAAGTGCAGTGATTTCAACACAGATGAGAGAAGAGAGGACAAAGAAAGAATATGCTTAGAGCATCCCTTTCACTATGAACCTAGGGGCCAGCTGGAGTGTTTACAAAGCTCTAAGGCCAGCCAGCAGGGAGTTGCAATAATCTAATTTTAATTATGTGACAAAAGCATGAAGAATCATTTCAAGGGCTAACAGAGGAAAATGGTTGCAGCCTGCCAATATTCCTTAGATGGTAAAAGAAGACAAGTTAGCTCACAGAATTTAGTTGTTTCTCAAAAGACTAAATGGGATCTATCACAACTCCCAGCCTGCTGTTGTTAGAGAACAAACTGGTTGCCAGAAAAAGGCTTTAGATGTCAAAGAAAGTTCCCAAGAGGCATCCAGGAAAAACAGCAATACCTACACTCCTCTTATTAAATAAAAGATATACTCTGCCAGCAAGCAAACCAAGTCCCATCATCACATGACAGTGGCTGATACGAAATGCTGTGTATACAAGTATACATATTCTATATATATATGTACACTGGGTATAAATTGATAGACCTTTAATCTGAGTTCTCCAGGACCACACCAATAAAACAGCTGTTTTGCTGTCCCAAGCAAAGCACAGAAAGGGAAGGAGAGGGAAAGGGAAGGGGGAAGGGGCAACAAGCAAGGGGGAAAGGGCAAGGCCCAAGTCTTCCTGCTTTGCATACATCCCAGCTTTTTGGCAGAAAAGGAGTGCTGTGTCCTGACAATAACAGAACAGAGAGTTCACAGCAATGAGCCAAATAATTTTGACTCCACTGCACAGAGGGTCCTAGTGACAGTGTGGAGAAACCAATGACATTTCATGCTACCAGAAGATGAATCCATAGGTACTTATTGTAGGATTTTCTTTCTGGATGAAAAATGAATCCAAACACTGAATACAAGATTATCCTTAATTTTATTTGTCAGTAATGCTATATGCTCTCTTCGTTCTCTTTAATCTGCTGTTGCATAGGGATTTCGTGCTTTTATTTTATTATTGCTTGAGACATCTAGTAGTGAGCAAAGCTTCAGTCTTTTGCAAAGGAGTTGTTGGAAATGCTGCATTTTCAAGCAATTCACATTCAATAATTTAACAGTCACTGGGGCTTCATGGGAACTTTCACATAATGGCATAGCTTGTTTCAGGGCTTAGTGATAACGCTTGAGCTGTTCCCCTTGCCACGGCGTCACTTTGATGACAGTGCTACATAGGATGCCAAAAAGTGCAGGTAGCCTGGTTTTGCTCCCACTCTTCATTATCCCATTAAGTGGAATAACATGCTGCTAAGTGCATGGTTTTCAAGTTCAAGAAATGTTTATAAATGGTAAAATCTTTAGTTAAAGTACTTTATCATAATTCAGACCAACTGTCATTTGAAAAGGAGCATATTGCAATAATTTGTATATTTTAGGCAAATGCAGAGTATGGTGTGTGTACTCACTGTTTTAGCATAGTTCTGTTTACATCTGGGTCTACAGTTTTGCAGAGAGAGTGTGTGGTAGAAAGAGGATTTCTTTTCTGTACAGCCAACAGAAGAGCAAGTGAAAGTGTTGTAATATTTATTGTGCATGTCTTCAAAATCAGTGTGGTTCTCTCTATAGAATCAATTAGGTCTCTCTGTACAGTGACTTTTGTAATGGAGGCCTCTACACAAATACAAATGATGACTAATAAGGCATTACAAATCATTATTAATAAAGCAACAAACAAAACTTTTCTCTGCTATCACCCTATACTCTTTTCTTCTTTAAAATGGTCTCAGTGACAATCATTACTAAATTGAACCTCAGAGTAATTATTTACAGCAATACTGCCAGCAGATATTGCCATGTGCAAATTACTTTTCCCCATTATGTGACAGTGATGTTCTTGTTCTTGATCAATATTGTCATTCATATTTGCATAAACTGAGGTATT
This sequence comes from Camarhynchus parvulus, assembly GCF_901933205.1. Taxonomy (NCBI): domain Eukaryota; kingdom Metazoa; phylum Chordata; class Aves; order Passeriformes; family Thraupidae; genus Camarhynchus; species Camarhynchus parvulus. Next base: position 63,671,525 of record NC_044572.1, on the reverse strand, counting down.
TTTTCTGTCAATTTAGACACTATTGCTTGGGTTTTCCTTCCAACATCAAGTGCTTTTGGCTCAGGTTAATACTGTAATTTTGCATTTCTCTGAAGTAGGGTTTTAAGGTGTAATTTAGCATTCCTTTGCTTATTTTAAACCTTTCCCAGGCCCAGGTTTTAATGCTGACATCTTGCATACACTGTGAAAATAAGGGTGCTGTCAGGTGTTGACATGTTCTGGCATCACACCTTGAATCAGGAGCAGCTTCAGGCACAGATAAAAGAGGCAATTTCCTGTCTCCAGTGGTCCATCCTCCTCAGTGACTGCCTGTGGTACCGGTGCTGGAGGAGATGACAATGAGCTGTTGGAGCACTCTTTGCTGTCTGGGCATCCATTCTTGTTACCAGTGACTGAAAGGGAGCAAGGTGAACAAAGCAATAATTACTGTTGTGTGGGCTGGGCTCTTCCTTGCAGAGAAAATCCCTGATGCCTCTCTCTCGAGGTGCTTCTGGGGCTATTGAGAGATGTAGCATGATGCTACATCAGGTCTTAAAATGTAAAATAAATTGGTGCTGCAGCTAAACAACAACCATTAGCCTGTCAATGCTTGAATTCAGCTAAATGCCAGGTTTACATGAGTAAAAGAAACTTATTTTTCAGTCCTTCTAACCAAGCTGTAAGCTGTTCCCACCTCCTTGGAGCATATCTTAGCCATAAAGTCAGATGGATGAATTCTGAGCAAACCACTGGATTAATTTAGGAAGGTCATTAGAAAAGGGAAAAGTGGGGGGAAAAATTCAGAGAAGAATTTAGGGTTGTCATCAGCTCTCTGGTGATATAAGTGTTTGTATAAAGGTTTATGACTAACTGCTGACATGAATAATTCTTCAAATAGCTCTCACACAAACATTATATACTCTACTGTTATTTTCTTAGTAATCTGGTGAGGGACATCTGCAGTTTCTGGAAAACTGAAGTCATTTGCTATGAAATCGGCAAACTAGAGCCGGTTTTGATAAACAGTCCAGAGGGCAAAAAACCAAGGAAGGGTAAGACCCTAAAACAATTGTCATTTTCAAAACAATCCTCTTTAATTTTTCATTTTAGAAGTGACCCTCTTTCATTTTTTACAATTAATTTTCAAATGTAGCATCTTGAAGCTAGATTTAATAACTCCATATGCAACCCACAGGATTTTTTTCTCTTATTTAAAAGAGCCTGAAGTGAAAAGTCCATTATTCAATCAGTTCCAAAGGGTGTGAGTTTCAGAAGCCAGAACAGGTTACTGAGATGGGAGAGCAGGGCAGAGTAGAGGCAGTGATAAGCTCAGCACTAGCTGTTGGTTGACATGACAAAGATTGTTTTTGTCAAGGAAAGAGGTGAAAATATTCCCTCCCCTTTTCTATTTCTTGTACTTTAAAGAAAGCTGGAGTCCACACTGGCATTCCCAAATGCTTAAAACCTATTCATTTCGGCATTCCCCTTTCCCTCCAAGTTACCCTAAGAATCATGAGGCTGTTTCTTAACAATATGCTTTTTCCTCTCCAACAAGATAACTTTTTTTCCACCTGGGAAAATGCCTGAAACCCAGACCAGATGCCTTGTGAAAATTTCTCCCCCTTCATACACATTTTGAGTTTTCTAATGTTAGAGACACCCTATATTGGGCATCTTCAAACACCAAGGAAGACCAGAGTCTTTGTGGACTCTCAGCTATGAAAAAGCTGTGATATTTTTGTAAGGCAGACAAGGCAAAATGCACAATCCATAATTAAAAAGGAGGGTCTGGTTTTGATTTTGTTGACTGACATCCTCAGCAGTCAAATGGTAAGTGGGATACTGTGGACTTATAGATCCTTAGTCAGAATCTTCAAAAAGGATGCATATTAGTCAAAACTGTTCGACAAAGAAGAATGTACAAACATCTAAGAGTATATCTAGGAATGTGGCCACCAGTTATACATCAGTGTTAATTGTCCTGCATCCAAAGAGTCGTGTAATACAGCGTAATGGTTCAGCCCTACCCAAGGCACACTTGTGTCTTCACAAACTACTGACCTGGCATCAGCTTGTCAGCTCACATTCCAAGAGGGCTATCTGGTAACTTCATGGATTGAATAAAAGCAGGGAGAGAGTCCACAAGTTTACCCACTGCTCCATCTAGTGCTTGTTTTCAGTATCCTATAGGATTGTGAAATATCCTTTTTTTTTGAAGGCTGATATGGATATGCCTAGGAGCAGCTTAGTTGCTGGAGAGCACTTGTAGCCCACCGACTTCCTAGCTTATGAGAGCTATCTATCAGAAAGTTTTCTTTTTTTTTCCATTTTTTTTCCTTTTTGCCTGTCAGCCACCAAGTGCTCACAAAGAGTGTTTGAACTGCCCTTGCAAAGCGGTGATCTTCCAGGCACTCTTAAGGGAAAAGGAATATGGTAAAGCATGAGACTTATCAATTGCTAGAACTGGTGATAAAAACACAGTATTTGGGACAAGCAGACTGGGTACAGGTTAATGAGTTTCATATTTCACATGACTGTTTATTAACTTAAGCATCTAATTTCTACCAGGTAAGTATTCAATTGTGGGATAATTATGAGTGTTTTGGTAGTACAGACAAAGGCACATTTTATTGAGGACAGAGGAGGGAATAGTACACCGGGCAGAAATGTGAGAAAAACATTGTTTCAGACAGGTTGTGCCTGCTCTAGTAATTGAAAGTGTCAAGGAAGATTTCTGAGAATAAACAAACTTGTCATGAGTTCAAATGTCAGAACAGCCTCTGGCAGTTGTTACACTGGCCAGCTAGCACTGTCCCAACAGCTCTCAGGCACAATTCAGAGGATACTCTGGATCAAGGACCATATAATAGGATATATGTTGGCATCCCATGCCACTTGACCCCAGGCATGTTTAATTTCCCACTGTAGAGGAAGTCACAGTGTTTTACTGAGGATCGTGATCCCTTGTAGTCCCAGGCTGAGAGCTTTGGCTAAGTAATTCCAACTCTAATAGCTCATGTTTTTAGCTCTAGGCATCCAGGGAGTGTAATGGGAAATGTAAGGGCTCTCACAACTGAGAGTACCACTTCAGAAGGAAGTTTTTTGTGCCACCAGGACTTTCTGTAGCAGGATCTTACTCTTTTGATTTTGAAGTGTGACTCTAGTCTAAGCAGCTCTCAGAGATGCCATCACCAATAACCATTACCTTCCATATCACTAGCTGGCTTTAGTATCTTCCAGAATATAAAGAGAATGAAAATAATGGAAGCAGACATACTAGCATACTGTAGTGGCCAGTCACTACATATTGCCACAGCACACTAAATGCTCTCATGTGAAGGAGAATTTTCCCAGTGCTGTCTTTGCAAATATTTTTCTGAATTTGTTTATGTTTACCTTATTTATTTTCTTTTCCCACTTTCCTCCAAAGCCAAACAATTCTTATGCTAAAACTGCCAGGGAGGAAGAACAGATCTAGCACCTGCCAGAGATGTTCAAATATTAAAAATAAAAGATGGCCTGTTAAACACAAAACACAGAAGGAACAAGAGAAAAATTAATTTAATGGGAGTGGAAAAGTGATGATAGTGGGCAAGTTTATTCTGCTATGTATGTATCAGTCAGGTCTCTATTTCAGAACAAATCACTCCACAGAATTAAATCCCAGGCAATGGAGTAGCTGTGAGTGAGGGCACACAGGGGTCACACACTCGGGTAGGACATTCTAGCTTGTCTCTGTCCTCACCCTCTGTGAGATAGTGTCAATCAGCTGGAAACACATCTCCAGAGCTGGCTGCTTCGTGGTAAGGAGAGACTGTGACCAGAGCTTATGTATGGTATCTTTGCAAGAGAGCTCCCTTAATATCCCTGCCAGGATCTCTTTATCCTGTATGTTCCTAATCTGCAAGTCAACAGGAAAAGAGAGGGAATTCACTGAGCTAAATTGAGTTCCTGCTGTGTGTGACTGATACTGGCTTTACTTTGTAAAGTTGCCTCTTTGTTTTATCAAAACTTCGTGTTTTCTTTTGCTTTGCTTTGTTTTTCAAAAGGAGGAGGGAAATAATTTTGTTACTGCCATTGTGGGAGGGACTTTTCTATCCTTAAGCATCCCGGTATCCAGCCCTTCCTCCCTTTCCCTATGCCCACTGCTCCCAAACCTTCCCTGCACATTTAGATGTAGGAGTCTTACACCAATTGGGATATTTTCAGTAGTTGCTTCTACAGTCACTGAAGTCTCTTTTCAGTGCTTGTTGACTCTGTGCTGGGAAAACATGGTTTCTCTTGATATGCTGCCTGAAATAAGAACTTCTGGCTCCTCAAAGGAAACCAGCACTTCTGACAGAAGTTGAAAAGACGAGGAGTTGTTTTGAAATGTAAAGGTAACATTGAAAAACAAAGGGAGGTTGAAGGCTCCTGGTTCCTTTTTTTTTTTTCATTTACAATCCTTCTGTACCCTTGGTACTACAGTCTGTAATTAAATTTAAAGTTCTGTATATATAGGAAGTAATGACATTATTTACTGACCCTTTCTGGCATTAAGCTTCTTGAACTCATGCCAAAGCATTGCATTGTGCAGCACAATTGTGCTCCCACCATTCAGTATTTTGGCTTGGTCTGAAGTGCACTGACAGAGACAGACAGTTAATGCAAAGCTCTAAGGAACAAATTTAGTTTCATCATTCTGGATAATATTAAAAGTGAGAACAGAGTAATTTAGGAAACAGTGTGGCTTCACAAGAGAGAGCTCCCAAGAGCTGCTGCAGCACACTGTCTCAGCACTACAGGCTGTTTATAAAACAGAGACTTATGCAACATAAAACCATTTGGATGTTGAGTTCAAATGCCTCAAAACTGGAGACATCTCAATTCCTGCCAGCTACTCCTGTCTACCGAATATTAGGGGCTTATTTGAGAATGTGATCTAGGTGTGTATTTTGCGTCTCCCCGAGGATGTAGGGCATAGTGGTCAGTTGTGTCTTGCTTTTTGTGAGAAAAACATTTGTCCCAGCTGTTCAGACATTGTTTTGAAACTGGAGGGTTTTGGTGGTCCAGCAGCAATGGCTGGTATTTTAAATGGAACATTCTTGTTCAGCATATAAACAACTGCAGTGCAGCAAGGACAGGAAAAAGCCTAGTGACACTGCATGCTGGAGAGAAGGCAAACTGGGTCATAAGAAACAGTATCAGAGGAATGGAGGAACAAAATGAGGAAGGGAAAAGAAGGAGACTAAATCAGTATGAGGGGTGAAGAAACACAGACTCATGAAGGGAGGAACTGTGACCGTGCCCCACAGGGACCTCCAGCAGCACTCACACCTGCCCAGGAATGAGCTCTATGGACAAACACGAGTGTCAGCCTCAGGCAAAGGAACCTGGCCCTGCGAGCTCCTACCAGCACAGGATTCCGGCTACTGCCTTTCCTTCAGGCAGATGCAACCCCACAAAAAAATCAAACTCGGTCCCTGATCCACTGATTATTTTGAGTATTTCTTTCCCTTCCTTTGAACTCTTCATTTCAGCATCACACAGAACATTTCCGTAGAAAAAATCTCTGAGGAGTATGGCTGGCATTGCTTCCTGTGGCAGAGCTGCCTCTGGAGTAAGAGAAAAAGCAAACTGATAGTACATACATAATTTTACTTTCCTTGAACTTGTCTTTCTGTATTCTTGGAACTCTATTTTTTTCTCCCATTTTTCTTCCTGGTGACAGCGTGAACGAAGTTATTCACATCTTTCTTGTAGCTGGGTATCTTAGGAAACTGACTTAAAAGGGACGGCGGCATAAATACAGCATGAGCGGAATATTCTCCCTTACTGTTCAAAAGCTCAGGGAAAAAAAAAAAAAAAGCCGCAGGAATAAACACCTGACCCCCTCAGTGGCAGTGCTGGGGCGGGAGCGGCGCCGGGACAGAGTTCCGCGGGCCAGGGTGACCCCTGCCGGGGGCGCTTTGTGCTGGAATTCCAGGGGAAATCCCAGGGCAGGAGCAGCAAGCTGCGCTCAAGCCTGTGTGCTCAGAGGAGCCCGACTACGTGTTACAGCGTCGTGCACCGACCATTTCTTCATCGTGCAAGCAGGAGGCTCAGGGACTGCGGGCTTGTCCCCAAAGAGCAGGGGTAAGAATCCTCTGGCCTGCACCAGTGATGCTGATGCACTCGAACATCTGCAGCTCCGACTCTGTTCACCTGGTTGCTCTGCCAGTTCAAGTTCAGTCTCAGAAAGCTGGCTGCCCTCTGGTAAAGATCAAGGGAATAAATTCAGGCAAATTACTCCAATAAAACAGGTCCGTGATGGTTATGTCTGAGGAGAGGAAGCCCTGGCTGGGTTGACCTCCAGAGATGCTTCTCCTCAAGTCACCCTTGCCTAGGCTTGTGTGTCTCTCTCCATGCATGGCTAGCAGAGAGAGATTGCCACTGACAGGGAGACCAGTGCTCTCCTCCACAGTTGTCATGGAGTTGTGGGCTTCTGTTGCTTTGCTGGTGCCTTTTCAACCTGTCAAGGGATGGAGCAGTGCAAATGTGACTGTGACACAAGTCTGTGGAGCTTAGTCATAGGAGCTGTTGAACTGTGCCCCGAGGGTTTTGGTAAGAGACCCAGCAGTCAAACAGGAGGAGATCTAATACTTGAAGGCATTTTAAAAGCAGACACCTGGCACCTATTTACTGTCCTGTTTTTTTTTTTTTTGTGCAGTTAGCCATGGCGAGGAGCCCTGCAGTTGTCAGCTACATCTCAGTGTAATTTTATACACAGGAATATTCACAATGTACTGTTCACTTGAACTAAGTCAAAACAGCAAGCTGTTTCTTTGCTCAGAAATGTAACTTCGTTCTCCCTGCTTAGCTATTCTCTTAAGCATCAAGAGACAAGTCCAACATCCACTGAAAGTAATGGAAAGACATGGATGGTTTTCAGTGGGAGTTAGATCAGTGTTCAGTTAAATACAATTCAATAAGGCAGGCTTTAACTGCTTCTCTTATTAATAACACAGAAATTAGTTTACTCAACAGAGACATTTGGTCTTTATTTTAAAACTATTTCTAAATACAGAAAATATTTAAACTCTGTGCCCAGCCAAGAGTTTGTATCTTCTATTGCAGGAAGAGGCTCAGAAGCTTATTGTGTTAAAAAGCATGAAATTGTGGATTTCAGCAGATCCTCCTAATAATGACAATAATTAAAGATTGCAAAAGGAGAAATCCATGTGGGGTTTTTTTCTGAAGTTGCCTTCCACACAGTGCTCAGCCTACTCCAAAAAGCATCCTAGAAAGACTCAGAACGTTACTCCTCCTGGTCTAAGGGGTCAGGCAGACAACACAACAACCCTTCCACAAAGCATGTACCAGGCTCCCTACCTTTAACATGCACCCTACCCCAACAGATGCAGGTGGAAAAGTTACCTGCTCTGGGCTTAAGTCCTTGGATGTGCACAGGATGAAGCATTGAGTGTTTCACTTCTGAAACAGATTTGTGCCCTCCCCAAGTAAAGCTGACAAGCTAGACAGCATCGCTTCTCAAGCCACCCGTTGAACTACACCATGCCCCAGCTTCATCTCAAGTCTTTGATTCTAGGAGGTTTATCTGAGGTAGCCTGCTATTAGTCCTACACTTCTCGTTGCTTTTTCCAAGGTATCTTTGCTGCAGAGTTGATTTGAGAGATTAACAATCACGTGTGACACACAGATGAGCCAGACAGAACCACATAAGTGGTCCTGCTACAAAAAGGCACTTTTGCTGATGTTGTGCTTTTCTCTCTGCATCATCAGGGGTCTTTGGGGCTTTGTGCTGCAGGGAGTTAAAATTCTTGCCCAGGAAATAGTGGAAGAAATGGCATTAGCTGCAGATGATCCTTTGCCCTTATGAAACCATGACAAGGCACTGGGAGGCTATTAGCACTTGAGTAACTTCATTGCCAGGGGAACAGTCTGTATGGATGTATGTATATGCATACAACAGGTTTTATTCTCTACCTGGCCAGATAACCTTAGCTAAATATACCTAAGAAACAAAATTCAAGGAACAGCTTGGGTTAACTGTGTAGAGAGAATGTATCCTCAGGTCTCTTATTTCTCCTATTTGTCAGGTTGTTGGAAAATTTTGAACCAGCTGAATAAAGTTTCTCTATTTTCTAAGGGTTTTTTTCCTCATCTTCTGTTTCTCCATTGTTCTTTCCAGGCAACACAGTGTGATTTTCAGGTTTTCTTCTCTATTGCTAATACAATTTTTTTGCAAAACATGCCAACTGGACCAGGCCTGGAGGTGGGCTCAAAGAGTAGGCTCTATCTAATGGGCTGCCTTTCTCAGCTTCTCAGGTGGGACCCCAGCTGCTTAGGAAACGAGATGATCTCTTGCTCCTCCCCTTAGTGATTTAGTACGAGTCTGTCAAGAGAGGAGAAAGCAGGAAAGCTTTTTTTATTCCTGAGAGTGCTAGGAGAACTGCCACAAAGCTGTAAAAATCGGGGCTATCTTTTAATCTGTTCTGCAGTGCTTGGCCTGTGATTTGAGAGAAGAGTGGTCCTGTGCTGCAGCTGGATTTCCTTGGCTGGGAAAGTGGAAAGGAAGAATGTGTCACCTGTAGCTGAAGGTAAGAAAGTAAAAAGCCAGGCTAGGAGCAGAGGTGAGCACGGTGTGAGGTTGGTGAGGAGTGGAAGGGAGGTGGGCAAAGCCAGTGGCCCAAATGGAAGTGGACGTGGACCAGGAGGTGATGGCAGGGCTGATAGCAGGGAGGCTGCAAATGGCATAATTGCTTTACTGTTTTTTTGGAGGAGCTGGCTGTAGTAAATGTTTTATGCTCATTCAAGGTAGGGCATAGAGGATTCCAAAGTCAAGAGACTGACCAGGCATACAACTCTGGAATAGAAAGAGTCATCTCATCTGTGCTCTGCCCATTAGTTGTTTCCTGCGTTATAATTTTGGTACTTGTTCTGTCTTTCCCTCATATGCTCAGTGTTTGTCCAATAGATGTTCTTGGGGCCTGTTGTCACCTTATTGTCTGAAGGTCTCACCTCTCTGTCAGTCTCTCTGCATGGTATGTTAAAATTCTTAGGGTCCCACCATGCTTTTCTACTGCCCCAAATCCCTGCTGGTCACAGCTTTATCCTGTGTGCTCCTGCTTTTGTGTCTTCTTGTGTGTATACAATGTGTTTCCAACCTCCTGATCCCTAGAAAAAGGGATTCTTGTCATGGAGCCAATAAAGAAGTTGGATAAATTTAATAATATAATAATAGTAAGTTAAATTTGATAGACTCGTGATAATGTGTGTGTGCTTGAATTTAGTGACTGGCTTATTACTAACTTGCCTCTTCCTGCTTCTTCTCACCTGTTTCTTCTAATTAGTGTGTTGTTACACACAGACTAGATACCTTTTCCCAGGTGAGACAGGTAGTAGCAAGACTCAGCTGTGGCCCATTATAAATCATTTACTTCTGCCCTCAAAAAAGACATTTGCAGGGAACAGAGGAGCTCTTCATATTTGCAAGCCAGAGCCAGATTGATTCATTGTTGCAGCTGTAAGTTACCAAGACTCAGAGAGTGTCCTCCTCAGTACAATTGTTTGTGCTGTCTACTGCAGTTATTTTCTTCAGCAGCAGCCCTGGCTCAGCATCTAAAGGTGAGGGCTGAGGGTGTCTGTAGCTCCCTGGCTTTCAAAACTCAGGCAGTCCTTTTCAGTCTGTTTCTTTGTGGTTTGGTGAGCAGTTTCTGGGCGGGGGGGGAATGATGTGATGTGTTGTGGCATTTTATTCAGTTTCTCTTCCCTAATCTAGAACAAAAAACCAAAATGTGCAATGCTCTGTACGGAGGGATGGAAGTAGGTATTTGTCAAAAACATGCAGTAGTTCTTTCTGTCTTTCTACCCCAAATGTGATCAGAAGATTACTCCAGTTATCACTGAATTTAGTCAATTTATTCTGGTGTCCATGGACTGTGAATCTTTTGCTGTAGGAACAAAAAAAGACTGCTCCAGAAGTTTCCTCTCTTGTGAATATTTTTAGAGTAATCTTCCAGGCTTTCAGCAAAAAAACGTGGACTTGCAACGTCTCTGAGATGAATATAAGACCCACTGTACTGCAGTTAATCATATGTTGGTAGTAGGTTGTACATAAACTGTCTGCATTAGCTTGATCTATAAAAAAGTAGAGGGTTTCAGGTGATAAAACAAATACTGAAAAATATGCAGCAGAATTAGATGACCTGTTTCTTTGCTTCAGCAGAAGGCTTCATGTCCTTCACTGTAAAATCAGCTACTTTCTCATTTGCAAAATTTTTTCCAGCCTAGCTGGGGGTTTCTTTGGTGTCTTTCCCAAAACATCTCTCTGTAGAGACATTAAACGCTTTCAGCAGGGTATATTTTGTTGTTGGGGTGACACTTTGCCGCTTGCCTTCTGCCTTTTTGTTTCATGCATGGAGGTGATGGAGTCCAATACCAGTGAAAGCCTAGAAGTAATGATGTGCTAATAACCTCAGTGCTCACTCATGAGGGAGTGTTGTCCGCAGTGAGAATTCCCCTTCGCTGGTGAGTGATGTGTCTGTGGAGCTTGCAGTGTTGCTGTACACCCAGCAGACATGGGGATTTGGTAATGAGGTCCTGAGGATTTAGAGGAGTTACTTGATCATTGCTGAAGAGATTTAAGAATGGTTTTGTTAAACCTTAGTAATCATAACACTGGTCTCTGCTGCATACAAATGAGCAGCCCAATCCTACAGCCCTGCTGCTGAGGGCAGCACTTAGTCCTGAAAGATGTGGTGATTATGTGATTAGCCAGGAGGCTGAGTTCTGCCATTTTCTATGTGAGGTTTAGCAGTGTTAAACCTACACCGAGGACCTAAGGTTGAGGTAATCACTATCCTGTTACAAGTTTCCTGAGTTATCTGCTCCTCAGCCTTTTATTGCCATAAATAACTCTAGAAGTCAGGCCTCACTGCCAGAAGTGTTAAGTGCTGCAAATAGTAGAGAAGATGACTCATGAAGTGAGATGAAGGTGGAGCATGAATCAGTAGGAAGAAAACTGATATACAAAGGAGACATTCTGAATGCAGATGACACAAAAAGTTGGAACAAAGCAATGTTCAATCATCATAAAAATGAATCAAAAGGGTTTAAAAAAAATAGAAACTCTTCTATTTAATGAGAAAGACCATTCCAGTGAAAGCACAAAGGTGTTGCACACTGACCATGTTATTTTTTACCCAAGACAAACTGTAGACTGCATAGAAAGAGATGGTTGGAAAATTCTTCCCAATATGTCCAAACAAAGCAGAGTATTCAGCAAGCAGGTTGCTTTCCAGATTGTTCTGTGTCTATACAAGCTAAGAAAAGAACTTGTCTTTGAGCTAAACAGTTTTGGAGATCAAGAGTCCTCGTAGCTTCAATGAACCCACACTGAAAGCTAACAAAAAAGAAGCACTAAAATAACCTGAGCCCATTCCTTGTAAATGATAGGAGATAAAATTCCCACAGACCATTCCATTTGAAATGACAGCTTTTGGTGCTTTTGCTTACCCTCCAAAAGCTTGCACATGTAGGAGTGCCTTTAAAAGCAGACTTGGAAAAAAGGTACCTGATAGATGACATCCTACAGCTGTTAGTGCACTAAAGCATCCTGTTCTGCCTATAATTCAACTCCTGCCACTTCTGGGAGAAGGGGTGTCTATTAAGAGTTCAGTGTAACTCCTCAGAGGTGAGAATTAAACATTTTCATGTTGACATCACAATGGTACTTTAGGCATTAGAAAAGGGTTCTTTGTGGAGGGGTTAGTCAGGCATTGGAACAGGCACCCCAGGGAAGTGGTCATGGCACTAGGCCAGTCAGGGTTCAAGAAGCATCTGAATGGCACTTAGTCATGTGGTCCAGTTTTTGGTAGTGCTGCAAAAAACTGGAAGTTTGACTCAATTGTTTTTATGGATCTCTTCCAACTTGAGATATCCCATGATAAACGATCTCTTTGAAACAATAAAGGGTTAAAGAAGTTCCCCCTGCCCCAAACTTCCAGCAGGTGCTAAAATGTAATAATGGAAGGAAGACTAGATATCTGTGTCTTAGGTGAAAGCTCTGTCTCTGCTAGCATTTTTAATAAGAACCACGGTGAAAATTGTAGAGGTTGATTTATCCTCCATCCATGGTGTGTATGGCTCGGCTTTGTGATGCTAGACCCATAAAATGTTGCTCTCAAAGGTGCTGCTCCTTTAGAGCAGTAATGCTTAGAAAAAAGTGTAACAAGGCATCCTAACCCGTTGCTTTGAGTTCCTTTGTTCAGGATAAAGTGAGGGATGGGCAGAAGACCAAAGCTTCAAATGTGGCTGTTTCAGAGTGTTGGCTGTGGCAGGAATTCTGGAGAAGATGGGTTTTGCTGCCAAGGCTTAAGGGGTGCAGATACTTACGTGAAGCAGAACCGTGCACAGGAAGGGAAATCTCTAGCAAGGTTCTCTCCCCAGTATTACTGTAAAAATAATCTCAAACCTGGCTGTACTCCTCTTTTATAGTGTTGTGAGGGTCATGGGTTCATTTCTTCATTGAAGGTAGTGCTAGGACTGAAACTTGGCATAAATTCATGCTTATTCCTGGTCAGTTCCAAAGTTTCAGATGTCAATTTACCTGTGTGGTAATGAGCAAAATTCAGAGCTGCATGTTGTAATTTGCAATATGTCTGGGTTCTGCACCTTTTCTACTGTGTCTCTGTTTGATCTGCCTATTCATAGGAAATCTGCTGGATTTGAGCTTTAATGGAGTAAGTTATTTTCAAGGAAGGCAGCACAGGCTGAGTTTTCTATTGCTGCTAAGGGAGAGCTAATAGTTAACAGCTAGTGACAGATTTATGTTTGCACTTGTAGGCTACCCAGCAGTGGGCCCAGCTCAAATATAAAGTATTGCTTGGAAAAGTTGGCTTTGTTAGCAAAAAATACGAAGTTCATTTTAAAAGCTGTACTCATTTTAAGACTGAAAAAAGTGCCTTCTTCCTGTTGGGAGAATAGAAATTCTCGAAGGAGAAATAGCAAAGACTGAGTTTCTGTCAATAAAAGAGTGTGTGTAATTTAATACCAGGCAGCTTTTTAATACAATAGGAGAAAAAGAGCAGACGCCTCTGTTATGAAGGGGAAAAATACAAAAACCTGCCTGCAGTATGTTACCTAAATTTAGCCACAGAGGGACCAATCCTCTTGGATACTCAAAAATCTGTGTGAAGTAAAGGTTATAGAGAAGCTGTACTTGGAGACCCTCTATCTCCATTTTCCAAAGTGCTGATAATAGGAGATGTGTTAGGCAGCACCAGTGGCCAGACTGTAACACAGCCCTTGCTTGTTTAGTCCTTTTTATCACAGAATCACAGAATATGAAAGTTTCTGTAAAATTTTCTTTTCAATAATGTAAGTGGCTGAGATTAGAGATGTGTGAATGGCTTCCCTCAAATGATAAAGCTACTCAGAATCATCTCAGGTTCAAGCTTGAATTGCTCCTATGTTCAAGCAGTAGTGGGATCATGCTTTGAACAATGCATATCCATACAGGTGTTAAACTCCTTACAGATGTCCTGCAGACCTTCTCTTTCCTGACATCTGTACTCAAAAGCCTGTCTAGGAGAGGCATCTGATCCTCAACACAATGCTTGACAACAAAATAAAAAACTTCAGTTCAGAAGCCAAAATAAACCACAGATTATCATTCAGAATGCAAAGAAAATGGACACTAGCTTCTTAGTCAAATATCAGTTCTATATTTTTTTAAAATCAATTTTGTAATGGTTGCTTAGGTTGAGATCAAATATGAATTGTAGATTTCTCAGAAGCTATTAGATATTTCTGATGTCTTAATTCAAGTTGCATTTTAAGTCCTGATAGCAGCATTTCTTCTAGTTTCATGGGCCTGAGAAACAAGCTTGTATCCCTTACTGGCATGCCCTTCCAGTGAGTTTTTCAAAGAGCAGGTTATTAGTACTGTTATTTCCTTTGTCCTTGTTTGAAACAAGCCCAGAAACTGTAAGCAGTGGGAAACTATTGCCAGCTTCTGTTGTATTATCAGTCCTACAATGCAGTTCTCTGTTAAACAACTTGCTTCTAAAAGTCTTAGAGGATGAATGTGTGGATGCTTTTAGTGTGCAAAAGCTGCATCTCAGGGTGCTCACAGCAGAGCCAGAGCTGTCGCAGGAGTCCTGTTTCATGTGACACTTAACCTTGTTCTCATATGCTTCTACAGTTCTGACAGTGGTACTTTGATTCTTGATTATTCCCTGCATCCTCAGCTCCTCAAGAATGATGATTTTTGCCTCTCTGTTTCCTCTAAGGATGATGATTTACTGATGAACTCATGAGTGATGAGTGGTGTGTTGTCAAAAGATGTAAACATTAAAACTCAATACTTGTACAGCACTTGGCATTCAAGCAAAGCTTCATGATGTATTTCCAATGCCGGAGTTTTTGTTTAAGAAGTTGCATAGACTGAGACTGTCCAGTGGAGAAGGCCAGCTGGGGCCGCTCCTCACTGCTTAAAGTTTGCAGTAAACATTTTAGTGGCTTGAAGAATAGTGCAGGTGCCTAGTCCAGTTGCACCCTGAGGGATATGTTCTGGAAAGCATGGAAGCTTATGCTGAAGACCCGTGAAGCCAATTTTTGAGCATGTTCCCAAAAGGGTCCATAGGAGCTCTTGATAGTTTGAATTCTTAGGGGTTCTGTGATCTGATTGGAGAAAGCCAGCCTAGGATGGTGTAGTACGAGCCTACTAATGAGCCATGTTTGTAAAGATCACTATGTTTGTCTGTTAAATAGACACAAACGTTCATGCATTTTTGTGGTATGTGATTTTTGTTGTAACAGCATTGCTACATTTGAGTCTGATCATAAGCATTTCAACAATTATATGTTTATAGACAGCATTAGGACTAAAACCCAAGTTATTTGATAACTCTTCTGAGTGTCTGTTTAGTTTCCACATATTAGACATGAATAAACAATGAACAACTTTAAGGCCAAGACCCATCGTGTTTTGAAGCCCTCAGCTGACAGTTCTACCATCTGCCCAGTCTCTATTGGCAGAAGTGAGAGCTCTTGTATGAAAAATGCTTGGACCAAATCAAAATTGCAGATATTTGACATCTGCCAGTCTTCATAAGCAGAGTGAGTATGACAACGTTGTCTTATTTTTTAGTTGTAAAACAAAAATACAGAACATCTACCACCCTGTAGCTGACTCTGCTTCTAAAATAACCAAACCAGTTACCCAAAAAGCACCGGGGTTCAGCTGTCAGTCAGAAGATGCAAATGTCAGAAGCCAGTATACAGCAAAATGCACCCTGGCAAAAAATAAAAGCAGGATGAGTGGGCAACGCTGACAAGTGATGTGAATTTGTATTGGTTTTACTAATCCATTCAGGAGAAAAATGTGGTTGAAGTATCTTGGTATGGTATGTCTTTTTTTGGTGTTGAAAAAGAAGATTGATGCATGATCTCAAAACTTTCTGTTTAGAAATTTCCTGTGAAGTTATCCTTTAGAAAGTGGGAGTAAAGCGAGGTTAAAATTAAATGAAACCATTTCAGAACAAGCAAATAATTTTGTTCAGTATGAAGTGAAATCCTTTCATCACATCCTTCTGTGGTATTGGGAGTTAAGTCTTTTTTAATGATTAGAAACACCGCTAATTATTCTTTTTGTGTTCTATTTGAAATACTTTATTACAACTTTTATTTATTATAGAGAGTAAACAACCACCGTAGATACTCCATTTAGCATGTTTGTGAAACACAAGATGTTCACAGCACTTGAAAAATACAGGAGTTAAACTTTGACATAAGGGGGCTCAAATAAACCAAAAAATGGTGCTGCTTTTCCATTAGCAACTCTTACTGCAAAGGTATCCTAAGATTATAGAAAGGTTTGGGTTTAAGTGCTCACTTGCATTTGAAAGAAAAAGAAAAAATTCTTTGCACACATTTGCTTGTTGCCATGATGATTTCTGGAGTTTTTATGGTTTTTTTGGTTTTTTTTTTCATATTATAACCGGCCTTGCAACCTCTGGTTGCAAATGTGAAGAAATAAAAGGATATTTACCCACTGTCTCTACCTGCTGCTTGTCAGGGCATTGTATTAGCTGTGGTAAAAACTGGTTCATTGTAACACCAGACTGAGAGCCCTCCTGTGGGCAACCTCCCTTCCCAATGTACTGTAATCCCAGTCAGAGAGGGTCCCCTTGTACCCCTGGGGACAAGGCTGGGTTTGTTCTCTAGGTCTGTTCCAGGCATCTACCAAGACAAGCATTGACCCTGCTTCCTCTTCTGGTAGTGAGGGCTGAGTCATGCTGAAGAACATCATCATCAGCTACTCTGTGTTACTATGGCATGGTTTAAACCAGTGCTAAGAGCTCAGTCTGCATGGTGTCACAGCATGAACAATTCCTAGTGTGGAAGTTGCTGTAGCAATAGACCTTCAAGATTATTTCCTCCTAGATCTGTGTTTGTGAAGCTGTTACGAACTTCAGTTATTGTTAACTTGTGCTTGGGTTAGCTGAAAAGAAGTAAATCTTCATAGTGGTTCCTTGGGGAAAATTTCCTCACTTGTCTCATCTTCAAGTTTGGCTCCATCCTTTGAAGTTGCTTTTAGTCAAGATGCCCCAGCCGGTGAGGGTCTGTCTCTGTTCCATCAATGCTGTCATTTCTCATCTACAGCAAGATGAAGAAACAAATGTGAAAAGCTCCTTGGGCTTCTAAACATGTAAGGGGCTCTTTAGTAGTTCTATAGAATAGTGAGGTTCAGAGTACAGTGGAAGACAAGAGGCATTCCTGATACTTTATCCATGTTCTGTCACAGGTGGATGGTGAGTGAAGGTCTCTCGGACCATTTCAAAATTAATTTTTTATTTTCCAATTTCAAAACAAAGCATAACTTTAAGCTTAAATGTGGCCACAATCCATTTGGCTCTATTGAGAGTATTGTTTCAATACTTTAAGGGTCTTCTGTGTGCAGAACATTGGTTAGAAGTTTAAAACTGAGTTTTAAATTAGCACTTGGTAAGGTGTTAGCCTGTGCACCTTCTAAGCAATAGCTTTGAACCTCCTAATATTGGAGGATTAGAGCCTAGATGTAATTTGTCTCTTCTCTGTATGCTTGGGTTTAAGCCAACTCAACTTTGTAAGCGTCACAAAGTGGCTTCACATATATATCTTGCATACATAATATTTGCATCTATACAAGCCCCCTGCCTCAAAATAACTTTTTGAGGCAAAATCCACCTTGCTGCAGTGTTGTAATTCATCACTGGTGTGGGAGATAAGTGTCTATAATTGTATCTTTAATGAGGCAAGTGGGACAGACTGTGAAAATCAACTTTTCAGGTGCTGTGAAATCAGATCATGCCTGTGGCCAAATGGTGAATCTGCTTTCCCTGTAGCAGAAGGATTGCATTGAGCTGAGTGAGTGATGGCCTTTCTCCTTAAGAGCTCCCTGACAGAGCCAGAGCTACCCCTGACATCAGCAAAACGATGTCTCTGTGTGCCCATGTCCTCCTGGTACACTCGTGCTAAGGCATCTCCTAAGGTATTTCAGACAGAGTCCATGGGGAAGAGGTCACCACCTGCCTTTTGACCCCTGGTTGTTCTGTAGCCCTTCAGAAGGCAGCTCTGCCATTGTAGCCCATGGTGAAATTGTGACCATCTGCTCCTTGCTGCAAGTCCAGGGAGTAGGAATGCCCAGTTCTCTTCCTTGAGAGCCTGGTTATTTGTTATCGCCATGGAGTCTACATGTTTCCAGGGACTGTTTCTACAATAAATAACTCCACAGAAAGCTTTCTACTTATGTCCTGGCATACAGACATTATTGTCCTTGTCCAGACACTCCTCTCAGAAGATGAGGAGTATGTTTCATCTGTGGAGCTAGGATGCTGGTCTTGGAGTCCCAAGTCTCTACAGGGCATTCAGGGTGTTAGTGAACCTCCTGTGGGAACTCAAGCTGTTGGATGAACAAGATACTGTCATGTAAAATACACACATTTCAATGTCTGGTTGAATTTGTTAAGTATACTTCAACACCATTAGCCATGGAAAAAGATCAGTTCTAAATCTGGAATTTCAGGCAGTAAGGCAAGCTTCTAAATGGGAGAAAATGACATTTGGAGACAGGGACAGGCTAGGGAAAATGTTTTAAGCATCCTTTGAGATCATTGTACAATTTCTTGGTTACTGTTTGAGCCTGTTCACGTCCTTAGACGTAGATGTCTGTAAGATTTAAAAAAAGAAAAAAGCAGCCATAGTTTATGCTTTCAAGAGGTTGTTATAAAAGACAGCAGAGAAATTTTAAGTCAGTGCTGTCAGTTGAAGATCATGTCTTGGGTCACTTGTGCTGACATCATCAGCTAGTTATAGTTAGAAGAAAGAGAATATTTTTCCCCAAAATATTTACATAAAACAGACTTTGTATGAACTAAGGATTCAAAACCTTTTGAAGGGGAGCAAAAGCTCAAGTAATTGTTAATAACAATGGAGTTTGTTTTTTTTTTTTTAACTTCCTAGGACCCTGGTAACAAATGAATGTCACTTTATGACCTTACTCTGACTTGTGGCAGCATTTCTTTAAAACTTGTCATATTTTCTGTGTATTTATGCGAAAATGAGATGTTTACATGAATAATGTCTCTTTTAAATAGTAAGGCCGGTGGACTTTCAGAATCCAATGAACCCCACTGCTGAGACACTGTGACTCCAGCCTAAGCGATCGCTCTGGCTGGCTGGCTGCAGGCAGCCTTCTGCATTCCTCTTGTCTCCAGTCCAAGCTCTCAGCTGCTCTGCCTGGAAAGCTGAATAAACTCATTTGCATGGCAGGGAGCCCGAAGTGATCTTCCCTGCCCCAGTGCGCCCTGCCTGACTGTGCAAAGCACTGCCTTAAGGTTCCTGTAGGGCTCCCGGGTTCTCTCTAGGCTGCGGCTCTGCCGAGCCCGGAGCACGCGTGGGGCTGTACCTTCCTGCGCCGGCATCCTGGCGCTGCAGGGCGCTCTCAAATGCACCTGCTGGCTCTCGAGAAACAGCTGTCTTCCAAAACATCTTGTTCCTTTCTCATCCCTGATCAACAGGGACTTGACTCTTGTGTTCAGTCTGAATTCACCCAGAATGCAAGTCAAGTAACCTTTTGGTGTGTGGGTATTTTGTTGTTGCTGCTGTTCTGTTTTCTCTTTAGCAGATGTTTGCAGATTGCACGAGGTAATGCTGAAATGTGATTGATGCTTGATGTAGGGCAGAACAGGATGTACAGGTTGAGCTTCTTGTTTGTATTTCTGATTAAATGCTTACTGTGGTGGTGCAGTTCTAAAACTTGGTTTTAAGTAAATAATAGATGAAATTTTAATCTTTCAAAGAGGTGACTTTTATTTGTTCCTTCAAACACAGATAAGATGATAAAATGGAAATAACATCACTTATCAAAGTAAGAAAATTGATTAAATGCTAAATCATAGGCTGTAGCATAATCAAAAGCTAGGTAAGCTTTATGATTTATGCTTTACAAATTGATTATTGGCACATAAAAGACAAGACAAGGGATAGTTTGAAGAAGTAAGTGTACATGGGATGTAACAAGTGGCATGAAATTGGCCCTCATTAATATTTATGGCAAAGAACTTTCTCAGATCTCAACATGATTTGTGCATTTAGAGCCTGAACTTTTAATATCTGACCACAAGATTCAACTGACATGGTGAACAATCGGAGCTAGAGGCTTTCAAGAGCAGACTGCTCTCATGCTGATGCTGACTGATGACAGAAAATCCTTTCTCTCATTCTAGCAGCTTTTCATTAATATGTAACATTAAAAATAAGCAAGTTTCAGTACAGTCAAGGCAGCAGGATGTGTGCTATGTGAAAAAATAGCAGATTTTCATAAATACAAATTAAGATATTTCCCTTTTAGAAAACCCATGGAATGGAGCCTATGTGAAGCACAACATGGAAGAGAAAGAGGAGCTGTGAGAAGACCAGTAATGGTGGGAAGGGGGAAAAAGTGCAGATCTCTCTGTGCTTTGTCTTGTGAGAATGGAAGCAAAAGCCAATCACAAGGATGTGCATGCTGGGGAATAATCACTGCAAAATCAGAAAGCTGTTTCTATAATTGCTAGTGGTATGTGGAGGAAATTGAAATGTATGATTATTTTAAAAAGAAGAGAGTTGTTTTCAAAACTTCCAAATCTGAAGCTGTTTTATGGCTTGCAGGATGCTTGGGAAAACTAAATGGGAGGCAGGACATCTTGGTATCTGTGACCTTATCAGCTGTCTCTGATTTCTGCACCTAAATTAGTGAGCTGCTGCAGAGAGGGGAGAAAAGTATTCTCCATGGAATGGCATTTCTGATACCCAGCAAGGCTTTGCTGGTCCTGCTAAGTGAATGATTTCCCATTTAGTATCACCACCCTGACATGTATGCAGATAAAAAACATTCTTCTAAGGTTTGGAAGCTGAATGAAGCAAAGGTTGGCTGGTTTGAAAGGGAGAGGCAAATTTCTGAGATTCTTAGTCTGGTAACAGTCCTGCTGACTTTGAAGAATAGAAAGTGATGGTGTATTTTTCAGGGACTCTGAGTAGCCATATTTCTCTTTGAAAACAGGACTGAATAGTCAGGTGGTTAAAGAGGAAGTGCCCTGACAACTAGTGTGCACAAGCAGTCATTTGGAGGGGAGTTTGAAGCCAAAAAGACTGCAAAACTGCAGCCCATGCTGTGCCTGAAGAAGGAAATGGGTGCTCATTTTCCCTGTGCTCTGGTGACTCCCCCTGGGGTGCCATTACAGCCCCAAGGAGGAAGTTTGGGGACCTGGGTGATGGAGTAAAGGGGGGAAATTCCACCCTGGGAGAGAGGGGCTGAAGCTGGGATTGAGTCGGAGGCTGTTGGGGGCTGTAGGCAAAAAAATAAGCTGGCTTGTGGAATGAGCAGAAGGAAGGGCTAGAGAGAGAGATGAGGAGGTAGGCTTGGATGCATGGGATGATTAGAAACCAAAGGTGTCAGACATGGACCAAAACTAAGAATTTTTGCAAGTCAAAGCCTCTACAGACTGTACAAGAACTGCTGCACTTCAGTGACTGGCTGCTTAGCTAAATCCAAACAGGCCTTCACACACAGGCACTATATGATGTTTCTTTCCCTGTGGTTTTCTTCTGTTCTTAAAATCTTACCTGGGTAGTGGTAGATCAATATGTGAGTGCTTCCATCTCCGTCTCATTCATGTCATGTCAGGCTCTAGGTACTCTCAGATGGATTAAACAGCTTGCAGAGCTGACCTTTAATGCAGAGCATGAATTTTGACAGATAGCTTAATATTTGTAAGACTGGGATGATGACTAAAATGTTAGCTGTAGTCAGTGGAGACCTGACTTGGTTGTGCTTTGCTAAACCAGCTCCATGGCTGGCTCTCTTGTGTGTGTGTTGTATTTCAGTGCTGTATGTGATCCAAATGCTGTACGTAATCTCTCCATGGTGACTGCACAGTATTTGTTTCTATTTAAGGAGAGAAAGAGGTCTGGGTTTTCTGCCAGAATTCCCACTCAGGTAATTACACTTCTGCCTGCAGAATTTCCCTGTAGCTTCAATTGTAGTAGTTGTTCTTCGCTCCCGCTACTAAAAAGTGTGAACATAGACCTGCTGCTGTGTTTTGGGAACCCAGCAGTGCCTGCTTGGCTCAGGCAAGTGAAGTGACCCTGCTATGCACCCTTTATGCTAGACTTGCCCCTAGTAAAAACTGCTGCATCCAGTCATGCCACTCTGCAGCTCTCATCTTTCTGAGCCTGACTTTGGCATAGCAAGTTGGTCTTGATAGTGAGACAGCCAGCTGGAAGCCAATGAAAAGATGATTAAGAGCCAAGAGAAAGCCATATGGAGAGAGAGAGGGATTTCTCTTTACAGAGTTATAAGTAAAAGTGTTTATGTCTTTGGATCCCTCTAGCTGTTTTTTTCCCCTTATTTGCATCAGTTTTATGGGTGGGAAGTGGTTGCAGTTGATTAGCAAATGCTACCAAATCTCTTTAGCTAGAACAAATGTTGTAAACAGTAGATATTTCGGGCAGCTCTGTCAATATTAAAAATCAACATGCCAACATTGTAATGGTAATAGCACATATGTCATCATTATTATGTTAATGTTAACTACAATACTATATATGATATCAACGTAATATAAAAATATTGTTTTGCAAAATAAGAGATATTGAATGAAGGGGCTCTTGCCTCAAACTGATATTATGCAGAGATTTTTTTTTTCTGGACTTAAGACAGCAGAGCTAATAAAGTCCATCTCAGTCTGAGAACTCTTCAGCAGATGCTGAATTATCTTTGAAGTCAAAGTAAACACAGACTGTGCTCACTTGGAGCCTTATACAGAGATTTAAAACAGAGGCTGTCCAACATCAATAAGTTAAGACTCATCAAACATAGCGTAGATAGTAAACAGAATCAAGACAATTGAAGCAAATTATTGATTCATGGAATTCATTCTTTCTTTTCACAGAATGTTCACATGCAGATTGTGTTCTCTTGAATGCAGTTCTTATTCAGATTTACTAAATGAATGTTATGGTGAGTGTGTGGGTTTAAAGAAAAAAATTCTGTTAACTAATTCTGTATAGATCATATCCTCAAGATTCAAGCTGTTTCACATATGGTATTGTTTCAGCTTCCCTGACTGACTGAATGCTGTTCAAGTGAATAGCACTGAAACCCTGCTTGAATTGCTACTAGGAGTTGGGGTGCTTAAAGTGTTCTCTTTGGAGTTGCAAGTTTCTCATGAACATGGAACAGTTTAAGAAAAGGCTGACAAATAGGAAATGGGAATTTCTGTTAAAACTTGCTGCTTACCTTCCTGTCCAGCAAATAAAAGTTAATTCTGCTTATTAATTACTAGTAGAGTCAGGAACTGTGCTACTTGGTTGAGAGTAGGGGATGTAATGTTCAAGGCTTTTGCCCAGTTGGTCTCTTGAACAAGGATTCAAACTGTCTTCTCATGATTTTAGTTGTAATATATATGGTGAAGTACTAACTGTGTGTGTGTAGGTGGGGGCACAGGTATTTGACTCTAAGTTTTGAAGGACTGATCTTCATGGTGTTCAGAACGTCTGTATTGTGTTCCACCTTTGCATCCAATTCTCTGCAGAACACAGCTTGCCTGAGAGGTACAAGAGCTTTTTCTTTCCCATCCAACTAGGAAAAAATGTCATAAGGGTGGTGCTTATCTGAAATACATCTGCATCTCTCTGTATTCTTTTCCCCCCTCCCAAGCAACAGCAAAATATTCCTGTTCCTCTCTCAAGTTGATCTTGATGAAAACTCCTCATGGCTATTTTAGATCCTTTTGCTTCCAGTCTGAATACACCAGGCCTTTTCCATCTTGCTGAAATTGCCTGTGAGTCTTTTGAATATGTCTACTGGTCTCAATGAGATCCTATTTGAATTGGTGGATGTCACTGTTTTCTAGGAAAGCTTGTGTTTCTGCCACTGAAGAGTCCCTGCAGACTTCACACCATGCAGGTATGAAATAACTCGTAGTGGCATCTGTTCTCCAAAAATATTCAATGCACATTAATTGGGTGGGTTGGGAATAGTTCAGAAGTGTTGCATTAGTTTGGGCTGAGTTGGCCTTTTTCCCAGGCCTTTTCATAACCATACCATCTTACCTGGATCACTTGATGCCAGGTTTGACATCAGATTTTATGCCAATGAGTAAGTCCTCAAAGATATAGTAGAAATTGCCAAGCTTTTACTCTTAAGCTGTTGAACTAAGCTGAAATACACCTTCCTAAGGGAATACAGGAACCTGGAAGTGCCAAGCCCTACACAGGGGCAAACCAAAGTTCTATCAGAATAGGGAATGCTCTTAGAATCATAGAATGTTAAGGTTTGGAGGGCACTCCAAATACCCCTGCCGTGGACAGGGATGCCTCCCACTAGACCAGGTTGCCCAAGGCCTTATCTAACCTGGATTAAACACTGTCAGGGTTGGGGCATCCACAGTTTCTCTGGGTAACTTGTTCCAGGGTCACGCCATTCTCACAGTAAAGAATTTCTTCCTAAGCTCTAATATAAATTCCTCTTCTTTCAAGTTGTACTCATTAGTCCTTGTCCTATCACTACAGTTCCTGACAAAGAGTCTTCTTTGGCTTCCCTGTAGATCCACTTCAATACTGGAAGGTTTCTATGAGGTATCCACACAACCTTCTCTTCCCCAGGCTGAACAGCCTCAACCTTCTCAGCCTTCAAAGGGCAGTCCTCTTATCAGCTTTATGGACTTGCTCCAACAGTTCCATGTCCTTATTCTGGGGACTCCAAAGCTGGATGCAGCACTCCAGGTGCATCCAGATGGGGTTTCAGCAGAGTGAAGGGGCAGAATCCCTTCCCTCACCCTGCTGGCCACTCTCCTTTGGATGCAGCCCAGGATTCCATTGGGCTTCTGGGCTGTGAGCACACACTGCTCAAATGTGAGTTTTTCCTCAACCATTACCCCCATGTCTTTTTCTGCAGGGTTGCTCTCAATCCCTGTTCTGCCCAACCTGCAGATGTGCCCACATGTGTGGTTGGAAGGATATGCAAGAAGAGGATCTCTTGGCAATATTTCTCCAATCCTGGGTACAACCTACATGAAATGCTGTGCTAATGGAGAAGGAAGTGTGGATGTAGAGATAGCTTCACCTCATCACTGGGATAAGACTGTGGTTAGGGGCAAGTTATTCTGAAGGGAATGAAACTGGCCTGTGATCTCAATCACTTGTAGTTGCTGGAATGGACTAGGAATGTTCTAGACATCAGCCTTGCTCTGTTGTGAAGTGATGCTAAGCTCCTTTGGGGGGACAGGACAGCTCTGCTCCTGGAAAAGTGCAGTTCCAAGAGAGCACCACCTGGCTCTGAAATGACCCAGGCTGGTGGACAGCCCTGAAGCCTGGGTGAGCTGGTGTCCTTGTTTGTCCTGACTGCAGTTTGGGCTTCATGGAAGGACTCAGGGAAAATGCCATTGTTTGGAATCTACAGTCAAGTCAATCTTCCTTTGTAACTTTCCTACACTAGGGGTGAAGGAGATTTGTGAAGTTAATTAGACTCCAGATTTGAACATTCCTCCTGGGTGTTGGAACCTGGCATTCTCCTTTCAGTTTATATGCATATAAAGCTGCTTGCTACACATTGGACTTGGGATGCTCCTGGAATGAGAAATGGAGTGTATGACATATCTATCTGCTTTCCAGGGACTGCCTTGTCAGAGTCTGTGATTCAGCTCTTTGCCTTATGGATTAACTGGGAGAATTCATGTACTTTTAAAATTTCTTTTAAAACATTTTGCTGAGATGAAGTCTGTGCAGTTAATTAGAGCTCTGCCACTGTTCACAGAATGCTGGCTGTGCTGAGCAAAGCTCTTCAAACACCTTTTTCTTGAGTTTGAACAGGCAAAGCACTGGGCTCTCACGCTTTCTTGGCAGGCAGAAATGATGAGGTAAGGAGCTACTAGTTCCTGGTGGCATTTCTGTGCTGCTGGGAGACTGGCTGTGCAGTGAGGTGGAGCCAGCACTCCTCATCTCCTGTGTCTGGCAGAAGCATGGGGCAGAAGACAGTGGCTTTGCTTTGCCAAATGCAGTCTGTCCTTCCTGGGAGCCACACATCAGAGATGTCCTTTTGGCACAGTGGTCAAATACCATTTTAGCAGACATTTAATGCAAAATTGTCAGAGCTTCTAAGGAAGCTGTGCCACAGTTTTGCTTCTCTGCTCAATAGCAAATTCCTTCAGACTCTCAGGCTGGTTCATAGTCCTGTTTCCATATTTGAACCCTTTGTGATCGCTTCTTCCATCCCTTGATTCAGTGCATCCTTTCCCTTTGCCCAGGGAACATCCCTCCAGCTTCTGCCCTCTTTTGAGTGAGCAGCTTTCCTGCTTTGCCTATCCTTGCCCAGAGCCAGTTCTGTTCAGAAATAGATTGATTCCATTTTTCTATCTAAATGTGGAATGGTCCAGATTTGTATGTGAGAGCTGAGATCAAAAACTTGTTGTTTGCTTCTACTTAAACAAAATATGTTTTTTTTAAAAAATAATCTGAAGATGTTCCAAAATTTCTCCTGAAACATTTTTCACTTTCTTCTATTTCAAAAAAGATTAGCAGAAACATGGAACTGCTTTGGCAGTTGTGGAAATAAAATTAAAAAAACATGAGTTAAAATGCAACTGCTCAAGCCTGTGGGGCGGAGGCCGAAGTGTGTTTACTAGAAACACACTTGCTGTGTGGCTGGGACAGCTTTCTGTTTGGGGAAATATTGCAAATCTATTCCCTTTACATATGGACAAGTGGTGATGTATCAGTGTGCTGCATATTGTGCGCGTACCCCGAGTACAGAAATGCCTTGTTCTCAGGAAGCTTCCATCTCTGGAGTGAAAGGCAGCAGCTATTTTTAGTAGTGTGCTGCAGCATTGCACAGGAGAGCACAGGATGATGCTGCTTCCCCAGCTCACTTCATGGATGACACTGCTAATTTACTGAGGACTGATGACAAACTAGTACCACCAGAGGAGCACAGACACAGCTTTGTGCTTTTTTAAAGAAGTCAGCAAGGTTGTACTGGGGAGCAGTCGAAAACCAAACAACAAAAATTATTTCATTGGAGAAGAACCCATAAAGCTATGCCCTGAAACTGTAAATGCTTGAAATTCCAGCTTTAGAAAGAAACATTACAATGCAAAGCCTGGGCTGTTTCTGTCAGGAGCCCAGAAGAGTGGGTACTCAGATGTAGTAGCTGGTAGTCAGAATGGAGTATGTCCCCTGTGTAGAGACAGCAAAAGACTTGCATCTTTAGTCCTGCTCAAACCCCTTTCCTGAAGATTTAACAGATTTTGACCAGGTACTGCCCTCTCTCTATGCACAAGATGCTGTATTCCTAAGCACTAACAACAATCCCACGCTTTTCTGACATGTGTGATCAATTGGAGATTAAATCCTAACGTGAAACCTTACAACAAAAGGTTGCAGTGAGCTTTCACAGGCTTGTCAGGTTGCTGGAGTTCCAAAGTCAGTATTTTGCTTGGGTGCTGACACCAGGACCATCACATTTACTCTTCTGTTGACAGCTGCTCTGCTGATTTCCCTCTACAAATGGCTTTGGGTTTTGCAAGTGTAACGGGTGAAGAGCCATGTGAGTGCAACAGAACAGTTTGTTTCTGCAGTAAGTGGAAAAAGCAGAATGCAAACACACAGTAGAAATCTTGCCTCCTGTATTTCAATTGCTCATTTTTTTAGGAAAATTGTTGTGGCTGATGTTTGTTGGAATTTTTATGCCTTTTCCTAGTGTGCATTTGTGTATTTCTTCTCTCCAGATTCGCTTCATTATTGCAAAAAAGAAGTTAGTGTGCCCAAGAAAATGCTGTTGTTGAGGGTGATACCATGTGGAATTTGGTGAGTTAGTTACTAAAGAATGTTATTTCAGCAGTTATCAGAGAATAGATATGTAAAATGTAAAACTGTTTAAACTTGGCAAGAGCATCCAATATCTGCATTTTCCTGATTAGAGCCGCTAGAGTTATTGTAAAAGCAAAGCATAATTGCAGCTTACTCTGTTTACCTGGGTTTTTGGTTTTTTTTCAAAACTGAAATATACACAGAAAAACATTTGGAAATTAAGGATTTCAATGCAGTTTGAAGACTTGTGAAGAACCAGCCTTTATGAATTTTATAAAAGCCTTGCCGGGAGTGTTTTGGCAATTTATACTGCTGCATTTATAACAATGCATAGTGGGAGTAGAAATTATATTTTGTTGTGCATTTGTGAGCAAGAATTTTCAGTTTTATTCACATTATAAAGATGAAAAATATCAATAAAGTAATTCAGTCATGTTTTGAGCTCTGAAACTTGCATTTTTGCAGAGGAATATTGCTAATGGATTTCAGACCATTTGGGACTGTGATTTGGTTTGTATTACCTGTCACCACAGATCTTCAGTGCTGTACGTAGTTTAACATAGGGCCAACAAAATGGTACTAGTAATGTTTCTCTTCACAGTAAATTAAGTCATTGTTCAGCCTTTCAATATCCATGATAATTTCTCCTGTTGTTTAAAAGGGACTCCCATTGTGGCCATTTAAGCAGAACATATGGCTTACTGATACAATGTCAGCTTCTTAAGGTGTTTCACACTCTGGCCTGTTCTAGAACTGACTGTTAGCTGATGTACACTCTGGAAAAAAATATCTTTAGATGCCAAAACCAATTCCCAGGTGAGAGCCTCACAGCCAAAAAGAAGTAAAAAGTGCTCTCTGGCCTTCCACCACCAATCACCTCCCCTATCCCCATGCTTTTCTTCTAAGATATATTGACTTATATTTAGCTTCCTCTGAAAAGAATTTCAAGCTTTTAACACCGTTTGTCACTTTATGCAAACCTTTACAACACAGTTTGCCCTTAGTTAGCGGGTGTCCAAGCTGGATGCTGAGACACTAAGCACTATGTCCTTCATAAACTTTATGACAGCCTGTAAAATAATAGTGCTAAAATAAATTTCAAAGTGTGGCCTTAGTAGTTTTCTCTAAGAGCTCTGACAGGTAAGAACTGGCAGGGTTTGCTGTAATCTTTTATAGCCTTATATTCTTGCATACAGCCTTGTATTTTTGTCATAAGCTGCCTGTGAAGACTACATAAAAGAGCAGTATTTTTCCACTCCCATTACAGCAGCAGTAACCTCTGGCTGAAAGCAAGGTGGAGAAGGAAGAGGATGCAATTTGGATTTACCATGACTAAATTCAGCAGTGCCTGTTTAAGGGATTTCTAAGTTTTTTATTGGGTCATTTTGGATGTGTATGAATTTTTCGGATTGTTTCTGTAATAGTTGCTGTCTCCAAATGCTCAGCATAATTCTGCTTTGCTTACCTAAAGTGGAGTCTTGCTTCTGAAGTCTGTAAAGTTGTTGCAATCTAAGTCTGGCCTGAATCTGGAATCCATATTGGCATACTTAATGGAAAATATCTCAGGGCTTAAATAACTAAGCTGTAAAGATTTTCCTTCTTTCTTTCCTAACCCTAATTTAAGAAAAAAAAAAAAAAAAAAAGCAAGACATTGGTATGGCTATGCTGTATTTTATTGACATGGATATTCTGGTTTCCAGGCTGCTGTTTCATGTGATGAGGGGACCTCTGTTGTGTGGCTGTAGATGTGCCTGCTAGGAGTGCAGACCTTCTGGCACAGGTGATAAAAGCCAGATGAATCAGCAGCTTCAACTCCGGCTCAGCCACAGAACTGAAATGAAGTCCATGTGTGTCAGCCACCAGTTGGTCATGGCACAGCCTTTGCAGAAGGACTGTGTTCTCCATAAGAGGGCCCCAGCCCAATTGTAGGGGTCATCCTGCTCAGCCTTTTGGACCAAATGATCATCAAAATCAGCCTTAAGACAGGCTTTGGACGTTTTACTGAAGGAGTTGGTTTTGATGTTGTTGGTTTGTTTGGGTTTCGGTGGTGTGCTGTTTTGTTTGGCTGTTTTTTTAAATTAGGAAATTAAACCAGGTTGGCCTTGTGAATCTCTGTCCTGCCTTAGTCAGGTCAACACATTAGACTTGGTATGGCACTAAGGTTCTGGACTGCTGGCAAGTAGTCTGCAGCAAGGAGAAAATGTTTTCCAGAAGGACGGGCTCTCCCATGACCCAATCAAACTCTACTTTTCTGGCAGAGTACCCACAGTATAGCTTTGAGGGCTGGTTCGTGTAAAACTGTCAGACTCAGCTGAGCTTAGCATGATGCAAACTTTTGTCTCCATTCCTGTTCCCTGACCCGAGTCTGCCCTGCAATGACTGTATCTAGGGCTAGAAGAGTTGGGCTTGTCCTGTCTTTAGTACATTCATTCTTGGAATACTCCTGTAGCTATTCCAGGGTACTGCTGAATCTCTAGTAGAGAGCTGGGCAACTGTTCACCAAAGAAACCTGTGAGAGAGGTCTCAAGTCAAAGTCTCAAGCCAAAGACAGTCCCCTAGGTGGGGGGGTGGCCGTCCTCTCTTTGACAGTCCCCACTGTTGTTGCCAAAGCTGCCAGTGGCAAGCTATGAGTTAAAAATGCTCGCTTCTGGAAAGCCCCTCTCGCAGCCCTGCTGAGCAGCGGTTCAAAGATTGTTTTTGTGCTTAGCATGTTTCACTCCTGCCTCTTCAGAGATCATGTTAATATTATCAGCTCTCATCAAACATTAATCTGTACATCATTTGCCAATTGAAGCATGAGTGGGTTGCACAGATTTATTCAGCAAGCAGCAATTGCTGCCTAGACTCTGTGGTCTAGTTGTTAACAGCTGGCTGTTTGGGTTGTGTTTTTGTTAAGTGGAGAGCCTATTTATAGGCAGCAGAACACATGCACATCCTTGTCTGTGCTACTGCAGATCCTGGGTAATCTCCTCTGGTACAAAAGCCTAGTCTACCAGCTAGCATAATGTGTACTAAAGTCAGCGTGGGAGAGTTAGAGGTGTTGGATTTTGTTGGGTTTTTCCTCTTTCTGTCACTATCTTGAAGCTTTGGAGCAGACCATAGCACAGGGACAGGCTGCTTGCCTGAAAACTGGGGGCAAGTGTTTCCCAGGATTCAGAGGAAGCAATCTATGGTGGTGGTGTCTGACATGAAATGTCATTAAAATATTCTTGTGGCAAAGGATTTGATTTAAACAAGGATTTAATGTGTATGTGTGTATCACACCCCATTCTTCACCCAGAGGAAGGCAAAGTTAACTTTTGTTTGCTTCCAGAAAATTAGATGGCAGGCGAGGTATCTGTGGTGACAGTAGCCTGGGAGCTGTGTCATTCCTTCTCAAGGGCTGGAGGAGAAGAGGGTTTTGGCTAACACCCAGCAGAGGAAAACCTATCTGTGTCTGCATACCTAACACCATCAGTGAGATGGGGAGTGTGGCCTGGTGCCCCAGAGCACCCAGGAGTTTGTCTGTGACACTCTGCTTGCTATTCAGAGGTGCTGCTTGCCTGAGTCACTGTTTGTGCTGAAAATGAAACACTGTGATTCTAGCACAGCACACAATGAACTGCTAATTACAAAACTGAAAACAAAGTTAAAGAGAAGAATGTGCACAGCATATTTTCACATCATGCTAAGCAGCTTTTTTCTTGGTTGCTTTAGTCACCCTACTATGAGGTGTTAGGACAAGCTGGGTTTGTCCCTGCCACACACTTGCTTCTTTCAGAGTTCACAAACTTCTGGGCTGCTTTTCTCTCCATTTGTTCAACAAGGATCTCCCATGATCTTGCACATCACTCTACTGCTTTTGTCTTTCTACAGTGCTCTCTTCCAAACTCATACTTGCTTGCTCTATGTGTAGGAAGTAATATTTTAATTCCATCACAGCACAGTTCTGTATTGTGAAGAACACAGAACAACCTGGTTTGTCTGTGCCTTCCTTCTGTCCCAGTCCCTTGTCATGAGAGTTAGGAAATAATTTCAATAGGTGCCTGTGAAGCAGGAGAATGAAGAATTCTGTAGGGCACTGGAGTGAGCACAAGCACAGACTGGACTGCTGTTGGAATGATGAGTGTGCGCTCCAGTCTGTTCACTTGCTTCTCAGAGCACGGTCCTTGAGTGAGCAGCCTCAGAGATGTCTGAACTTTTAAATCATTTTGGCCACCTACCTGTTTACACCTCTCCTTAGGGGGAGGTACTTCAGTAAGTGCTACACACATCTGTCTGCCGTTCAGATTCAAGCACACGGGCATAACTACTGAGGCACTAACGAAATATATCTGAGCAGCATGCATGACATCCCAAGGATTTGCTTATAGGAATACAGGAATGCACTAGTGGTGCGTTCTACCCTGACTGGCAATCCACTCCTAGCCAAGGATGCAAACGGATAGGCTCCAGTGCTTTCTGCAAGGCACTGTGCCAGCATGATACAGATGATGGGGAAGAGCTGAACAGATACTTAACATCTCTGTGTATATCTTCCCCATTCTGTCACAAGAGTGCCTCATATAAATAAATAAAAGGGATGCTGTTAAGTCATGCCAGTCAAAAAAAAGTCTGAAGACAGACTCTGGCTGCCTGCCCGGTTGTGCCAGGTTTTCTAGGCTATGAAGCGTATACTTGTGTCCGAGAAAGTATTTAACCATGGTCCATGGACTTCTGGAGATCTGGGATGATTTCTGAAGGAGATGCTAAATGTAAATAAGAGAAAAAAGACTCTTGTAATGGGACTTCAATCTACTCTGAAGAAATCAGCACCTCTGTTAAAAAATGCTGAGGTCTCTAAGCAGTAAGAAGTTGACAGCTATTTTCTCGTTTATGGAAAACTTAAGGAATGCTGTAGGACACTTGATGCCAAGACAGCTCTGCCATTTCTGTCACAGTGACATTGGTGGGACTTTGGTCAGTAAATCTGCGAGATCCCACTACCAGTTAGAGTTAACTTTGGTGTTTGGGTTTTTTTGAGGGGGGTGTATGTGTTCCTTTCTCTCCATGTAGTGCTAGTAACAGGTCAGCTTCCTGTAGCTGAGATTTAGAAATCAGTAGAACTTTTTGTATTGCTTTATTCTGCTGTCCTTGAATCTCTTTTAGGAAGTTGGTGTCTCTGAACTACCTCTAGTGTAATTGGAGGGCAGACGTTCTGTGAGGTTTGTGCTTGTTTAAACAGTAAATTAAATTGCAGGGAAGCTGTGCTCACTCACGGATATAATGATTATGATGCTAAAATGGTACTGGTAGGCCCATGCCTCCAGCTCCATGGGACTCCTTAATGGAAAACAAGGAGCTGTAACATCACTGACCCTGTACAATGTGACCTTGGGGTGTGTGAGGGAAACACCAACCTGCTGAAACCACTCCAGCATGGAGGGCTTCAATGAAGAAGGCCAATGGTGCTAATTTTTGCTGAGGAGAAAGCACAGGCAAGTGTGGGAATGTTTCTAGAGCAGAAGCAAGCACCTGACGGCTTTCTAATGTGTGTAGCTTTTAAATGTAAATGAGAAACGAGCCCAAACTGAATTTCAATTATCATGAGATATAAATTAAAAACAGAGTTGAAGCTTCAGATTAAAATGTTCATTTTTTACTACATAGTTTTGACTTTGCTACATGAGCTTTCCTCGTGTTTTGATATTGTCAAAATCACTTTACAGCAACAGGTCCCAATAGATTATAGTAACACCTTGTAATATTTTAGTTTGTTAATGGTTTACAGTAGCAGGCTATGGTTTGAAAATCATGCTTCCACAAGTCTGGGAGTGGGGAGGAGGAACTGGGCTGTTGGTTCCTAATGTGAAAGGATGGGCATGGGGGGTGTTGTGGTGTGTTTTGTAGTTACGTTCGGTGCCAGCCTGTGACTGGGAGCGGCAGCTCAGGACAGCGCAAATCCCGCTGAGGCTACAGCCGCAGCCCCAAAAACAAATGAATTCCCCCTTTCTGGGTGGGAGTTGAAGCCATCCCAGGTTTGCTTCTATGTGTTCCTACACAGCATCTTCCCCTTGTCTGCTCCTCTGACCTCACAGTCCGTTCTGCTTCGCTTCCCTTCTGACCACCCCTGCTCGCCTTCGTCGGGGGTCGGACTCGGCAGAGAGCCGGCCCTAAGGTGGGCTGTGTTTTCCCCTCCCCCTCCGCCGTGCTTTCGGCCGGGGGGGCAATTCACGGGCTCGCTTGCTCCTTCACCTCCTCCTCGTCGCCAGGGCTTGCCCTTGGGCCGCCGGCTGAGTGCGGCGGTGGGGGGCTGGTCAATGCTGGGAGTCACTGCGGCTTCCCCGCCTCAGCCCCTCCGGCCCCGCTCGCGCCCTCGCGGGTCCTGCGCCGTGGCCGTTGGGCGCCGGCCGGTGCCACCGCGGCCACTGCGCTTGTGCCAATAGCGCGCGGCCGCTGTACCGCACTCCCTGTCCCGCGGCCCGTCCCGCGCTCTGTTGCGTGCTTGGGTCTCGCGCCGGTGCGCGTGCCCCATCGCGTGCCCTGTCTCGCGTCCTGTTGCGCGCTATACCTCGCGCCAGTGCGCGTGCCTTGTCGCGTGCCAAGGTCCCGTGCCTCGTCGCGAGCTCGGATCTCGCGCCCTGTCGCGTGCCGGTGTCTCGCGCAGGTGCGCGTGCCCTGTCGCGTGGTATCTCTCGTGCAGCTGCGCGTGCCCTGTCGCGCGGCCGACTTTCGCGCGCTATGCTCCGCAGGCGCGTGCCCCCGTCGCGGCCGGATCTGCTCGTGTCGTATTTGTGCACGTGCCCGTCGCGTATTCGCGCAGCTGCGCGCCCTGTCGGCGGCCGACTTTCGCGCTATGCGCGCAGTGCACGTGCCTCGCGGCTCGGATCTCCGCGCAGTGCGCGTGCCCTGTCGCGCGGCTGACTTCCGCGCGCTGTGTCGCGCAGGTGCGCGTGCCCTGTCGCGAGGTATCTCTCGTGCAGCTGCGCGTGCCCTGTCGCGCGGCCGACTTTCGCGCGCTGTCTCGCGCAGGTGCACGTGCCTAGTCGCGAGCTCGGATCTCGCGCAAGTGCGCGTGCCCTGTCGCGCGGCCGACTTTCGCGTGCTCCGTCTCGCGCAGGTGCACGCGCCCTATCGCATGCCAGCGGCTCGCGCACGTGCGCGTGCCTTGTCGCGTGCTAGGGTCTCGCGCAGGTGCACGTGCCCTGTCCCGCGCCCTGTCACGTGCCCGGGTCTCGCGCAGTTGCGCATGACCTGTCGCGTGGGCGAAGCTCGCGGCCGGATCTCGTGCCGATGCTCGTGCCTTCTCGCGCCGGGTTTCGCGGCCGGTCGCGTGCCCTTCCGCACAGCGAGTCTCGCGCGCGATCCTGCCGGTGCCGGGCGCGGCCGCCAGGGGGCGCGCAACTCCCACCGCCCACCCAGAGCTGCCCCGCAGGCCGCGGCTGGGCTCCCGGGCCAGCAGTGGGCACTTGCAGTGCGATGTCCTGCCAGTAATTCTAGATGAAGGATAATCCCCTGCCCCCACCCCCCCTCCAGTTTTGTAGGTTTTTTTAGCTATTTTAACCCTTTCCCTACGCTCTCGGCACGGTAGCGGGGAGCAGCGCCCCGTGTGCCATCGTCGGTGGCCCCGAGGCCCTCCCACGGCGCTGCTCGCTGGGATCCGGCCGTGGGCTGCCGCCCGGACCGGGGGCACAGGGACAAGTACCGGCGAGAGGGAGCGCAGCAGCGGCGCGAGCGGAACGGGCGGGCTCCGGCCGGCGCGCGGGCTGCCGGTGCTGGATGGGGGCCGTGAGGGGCCGCGCGGTGACCGCCGGTGTGACGGCTGCGAGATGCGGAGCGCGGCTGAAAGGCAAGCCTGCAGTGCCCTTGAGGAGGTCAGCCTGTACGTCGCCAGCTTTTAGGCAGGATCTGCACTTAAACTCTCTTTACAGATGAGTTTCCAACTTAAGCCCCTCCAACGAGGAGGATACCACGATCCCCTGGGTTCTATTGTGCAGTTGCACCTAGAGCTGGAAAGGCTCTTCTCATAATGCTTAACTCAGTCCTCTGTACCACTGAAAATTGTATTTGTGGTGGTATGTGTAGAAAGGGTCATGTGCAATCTTTTAGTGTCTAAAAGCCCAACTTTTTACACTTTGGAAACCTATTACTGTCTCTCATTTCTTCTTTATTTGACTAAACAAAAATGTACTTTAACGTTTCCTCTTCATTAATGTTTTCCCAACCCTTTCAGCCTTTCTGGCCCTCTCTGTATTCTCTCCCATTTAATCACACATTCCACAGTTTGCCACACTGAAGTGAATGCAAATATCACCTAGTTGCCAACATAATATGTAGTGATCACATTTACTCTTGAGTGCCTGCAGTGTGGACTTAAGAAATCTTTGGGAGTATTTCTACATTTATTGTAGTGTAGAGTTTTTTTTCCAGGCTGGAATCCTTACAGAAGTGTTTTGTGTTGGAGGAAAAAAACCAGCTGGGCTTTTTTTCCTAGATAAAGCCTCTTCCTCAATCACCTTATTTCAAGTAACTATCAAGTAACTTAATAGTAATACTACTACTACATAATAGTATTCTACTACTTATCTATTAGTTTAAGTGAATCTCTGTCCTCCATGTGCCATGAAGCATTGCTTAGGGCTTGGACCAGGTTGTTTCTGTTCAGTTAGTCTCTAGCATGTTAGAAAGGAAATTCTGGATTTTTTTATTTTCATATTAATAAAAGTTTCAGCAGGATTTCTCATAGCAAAGGTTATAACATCACGTAACTTTGATATCCTTCTTTGGAATTCACTTTGCAAGTAAGCAATGTGAGCCTCAGGTCCCAGTGGGCTGCTCCTGGTTGTTCCCCCAGTGTCCAGACTGAGGATTCAGAATGCCTCTTGGGGATCCTTCAGTCGATTCCATCGATCATGTCTCTCACAAAGCAGAAGCATCCATGTGTTGTGAGGGCAGGTAAATTCCCTCACTCGGGATCAGTGGATATGAAGTTGGTGTGTCTGCCTTGAAGGTCAGCCTTGTCTTGCACAGGGTGAGGTTGTTAATTGGGTTAATTGGGACTTTAGGGTGCTCTGACAAGTGACTTGTGCTTTTGGGTCAGAACAAGCAGTCTGTGTAAATCTAAGTGCTGAGAAGGGGAGGGGACAGCTACAGATGATCCATCACTTATTGGTTCCTCCTGTCCTTGGCTGCCCTGCATACTCCTCCTCTCTGGGAGGATGGCCCTTGTTTGCCTGCTGGGCTTCAGCTTAGGCAGAGCCCCTTGTTCCCTGGGGGCCTCTTAGGGATGTGCCCTAGGGAAGGACACTGGCACAAGACTGTTGCTGAAGCTGGAGGGGATGGGAAGACGGTTTGCATCTGCCTCTTCAACCTCCCAAGCTGGGTTAAACGTTTCCAGGGGGCAGTTAAAGATGTGCTTTCTGGTCTGTCCCCTGAGTGCATAATGGGAATTCCCCGCCCAGTTCTGTGCCTGGGAGAGCTCTGCAGCAGGTGCAGCACAAAGCACTGCGCACAATCGGCCACGTGTTGCCTCCGCGTGCACGAAAGGGCTCACACAGGAACACGCACACAGCCCGTAACTGTGCTTTCTCTCTGGGTCCCCTGCTGGTATTTTGTGCTGCTTTGGCCACCTCTGCCATCCCTCTGCCATGGGGCCTGGGCTGGCAGCATCCCTGATCACTCTGTGCTCTGTCCAGGATGCTCTTTGGATGGCTGCTGACTCCTGTACAGAGTTAAGGCATTTGCACGCATTGGAAGTGTCTCCTTACATCTTTCTGGGAATTTTGTTTATTGTGTCCTTTTGATACATGCCAAGCCCTGCCTTGGTGTTTGGAGCCTCCCAGATGTTTGGATGTTTTTTTTTTCCCTGTAGCATGTTGCTGTGTAACCCGGCAGGCACAACACTTGATCTTCTTCCTCTGCAGCTTAAAAAAATCTCTCGTCTTTACAGACATTCAGAGTAGCGACACATCTGCCTGCTATATTCTGTCACTACTTATACCTTGTGCTTTACTTTGGGTTTCAGTATCTTATTTTAGAAAGCATAGGTGCTGCAATGGGAAAATGGCTTGTTACTATGCTTGGATTTTATTCTGACACTGCAGCTGCTTGGTTTGATTATTTTCTTTTACTTAAGGAAAAAGG
This sequence comes from Camarhynchus parvulus, assembly GCF_901933205.1. NCBI lineage: Eukaryota > Metazoa > Chordata > Aves > Passeriformes > Thraupidae > Camarhynchus > Camarhynchus parvulus. Next base: position 63,634,073 of record NC_044572.1, on the reverse strand, counting down.
CTGGAATTTACCCTTAAAGGTGCTGCTTCAAAGTGACAATGCTGTGCAGGGGAAGAGTGGGGATGAAAGAACAAAAAGGAATGGATAGTGGATAGTTCCCAAAGTGAATTGTTTCCTGATAATGTCAGGCTCAATTTTTACCTGAATGTGTTCCTCAACCACAACACAACAGTAAGTAATCAAGAGGGATAAGAAAGATAAAAATATGTGTATATATGGGGGGAGAGGGGGGAGCCAGGGTGGTGGCTTCCTGTTAGCTCTCTGAAGCATAAACTCTTAAACTCAGTTAATTCAAATTCATGGAAATGTGCAAACCACATTGGGCCATAGAATGGTTTGTCTTGGAAGGGGACCTTAAAGATCCTCTCGTTCCAGCCCTGCTGCTGTGGACAGGTGTGACGGTGTTCGGAGGGGTCCCAGGATGAGGGAAGAGACGAGAATGTTGACTCCATGTTTCAGAAGACTTGATTTATTTTTTTATAATAGATATTATATTAAAACTACACTAAAAGAATAGACTAAAGGATTTCATCAGAAGGCTAGCTAAGAATAGAAAAAGAAGGGTAACAAAGGCTTGTGACTGACCAAGACAGTCCTGACAGGTGGACTGTGATTGGCCATTAATTAGAAACAACCACATGAGACCAGTCACAGACCCACCTCTTGCATTCCACAGCAGCAGATAACCATTGTTTACATTTTGTTCCTGAGGCCTCTCATCTTCTCAGGAGAAAAAATCCTAAGGAAAGGATTTTTCAGAAAATATCATGGCTACAGACAGGGACACTTCTCACTAGGCCGGGCTACGCAAAGCCTTATCCAGCTTGGCCTTGAACACTGCCAGGGATGGGGCATCCACAGATTCTCTGGGCAGCCTGTTCCACTGCCTCACCACCCTCTCAGTAAAGGATTACATGATTAAGTAAAGATATGAAACCTTGTAGTTATTAAGCTAACTGATTATATAAAATATGGTGTTGAAAATAATACAATGTGAATAGAGCAACAAAATGTCTTTGAGTTGTTTCAGAGAAAATCCTTAACTTTACCAATCCTGTACAGATTCTTGATGTACATAATTAACAGCTTAGAATGCTTTCCAAATAATTGAATGAACTATGTAGTGTGTTTTATTTTCCTAAATGGGCAACTTTCCCTTCTGATCTGTGCAAAAGATTATGTGAACCCAATAAGGGAATAAAATACCTTACGTGATCTCCCAGTTTGACATGACAGTGAAACACAGAAATATTTTCTGCTTGTTTCGCCACAGAATGCACTTGAAGCACAGAGCTGGTTAGTGAATGACAGACTGAAAGATGTCTACTGAAGAGAAATGATCTGACTGTGTGTATGTCTATGTACAGTGCTAATTTTGAGATTAAGCTGCTGGGTTGTGGTGATGAACAGTTGTTGGCTACAGTTGCATGTGCTCAGCTTGTGATTTTTGCACAAAAATATGGACAGCATGAAATGTACCTGTTGTTACTTATTTTTTGAAAGGTGATGTCTAATTAGCAAACTTAATTATTTTGTGTCTGTTGAAAGCAACAATAAGGCCTCCAATGTATTGCCTTTGGGGTTTTTTCAGTACTCATTACAATCTTTCCTGGCATTCATCAGCACTTCTAAATTACTGGGAAGAGTGTAATTAATCATTCACTTCCTTATGCTTCCTACTAGAGAAACACAGATCATTGCAGGCAAGTTGAAGTAAGCCATTTCAGATTTTCAAAACATGCTGTGGCTAGTGGAAGTCTTGGGGAAAGCACTGCTTCAAACATTCCATTAACAGATTACAGCACAAAAGGTAACTCAATGGCTGACTGTAACAGCATTTGATGACAAACAGTTTATGAGTTGTCTTTGAGGAAGGATTTCTCTCTCACTAAGTCAATAAAAATTGAAGGAAGAAGTTTATGGGATTTGTTTTTAGTCCAGCCTGAGTGCATCTCAAAGCAACTTGAGAAAATAAGTTCAAGTGTTAGAAGTCCCAAATTCTGAGCCAAACCTTGTCAGCTGACATTTCTTTCAGTGGGATTTTTTTAGGTTTGCTGTGTTAAATCAGAAGTCATATACATAAAAGTTCTATTTAGGCCAGAAAGGAAAAGTAAACCAAGCAGACAAGTTCAGACTACAAAGATCAGAGTTTTTATCTTTATTCTGCAAATATGGAACATTTGGAAAACATTGTGTAAAGGGAACTTAACGCCAGGTTTTCTGAAATAGTTACCATCTGATTTGTCTGCATGATATTTACTTGGTAAAAATGCATATTGCTCTGGTTTTGGAAGTGAAAGCTTAGCCATGAACTGCAACCTGTAGAGACAGAAAGTATATTCTTAAATGGTTTGTCAGCAAAGTTTAAACCTGCTGCTGTCCCTTCCCACCCAAGCTGCTTCACAAACTCGCATCCCTGCTGGAACGAAAGCACTTGTGGCGCTCGGAGAGCAGCGGCCAAATGTGTGTAACGTGCTGCCCCATGAGGAGGGGAGGGAACAAGCTGGCCAAGAACCGAGTACAAGTACATAGCCCAATTTCTTCTGAAAGAATGAAACAATCCTTTTATGTCCTTGTAGGAAAGTAACAGCTTTCTGTTCTCCCTCTGTAGGCTCCTTTTCTAGAAAACTGTTCTTCAAAAGAGCGGAGTGCAGCAGCATGCTTCAGCCTCCAGGATTCACACCGCTAGCTTCAGGAAGTATGACTGCTTTTGAGTTATTGCTTAGATGAATGATAATAATAAAAGCTGACTAGCTTAAAAAAAAAAGGACCTTGGAGCACTGTCACATAACTGCTGATAGCAACGATCATTATGTTTATCTTGCCATTTTTAACTTTGTTGTCAATTACCACATTTCACCCTAGATTCTGGTCTCTAAGAAATCCATGCTAAAATGAACATTTGTTTCAGCAAAGGCTTCCAACTGAATGCAAGCCACAAAGGGTTTCTTTTAAGTTGAATCACAGTGGTTTTTTTTTTCTCTCCTCCCTTCCTCTGAAGGAGAGAAGACAAGTTCTGGAAGCTTGGTTGCTGGTCTAAAACATTAATAGCATGAAGTCTCTTCAGTGTTTCTGTGTTAAACGCTGTTTCAGAGCCATTGCTACTTAAGGGATTTAGTTGCTAAGACTAAGCAACTAAATGACCTGTGTTCCCAGTTAAACATAAGAATTGACCTTACCATGTATGGAATATATCAACAGCCTTGTTTTGTTTGTTTATTTTGGCTTTTTGTCTGATTAGTCTTACTGTATTAATGCTTATGATACAATGTCGTTAGGTTGTGGAGGGGTAAAACCTGCCACGGTAATGGAAGTAAAAGCAATCAGATAAAGGAGAGTGTCTGTCCTTGCCTGCAGACTGTGGGAAGTGTTTGAGCCTGCTGCAGGCTACGGTGCTTGGACTCAGCTTGTTGAAGGCGCTTGGCCAGAGATGATTCCACACCTGCACTGTGAAGGCCACAGAGGCTCCCCGGGGGAATGATGGGACACGTCAGTGCCCTGTTTAGTCCTGTTATAGCCCAAGTATGTTATCTTTCTTAACCTGCCCTTTAGAGTTTAATCTTGTTCCTTTATATATCTGGTAGTAGAGGAACTTCAGTGTTTTAAGTACTGCAAGAGTGCCAGAAGTAGATCTGAGTGGATCTCCATATGAGGGAATTACACGGAATGGGTTCTATGGGCTTTTAAAAAGGGAAAGGGAAAAATGGGGGAATGTAATTACCATGCTGGCGATGATTCCAGTCCCTGGAGGAATGACTGTTGCGTGAGGGCTGCCTATCAGACAAAGTGAGTTTGTAATCTGTTTGTAGTGGCAAATTCCACGCTTGGCTCATTATGATACCTCAGTCTGAGTTAATTATAGAGATTGGGATTGGGGGTGAGGAGAAGGACAGGAATGAAAGCCTCTCTCAGAAAACCAAATTCAAAGGAAAGCAGAGTACAGTTCAGTACCTTTTCTTGTGTCTGATGCTTCAGCTGCTGAGAGTGGCACACCCTTACACAGACAGTGCTGTCTCTGGAAGCTCCTATCGTAAGAACCCCATGAAGCAGCCTATTGTCGTGTACTGCTCTGAGCTGCGTAGACTTCAGGGCTATAAACACTACCGAGATGTTCCAGCATTACTTATTTTCAGGTCACTCTCATATTGATGCATTCCCTTGCATGTTTTCTGTTTGTGACCTATTTTTGATGCATTTCGCATCTGCTTTAGCAGCTCTTTGACAACCAGAAAACAGGGCTGTTTACTGAGTTCACAGCTGCTGCTAATATCCGTGCAACTAGCCAGAACTGACTGTTTTCTTGCTTAGCTCATCCTGTTGAATGAACCTCTCAGCAGGGTTTGTTGCAAGTTTGTTTCAACTGGAATGCTATCAAAAGTTTCCACACATTCGTGAATTTCTCATACTTCAGCCTTCCTAGAAACCCAGAAACATATGCACCCTCACTAATTCCAGTAACTTTATTCAGTTTCCCATGGCTTAACTACATCAGCTTTTCACAGATAGCAAAAACAGCCTGTTGTAAGTGGGATGAAATTCCTGCTGTCATTAGTTAACACTAATGCATTTGAACTGAGTCTTTAAGGAAATAAGTCTTCTTGTCTAGTTTAAGGACACTATTACCTATCAGCTCACATTGCAGTGTTTCATTATGGTAACTCAATTACCTTATTTTTCATGATGCTTTTTTTTTTGTATAGAGATGATGTTTGAAGAGGGGTGGGAATGTAAATTAATCCTGCAGCATATCCTTGTATCACCTTCAGCAAGTGGCTTGCTCAGGGTGCATCATCTTTCAATAAGGCCACATCCTGTAGGGCTGAATTCTTGCCTGTGCTGTCATCTGAGTGTCTGTGGGTGGTTTGCAGTTTGCTACTCTTGCAGTTCATGACATTATGGATTAGTTACTTTTAGGACACTTGTTCCCACCAAAGATATTATTGGACCTTTGTGGTGTAGGTGCAAGAAGTCACAGCTGTGTGGAGTTTGGGCAGTTTGGTTTTGTTGTTGTTTGGTTTGTGCTTAGGCATTGGTTAATAGCACAGTATGGCCGGCAGCCAGTGTGTGTGCTTCTGGAAGTGAGCAGAGGTCTCAGTCTCCATGAAGAATTAAGCTGGCCACACACTTCTTCAGTTCCAGCTGTTTGAGCTCCTACCTGAGTCTGCCCTTCCTGATTTTATAATGCTGTTCAGCACTGTTATTGATCATCTCCCAAGTGCTCATTTTTTTAAATAATTGTGTTTCCTAAGCCACATCGTGGATCTCAACTTTCAAGCCTTTCTATGTCCTTGTGAGGTAAACGTTACCAGGTTAGCTGTGATCTGAATTACAGATGTGGATACAGAGGCACAAAGGGTATAAAAGATCTGCCAAAGTCATTTCAGTGCATCAGAGACAAAATTAGGCAAAAAGATTTCTGACTCCCACCTGTGTCCTACTCTTCCAAAGCAATTTTCATGCTTCATTCAATTTTGGAACTTTTGCTGTCACGGTATCTCACAGGTAGCTTTCATTTCTTAATGGTTTTGAAGATTGATTTTCACCACTCCCACCCCTGGTTCATTTCCAGTTGTTAATGAAGTATATATTGAATTTTCTTTGGTCCATTGTGAAGCTCCTGTTGGTGACCCTAAAGTACTTTCTGATCCCTACCTACTTCTTCTTAGACAATGACAGAAAATGTGGTGACCAGCCTTTTCTCTCATTTACCAGCTGCAGCCAACAAGAGATACCAGACCATTTGATTTGGCCCCTTGTAGATGGGCTTAAATATTTAGTTGCTAAAAGACTTCTCAGTTTGCATTGCTCCACGTCAGATGACCAGTGTTGTGGGTAGCTTAAAAATATTTATTGTGGTAGTTAACTAAACTTGGAATGCTTTGTTTGTTTGTTTGTTTGTTTGTAGTGTTGTGACAATGATAAGGTGAGTGCCCATCATAGGAAGCTCGTGAACCAGTTTTTGGTACCTAAAAGTTGTTCTCCACTGAAACCTAGATGCTCAGCAACCTTCTCTGAACCTCTGTTTCTTTCACTGTCTCCGATACTCTGGGGAGTGAAATTTTGGTTTTCTGAGACATCCGCCTGTTTTGATTTGTTCTAAGGGGAGCCTGGATGAGTAGCTGATACTAAGTACTTAAATCTGATATGGCTAAATCTGTTCAAGCAAAAGCCCAGCACAGTTTAGGGAAAAATGTAACAGTGGTGGAAGAAATGGATTGAGAATGGGCATTGTGCAGCTGAAAGTCGTCAATGAAGTGCCTTCTGTTATTTTACATAAGTCTCAGCATTGCTTTGCTGTACTGGGAGGTAGGAAGAACTAGAAATTAATCCAGTCAACACAGCTGTTTGTGGAGGTCATGGTATGTACACAGCTCATTGACTCATAGATTCCTTGCCATCACCTCTTCTGCATCTGTGAGTGTTCTCTAATCTTTCTGCACCAAAACTTGTCTTTGTTCCTTTAGTATTTTTCTCCTCTCTGTGAATTCATTCAGCTGGAGAGGTGGCAGGTATTCATCAAGGCAGCTCTCTACTTCCTGCCCAGGCAGTTCTGATGAATGCTCAGCACCCTTCCATTTGGTCAGGAAAATTTCTTTCTTGGGCTTTGCTGATGTATCATTTTCTAGCTGCAGTGTATGGATTGGTAAACTGACCCTGTGGACTTGGCCTCTATAGGCTCATTAGGCAGAACAAATGCTAAAATACAGCAAAAATCTTCCTCCATGGAGAAATTCACCCAGTGCTCAACTCTGTCCAGGTACCTTATGCAGTTGTGTTCTCTGTATCTTCAGCCATGGAGACTCCACATCCTCTCTGGGCAACCTGTGCCAGTGTCCAGTCATACCTGCAGTAAAAGTTTTATCTTAAAAGGGCATTTAAATGGAGTTCCCTGTATTTCAATTTGTGCCCACTGCAATTGGAAAGGAAGAGGCAGTTGTGTAGGTGGATTTTAGAAAAGTCAAGAGAAAGGAAACAAAGCATTAGACTGCAGTAAAACAGAATTCTGTAGCAAAAATTATGAATTTCCATGACACAGTGCAAATCAGTAGACTCTGAAGATTGGAAGAGGGAAATCCTTCCAGCCCCAGCTGAAATTGATGATGTAGTTCACACCTCTCAGAATTGCAGTTTGAGGCAGCCTGAAACATGATGGAGAGTGAGCTATGTCAGCATATGTCAGCATATGCTTCAGAGCATGTTCTCAATTTTATCTGTACATATGAGCACAAGAAAATTCTCTTATTTTTCAGAGCTGAGCTGGATTTCTCCAGCACAATTCTGTGGCAATGGGCAAATTCCACAGGAAAGCTTTACAGCCAGAGAACATATAAAGTCTGGAGCATGGATAAACTGGTTAGGATAAAATAGAAACCAGCAGAACCCTCTGCCAAAATCTGAAGTGAAATGAATAGAGGTTCAAAAAAAGTTCATTCAGTATGCCTGGCTCCTTGTTTCCATAATTTAGGAATAATTACATTTTTGTCACTAACATTGTTTTTAAATGTCAATAGAAACCAGACAAGTATATTTGTAAACCCAGCCCTGTCACATTGAATATATTAGATTTTCCAATACCAGCCTCTTTTAAGTAAGGCTGAGGAAACATTAAAAGCTGAGTAACTCTCAAGTGTTAGGAAGCTATTGAAAGAGCTTGTTAGGCTTTATGACAAGCAGGTTGAAATATAATAGGCCTGGAGCTTTGTGAAGGAGCCGGAAAGCTGTGGTTGAAGAGAGGACAGTGCCCAAGAGTTTGTAGACCAGATGATTTGTGCAAAGGGGATGTTGGAAGGTTCAAGGCCAAATAAACAAATGGGGCTACCCACAGGGACAGTGTTAAGCTGAGACCAAAGTGCTTCCTTAGCTTGGTTTCTAAACACCAGTTAGTCTGTCTAACCAAAGAAGGCATTTTTAGTTAAAGTTTCTTCCTGTCCACACTCAGGCCAAGAAGCCATTTTCTCTTACCTAATTGACCACATTTGTTCTGACCCAACTTTCCTTAGCCTTTTACCTAGTGAGACTGTGGGTCTTTCTGCTAATCCAGAGCAGCGCATGATTCTCTTCTGACAGTCCTAGATGGGTTTGGTTAACTTTGTCCTTCCCTACTGGCTCTGTTCTTATTCCTCTTCTTTGGTATCGTGCTAAAATAGGCCGCCTTCTTTAACATCTATCATTAATTTTCTGGTGGAAGCTTTTTGGTTCTGATGTCTTCTACTAGACCAGCTTGGGTACCTAGGAAATGTAAGTTAGCCTCTGGTAAGAGAGATCCTGCTAACCTCTGCCATGGCACCAGCAACAAGAAAAATAAATTAATAAAGATTGTTCCTAGCATTTACAGTTTTAAATGCAAATTTGAAGATACGAGCTGAGTGCAGTAATAACTTAATATGACTTGCAGGCCTCTTTGAGCTGTAACTTGGAGATGTACCTAGTCTTGTTCATGTCACCATGGGATCGAGAGCTCCCCAGGAATATTATTTTTTAAAAAAACCCCTTGATCTTCAATGGAGCTGGATAGTAAAGAAAATGTAACTCTACAGAGACAGCTTGGCTTTGTAATAATCACTGCATCCAGTTCATAGGGTCGGAGTTGTATGTTATTCAAAGGCCTGTCAAAATGTAACTGAGCTAAAGTTATCTACCACTTTAAAACTGGGTTCTAGAGGCCCTGAGCATAGGTATCTCACTTGAATATGTCAGCTCAAGAATGAGTTCCTCGAAAAGTGGATCAGGAAGCTGTTACAGCTGAGCAGTTGTTATGGCTGTTGATGGCTAGCTAGAGAATATTGCATTACACTAACTCAATTTTTTCCCAAAGGATAGGAATTCTTTACTCTTATTTCCTTTTTTACAAATATGACAGATCTGGGATATGTAGAAGAGAAGAGAATAGGGAAGCAGGAACATTTTTAAAAAAACTCAGTGGTTTGAAATCCTAGCTTTCTAATACCTTTTTGAATTATATATATGTTCTCTCTCTTTTACATAACATAGCTGGTTGGGGAAAAAAAAAATCTTTCTTGTTAAGGTTGCAAACTACCAGTGTTTGTTATTGAACTTTCCAGATCATCCCTTATCAATTTAAGATTATTTTCCCTAATCCCTCCTGCACCTTAAACACATCACCAGACATTCACCAAAGAAAGGTTAGTCCCAGCTACCTCTGCAAGCACGTCTCTGAGTCGCTGCAGACATTGTTCATGTAATTCCCTGGTCCCTGAGCAGTTCCAGAGGCTGACTCATTCCAGCCCGACCAACATATTCCTCGCTGAGTCAGGAAGGCCACAGAGCCTTTGCATAATCCCACTGTCCTGCAGAAATGTCACTGTGAACAATACCGGATCACTCTGAAGAATGACGGGAATTTCACCATTAAAAACCAGAACAAAACTAAGTGATAATATACTCTATTCAGAGTACCTGACAGATACTGGGTATATAAACCTACATTCCTCCAAAGTCACATACTTGGGGGTGTATGGCACCATCCTGTGCAGCAGTACATGGCTACACCACAAAACAAGGACAAATTTCTTCACTCCGTGTTTATTTATACCACATTTCTTTGGACGTTCTCTTCTTACTGAGTGCAGTAGCTGGAACCTGTTCTTCCAGCTTCATTATATAAAGGTGAAAGTCTCAGCTTTAGAAACTAGCATTGCTGGGCTTGAGAAGCCTCTATCTTCTCCCATTTCATGGCTCAGGAATTCATACTCTGCTACTGACCAGCTCACTGATTTTCCCATAACTGAAGTTTTGTTACGGTAAGCTGAAGAATTCTGTGAAAATCTAGAATTATCTTTTCTTTTTCACATTATGTGTTTTCTAGGGCTTCTTTATTTTACTGGAGGGATAATGAACTCATCTCAGAAGAGGATTTTATTTGCGGATTGTGTTGTAATCATCATATGCCCAATACAAAGTATGGATTCCTGATCCTAATAATATTCTCCTGGAAGGAAGGTTGGAGTCAGGGAGAATTCCCCTGTAGCTAACCTTGGTGGTATTCAGTGTGTCTAGCAGATGCCAAGTGCAATGTTCGGGAATAAATCATTGCTAGCTAAATCTTAGCTAATATAACAAGTGAAATATATCAATGTGTTATTTTAGCAAATGCATGCTGTCAGATCTAATCCTGGGTTTCCAGCCTCTAAAAATGCAGGTGGTGCATATTAGTGATGAAGTGAACAGTTTGAGGAGGAAGGAACTTAAAATTCTAAATTCAAATTACTTGATGTAGAAACTTGAAACACTTATATCCATGGGAAAATTGTCCTTTTCCTTTTTTTTTAAACCACTCAAGTGCAGGCATACTTTTTTCTCTTTTACTACCACTTGTTTGTGGGGAGCAGGAGGTTTTGGAAATTTGAGAAAATAACTTGTAGTTCTGTAGAACTTTCACTAGCTCTGTTTGGGCTGTAATTTGCAGCCTGAAAGACATTGATATAAAGAAAACACGTCCATGAAATTATGTGGCTTTGATTAATCGATGTTGCTGCGCATGTTTAAGTCAATTACTCAGAGGGAACACAAAAATTCTTAACTGTTTATAGTACCTAAAACCAGTATAAATAAAGCATTGCTCTCCAAAACTTAGAGAAGTTTTTTTTTTATAGGAGGATTAAGTGACTTCACTTATTTTCTTTAAAGAAAATAAAACTAGTATTCTGTCTCTTTTCTAATTTTTACCAGGATAAAATTTTTTCTGTATAAAAAGAAAGCAAATGAATGAACACAGTTGATACTAAAGATTAAAGTATATTTCTACATTTGCTGAGCAGTAATTTGTTTATTTTGCACACTGATAAATTTTGAGGTAAAATTATTAATCTGTTTCCATTTTCTATTTTTAGGTGTATTCAACAGTAAAAAATGTATTGGAAAGGACTTAAGAAAGGCTGTTGGGAAAGGATGGGAGAAAAAATTAAGTGAACTTTAAGGTCAGTGTCATAAAGATACCAACCTAACCTGATTATTGTCTGCCCTCTGGAGAGGAGACAATCTTACACAGCTGCATTAAAGTTGAGAAAAATGAGAAGCTGAAGAGGAAATTGTATTATTCTCTGAGTAGGTTATGTTGTACAGTTAACAAATGATGGCTACATAGATTTCTTTTTAAAAAAGCACTGAAGTAATGTAACTGCACAAGAAAAGGTAACTATAAAAATCTTGCACCTTAGCCATGAAAGTGATGTGAATATCATATAGTATACAACTGATTTATTTTTTGTAGGAGGCCAGAGGCTCTCCACTAAGAGGAATGTGTTGTTTACAGGTTTGGAAAGGTTTGTTCCACATGCCAGCAGTATTCTTATGAAGGCACGGCAAAATCTAAATAGTATCATACTGTTTTCTCTAACTGTGCAGCTTCACTTTCCTGAGCCCCCAAGGTATTTCTAGGCAGAGGTGCATTTCAGCAAAGAGAAATTTTGAGGGGACTGAAGAGCAGATTTCTCTCGTACATACCCTGCATCATCCACGTGAGCTGCAGGGCTGTGCCAGTCTGGGGAGAAGAGCACTAGGGACGGTGTGACTCTGTCCTGCTGGCTGGTGGCTCAGCCTGTGCCTTCCCTGCTGTCAGGCAGCACGCAGACTTTTGGATAGGGGTGATAGGGGTGCTGTGCACTGAGTGTTGGAAAGTGGAAGAATCAAGGGAGTGTGCCTTCACCTGATCTTCATCATGATGGTTAAGGACAAAGGGATCTCACTCTTTGATTTTTCTGTGGTAATGGGCTTTTTAATCTCGAGTGGCCTATCTTTTTGTAAAGCCTCTATCCTCTTACTTTATTCAGAAAGCACAAGATGTTTTTTGATTGATTCACACTGAAGTGCTCACATTGAAAACATTTCCAGAGTTACACAGTGTAGAAGAAATACAAAATTAAAGTCCTTCAGTGTAGAAGTATACATGAAATGATGGATATTTCTGTAGCTGTGAAAAACAGGTTGTCCTTCAACTCCTTCTACTTCAAATCCAGTCTGGGAAACTTTTTCAGTAAATGAACACTGTTCAAACCTTTAGTCTCTTTGCTGGGTAGAAGGGCCAGCAACATTTTTACAAGTTACTGTCACAGTTGAAATGTGCTTATTAACAACACTTAAATTGCTTGCCTGTTGCCAACTAAAAATAGGTGCCTTTAATCAAACAATTTCTCATGCACTAAATTCCCTATTTTGACTTTTATCCATGCTTGGACTTCAAATGCAGAATTGTACAAGATGCTAATTTTGGCACATTTGTTTGAGAAGTAGCATGTATATTTCTGGTATGTATATTAAATTTTATGTCTAATATTTAGTGTATCTGTTTTCCTTAGTTATTAAAGGGGCAAGGCGAGAAATACCCTGGACTCAGTAGCATGGTTGCTAGCACTTTGATTGGGTGCATTGACAGAGTAATAAGACTGTTGGATTTCTTGAAACTGTTTTTGGTGCAGAGCGCTTGAAAATAATAAAATAGAAATATTACTGTACAAGACACCATCATTTTTAGCTAAGCCTGATACAAAGAGAAATTAATTATTTGCTGCACTGCTTTGAAATGCAAGAACTTAAAGTACAGGCATTGGTTTATTCTGCCTTTTGTTACACTGAGAGCTTTGGAAATGTGCAGAGCAGAGAACACAGACTTTTTTTTCCCCTCTTTTAACAACTGAGGGTTTAGAGCGGCTGCTGGCGCAGGAGGAAATGCCATTAGATAGATACAAGAAAAGCCAATATTCCGTGTTATTCGTGCAGACAACTAACATTTGAAACTTGCACGAAGTGCTTCCACTTAAAAGCTGTCAGTCACATTGGTTATAAAAAGCCCAGAGCACTCAGGGACTGTCAATCACTTCTTAGGAGAGAGAGCTGACATATTAACATTTACTTTGCCAGTATTTACCAGATGCAGAAAACCAAAGGGTGAAAATTCAAATGAAAATACACATTCTTGCTGATCATACAATACAAGGGAAACATTTGGATCAGTTACTGTCGCTGCTCACCTAGGAGCCTCCAATCCTGAGAAGGTTTTTCTCTCTTGGTCTATGAATAGATCTGTTGCAGGCTGGCTCTGCGGTGTTGCAGGGAAAAGGCTTTTGCAGACGGTGTCTGCTGAGAGTTGTCACAAAGTCGTCAGGTGAGGAAACAGGTTAACTCTGGCCCATCATGTCTAGGGGAATAGCAGGAAATGTGCAGAGGACTTGGAAAGGGCACATAAAGGGCATCTACCTTGCTTTTTTTCTTATGGTAATAGGGATGTGGGTGTTGTAATTGTGAGGCTGATGACATATTCTCATGCAAGAAGGGGATTGGCAAGGAAAGGAAGAGGAGGAACCAGTTAATTCAAATACATCTTCTGATCTTTTTCTGTATGTTTCTAGATCTAGTTATCCCTAGATTACCCTGATGCTTTAGATACTGATCCTTGTGCTTCAGTGGGACTGCAGCTGTGGGTAGCACTGTGAATTCAGCATCTGGGACCTCTGGTCGGAACCACTGTTGTTGTTGTCACAGGGCAGGAGGTGTAGGTGCAGCTGTGAGCAAGGTGCAGAAATGGTGTTCACACATTGCAGGCCTATTCATGTCCTGCTGTACTGGAAGTAAAAGGAATGTTGTCCTTGAGGCTGCCTCCAGCAGTTCACTAGACTTGAGTACCCAGTATTGCATTCCCACAGCAGCATGCATCTAAAGGCATCCATGGGACTCTTGGTCCATCTTTGACCAGACTGTCAGTGTAAGTAAGCATGGCCAAACCCAGCAACAGTGGAAATGTTCAGAATGCTGCTTTAACTACAGTCACTCATGTGAGTGCCTCTTTACCAGAGTCTTCTGGAAGCAAGCAGCTTTCAATGTTTATGTCTCTTGGAGTGGTGCAGCCAACATCTGCAGCAAATTGTTCACTGATGATCCCAGAGATTTTGTTCACCGTGTGCATCCAAATGTTAAGTCTCACAATCCTGACACGGCCTTTGGTTCTGCAGGTCATCTTCCATGTGGAGTTCCTCCTGCCATTTGGAGCAGAATTTTGTCCCAGATCAAAACTCTAGATGAGGTTTTTAGAGAACTACTGTAACTGTAGATACTTATGTATCAATTTCTAGAACCAAAGTCATGTTCCTGTTAGTTCCCATTGTAGTCAATGAAAGTTAAATCAGTGGAGTTTATGGAATAATGTGATTTAGTTTACCTTGGAGCAGACACTTCTCAGCTGTCAGCAGAACAGTTCTATAAGCTTCATTGACTGTATTGAGTAGGTCTCCTCTGACTGTTGTAGGAATTCACACACTGACTGCATATTAAGTGCCTTAATCCTGAACCAAATCCCACTCTTGCAGCCAGCTGCTTGAGTGACTCTGCCCATTTGGAGGACTTCCCTACAGGGATTATAGCCTTGTCTTGATACTCATATTCCCACATATTTTCTTTCATAGCAGGGCTGTTTGACATGGTATATACACACATTAACCTTTCAGGCATCTTTTTATTTGCATACAGACAGTCCTACAGCTGTGGCAGCCCCAAGCCCACTGTGGCTAAGCAGACCAAGTATTTACCAGTTACTTGAGATCTTTCTCTGTGTATTTGTGTGTTGGGTTTATGTATTAACCAGTGGTATGAAGAATACCAATTTAGGTTATGGAATATGGGTAAATTAATTACGTGACAATCCACAAGGTCTTGCTGCTAGGAGTGTGTATGGGTGCACAGAAACTGTATTATGGGTCACAGATTACTGTAGGGTTCAGGTGGTACAATAAGATCAAATTATGTGTTTGGGGACTGGACTGGAGATAAAAGTTTCCTCTGTTTTCTCCCTGGAAATCGGGAAAAACTGGAGTAGTAAACGCCACTGCTTGTGACCTTTAGTTACCAAGGGAAAAAGCATTTTCCCATTGTTTCTTAGATGTCTTGTCTATCTGTTTATACATGAGCCAGGACTGTATTCTCTAGTGCTTTATTTTTGTATTAGGAAGTTGTTTCTTCCCCTTGGGAGACTCTTCATCTTCCTTTCGAGAGTAAATAAAGAATGCTATTCACCATAACAATAAGTCTAGAAAAAGTAACAGAAAACAAAATGTCCCTGTATACATTTTGAATAGCTGAAAGTTGATTACATCTGTGTTTTGCTAATCATCTTCAGATTTTAATGCCAAAAACCAAAAGGCTGTGAATTGTATGAAACAGAGGTTGGAACTAAGAGAAAGATCAATAGGTTAATGTAAGGAAATGTAGACTGAATGTATGTGGAGTAATTTCCCAATAGAAGTAACCACTGGTATGCAAAACAGACTTCTGTGGTCCACAGAGGATGTCAAATAAAATGGGTATTTTTATTATTTCTCAAAATACTACAGAAGTTATATGTGAAAAATACAGGGCAGAAGAGAGACCTTGTGTTATATCCTCATCTCCTCTATGTCCTGTGGTTCCATGTGCTAGGAGTCTTTGTTGTACGACATTTAAGATACAGAGCACACAGAGTCAGGAAAACAGATCACAAATTCCTGTTTGTACTGGTTATTCCTTTGCTTCCCTCCTGTGATGCTACAGA
The DNA here is from genome assembly GCF_901933205.1 of Camarhynchus parvulus. NCBI lineage: Eukaryota > Metazoa > Chordata > Aves > Passeriformes > Thraupidae > Camarhynchus > Camarhynchus parvulus. The sequence continues at coordinate 63,618,538 of NC_044572.1, read as the reverse complement.
AAGTTAGAAAACTCTTGATGTTGTAACCTGAAGCTCCACCAGACAAAGAAGAGATTGTAACAGACAGAGTCTAGGACTTGCCTGCCCAGGCAAGATATGGCATTCCCAGAAGTGCCAGTTCCTTGTCTGCAGATCATGAGCTGGAGACTTGTTCATGTGCTGTGCAAGTTACTGCTACTGGCTGAATGCCAGCCTGTAGTATGGGGGATCCCCCTGTGAAATTTTTTCCAAGAACTAAATGTGAATGCCATTAATTCACTCTTACTAGAGAACATGGGTGTTAAATAGTCACGTGCATTAACTTTTGAAAATCCAGTCTGAGGTAGTTCAAAGAGCTCCAACAGTGAAATAAAAATAAAATCCTCTTCACCTCAAATGTAGGGGTTGTAGGGTAAACTTCAGGTATTGAATCATCCGTTTCTTTGGAAAAGTGAATGATTCTAAATTGTTGGAGTACTTCCCTCTTTTCATCTAGTGATTATAGAAGAACACGAGGAATTCCACGAATACTATCCAGGTGAAGGAAAATAGGAACTGACCTAGAATATTAATATAATGTTGGGTAAATCATCAGCTAACAAGGCAACATGTACTTAAGACTGCTTCTTTCTCTGAGCAACATTCAGAATTTTAGACATGACCTTAAAGATACGGAAATGGCTTCTGAAATGGTCATTTCACTGGATGCTTGTTGAGAATGAACAAAGTTTTATACCTTTTGGAAGTCACTTTTACTTAAAGCAACTGTGACTGTCAGTCAATAGCAATGCTCATAATGTTTTGGGAAAACTGATTACAATTCTTATGTGTGCAGATATTAAAAGGAGGCAGAGTTTTCCCTAATCTGCTGTCAAAAGCTGATTTTGTCTTAAAATGACAAATAAAGTTCTAATAAATGTGGGAATTTGAGAAAGACAAATTTTTTATTTATAAATTTTACTTATAAAAAAAATTGGAAAAATTTTGGAAAAAGACCCAAGGCAAATGTAAGTATTCCATTTGCAAATTTCAAATTATTTCTTAGAGTGTTTCAGTAAAACAAAGTTAGTATTGCTGCTGTCACAGCATGACATGTCGTGAGCTTGGCTTTAAAAGCTGAGGTAATATCTTGTTTGTTTTATTTTGCCTTTTGATTTCTCCACTTTTTTTTTTTCTTTTTAATCTGGACTTCACACTCTCAAGTTTTCTCCACAACAGCAAGGCCTATGTATTTTATAATAATTATATATATATGTATGTTTGTATTTTACAAAATTTATTATATTATTGGAAAACTAAATGACTCAAAGAAAAGGTCCTTTAAGAGAAACAAATCAAATACTCTGAGATAAAGTCTTAGAAGTTGACAGCATGAAATGAGGGCGTATTTGCAAAGGGCGTATTCACTCCATAGCAGTGAATAGAGAGAAGGCCTCCGGGATGGTTAGGTTGGGCTTCTGTTCTGGATGACCTTGTTCTCTATTGGGGTCACTTCTCCACTGCCTGTAGAAAGAAACATGGTCTCACCTGGCTGGAGATGGCTTTTGTGTACTGCTTATAAAGAGAGACTTTTAATGTAGCAAGCTGCACTTCTAATCCCATGTATCTGTGGTGATCTCAGGATACGTGAGGGCTGTAATTCTGTCCTGAGTGAGATGCACTGGTCCAGTATACCAGAGAGCTTACACTTACTGTGTGCATAGATCCATACAGAATAGCTGCTGCTGGATACCTGCTGCAGTTTGAGAAAGGGTGATAAACAGGTTTGTGCCAGCCCGTTTGATATGCTGTGACACTAATAGCTGGAGTGAGCACTCCGTAGTTAGGGAACCGCTGTGTGGAATTAGTCAGTCACCAGTCTGCTCACAGCGCCCTACCAAGAGGAGGCTGCAAATTTGAGCCAGACAGTTGGTGCTCTCCTGTAGGCATCCAGACAAGCCCGTTCTGAGATGACATTTGCTATGCTACAGATATGTCACGGATCATTTTTCACAGCCCTGTTGAAGTGGCTTATTTATTATCATCTGTTCTGGTGTTATATCCTGGACATAGGAGAACTGTTTACTGTACCACAGTGCCAGGAATTCCTTGTTACTGTGCAATCTGATTCTAGGAGAAAGCTTAGGATAAGTCTCGTTGCTTTCCTCAAGGCTGCCACTGCTACAGCAAGACACTCTAGATTGAACCACCGAGTCAAATCCCAGGAGTTACAGCTGAAGTTAGTGGTTTGATATTTAAGTGAATAACCTCTAAGTGAAGAAGTACTGGATTCGTCATCATTCCACTTGCCTCAGCTTTAGAAATCAAATACCAAAATTGTTGCCAGCAGAACAATTTGACCTTGGGTGTAGGCAGCTCTGTCATTAGTCCACTCGAGATTTGCTGAAGTCTCATTATCAAGAGCAGTGATTCTCTGCTATGCTTCACAGATCACTACCGGCTTGCAAAGCCATGCTGCCTTAAAAGGTTGGTGTTACAAGGCAGTGTGGTAGCCCAGAGTGCATTCAGAAATTTGACAGTGATCCATGAACAGGATGCCAAGGAATTGCTGCCATTACTGTGCTAGAGCATGGGGTTTTCAGTGTTACTTTTCACAGGGAAAGGAGCTAACGACTTTAAAAAATGGTAACAGGACATGGTTGTTGTGTTTTCTAGGCTTAGTGTGTAATTCTTACAATTTTCTTTCTTTGCCCTGTACCAGAATAACACTTGCTACCATTAAATACTGTGAAAACACGTTTCTGGGCAAGTCACTCACTTTTCTCTGGGTCTGTTTGTCCAGCTTTGTGTTGCTATCCTAGAATATTATTTCCCAAAATTTCTATCAGTATGATTAATTAATTAATTGGCTAATACCTGTCATTCAAGATGACTCTTTTGTAATCAGGAAGGAATCAGATAGATCTTCATGAAAACCAGGCTAGTGCAAATGCCACTTACTGTGGGTAAAAGTGCACTGCTGTATGTGCTGCAGAAAATCCCATTGGATCTACTGGAGAATGCTCATATTCAGTGTACAGGTTTTAAAGTGACCTGGCATAAGAATGCCTTTGCTTCCAGTTGTTATTGTTGCCTGTATGAGAGTAGGACTGGGAGACTCTAAACAATACCATGGCCCCATTGCACCAAGTCTTGGTGACCATTGGAAGAGTGTTGTGATGGAAACAGCAGATAAAAGCAGTCATCTTTAGTCTGCAGGTGGAAGGTAGGATAGATGGTTTGCCTGAGATGGCATGGAAGGGAACCCATCCCTGTTCTACTTAAGCACAGAGTTTCAGCCATTTCCCTTTTCCCACTACAGCCCAGTCTAGGGCTGGAACAACACGAGCTGGGACCTACTGTGGAGGAAGCTTCCCATGACTTGCCTGCTGGCTTCCAGCTGGTGAAATGAAAGGCCAGCAATCCACTTGATTAAGGACAGAAGATAAGCAGGCTGCCTGTGGGAGTTTTGTGTTCTTAAGAGCCCTCAGGTCAGACAAGGAGAGGCTGCCGGTTTGCCCCAGCAGCTGAACACCTCCAGCATACGACAGCACATGTTCCCTCAGTTCACAGTTAGGAAAAGCTGCATGTCTGGGACTGGCTTCCCTGCTTTCATAGGAGACATTAGTGCTGCCTGACAAGCAAGGTGGCTTTCAGGGCAAGTGGAGGTGCAGTCTGTTGTCTCAGAGAGGGCTCATGAAGCTTTTTTTTCAACTTTGTCACATCTTGGTTTTCCATTGGCAGTAACAGAGGTTTTCCTGTCAGAACCGTCAATACAGAGGTAGAAGGAAGAATTCAGCTAACTAGCTAGAATAAATGATCTGGGGCCTGTGGCAATGCAGTGGTATAAAGTGTTAAAAAATGGGCTGAAGACAACTATCTGAAGAAGTGTTGTCATTTACTGAGAAATGTACTTTGCCAGCTAGTATAAGTCCAAATATTAAACTTGTTAAGATTTTTATTTTTTTTAAGCAACTGTAGCATGAAGGAGAAAATTATAGAAGATGTTGAGACTTTGTTCTTTTTTTTTTAAATGAAGCCTTGTTACTGAGCCAGGACATGAAAAGTGCCTAGGAAGAAAACTCAAATTAATCTGTTCTAATCCAATGGAATACAAAAGTAGGCATAAAACAATGGCTGAACAAAATGAGCTCAGATTTAAAATTCTTTTATTATAATGTAGCAGTAGTCAGTAATAAAGGAAATTCATTCTGCTTTGTTCACTTTGTGATGTTTGTTAGATTAGGAATGTCCTGTGAAAATGCTGTACCTCAGAAAGGAGAGTACAGCTTTTTCTAGGATATGTATAAATACTTCTGGTCTGCTACTAAAAAGGGAAAATTAAGGCATGCCATACTGTACTCCTAATTCTAACCTGCTATTTCAGATGCTTTAATTTGCCAGACACAAGTGAGGAGTCGTTCAAAGATTTAATATGTGCTGCCCCCATTGTTTCTGATAAACACACACTCTTGCCTGCTAGTCGGAGATCTGCAGTACTTAGGTGGTGTGTATATGTCAGTCTGGTTTGGTGCTTCAGGTTATTCTTCTCTTTCACTGAAATTAAGTGGTGAATCAGAGTGGTTCTGTGCTTACAGCTATATAACCAGAAGCATAAGTTGGCCTGTAGGTGGTTGTTAATAGAGTAGGAATGTGTTTATATAATTTTATTATACCTGCTTCCTAATGAAAAAGTCATTGTGCAGTAGGACAGACTGTATTAATTGTTAATCTCTCCTTCCATATGGTGAAACAAATCTTTTATGAATTCATAGAATGTTTCAACCACATTTGACAGTGGCATAGGGTTTATTAAGTGCCTTAAGTTCTCGAAAGCAGGTGGGCAGGGAGAAGGGAGAAGGCAGCAAGAAGGTTTCCAGGCTGCAGGACCCAGAAGCCAGAGCCCATCAGACCTTTGAGTGCCCATGGTGGAAAGAAGCCCTGAGATGGAGGCACCCATGGGATCTGCTGCTCACAGAGCTATTTGTAAGGATGACAAAAAACTCTTACCAATCCTGATAAATTCTGCTTCTGCTCATGGTTCTGTATCTTTTACATTTCAAAAATATCTACTGCTTTCAGTTGGAGAGGGAAAGAGCCCTTAGGACTCTGCACACGCCAGTGCTACAGTTTTGTTAATGTCCCCACCAACCTTACCAGTGTGCCTCTCCACAATGGGAAGTCTACACTCCCAGCCTTCCCTCTGCTACTTTCCACCACCCTGGCTGCACCAGGCTGTCTTCATGTGAGCTCTGGCCCTCAGCACCTTTCCAGCCTCTCCTTTTTAGCTGGGCTCATTTTTCTGCAGATTAGCAAGTTGAAAAAGCACATGGAGATAGGAGTCGGTGTCCTCACTACACACTTCTGATTTCACAGTCTGTCCCTAGTCCCCAGCATGGTAAAACACGTGAATGTCATAACTCAGGCACTTCTGCTGGCCTAGGAATGGGAAGCAGAAACAGCCTATTTGGGATATTGTAAGGTCTGTTTTTGCAGCTATGTCTCACAGTTAGTTTGAACAGAATCCAACTGAGCAGGAACTCTAGGGTGTCTTCTTCTCTACCTCCTCATTCTTTAACAACGATTGCTAGAACCTGCTGCACTGGTGGAAATTAATCAGCTCCTCCAGTGGCCTCGGAAATGGGACAGGGATTAACTGAAGCAGTAACAGCTGAAATGGCTACTCCACCAGCAGAGAGAGATAGAAATAAGAGACATAGAGAGTCTCTTTCTGTGTGCTCTGTGCCTCACAGCTTAGAAAGCATCTCAGTGCTGGTTGTAGGATGCTGAAATAAGTAACAGTGCTATCTGCTGTGACCTCACAGGGGTTCTCAAACAAAACCTGAACATACACATTTTGCTATTTGTGTGATGTCTGTGTGCACGATAGTTGTCTTAGCAAACCAGAGAACACTTCCTTTAAATCTGTTACTTCTGGATTCATGTTTTAACTAATTGCCTTTGTGCAGCAAATTGCAGTACCTTTCTCTTGATTCAGGGAGCAATATACTGCTTGTGGCTAATTTTAACATCTCTGTTCCTGTGCACAGAGAGCCGAAAGATTCTGCTTCCTTGGCAGAAAACAGCAGCAAGTTCAGGTCCTATTAAATTGAATCAGTAGAGTGATTTCTATTGCAATGGGAGGAACATTCAGAGGTAACAATTGTACCAAGCTCACACCTAAGGCAAAGAAAAAGACTGGCTAAAGATCCTGACTGACACATTTTCAAAAGTGCCTTAATCTCCTGGGTGTCCAGCAAACACTGAGCATCTACAACAGAGGTCTTGACATATAGAGCTCATTATAGCTTTAGGGTGGGATAGAATAGAGTCTAGAGCAGCCCTTCAGCTCTATATGTAGGGACACTGAGCCCATGGTCTGAGTGCCATATCTGCTCTCTATACCCTCCTGCTGTGTTTTTTGAGGATCTCACAGGTCTGTCAGTGTCACCTCGTGAAGAACTCTCTTGGTCCTGATGACCCAGCTACAATAAGTGGCTTGTTTTGCAGCACCAGCATTACCACCCAGTTCCCCACCTACCCTACCATCTTTCCAAGAGGATGCCCACCATGTAGCTCACAGACAAAAAAGCTGCAGTATCAACTGCAAGGACATTTTAAGTTAACACTTGGCTTCACTAATGCAGATTTTTGAACCATGTACACTGACAGTGCCAAGACCAGCCACCACAGCTGAAACTCGTGTACTTTGTCTTTTATCACTTTCTGACAGTGGCTCTAAGTAAGGTTGTTCTCACAGTCCTGCCTCAAAATTGTGTTTACTTCCTAGGGCATGGAAGCATGTCACAAATTGATTTTGATGGAAAAAAGAGGATAAAAAAGTGCATGTTCTCATGTTTATCTCTTTGCTCTGGCACTATACTGATTCAGTCTCACTTTTCCCTGTTTCTGTTTTTAATGTATTCCCTGTCCTCTTACTCTGTTTTCCTGGTTGGCCCCCCTTTGCTAAACATCCATATTAATTCAATAAACAAGTAAACCATTAAATGAGGAATCCTGAAGTTTAAATATGAAACTGATTCAAATGGGAAGTGGGTTTTTTGAATTTGCTTTAATGAAAGCAGTCTCAGCAGCTTGCAGACACAAAACCCCCCCCCCACACCTGGAAAATATGTGTAAGCTGTTTTTGCTTCAGCTTTGAGGAAAATGTTTATGTTGTGGCATGGTTAATACAAATTAAATTATTGTTGTTAAATCCACAAATAATTTTGTTTTGTTTTTGTTTGAAAATGGGATAGGCCCATGCCTTTCTTTATTTGTAGGAACACGCAGAAGACAGAAAATGATCTTACTGAAATGATTTATTGTTTTGGTTTACAACCATGAAAGGGAATGGCATTTTCAAGGCTGTATATGTGCCCAGCTGTTGGCAGCTCACATTTCTATGGTGAGAGGATAAGATTATTGTTCACAGAAAAAAATATTGATTTATCTTCTATCACACTTTTAATGCTCATTAGAAATTAGCTGCCAGCACTACCAGTCAGGCTTTGTTGTCTTGTGGGTGTGAAAGTGGCTGAGGTGCACATGCAATTTTTCTTTTCTAAAACCTGATCATCATAAGCATACTTGAGCACATTTCTGCCCTGTTTTCCCTAAAGTTTCTAACATTTACATTGAATTTCTGAGTGGATAGAATACGAATCATACACAAATTAGTTTAAGTACAGTTTACCTGTATTGCTTCCAAAACCAGTAGTCTTGCTTAAAAGAATAGCAGTTTCCAGATTTAAAACATTGACAGAGGTTGTCAGAGGTTGGAACATTAACATACCATTTTTTCGCCTTTTGCTTTGTGGATTACAAATTCAGTTTCGCTTTCTGGAGACTGACTACAGTCACATTTTAAATTCAAAGATACAAGTACAATTTATATGGGCTGACTGGTTTCTGATCAGAAGAGGATACCATTTCTAATTTTTTTCATTTTTATTATTTGCAGTTACTAGCTTCTCCTGTGGCTTTGGAAAGAAAACATTAGCAGTAGTATCAATAGAAACTGAGGAAGTAGCATTATTTTAAACAGAGTAATCTGGTCTCCTTCCTATCTCTACTGTCCATCTGCCATGGGCTAGAAGAAATTATTGGTGATAAGGATAATTATACCAAAAGCAACTTAAATGCCTTTCTCATTTATGTATAGAAGTCAAGCTGAATGCCCGGGTCATTTTTAGATAAATCAAGAACAAATAAAACATGCTATACTAAAGTAACAGTAGGAGCAAACCATGTCACTATCCTTGCCCTTTGCCATAAGGGTGTGTGAGTCAGGGCAGCCAGGTAAACTTTGTGGCATGACCTGCACAGTCTTTGGAGCCAGCATAGAATATTAATTCTGAAACCATGAAAGAATCTTTCTATAGCTACTTCTTTGTCCTTCATTTTGTAGTAGTTTGCTGAACAAAAGCTATAAAATAATGAGCTTCTCATTGTTCCAATAAATTTTTCAGAATTGTGTGTATGTGTTAAAAAGTTATTTGTTTTGCTGTTCATTACTTCTGGCTCTCAATATTCTCTACAAATAGAAATAATCGAGTTTTTAGTAAGGTCACTGAAATTTTTCTATGAGTGCAGTAACTTATGATCTTGAAAAATTTAGACTTGTTTAAAATTCCAGTTTTGCAAGAAATACTCCTTAGACTTTGGGGTTTATTGTTGTCAGAAAAAAACCAAAAATTCAATTACTGCTTTAGAAATATGTTTGATAGTGGTTGGGTTTTTTTTTTCTTTAATTTCATTATTAAAATAAGCCATAACTTTCAGGGCATGCACGATTTTATGGTGTAAAAATTTGAGAAATTAATCTTCATTCCAAAGAAGTTTAAAATCAGCAATGAAGGGTTGAGCATACAAACTAAGCAACACCATGGAAAATATGGAAGGCTTATAATTTGCTTTGTATTATCTGCTGCACATGTGGAACTAGGAGACTGCAGATCACAAGGGGTAGTGAATTCAGTTGTTGCTTCTAAAAAGGACTTCTGATTCTCAAAAGAGATGTGCTTTTGTCTGAGAGAACCCTTGGCATCTGCATGGTGTACTGGAATGTATCGCCTTACTAGCAAAGCCAGAACTCTGTGTTATGTTCAAGATTTTATTTCATAATTTTTTTTCCATGCTAGTTTTCTGGAAGTTTCAACTTTACATAATTATTCACAGATTAATTGAAAATAGCCTTGTATACCTTTTTATCCATGCATCATCTCCTTTAGCATTTTAGGGGAACGTCGGTGTTCTTGTTGGGTGTGACTGTTTTATTTTCTTTCTTTTTCTTCTGGACTCGGGTAGTCATTTCGTAAATGAGCATAAAGTTATTTTGATTTCTTTTGTTTTCTTTCCTTTCCTTCTATCTGTCTATAGCTCTTGGTGGAATTTGACTAGCTGAACCAAGATTTTTGTCTCTATAATAATACATTGTCAACAATGACAAGAGGTGTAATTAGCTTCATAACCAGATTATATCATAGAATCACAATCTCTCAAATGTTTAATTCCATTGGCTGAGTGTCCAGACTCAGCCAATGGAACTAAACTGTAATTGCCAAATACATAAATGTTTGCAGGTCTGTTGCTGGTTGCCATAAACTTAAGTAAGACTGACTTGTAAAAAAGTGATGTTCTCTTGGCCTAGATTTTAAATAGACGTTTTTCAATGGCAAAGATTCAGTCCCTCTAAAATCATCATATATGCAAATATCAGCTTCAGATTTCAGTTGTGAAGGATTTTTAGACTTGTTTGGGCTAAGTTCTCAGTCTGCAAAGTTTCTGTCACTTAAAAGGCAAGAGAGCATGAAGGAACACAGCTTACTGGATTCATCTGAACAAGGCTGAATAGACTGGAGAAAACCTAATGAATTAAACATTTCTGGTATTTTAAATGGCAACTTTAGGCCAGGTAATTTGCTCCAGAGACTTTAAGTGATGTGGTAGGTAACTGTTGGAGGCTGTACTTGTTAAGAAAAAGGGTGAAATCCTGGTGCCATGGAAATTAACACCAAAAGTCCCACAGATCTCAGAAAGGGGCCATGATTTAACCCAGCATCTAGCTTTTCTCCCTTGCCAAAGAAGACACTAAAATGCAAAGCAATTGCAGGAGAGAGCAAAGGAGAGGAGAGAATTTTCCATGCAAACAGGCATTAATCAGACAGGCCATTTTGTAACGAAAGACATAATAATGAGGGCTTACTCACAGTTAAGGGAATTTTTATGTCCCAGGGTTTTTCCAGATTTGCCAGATGCTAAGTCAAAAACAAGGCAGGAGGAAGAAGAAGACCATAGAAAGAAATACTTTGGCTACTTTGTACACTGCAGAGAATCAAGTTCTTGTGCTAGTTTTTAAGTATTATATGTCCAGAGGGGAATAGCAGAAAGAAACACATAATTGTAATGAAAGTATAAGTAGACCCAGACCAACAGGAAGCTCAGTGTGATTCTGACAAGCTTCAATTTGCCAAAACCTTGCTTGTGCTGCAGTAGTTTGCTTGTATCCCCACAGTGCAGATGTCTTTAAGAGTAGGAGGCACGCTCCTGCCATTCCAGTTTCCTAGAAATGGATGATAGCTTAAAGATTTCCACATGTAGAGAGTTATTTATGTATTTATTTATGTATTTATTTTCCTCCCACCAGCAGACCTATTTCTCAATCAGAAATTTTCATTTGTCTTTGCCAAAGTCTTTTACAGTTCTTTGCCACTGGGGGCAATCCAACACAGGTATTGCCGTGGCCAGTGCTCCTTGTGCTTTGCAACCACAGTCCTGGGGAGCTCATAACAGTTCAACCAGCTAACTTGAAGGAAGAAATGAATACAGTTAGGCCACATAAAAACAACATCTACTGTATTTCGCTAGAAAATAAGGAGATATTTATCTCTGAGTAAGAAGGAAAGATGATAGCAACTTAAAGATTTAAATTGATCCAAGTATACGATGCTAAAGATCCTAAATGGTTTCAAATTGCAGAAGATTATATTGTAATTTGTATATATTGCTTCTGTAGGCTGCTGAGGAAGCTAATTGCTATACATCCTGTGGTTAAGTTATCATCTTTCTCAATGACTGAAGATCATTATTTTATCTTTAGGTGAGTTTATTGCTACCTGTCTGTTATGTTCATTTGTATGCTGGAACCGTCTGACAAGCCTCCTGTTGTTCCCAGTACAATTTGTGTCAGCCAACCAGGTTAGTGAAAGATTCACCTCTATGAAACTACTGCATAGGAAACAAGCCCAGTCCTCTGAGAGAATAGGTTTTCTTTTAGTTTTCCTTTTTCCCCCAACCCCCGGCATGGCCAGTGAGTAGAGGCTGAGGTAGGAAACAGGGTCTTGGGCTGGCTTTGTTTGCATTCCAACCAAACTGGCTGCGTATTTACAAACAACAAAGTGTGTGATATCAAAGCAGGTGTTTACTAACTGCACAGCTGTGAGTGGAGATATCCCTGTGGTGTTGGGAGAAGCTGGTGGTTTTGTTGAGCAGCTTTCACTCTGATGCACAGTGACTCCATGATAAGAGCAGCCTACACAGGATGAGTGCTAAGGAGACAGGATTCCTGTTTGCTCCCATTTGTCCTCACCTTAGCCATGGGAGAGCCAGCACCTGGAGGAGCAGTCACACACAACCAGCTTTGTTCAGTCTTCTTCTGTAACTGGTGTACTAAATACAGATCAGAGAGACTGCCAAGGAAACTTCTGTTTCCTTAAGCAGAAAGGTAAATGAAACAATGGAGGGATTTATTAATTGCCAAATGAATTTATTCTTGTAATATACAGTTAGTGTGAAAGACCATGACAACTCTGCATATGGAGCACCCTGTTGAAGGGCCAGGGACTGATGGTAGAGACAATAGGCTCTTTTGCTGCTTTGCTTTTCATTTTGAAATGTTCTCATAGTCTTCTTTTTCTATCACAAATTTGGATCTTTTGCATGTAAGACTCTTTTCTTAGCTTGCTAAAGGGAAAAGAACGTTAAAAATGACAAAGGGAAGATGCACTTAACTACAAAGAAAGGACAGAAACATATGAATGCCAGCTGTTAAAAAGACACATTGGTTTGCAAAAAAACTCCAAAACCTAAACAGCAGACCACAATCAAACCCCAACACAAAAAAGAGAAAAAAGTACATGTGTATTGTTTTTTTGTATTTCTGATTGCCCCAAATGAGACAACAAGGCAATTCTGCAGAGAGTGCTCTGTAAGGAGTGAAATCTGGGGAAAAAATGCTAGAATAAAAAGGAAAACATGTCTTAGCACTCTTGAGTGCAGAATCAGTTTACAGGAGCAGTGAAACCAAACCCCCGCATCTGAGTAGAGCCTCCAAAAATGTTAAGGAGTATTTAGTTTGGGTTTAGGCCTAACTTCATATTCGATGAAACTCCAAGTTTTCTCCAAAAGTTTGCAATTATTCACGATAATTAAAGGTAAATGTCAGGGCTTGTTGTCTGTATTCATCAAGAGAAGATGAAGTAGAGGAAACTCTTCTTGATGCTCTCCTTAAAATCAATAATGAGATCTGATGTCAACACACTCAAGCAAATGTTGCATTTAGAGACTAGGGCAGGAACATGGCTGGGCATTGAGCTGTGGGAATTAGGCTGGATAAGAGGCTGTTTCTTGTGAATGTGGACAGATGTTTGGGCTGCTGGTTGATGAGGTATGGGCTGGAGATGGATGTGGGATAAGAAGAGGGGAGGTGACTAAGAGATGTTAATTCTTGGCACAGATAGTGGCTGGGCATGGCATCACTGTTGGACAGCTTGTTGATGGGAATCATGAGACATGTTGGGAGAAAAGATGGCAGATAAAACAACTGCCCATGTTTATGAACCTCTGAATCGGTTTGGGGGTTTTATGAATGTTGATGTTGACTTGGCTGTACAACGATTCTTGCTTTTGAAATCTTGAAATGTAAGACTGTGACACTTTCTGCTAATACACTCAATTTTAAGTAACCTTTTCAAATAAATAGGTATGATAATATGTGTGGGAATGGCAACTTCCCACACTGGCCAGCCCTCCAGGCAGGGAGAGGAAAGCATGGGAATGATTGTCTGTCCTCACAGATGGGATTCAGTTAATGTACATGGGTGACCCTGACAGATGTACATTAGTTTGGCTAAAACCTTGGAAGCTGCCTCTGAAACCCAAGTGTCAAGGTTAATCCTGTGAAATGCGAGGTATCTGCAAAAACAGAAGTGAGCTATTTCTCAGCCAAGTTCTAGCCATGTTCACATCCTGGGCTGGATGGAATGGCTGCAGACAGATTTCTAACCAGTTGAAAAGTCTGGACAAGCTCCTGCATGCCAGCTCTGCTTGCCTTAGGAAGCTGTACAGCATTTTCCTACATGCACAGCATGGAAGCTGTTACAAGGAGTAACTGGAGCAGCTCCTGTGTTGATTGAACCAAAGGGTCCAAGGGCTTGCGAAGGCTTAGGCAAAACTCTACAATGCACTGGGATGGCAAAAACGTGGAGCCTTTCAGCTTTGGGATGGAAATGCTTCTGCTGTGGCTGTCTGGCTCACTGGCTGTAGCAAGGTGCAGGTTATTAGGTGCCCCTCTGCCTTTGCTCTGCTATTTGGGTTGCAACACGCCTGGGCGGTGGTTGGAGGGGAAGGAAGCCGAGCACCCTGTCTCTGACTTTGCACCACATGTTTCAGAGCGCGGTCGTTCACTCTCACATTTTACAAAATCAATTTCCATTCTGTCATGGTATTTCACACATTTGCGTTCTGAATAAGTTAGAGAATATTCTACAACTTACAAAAATAACTTCAGTTTTAATTTTTCCTGTTACATGGAGAAACCTATCCATACTTTATCTGTTACAGATGGAAAAACTACATATGGAGAAGTCAGATCTATTAATTAGTTTATAGGCACAAAGTCCCCTAAAGAGTGCCATGAATCCATGTGTTATTCTTAAGAGCTGTTTGAAGTACTTGCACTGAATAATTTATTTCAATTTAGCCCTGTTTCTACTGTTAATTATCCAAGATCAGATTTTGCTTTTTTGAATTTTATTGTTTTGGGTTTTTTTCTTAACAATTTTTCCCATATACCTAAATTCACTGAAACACTCTCTGAATATATTTCAGCCTACTGAAGTATTGAAGCCATCAACACTCATTGAGTGTGTTCTGTTTTTTCTAATGCATGATAGGATGATTATTAACTTCTGTTGTTTTTAATCTTTCAGTCAGTATTTAAATCCTAGGAGAATGACGAAAGGGGGAGGAAAGTAGAAGAATCAGATCAGCCATATGAGAGCTCCAAACTGTCTTACTGTCTATTTTATCTCTGAGGACTGTTTCAGGACCCTAGCTTAGAATGTGGCTCTTTTGCTCTAGGAAAAAATGCCAAACAGCATCTTCCCAGTGCTGTGTAGCTCTTTGGTGCTGGAGAGAGTTAGAATCAGTTAGGCAAGAGCATGTAGTGGGACCAGGGAGCACTTATGTCCATGCTCAGCCCTGATGACTTTTCCCTGAATTCAGAAACTTTAGACTCCACTGTGAGATCCTTTCAGCATGAGAGACAAGAAGGGCAGGATAATAGGTTGGGAAAGAGTTGGGCAAACAAGGGTGAGGTAGAAGTGTGGCAGTAGTTTGAGGGTTGTGGTTTTCGTTGTGGATTACTTTACATGTGAGGTTTTAGTTGGCCTGTTTATAAAATAAAACCAGCAAAATGTATGGTCTCTTTAAACCTTCATACAACAACACAACAGGGTAATGTAATCTGTACCCTCATTGAATTGCTGTTAATTTTGCCTGCTAAATTAGAATTATTCACCCACTCTATGCAAAAATGCTTTTTCAGCATTTTTGGTTCTTCTGCTATTGCGCAGTGTAGCTGTAGTAGTAGTAATGGAAAAGCTATCCTGAAAAATTAAATTAAACTCTACTGAAATCTTTATTACTGTATCTTTTATTCTTCTACCATCACCCTGTGAAATACCAGCAGCCCTGTATTAAGTAATGTACATGTTGATGGCACTCACCATGCCAGAGCACAGGGCCAGATCTGGGGAGGATCTGCAGACACTTGGGGATAGGATATGCTTGCTGTTGTTCTCAAGGGCAAAATGAGGTGACTGATGGGATTGGCAAGAGCACTGGTTGCAGCTTTAGCAATCAGAATACCTTCTTAAACCTGTCCTGATCCTAGATGGACAAGAAAAGCAAAGAGGACTGGAGAAAAATGTCTGTAACTGCGTCTTTCCCAGAGGACCTCAAAGGAGAAATTAACTTCCTCAGAATTAGCCAGAGATCTGAAGCAGCATTGGACGTTGGACTCAGATCTGTTAGTACCTTGCCATAAACACAGAACATAGAAATGCTTTTGGACAGTGAATTTGGGGAGAAGGGTCAAAATTCAAAGTAGTTCACAACTATGTCTGAGAAAATATTTGCAGATACATCCTCTTACTCATTCCTCTCTGTGAGTTAGTAGTAAGTGTTGCATTTGGGACTCTGTAAGAGCTGAAAGATTTATTTGGCTATGTATGATGTATTTATTCAGGTAACTCCCTCTGGTACTATTTATGTAGTTGTGCATTTTCATATTCCAGTAAGTCAAATGCAGTGTGTTGATGCACAACTGGAATGCTAAGCAAATAGTGTGTTGGACCCCACTTTTGTTGATTATGTCATGCTTTAATTAAGTTTTCTGTATGAATTCATATCTCTTGCTGGATATTAGGACAGGCAGCAGGCTCTTAATGGTGCCGCATTTTGGCACCGGGACTTCTGGGCTGCTGCCAGTCCTTGTACACAAAGACTGTGTTGATAGAATTGCGATAAGGGCTCAGGGGGAGATAAGGGCTGTGTTTCAGCCCAATGGCTTGACCTTGCTCTTGTTGATCCAACAGCAAGAGTCCTATAGATTTCAGAGCGATTGGGACACATGAATACATTTTCATTCTGGAGAGCTGTGTGCAGGCAGATGGGAGGAACTGCTGGTGCTGATGCTGAGTGCAGTTTGTTGATACACAGGTGCCTGTTCTTGCGTGAATCAGTCCTTCCTTTGGCACGGCAGCTTTATGTATCCGTGTTTTGTGTGTGAACGCAATGTTTGTCAGGCACTTGTTTGGCAGTCCTGGAGACAGAAGTTCTCTGTGCGCTGGGTGTCTGCCTTGGTGCTGCTAATTCACAGGCTGTGTTCCGATGCCTGCCTGCGTATCAGAAGGCAGGTCTGAGACACTGATGAGTGTTCATCAGGCCTCTTAACCCCATCAGGCTGTAGCCACACACTTGAGTTTGGTATTCTCATCACCTAAATTCCCAAATGTACTTCTAAGGCACACTCCCTTCTAACACAAGCTGCCCAAACATCTGTGGCGAGACTAAGGAAAACATGGAGAAAAAGACCCGAAGATGAATATTTCAGCAGAAACGTGGGAAGGAATGCAATGTAGCTCACGCAAAACCTTCTGTAGTGTATGCCATAAATTAACACAATATAAATTTATACATATTTACACCACATAGACTAAAATATATAAATCCTCAATACTCAGCCTTCTGTAGTAGGTGTAAGCAAGCAGTCCATATGTTTAGCTGATTTCCGAGGAGCTCCAGGGAACAAAATGTATCTTTGTGGAACTTGTGATATTAAGGAGATTATAAACTAGGGTAATTGGTGCAGTTCTCAAAAAGGGTTGGCTTTTCTGCAGGCTGAAAACAAGCAGCCATCTCCTGATTTGCTATCTGAGGCTTTAATTCAGCCAGGTGCTAAAATACACATGTGTATTTAAGTGCATGAATAGTCCTATTGATGTTGAAGGCCCAAAGATCAATCCTCGCTCGTTGGATTTTCCTGGCTTTAGGCTGCATGAGTCCATTTTCCTCTTACATTTGTGTACTTTCATTGCAAATAGAAGCTTGTAACATCTCATTAGGTACCAGGTGTTTCCTTTTCCATCGTTTCATACTGACTATTCTAAGCCAGTAACGTATTAGCCCCTTTTTATACAGCTGCGCAGCAGAGAATTGGATCTCTAACATTTGTTCTGTCTCTTGGTTTTTTAAAAAAGAAGAGAGAAAAATTCTGGTATATTCAAGATATGACATCTGAAATCCAAATGTCAGGGTTTTCTTCCCAACTATACCTAGTTTCCAGGAACTAAGAGGAATTATGTGATTCATGAGTAATCTTTTGTGATTTGTATGTCTGAAATGTTGGGAAACCCTCCTTTTCACAGGGGTGCGAAGAGGATGAGAATGAAGGAAAATGGGGAGAAGGAAATGGAGAAATTGTTTGTAGATTTTATGATAAACTGTCCTGCCACTTGTTCTTTAGCACAAATACAGGTTATTGGCAGCCTCTCATTTTGGCTACCTCATACCAGTGCCTGTGATAGTCTAGAAAATCTCTGGAGATGGAAGGGAGCCTCTCCAAAGTACACTTTTCTGGTGCTGCTGTACCAGCACACTCCCCACCTTACATCAAGTTTCTACTTCCCCATTAAAAAAATACCTCCAAAAATATCTGATCAGGCCCAGCATCTCCAAGCCACACCACCAAGGTGACGTTCCAGAAAGACATGATAGTGTGCAAGGTATCAACACAGAGGGATGCAGCCAGGGCCTGATGGGGATTAAGGTCTTCATGTATGTGTGATGACTGTGTCCTGCTTTGTGGCTCTGTTACTGGGTGAATCTCTTAGCAGAAGTACAAGCAGATACCAGCAAAACTAGAAGAGGCTGGGTTCATGCCTGCTGCTGTATGATGCTAATTTAAACATCTAAAAAATATCAACAGCTATGTACATTAAAGAAAGTCTCAGGACCTTACTTGCACCGGGCCATTTCAAAAGGCGTGTCACTGTTTCCTGCAGCTGTATAGCTCCTTTGGCAGGGCTGCAAACAGCAAGCTGCTCATCACCTGCAACTCTCTGCAGTCAGGGATAAGGATCCAAGATCCAGATATCCTTCCAGTCAGCTGGAATAGAGGCAAAGACCAAATGGGAGTTACTCTTCATAGGTCAGAGCATCCTGCCCTGCCTTTCCTTCCAGGCCATGGAGAAGCCAAGAAATGTGCGAGCAACAGGCTGCCTTTCCAGCATACCACAGGACTGTAGCCCTAGCAGGTGTCCTAACGTGTCCTTTCCTCCTGATGGAAGGTAGGGTGACTAGAGAGAAGCAAAGGCACCTGGGTTTTGATGTGGATGATATTGTGAGGAGTAGCTGGCAGCCAGAAGTTAAGCATCAATTAAATTTTGGGCCTTGAGGGAAAGAAGTAGTCCCTGTTTTATTGCAGAGGGTGAACCATTGTGCTGAAGAGAGTCACAAGCCTTTTTTGTTTGCAAAGCACTAGGAGCCAGTGTCACTCTACATTACAACGAATCTAATTTTCTGTGTTGCTGATGGCCAGTCATAGGATATATGATTGTAACACTCAGCACTGCCCTTTAACCTCCCAAAATACATTTTTTCCCTTTCCTATTTGTCTATATGTAAGAACATACCCTTATCCTTTGGCACATGTTCATGTTACAGATCAATTATTATAGCTGCACTGTCCACACAAACTGAGATGACACAATGTACTCTTGTGACTTAGGGGACTTGGACCTTATTGGGACAAGGCTGGTGATACAGCAGAAGAGAAAAACTCCTTTTGCACAGACCACTCTTCTCTTACTTGCTTATTTATACCCATTAGCTCAGTAAAGTACAAGATGTTTCAACAGGGCTGGGAGAAATAAGGCTTCAGGTTGCTCCCTCCCATTGCCAGTGTTGAGAAAAACACATAAACCACTTGCTCTTTTATAAATATATGGGCACAGGACCTTTAACTGAACACTTTGGTTCTCCTGGCTTTTTATGTGGACATAAATGCTTTGCTTTAACTGGAAAGGAATCAGCTAGAGGGGTGAGAAGAACATTCAGTTGTTTGTTTACTTTAGCTCATCCAATCTGCAAATTTATATTGGCCCAGTTTTGTGCTATCTGAACACTCCTAGTCTGGTGTCATCAGCCTTTGAACCTCCAGTGGAATTGCTAGCAAAGATGGTGTCAACTTGGAAATTATTGTGAGGCAGAGATTCTATTCTAGCCAGTTGGACTAACAAACTTGTTTTCATGTCAGCACCTGAATGAGGCATGCCTGGTAACCTCTTTTGGTAAGAATCTGACCAATAGAGATCAATGAATATGCTTATTTACTCATAATCTTGTGAATCTGTTATAGGAGATGATCAGTTTGACACTTCATGTCTAAGTGAATGCAACCTCCTTGAAGAAAAGCAAGCAGCACCCAATGAAAATGCAAAAGAGAAGGCTAGTGTGGTATATCTTTTAAGACTATTAAGGCAAACTAGTTAACTCTTTTTTTTTTTCCTCCACAAGAAATATCTTTGGTGTTGTGCCAGGGGTACTAATGGAGTCCCAGAGGAATGAATTTCAACCCTGCACTCTCAAGAGTTGGGCTTCCAGCTGGCTATATACAGATGTCCTTAATCTAAGTGTTGCCCTTACTGGAACAAGCTCCCCTTGGAGTGACTCCCATCTAGTCTGCAGGGAGAACCCAATGTCCAAGTGTGTTCCCACAAATGACCCAACATTAAGTGTCAAAGGATAAGACCCAGCAGCATTCAGAAACTCTCACCCACACACATTTCCCTTCTGCTGCTCGTCCCTTGCCAAAATCCAAGTGCTTCAGCATGACTCTGTTACCTGTGTTTAGTTATGATTTGCTGTTCTGTTGTGAGGGACAGTGGTAAACAGCATGAGTTTACATAGAAAAAATGAGTTTTTACATTTTTTCTCTTTAATAGCGTTTCTCCCCTTTGTTTTGCTCTGTACAATTATTATGGTATTGTTTGATTACATTGCCCCCTTTTTATCCCTCTGTGCAGACCAAGCATGCTGAAAATGAAAGGCAGCATGTAACCTTCTGAAGTCACTAATTGTAGTAACTGCAGGTGAGTTGAATAACAGACCATGGTAAATTTTGGTCTGAAGTTCTTTCCTGAAGTATAAATTGGACAACAGCAGGAGAGGGAACAAAAGCTATTTCCTACCTGATGTTCTTGGAAACCTGTTCCCAGTTCTTCATGGAGGACTGCTGCTGTACTTGAATATATTAAAATAGGGACACATGAATGACATTGATACTCTGCAGTGGAAATAGCTGAGCCTTTTGTATTTTTACCATTGCATGAGACTTATGTTAATCTGCTTCTTTCTCTAAATGGAAACCCTCCAGGGAAGTTTTGTGTACTCTAAATAGCATCTCTGTGTGATCAGAGACTTGGCTTTGTGTGCATGTAATGCATAATAGATAAAGATACAACAATATAAATGCAGATTAGAGGTTAGTCAGTCAAGGCAAGCATGTTTTGGGGGTGGGAGACAAATTATAAAAATGCCAAACAATACATATTGCTGCTGTCCTTTCTGGCAAATCTCCATATTTTGCCAAAACATTGTTGTAATTCTTAGCAGAAAACAGGGATCTGTCTCACAAATACCTACATCTAAACCACTTACTCTCCTTACATGTACACTCAGCAGATAATCACATTGACTTTTCTTTAGCCTTGTTGCATTGAATGTCATATAGCTATTTTGAAGTGATCTCAGTGCTGAAAATAGTCTGCCAAAAGATATGGATATAAGCTTTCATAAGAATATTTACATCCTCAAAGCAATGCATAAACATCAGTTGATGAAACCCATTAAAAGCACTGGGATACCAATAAGTAGCATTAATCTGTTTTCTAGAGTCACACAGAGAAAAGGCCCCCAGCCCTCTCAGCACAAAGAGATATATCTCAGCTTTGACTTCAGTAGAGCCAGTGGCTTCTTAGCTGGGTAAATAAACTCAATTTTTCTAGTTGTTCAAGAGATGATCAGAGAATTTTCTTTGCATTGGGGTTGTCTACATAAAAAAGTTACTGTTCATGGTGCTCAGATGGAAACTGATAGTACATTAGCTGTGTGGACTAATTCTTTCTGTAAGTTCAGTGACAATTCCCTTCATAGTGGTGAGAAGGCGACCCCAAACTAATGCTCGTAGAGGAGCATCTCTGTTATCTTACTGCTATTTCTGCCTTTTTGTGAAGATGAGTTTTCTTTTTATTTCTGTAAACTGTATGATGGAAGAACCAAAGATACATTGCACATATGGTCATGAACTTACTGTAATGAGTATGGAGGAATAAAGGTAATTTCCTCTCCTTAGATGAAAATTATGGTACAGTTATTAAAAAAAAGATGAGGGAGAGAGGCTTTTTTATTACTATCCTTAAAGACTTCCCTTTTGACCCAGCTGATGTTTCAGAGGGAATCAGTGGTTACAGCAAGAAACCACTTCCTATTTCTGGATAGGAGGCTCTGTAATAGGAAAGCAAGTTCTTTTATGACCAATTGCAAGGGAATACACATCCATTCCTGCAGCAACAGCACATGGGCATGTTTTGTTTGACCCTAACTGCGTGATACTGATTCAGGCAAGTAGGAAACTTAGCAGTGTCCTCTAGGGATACTGTACTCTGAGCTCCCATCATGAAATCCTAGGTCTGGAAAAGTGCAAGTCCCAGCATTAAGTGTAAACAAGGACCTGCCTGTATGTGCACAATGGACTGGCTATGGAGAGATAAATAAGTTGCTGTAAGTTTTCTTTGTTTAAAAAAACTTTTATAATTTGTCATTTCAAAAAATATACCATTTTTTTTCTTTTTTTCCCCAGTTGAAATTTGTTTTGGCTTTGTTAGGGATCTTTCTTCAGGAGAAAACATACATACATCAACCTCAAAGCTTTGTCCAAGTCAGGATCTCATCACAGACTGAATTTCAGATTCTCCTCCATTCTGTAAAAGGCTTTGAATTCTTAGCTTTTTTCCAATTCTACCATGCTATTAGGCATTGCTAGATGAATTGGTACATTTGTTATATTTTTCAAATTTACATAAACCACCTTTAGTGGAGCGAGAACAGAACCTTAAACACACATCCTCTGGCCACTGGCTGTCATTCTCTGTGTGCCCTTTAGCCCAAGAAGCAGTTAAATGTTTACAAGTAGCTAAAACAAGAGGCTTCACTAGAGCTTTGGATTCTGCTACTTAGACAGAGGCAGAAAATGAACTGGTGACAGACTAAAGCAAGCTGATGGTTAGTGCTAGTGAAAGTCTATTCACACAAAGTAAAGAGGAGAGTTTGAGGGTACCCAGCACACTGGCAACAGACAGTAGGTTAGTGGCAAAGGGATGCTCCCAAATAAGGAGTCTCCTGTCCTTAGCCGGAGAAATGAATTGTCCTAAGTGCTTGGGTATTTTATAAATGGGATAAGCATAAGTAACAGTTTTGTGAATACTTTACTGAAATAGGATACCCGTCACTAGATGAAACTGCCTGATGAGCTCAGCATACATTTGCATATACTTTGCAACAATCCATGCTACACTTATTGGCTGAATTTGTTATTTGCTGAATTTTGTACCTAATTCATGTTTCATCTCACTTTATGGTAATTTTGTGCAAGGTAATATTTTGCCCTTCTCTGTCAAAGTAGTTTAAAAATGAAAGCAGGAATCTAGAATGGCCTTTAAAGCCTTTCATACATGCAGAGCCAACTGCCAGTGCATGTGGGAGTCCAAGTTCTGTCTTCAACCACAGTTTTTTTCCTGGCCTCTATAGGAGTCTAGAACTTGTATCTTGGAGAAGAATTTACCAGTGAACAACCACCTTGGTCATGCCCCCTGAGGCTCCAACAGGTGTAGTCACCACAAATTATGGCTTCACAGAAAACCAGGAGCAGATGAATGCAAGCTTGGTTTTCCACTTAAAGAGGCCAGACAAGAGTAGGGTGAGTTTGAGTTAAGAGGCTCCTAGCACCAGTGCAGCCTTGAATGATGAAGACAATTACGAAAGCAGGGTTCATTCAAGCGGGTGTAATTGCTGTGTGCTTAAATTAGTTTTGAAGGTGGAACTTTAGCTTCTAGGTCTTGTCAGAAATTTTCAAAAGAACCTACCTCTCTGAGCTACTGCCAGTTTCCTATTGTGTGCATATACAAAAATCTCATTTTCAATCTTGATAAGCTCTTGGCTTTAATAATGTCTCAAGACTGCAGGTTTCCTAGCTTATTTATCGTGCACTGAATAAAAAATAATCCTTTTGTTGTTGGTAAATTCACTGTCTTTCAGTTTCCTTGAGTATCAGCTTGCTTTGTATTGTCTGAGTAGATAAAGGGAAATACCCCCACTTAACCTCTCAACATCATTCTCTGCTTCCTTTTTAAGTAATTTTTGTATGCCTGTAATACCGTATAACTTGTATAAATGCTACCTTTTAAGAGAAAATAATGAAATCTCTCAGTATCCATATAATGAACTTGTCTGTTACATTCCACTGCCTAATAACATCGTGGTTTTTTCAGTTGAGGTATGCCTTATTCGGTCGTTCTGACAAACTGCTGTTTTCTTGTAGCAAAATTGTTCAACACAGTGTTTTTACTGTTTTGTCAATAAGCAAAGGAAATAAAAACCTTATGGGATTTGAACAAGAACATTCACACTCCGTATGTGAGCTGCGTTTGAATTGGAGTATGGTGGGGAAGCAGAGTATAGTATGCAACCTGTTTACTGAAGTGCATGCCAGCAAGTGAGATTTCATTCCCGTTTGCTAGGATCTCACTTTAGACCCATTTTCTCTCTCTTTTCCTTTGCACTGCTCCCTCACAATATCCAATGCTAGCAGCTTTTTTAATTGCTAGTTTTGGACAAAAATTTTTATTTTTTAGAAATTTTTTTAAAATTATTTTTAGGTGCTCATCCTTACACTAGACTTCCAAGAATAAATCATGCAGTAATAAAATGATCTAGTAAGACCTGCTGTTCCTCGGGCATTGTCAGTCAATTGGGAGCTCAGCAGCGTGAAAGAGGTGCATCTAGCTCTTGAGCTGAGTACTTGGAATCTCTCTGAATTTAGGCCATGTCTACAACTGAATTTCAGTTTTTTTGCCTCTGAATTAACAAATGGTATGAAGCTGTGAATTGGAACTATTCATTTTTTTCTAATCACATGAGGAAAAGATTGGATGCAGGAAACCTGAAGTTGATTCAAGTGACGCAGTGTTATATAATATGTATTAAGCCTGTGGAAAGCATTGCCATGATCTATCTACAGATGTTTCTGAGGATATAAGGATCATCCAGAACTGCCTTAGATAAGATTTAAACTGTTTCAGGGGACTGTGAGTTCAAAATGGAATAAGCCTTTCATCGATTATCTGCTGTTCCTATGTGCCAATTATTCATTAACTGACCACGTCAGGTAATATTACTTGCTTGTTTCTGGCCATGCATTGGAAGCACATCAAATGGAATAGATTTTATGCCAGTTGTCTTCCATGATGCTGCAGTTTCTGTGTTTGCTATCAATTGTGAGTTTAGACGGGTTCGAATTATGTTAATTAGTCTATTTTGATGTCAGTGTTCCCTATCTGTTGAGACTGACACCACTCCACCCACCTATTAATGAATATGTTAATTAACTCATATTAGACACCTAAATATGGCTCTGGAGCCAGGGGAATAGGGACAGCTGATGGCCCTTCAGGGCATAAATGGTTTCTCACTACGATCAATATTCTCCACTGTTGAAAACGCTTCTTACTTTTTTGGACTTCCACTCACTTAACTCCCCCTCCGGCAGTTATTTACAATACCAAAGTGCAACCAAGAGTTCAAGCAGAGTAGCCTTAAAAGCTGCCTTAATGCCATCTATAGAAAAATCATCCAACTCAGCTTTCATCTTCAGACAGAAGGTCAGAGCTCACAGATTTTTCATTAGGCAGCTTCCATTTTGACCCCCTTTTCCCACCCCACCCCATCTAGCCAGTGGGTTAAAAGGCTGCTTAAAATGACAAGTTTATTTCTTGGTGCATCAGAAGTCCCAGATACTCTGGAGATCAAGAAAGTACAAAAACAATGTTTCCGCGTTCTCAGTTCCAGATGACCTGTTTGCTGAAGCTGTTCTCTTGCATTCACGGGAGGAACAAGCCCTTTTTGAAACCAGTATTTATGCTTGGCTCAGAAAGGGTAAGGCAGGGTTTGAGGTTAAAGTGGTTTCATCAAGAGACTTCTGGGTGGGCTCTGGATTAGCACACTACAGGTATGGGCACAGACAGAAGGTGGGCTGTGCTTCAGGCTGCTGTTTCTCCAGGCATGTGGTCCTGTTTCTGCTGGGTACAGTGGTATTCCCTCTCTGAATGAAACTTGGAAAAGGTGGTGAGGTGGCAGACAAGGAGGCCATAGCACATGCTTTGCTCCCTTTCACCTACATCATGAAAGTACAGGAAAGCAAATATAGCCAAGGCAAGGTGGGCATCATTCTGGCCAGAAGCTGTGCGTGGGAATTTTAGCTGATTTCATCTGAGTCTGCTGATCTCATTGAAAAGTTTTTCAACATATTTACATGTCTTGGACTCAGAATTTTTGTTTTCAGGGAAGCTTTAGGCATGCTGGAGCTTAAGACCCACTGACAGAGAGGTGTAGACTAAATTTTTATCCCTGTTATTATAACAGATCTGAGTTTTCAAGAACACTGCACACAGAAACTTCAGAGCTCCAGAAACTTCAGTTTTAAGGATCCCTATGTAAAAGTGATATATCTTGTGCAGCAAACCATCTATAGCTCCTTCACCTCTGGGTCACAGGATCTTTCTCTCTGCTTCATGCTTCCTTTATGCAGTTAGTCCTTGGTATCTATTAAAACTCTAACTCCAACTACCCTTCATGTAACTGTAAAAATGTCTGTGAACAACAGGGCCCATTGGTGTATAACTGGGATATTCTGGCACAACTGTGATACAAATACCATCTTGGAGGTATGTAGGAGATAAACAACAGTTTTCCTGGAATGTTTCTATATGGGAAAGTTATAGGACTGGCAGCACTGAAGTTATTTATTCATTGCAAGCTACACTACTCAGCTGTGTTTAGTGTAGCCTGAAGCAACCACTCTGTCATGGGAAAAGAGGTATTAATTCCCTTTCTGTGCCACAGCAGCCCAGGCTTCAAACAAAGACTGTGTACACTGAACTGTGGAAACTCACAGCCTCATAATCAGATGTTACACTCTGGACAGTGATTTTGGGGGGGTGGTTTGTTATCTGGTTTAGATGAGGCAAACCCATAAATGCGAAAATTAGTTGGTAACTGAGAAAAGGACCCAGATATGTGAGTTTTTAAAGTCTGTCAGTGAACTTGATGGACACAGGTCATTTTGTGCAGAGCTGACCTTATGTCTGAGCTGACAGCTAAAGCTGAAGGAGCTGCAGAACTATAAGATGTGAAATAAGAAAGATGATTCATTCGGGACACTTGGAAGTCAAGGAGTGCCAGTGACAGCAGCCAGGCTTTCTTGGCTGATAGAGACGCATTAATCGAGGAAGATGTGTTTGCTTTAGGGCATGACCAGTCAGACATCAAGCAACACATGATTTCTCATTTGGAGGAGGAAGGGATAGCATTAAATGTTCTTCACAGAGGACAATGGAAACCCTTGTCCTTGTGTCAGACTACAGTGGTATTGTTTAGAGCCGGGAAATGTAAAGGCCTTGTTATATCTATATAATCTTGACATTAAGCTCTGGGGTATTCTGTGTGGGAGTTGCTTTTGGTGCCAAGGAGCAAGCAATGATTTCAAGATTTTGGCTAAGTAGACTTATCTGGCAAAAAGAGACTGCAACAGAATGTAGGATGAGATGATTGCAATGCTAGGAAGAAGGAGGAGCCTGTGAATCCTGTATGGATTACAGCAGAGGTAGCATTTTCATAATCCAGTAAATATGTGGGCTGAGTATTTCTAGCAACAGTTGTTTTCCTTTGGTGCTTCCAACAAAAATTTCAATACTTTGTGGTTAAAACAGCAAAGCAGAATGGAAGAAACCTGTATGCTGCTCTTTGGAGAAACTGATGGGATGGCATTGTTTCCTTACATACTGATGAGTTCCTGTTCAGATTTTGGCTTAAAAATGCCAGCACTTAGAGCAAAAGGCATCGGTCAGGCTGCAGCATTAAGTCAGGAAAGATGCACCAGTCTGAATACACCTGACCAAGGGCACTGATGTTTGACCTTTCCTGCAGCAGAGTAAGAGAGTGAGTTAATAAAGATCGGGTGGCCAAACAACACCCAAGCTTTGTCAAAGCCAAATTACACATAGTGAGAGGATCTACCTGGTAGAGAAAGACTGTAGAGCACTACTTGTACATGCCAGAGAATTTCACAGAGGCAATATTGATTCACTTAGTTTTTTTTATTTTATTATGACTAAGTTCCAGACCAGCTGATGGCTTTGTTCAGAGAGTTTTACAATACCTCTGATCACATTTGAAGTTTTTGTAAAAGAATGCACATAAAATGCTGGAGACGTGTCCAGTCATTACATTATTCATGTGGGGTATGTTGTAAAGCCAGAAGAGGGTGAAATTTTAAAGACATTCCAAAATAAATGAAGAGCCTAGATACAAAAATTTTCTGAAAAAGGATCTGTATTAACTTAGAGTGTGAGAACTTTCATTTCTACCTATAAGGATGCATGCATTATTCTTGATACCCAGGTGTGTATGTCCAGTTGAATCAGCTGTATAGGCATTTATAACTTGGAGAAGTTCTTTGTAATGTGTTTCTCTTGGCAGCCAAACCTATATCCTTAATGAAGGCATCTAAAAGGGAAAGGACAATTTGTGATGAAGTCAAAAAATCTGCTCAGACTGGATAGATATCAATCTTTTCTGTATAAGAACAAGTTTATAACATACTCTGTGTATGTGGCTCATGCTATAAAATAGAATGATTATAAAAATGTATTTGCATCAGATAATCAGATAACTCACCCATTCTAAAAAGAGCCACCATAAGATTTTTAGCAGAGATACTGGTATGAGTCTTGAAGAGAAAATTCAGGCAAAAGATCATCAGATGCAGAGAGCACTTGCATTGAAAGCAAAATCTGTATTTTGTATCTCTTTCTTTTACATTTGACCAAAAGTTTGGATGCATGCAAAACTGAAGGTTTTTTATAAGTTTATCATCTTGGGTCATGCAGAGTCTGTTCAATAAAAAGTCAGATTTATATGTGCATAGAGGTAGGTCAGAATCATTTTTCTGACATCTTTTGAGTATTTCTGGGAATCAGAGTGGGGAGATTTTTCAAAGTGCTTAAAGAAGGATTTGTTAGTAAGGAAAGCAGCAATTCCAAACAGAATGAATTATGCTCCATTTTTCTTTGTCTCCAGAAACCACTTCCTTTCCTGAAAGCATCCAAACAGCCAAAAGGCACTAGTGACCAAACAACATAATTACAAGTAGAACTAATTACACAAATTAATCTTCTGAGACCTACTGTAGACATGGGGAATACATATGAAGTTAAAGTTTGTATTCTCAAAATTCGGATATGTTTGAGTCTCTGGTTTTGGCATAGGCCTGTCCTACTTCCAGCTAACTAGTTTGCTCATGTTTTCTTTGGATATTTTTCCCAAGTGTGCTTTTTCACTGTGACTCATGCAGGATAAAGCAAACAAGGTTGGAGTGTGTGAAGGCAAGCTTCCGGAAGAGTACGGAGTCACACTATATAAATCCTACACATATGAAAAACCTGTTGTCTTTGCAAGCCCATAGAAACATTCTCTGGCTGGAGCAATGCCTATAACTTACAATTGATTAGTGGGGGTTTTAGTTTTTTTTTCTTTTTCTTTTTGGATCCCATTAGATAATGTATTATGCATTGCAGAAAAGAGTGGCTTGAAAAATAACGCAGAAATACATTCAAGCGGTTAAACACAAAACGAATCAGGAAGGTGGAAAAACTGGAAATTTTTGAATAACCCCCTTGAAGCTATTATGGTTTTTTTCAGCTAGTAGGGGAAATTTATGGTGGCATGCAAAAGGAGTCCATAAGTGAACAGTTTAATGTGGGACAAAATGGAACTTCATTGGCTTTTGATGCCTTGTCTTGATTTTGTGTTATTCTAAATGGTAAATGCCATAATATTTTTTTGTATCTTTTAAACTGTTAAGTAATAGTAAGATGTTTCATCAAGAAAATATTAGTGATATTTTAAATTCTCATTTACAACTTAAGTAGCTGCAATGCTCTAATCCTGCTATAAGTGTCTCTTAAATTCACTGATGACATCTTAAAACTTGGCGTCAAATTACATTTAGGTAGTGGAGTTTGAGGGAGGAAAAATGTGTATATTTTTATTAAAAGTATATTGATGTGGTGTTTGTAGCCAAGTAAAGGCTGTAAAAAACATTGGTGACTTTATCCTGTTCTACTATACCAAACCCACCAATGACACAGCCATTAGACTATGAAATCTTCCCTTTATTTTAAAAATACATCATGCCCCTCTCTCTCTCAGTGGGATAATCAGGTGTTATGGCTTGTGAATTTGTTGGTATTCCTATCATTTTGGGAGTGTCCCTCCACTTATTTGAATGCCTTCTAGCAGTGCATATCCAGTGGAAGAAGAAAACACAATTATTAGATGCGAGTCTTCATTGCATTTTCCTTGAAGCTTGTATCATCTGGGATTGTGGGACCAAGGAAAAAAAAGCAATTAATTGAAATTTGGGGAGAAAAACGCAATTTTTATTCCCCATGACTCTGCTGAAAAAAGCTCTGAAATTCTAATGCTTCAAAATGCAGGGGGCAAAAACATCAAGAACTCAAAAAAAGCCTCCAACTTCTTCTGAGTTAAATCAGTCTCATTATTTGAGTGTGCATGTAAATCATGCTTGTTGAGTGCTTCAGATTACTGTTTCAGAGGTTTTCTAGGTTGTATTTTTTGGTTGTATTTATTCTATGAATTACTTTATAGCTTGTTGGGGTTTTTGGAGGTGGGAGGTTGTGTTGTTTACGTTTGTGGATTGATTGCGAACAGTTTCCCAGAGAATATTCAATATCTAAAATTTCAGCTGGGTTGATTAGCTGTGAATGCTCACATATGTTGTGTGGCTTTGTTCCAGTTCCTGAATTCAATGAGCATAACAACTGTGGCAGACTGGATTTTGAAAAGTATTGATGGTATCTGGAAGGCACCAGTTTTCTTCAAGTCTTTTTGACAAATACAGAGAGAGGGATAGGTCCCATTCAGGGACCTGAATGGAACAGGACATAAGGACACTAATGACACTTCCCTCTACTTTCTTAGGTGGCTGTACACACTCTCCAAAATACAGATTCTTTCATGACCTTGAGTAGCAAAAGGGGTTGGTGCTGCTGCTTGCTGCAAGCCTTTTTTCCAAGGCTTACTCAGCTGTCACAGGTGAAGCTCCAAGACTGAATTTAAGCAGAAGCAACAGTGGGATGTAGTGGAACTAGGGAGAAATGCTGTCATGAACACAGATTTCTGCAGATAAAAATTATACTTCAAGGCCTGTAAGCACATGTTATTCATTGAACAAAAAGGGCTGCATTTGTTAATTTTCTTTCTTTGGCATGATTGGCAGCCTGTCTGTTGAGACAAGACAGAATAACAGCCAGGGAGAGGTTTGGTGGGTCAGAAGAGTAGGCAAGCAAATCTGTCTAGCATATGGAAGTCTGAATGTTGCAGCACACAGCCTGGGAC
Source organism: Camarhynchus parvulus (assembly GCF_901933205.1). Classification (NCBI taxonomy): domain Eukaryota; kingdom Metazoa; phylum Chordata; class Aves; order Passeriformes; family Thraupidae; genus Camarhynchus; species Camarhynchus parvulus. The sequence goes on along the minus strand of NC_044572.1, from coordinate 63,587,986 downwards.
AGGCACTGCCTTTTTAACTTCCCAGAAATCCAAACATCAGTGCCATTCCTTCAGTCCAAAGGAAGAGACATTTGGCTTAAATGGGTGGGACCTAACAACTGTAATCAGACTATTTGTGGATGTGTTTCCTTTTCTGGAGCTTACAGGCAAATGTGTTGATAAAGGGTCTCAATGGTGAGTGTGTTCTAAGAGAGGGCAACCAAGAGCTTTGCATTAGAATCAGCAATGTTCTCCTTATTTCAGTGCAGAGCTAGTTGCATTTTCTTTTGTTCTTTCAACAGGTTAGTAATTACTGTTGCAGTAATTAGGCATGATGGAGAGTATATAAGACAATAAATGGTTATTCTGTGCAGTAGTGGGGGATATTTGGTGCCAAGCTTATTATTTTCAGTCAAAGCTAATTATCTCTATTATAATACATGACTCTCTTCCTTGAATTATGAGTGGGAAACTACTGAATAGATTTTATTTTTTTTTCAAAGTGCCCTGAACCATGGAGAGAAATGAAAATTAAAAACAATGAAAAGCTTGTTAGACAATGAGACGACTCATCTATAAAGCTATTTCGGATAGAGGAGTTTTTTCCCCCTCCTCTATCGTCTACAGTTATATAAATATCAAATGCTTATCAGGAAACAAATTGCTGCATTACACATGGTACGGGTATAAAAGTTTAGTTCAGACATCAGAGAAGCCGGTGTGGATTCAGAGGGTGGCAGGCGGGGAGCGGCACGGCCAGTGGGAAGCGCTGGCTCTGGCCGAGGTCAGCCCCGGCCCAGCTGTGCTGCCCTCGGCCCGGCCGGCCTCCGTGAGCAAGGGATTTGCAGATGTTCTATCAAGCGCCTTTGAGAAACACTGCCTGCCCAGAACTGTCATCTGTTCTGCTTGTGTTTAGGGCCTGCCCTGGAATCTGAGCAGGGAAGCGATGTCAGAAGGGATTATACCCTCTGGCTGGCTTACCTCGAGCGGTAAAGCCGGCAGAGAGCGTGACTTTGACTGGTGGGGTTTGTCTGCTCGGCAGATGCTACCCTGTCATTGATTAATAATGCAACCGTCCCTGCTCCCCTTACATCATGGTTTCAATTTGTAGCGGTGACAAGGCCGATCACCTTTCCCGTCTTAGCCGGCTTACACCATCCCCTGGGTCTGCTTTGCCCCACACATCCGAATCACGCTGTAACTCGACCCCCTGACTGGTGGAGCCCGTAGCAGAGCTGCAGCTCGCTGCCAGCGCCCACGGCCGCAGCTCAGGCGGCTCCCGGCACCCCGCTCCCAGCCATGCCCGAATCACCTTCCTTGGGGTCTGGGCAGCGAGGCTCGGTGGGAGGAGCTGGTGCAGGGCTACGCTTTGTCTGTGTGCACTGACAGCCACCGACAGCGAGGACAGCAAAGAGCTGGGAAGCGCTCCTGGCTTCTGTGTTCGCAAAGCAGTCATTGAAATACCCTCGTCAGGCTCTGTCGGGTGATTGATGGGGCAGTGGGAAAGGCAGCTGGTTGCTGTTGCTGTTTGTCATGGAATGTAAATACTCCTGTCTTACAGAGGGCATGGGGCAGGGAATTGTGTGTCTCTGTCTGTGTGTGTGTGTATGTATGTGCAAAGTTCTGCCATTCCCTGCTTTCCACACAGACTTTTCCTAATTTAAAAAATGTTGATTTTAATTGAATTCCCTACAGAAGAGAAGCAGTAAAGCTTTCCTGTGAATTTACAAGGCAGCTTTCCTTAGAAATTCTGTAGTGTGCTTTTCCATGTGCTACACAACAGATGTTTGAAGCTGATCGGTGTCATGTGTTGCATTTTGTGGTACTTTAATACGTGCTTCTGAGAGACAAGCAGTACAAAGAGGAACCCAGGCTCTAAGATGGATATAATTTTCACAGTGCTGGCTTTGGTTACTCCAGTAAAACCACATCAAACTATCGCTGTGATGCTCATTTGCAGGCTAGGCTAAAAGCTGCTTCATTCCTGGCAGAAATTTCATCCTTTACCTGCGCATTAATTTTTCCAGCGGTGCCTTGCACCACACAAAAGCTCTGTTTATTGACTTTATAGATTTTCATACTTCTCATAAAACTACAAATCAGACTTTCTCTGTTTTCTTTGGTAATGACATTGTTAAACAGAGATGATGTCACTAAACTGCTTTTTTGATTATGTAGGTTTTATTTATTTAAATTTATAGTGCAATACAAATTGTCTTTCTCAAATTAAGCATGATCTTGTGACCTCTTTGCAAGGAACTTACACAGAAGATTACTGTGTCTGATGTTCATCACTGTGCTATCCCAAATCTTAGCTCAGGTCAGTGATTGCATTGTGAGAGCTTCCTTTAGGAGTGTCTAAGCTGAGCCATAGCAAAGATACCTTACTAATTCACTTTCTTGGTGTCACTGAACATCCAGTTTGATGAAAATGAAAGATGCTTATCACTAAACTGTTCATAGATTCTATAAGGCTGTAGCCATATATTCAATAGGAGTGACAGAGGATTAAAAAATAATAATAAAAACAGGAGCTGCTCAAAGGTGGTGTTTCAGATTTTTTTCCATAATGTCCCTATCAGTTAAGATAGTCAGTGGATGAGGAACAATTCGCATGCATTAGCATTCAATACTGTTTATGTACCTGAAAGAGTGTTTTAAGATAGAGCCCTGGAGTGGCTAAAGGCTAATAGAAGCTGTGTAAGAGCTACTAAGAAAGCATTAGTACGTAAAGTTAAGACAACACAGTCAGCTATACTTTAAATTGCATCTAAATAAGGATATAAAATATTTATCTGAGATGCAGGAGAAGTGTAAGCCTCTTGACTTTCACAAGGCAAATATATCTCTAGCACAAACAGATGAAAATAGAGACAGTTTTAACATAATCAAATATGTAGCATTCAGTCCCTTCATTCCTTGGCCTGAGAATCCAAAATTTAGTAGCTAACAAGTAAATATTGTAAAACATGGTATTAGCTGATTAGATCTGGCAAGAAACAAAACTCCAGACTAGGAACCTGCAGTAGCAGAGAGGAGGAAAATCCATTAAACATACGCAACAGTAACTCACAATGATAATCTTATAGAGATGTGTCTGCAAACTGTAACTCAAAAAGCCAAACTAACACATTTACAGCTTCCAACATCTCAACAGAATACCTTTAGATGCCATTAGCCTATTTTTGTTTTATGTCTCTTTTGTAGTGGCAACTTAACTGTTTTAAAGTGTATCTCTGTGGGAATTGATGGGTTTTATTATGTATGTTTTTGTACTATAAGAAGGAGAATGATCGATTTTATTTATCCTCATGCTGGTTGTTGTTGTTTGGCTGTGAGACAAGGTTGCTATCAACAGAAGGGATGAAGCATGAGGTAATGACTTCAACTTAAATGAGAACACTTGTCATACCTGCTTTTTGCTTGGACTGATCATCAAGTATCAGGGCACAGTCAAATGCCACGTGTGTTTTCTTTCATGTTTACAAACTGGCAAGCTTAATGGAAGGTAAACTTTGACATTTCTTAACAGTTTCCTTTGCCCTTGAAATCCAAGCTACTAGTACTGTGCTAAACTATTTAGGATCTACTGAGAGTCAGTGGAACAGTTCATATGTCTAGTTTGCTTAAGTATTCCCTGACCTGATTCTCCTTTGCCAAGAGTGTGTTTCACTTGTTCCAGCCTTTTCCCACAAACTCCAGGACCTGGGATTCCTGAAGGCCAGTCCGGCTACCAGATAAAAGCAGTGTTCAATACTTTGGCCTTTTCCATATCCTGTGTCACCAGGTCCCCAGTCTTGCTGAATAATAGGCTCACATTTTCCCTAGCCTTCCTTTTGTCACACATGCACTTATAGAAGCCCTTCTTATTGTCTTTGGTATCCTTCACCAGATTCAGTAACATTTGGGCTTCGGTGTAACTAACTTTGTTCGTGGGTGCTCAGACAATGTCTCCATATTCCTCCCAGTTTATCCTCCACCCTCTGTATGCCTAATTTTTGTGCTTTAGTTGGTCTAGGAGCTATTCTTTTGTCCTGACATTTTTTAAAATTGTTGAGATGTACCTCTTTTGATCTTGGAGGAGATAGATGATCCTTCAGTATTATTCAGCTTTCTTAGGCCTCTCTTCCCTCCAATGCCTTATCTCATGGGACTCTTCCAAGCAGATTTTCGAAGAGGCCAAAGTCTGCTCTCCTGAAGTGCCCAGTGTTTTGTGCATGATTTTTGCCCTCCTCTCTGCCCTCAGGATCCTGAACTCCCCCATCTCATGATCTTTTCAGCCAAGGGTGAAAAGACCTTGATCTTCACATTCCCAATGAATCTCTCCTTGTTGGTGGGCATGAGCGGCAGAAAATTTCTTGTCATTGGCTCTTGTCATTCATGCTCTCTAGAAACCTCCTGGATTGCTTATTGTCCTGATATGTTGTCCCTCCAGCAGATATTGGGGTGGTATAACTCTCTCAGGAAGTCCAGGCGTGCAAATGTCATGATGAAGTTGCTTAAACCATTAGGATAATCCAGTGAGGGAATGGAAAGAACAATACTGATGATAGAGAATATTTGTGTTAGTGCAGAACTGTGGAAATACATTCTGTCTTGCATACTGCCTGCTGAAAAGGTTACTACAAATATCCCTCTTTATACTGGGGACTTATTACCCACACTAGATTTACTGTCCCCTCAGACCTGTGGTTCAGCTTCATGGGGGCCACTTAAACCTGTTCATGTCAAAAAAGAACCTGAGTGAACAAAGACTAAATATTTTAATATTTTCAGCCAATTTCACTCATTTTGCCTGAAGCACACTCTCTCCCTAGCAGGTCAGCTTGCTGTAACCTCTGGCAAGGGTGAGAGGCAGCTGGGAAGATCATCATCTTCAGCTGGCATAACTGGATCTGTAAAAGGACTTCTATCTTTGGCTTTTCTCCACTCTAGACATACTCTGCATATGACTAATTTGTTTTTTAAAAGAAAGCCACAGAACTCTTACCCAAAGAATTCTGCTGCCACAGCATTCCTACTGAGAAGAAGATTGAGCTATGGTCTTGTGTTGGTCTGGGAGGTGAGAAGTCTGATGGTGTTTGCAGTTATTGGTCTAACCTAGAGTGGAATGGCTGGTCAAGAATTATACAGGGATTGAGAGAAACGCTGCTCAGAAATGAGACCTTCAACATTTATTTATACTCCTGAACCTGCCTGAGTCTTGAGCATTGGAATCATGAGGAAGAGACACCATTTGAAAAAGACAGAAAATAAAAAAGAGCGAGGAAATACTGTATCAACTGGAGTCTGTCAAATGCAAATATGAGAAGTCAAATGCTTTGTGAAAGGGTCTTAAATTTTTGCTGTTTTCTTTGACTGACAAGCAGTGTCATCAGGAACTAAAACTTTATTCCTGGACCCATGTGGACCTGAAGTACTAGCTTCTTCTTCTAACTTGGCTAGCTGCAATTTGCCAAGTTTTGCCTAAAGTTCTTATCATTAATATCAATTTTAATTTAGGAAAAATTTAGACTCCATTGATGGGACCATATCTCAAGGAGGATTGATAAAAATAGACTCAGCTACAGGAGAACTCCTTCTCACATTAAAGTAACACCTGGTACTGCTGGATGAACAGGGACTTCCTGAGGAGTCTGCAAAATCTGGTGTAAAGAGCTAAACTCCTCTGGCAGAGATCCATGACAAATTGCCAGAAATGAGAAGAGTCACCCAGGTATGTTCAAGCTCTGCACTCCAGGCAATTGAGTACAGGGCTCTCGCTTCCAAAATGAACTGTTGAAGAGGAAAAAAGTCCTTTAGCTTCTGATATCTGTGACAAACTGGGCACATTCTGACATCCTAGCAGCCATAATCCCCCTCTTCGCTTTTCTGCTTCATCTTTTGTGGATTGTGAATGCCACAGGCCTTAGAAGTTCACTTGCAGGTTTTTCATTGTGCTTCCATCACTGTCGCCCCTACATCTCACAAAGCTAAATGTTTTTTCAAGATTTCCTTAAAATCTGTATTGTAAACCAGAGAATGGCATGCCTTTTTTCATAACCCAGAAACTAGGTGTTAATTCCACACTGTAAGTCAAACATTCAGAATGGTAACAGCAGGTGAGGAGGTGCCTTAAGACACCCATCAGATGCAGATTTCAGATTATTTCAGAGCTGGAAGTTGCTTTTTAATAGATTTGTGTGGTAGTACTAACAACGGATGTTGTTGCAGTTATTAAATACACATTCTATAATAATGGAAAACAAACATAAAAGGGGTCTCATGTGAACCCAAGAGCCAATGTGTTACAAGAACAAGAAATAAAGGGAGAATCAGTAAGTATTAAGAACCCATAACAACTCAAGCAACTGAGTTGTGCATTTCTGGATGTGTTGGAGATTTTCCACAGATATTTCCTATGGAAAGAATTTATGAATCAAAGCATAAGAGTTGTCCAGGGAAGATTGGTCCCACATGGATACTGTTGCTGTTTTAAATCACCCAAATCTTCAAAACTATTCACTATGAACAGATTGTATTCATAAGTACAGGAAGCATTTGCATTTAGCATAGCTAAATTAGCTGAAGCAGAAATGAACACACTCCATGTAATGTTTAACCAGAAAATAGAACAGTTGTATGGTCAGAGTGAGACATTTGGAGGGGGAAGATAGAGCAAGCCAAATTTTGCTCCTGGTTGGGTTTTTCATAGGAGTGCAGCAGCATTGTTCATAGCAAAACATGGCTGGATTAATTTGCTTTCAACTTGCATTGGCATTCTTGTCAGTTATTATTTCCTACTTAGGCAGAAAGAAGAGCTGAAACCTCCATTTTTAGCATCATGGAAAATGGCTAAGACTATTTACTCTGAAGGGACCTATTTAGTATATATTTGAGGAAAGAGATGCACCATTTATCATATTTTATTTTAAATAATGCTGTCTGGGTATCAGTACATTTCCCTTCTCTCTTTCCTCTTCAAAAACTCCAAAGCAATACCATTCATAGGACAAATTTTGACTTAAGAGCATGAGGTTACGAACCACCTCAACTCTTGTAGAAGTAAGGAGGGTAAGAAAGGTAAGGGTAAGAAGGGTAAGGGAAGGTAAGGGAAGAAGGGTAAGAAAGGTTTGTGGATACCTTTGTATTCTCAGACATAGTTAGCAATTCACATCAGTGAAACTTCAGATTAAAAAAAAGGACCTGGAGTTTTCTTTTAGTTATCTTTCCTGGAATAAAAGTTTTGGAAGCAGCTTACTTGTATTAGGAAGATTGTACATCTTTAAGTTTATTAGATAACACACCTACACGTGCAAGAAGATTAAGGATGGGCAGAAATGTTACCAAAGTTTCATAATGCTTATGCAAATATTTTTCATCTAGAAATATCCTGAGTGCTAGGATCCCTTTAGTTTCCCAGCTTCATCCTGGACAGATTCAGTGAAACACATCATATTTATTACCAAACCTTTGGAAATGCAAATATACCTCAGCTTAGAATTTTAGTTAAACTCAACTTGTTTAGTTTGTTTGAAACAGCATTCCCATGATTAGAAAGTTTACTGTTTGTTGTCAAGCGATGCAGAGAATTGCACTGAAAGGTTCAAGGTTGAAACCTCCCTGGGGTAGAAGCAAATTTATCTGTCTGATGCTGTCTAGTTCTGGTGGGTGTGTCAGTCACATTTTTAATACACCATTTGTCCAACACTGGGAATTTTCACTCAAGACTGAATACACCACAGATTTTACTGACCAGATAATCTTAAACCCTCTGGAGCTATATGGATCCAAGCATATGCTAATGTCACGTTAAGAGGAGTTGGGGGTATATCCCTGCCCTGGTTCCTCCTTTCCTACAATTCCTCTTTGCACTTTGATTTTCATGTCCACCATGTGAGCTGCAAGACAGTGGACATACCCAGTTTCCCCTTGGTCTGGAAACAAGGTGATTGTGACTGAAAGGAGCACTGCAGAGTCTCTCCCACAGTCTCTACCACTTCGTGTTCAGTGGGGCTTTTCTCAGTGAGGTTCTTGCATGCTGATGCAGCGTCATGGGGTGGTTACTGCTGTTGCAATATGTTCTCTAAGACATGGGATATCATCCAGTTCCTCTGATTTCTCACTCCAGCATCTCTCCAAGAGGAAAAAGTGAAAGCCTGACATGACAATATTCAGTTATTCTTACTGTACAAGGTACAAGCAAAACATCTACCGTTAATAATGGATGTTTTAAAACCATAAACTCGTTGTCCATATTCTTTAACAGTTGCAGAAGAAAGTTGTTCTTTCCTGAAAATATTGAAGCAGATGGGAGCGGTGTGAATGCCAGAATAACTCTACAAATTCTACTAACATGAAACAGTTTTGGACAGTTCAGGACATCTGGAGTGAATATGGGAGAGGGAAATGAAAAATTTCTTGAATGTACTTAAAGGCTGAAATAGAATTACAGTGGCACAGACATGCAGAAACTGAATGAAATACACACATGGATATGGCAGAAGGCTTAAAAGGAAGTCAGCCTGCTAGGAGCAGAACTATTTTTAGTCTCCTAATGAAGAAAGCAGCTGTATTTGAGAAAGTCAGTCACTCACTGCTTGGAAAATCAGCTGGAGCTCTTTCTGGGTCCTGGTGTTCTGGTTGTGAGAGGAAAATCTTATGTGTAAGCTCTTTGAGCCCTGGAGAACCTTAAATGGCAGTCATCTTGGCTTTTGAAGCACAGTTGGGAGCTTCTTGGGAACAGATTCACAGACTTCTGTTGGAGCCCATGGTCACTCTGTGGTGTTCAACCATTCTTGGAATGAGCATTTCTTCAGGAGACAGCAAGGATCTGTCAAAGTGCTCTGAGATGTGCATTGAATATAACATTGAGTTTTGCCTTTTTTTTTTTTTTTTGTTATGTGCTATGCAGCTTGTTATACAATGTTTATTTCCATTCTTAATTTCCCCAAAGCTTTGCTGAGGTGCAGGAGGCTGTTCAGTTTATTGTAAAAGCCCTGTTTTCTTATCTGTGTAGTGCTTGTGTTAGGAATGGGCGTGGAAGAGAACCACTTATTTTACTGCTCTAGTGAAACTTGAATTGTGAAAAATTGTGTTGCTGATCCTAATGTACCATCTTCTTTGTATAGAATAAGCCCTTTTGTAAGGTTTCTTTGGTATAAAAAAGAGAGATTTTTTTTCTGTCATATTGCTGAGCTAAACAATCAAAGTGACTTATGTGTGTCCTGGCTGTGACAAGAATGGACAATAGTTATCGCCATGTCAAAACCATCAAATGTGCTTGCTGGAAGTAGAAGAGACAACTTGATTTTTCTGCTGAGGAACCATTTTTGAACTAGTTTAAGTAGATGCATCATAAGAGGATGAATTGAGAGAAAAGGGACTTTAGCTTCAAACCATTGTTGGGGAAGCCTGACCACAGCCATCTGCCTGAGATGGCCTGGCATTCTTCAGTGAGAGGATGAGATTAGTGAGGAGGCCATCTTGGGTTTGGAAACCTGATCCTGCAATTGGTCAGTCATTTTCAGTCAGTGGTCACCTGCCCAAACAATCAGGAACTGAACAAGATCTCAAAGGTGGGAGGAAGGCAGGATATGGAAGAAGAAATGCCATGGAGAGGAAGCTGGAACCAGGACTTCAGGTTCCCCTGGGCAGGTTTGCCAGGCTTCTTCAGTCCAGCTCCCAACCTTGCATTTGATTTCTTTAGAAACATGTTTTTTCTTGTCTGTCACGTGCTTTAATACATGAAGTGTCTTGCACAGTGGGGGCCCATCTTGTACGTAGCTATGTGAATGCTCAGAAATTGGAAGGAGGGGAAGGGGCTGTATGCACCTCATCTCCTTTTGTAGTAAGACTGTAGTCTGGGGAAGAAGTTGATGCTCTCAGCCTCTTCCCATTTGCTTGTCACCTGCCAAGTGTTTGCAGAAGACTGTCTGTCTTTAATTCCTGGCACAGTTTCTTGTCCCTAAATCTGGCTTCTGCTTGAGCAATATCGTTTTAGAAAATAATCTCAAAGTATTGAAAAGTGGGAAAACCATTGACTGAATTGTATAAGGGGCAATTACATGAGTATTTATTCTGGCATCAATCAGGCAGCTTGGGGACAGTGACCAGCAGCTAGTGAGGGAGCAGGAGCCTCCTTGCCCGACTGAAGGGCAGTCAGTGCTTTCTGACACAAACACCTGGAGTTCTTAGATGGTTTCAGTAGAGCCTGTTTTTGCATAAACCATTTCTATTTTCCCATTACTCATATGTGCCTTTGTTAATAACATAATGTAAATAATTCTCTGCTGGATTTGGCATTCATTTAAACAGGTGTAACACTAAAGCAGTTGTAATTGGTTTCGGTGTTCCCAGCCTTCTCTCCAGCTGCAGTTTCCAAAGGAGTTTACTTGTTTTTGCTTTTGAAGGTTTGTTATTACCATAATTCACTCATCAGTCTTCTGCTTTTCATGTTAATTTACTTTTATAACCTGGTAGGAGGCAAGATGAAATGTTTTAGGCTGCATCCTAAGGTTATTCTTTGAGTGGCCGGTGTTTTAAATGGTTGGGATGGGCATTGGCAAGAAGAGGTTTGCGATATTTACAGTCTTCAGAAATCTGTGTAAAAGTAAAAAAAAATGCTTATCCTGATTCTGTATAAATACCACATCCAAAGCACACCTGTCTTCTGCCATGTGGGCCAGCTAATTGGTTTTTGATCTATTTTTACTCTTCTTAGTTGAAAGGCAATTTTTTTGTTAAATTCCACAGAAAGCTCTAGAGCTGTTTTAAGGGTTTGTTGCTGTGAAAAATAGCTGTGTTTCTGTTTTTTTAAAAAGCATTCTCAAGGAATAATTACAATGATTGAGAATGCTCCTTAAAAAAAACCCAGAAGCATGTACATTTTTCATAGCTACACGTCTCTAAAATGTCTTTGTGGGTTTCTTCACATATTCAGGAAACTTTTAAAAATAAAAAGGAGCAAATCTATCTCTGAGCTTGGCAACAGCTGAAGTTTATATTTCACAAGTATCTGAAAATGGTTCCTCCCCATTTGCAGACGCAGATGCCAAAGTTTTAAACTGACAGTGCAAAGTTTATGTTGCAAGCTTTGTAAAGGCACAAAGCAGCATTTTTCTGCTCTGTGCCAGTCCTGCACTTCTGCATGGCTGGGATGAGGCCTTGTTGGACAGTGATTATGATTATTGTTTATGAATTCCTGGCCTTGCGGTCGTGCGGAGCAGCAAGTCGGCATTGTTGAATCAGGAACTGTAGACATGAAAATAGCGAAAAGGTTGCCCCCGCTGCTAAACTTTTGGCAGTATTTTGTATTCCATTCTTGTCTGTATTAAAACACAGAATGTAGTGAATGGGCCAAACCCTGAAATCCTTATTTGGTTATTATGAAAAGAGAGAGAAAAGGCTGTGATTCATTAGGAGAGAGATGAATAAGAGACTGCAGAAAAGGTCTGCAAGGTAGCTGAGAAGTTTAATTTCTCTTGTGTTACAGCCCAGTAACACAAGGGTTGTCCGAGCACAGCAAATGGGGGCTCTATCAGAAGTAATGCTTTAAATTGTCCTCATGCTGAGGCAAACAGGAGTGATGTAAGGAGATGCCTGCTGCTTATGTGATATGTCTAGGCATGTGTGTGCAGGGTCAGTTGGAAAAGCTGGGTAAATTCATGCCCCTGCAAAGATGTCTCAGGTGGAAATCATTGCATGGGATGCTGCTGAAACCAACTATTTCAAAAGATTAATTCATAGATTTTTGTACTTTTTGTTGTTGTTGTTGTTACTGGGAGCACAAAATACCTGTTACCTATTACTTCAAAAAAAGGGATACAGGAGAGGGAACAAAACCCGTTGTTCCAGCAGCAGAGCAGTTGCTAAGTGGCAGGTCATTAATCCTACTTCAGTATATTGCTGGGAGCAGCAGGAGTTACAGATGTTTGATTGCATCATCACAGTATAGTCTCTGATGATGGTGGTTTGAGTTGTTGTAATCCCACAGAAATTATACTTTGGCTTCAGTGCTTTGGCCTGCCTGAGCATGACTGATCGTTATCTGCTCTTCGAGATTAGCTGAAAGTTCCTAGCTAAATGCTCTGAACTTTGTAGCAGAAGAGGATGAATTTGGGGGCCAGGTCTGTGAAAATGATGCACAAAAAAAGACTGATGTGTTTATTCCCTTGTTCTCCCTGGCATAAATGGAAAAATGAGAGCAGTGCACGGCTCAGCCTGTCTGCTTGGGATACATTCAGCTACTTAACTCCTGGCACAGGCCACTACAACCATGGTAGTCTGCATGTCAGCAAAGGCTAGAGGGTGTTGTAAGTAATACTGGGATGCAAGTTCTTGTTCCCTTCTCCCCTCTTTTTACGTCAGATGCTGAATGAGTCGCACGTGCAGGTTTGTGAGGGGGGTGGTTCAGCTGCTCTGCCTCACACTCCCCAGCCCTCCCTGATCTTGTGTCCCAGAGAATCTCAAAGATAATTTTAGTAAAAGGGTGTTCTGGGTGCCCTTTGGCTCATCTGTTTACAAAGTCACAAAGTCTCTTCTCATTATTTTTCAGGGATCAGAGGGGACAAAAGTTTAAACATTAGCTCAGTTATTTAAACCCTGTGGCAATGCCAGTCTGCTTGGCACATAGTGTTGAATCTAGTGATAAGATATTCAACCCACTAATGACCCTCACAGCGTTGTAAGAATTATGCTGATTAATTCTCTGTGAAGGATAGGAGGGACAAAGCTTCTTCTATGTTTTATGACAATTGCTAGTCAAAAAATCTGCCAAAAACCTGGGCTTAGAGATCTTTGCTGTTGCCCTCCAGCAAACCCTGATTTCGTGGTGTCTTCTAGAGTATTCCTAGATAAGCAATACGGCAGATGAATACCAAAATTAAAAAACAGTTCCCCAGTAAAAGCTTTGTGCCTGAAAATATTTTCAGGATATAATTACGTTTTTGTCCACTAGATGGCTTTTCTCCCCCTGCCTGCGAGTTGATAGAGCAATTGGAATAAACCAAATGTAGTCTATCTAAAATTATATTACTTACAACTGAAATCAGATATTTGTTGCACTTTGCTCAACATTTTCTATTTACATAGAGCATGCAGGGCATATATATCCTGTGATGTATATTTTTAATAGGTGGAACAAATCTTCTGTACGTTGGCACAGAGAAAAATGCAAGTTAAGATGTTTTACCAAATTGTTAGCAAACAAACAATGTTTGCTTATTATATGAAATTATCAAAGACCACGGGGCACATTCTGTGGTTGTTAAGTCTCTAGCAGCAACACTGAAAAAATAATGTAAAATCTTCCAGACCTTATTTTGGTTTGATTGTGAGTTTTTAGGAATCAGAGGAGTTCCTCCCCTTACCCACCCAGTTTGTAGTATAATAGTAATTAAGGACGTTTGGAAGCAAATTTAGGTTCTGCAGTCATTATAATTAAGTAGGACAGATGTACAGAACTCTGCATTATGTGGCTTAAGCCAAATCAAATGGCTTGCCAAAAAAAAAAAATTGTGCTATTTACATTGAGAAAAGTCTCAGTTTTAGTGATTGTGTGAGTCCCTCTGACCACTGATGAGATATTAGCAGGGACATGCCTTCACCCTGAATTAGTAAAATATGTGGTATTCAGGTTATAACAGAAATATAATAACACATGCCAACAAGTATTTTATTATTACAATATTTACTCTCTTAAAAAACTAACATGGTAAAATTAAAAGTAATCACTAGGCTGATGTTCACCATTTCACTGAAGAAAATAAAAGAGAATTGGCCTGATTTTATATTAAAAAAATTGCACTCGAGAAACATACCAACGAGGGTAAACACACTAGATGAAGATGAGTGAACCAGCATTTGGGATGTGGGGGGTTTCTGTGAGGAAGTTACTGCAGGAGCCTGCTTGGAGATGCAGTTCCTCCTTTATAGCTAGTGAGTATTTGTTCAGTAGGAAGCTCTCATTTTTAGCTGTTGAAGCAGAGCAGCTCCTTTTTTTTCCTGTCAGCTTCCTGATAGTCACGAGAGGAAAAAAGAAGTAGTGTTCTCATTTCAGCATCCCTCGTCCTCCTCCTTGCTTCCCTGGAAGATGAAGCAAGCAAGCTATTTCTGTTACTCATCTTTTCCTTCAGCATCCTTCCTTCAGGATCTTTCTCTCTTGTGAATTATTCCAGTGCCCATTTCTGTCCCCATTACCAGCTTTTTTAAGCTTCACCTTTGGGGCTTGTTGGGTTTTCCCTGCTGGAGAATAGGCTGGGATCTTTGTAATCTCTATCAGTAGGTGCTGGCTGGTAGCATCGGGATGGAGGAGCAGAACTGCAGTTATTTCTCTGGAAAAACTTCCTGGATTCAGGAAGCCAATGTTGCTACAGTTTGCACTCAGTTTAAGCTTGGAAAGGCAGTTTTTGCTGCCTTGAAGTTTGTTTTCTCTTTTTCTTAACAGAAGCTTAGATTATGTGAGGATCCATGACTGAGACCACTGTACACACTTGCCAGGGAAATCTTGTAACTGCAAAGCATATGAGTGGATTTTTAAGCCCCATTTGACTAATACCAGAAGGATTAGCATGCTATTTTGTTTGATGCCAACACAAGAAAAACGTCATGTGCTTTGAACTGAAGTGTTACATTTACTTGGGTGGTGCTAAGCTGAGGTGATGCAAGTCACTGCTTTAAAAGCCCTGGTATGCTCATGGCCCTGGGTCATGAAGATCTTCAGGCTGAGCCAGCAATTGTGCTACCTGTCATGAATGAATAGGGTGCAGGAACAGCTCTTTGGCTCCGAGAGAGCTGACATTGGGAGTGCAGGAAGTGTGAAACACTTTCTAATCCAGTGGCGTCAGCTAAGCACTTTGGCCAGAAATGGTCGGGGTAACACACAAGCTTAGATCTTTGAGCCTCTAAGCTACCTTCTGCTTCCAGTTACAGCAGTATAAATCCATTGACTTCCCTAGCATTCCTACGCCAGCCTTATTCCAGTGCTCCCAATCGCAGAGTTGAGGCAACTCGAGGGAGGAGAGAGAGAGGTGAACAGAATAAAATTGTACTCTGCAATTTCACTATGCACACTTTCAACCATTTGGCTTGGTAGAGAATATTCTTTCTGGCCACCAAGAGCTGTGAGGCCCCAGTGAACCCTCAGTAGCATTTCCACAGGTGCATCAGTCAGTACTGACATGGGAACCCTTCTCTAGCATGTCAGGTTGTGTGTGCCACTGAATGTGCACTAGTATCAATCCCATTTTTTTAGCTCTGCCCTACTCCAGTCGAGCCATCTGCTGATCATAACCAGAAGAGACCTTGTGAAATCCTCCAAGCCTAACTTGAGCAGTCCAGAAACCATATTAAAAATTATTTAATGGAAGAAAAGCTTCAGCTCAGTTTAAAAATTGTCTGGGATGTGGTGTGTGGGGTTCCTGTCCCTGACACAGTGGGTATCTGGAACGCTGTGAGGCCAGAGCCAAGTGCAAAGGTTATTGGGAAGAGCCAGGTCATGCTAGTCTTCAGGCTTACTGCAGCAGCAGATCCAAGAGGCAGTAAAGAATAGCTTAGCACTCAGTCTTACCTGTGCTGATCTTAGAGAACTTGGCATGAGGAGGCAAAGATTGACCGATGTCACCTTTAACCCATCTTCAATCTTAGCACTGGCCAAAGATCTCCTTCAACCAGTGCCACTTTACTGGAGTTCTGCAGCACTTGTTCCAAAAAAATCCCAAAGTCGGTCACAGCAAGTGCTCAGCTGGAGGCAGGCAGGTCATGTATAAACCAGCTATGTTAGCTCACAGTTCTTGTGTGCCACTGTGCACCCCTGTAAAGACCATGCTGAGGTCCTTTCAACTTCTTCACTGGCCTTTGATCTCCTCCAGCTTTGTGCATTCCTCTCTCAAAGAAAAATGGTTTTTACCACCAAGGAAATCTGTAAAAGAGATTTTACTAACTCAAACACCTTCACTCTGTAAAGGAAATGTAGATTTGATTCCTTTTGTGCATCTGAAATGCTGCTGCCAAACCTGTGCTATGAAAGGTGAGGGAAAACATAGAAAGCTAATAAAAAATAACTGGTGACACCAGAGCAAGAAGATGCGCATGTCACAGATAATAAATTTAGCTCTGCACTGAACATAAAAGGGTTTGCCAAAGTTTTTGCCTGTATTTTCAATTCAGACAGGGGTTTACAACGTTGAAAATAGTCGTCCAGGTTTGATCTCAGCTTGGCCCAAACATGGAATGACTCTGCTGACCTGTCCAAGCACAGGACCTTGGCCAGGCCTCAGGATTGATTTTTTTCTCTGAGTAATCCCAGAGACCATCTCCTCTTCAGACAAAGATTTCAAACACATAGGACTTGCTGTGGCTGCCCTGTAGTATTGGATCAGCTGCATCAACACAGTATCACCTTGCTGTTGTATCTTTCCTTTTAACCCTACTGAAAGATTACAGTGTTTGTTCTCTGGGTTTGATGTGATCTGGTTTTGCTTACACCCTAATGATCAACCATGAAAAAAGTGAGTGACATATACTTGTTATGAATTAGTAAATGCTGTTAGTTAAGCTTTTGAATGTGTGTTTAATTTTCAGGTGGATGCCTAATTACTCTGTGACCTGTTTAGCATTGGAGACTCATTCCTTTCAAAGACTGGAGAAAAAAAGATGTAACATCCAAGCTGAAATGAAAAACACAAAGGATTTTTTTCTGTTTCATTTTAAAAAGATTTCTGAACAAATTTGTTTTCAAAGTAGTTTGCTCTCAGTCCTAAAATGACAACTGCCAGCAGCTAGCTGGGCTAGTCTGAAAAGTAATAAAACTCACATGACCCAAAATTGTACAATACTGAGACCGTTTGTAACTACAGCTAGAGTTATTTGTCATTCTGGAAAAAATAGTGAAGTGTCTGAGGGTTTTCTTTGTTACAGTTTTTCTTTAAAGGGATTTTCTTTTCCAGAGGCAGCAGCAGGAGGGATTTCTGTTGGTTACTTTTTTTCAAACTTAGTGATAACAAACAAGCAATTCAATTTTGGCAGGAAAGTATTGCATCCCATGTTAGAGAATAAATTGTTCCCCTGATGATGTACTGAGTGATAACCCTTCTCAGATGTATGGATTTTTCTGCATATTTGCATAGAAAGTCATTACAGCACCCTGTTAGCTGATAACAGTAGCACATTGTGGCATGTTTCTGCATGTTTTACAACTCCCTGGACAAGCTATTGACCAGGTAGGTCGCTTCCAGTGGAGCAGACAGTCATTTTGTGCGCTTGTTCTTGGATGGAAGATAAGCCTTTTTGCTAGTCTTCAAGGTCCTGTCTCCCCTCTCTCTTTGCATAGACTATGGTACCTTCAGAAATCTCTCTCTTCTTTTTCTGTAAGATTTCTAGTCCGAGACATCACAGGGAAAGAAAGAGAAGAAGGAAAAAGCACAGCTTTTTGAATGGAGGAAAGTCATTCCTCTTACTTGCCAAATTCAAAAAAAGCAGTGCTTGTCCAGCTCTGCTGTTTCAGTGTTGATTTCAGTGCTAAAAATGATGCATGTCTGTTATATTGGAGTGGATTTCTGCAGAGAGCATATTTTCATTCAGATTCATGTAACTATTGACCAGGAACAAGGTTAAATTGAGCCTGTTTAAAAATTAACCCGTTTAAAAAAAATGAATTACATAACGCTGTGGCACTCTTCAGGCAATCCTTGAGCTTTCTAGCATCAAGTCATCTCTGATGGCGTGCAGGCTGCTTTTAAAGGCAAAGCGTTCCCAGCCCTTTCTATGCCTGGGAAGTTCTGTGCTGTTGCTTGAAACTGGTAATTCTCTGATGGTCTTTATATTGTTGTAGTGTGGAAAAGAATATGCACTCTCATTTCTGCATTTATTTTCATGGACACCATTTTTCCAAAATGCACCTTTAAATCTTCCCGTTCTTAATTCCATGCCCCTAAAACAGCTTAAGCACGTTGATACAGGAATACAGGGATACAGGAAAATGCAGGAAACTGTAAGTGCTTTAGGAATCCTCCCTGTCAACACAGCTACCTTCAAGGCTGTGTTTTGAGTGTCAGAGCAGGGGCAGGTGACGGAAGCACGTTAGGAAGCAATAATCCAAAGCTCGTAGTAAATTTAAATCCCCTGGTTCAGAATCAGCTGTGATTCTTGCTGTCAGGAAAACAGAGCTCAGTAAAGGTTAGATCTCTTCTCCTACTGTATTTTCATTCGGGTTAATGTTTAAGCCGTACCGGTGGCTGTGTCCAGGGGAACAGAGGGTGCTTGTACACTATAAACGAGAGGCTGGATGTGTGGGAGCACCTTGGCTGCAGCCGGCCCCAGCCCTGCGCCCGGCGAGCTGCCGGCTCCCCGCTTGCACCGGCTCGCTCATTGGTCGCAGCTATCGCCCTCCTCGCAAGCGCTGCTGCTGACAGGGTATCTCTCCTCGGCTGAGATTACTGCCTATGACCTACTTTGAAAATGGTGTGAACCAAGGTTCACAAACTGTCTTGGAAGGGTGCCACGAGGTTGGTGTGCAAACATGCGCGGTCTGGGAGGCTTCTGGCGGAGCAGAACTGGCTGTCTCCGTGTCCTTCCAGATGCAGCCCGCGTTCCTTTGCCAGCCCCGGCTTCACAATCCATCTTTGTGCTCTCGAGTGCGGCATATTGATTTCCCGGGTAGGCCTGCTAGGTTAGAGAGCCTCTGGCCAATAAGTCCTCCATGCCTTTTTGCTCTCAAAACAGCTGAAGTAGTAATAAAGATGAATAAAGGGCTTCAGGCTGAGCTGTCAGCTGAAGCCTAGCAGTAGTAGTAGTAGTAGTTGTAGTAAAAGCAGTAGTAGTGGTATCAGAATACAAGTCACAAAGGAGAGCTAAGCAGTGACATTTTATTTATACGGTTCATCTGTTTACTCTAATCCAATTGTTTATAGTGTAATGTAAACTTACAATTACCAAAGCTGCTTTCCCTGCCAGCTGAACAGTTTAACCTGTATGCCATTCCAAAATACTGATAGAGGAGAAAATTCCACAGAAAGGAACAGCCTGGAGAATTGCAGTCTGAAAGCTGTACGGGTCTGGGATTTTTTTTTTTTCATTGTCTCCCTTATGTAAGATCTGTGCTGCAGAGGAAAGTTTCCACAGACTCAGAAAGATCATACACAGTTTCAAATCTACTTGAAAGATAAGGCTTTTTTTTTTGTCCCCTCCCCAAGGCTAATATATTACATACCTACTCAGCACAGGGCTGCCTGTTATCTGATAAGATAATTAGCGTCAGACACGAGAAGAAGCATATGTGCTTTTAAAAGGAGCATTACTGAATGTTCACAGAGAGAGTTAAAGAGCACACTTATCAGAGCTTTTCCAGGCAGAAGACTTGTGCTAGTATTTGACTTTGGGTCAAGAAGTCCTTTAATAAATTAGCAATGCAAATGTGTTTTGCTTTATACATGTGGAATTTAAGTGTTTGGGACAGCCACAATAGAGCACTTTGGGGCTTTTTTGCAGATTTAACATGGGCCAAGAGTTCTAACTCAGACTCTGAGTATTTTTTTGTTTGTTTGTTTTATCCTCTGTAAAGACATCTGTTATACATGGCTCTCCATCTTGGCTGCAGGTCAATTTTCACTGACTTCCATGAGCTCCATTATGAAACCCAAGTGCAATCCTCTCTTTGCACCAGGATCAGCCTGTGACTCCTGAACAGACCTGCAGCTTACAAATGCCCTCAGCCACCCCTCCTGAAGCACATGGCTATGGTGAGCAGCCACCACCTTGAGGAAAGTACACCTCATCCTCCAGCTTGCCCCTCCCCTGCCAATTGAGTCACAAGCCCTTGAAGCCACGCTCTAGTACTTTAAAAATAGAGAAAGCTGAGACAAAGACCTCTATCAGCTCTAAAAGCTGAACAACCACTGATGCTTACCCACATCAGGTGGTCTTTGCCAGCTGTTAAACAGCTTAACTGATCCATTGATCACAGGTGATTGAAAGGGAAGAGGCAGGACCTGAAATGAGAACTTGACATCTTGTATTTGTGGGTTCTGTTTGTGAAGCAGCTGGCCCAAAGGCAGGAGCTCCTGTCCGAGCATGCCTGATGGATCTGCTGCAGCAAACCCTTCTGGCCTGACAGTTGTAAGAATAAATCTCATAAATGAGCTGACATTTTGGCCTGGTAGGGCCTTTCGTAACCCTCAGCTGGGAGCAATTATTTAATGAAAAATTTTAATAGATTAATAGTTTGCCCATGAGTTTTTAGCACAGAAGGCACTGGGTTGTTTTGAGTAATGGTTGTTTTCTTTTAATAGCATGTGTGGAGCTTTCTGGGGGATGTGGCAGTGTTCCTCACCTAAAAAAGCGGGGATGGGACTCTGAGAAATGTGCAGTGTCCTTGTTACTTTCATCATTTGGTGTGACTGTGCTAGGTGTGATGGCAAGCAGAGGAAACTGCAGCCAAAACAGGGGTTCAGTTCTGGTCCCTGTAACAGGAGAAGGATAAGCATTTTCAGCCTAGCCCAAAGGGGACACAGATTGTAGCAGATAGGAGCATCAACTGCATGGGAAATACTTCTCCTCAGGATGTTTTTCTGATTAATTTCAAAGGAAGAAATGGTCACTGATGCAGGGAGGAGGAAAATCCTTCCCACCTGATAAGGCTCGTTAGTCTGATGGAAATATCTAATGCATCAGCTTGTCATGCTTTGCTGTTTAAGCAATCAGCCATTCTGTTGAAGGAGCAGATTGTAAAAAGCATGTGGTTGGAGTGGTACAAAGCAGGCCAAGCCAATATTTCTTTTGTGTTGCCTATTGTTTTAGAAAACTTTTTGGAGTAACAGAACAGATCAGGGAGACAGAAATACATCTGCTGACAGGCATGCTCAACCTTCAGCTCCTGCTCTTCTGTGTCCTCCCAGTTCCTCCCAGAAATGAAAGAAGGCTTGAGCAGAAGACCTGCAAGACAGTCAGTGAGTACTAGTGTTAGAAATATTGCCTGAGACAGACATGGATGCAAAGTACTGCAATGCACCTTGCCACTGCCAGATGTCTACTCATCTGACATTGCAGAAGGAGCTTAATATTGCTTTATATACCTCATCTGACACTACTCACCTTGTCACATCTTTTGTATGAGGTGTTTTGTTTCACAGCCTGTGCTGAAACATCCCAGGTACTCAAGCTAAATTAGGAGAAGAAACATAACATGGTTTTTCCAGGTTTGAGCAAATGGACATGGAAATGGGGTTTTTGGGGCTTCTGTAAATGGAGGTTGTGATACACTCTTTTGACTTGAATCTTCCATCTAATCTTCCAGCTAATGTGTGGTCTGGCTTCATTCATGGATTGGTCTTTCAAAAAGTGAGATCTTACAGCTGCATCCCAAACTTTAGCTGAGCTCTGCTAATCAAGTTGACAAAAATTAATCTCTAGCATCAGCTGTAAGGCAACCAGGAACTTGATCCCCATTAGTGAAGTTTCAGGGTAGCACAGCATACTGTTACTGCCCTTGTAACTTTTGCCAGTGAAAAATGGTTGTGCATAATTTTTTATTGGATCACTCTTGATATTTGATACTGTAGATCATCAAATGCTGCTAACATGTAGGGAGGAACTGTGCATATCAGAGGAAGCTCCTTGAAAGCATTCTCTTCCTTCTCCTAAGGTGGAGCTAGAGGAGTCACAAGGAGCAGTTGTTTTCCTGTTTATAAACTCCTCATCTCTGGAAGCTGACAAGGCTTCTTCCATACACATGTGAAACCATTGGAGAGCTGAGGAGATCACGTGGTGAATTGCAGTGCCTGCTTTTCTGTAGATGTTATCTATGTTTTCATATTCATTATTGCAAGCATAATTATTGCCTTCCCCTAATTATCTCAGTAGCTACCTGAAGCTGACATTGCACTGCAGAGCAAGTGGCCAGAAGTGAACCAGACAAGTCAAAGATATCAGTTGTGTAAACCAGCTGTATCAGTGTTGTTTGAAAATGACATGTAAATCAAATTGATTATGCTAGCTAAAGACCATCTTATTTGCAAATACAAAATCAATTCCTAAAAGATTTAAGCTTAAACCAAGCCAGACATGGTTTTGCACTGAAATATGAGAATGCCCATGTCTTCTACACTGGTTTAACCAAAATGGATTTAAAATTATGCCTTTAGAAAAACCAGGATACTTTTTCCTAGCAGTTTAGACCTAGATGATGACTGTAGAAGCAGAGGAGTGCTTTGAAATTCTTCCTTTTGTAACTATTCCAGGTACTGAGGGCCTTTGTTAGACATTTGTTGCACCTCTGTGAACTTTTGGGCTTTAGTGTTTGCCTACAGAATATGCACAGAAATAGGAAAACTCCATCTCAATTTCACAAGGACCAGACTGTTGTCTTTGCTCTGATGAGTGGACAGTGCAGCTGTGATGGTCCACATAAAATGATAGCTGCATTTGCAATCACATGCTTGGAAAACTGGAACAAATGGGAGCAGACTGCCAGGTTACCATGCACACATTGCCATGGGTCTGTTCATAAACATCTCTCCATTTTTTTCCCTCCCTGCTATGCATGGAGGTTCTGCTTCATTGTATGGAAGGCTTTGAAGGAAATGGCCTTCTTTGTTTCTGAGACTGGGCCGCCCTTCATGACCATGATAGCACATGAGTGCATTTCACAGAAGCAATGAAACTGTCAAGCAAAAGAAGGAAGCTTGTGGACACAGGACCTTCCCAGAAGTTTTATCTAGACTGAGGAATTCCTGCAATGAATAAGATGTCTGTAGACATCATCACTTTCTGAAAATGTCAAACTTCCTCTGTAAGTTATAGAAACACACAAGTGCAAGTATAACCCCTACAGATTTAATCAAGCTCTTTCTCCTATGGGGTGCTAAGGAGGGAAAAGTGGGAGAAATTATTGTTGCTATTTTTACATGCTTGGGAGCTGCTAAGCGATTATAATAATGGGAGTCATAAATTACTTCACCAATGCGTTTGGAGATGAGACAGTGAACTGACTCCTCAGAGGAATACAAGATATGTAATCTGAATGGCAGATGCTGCAAAGGAGAGGGCTCAGGCACTGAGAAAGGAGCACTATGGGTGAAACTGGATTTCTGTTCTGTTCCCCTGCTTTAATTCGTTTGTGTTGCAAGCAAAGCAGGCACTGCATTTGCAATCTGCAAGTTTAGTGAGAGTCTTTGCACCTGCTACCTGAAGGATGGTTCAGCAAAAGAAATTCAAAAGTTTATTCAGTGGATTCTTGTTTCCTTTTGCTGTTCCCAAAAAAGAAGCTCATTCATATGCACTTGACAGTGAGAGGTAAATTTTCTTTGCAGTACAAGGTGACTTAACCACATGATTCTCAGGAACAGTAGCTGGACTGCTGCAGCAAAACCCTCATGCCAAGGCATGTGAAAACATCGGTAGACGAATCCACTGCCCTGTGGCAATGGGAATCCTGGTCAATGAATTCTGTTCCCATTGCTGAAACAAATAAAATCCATGACACAAATCTCCTGTCTGCAGCACTGTGGTTCTCTGTCTTTGAGATTCTGTGCAGACTTCTTCCTGGTGCATTGCATTAATATTAAATTAACAACACGCTACTCACATGGAACTTACATTCTAAAAAAAGCTCACATTATGCTGTAAGCCTTTATTACAAAATAATAGCAGTCGTGAGGTTAAAGTTTGTTCATACAGTTTTCTATAGAACATCTGTACATTTTTTCTGGAGGATAAAAGCTACGTTCCACGTGTAGCTTAGTCATACGAATATAGATAGATAATGAGTAGTTTATTGAATTTCCTTTTAGATTTTACCATTCACTTATATTCATATAAAGCATGCAAAACATACCAGATTTTTGTAAGCGGTACTTGCTTTTCAGAAACTCAAATTTCTCTGTCAGTGTTCTGCAGAGGATGTGACCTGATCTGAAAAGGACTTACTCCTCTAGGATTTAGCCTGTAGCTAGAGGCATAAATCAGAGATTCTCTGAAGTAGATTGTAATCCACACTGGAGAGAATAAAGAGAAATCACTAGGTCCATATGGAGAAGGACCTTGAAAAGCTTTATGAGGACCACATTCACTGGAACAGTTACCCAGCATCCAAACTATGGAAGCCCACACAGGCTTCAAAACCAAAATATTTCAGGGCTTTTGTGGCCTTCCATGATGCAGGAGCTGGACAGGATTTTTATTGAATCTGGCCTTAAATAAGCAAAAGAATTTTGTAATCAGTGCATGGTTTAACAGGAAGCCAGAAAAATTCTTTTATTATTGGAATGATATGGTGGGAAAGCTTAGCCCTAGATACAGTCCTGGCTGCTGAGCTCAAAAAAAATTTGCCTGCAAGCAAAACTAGCTGGGAGTACAGTAAACTCCTAATTAACCTGAATTGGGCAAGGTATGTATTGCAATCTCGTGTTTTCACTTGTGC
The DNA here is from genome assembly GCF_901933205.1 of Camarhynchus parvulus. Taxonomy (NCBI): domain Eukaryota; kingdom Metazoa; phylum Chordata; class Aves; order Passeriformes; family Thraupidae; genus Camarhynchus; species Camarhynchus parvulus. The sequence continues at coordinate 63,563,616 of NC_044572.1, read as the reverse complement.
ATGTAAGTCATACCTTACTTTAAAAATGCTGGCCCTTCACCCCACAAAAATGTTTCCAAGACTTTAAACAGACCTGAACCTTGAACCCTGATCTCCCTTCTCTTTTCGCACATTGTAGAAGTACTTTCAATTATTGGTGGAGAACTATGGATGCAGTTCCAGAGCTCCTTACTGCCATTCCAGGTGTCAAACAGCAGGGACTATTAGAAAGCAATACATAGCAATCCTCAGCCCTGGTGGTATTTCAGCATAAAGCCTTGATCCTGAAGCAGTTGCTTGCTGTACTGCCAGGAGTCTTAAAGTTTTGGTAGAATGCATGTCGAGCAGTAGATGAGTGACCACTGCATGATGATGTAGATTCAAAAGGGATTATTACATTATGCTGTGCTGTGAGCTTGAAATTATCCCAGTGCTTCCCAGTGGGACATGTGCCGTGGTGGAGCCAACAGGAGGGACGGGTTTTCTAACTGCAATTGTTTATTCTCTCCTTGAAGTTCTATTTTCATGTTGTAGATGCAAAGATTTGGGAGGCATTCAAAAATGTCCAAAGGGACATGAACCAACATCTGAGAGCATTGTGGAGACTCAGATAAGCGGACAGGGCTCATTTGGGGTCTAGATGAGTGGATCTGAGGTCATTCCTTTAGCTTCAGAGTATACCTGTAAGCGATGATGATTTCACCCAGAGCAGCGTGTAAGCATTTCCATAAACAGGGTGTGCATTGTGTAGCAAAATGAAAGCTATGCAGTAATAACTACCCTGCAGCTAAATGGATGCTTTTTCCACAGCTGAATCCTCAGAGGGATGATGTAGTTTTTAGTCATTCATTGCCATGTGACTTATTAAAACAATTAACAGGCAAAAAAAAGTGGTTCTTGTGAGTGGTTTGGCAAAGACTATGCAGTATGAAGTTCAAGCAGAGCGAGTTTCTACCTCTGTTGGTAGCAGTGTGTGAAGTGGCCAGGGCTGTGGTTCTCTTCTTAGCTCCCCCTCTAGCTCACTGTTTGACCTTGGAAAAGTCTCCTGGCCACTTTGGGTTTTCAAGTCATTATGAACTCAAAACTTGTATCAGCTTCTCTAAAAGATTTGCGGGCTCTCCAGGCAAACCTGGGTCCAGCTCTAGGGTTGGGCCTGATGGGTTTATAATTTGAGCCCTGTGTACACAAGGTTTGAGGTTTTGACATGTAACCAGATGAAACATAATGGTTTCAGCTGAGTTTTGCTTTGAATTCTTGCATTCAGCTGCCCTCCTCACTTAAAAAGAAGGCCCGAAGGTGGCAGAGCTAAGCGAAGAAACTGTCCACTGAGGGCTTCTAGGAGAAAACCAGATAGTTTCACCAAGTCTGACCTAAAATTAAAGCTCTGTGTATATAGTTAACTGTGGTTTTATATCCAGTACAATTGCCTGTACCCTGTCCCAGGAGAGATTATGAGACTCAGGTGCATAACATTTAAAACCTGCGCATTGAAAGAACTCTGCAGACAAACCTGGAAACCTTGGGAGTGACAACACAGATTTTCCTCTTTTGAAATGCCTTGTCTTGCCTCCATTTCTTCCCTCCCAACCATCCAAACAATACTGTGCAAACATAACTTGTGATTTTAGCAGTGAGCTACCACCCCAGGACTTACAGGATGTGTCTTCCAAATTTCCTGCAAGGTGGTATTCAGAGCCTTTGCTAGTCGAGTCATAGCTTCACTCAAAATGCACCTCATGTCCATTGTCAAGGTTGCTGTGTTTGGGTCCTACTTTGCTGGACCTATGCATCTTTGTCTGGCCTTATAGCTGTGTTCTGGACCTGCAGATGTTTGTGAGGTCTGTGAAGCCAGTGGAGTCTGACATCGGCTCCAGTTTGCCAGTGATCTAAACTCATTTCCGTGCTGTAGTGCTGTGGACACTCCAGCTTATAGCCCACACCTTGGCACACAGTTAGTGTAGCTAGCTAAAGAACGCAGGCTGAGCGGAAGAGCTTTCCACAAACAATTGTTATTTTCTTAGGCAACATATTTCAAGGACATGAAGGCTGGGTGAGCTCTGGGTCACGATTTGCTCAGGCTGTATTTGCACCACAAGCATGGAAGCAATTGCCACTAAATTGTTAGATTTAGCTGGCCACACCGCGGGCTGTGTCGCAGCTTGGAGGAAACCCGGGTACCTCCCCCCAGGCTCCTGTGCTAGAGGGACCCTCAGGGGCTGGGCTGGCTGGGGCTGGTGGCAGCCCTGATTTGCACAGCCGCTGTGCAGGGGAAAAGAAGCAGGGGACCTTCAGGGTCAGCCAGCTCATGGGGACATAGCTGCTCCCCAGCACTCAGGGGGAACTTCAGAGGGTAGAGTCTGGCACTGCACTGTGTAACTTTATTTTAAAGAACTGTGATTTTTATATGGAGCATTTGTGTGCCAAAAATGCAGCTCTTTTTATTTAGTGAGATATCCTTTGGAAAACTTTAAAATCATGACAGGTTTTCATATTTATTTTACATTCAGTTCAGGATTATACACGATCAGCTTTAGGGCCTTGTAGGAGCCAAGAGAATATAAAGGTTGTCAGAAAATTGGAGGCTTTATACCAAGCTGTTCTGATTTAACTGGCAGACCATTTAAAGTTACTGAGATTTGGGGAGAAGCAGAGCTTCTCAGAAATGTCAGTCTTCTGAGTGCTGCAATTTCTGACTGGCACCCACTCTCCAAAGTACTGACCTCAGCACCAACAGGAGAACGGCATCAGCATCTTTAAGCTGTATTTTGTTATTATTGTTCAGAAGTTTTGCTATTTCTGAGTAGAAAAGTTTCCCCTGGAGATGTAGTAGCAGCTGGGCTTTCTTGCAGCTGAGTTTAAAGCTGCCTGGTTCCCTGAAATGAAGTGACAGCTTTTAGTCTTCAACAGGAACGTGTGAATGTATTCGGGTTCATTTATAACACACAGGGAAGAAAATTGATATTAGGGGGGAAAGAAAAAAAAAAGGAGAAGAAAGAGAAAAAAATATCTGAGGGCTTCATCTGCCCAGGGAGGTAGTATAATGCATCCTCATACTTCAGTCCACGTGAGCAGAGTAGTAATGGGATACACACGCACACACGCACACAAGCTGGGATCTTTTTCAGTCAGTGGAATTATTCTTTTGGTCAAAGGTATTTTTCTTAGTTCTAATAATAAACACTGAAATCTTGGGTTAGTGCAACATACAAAGATAGACTTTAATATACACAATGCGGGTTACGTGGAACTGTTTCCAGTACACAATGGCCACATTGTTTCTCTTTTTTTTTGTTTCCACAAAAGTATAAAAGAGCATCATGCTACAGACAGCACATTTTAGTCTGAAGTGGAGCTGGCAGAGGATTTCAATGGAAAGTTGATTTATTTCAAGGGATTATGGGAGTCCAGGGATAAAGCTGGCACCCGGCCACAGGGAGAGCCCTTGACCTAGAAGCAGGAACAGTTTTCAAAGCTGTACATGTACATAACTGAGCAGAACACTTTAATTTAGTGCAGAACATAACCTGAATTCCTTCTCTGAGGGAAGATGAAAGAAAGAAATTTTACTTCTTAGTAGGACGTTGGAAGCTGTATCCAAAGCTCTTTGCCTATTTTACATCTTATTCCACAGCATTGCAGGAAGCAATTGTTTGTGACAAAAGGCCACTTTCTTCCCTGCTTAACTGGGAAAGCAAAATGAGCTGCCACTCATAAAACTGACTGGATACAGAATTAATTTGCTTTTCCTGATAGATGAAACAAGCTAACAGACCACTACAGGTTACTCTCTAAATCAACACATAAAACGTAATTGCATTGTCTTTCCTTCCCCCCTCCTCTAGACCTTGAGCGGTAATTATAAAGACTTTAAATCTCCCTAGTGACATCAGCTGGTTAAAAAAATTTGGATCACAGGAATAATGTAACCCAGAGCCTGCTTTCAGCAGCATTGTTCACACTCCAGAGAAGGCAATTCTGTACAAAATACTCTTCCATAACTATGCTCTATTAATTTTAGTGGTAGTTTTCAGTAAGCTTCACACTGGGATCCACATCATCAGGCCTATTCCTTAGTCAGAAGGTACAAAGCATAACAGCAACAAGACCCATCTTTAAAATGCTATTTTGGAGCATTTTGTGAAGGCTGTGTATTATATCAAACATGCCATAGTAATTACATTTACTAAAACTTCCTAAGCAAGGCTTCTAGCTCGGCTGCCCTTAGAATCTGCCGTAAACTTCAGCCACCTAATTAAGTGCTTTATTCTGCAGCTTCCAGTCTGGCCAAACGACCACATGCATCTGTAGGTATCTGACCTGAATTAAGGACTCTGGGTTTGAGCCCTGTGTTTCCAGACAGTGCGTCTGACTGATACAGCAAAACCACAAAATGCCAGATGGTTTCAACATATTACACAGCTCCCTGTATGGGCATCCAGCGTCAGCGTGTGCCTTCCTGCAAAATTTCACATGCTGAAACAACTTCTTGCAGTGTGGAGACAACACTGTGCCTGAAAACAAAGATTTAACGACACTGGCGTTGCTCAGCCTCTTGTCAACTTCTGGTCTGGGAAAAACTGTCAGCTGTTCTAAAATTAGAAGATAACGTAATGTTGGCTAGAATAGGGCATAGTCTCTGAGTAGGCTTCTTCGTTATCAGTTTCCTTGTTGAACTTTAATCCTTATTTTATGACCCTTCTGCTTGTTTGGGTATAGCTTGCATCATGGGCACAAACTGCCCATCATGGCATATTTGTACAGTGAGTTTGTTTTGTGCATTAAAATGAGACTGGTCAGCTATGACAAGTGGGGACTGAAAGGCTTTCTCACCATCCAAACTGTGACTGAGTCAGAGCCCACATTGGGAGGTCCTTTTGCTATGTTACCTAAAGCAATCTTCCATGAGACCACCAAGTCTCCCTGCATTCTGACTAGCCTGTTGGTTTGCTCCTAACTTGCATACAAGTACCCTGGACCTCCAGGGAGATGGGAAAGAGCCATGGAGCCATCTCTGTGCAACAGAGGGGGCCTCCTTCCTCAGTATGTGCATACACCTTTTTGTTAGGCTCTGGAAGGCAGGCTCCAACCTTTTGCATTTTCTGAGCTAAGTCTTTCAAGTTCTTAAAGAACTGTGAAGTTCTTTAAGCACCCAAAATATACCTCTGTGTGTACTCTGAGCCAGCATCTGCAAAATTTGTGGGGTTGGTGCCTGCTTCCCCACGTAGTCTGTGAAGGAGAAAGAAGGCAAATTTGGCTCTCAGAGAAGAGGGAGATATTCAGCTAGTCCTGCTTCTTTATCATATGCTGTTGAGATGTAGATAAGGTACCCTAGCTCCAGGTATCATAGGAGATGCAGGCAGTGCAAGTGCATGAGATGAAACCAGGCTGCATTTGTCATTCTGCAGAATTTGAGATTCCCATCCAGGTATCCCATGAAATGCAAGTCTGTATGCTGTCTGCCTACAGACAGCTGCCAGGATCTTTTCTTGGCCATACCTGTTTCTTTTAAAGCCGTAAGAATTGGGCCTTGCAAGACTGATCCTGAATTGAGTGACATAAAAAGTTCTCCTGGCACATGCTGAAGTAAATTATGAACTGCCAGCTCATTTTACCCCTCATTAGGTGGTGGGAAGTCGCATGCATTTGGGAAGGCCAGCTTTGTGCTCACCATCCCTGCCATGGTGTTCAGGAATTCCTGAGAGGCTGCCACTACAGGGCAGGAACCACTGTGCTGTGTAATGCGGTGCCCATTCCTTTATCCATGCTTCCTCCAAATTCTCCACGTCCTTCAGAAGAAGATTTATATCTGAGATATCACAAGTACTCCAGATGTAGCTACAGTCCTTGCAATCTAGGGTATTATCCCTGAGCACATCCTTCTGGAGAACTTGGCACTGGAAGACATGGGGAGGAAAGAAGGAATGCTTTCTTTTTTAAAGGTTTTAAAAAAAATCTTTGTGCATCGAATGCTTTTTGCAGCCAGGTTACCAGGGGCATTCTGGGAAGAAAGCTATGCTTGAATTAATTTTCAGCTTATGTTGTAGTACCACTTCTCAGCATTAGTACCAGTAAGTTTATAATCAAACATAATCAAAGCATGGCAGCTGCACCACCAGGCAATCAAGGTCACTTTTAATTCACAGTCCTGTCTGTGGTTTGGTGGAGAAAAAATAATTATTAAATCCCTTGGGAAAGGCCTGTCTTGATGTGGCCAGGCACATACCACTGGTAAGCATTTATATAGCATCTTTTCTACTGATAGAAATTATTAAAAAGGAAGAACAGAAACATTTTATGTAGTTTTTCCATAGCAAGAAAACATGTAGCTCATTTTACTATGTGTTGCTTATAATTACTCTTTTTCCTATCTACCAATTATGGCAAAGGAGAACTCTAATGACAGTAATGTTAACTGAATAAAATTTTAGTTACTTTAGCTTTTATGAATAATTTGTCTTCCTCAACCTGATTTACTAATATCTTAGTTGACAAGGCTCCCCATTCTGTGTATTCATTTTGTAGTTAGAGAGGGATTGTTTATAATTTACAGTTTAAGTCTGAGTGCTGTTATTTCGCACTGTCAAAGAGCATCTGTTACAGTAGAAAGCTCTTCATATGTTAGTGCCACAAAAAATGAAGCATACCAGCCATGTTAGCAGCCAGTTTATGAGCACCCAGTAATGTTCAGCTGTGTAAAGGGGAGTTTCTTTTGAAAGGGCAGAAAACAGAATTGCATAAGTGAATTCTGTGTGGTCATCTGCAATGGGATGAGCTTGTGTAGGACTCACTCACACCAGCTGTGTAATCCACGTTCAACACTGGTTCTCTGTGTGGGGTAAAATCTGGGCTAAAATTTGTTTGTAGGCATTTGATTGTTACCTGATCATCCCTACAGGCTTCCCAGTGTTTTAACCACAAGTTTTCCAGAAGATAGCCTACATACTTCCTGATTCTGTAAGTAGAATGAATGTAGATGATCTGATTTAGCTGTAACCATACACAGGCAAATTTTAGCATAGTTTTCATGGTTGGCTTTGTCAGTACAGATAGGACAAAGTAATTTCATAGCGAGTTGGAATTAATGCTGTTTGCCTTGTGACAAAACCCCAAACCTCGTCAATGAACCCTAGCAAGAGATTTATATTTAGGGCTGGTTATGAAGCTTTACTTCTTTTAAACTTGATTGTATTTCCTATTTCTACCTGTTTGTTTGCCTGCAGAGCAGAACAGTAAAAGCTGTAATGTATGAGGCTTCTCTTCATTGTACCTTGGCGAAGGCAAGCAAGGGTTCTCAACAGTGCAGCTGGCACTAGGCAAATGGTACTGTACAAGGTTTTACCACTGCTGATAAGTTCCTAACCCTTGATCAGTCATGCTTTGAACTCAGTTCATACCATCACCACAAGTATTATCCCTCTCTCTACAGAAATATTAGTTGTGACTTCGTAGATCAAACCAAACTGTATACTGATTACAAATGCATATGTGTTCACAGTGGGCTTCCTGTGCACCTAAAATTGTAGCCGAGCCAGCTTTAATGGAGCTCTTTATTTCAGAATAAAGCTGATCATCTAAAGCCCAGGATATGAGTAGCCCAGCTGGATCTCAGCTGTGGTTGTGGATCCTCCAAGTTTAGGAAATCAGGCCTCACACTACCTGTTAGAGACCACACAGCCAGTCAGTGATGTGTTGTACTTTTTCCAGCTACTCATAGACTTACGAAAGTATGAAGTTTAAAAGAACATGAAAAAGTGTCTTCAAATGTAATAAAGTTTAAGCAACAAAGAATTGGACGTTGCTAGTTACATCAAGCACTTATTGTTCCACTCTACCTTATGTTTTCTTTTATGTATTTTAAAGTCATTGCAAACTTTGTTAAAATCCAAATTCCACAATCTTTCCCCCGGCCCCCCAAAGTGTCCTTTTGCCTTAGACTCATATTTTGAGAAGCCTACTTCTTTTGTGTTACTAAAATGCCAAGATTTTAATGGAATGCTTTATTAGGTTTCCAAGTGCTTCTGGCCAATAACAAGCAAAGTTCAGCTCAGTAGTTTTAATCTCACAAACATCAAATCTGTTTTCCCTGCATGTGAGAAGAGCCATGCAGCTCTTAAGAAGATTAAAGCCATAAATTCTAACATTACAAGGGCCAATACTTTCACAGTCCAGATCCGGATGGGTTATTTTATGTAAGTTTGTCCTCATATGAATTTCTAATACTATTCCTTGAGCTTTGACTGGTCCTCCCCATCCTCTTATCCCGCTGTGTACTAAGGTATGCTATTTGTAGAAGATGAATATATTGCTTTTTCTTTTTTTCTGCCTCTTTATTTCAATGTTAGGAGGTAAATGATATCATTTTCATTATCAGTGCAGCTCAGAAAACCATCTGTTGCTCAAAGACACCAGGATCAGCAGTCAGCCACCCTCAAAGTAAGCAGCTGTAAATCTAGAGTGACTATACTTTCTAAATGCAGAGAGGCTTTTACATTAATCTCCTGGACTTGCTGAGTAGCTGGTACAGTGCCCAAACACAAGTAAACTCAATTAGTAAAAATAGACGTGATGTGGCACTTCAATATACAGCATTTAAGCATGTGTTCTACAAAGCAGAAGTGCTCTGTTCAAGTCCCAGATACTCTGCTGTTCTGTTCTGCACATGTGATTCAGTTATTTTCCTGGTTGCCAAATACCTCATAAAAAGCAGTAGCACTGTTCTGTTTTCACAAAGATGCAGTGCTGCAGTCATTTACACAGGTGTGGATCTGAAGAAACTCAGGCGACTTTTTAGGACTGGATGTTCAGCAGCTCTGAAAAATTGCACTGTACATTTGTCACTGGAAAGCTACTGTGCAAACCAGCTTTAATGTTCTTGTGTTTTATATGTGCAGAATTACATGAAGCATACTATTACAGGCAAGTAAGAAACATTTGCAAGAAACATACTTTTTGGAGCTTTGCTCTATGTAACAGGGTGGGTCTGGGTACATTACTTTGCAGCTTAAGACTATGGGCAAGTTTCCTTCTTTACCTCCTTTAGCAATATAGCAGGCTACACCTCTTTTTTTATGGCAAGCTGATCAAAGTCAATTTATTCAAGTGCAAGTTCTCTAAGATCCCTGTGCTCCGCTGTGTAACAGAAGGGCTTAGGTCTGGGTGTGGTGTTCTTGACCTTCTAGTCTTTTGTCTTTCCAGCCTGTTTTGCTTCCTCTGTCTGCCCAGTTTTAGCCAGAAGAGTGATCTAAAGAGACCCTGTTTGTTTTCCGTGCACATTATGATAGGCTGCCATTGTGTAACGACATACAGTATGCAGGATAAAACACCCTGCTTATTATAGTGTAGTTAAAAGGCCTGTCACTATTTCCATTTCAAATTCCTATTTTCAGGAGTTTACTACTGAGGCATAACAAATTGCAGGCAGGAAACTTGGCAGTCACATTCCCAGCCTAAGAGCAAATGCTTTAACAAAGTTTAAATAAATAAATTAATTAATATTAATGGCATGTGCTTCCAACACGCAAAAGAAAGGAGGTTTTGTTATTGTTTTGTTTGTTTTATCCTTGAAACAAACGATGACGATTAAGGAGGCTATTTACATACCAACCACCCTTACACAAGAGTTATACACCAGGACATGAGCAGTGTTACCAAGTGATGGAGGTGATTATCTGGTGGTCATTCCTAACTCTCCTAAAAGGAACATCAAGAAAGAAGGGCTATTAATCAATGCATATAAGATATTAATTCCTAAATATTGGGAAGGACAGAAGAGAGTTGTATATCATAAATACTTACAGTGCTAGCAAAGCACAGCTTAATAACCATGGTGGGCAAGAGTGAAATTCTTTGGGGTTAGCTTAAAAGGAACAAACATCAAAGAAAACCAAATAGTAACACTGTGGAGTTGAAGAGTTTGAAGTAGAATAACTAACAGGTGAAACATTTGAAGGGTAAATGTATTTTCAGTATATTTTAAAAATCCAGATTTTAATTATACCGCCAAATACTCAGAGTTTGAAGCCTTGAAATAATGAAAAACCAATTTTTGGTCTGTTATGCAGATAGCAGGCATTTCAAGCTGGCAAATTCTTCACACTTATCTTTCTGTTCATTGAAGATTTGAGCACTAGAGGGAATCTAGGAACTGGTGACCATAAACTACACTAGTTCAATGTGCTACTAAGGGAAAGTGCCACTACAAGAGTAACAGATTCAGAGGAAGCAATATACTGGGACTTAAGTAATCCATTTAACATTTTGGCTAGTAAGAAGCATTAAAAATGTGAACATGTCAAAGGCAAATCCTCAGAAAGCAAAATAAATAGGGAAAAGCAGGTTCTTCAAGAGTAAAAGGGGCTTGGTGGTTGTTGGAATTTTTTCTTTCATTTTGTTTTCAGAAAATTATAATTTTTGTAGGTTAAAAGAAGAAAATACTGTTATTTCACCTTTGGAGAAATCTACCTTTTTGTCCCACCGATTGTTTGCCATCTCTGAAAAGTCAGCTGGCCTCAAAACTGCAGTCTTTTCTCAGGAGGTAACTGTTCTGAGAGATAAGTCACATAATGGAGTATTTCACTGCATCATTTACTGCAGACAGAATAACCTGTGTGCCCATGCTGTAAACTGCCTGGGGAGGAAACTTGGCCTTGTATAACTGACTACAGCATCTAGTTTGAACAGGAAAGGGGCACTGATCCACATTTAGAGATCTGAGGGATTTTTAGAATCTAAAATAAAAAAGATTTTAGAAAATCACCAAAGGAAAATTTTTTATTTCCAGCTACAAGGAGATTTTGTGATCTCATTGGCGAGACCTTAAATGTGTACAAGGTTGAGATAAATGTGTCTTAGTTCAGATAAATGTTTTTGGAGGGCAGACAATGACTCCTGTACAAGTTGAGCCTTTTAGGGACAGTTGTAGAGCCTGCAAGCTACTCTTCTGCAATTTTCAGGATGATTGCTACAAGGGACTCGAAGAAACTCTTCAACTTGGCAGTGATTCATGCTGAGCTAAAAGCTTCTGGGAATGTTCCTGGGAACCTCTGATACTCTGAAGAGACTAACGAGAGACAACAGTGGTGCTGGGATGCTTGCCCAGATGATAAACTATGCAGGAATTTCTGTACAGCTGATAAACTCTGCTCAGGACCCTGTGAAATACATACATTGTGTAACAATACCTGTAGGCTCTCAGAAAGCAGGTACCCTTGGGGGCAGCAGCCACTGGTATTCAGTAGTCACAAGGTCTGTCCCCTCTACTCCCTCCTCCCAAAGTGGGTACCTGCTTTGACTCAGAGTTGTTTGAGGAATTGCTTGCCCTTTCCCACCCCCCTGCTCCCCCCTGTTATGCGTTTTTAACCAGCAGGGGGAAACAGGAGGGCTCAAGAATTAAAGGACTTACGTATATATAATACATGATGAAGACTCTGCAAAGAATATATCCTATCATATTAACATGAAAGAGAAAAAAGGCTGAAGGTATAGCACAGCAAGGCTGGCAAGGTCCCTTAAATATTACTTCAGTTTGCAAGATTTTGGGGTGTATTGAGAAAAAGTACACTTTGAGCTGTGTCTGGAGATGGATCACTATGGAGAGTGGTGGAGCCTCCATATGCAACTGTCATGCTTACTGCAAAAGGAGCAGCATTCAGGGAATAGCAGGAAGAGCAATTGTACAGAGGGCAGAGGTGATCTTGGCTGAGACTCTCTCTGGGCTAACTTGCTTTGCATTTACCAGCAGGCAAAGGGTGTTCATCTGTGCAGTTATTGCAGGGTAGCTGGTGTCCTGTAAGTCCACACCCTTGAATGCTTCACTAAAACATGTTCACGAGGCCATACCCTCAAGCACAAAGCTCACTTTAAATGTATGATTAATGTATAAACCATTAAGACAACGGGACAACTTGTACACCTTAAATTAGACACCAAGTTTATGCACCTAGCTGAAGATGGGCCAATTAAGGGAGAGAAATTACTTAATACCTGTGTCCTAAGAAATGAGATATATCATGGAAAGGGGAGAGACAGATTAAATGGCAGGAAAACCATCTGGCAGTCCCACTTTTGTAGCGTGTCATATTTTTCAGACCTATTATGCATATAATTGTGTGAAATAATCTGAGTTTGGTGGGAGATGTCCCATCAATTCTGATTTTTTTACACAGGAATGGACTGGTTGACAAAGGTCGTTTATGAAATGGGAAGGGTTTTAGTCAGCATGTGTTACTAAACAAGTATGAAAAAAATGTAGATAGAACCATGGGTTTATTTTTGTTTACATTACTACTGTTTTCTCTTGTCCTTGATATGTGGAATTGTTGCTTTTCCAAGTCCTTGGCTAAGCCTTGGGAAAAGAGAGCATTCTGTATTGCTTTTATAGTAATAATACTTGTACTTCTCTGTGTCACCACTGTTCCATGGAATAGAAGGACAATTTTTATTATCATTTTCTACAGGCAGAAGAACAGAGAGAGTGCAGGTGTCTCAGGACTAAGACCAAGACAGGGACTCAAAACCAGGTAAGAATTGCAGCAGAAGCAGTGAAAACTTTGACTGCTTTTGGCAACAAGCTTCCCAGCTTGGAAGAAGGGGGAATATGAGAGAGGGCTGCAAAGATCTGTGTAGCATTGGGAGTATGGGTAGGGACTGGCCATTCCCTGTCTCAGTGCGAAAGCTAGGAGCACTGAATGAAGCAGGCAGGATGAGGGGATTCTTCTTGCATCAGGGACTTGACCTGTGCAATGTGACATAGCACATACCTCCAGTTTACAGATGGTGATGGAGAAGACTGTACAAATCTTGGGAGATAAATCCACTGAGGGTACTAAATGGGCTGGAAACACATTCTGCTCAGGAAGTTCCTTAAATTGAAAATAGTGGGAGGCTGGATAGTACATGGATAAAGTACTTTATAATGCCTGTGTGTCCCTGAGCATCTGCTTATGAACACTGCTGTCCTATGGCCACTGTGTGGCCATTCTTATGTCCTCTTGCACAAAGAAGATGAGAGGATTTCCAAGACAAGAGGAAATGGCCTCAAGTTGCACCAGGGGATGTTGGAATTGGATATTAGGAAAGATTTTTTTTTTTTACGGAAAGGGTTGAAAAGAATTGGAACAGACTTCCAAGGGAAGTGGTGCAGTCACTATTCCTGGAAAGTGTTAAAAAAATGTATGACTATGGCATTGAGGACATGGTTTCATGGTGAACATGGTGGTGATGCTGAGCTCATGATTTGGACTTGATGATCTTAAAAGTATTTTCCAAAAGATTAATGATTCTATGATTCTATTTAATGATTCTGTGATTCTATGAGAGTATAAGCTGTGAAAACTCTGTAGTGGGAAACGTTCCAGCACCCGGGCCCCTTGAGTAGGAAAGCTGGTCATGAGATGGTCCTGCCCCCAAAGTGTCCACTCCATTCTCTTGGCTATACTTGACCCCATGACAAAACAGTCCATGAATGAGCAAATCTGTCCATGTGATAGAACCTACACTTCACAAGAGTTTGAATGTTATGATCTTTGAAGAGGCCCTGAGGCAAAACCCCACCCACTTTAGAAGAAGACTAGAGATGAGCTTTCAGCAGGCAGGTGTTTCTGGTCTACCTGGTTGCCCAAGAAAGTTCCTTTTGATAAAACTTCTTTCACACTGTTGTGCTTTGCTTGTAATTGTTATGTCTCAGGGCTTTTAGACCTTTGAATGGGTATCTTTCATTACCTTAAATATAAATAAATTGATAATATCATATGAGGATGATGAGAGCAGACCAAGGACAAATCAAGCAGAGTAAGACAGGCATAAATGGGAGTTCTTCTGTGGAAAAACTGGGTAGGGCAAAAGAGAGAGGCATGAGATGACATCTCAGTCAATATGAGAACCTTTTTTGTCATTAGTAGAAAGGCCTCTGCTGAAGGGTAAAGAGAGAACATGAGGATCTGGCAGATCTCTGAGGGAAAGATGCTGCCTTTGTGCAGTAAGAAGTCAAAAGTGATGCCAGTCTAGTTATAAAAGGGTCTGCACAAGCTGAAATAACTCTGATTTAATGTCATATCCTACCTTAGGCCTCCTGTCACTTTTACCAGGACACATTTTTTTAAAACTCTGGAGTTTTAGGGTTCTGTGGGCATGTACCTGTCACCTTGCAGAAGAAACATGAAAAATACCCTGTCAGCTTGTAATTGAATAGATTGAAGGTAAATGTTTACCATGCTCACTTAGGTTGTTGGTCAAAGCCTTGTAAGGCTGAGGAATTCCTACCCTCCAGGCAATACATAGATGGACTGTTGTCCATCTCTGCCTGGTGATTTTCCAATTATGAGTCAAATATAAAGGGATATAGCAATTATTTCATACCAAAATTATCCCATTTCGATTTTTGTTTTATGTTTATGAACTGTTCAAAGTCTTCATTCCTGTGCATCAGGTAACTGCATTTTTTTTTTATGATACCTTTTTAAAACAAAGAAATACAGCTCTTTCCTATGCAGATGATGCCTGTATTTGAGAACCATTGCTGTCTTTCTGGTTAATACTGTCTTAGTTACTAATTTTCTTTTTGAAGAAGATACAGATACAAAATAACTTTGGTCTTGAACATTACGCAGCTTGCGCTTCTCACCATCTTGAAACCAAGGAATGAGCCCAAACTTACCTATATTGGACGAATTTGGCAAATCGGACTTCCGAATTCGCATGACAGCTTCGGGGGCAAGGCCTGTGTGTATCATATTTTGTGAAGAGGTAGAGACAGTGATAGTAGAAAATAGCTTTCATTATAAGTTGTGCATTTTCTCAACAAAACATAAAGATTTTTAGCATGTGAACAAAAAGAGTAGACTTGGCAGCAGGATTGAGCACAGTGGCTCTGGAAGTCTGGTAGGTCGATTATCCATGAGGTAGGAAGGATTTGTTCAATAGACCAGAACAGCTCAGTTGGGGCCATTAAAGGATTTAGAAGTCAAAAATCCTTTTTTTCAATTTCTGTGTCTGTTCAAACAGGTAACCAGTCCATTCTAGCCCATTCCCCTCCTCTCATAAAAACTCATGGCACTTATCAAAACCTGTATAGCATTGATCAGAGAGACTAACAGGTTTTGGAAACCACAGTGCTTTATGTGTGGGTAAGATGTTTTAAGAAAGGTCCAGAGATATTTCCCAACCCTAGGTGTTTACAGAGTAGATGCTAATCTAATTTGTCTAGACCATAACACCCTTAAGAGACAGAAATATCCTGGGAAGTGAACTCCTAGATAAGTCTCTGTACCAGGTATGATTTAAAGGGATGGGACAACACGTGTTTCTTACAAGGGCTTGTGGTCTGTGGCTGCTCCCTGCTAGCACCTGAGAGCCCTCTTCCAGACAGTGGCTGGCAAATTCTCTTGAATATTGGTTGAATGTTAATCCTTGTTAACAGCACTGCCTTGACATCCCTGGAAACAAAGCATTTCTGCAGAGTTGAGCTTCCCCTCTGTGTTCTGCTGGTGTACTTTGACCCCAAGATGAAATGATCACTTCCAGGAATAAGACAAAGTTTAGTTTCCATTTGTGCTTGGCCCTTCTTCTCACACCAGCTATCTGGGTAGCTGCAGTGTCAGAGGAGATACATGGAGGCCAGGACACAGATTGAGACCTCAGATGGCTGAAGAGGACTGGCCATAAAGCACCTAATGGGTCATAGTAGTTATTACTTGATAGGTGCCTAGACGAGTGAAGCACCCCTATAGAAGGGCTGAGCACTTTTATTTTCCACTGGTTGCCACAGCTTATGGGGCTACCTGTGGCTCTGGTCCATCCTGATGTGGTCACTGGTAGGTTAACAGGTCTTCCCTTCAGAGCAGTGACCTGTAACTGACTGACCTCTTATTCAAAGGACTAAATCGGATTCGATTTTGAGACTTTAGAAGAGTCCTCAGTTTTCTTCATTCCCCGATGAATTGCTTTGCCCAGTTTTAAAAAAGCAACAACAAAAATACAGCATCTCATTTCAGATCTCCATCTAAGGACCTATTGTTACTTTAAATTGTTATTTAAAGAGAACTTGATTGCTTCTTTTAAAAAATCAAGACAATGATAACGTAAACATTTTTAACCTAAATATCCCATTACCCAAACTGTAAGGCATGATAAATAATGATTTCTTCATCACCCTACAACCCTTACCTAGCCACAGTGTAATAAAACAAAAAAAAATTAATGGCGCCTTTCCTTTGAATTCACTTGCAAAGGACCACCATTTTAGACTACATGATTTTTCTCTTTGAGTCACAGTGTAGTACTACATACTTGCTTAGTTTTCATGAATGCTTTACTCTCCTTTCACTAAATGTTAATTTGCATGAGATACTTGTGGCTTTAAAGAGACAGCATTGGCTCTCTGTGTCTACCAATCTAATTTCCTTACATCTGAAGTTAATCACAGAGTTCTGGAGAACATCATCAACAGGGGATGTTTTGACAGGGAATACACTCATTTCTAAGTGAATACACAAAAATTAGAGACATTCGTCAAATTTTGTTATGTTCACACAAGTGACACTTAAAGATATAGTCCAAACACATTATTGTTCAGATCTCAGATTGTGTACATTTTTAACTTTCCTGAGGAAAGCATACCTTAATTAGCCAGCTGTAATCCAAATTATAGGTTCTCATTTATTAAAACTGTAAAAATACCTTAAATCAGCTGCATATGTCTGAAATAATAACAAAAATAACAGCATTAGCAAAAATTATCTAATGTGAGAGAGCTGTAAATAGATAGGAGGTGAATTGGACAGTCAGCAGATTCTGAGTTGGAATAAAAACATCTTACTTAAGCCAAAAACATGGCAACCAATATTTTCTGTTATAAAAATATTTGAGATTAATTTAGTTTTATGAAAGCTGTCAAAAGCTGAAATTAATAGCAGAAGTTCTCTGTTTATTTACAAGCCAATGCTATACCTGAAGAGTAAAGTGAGGCACCTTGCAAGCAGTGACAGCAAACCTTTGATTGTATTCAAAAATCCATTCTTCTGGTGGATAAGAATGTTCATGTTGTCTCGGAGTAACCTCTGCCTTGATAATGCTTGTCATTTGAGCAAATGGTATCACAGGTCTGTGAGGTGGATTACTACTGTCCACTAGAGGCTGTAATGAGACCAACAATGTCATTTTATGACAGATTTAAGATCTGAACTGTAACGATCAATAATTGTGAGATTACTTTTCACACTCAATACAATGTCAATCACTGCATTTCCCTGAATGCTAGTGTTTAAAAAAAATCCAACTTATTATGCCTTCTATTCTTCCATTTTTTATAAATACTATTAATTGTATCAAACATGCTGCGTAGATGGCACATTACAACTAGTGAATTGAAAAACAGTTTCTTCTAGACAGTGTGCATCTTGCATGCCAAATTGTTTAGTATCTTTTGGTCAGATGATATTCTCCTGGGAGTCCTATCAGTTTCAGCACATCACCAGCAGTAAATGAAAATCCTTGGGTCTATGTGGGTTCTTGTGTCCCACTCACTTGCCTTCATCAGTACCTCAGTGTTTTGTGGAATCCTTTGTGCAGGGAATGTATTGAGGCCCAGCATAGGGCAGGGGGGCTGCTGGGGCACAAGGACATCTTGTGACATGGTTGCATATCCTGTGTATTAGGCCATGTTCGTAGAGGCATAGTCCCCTCATCCCTCATCTGTTAGTGCAATCAACATGTATGAAGTCAGAACAGAGGTGAGAGTGGCTTATGAACTTGACATGGCTGGTGGCAGTTGTGGCACTTTCCAGAGCCATGGGTTAAGTGCCTGCTGGCAAAGGAAAGCACTATTGCTTTAACTTACACTGCACTTACATTGTGGGTGTCTCTTTTCTACTCTGAAACAGAAACACAGACAAAGATGTAAAAGCCTAGAGTATACAGTGTGGCAAAAAATGAGGGTCCTGAGGCAAACACTATAGCCACAGAGTGGAGGAACACACAAGCCTCTTACATGAGCCTGCTGCAGAAGGGAAAGTTGCCCAAAGCTTGCTTCAGCATGAATGTGGCTTCTCTTTCTCTGCGTGTGCCACACCTCTTGGCAAGGTGAATGTTTGAGAAGGAAAGATTCCTTTCTCCTGAGGTAACACTCTGTACTACTGGAATAAAAAAGGTGGCAGACAGAATGCCTTGTACTCTGAATTGAACCTTGATGATGGGTTTTCAGTTTCTCCAGGGCTTTCACTTGATTTTCAGTAATCTCCAGTCTTTGTCTCTTTCCCTTGGTTCCTTTTATTAAATCAATGAACCTTACATTAGCTGGGTGAATACAATTTTGCTGTCTGCTTTGCTGCTTTAGATTCACTCTCTTGTAGGTACTGAGTGGCATATTTGTCAAGATATCTTGGCCTGTTGCTGCTTCTGTCTCAGATCACTGCTAGAACAGAAAATCGTGTTGATTTTCATAGTGAACCTGAACTAAAGATACAGGAGATGCTGTGGTAAAAGATCCTTATGTTTCCTAAAGCTAGCCTGTATTACAGTATCAACTCTTAAATCCCGAATGCTGCAGCTTACAATGTTATTAGTACGTTCTTTTAGCAATTACAGTAAGCCAGTACAGTCCTTTATAGAAGGGACTCCTTTGCTGATCTGCATAACGGCAAGCTGAGTCCTAGGGTATTTTGCATTTAGACTCTTAATGCTACATTTAATTTGCAGCTAAAACCTAATGCTAATATAAAAGGGACACATAGGAAGTATACCTGCTAGAAATCTGGTACCTTGGAGCTTATTGTCATGGCAAATTGGTACAAGCTGCAATAAACAGCTTGATCTGGATGGCCATGTTACATGGAGTGCACATCTCAGACCTTTCTGAGGCCTGGGACCCCGCAGCGTCCAGCTCCTTGGAGCTGCCATGTAACAGCCTTTGGTATTTATGCAACATTGTCTTGCAACGTCCTTGGTGTGGGGAGGGGCCTCTGTACTCTACTTCTCTTCCTGACGCCAAAGCAGAGAGTGAATGGCTTCTTATGGGCCACTGTTGGGCTGCATGCAAGCATAGCATCCCATCCTTTGCCTGCATTTGTCCTATTAATTGCTTTCATAATTTGTTTTATTTCTTTTGTACCTAGCTTAGAAAGTTGATTTTTGGGGGTGTGGGGGTTTGTTTAAAATTTTTTTAACATGAAGACCAGACTGAGACAGTCCAGAAGGAAGATATTTTCTCTGGTCTCTGTTTTGCATCTGTGCCTGTTACTTGCCCATCACTGTAGTTTGCAGACACCTGCGTTGAGGGAAGTAAGAGAGTAACACACTGACGCTGGAGTGCCAGGGGAATGTAAGTTGCCATAGTTGGTGGGGGGAGGGGGCTGGGGGGGAAGTTCAGGAGTGGCTCCCGGTGGTCTGCAGACAGCTGGGAGAGATGCAAAGGGATCTTTGATGAAACCAGTGCTGAGGAATCCAGAGGGAGTTAGTACCCAAACATGCGTGGTTCAGCCCTGCCTGTCTTGTAGTTCAGTGACGGTATGAGTCAGAGTCTCTTTGGTCTGAATGAAGTGGAAGGTACTTTCTACAAAGCAACTCAAGCATATGCCAAGGATCCGGATAAATAAAACTAATTCAGAAAAAGGGAGTGGGATGCAGGCTCTTGCTCTCAATCACAGTTCGCCACAGCAAAATGCAATATGGCATCTTAAATAAAATCACCCTCTTCTGACTCTCGCAGAGGCTGCTTCAGAGCATTCCCTGGTTTCCAGCACAGTTTTATTTCCTCCCTTAGAGAGACAGACCAGCCTTGACTGAGCAACCGATTTTCATGCATCCTTTAAACCAGCATTCCCTGCCTTTTCTGAAGGACAGCACACACGTCGCTAGCTGTCTGCTTCTTCCCCCTTAAACAATATAGGTTCGGGGTTGGGTTGGTTTTTTTTTTTTTTCTTTTTCCCCTCCCCATCTCATTTCTTTCCGCCTGCAAAGTGATTTGAGAGCCCCGCGACGCAGCCTGCTACAGGAGCGGGGACTTCTCTGGAACACTGGCGTGCGCAGGGATTAAGCCCACCGCAGAGAGCCAGCCTGGTCTTTGAAGTGTTACAAGGGGAGGGAGGAGGTAAGTGTCGAGGCGAGCCCCCAGCCCCCCTGCTCGCCCCCGGGCAGCGTGCGGCGGCCCGCAAAGGGTTAAAGGCCGCCTTGGCCCGGCGGTGCCGTGCGTATGCAATAATCTGTGTGGCTCTCTTGGCCGACTGCCAGAGTGTTGCCTTGCCTCCTCCTCCTCCCTTCTCTCCCCCCCTTCCCTCCCCCGCACCCCCCCGCCTTTTGCATGAAGTAGGATCCTTGAGCTGTTGCAGAGGCAGCCAACTGCTCCATATTTGGCTTCTATTACCCATTTACATGCTGGAGAGCGGAGAGGGAGCGAGCGCTGTACCGCAGACATCATTTCTACTACAGTGGTGGAGACATCCCGGACCTGTGTCACTGCAGGGGGAAGGAAAAAAGCCAAACAAACAAAAAGCAGACCCAAGCCCCGTGATCAGCTAGGAAGACATTTGTGTGCGAGTCTCTCTCTGACCCCCCCACCCCCGCCAACCCCACCTCCACTGACACTTTACAGTAAGTGGCTTTTTTTTCCTCCTCTGCTTTCTGCCTCCCCCCCACCCGCCCGCGGCTTCTTCCCTTGTTTAGACTGCAAACCGCCGGCGATTTCCAGCTGGAAAAACACGGGGCTGAGGGGGCAGGGGAGCGCGCTGCCCACCCCGCCGCGGCGCTGCAGCCCGCCTCGCTGCGGCCGCCCCCGGCCCGCCACGGCCCGGCCCGGCCCGCAGGCGCTGCCGCCGCGGGCCCGGCCCTGAGGGGAGAGGGAGGGAGAGGGGGGCGGCCGCGAAATGGCCGAGGACGCCGCGCAGGGAACAGAGTGGGGATGCGGGACACGAGAGGAAGCGGGGGGGCCGGGGCGGCCCCGCGGCGAAAGCCGCTCGTACAGCCCTGCCCCCCCCGCCCCGCTCCTTCCTCCTTATTCACCCCCCCCACCCTTTCCCTCCCTCCCGCTTCCCCCCGGCCCGGGCGGGGTGTGGGTGTCCGCGGGGACGGTGGACATTTTGCGAGTCGCGGCTGCCCCCGGTGCGGTGGCGGCCTTGGGGTGTGTGAGACTGCGCGTGTGCTCGTGTGTGCGGGGGGGCGGTGTGCGGTGCCGGTGTGTGTATGTGTGTGTGCAGTGTGTGTATGTGTGTGCGATGTGTGTGTGTGTGAGCGTGGGGGCTCCGGTGTATGTATGTGTGTATGTCTGCGTGCGTGTGTGCGGTGCCGGTGCATGTGTGCGGGGGGTGCGGTGCCGGCTGTGTGCGTGGGTTGCCGTGCCGTGTGTGTGCGAGTGCGGGCGGGGGTGCGGTGCCGGTGCGGTGCCGTGTGTGTGTGTCTGTGTCTGTGTGTGTCTGTGCGTGCGCGGCCGGCGCGGCGCGGTGCGGGGGGGCCGTGCGGGGCTCGTACGCCGGGCGGACCCGGCGGGGCGCAGCGCGGGGCCGGTCGCCGGCAGGGCCGGTCGCCGCCACCGCACGGCGTATGTAGTACGGGGCTGGGCGGCTGCCGGAGGGTGAATGAAGCGAGGAGGAGGCGGCGGCGGCGGGGGAGGCGGCGCTGCCGCTGGGATGTGCCCGGCAGCAGCCCCGCTTCGCTTCACTCAGGGCCCAGGCCGGCTGCAGACGCCACCCGGTACTGCCGGGAGGGACGGGGCGGGAGGGATGGGGGAAGGGGGGCGGCGGGGCGCCGCCGCCCCGCTGCCCGCCCGCGGCCGTGGGGTCTGGCCGGCGGCTTCCCCAGGGGAAGCGGGGCAGGGGTTCCGCCGCCGCCCCGGGGCTCCGCTCGCCTCCAGTGGCGGCCGCTGCCCTCCTGCCTCTCACCGATCCCCCGCTGCCTCTGGGTTTGCTTGGGTCGGGTGGGGGTGGTTGGGGTTGCGGGGCTTTGGGGTTGGTTGGTTATCGTTTGGGTTTTGGTTATTTGTTAGGGTTTTTTTTTTCTTGTGTATGTTTTTTTTGGTTTTGTTTTTTTTTTTTGTTTTGTTTTTTTAACCCGAAGGCATCGTAATTTACCGGCAGAAAAACAAATAAATGACCCCGTGTACGGTTGTGGGTGCTGAATCCGTCAATGTGATTCCTGAGAATATATTAAAGTCTAAATTAAAGCGTTCTGGAAAAGCGTTAGCTCCTACTGTACTAGTAATAGCGATAATAATAAAATGACAGAATTGGGAGCGATTTACATGTTATTGAAGAGGAGGAATTACTGAAGAGTAATAATAGAAAAGAAAACAAGTCGGAAGCCCGTTATATAATGCACTGTGTAGACAACGAGAACGACAGGCTATTTTTATTTTGTTTACCGTATGCTGTGTAATAGGGACTCCTCCGAGCAGCATCTCTCCCCTATGAGCCCGAACTCCAGATAGAATTGGGGAAAAATTTTAGGCATTTCTTTTACAACCAGACGAAGAAATCTAGGTTTGTAAAACCTTCCTCTTTACAAATGATTTCTGTGTACGGAACGGGAAGGGTGTACAGGTAAATGACCTTTGCCGAATACCTTTTCCCTTTCATATGGTAAAGAAATTCATATTTTGTAAAGCAGTTTACACTTTAACCTTTAACGCTCATGGTTATGTATTTTATGCAGTAATGGTTACTTCACGCGTCAGATACGGTCGGGCATAGTGAGTTACTCTGCTGACACACTGATAAGTCAAGGACTTTTAATTTCAGTTTCGAATGAAACCGTCCCCTGAAGGAAAATCCCGACTTCATGTTAATCTATTTCTGTTCGAGTGATAGAGACGGTGCAGTTTTATCATATGGAGCAAGGGTTATGAATGGGGGAGAGGGAAACTGAGAATGGCCAGGGAAAATATTGCGCCGTAGTTATTTTTGTGATGCTGCAGGATAATAGTAGTAATTATACGTTACTGCACCTAATTTGTTCGTAAAACCGACCCGGCATTTTACGGATAGCAGCTGTTTTGAAAGGGTGGCTGTAATCTCCTCACTTTTTACATAAGGCAGAGGTCGATAGGTTTTCCTCCGTGCTCGGCTGTCTGTCTGTCTCTCTCATCATGTAGCGACATGTCAGCGGTGCAGGCTTTCAGCGCGCTTACTCCAGCCCTGATCAGTCATGTAATTAGATCAGGCTGCCATGGTAACAGACGGGATTCACCGTATTCACCGGCCAGCCAGGTGCGTGTGTGGCTGCCGGGCGACCCAGCGGGCTACCGCCAGCCCTGCGTGTGCCGCCTTGGTGGCGTACGGCCGGCGCGGCCACCGCCTCGGGCTTTCCGAAAATTGAAAGATGCCGGTGGTGAGTTCCTAATGGCCGAACTTCTAGGGAAGGGTGTTCTTTGCCCACTGGAGTGTCAGGCAGATGGGACCGTACGTGGCACGCTTAGCAGGTCAGCCAAATCGTCAGTTCCACTTGCGTGTGTTATTAGCAAATTAATGAAGGTGTGGTGCTTTGTAAAAATGCTTTTGGCTTATAGAGGCTTGCATGAAAGTTTCTTCAGAGTTTTCTTTTTTTTTTCCTTCCTTCTCTTCCCCCGCACTTCCCCCGTCTGTCTGGTTTAACTCTTTGGTGGCTGTAGCAGTGCTTGCTAACAGTTCCCATTCCAACATTCTCATCATAGGCCACAGGCTTCTTATTCTCCACTTCTGTACTGTACGTTACACCCTGTGGCTGGTGAGATGAAAATTGGTGATACTTGATGTCAGTATTGTCACTTTGGGTTTGTTAAAGCCTCCTCATGGTTCTTAGCAAGGTCTAGGCCCTTGTGTATGTTAGGTGAAAGCTGACTGCAGTTTCTCATGGTAAAAACAATTTTTGCCTCAGCAAATACTTTGTTTCTAGTATGGCTGTATATTTTGCATTTGTGCTCATCAAAATATTACAACCACAGAGCAGGAGACTTTCTGACACAGTTTATAGCAGTGTCAAAGGATATGTAATATAATTAGCTTTGAACTGCATGTTGCTCTTAAAAATGTTTCACCAAGCAATGTATATTTGCCTTCATTCTCATTGTTTGAACATGACTCTTTTAAGCCATTTTTCCATAAATGTAGGTATAATTTTTTAAAAGCACTAAATTTGGCACTGTGTTCTAATGTCATAAATCTGGAGTAACTCCAGGGGGATGGGATTGTGAGCCACTTACATGGGTGTATATCTCAAATAACTCCATTTATTGGATTTAATCCAGGCATGTAGTAGAGTAACCGAGCTCAGAAAGTGATCTGCTGCATATCACTGTTATTTTCTCTATATTGCTTTTCATGGCAAAAAGCACTGTGGGCTTAAATAGGATTTTTGCCTGATTAAGGAGCTGCATTAAGTGTCTATAGAAGTGGGTAACACCCCTACTCCAGTCACTAATCTTGGGTGCACTGACACTAATATTGAACTTGGCCTGGAGGATTTTGAGTCTCAGTGATGAGAAATCATCAGCACCCACAGCTCCTGAGTGTTTGTAGTACCAGGCTGGAACGTAAAGCAATCCAGAAATATATCAGTAAAATAGATATTTTAATCACTCTGATGGTAAAGCACTGGAGCTGGAGGAGGCAGCAATGAGAAATGCCTGTTGGTGGTTCAGCTGTTGTGGTGACAGGCAGTGGCGGTCTTGGTTTGGTGTGATGAGTTTGCAGGTCTCAGCCTGCCTGCTGAGCAGGAGTGTTTCTTCTTGGAGGAGTGAGGGGACAGGGTATTTGCAGGCAATTTCCTGCACTGAAGTGCAACTTCTCAGTGCCTCAGCTAACTTGCCCTTCTGGTTAGGAAGGAATATCCTCTGCTCGGTGCGGCCACCTCTGTTCTGAGGAGGTGTCTTGAAATAGAAGAGCTTGTTAGGAGGACTGGCTGGAGAGAGTGGAATAGTCACGAGCAGGACAGCTCCTGTAGTGTGAGCTTTTGTGTGCTGCATGCTGCTTATACATATTTTATTGTAAGACAAATTACCTGTGTGACTAAGAGTGTTAGAAAGTAATTATTTTCAAAAAGGCAATATATACATAGTTTAAAAAACTTTTCTGAAAAATAAACAGTGCAACTTTTCTTTTCTAGACTGATTGAATCTATTTGGAAAGGTTGAAAAAACTAGTTTTAAAAGACATTTGCAAGAGACATGGAATCTCACTTAACAAAATTTTTTTATGTAATAGATCCAGTGGCCTAGTTTCCCATTAATTAAGAAAATAGACACTTGAATGCAGTCACTTGAAAAGTGACTAAAGATTTAAACATTAGAATTTTAAAGTAATTGTCTTAGTAATATGTCTAGTAAAACAAAATCAAGGCCTAATTTTTCCCCTTTCTGAGGTTTAGCGGCGCATCTTAGCAGATGACAGTCAGGATTGTCATTGTTCATATGCACACTGCTTTTGTTGTGGTGTACTAATTGAGGGGGAAATGCAATAAAAAAAAGTGTGGCAGGCTGTAAAGGAAGTGCTTCTCAGGATTGCATAGATGGTCTGAAGCACTGGCTGGCTGCAAACCTACTCCAGCGTGCGAGGCAGCTGCCGCTGGTGATGCTTGAGAGAAGTCAGGCTGTGTGACAGCCTCAGCTATAACCACACGGGTTGTGAGTGATTTGCTTGTTCTGGAAAACTGTGCAGGTATGGTGTGTACAATTCAGAGAGTGCAGATAACAGATTTACTTGTAGGTCTCTTCTGAGACTGCTGTAACCAACTCTGCGTTAACAGATAAAGATATAATTAGAACAAGAAAGAGAAGTATGGCAGGCTTGGCACAGGTAAATATTTCATTGCACAAAACTGACTTGCTATGTTCCAGTGACTTCAATAGCCTAGGCTTTGCAAAATGAAAATCCTGTCCTCATCCTTTTATTTTACTTTTAAGCAAGACTCCAAATGTGGTAAATAAATAAACAGGTATTCGGTCAAGGGCACAGTATTTTGAAGTCTTATTCAGTGGTTCACATTCCTTATATGAGAAAATTGAAGATTTTTACATGGTTTTGGCTGAAGTGATGCATGACTAACATTTTAGAATGTAAGAAGCTTTGCAGATTCCTGATTTTTGCAAAAAGACTACAACTAGATCCATGACCGTAACTCCTTTTTGATCTCAGTGCATGTGCTGAGAATGTAATGCTTCATGGCTTTCTTTTTCTTTCAAAGCTGTAGTCTGAAGTGGTTGTACAACACATGCAAATCTGTATGTCTGCATTGGTCCCAGTCTGCAAAGTTACTTTAGTAGATGTCCCAGTGAGGGTTTTGCTGAATGAGGATTGATTAAAGAACCCATCTAGAGTTAAGTATGCGTGTAAATCCTTCCCTAAATAAGAACAAGTAAGTATGCTCATAAACTGAAACAACAGAAATGATTCTCAGTGAGGGAGAAATGGTCCCACTAAATCCTTTTATTGTACCAAGGGTGATAAAAATATTTGGTGAGATTCCAAGTGAAAACCCCAAATGTATTTTAGAGGTGATGTCAGCAGAAGTTCAGTGCTGGTTCTTCATGATTTTACTGGGCAAAATCACAGAAAAAAATTAAAAACTACATTGTTAAAGTTTTTCTTTGTTTATATTTTTTGGGAATTTACAGTAGTAGGCATCAACTGTAGCATGCCACCTTTAATGACAAAATAGTGTACAAGGTAAAGTCACATTTCAATGGGTGATTATTTTTCACCTAGTAGTAGTAATTGCAGCACTACGTTTTCAGAATGCTGCTGCTTCTCAAATAAAATATATTCTGTTGGCAGTGAAGACAGTCATCTCCACTTGCTTATGATTCTTCACCTCATTAAGATCACATTTAGGAAAAGAGCACTCTGAATAAATGGGCTCTGCTCTCTACTGGATGAGCTCTGTCTGCAGAATTAAATCTATGGTTTATTTGTGCTTGAGTAATAGTAAAAGCAGCCTCTCTCAGTCTTCATTGGGATATCTTAGTGTGTTGTAAATGACTGTAAATGTTGACTCTTAACTGTGTTTTTGTTTCTCTTTATTTTGGTTTCCATCTCCTCAACTCCTGGATCAACAGTCACATTGCAGGCCAAGCCAGATGGGCAAGCAATACAAGCTGTGAATTTATTCTTGACCCCGTAGGACAGTGACCACCATCATTTTTTTCTTCACCCTACAGTTATGCACTGCCAATAAGGTGAGAATGCAATGCTTTTTATTTCCTTCAGCAAGTGTACACTGTCTGCTCTGGGCTTTAGGCAAAGTGCACTCCTTCCTGGTGTCTGTGTGATTACCTACCTATGATAGGTTTGTACTTCCCTTGCCTGGCAGTAGAGGTCCTTGAGAAACTCTGCTCAGAAAAATGTCTTTAACTCTGGTGACTCAGTTCTGTGACTTACAGAACAGGTGGGTTCCAGATGGGTGGTTTTATGCTCACCTGAGGTCAGAGTGCATTCAGTTACTGGAAGATGTTAGTATGAATGGAAAAGTTGGCAGACTTTGAGTCTTGTTATAAAATGCTATGTGTAAAATTGAATAAATCCTTCCTTCACTTTTATGATCATTTTCAGGATTCCTGTTGCTTGTCGCCTACTTGGCTTTTCCACTGTCTTGAGTTTCTTCTGTGCATTAAACTTTGTCCAGCATTAGAATAGTTCCCAGGATAATTAGTCACTACTGATGTATCTGTGTGTCTTTTGCTCTATTTTGAGGAATGCTTTCAGTTCTTCTGATTTTCCTCCCTGGAATGCTGTTGCCAGACAAGATGTAAAAGTGCACATGTATCAGTCTGCTGCTGTCCCTTTCCTCTCTCTCTCCTTCCCATATGGTTGTGGAAAATAACTTGAAAAGACCAAGTCCCAAGACTCAACAATCATACTGCCAATAAAAAGAACATAAATTTTTATTTTATTTCTTTAATCTGATTGTCATTAAGCCAGCCTGGTTTTTTGGACCTATTCTGTGATTTTTAAGTGCTTGGGATTGGCAATGCTGCTAATGCTTTAAGAAAAAAAAGATAAAGGATCATAATAAAATTGCCTGTGTCTTTAAATAAAAGAAAATGAAATATAGTGATTGCTTGCAGAAAACCAAAGGGTTTCTTTTTTAAATTTACAATCTGAAAGCTTAATTACAATAGCATTCTTATTTATGTAGGGCTGATCAGAAAGTCTCCGTTGCAGAATAACTTCTTAATGTATACAGCATGTCATATAAAAGTATGCAGCGCATCATTTACATTTTATTGTGGCTGTGGGGAAGGGTGCTGTGTTTTAGAGGGAAGTTGCCTAGGCAAGTAGTGACATGCAAGGACAGGCCTGTTACAATTTCCAAAGGAGCTTGAATGGTGGGGGTGAGTGGTAGCCACTGTAACTTCAGATCAATAAGAGTTTCTCCAGAGTAAAAAACCCCACAAAGTGCCCATGACTGGCACACTTTGTCTTTCCATTTTGAAGAAAACTGAATTGGTAGCAGCTATTGACTTGGGACATCAAATAGAAGAAAGTTTTTTGTTATGATGTTATCAGTTACACAAAGCATTAAATTTTTTAAGATTAACTTGGGTTGTAGAAAAATGTGTTTATTTTAAGAAGTGATTACTGCTGGAAAAAATTATATCTCTTAATTAGAAGAAGTAGTTGTTTATAGGGCATTAGTCAAGTCCTATGAATAATCAGATTGTATTACCCACAATGTATTGCTAAGTCACCTTGGATATTTTAGCATCTGGTATTTTCTGCAATTACATTAGAGACAATATATTCAATGTTAAACAAATATTTTAGATTAAAAATGTAACCTAGTTAATCTGATGCAGAGGCATGATAGGAGTATAGTACTAAAATGCTGGTTTTCCTATACCAGCTCAGCTTGAAGTTTAGTATTGTATTTGTGGACCTTAGATTAGATTAGATTTGATTTAACTTCTTATTATTGGATATTTTAGTTACTGAGTTGGGGGTACCTCTGTTGACCTCATTTGTTCTCATTTTTTCTATGGAACAATCAAAATCAGGCCCACTGTATAGCTAAATAAGTGAAATAAAAGTTATTGGGATAGGCACGGCCTGCTTACAAACTTCTCTCTGTTACTGGAGGAAACAGGCAGGAGCTCACAGTAGTAACATGTGAAAGAAACATGACCTGGTACTGTGCAGGGAGCAGCCACAGATAGAGCATTTCATACTCACACTCATCATCTTTCTGGCTTTTGCATTTGTTTTGGGGTGAAGGTAGTAGCAAGTGCCCTGCTCCATTTTTGGCAGACCTGGGTTATGACCCTGGAGTCTGTCAGAGGGATGGAACATGGGACATGTTTGAAGGCATCCAAAATGCATCTCAGAAGCCATACTTGAGGCCTGATGTCCCTGCATGTGCATTCATGGCTTCACTCGTGTGAGGAATTACCCACTGTGGCTTCAGTGGGTAACATTGTTGTGTGTCAGCTGTCCAGGTGTGCTTACCCTTCTAATTCAAGCAGCATTTTCTGCAGAGCCAGCTAAGCATCTTGCCTGGATAAGGACATGGGTATTAGTAAAAGTAAAGCAAAAATAAATAAAAAGATACACCATGCTTTCTTTTTTATTTTTAGTTAATTTTAGCCCGCTCTGCAAAACATAGAGTTATTGTTATTAGTTCAGAGCATGCACTGCCTCCTTCCACGTAGGCAAATGACTCAATGCTTTCTTTTATACAGTTGTCTTGAGAGGATTTTGCATGAGGTACTGGACATTTTAACAATTAAAGAGTTCTTTTTAATCTTTTCTGTTGTCGAGTCACTTGATATTTATTAATCATAGTACTGGGATGAATTTACAGCTGCAGCCCATTTGTAAGAAATTTTTTTGGCTGAATTTTCAGTAAGTATGTCTGTATGCTACCTAATATAGCTAATTTTTTACATAAGACATAATTTCTGTTTTATGCAGACTTCTGGCTACCTCTCTCTGTAAACAGGCAACAGTCTGCCCTTTTAAAATACTTAATATTGAACATAAAAAGAACAAATCTGTCTCTATATTACTGTGTGCAGTGGTAGCTTTTTGGTTTTCATATCAGGGTCCTTTTATCATAGCTGGTTTTATTTCTTCCCCCATGCTCTTCATGAGGGCCTACAATATCTGTAGGGCTAAAAGAAGGTGGGCAATGGAGATTTCTAATGTGTTAAGTGAACAGCACAAGTGAAATGGAGTTGTGAACTAGCTATAACTGGATAGTAGTTAGGAATAATTTAATTTTTTTAAATTGTTTATGTGTGAGCAACTAAAAAGTCAATTAAATGAAGTGATGTGAATGCTGACAGATGTCTTAAAAATCAGGCTTTGTGGTCCCCTCACCTCAGCCATAACCTTTGATGGTTTTCCCCTGTTGTTCCTACTGCAGATACTGAAGGCCTGCTGTCTGACTGATAGAAAGTTTCATAACATGGTCTGAAGTGTAAATGGCATGGGGTGTAGTGGTATGCCTGCATAAAAACACAAGGCTGACATTCATAATGTAATATAAGGCACTAGCTGAGGTTTGATTGGCCTTCCAACTTGGTGTTTTTAAAAGGTGTATTTGCAAATGGAATGAGATTTGCTGTCCCACACTCTACAACTTGTTAGCATTCCTTTAAAAGTGTGGGCTTTTGGATGTTAGTGTGAGGAGATGGAGAGCCTCGATGTTTTGGGGGTGAGGAGTGGTGAGGTGTCTGGATGTGCTGTGCAGCTGTGTGCAAGCCTGAGCATCTGTGTGTGCCCTCCTGCTGCCCTCTGCCTTGGCTGTGCGTGTTGAGCAGGGGTGTGCTGCTGGGGTTTGCCTTGCCTTGAAACCAGGGCTGTGCTTTTGAAAGCAAGTTAGCCCTCATTACTAGGGGTATCATTTTGGTCTGAAATTAGCCCGGGTGGCAGCATCTGGATTTAAATGTGTTGGCTGAGGGGTTTCTCATGGTGAGACACTGTGATAGAGGCAAACCCTGAATTTGATAATTGCCTCTTTATTTTCTCATCTGTTACTTTTTTTGGAGCTAGCTGTAAACCTGACTTAAGGATTTATTGAGTCACTCCTTGTTCTATAAAAAGTACAAATGCCAAAGTGTTCCTCACTTGTATTGGAGTGTCGTTGTGACCATTACCACATTTTGCCTGTCAGGTACCCACATGTGAAGGCCTTTGTAGTTTTGTACAGCTAACATTTCTGTCAGGCCAGCTACTTGAAAGAAAGTCAGGCTTTAATGGAGAAGGATAATTACAAAAGCAGGCTTAATCTTCCTTTACTGTGCTCAGAAATTTTGTGCTACTGAACATTTTCTCATTGGTGTGGTTCCTTTTCAGTGGCATGTGTAGCAGCTGTCTAGAAAGTGTTATTTTTAAATGTATATAATAATAAATGCATTTCTCCTCTTCTGTAACCCCTGAACACATTTTCTGCTTGGTACTGTGCTGTATTCATAGCTTTCCCAAGGTAGTCTGACAACAAGTAGATCCAGAATGGTTTGAAAATTCAATGTATTCAAGGGGAAAACATCCTAGTATGTTATTGCAATAGAAGAAGTTGTAACTTTATTCTCCATGTACCACTAGCAGTTAAAAACCCATCACACTAATCATATGTACTGAATTTTTATTTACAGATTAGGAGGCTCTACTTTGACATATGACTAGCAGGGAAGCCCCTCCCTTTAACAGTTGTATGTCATCTGCTTCAGAGAACTAATTACTTGGCAATTCCCATTTGATAATTCCCTCTTTATTTTCTGATGAGTTACTTAACAGTGATGAGCTTGTTGAGCAGAATGCCGTGCTTAATCTGTGCTTCAAAAACTACAGTGTGGGCCTGGGGATATCATTGTTTCTGAAATGCTGTTTAGCCTTGCCATAGGAGCATTGAAACCACACAAAGATACGTGAGCAGTTCACAGTTAATGATCAGTTGAACATGAGTGATGCACAGCATCTGCCAAAAAATAAAGGAAGAGTTTACATTGCTGTTGCACTGCAAGCAGAAAGTTTAAATATGGAATTTCTCAAAAAAACCCCAAGCACCAAACCTAATGTAATTTAGATGCTCAGAAGCAGAAGCTTATGTCAGAGATATACCTTCTATGTATCGTTGGTCTTCTCCACTGAAATAATCAATTTAATGAGATTTTTTTTAAACCACTGTTTATTGTAATACCTATCCAACAGCTTAGCCCACTCCTGGTGGTTATTGTATTCTTTTAATATGAGATACTTTAGTAAGTTTTTACTGTGTTTTCTCTGCTGTTACCTGTCTTTTTCATTCTTCTCCAATTCCTTTTCACATTCTTTTACTCCAGTGGCCACAGCAACCCTTGTTCCTGGCTGGGGAATGCATTAGAAGTCTCACTGCTAATTACAGCATCACAGTGTTTCTAGAGGGTACCTAAGTTCAGCAGTGCTTAGCTACAGTACCAGGCGAGGGGATTTATGGGGTGAAATGACATCAGCCTGCTGATGACAGTCATGGTAAGGTCACAGTGAGTCTCTCTTGCAGATCAGGAGTCAGATGGGTCCTGTTCAGTCCCAGTGTCTCTGAAATTCAACCATGCTATTGAATTTGAATAAATTTTTTTTACTGGTTTCAGTGGAGAAAGGTTTGTGGATCATCTACAGTCACTTTGACTAGATGGTGGTATTATTCTACTGATACTGGTACCTGAAGATTTCCATTGAGGCTGAGCCAGTGCTATAAGCTGAGAATTGGGCTATTTTTCCTTTATTAAATAAAAATACAGTATTTTTTGTATTAGCTCACATGACATTGCATCATCAGGCTTGCTGATTTATTAGATACTCACAATGATATCTCTTGCCCAGTACTGGAAACTGTGTAAAAGGATTGTTTTATCAATGAGAAAAAACTCATTTGTACATAGTTACATGTGTTTTTGTGAAATTAATCAGAGGAACAGTAGTTTTATGAAACATATAATTCAGAACAGATTAATCTACTTTAATTGTGTTCATGAAGTACACCAGCTATAAAATCTTTTGAAAGGAATATTAATCAAGTTGATCAAAGATGGCTTGAAGTACGGAATTCAAATATGAACACAATTACAGCAAATATACAGACAGATAGAAAGTAGCTCGGGAGATTATTAAAAAAAATACTACAAAAATAAGTCCCGTTTTCATTTTTGCATTTTTTAAAAGAATATATTGTGTTTTAGAAGCAAAGATACAAGAAGAAAAACCAAATACAATTTGAGATTTTATAAAACGCAGTGAATAAGCATTTAAAATAGCATAATAACACAAGGAGTCAAAACCTCACAGAGGGTCATTGAACCATTTTTCAATTTTTTAAAACCTATTTTTCATTCTATTTAATATTTTAATGACTCAAGGTGTCTCAGGTAGTGCTATATAGGCATTGCTGAAAATAGAAATCCTCTGCAACAATCAGAAAAGAAATATGACTTTCTTCGGATGCCTCACCTGTGATATGAAAGGTTTGCTTACACTGACAGGACTTGTCCCTTGACAAATCCTTCTACAGACCATTACAGCTTTTGTGGATGGACCTTCATCCTGAGCTGTGGTATCATATTTATTTTCCAGAGGCAGCCAAAGAGTTATTAGATGTTGATTTAGACAGATTTTCATCTGCCTGCCTCAGAGGTGTCTAAGATTGAACTTCAAAGTGTTTGGCCCTAGACACATGGATACATGCCAATACTATTTCTATCAATAGTTATGCCAGTGAAACATTAACATATGTATATTGTGACCATGATCTTCAGTTAACCCAATATTTTAATTACATGCTAATGCATTGAAATTTGGCCTCAGGTTGAAAACAAAGAAAACCCAACTCACTAACATACGGTGGAGGTTTCCCTGCTGACCACTTCTGTTCTCTCCCTTGCACCAAATAAAATGGTAGGTTCTCTCTACTCTATTACAAGGATTACCTGATACATCCTAGATACTGTGTTTCTTTCCTCTGGATTCTCTTTTTCCTTTTTCTCACCACCCACCCTGTTAACATCACTCTTCTGTAAGTAACACCTGCTGATGGACTAGCCGAGGATGACCTGCTTGGTCTGGTCATACGATTTGTGTTTGCATGTCCTTGATTGCAGAACTGAGAAGCTGCTGCACCTCTCTGTTTAGGACTTGTCTGCTTCCTCTTTGAATCACGGTTGAGTTTCACGTTTCCTTCTTGCCACTCTTGCTAAGCTTTCTTGGATCTCTGCTGTGATCTGGCCTGATATGGCAGTCTTGGAAATCACATATGACTTCATTTGTAAACTTGACAGTTGATTAATTAAACTGGGAGGAGGTAAGTGACCTATGAGTATGTGTAACACGTGTCCTGTTTTACAGGGAAAGAGGATGATAGTGGAGCTTACAGTACAATAATCTCTAGTTTAAAATTATACTATATGATGTTTGGATAGCTCACAAATGCATTAGAAAAGTGTCATAAAACAGATGTGATACTGCAATACTGGAAGAACCGAAGGAGTAAAAGTCTGCATTTTGCTCCATGTTTGCACAAGATGACAGAGTAACTCATTCTTGTTGTGTGGTCTTCAGGTGTAAGAGTGATAGAACCAACATGGATGCCTCCTGCCATTTGTTTGTCACCACTGGTTTATTTTGATTGCACCTCAGTAGCAGGCTCAGAGGGAATACGATGTGTAGTGACTGAGCAAATTAAAGTAATTCCTCAGTGAAAGTATGACATTTGTTACATGAGGTTATTATCCAGATGTTATCTGTTGGCTTACAGTGAGAAAGAGCCCTAAGGAAAATTGAGGTGGGTAGAAGGTGAGCATCTGAAATACATTAAACATCAGCAATCAAGTACAACCCTGTTACCTAAGGAGTCAAACTTGGTGAATGTCATGTTGGCTGTATGGAATGGGAGAAATGCAAACTAAGACACACTTCTGCTATGTGTGCAGCTCTGCTATGAAGTACGTTCATCTGAGCTGTCAGCTGGCTGGCTGCAGTGTTTGGTGCTGTTTATACAGCTCAGCCAGGGTGTCTTTATGAAACCAGCAGTGCTGTGCAACCTAGGCTGCAGCAACCAGTGGTTTTATGCTGCTGTTATTTAACACGAAGGGTGCGTGTTGTGCAACGCACCGAGGTGCTCAGCCAAAGGCTGTGGTGAAATAAGGGGTCAGGTTCCCACCTCTGTTACTTACTTGGGTGGTTTCAATGGAGCCATGTGGGTGTAAATGTGGTGTGATAGAGTCTGGGGCCTTTGGCGTGTGTCTGAGCCTCTGGGCTCAGAGCTGACGCAGACAGGTCAGCACTGCTGATCACACAGTGTTTGTTTGGTGGGAGTAGAGCAGTCACTTGGCTTTTCCTTCAAGTGGAGAAGGACTGAAAGTTGTTGCTCAGACAAATGTCATCAGTCTTCTTTTCTTCCTGTGCTTCAGGTGGATGTGTTGGTGAATAAGTAATCTTTCTTTACATAGCCCAGTGTTTTGCCTTTTTATTCTTCTGTCCTGTTTTAACCATTTCCAGACTTCTTTCTCTTGTTGCTGGCCAATTGTTTTTATCTTCACCGCCTTCTCTACCAAGATTCTCCTGTGCTCAGCAGTTTTCACTGCTGCATATCTGACCTACTTGTATACATCTCCCTCACTGGGTTTGTTACCGGCACAATACTTAGATTTTGTGTTGACCCTTTCTTCCCTTTGAATTCTGTGTGTGTTTCTATGTGTCTAAAATGCCCTTCTGCTTAGAGTGTTTTGATACCTCAGTAGTTTTCTGCAAAAATGCAAATTTGAATGTTGTTACATCTACCTGTCTTCCTTCCTAGTTTAGTCATAGCTGGATTCTGAGCTTTGCAACCCCAGAGATCTGCCTGGACAAGCCTTTCACTCCATGCAGCCTTCCGCTCCTCCTCATGGGAAAAGACCATTATTTCTTCTCTGAAGCTTCTCTGTGGGTGCCTGTTTCTCTGGCTGAACATTGGATTTTCAGTCTGTGTGCCCCTGCCAGTCTTCCCTGGTTTCCAGCTGCAGTGTCTCTTCAGCAGACATCTTGCTTTTTAGGCTTGTCAGCTGATCTCTAACAAATCAGTAGCATATATTTGTTTGTAAAATGTTATGTGCTGGCATTGTTAAAAAAACACAAACAATGAAAACCACAAAACCAAAACTCATTCAGTTATTTTCTCGGTACCTGAGCATGAGCCTGGGTCATTTGCTTATAAAATAATGGAGAACCTATTACTTTATTATCATATCATGTGATCTTCTAATCAAAGGATTCTTTTACTGTATTAATAGCAATAATTCAAATTGTTAATGTAAATTTTAAAAAATGTAATACCGTTTTCATGTATCATACTGATGGGTCAAAAGTAGCAGCTTGAGCACTTTTCTTTGGGCTTCTTTATCATCACTTCTCATACCGTGACTCTGCTCCAGTGATAAAGTTCTCTAGTAATAGGTTGTGAAATATAAGTTAAATCAAAAAAGAATTTTTAAAAGCACTTCATTCAGAAAAAGAAAATAAAAGTGACATAGTATGCATTTTGAGTGAGGTTCTTCAGAGAAGGAAAAATTCCTGGACTGCTATGGAGAAGTACCAGAATGAAGCACCCACTGAATGAGTGAAGTTCACTTAAGGTGTGAAGTGGAAATATGTAAGAGGGGTTTTTAA
The DNA here is from genome assembly GCF_901933205.1 of Camarhynchus parvulus. NCBI lineage: Eukaryota > Metazoa > Chordata > Aves > Passeriformes > Thraupidae > Camarhynchus > Camarhynchus parvulus. The sequence continues at coordinate 63,527,074 of NC_044572.1, read as the reverse complement.
AATTTTTTTTTCTTTTTTTTTTTTGTGTATCAGCATGCTTTTGCCATGAACTGATTATTGGAATGATACTGTGGTTACAGTAGATTTAAAAAACCACAAACAATATAATAATTATTTGATTGATAATTCTGGAGTTGGTATGTTTTCTCAAAAAGGAGGCTTTTGACTAAACCGGAAACCATCAAAAATAACTTCTATCTGGAAATTGATAACCCTTCTTGTTATAAGTTAACAACAAAAAGATACAGACTAAGGGATATTAGAGTAAAATACACATTTTCCAAATTGATTTACTCAGTGAATTTAACAATAGTGTGAGTATAGTTAGTTTCACTTTTTCTGTATGTAGGCAGTTTCTCGAGGTGAGAAAAACATCTGAAAAAACCCTCAACCTCATGGTTATAAGATCATAAAAACTGGTGCAGGGAGCTTGGAGGTATGAGTTACTACTTTTAAAGTCCTCTTTTAAAAACAACGCTAGACTCCATATTGATGGAGTGCTTTTAAAGGCAGTGCCCTTTTAATCAGCAAACAGGTCCTCTGTGCATCAAATAATTAAAAATAGAGCAAAGTTTCTGAACAAGGCGTCTGGCAGAAGCGTCTGTACTTCCATCTGTGCGTGATTAGCAGAATGTTTCATGATATTTAAATAGCACAAGCTTTGCTCTCTTTTTTATTATTTGTTGTACTGAAGACCTGTTTGCTTGTTAAGTGGTCTTTTTTGAATAGTTACTGGCAAGGAATCAGGAAAGTGTATGAAGACATCTTGTACACACTGCAAATGCCAAATTGTCCCTTTTTTCAGAGACACTGCCCTTACTATTTTTTTAAATTTTTTTTTGTTTGGAGTTTTACCACATCCCTCACTTGATGTTTAAATTTTCTTAAGGACCAGTTGATTTCAGAGGGAGTTGAGCAGGTATTTCTGCCCAGAGACTGCAGCCTGGCGGCTCACGGGTGTCGCTCTCCCTGGGAGGCGTGTTGCCGTGCAAGTACGCACCAGGGTGCACTTGCAGAGTACGTGTGGCGGCTCAGCTCTGCAGCTCCTGCCTCTAATCTGCTGTGCATGCTGCTCTGGAGCCTTACCCTTTCATGGGGACGTAATCAGCCAGGCAACAGCTTTCCAAGTGCTTTTGAGGCCTTAAGCTGGGACTCCTCTTTGCTGGCAGTCATTCAGCATCAGATTGTGTGCTCTTCGTCTCTGGCTAGCAACGCGGCGCTTTGCAGTTGTAGCCACTGATTTCCCTCTGTACTAGTAAAGATTTTGTGTGTGTTTTACAAAGGCCTGTACAAGAAGGTATGGAATGAAAAGAAGCTGCTGTCTGGATGCTGAGTGCATTGCTATAGCTGGCTGAGGGCAGTTCTGTTATGTGCAATGCCCTGTTGTTGGGTGCCGGCAGGTTGGCAGGGAGCTGAGACGCTCGGATAGGCTCAGAGGTCCTTTATGGAGAGCCAGTATTCAGTCTTAGGACAATCTGTGGTCTTGGATGGGCATGGAAAATAAGAGCTTTAGTGGTGTGTGTAAGTGGTGTTTACTCTGTAGCTGGGCTTTTCGTTGCTGGGTTTTTCTTCTTGTGTTTGAGGAAAGCTGTGGTGTGTGATGTGTGAGTACTGACCTGGGTCGTCTCTTAACTTCAGCTAAAAACTTCAAAAGAAACTGTGGTTACTACTGAGAGCAAAGCTGCCAACCTGTCAACATAAATGTATAAATTCTGCGTGTTTGCACCTTAGAAAAAAAACCACTGAAACACCTCGGCTGTGAAGAAAGAGCGCGCTATAAGCCTCTGCGCAGAGTTCACCCCACTTCACCTGGTTAGTGCTGTGTTACTGGTGTCCATCACGCTGTTTCTGGCCCAGGTTCTGCAGAGCAGAGTGCTCTGCAGTCTCACAGCAAGTTCTCCTCAGCAGGTTTATATCTTACATGGTGAAGTTGTTGAGTTTCAGGGGGGCAGTGATAGGATCACTTTGCAAATACCTGTCCATTGCCATCATTCAGCTTCGGGTCCGGGGAAGGCTTGAAGATGAATAGATATATACAGGGAAGTACTGGAAGGGCAAGAGAAGGAACTAACATGCTTCACTGTAAAAACTGAGGGTAACATGTATGCCCATTCCTTCAGCTAAACCTCTCAACTAATGCATGAAGCAGTTGCACTCACATTTTACCCACACTGCTCTTAAAAATCAGTTCCCTTAATAATTGATTTCTTCAGAAATAAGAATTACTTCTAGAGCTGATTCTTGATTAGTGCAGTTTGGTGGGTCTAATATTAGCATCTTTCCAGGAGCAGGGAGGAGAGAAAAGACTCGGGTTCATTTTAAAAATATTCATGAAGTTGTGTTGGTAGGTTGGTTAAACTAAGCCAGGTTTTGTGTTTTGCTCCTAGTATTTGTTCTCAAAATATGCCATAATGCTTTTTTGGAACAGCTTCAGCAAATCTTGTGAATTTGAATTAATTAATATTAGTATGAGTTTCATATGGTTCAACAGAGCTTGGGGTTTTTTGTGTCTTCTGTCATGCCCAAGGTGCTCCAAGCACTTTAAAATAATGAGTTCAGTTATAATAATGCTGAGGCTCTGTAGACACGCAGCCATTCTTCTGAGTGTAAGGAGATCAAATTCAAGGGTAGCTTTTTTGATAGGAGTGAGAAGAATACTGCTTGTGATGCTAGTAATACCCCGGTATTTTTTCAAGAGCATTTGTGACAGGCTCCTTGTTTTGGTAGACTAGATTTTGCTGTTTATTACTAAATTTATAATTCTCAATGCACTGTAAAGAAAGTGAAGAAGAATTGCAGGACACATATTCAGAAACTGTTGTTCACACCTAATTCTTGTATTTCTAGCCCTGATTATTTGACATGACATACTACATGAAAAATCTGGGAGCCCTTGATTTCCTGAAACAAAACCAAACCTTCCTTTTATAGCCCTGCAAAAGTACATTGTATCTAAGCAGGTAAAGTGGAATTCAGCCTAGGATGGTAGGATGCTGTAGATTTGTGTGGAAAATGATGGTTCTGTTAGTTGTCTGCAGGACTCCAGAGGAGAGAGAGGGCCTTGTATCACTCAAAACCAATTCATTTCAGCTGGCAGGAGAGAAGTATGGACAGCATCCAACATACAGCCATCTCAAAGTACAAAGATTATAATGGAAATGTTGATGACCAGTCAGTATTGATATATTAGGAAGTATTTATATAACTCAGTGTTGTTGACTACTGTAGAAATGTTGTCTTAGGCCCCGTTCCTACTGGCGTTCCTCCTGTTGACTTTTGGAGTGTTAGGATCAGACCCCTTTGGCTCAAATTTGGAGTGAATTTAGACTGAAAGAAGCATGCATGTTCTGCAATCACCCTCCACTTTTGGAGGGAAGAATGGAGGAAATAACTGACTTGTGCAATGGCACCAAAGTTCTTTATGGCATCATCAAGCTGTACACTGAAAATAAAGCTTTCCTTAAGCTATTTGAGATATTTCATTTTGATCTAAAGCCTAAAGTGTTCCCTCTTAATGGAAGGCTCAGTGTGGTTTTGATGCTTTCCTTGTGAAGCTGTTCTTTAACAAGGAGAAAAATGTATCTAATTAGCATGCACCTTTCTGTATGTGGATTATTATGCATTCATTATTTTAAGTTGGTGCTATTATACGAAAGTTTCTCCAGAACTTTGGCAACTTGGTAGAAAGGATGACAGTTCAGTGCATTCTCAGCTGTGCAGCTCTGAAATATGTTGCTTTTGAAGACACCTACATGTTACAGTAAAAATACCCCTTACAGCCAACGGTGTGTGACCACAGTCTAGGTAATCACAAAAGAAATAGATTCAACTAAATACTGAAACAGGAAAAAAAGAGAGTAAATTTTTTAAAGAGCAGTAGAAATGATGAAAGACATAATTACTATTCTATGAATATGAAAAAAAGGCCCCCCAAACCCCACAAAGCTCAAGGGTTCACTATATGTAAAAGTCACTCTCAGTTAGGAAATATATATCTGAATACTGAATATATTCTAAATACTATATATTTGATTGACATTCAGGGCTCAGTTGTACTCCAGAAAAAGAACATATGTGTAGCTTTGCTAGAAACAATGAAAGACAATTTGGGGAAATGCAGAAGTACTGCTAGAAAAGCTGAATGCTACATTTCTAAGTAAAATGCCATGTGACTAATATAAGTGCTCTTCTGTCCCAGATAGGGCTTCTGAAATTTTAAGCAGATAGCAAAAATTTACTGTTTCACATTTCATAGATAATAGTTGTTCTGAATGCTTTAAATAATACAGGAAATGTAGTGTGACAAACTTGACATTTGAATATTAATATTGATACTGAAACAGTTCACCACAAAGAATGCCAGGGCTGCAGGAGGAAGGATAGCATTTTGATCAGATAAAGACACAAAAGTTATAAAGCCCTTCATATACATTGAAAAAAAGGCCTTGTGAAAACTGTGACAAAATAACCTTTCAGGATTAGACATTTTATATCCTGTTTTGGTAATATTTCTGCAGGGAAAGTTGGAAGCAAAGAGACATCTTTGCCATTTCTGTCTTCCCCCTTCCTCCTCCACTTGCAGTTTGATGAAGACTATTTGAAATAAGGTTAAGAGGACAGGGCTATAAAGTGTTTTGGGTTCACTTGTACAAATATGTGAGTGGACGTGGGCTCAAGAAAAGACTCATGGGCATGTATACTCTGTGGTGACCCATCTCAAACTTGCTTGAGATGCACTGTAAGTTATCCTCTGTAAAGTTGAGATTTGGCAAAAGGTTACTTTATTAAAGAGAGGCTTTTCTTTTCTAAACATAAAATAGTGCTGACAGTCCCTTTTTCCTAAACAGGCAAGCTTGCTCTCTCACATCTGTGTACACATGAGTGTGTGCACAATCCCTTAGTATAAATTTATTATGGCTTGCTTGATTTTTGTAGCTATATGTGGTGAGACCAGGAGAGCACAGCCCTTCAGGTATGAGTAAGTTTCAGCCCACCTTCGTGACTGAGCCCAAGGACTGTGTCCTCTTTTTGTTCACAACGTCCCTCAAAGAGGATACAAAATAAAGATATAGACTGGTGAAAAGTTGATGATTGCAAGCAGAAGAGGCCAGCCCAAGCCAAGCCCATGGAAGGAGCAGGAATGTTTCTGTTCTGTCGCTCTCTGCAGTGCAGTGCTGGTGTGGATGTGCCCCACTGTTGATAAATCTCGTAGTGGCTTTTGGCAGTTGTTGTTATAGAGATGATTTGGTAAGTCACTTAGCTGGTTGCAGTACTGATAGGTACATTGCTGTCCAAAATTCCTTCTCAGTGGAGTATGTAGAGTACCTTTTTGGCTTTGTATGGGTAGTATAGATTGTACCAGTTTGATTTTAGCTGTTTAGCTATATGCAAACTAGTTAAAGGCGTTTTATTTTTTGGGACAGGAAGGAAAAGTTTGTCAGCCTCCTTTCTGAAAGTGTTTTGGTAGCTGTGACCACTTTTTCCCTTCAAAAATATATCTTGTGCTTTCAGACTCTCTCATTTTCAGATGTGATTAATGGTAATTTTTATCTTTAGAATGCAAATGGAATTTTTAGCATACTTTTTCACTTTATAATGCTTCTTTCTGCACAAACTGCTTACCAGACAAATTAAAAAGACAGGTATGTATTTAAAACCCAACCAACCCAATGCAAAGTACATTTTACCTTCTGAAATATTTATATACTTGTAGTTGTAGGTGCTGCAACATATTTATGTGGAAGTGGCATCATGCTGCTTTGCCAAGTGTTAGCAGCTCCCTTTAGCTGTGTGTTGCTACTGTAGGCAGGAGGAAATGTTGGGCAGTTCACTGGAATGATGGCAAAGCCTTTTTGTCTCAGTGTGGGTAACCCATACGGGAACAACCCCTCTGAGGTACCTTCTGCAGGGAGCTGTTTCCTGTTGAGGAATCACAGATCCCTGGCAGTTGTTGGTATTCCTGTAAAAAGGGTGTAACAGCACCACTTGTATTAAGAAAGGCAAATCTCCTGCTGCCATGTACAAAGCAGGCAGACTCCTGACCCCTCGGTGATGCCAATGGCATTTCAGCCTGCCCTGTGAGTTGTTAAACTCGTTAGGCACAATCTCATTTTCACAAGGGAGACCTGGACTAAGATAGTAATGCATTGGAGATCTTACTCTCCAGGGCTGTGCAGTTTGTAAGGTGATTCACAGCATGTACAGAGGGAATGGAAAATGTTATCTTGGAAGCATTCCAGTGTGTTATTTTGAAGTCATTTGCTCAGGCACAAATGCTGGTGATTGTATGGGAGCCTCTAGAGCTACAGAGTGGAAGGTGAACCTCCTATACCTTAGGTTAGGCTGTAACTAGTAAATGACATTTTATTCTGTAGCCACCTATTCAACTGACTACTCAGACCTCTGTTCCAAATAGAAACCAAGAAAATAAAATACTTCTGAGACTTTGGCCTGTTACAATATGGGTTGCTGCTGCAGGTGATTATATAGATCTATTTTACTGCCTGTTCCCCATGCCAAAATATAAAAAAGTGTCTTAATTTTGACTGCCCAGAAACACAGCCCAAAATGGGAGTAATCATACTGAAACAAATTACTTTTTTTACATTCTGTATTTCCTCTATTTCTTCCACTGTTTCTCAAACTACTACTGCCAGTGGTACAATAATAGGTTAAACTAACTTAAAAAAAACTTATAGTATAGCTGCTCAAAGGAACATAGAAGTAAATCTTGTAGTGTAAATAGTAGTGTTGAGACACATTTATCTTCTGATTCAGTGTCTGAACCTGCTTCCTTGATATTAGTGCAAATTAATGAAATTAGGATCATACCTTTAAAGAAATAGGAACAAAAAAAAACCCCTGAACCCCAACAATTGTATATTTGAGCTCACCAACATAAAAATGGGACTGAAAAATTGTGACATAAGCCTAAGCATCAGCTAATTGTGATGGTGAATGGAATAATCTTCCAGGGAGCTATGAGTGACCAATGTATTATTGTGCATGCGGGCCCTATTAATCCATAGAGTACTGACAGAGCATATGGTAGCTGCTCCAAAACATGCCATATATAACATGCTTTTTATACTGTTGTGTAAACTGCATTCTAATGTGTAACTGAGGATATAGGTAGTCTTAAAAAAACCATTTTGTGCTGTGGCATTTGCTAATAATATGGTATATGGCCAGGAGGATGTACAGTAGATATTCAAATTCAGTATGCTGCAGAATTTGTGAATTTGCATGTTAAAATACTTGTCATTTCTGGAAATACCCTGAGGTGTAACTATCCACAACCTTCCTCTTCTAAATTATTATTAAATACTTGTTTTCAAAGCTGAATCTTTAACCATTTCGAGTATGAATTTCATTGCTAGTGATTTTAAAATCTCATAGTCAGGACTGTGACCCAGAATTTTTTTTACCATTTCTGCTGTCCTTTTGATTATTATGTGTGAAGTACCAAAGCCTGTGTACCTCAGTGCTGTTCATTACCCTGCCTTTTGGAAAAATTGAGGAAGAGCTAGGAAGAGACACGGGCAGGACCAGAGAGCCTTATGCAGTTCAATACAGAGATAATTTCTCCTGGTATCACTTGGCTGAGGAGAAATAAATTGCTCATGCCTCTGGTCAGAACTATGTAGTAACATGTGAACCCTTGGGAGGAGGGTGTTCAAACCTGGGAGATGTCCTTCCTGGGGGGACATTTTGGAGCCTCCAGGAGTGAATCATGGGAGTGCTGGGGCTCTTTCATCTCAAACTGTGAAAGCTGGGGCCTCACCTGCCTGTGTGCTGTTCAGAGATGGGGAGCTGCCTGCAGGTAACCAGATTTTAATTTTTCAGCCTGCCCCTGCAGCAGCTGCTCCTCATGGGTTTTTTCGTGCTGCTCTGTGCTGCTGCAGGGTCAGGTTTCCCCTGAGAGCATATGCTTGTGGGTGCTCCATGCCAGTGCTGCACCTGAGGTATGGGGTCAAAATAGGAATGAGGAATGTGGGGGCTGCCTGTGAACCTGCTCACCTTCTGCACACTTTCAGGAGACCAGGAAAATAAGGCAACTAATTTCTAAGGCTGGAGTTTGTTTAAATACAACTCAAATGTTGCATAATGTCTATTACCTAAATTTTTCTATCCTTTTGGAACGTTGCCCCTCAGGGATAACTGGATACAAGTGTTGCACTGCATGTGCATAAAGGTGGGAATATTCCTACAGGCTGCGGCAGCCCTCGCTGGAGGTTGTGAGTCGCAGTATTTGTTTGCAGTGTAATGGTGGGTTTTAGTTTGTACTCTGTGGTGGCAGCAGTGACCAGTGACTATGGTCTGTGAACCTGTTGACTTGGAGCCTGCCTCTGAAGAGCAGGGACTCAGGAAAGCAAAGCTGGCTGTCAGCTGGTGCAGTCGTTCTATGGCGGGCTTTGCTTTTATCAGGAAAACCTTGCAAGTGGGAGAAGATTGAAAGCTTGCTTAGCCTTTCTGCAGGTGAAGAGAGGTCATAAAAGTTATTTTTTTGGGATGCCAATTGTTTTTTAGAATTCTAATTATACTGTTTCATTTTAATGTAACTTTCCCTGGTTTTTCCCCTCTCCATTTTGAGTCAAGTAGCACTTCTGTCTTTCTATTTGACTATATGTGCAGTTGTTGCTATCCAAAATTCTTTATTGATCTAATAAAGTAGTTAAATGAGGTGACTTTGAAAATATAATAGTATAGCTAAGTGAATCTATATAAAAATTAATGTTTAACAGAGAGCATCTTTGATAAAGTTAGCAAACATTCTGTGAGCAGTGTTATAGTTATGACTGTTTTCAGACAACTTGAAAGCTTTCTGGAGAACTCATTCTCTGGAGTAAAATGTTTTCTGCTTGTTTCTGTTATGAAAGGGAATAAAGTGTTACTGTTGTCAGAATCCATTCATTTCTCATACCTTGTAGTAAATGATAACACTCCCCTTCCTATTTTTGAGATCCTGAAACATGGAAGTGAAAAATGCTTCATTTCATTATTTAGATATAGGCAAATAATAATGTTTTCCCCTTTTCTTGCGCTATTTCTGACTGCTCTTTAAAAATTCCACTGCACCCCTGGTAGGTGAAATGCTATGGGCCTGAAACAGGAGAAACCATTTCTTTAAGTTCAGCCTGGCTCATATCTGAATGTGCTGCCTCTCATGCTTCACTGTGAATCCACATCAACCCACTGGTGTGATAACATGGAATGAGCTGCAGTCATCCAAACCTTTGCTTCATCTTGAGCAGTCGGGCTGGCAGGAGTGGAAAATGCTCCTCAGCAGCAGGTTTGATGCTTAGGAAACCTGATTTAGGAGTAAATTCTTGCTCCGATGGTGACAGCCTTGCTCCTGCCATGTGCCATTGGTGACAGAGGAGGAGCAGGAGGCCATGCCAGGCTGGGTACCCCTGGCATGGGCCCTGCCCACACATGGTTGCAGGGAGGAGCTTGATGGGGGGTAGAGCTCTTCCTGCTGGGATTCATGGCGCCTTGCTGGAGTTCAGCTGAACAGTGTAATTAGTATCATTTTAGCTCCCAGTCAGCTGTAATAGGTACCAGGAAGCCGCCTCTCTTTGCATAACCTATTAGAAAAGCTATTTTACTTTCCTACACGTATGCCTTATATGGAAGAACTGGTGGCGTGGTGATTTGTCAGGAGACTGCATGAACTGCATTTTCCAGTGTCACAACTGGCAACTGTGAAATCTGCATCAACATGCTTGTACCATTCATCCTTTAGGCCAGCTAGGGGAAAGTACTGCTGGGTGTGCAGGGTGCTCATACCTGAGCTGGGGGCAGGTGCCTACTCTGATCCCCACTGGTGTCAAGGGAGTTAGTAGTTGAACTAGGGAAGCTGATTTGGGCAGTCTTCCAGCCTGAAGGATATGAGGCAAAAATGGATGGGAGGAACTGTAAGTGATATGAGGGAAGCAGTAGGCTAGGAGAAGTAGGGTCCAATAAAATCAAGTAATAAAATACATCCATAAAACTGCAAGACCTGAAGTTTGAAACAGTAGCTCTGTGCTTACATGCTTGGCACAACTTTCATTTCTAATTTGTCTGCTTCCTTCAGGCTTCCTCTTGCCAGAGAGGTGGTCTGTATGCTCCCTGTCTGCAGCTGGAGAGTCCCTGGTCTGCTCATGCCAGTGGTGATTGAGAACCACAGGGAGATAAAGAGTTCTCCCTGTAGCAGTCATTGCTCTTGGGTGGGTGTGCTTGGCTGGTTTTCCAGATCATAGACTTCAGGCAGTAAGGCATTAGAAATATTATAGTCTATTAAATGTACTGTGGAGCGTTTGGCTGTACTAACTGCTGCTTTTAATAGAGCTCAGATCTGACATTTTTGGGACTGAGAGGGTTTGGATGTAAACTTTGTTAAATTGGTTTTGAAAAAGGAAGTTCTTTCATGCTTTGAAGGGAAAAAAATATGAAGACAGAACTGCAAGTCTCTTCCTTAAATCAAAGTTTTCTGCCTGAAACGGGAACAGCTCAGCAGAACAGTTTAAGTAAACATGGCCATAACTGCTTATCTGAGACATTGGCATCCTCTCTTCTTACTGTGTTACTTTTTTGTGGTATCCTGGCGTCTCTCAGTCACTGATGTGTTTGTTCTCACAGCACCTCCTTTGTAGGCATATGCTTTTGTGTCCATTTGATGGTTGCCACCAAGATTTGAGGCTTTATCTGAAGACCTTGCTCCAGGAGTGTACGTTTTCTACACCTCTGCAGATGAGATTTTGGAACTGCTGTCTGAACAGTCCTTCCTGCCTCCAGCTCTGAATTTCTCTCTGTCTCTGTTGTGGCTTCTTTATTTATTAAGCAGGGGAAGAAACAGAGGCAACTGTTTCTGAGTCATCTAAAGTCAGTGTTCAGCCCAGGACAGAATAAAATCTAGGCCAGTGACAGCTGGTGTACAGTTGTAGCCTGTGTGGGGGGTCAGTATAAACTGGGAGATTTGCTGAAAATCACGTTATGTATGTGAGAGTGCAAGGAATTAGGTACCATACTGTACCTGAGTATGGGATCATGATTCTTCTCCTAGCTAGGAAAAATGCGCTATATTGGGAGAATGATGTATTGATACCTAACATTGCAGCTTGAGTGGGTTTTGCCTGTGTGTGTTCAAATAATGTAGACCTACAGTGGGTCTTTTATCCAGGAGGCATTGCCACCTGCAAGTAACTTCTGTGCACTCCAAGTTCTTCCACTGTACCATTGCTTGAAACTTCATTATTGAAAGTTATTAATTTTTAAGTTGATGCTTTGCTCTTGAGACCAGCCTCTAAAGAAATAAATTTGTTTTTATTTGTACATGAACAAGAAGAAGAATGTTTCAGTTATAGAATGTAGGATTTATTTGATAGGTCTAGTAAAGTAAGAAATTCAGTGATGTTTCATAGAGCACTTCTGTGTGTTCTATAACATCTTCTTCAAAGTAATAGAAGAATAAGAAATGAGAAGTGAGAGATGCTTTGTGTTTTTTCATGGGAATGAATGTGTCTGTACATTTTTGAGGCTCTTATATAAGTTCTCCCTCATTTTGGTTGTGTTACAAGGAATAAAATAAATTATAAGGAAAAAGAGAAAAAGAAAACTGTGCCTCTTGCTTAGTTTTCTTGTGATTCCAACAACAGTGCATCAGGTCATGGGAAGTGATCTCAGCCATATTTTTAGTTACAGTTTGAAAAATGATGTTTTGTCATGAAATAGTGCCCAGAGTTTTAAAGCTAGTACACGTGGAGATGTAAGTATATTGCACTGCCAATGCCAATCTAGTACATAAAGAGCTTCACAACTGTTTGGATCTGCTCTTCTTTCATAATGGGCTGCAACTTGTTTACTAATGCTTGAAAGCATGTACACATCAAATAAATCTCTGGTATTTGGGCCATAGTGTACCAGCATTATGCAAAGGGAAGATTAACCACACTCAGTATTAAGCTACGATCCACTTCACTCTTGATTCCTCACCATAGTAAATCAACCAAACCATCAAAGAACAGAATTAGTGGGAGGGTTCCTCAGACAATAGATTTATTTCCATGTTTATTTGTATTATTGTTAAGAAAAGGGAAATCAGCAGAGCAAATCTGCCTGGGGGCTCAGGACATTATAAATGAATCAAAAGACATGAAGTGAACTTTTGGGTGTGGAAAACCAGCACCAGATGCAAATGCTACATGGCTGCATCATACGGTGTGTACGGTGTTGCTGCAACAACTGAGAGCAACACTCCTGCTTTGACTGCTGCTGCTCTCAATAGATAGCCTTTAGCAAGCAGTATATTGGCAAATCTGACACAGAGTGAATTTGCAACATTGACTCAAAAGACTTTCCTAACATGAAGCATCTTTAATGCATATCATTTTAGCTCTTTCCTGTTTTTACTCTGCTCTCTTTCAGTGAAAAGGTCAAGAGAAGTAGTAGCTGAATTTTTCTGAAGTGCTTTACAGCAGGGAAAGTGGGGAAACCTCTTAAAGTGGTGTCTTATTCAGTAAGTTAAACCTTTTTTCTTCAGTTAATTAATTAATTTATCTTCTTTTAATTTTTCAAAATCTATGTATCAGAATAATTGTAGTCACTTACAAACTGTCTCCAGGCAGTGAAACTCCTCATCCCCACCTTGGCTTTCCCCCTCCCCCAGAAGTAGTCTTTGCCAAATGAAACCTGTCAGCCCACTTTGGCAGATATAGAAGTGTGCAGCTGACTCAGACCCTGCCACAAGGTGACTGTCCCTCTGCCCCAGCTGGGGCTGGTCGCTGCATTCCTGCTCAGAGATGTGCCCGATCGAGTGCGTGTCTCTTTCTTCGGCACTTGCCCCGCAGTGCCCCACCTTTTCTTTGTGCATCCAACTGTAGTAATGGGAGATTTTTCAGAGACCAAAATGGGAACTTTTTGGGTTTTCCCCTACAGCAATAGCATAGGTATATTTGATGTTGCTACCACTATCTTTATAAGAAATAAAAGAGAGAAGACTGTATTAATTTTACAGTAACAGATAGGGAGATGTTCTTTAATGTAACTAGAGGTTCAGTTAGTGCTGCTGCCTTACACTGATTCCAATAGAAGGTCAGAGATGTAAAAAAAGTGTAGTGCTGAATATTCAAATATAATTTGTAGCATCAATTTAGGATGGCTTATAAGTTTAGCTAGCCTTAAGGTGCTAAGTACTTCCAGCTGAGGCCAGAAGGAATTTCAGCTGTCAGCAGTTCCTGTGATTTGGCCTGATACTACTTACTATAATTTTCTTGCACACCCGATACTTCTGCATTTTTTTGCAGGTATGAGTTTCTTTGCACACATTGCTTTATGCCTCATTTGCTAACTCTTCTGTTCTGGAAAATTGGCAGGATGACAGCATGCAACTCCCTCATCCTTTTGTGTTAGGGCTAATCCTCAGGTTTCTTTCTGATGTGTCTCCAGAAATATGTATTCAGCTGAGGCTGAATGCTGGTTTGATTTGTAATACTAAAATGTGAACAGTGCAGATTGCTTTCTGTCTCTTAAAAAAAAATCACAGTAGAGGTGTATATGAAGAGTTTCAGAGTTTTAAACACAGTCACATAAAATATGTTTCTAAAATACAGATGTACTTTGGCACATGCCAAAGTACTTTGCTGAATCTGGATGTTTGTCTTTGCTTTGTAAACTTGGGACTTTACAATTAACAATTAGATGACTGATTACTTAACAGGTTATGGTATTTTACTGCTCTGAATTGTGCTTTGGCATGACAGACAGATTTTTATTTTGATTTCAGATTATATGACTTGTTTTTACTTCTTTTTTTTGCTTACCATATGATTTAATTAAAGTTTTGTTTCAGTGATTGACAGTTGCTTTATTTGATACCTGTTTATAGACGTTTATTCATTACTTTTTCAGTGTACTGATATTTGTCAGAAGAGAATGGTATTATTTCTTTTGTCAATGAAAATGAGGCTATAAATTACTGTAATTTTGGGATACATTTCTGGTATGAGCAAACAGTATTCCCTTGGTGAGTTTTCTGCTGTAGAAAACTAGGTTATGCATAATATATTTTAGAAAAGACCTGTATTCCTCTGAAGAGGAATGGCACTGTGCAACTCCTAGAAACAGAGAAGAATCAAAATGTTTGTATAGTCTTATTCAAAGTATGGAAGTATCTGCAGTGTTGTTCTTCCTTGTTCACAGGGGGGACTGGAAATTATTGCTTCTGGATTCTGCTTGTGATAAATAAATAATTTTTTTTAAATCCCTCTTTTGTAGGACATGGGGTGAAGGGCTCAGCTTTGAGCACCTCGGTGCAGTCACCTGCCAGGTTCTTCCCAGAGCTGCCCTGCACCTGCCGCTGGTGCAGATGTGTTAGGTCCCAAGGTGATGATACCCCCAGTCACCAAAGATCAAATGAAAGTCACACAGATGTGTCACACAGATGTGTGACTTTGTATTTTACCGACAAGTTCAAAAGGATTTTGCAAAATTACAATGCTAGTAAGCTGTGGGAGTATGGAGGATGTGATGTATTCTTCGCTGGTAAAATCATTGTGTTAACACTCTTGGCACCACCGCTGAACTCCACAGTAACTCGTGGTGTACATTTGAAAAACACACCGAGCAGCACACACTGTTTAATTCTGCCTTCTGTTACGCAACAGAGCGCGATTGCCTCAGTGAAGCACATCTGCATTGCGAGAGTAAACTCTCCTGGGAAGCAAGTGCATCTTCCACACAAGTAGGAGTGAGGCGTGGGCTGGGCATTGCTATTTTGGCAAGCAGAGGGAGCCAGTGTTGGAAAGCTGCCTCACCTTTCACTTTCCATGGAACTTACCCTTTCTCCCTGTTTCAGGCACCAGCCACTGCCACTTGCTTCTCTTAGTGATGGCATGGGGATGGGGATGTTTTCAGTGGTTGATTAAAAGCATTTATCAGGGTTTTGGGAACAATGGTCTTTGCTATCTGTCAGGTTTGTTTGTGATCCTTGAGCAGAATAGGCTGTTAGGGAGCAGTAAAGAATGCACTTTGGAAAAACATCTGGAAGAGCTAAGAAAACATTTTGGTTTTACTAAAATAAGCTAAACAAAACCACACCTGTGTGATAGTATCTTCTTTAACTGCTAAGTCGGCAGCAGTTGATGGAAGGCACAAAATTCCTGTAACTTTTATATTGTGTTTCAGTTTGCTTCTTCCAAGTCTCTCTTTTGCTGGAAGCAAAGTGAAGCTCCTGCTGTCTCAGTTCTGCTGAAGTTCTTCCTGTCATCCTAAGCTTGGTTATCAACACTCGTTTTTCTCCTATCAGCATGCATTACATTTTTATGGCAGTATTTAGCAAAGACTTTCCAACAGTGCCTATGACAGTGTAATTGGACCCCTCTGTCTGACTGAAATTACTCCCTCTTTAATGGGGGGCTCTGGCTGCTTTCTAACACAGCTTTCTTTGAGGCAGGCTGGAAGTCTAGTTAACTGGTCTGTAATGTGGGTGCACAGCATTTCACCAGGCATTAGTCAAAGTAGTTATTCATAGTTTGCTGCTAAACTGCAAGAGTGGAGTGAGTGAGATTCCCCAGGGGTCTGTCCTGGCTTTTTTAATACTCACTGTTTTCATTATTGAAATGATTGATGGAGCAGAGAGAGCAGTTGTTAATTTTACATAGGATAAAAAGTGTGAAGGGGGGCTGCAGGCTCCTTGGAAGGCAGGATCAGAGTTTTGAGCTGCCCTGGCTAACAGGAGAAATAGTCTGGGAAAAAACCCTGAAAAATAGCCAGGATGCAAACATAGAAGTGCTGTAGAGAGATAGAAATGTCCTGTTGCATGAGACAGAATGGGGCTGACTCAGCAGTGGTTCTGGAGAAGAAGGTCTGTGAGCTGCTGTTGGGCTGTGTTGGAGTAGCTGTTTGGCCTGGTTTGGTTGAACAGGGTGGTAAAAAAATCACAGCTGGTTCCCAGACCAGCAGAGAAAACCTGTGACATGTCCTTCTCTCCTCTCCCATGGCACCTGGGCTGCCAGTGCTCTGCTGAGTGAGCAGCTTTTCTTTTGACCCCCTGCCCGCTTCAGTTCTGACCCTGGAGCTGGTGACCATGCCGGTAGGGAAGTGTCCCAGCTCAGATCCTCCCAAGTCTGGTCCATGTGCGCAGGACAGCACACCTGAGAGGGAAAGGGGTTGCAGACCTGAGACTGTAGGTGTCATACAGTCATACAAGGAACAAGGGTTCCCCATCCCCATCTGTGTTCCTCAAAAAAGCACTGTTTTAGGGTGTGTAAAGAAAAGGCATGAAATAACTCCTCCACTCCACTCAGTGTTTGAAATGGCTTAGCATCTAGTTTGGGGCACAATGCAGTCAAGAGCCAGCTGGGTGGTGTCCAGAGAGAAGGCAGGAAAAATGATGAAAGATTTGGAAAACATGACCTGGGAAAGATGAAAGAATAGGGATTGTTTAGTCTACAGGGGATAAGGCCAGTAACAGACATGATAGTAGTGTTCAAGTATGTGGAAGGTTCCTGCGGGGAGGAGGGGAATAAACTGTACTGCCTGACTGCTTGGGGTTAGGGCTAAAAGAAATGGGCTCAATATGAAGGTGGCAAGACTTAGGTAAACATTTAAGAAAGCTTTGAAATTAAGGATATTTTGGTCCTACAGTTATTTGCCTTTGAGGAAGCTGTGGAAGCATCATCACCAGAGGTTTTTATAAAACAGACAAACTTCCTACGGGAATATTTTGGGTATTGCTTTGGGAAAGGAGGTGGAATACATGCTTCTGAAGGTCGTTTCCGAGGAAATAATGAAGAAATCTTATTTATTTATTTTATTCTGTGAACTTAGGTAATTAGGTAATCTAATAACCCAGCAAATAACTCAAGAGATAGTGACAATTCATTATTGCAACATACCAGCGGTAAATAGAAAGCTGATTTCTGCACAAAACCCAATGATGATGATGATGCCCTTCTGCTCTCTGTTCTAGTTTAAAAAAAAATCTGAGCAAGCTAATTTTACTGGAGCGTTTCAAAAGGTTGTTCCTGTAAATATCTTACTCTACACAGAAATAGAGGAAGCAATGTTAGTTGACTTTGCTTATTGAAGTATTGTGCAAACACTATCAGTACCTGTTACTGATTGTACATAGCACAGCCATGGTAAAGCCAGCAGTACTTTATGAGGCACGGGAACTAAACTGGAGCAAGATGTTTTGTTTTCAGTCTTGATGTCTGTGCACTTATGTGCTTCTTTTATGTGGAGTAGGGAGCAGGCTGAGAAGAACTAAGCTTTAATTACCTCATTGCTATCTATACATGAGTTACTCTCCATTGTCTTGTTACATTAAGTGCCTTGAGAAATGCCTTGTGGTGTCCCTATGGACACTTTCCTCCCTTTTTTCTTCACTGGAGGATCCCTTCAATGACTTGGAAGGTTCCTGCAGGTCCCCTGAAGTCTTTCAACTCCATTTCTGCTATAGGACCAAAATGTACTTTTCTTTTTGAAACACAGTTTCCCCTGTTCTTGTCACTATTCATGACAGGGAAGAGGAGGTCTCATGTGGTGCTATGATGCATGAGAACAAGCTGGGCGATGGAGTTGCTACAGGACACCCTTAGGAGAGTTTCCCAAGTTGGAAGGGCCAGTTTGCCTCCATGTGAGAGCAGCCAGGCTCTTGTGTCCTGCTCAGTGCGGCGTCTGGTGTGACAATCCTGAAGGATGTTCTGTCGCCCTCATCCTGGGCCTAGGAGCAGCGGCTGAGGATGGTGCAGAGTCACCATGCCCCCAGCATGGATTTAGCAAGGCTTATTGTAATCCTGGCAGTATCCACACTAACCCCAGTCAGACATCACTGCGTGTTCCTGTCCCTGGCCCTGCAGCTCTGGCCTCACAGTGCTGTGCCTACACCAAGGGACCTGCTGCTGAGCCACTCCTGGCGCTCCTGCACCTAGAAGAGTTGCCCTGAGCACCCAAGAATTGCTGCTCATTACCCCTTTGCAAGAGCTTCCTCTTCCTAGTCTGCTGCTATGCAGGTCTGCGTCCTGATCGAGTGTGATAACAAAATGAGGACACGTATTCACACGTGCACATATGTGCATATATTTTAGTCTCTTGCCTTTTTAAATATGGAATAGCAGTGTGTACTTGTCTTTGTCCCAGTGTGTCTGCTTTGCATCAGAAAACTAACGTTCCTCATGATCTTGAGTGTCCCATCACATAAGAAATAAATCAGCACTCCTGTGGAGTTTCTTCAGGGGATTTAAACTGCTGATTTAAATTGTGACTAAAATCAGCAATCAGGAGAACTTTACGGAAATCACCAGCTTCTAAGTCTTGCTTTGCATTTACTCTTTTTAGTTATAGTCCTTAAAGAAGAGAACGCATTCAGTACTTGAAATAATTTCATATATCTTTTCTTTTAAACTTGTACTACACTGTATGTCTACAGATGTTCTAACACTAATCTGCTCCAACATAGATTTCTGTGGGCCTTTAATTTTTCTATTTTTTTAAAATCAGTGATGTGCTTTCTGTTCACTGTTGACTAGATTAGATTTTTTCATGTTACGCGTATCAGGCTATATTCACATTAAAATAAACGTTCAGCAAAAATGCCCAAAAAGGAGATTCTGAGACATTTCTGTCATGCAACTAAATGCTTCCTTAAAATAGGAGCTGAAAAATAGGAGGGGAGAAGAAAAAAAAAATCAGCTTGTTTTGCATTAAAATTAAGTAATTTTTAAAAGGAACCGTTAATTCTAGTTATTAAGTAAAATTTGTTTTTTTGGTCACAGTATCTTAGATAAGAGCTTTGGGAATCATCATCATCTTGAACTCTTGCATATAATTTCTGTTAAGAAATTATTTTAACTCCTATTTCCTTACATCTAAACCTTCCAGTTTCTTTCTTTTGTTTGAACCAGCTATATAACTCAGCCTGCTAAATGCACTGACATGACAGAAACCCTCTTCGGTCTGGCAGAAGACCGCTGCTGCAAGCTGTCTGGCAGGCCTGGTTTAAGAAGTGCAGTCATTAACTGATAGCAGTTTTGAGGTTTGATTTTCTTTGTGGCTTCAGCAGGAAACAACCTTCTCTAAATGTTGATCAAACAACAATCCTGAATTTGAACAGTTTCAATAGATTTCACATTTGAATGTAATATATATTGTCATAACCTAGTTTAGAATATGTCTTAATTTACATACATAAGTGCATGAGAAAGAAATCACTTATATATATTAATAAGCCTGTATGCAGAAGGTGGTGACCCATCTCCACTTGGTGCCCAGAGGGGAAGAAGAGGGTTTTGTAGTAGACTTAGGAGAGGAACAGAGCTTGAGGCTTTGCTGTTATGTTCCCAGTCACATTCTTGGATCTTGCAAAAGTGACTCTGTCTTTCGGATCCATCCAGCTGTAAATGAGGAACTGAGACTGAAGACTGTTGAGAGATTTTAGGAATAAAGTTAGTAATTTTGTTTTCTGATACCTACATAATCTCTTCCAGGAAAAGGCAGTGATAGCTGTTGGTCCCATGGGTGGCAGCAAGCTCAAGGATCAAATGTGATAACACTGATCACTTGTGGAGTCTGGCAGTTTTCTTCTTGGAGGGCTTTGCAAACAGGAGCTGGAAAGAAAGATACTGGAAAAACTAATTTTCTTTCTCTAATGTGTATAGAAAAGCCAGTTCTTAGAAACTGGGGAAGGAATCAATGATGTGGTGCTGAGATAAATATTCAGAGATGGGCATGGGTGGAGTATTGGGTGATTGCCCCTCTACCATCTCCCTTGGCCGTGACTTTGGCTGCACACTCTTCCCAGCATTGCTCCTGGTCAGAGTTCAGGCATGGGAAGAAGTTGCTGCTCCTGGCATAACTGTGCTGGTTAACTCTAAGCATCATAAGCTTTGTGTTTCCTCACTTGTACCTCTCCCTTCTCCTCTCCTAGCTTGATGCCCATCCTCAGCTGCCTCTTGGATGCAGGGTACCACCCTTGCCTAACTGTGTCTTGGAGCTCAGCTCAGAGGGATGAGTGCATCTGATGGGTCCTTTTGAAAAGTGATGCTCAGAAGTGTGTGTATTGGCAGGGGCTGTGGCTGGGAGATGAGGAACCTTTTTGCAGAACTATCAGTCATGGTTTGTCATCCATTTGTCATTGTTTAGCAGTTTCTGCGCTGGTGGTCTGAGAGCCCTGTGGTGGGATTTATGTAAGTGCAGCACTGTCTCCAGGCTGAGGTCAAGAGAGTCCTCACTGAGTCTGCATCTGAGCTCTGATCACAGTTTGTCACTAATTGTGCTCAGGTCAGTTGACACTGTATGTCCACATGCAAATTGCACAGCAATTTCAGGAATCATCTGCAGAAGAAATAGAGGCACTTGTATCATGAGTTCAAAGAAAATCAATAAGTGTGAAACCCAGTAGTAAAATGAGCATGAGGCTGTTTCTGCATGGCCAAAACCCTTCAAGGGGGAATGGAAAGATTAGTCTGGGGGAAAAATTGTGTATCAGCTTCCATCAATCCTGTGCATTTATCTTTTGGGGTTCTTTGTGTTTGTTTAGTTGTTGTTTTGGTTTTAAGGTTTCTTTTGTTATTTGGTTTTTTTTTTGGTTTTTTTTTTTTTTAACAGCTTGCTAGTGGATGCTATAATCAGGAGTATGTTTGTTTGTAGACTTACAAGGGGAAGGCCACACGGCAATTTGTGGTTGCAGACTGATTCACTGGCTGCTACAGCCTTCAAATGGTGGGCAGGGCAGGGTAGATTCCAGGAGCACTGACACTTGACGGCAGGCAACTGATGGGGACCTTCTGTGTGTGAGTAACAAAAGGAGTTCCACTGCATGCAGGCCAGAAAATATCAGCTAATGAAGCCTCTAAGATAAGATTTAAACTGACAGGAAATGAAAACTAACTTTACTGTTTTTCACAAAGGCTGACCACCCTCCCCCTTCACTAATGTTCCTGATGACTGTAGGGGAGCAGTTCCTCTACCTACTTCTTGGAATATACACACACTTGGGTTAGAAAAGTGCATGACCAAAGTGCAGAGCCAAGCTCTGCTGTCTGTGGGGCTGCAATGAGCCTTGGCTCTCAGTCCAGCTTTATTTTAGACAAGCCCTTGCTGTCATTGTCTCCAAAAAAGCTGCATTTGAAAGCAAGAACTTGTGTAAAGAAGTTTCCTGTCTCTCTCTCTGCCTGTAATCTGTTACAACAGATCTGTTGCTGTGCAGAGTGTGTTAGGCTCAGCAACTGCTCTTCCTCAGCATACCTGTCAAATTTTGAAATCTATAAATAAGGATGTTTGGAGCAGGGGGAATAGACACACCTTCAAGCTCCATTGAAATGCTTGGGCGTAACATGCTTATTTTGGCAGGATAGATTGGGGAAAACAAACTCTATCTCTCTTTCTATATATATTCCTAAAATATAGGGACTATCCCAAATAAAATAACTGGTGTGTCTATGTGGCTAAAGCAGATTTCCCTTGATTTACGCTAGTCATGCTATGAGCTGCACTAGAAGAAAATTAAGCAAGTCATTTTTCATCCCCTTCAGCTGCAGACCTTTGCCAAAGTTTGTTTCTTAGAAATTAGATGAACCTGATGAAGCAGGATCTTGTGTCTAAAAATAGAGCATTTTACTTTCCATCTTGCCCCTTACAGGCAGGGTATAATTTTACCTCATCCAAGAAGTGAGATGAAAGGGGAATTGAGCTTTGCCTTATGTCTTTATCCTCACTTGAGCTTGTGACAGAGGACCTTCATCTTTCCTTACCAGGTTCAGAAGTGGAGGGATCCTGACAGTGAGGAACCACCACTGCAGGTTGTTTATATGGCCAGGGCAGCATTTGCATTTTGCAGGTAACATGGCCTTGCATATGACTGTATGGCTTCTGCTGCCCAAGAACATGGGACTAAATATTCTGCTCTTGCAGCAAGACAGGCCACACAGCCCTGAAAAAAAAAGATGGAGCTTTAGACCTGAGTTTAGCAAAGCCACCTGAGCTGCAGGTCCACTGAAGTGTAGCTCTGCAAGTAGCCCCAGCTGCCCTTTGGACTTCTTGAGACACGAACAAGTGTCCAGCTGCAGCTGCCTCCGGGCTCTGCAGGTGCTTGCAGGGGAGCCAGAAGGGGGCCTGGGGATACTGCAGCTGCCTGCCCTCGGCACCCACCAGGAAAGCCAAGTCTGAGTAGCAGGAAGGGAAAAGCTGGCTGACAGCCAGGTTGAATGCCATGATCCCAGCGACAGCTTCCTTCCCCTGCTCTCTTCCTCCCCACCCCACTGCCTGAGTGGTTTGGAGGGTGGCGTCCCAGGCGCTCGTCAGGGTGTGGGAGTGTTGGGGCGGTGCTGTTGCTTTGCTTTCTGGGCTGTTTTTTGCGTGTGGATCTGCCGGCAGCTGTTTGCCTGCTGCTTTTCTAACCATGCGTGGCGTTCTTTGATTCACAGGATCGCAAGCGTACGGGCCAGCGTGTGGCAGCTTGGCATGACTGTTTCATTAGAGCAAAGAAGGCCTGTGTCCTGCAGGGTTGTTTTAGTAAAGCCATGTCCCATCTGCTGCTTCTTATCACCCTTTTTATCTGTGCTGCTGACTCATGCAGTGTGGTCTGCTCAGCTCTCCATCGCAGTCGCATCACACTTTGAGTTACCTTTACTATGACTCATGTTTGCTTTTTCACTTGGCAAGTGTTAAGCTAAAAACAACCCAGTCTTCTCTCCCTCTCGTGTGTTGTGTCCTTTTCCCACCCTGTACCTCCAAGTCTTTTCTCTCGGTCATAACCTTTTCCCTCCCCTCAAGTAAAATAATTGTACGTAAGTTTTAAGCTATGTCATTTGTCTTTGATAGCATATCTGTACTGTGCACCTCAAGCTACTGAGATTGTCAGTCTATGCTAAAATATGATCGTTCCTCTAAGTTGCAGTCACAGATACGTTTGATGGAGAATATTTTTGTTTCCTCTGTTTAAACACATCTGTGTTTATTAATGTTTTGGTGTGAAATTTTGCATTGGGACAATGTGTGTATCTTTGTGTTTTGACATGTAGTATATGCACACAGATCCAAAACCACTTGACTTCAAATTTTGTGTGCACTTTCAAGCCTGTGTGTTGAGCTAATGAGATCATAGCTTGAAACCACTTGTGCTGAGGTTTCCCTTGCTTACTTTTGGCCTATACTTTCAGAGCCAGCTTGAAGACGAAGGTGTGTATCCTGTGTGGGCCTCAGTAACTTGTTTCATCAAGCTTGAAATCCCCACTTAAAGTGCTAGTGCATTGTTTCCAGGCTAAAGAGAGTGACTGAGGAGTGCTACTGAAGGCTTGGTATTTCCTTGCTTCACTTGAGGGGAATTTCACTAGTGATTTCTTTGTGGACAGATTTGTGTGCATTTGGCCCTTTTCAGTGCTGAAATCCCTGAATCTTTTTCAAAGGAGAGCCTGGTGCATGTTTCACTGAGGACAGATGATTGGCAGAGGTTGCTGTACAGTTTAACTGATGCTGAGTTCTGTATCTTACTGTACTGAGTCCTTGGTCATGCCAAACTTCTGCCAAAACCGGCAGTCTGGTTGAGGTCTGTTTGCCCTGAATAAACCTTGAAAAGTTGTGCTTTTATAGTGCTGTTGTGATAACTACTTGGATATCATAAAAATTGGCCTAGAAATGAAGGAGAGAAATTCTTGGAAGACGTTTTAGAACAGGAAGGGAGGGTAATGCGAGACTTTTTATTTAAAAGAAAAACAGTTGTCCTCATATTCTTCTAGCAAACACCAATCAGGTTTAGATTGCTGTGCCAGATTTTCTTTTCTAGGAACAAAGTTAGACTTCTTTTTTACATCAGGGCGCATGCAACATATGAGAACACACATCTGTCTCTTTTAGACTTGTGTGTAGAAAGCACTTTTCAGTGTTAAATAGCTAACACTTGTTTTAGACCGAGCTGCTTAAAACTGTTGCAAAGTCTAAGTGATTTATCTCTGCCCATGGACATAGCCTTTGAAGCAGCACCACCTGATCAAGCAGACTCTCTAGTTCCATTTCAGCCCTCTGAGATGGAGAAAAGTCCTTTCGGTACCCAATCTGAAGGGTTAGAGACTTGGTAGCTCCTTCCTGTGGAAGGCACTAGACTATGTTTCAACATTTCTTCTGGTGTGTGGGCTAAACAATGCCTTCGATAGACTGGGGCCTTTACTGCTAGCAATTTAGCTTGAAAATACCAGGGGATATGTGGTAAATGCAGGAGCTTTACCTTTCCAAGCTTGTGGAATGGCCAGCTTCTG
This sequence comes from Camarhynchus parvulus, assembly GCF_901933205.1. Classification (NCBI taxonomy): domain Eukaryota; kingdom Metazoa; phylum Chordata; class Aves; order Passeriformes; family Thraupidae; genus Camarhynchus; species Camarhynchus parvulus. The sequence goes on along the minus strand of NC_044572.1, from coordinate 63,502,841 downwards.
TCTCTGGGCAGGTGTGTTATGTCATCTCCAATTCCCATCTCTCCTTCCTGTTTAGCTTGAAAACATCATGATTTTGTGAATTTGCTGTTGCTGGGTGTCCCTGGCAGTGTGTTGCCAAGGTTTGTTGCTCCCTGGTGTAAATAAATGGGGCTAATGGTGATCACAAGCAAAAATATTCATTTTTTTCTGAGAAGCATCTCGTTCTCTTGTAAGCCTAAGCTAGTACAGTTCATAACTCCAAGCAACAAATGCAGGGCCCTCATCAGCATGTGGCATCTGACTAGGAGATAGGCATTGCTTATTGGAGTCCTTGACCCTCAGAGATTTTGCTTTTCCCAGCCCATGACGATGGTTATGTATATACATGGTGCTGTCCCTGACCTGCTGCTAACGGTGCTGAGGTACATCATGGACACACAATGTGGAGCAAAGGAAATCAGTGCTTATGGACAGGGCTTCTTGTGCCTCACAGACACAGGCTGCACTCTTGGGAAGATGGTGGTGTGTAGAAACATGTCTATTTTCTGTTTTCCCTCGTGGTGTGAGGGGGAAGTGTGGGTCTGCAGGTGGCCAGTGCTGAGCCCTCCTGCTGGATAGTGCAGGCAGCTTTCCCTCAGCAGGAGCAAGGCAGTGCTTCCTGCCTCGGGACAGGCTTAGGTTCACTTTGCGGCTCGTTTTACCCATGTGCAAAATAGATGTGTAATGATACCTGCCTTTGATGTGGAATCCAGTCTTAATTAATTAATTAATTGATGTTCCCTAAATGCCTTGAGATCTGAGAATCACTGCGTATGCTCCAGAACAGCAACAACACTTGGAGGTTGGAGAACCGTTTTTGCTCCCATGATGAGGTTTCTCAAAAGAAGAAACTCCATCTCCTCTTTACCCAGCTCCTCTCCCATTTTTTCTGGATGAAGTGATACTGTGCTGTGCATTAATTGTATGGCTTGCTCCTTCTGACTTCTGCCTAAATAAATAAATAAATAAACTGATGTGCTTAATGCAGTCAGCACGTAGGGTGCTTGCCAAAGAATTTCTCAAAGCAGCAGAGCTGGGTTGCCAAATGTCATGTCTTTTATATAAAGCATTCTTCAGGAAGCAAAGTTGCACAGGGGAAAAAAAAAGAGAAGAAAATGTTATAAAAACTCTTACTGCCATAAGAAACATTGTCTTTCCCCACAGGGAGAATGTCTGGGCCATGTCATGGTGGGATCAAGGGATTCTATTTTTATTTCCTCTCAAAGGCCCCTCTCTCATTTCTTTTCTGCACTCCTCCTATCAAAGAGTAGCTCTTTACTGTGCTGGCTGGGGGAAGTGGATTTCAATTAGCATTCAAAAGCAGGGTTATGTGATGGTCAGCTTACATGTGGATTTTGCCAGTGGATTTTGGGTGGAGAAGAGGTTGTTTAAACAATGTCACTGTCAGAATATTTATTAGTATAATGTGATTAATGATTGAAAGAAGCCAACGGAAATTTTTTTAATATATTTATTTCAGGGAGCGTGGAGGAGGTAACAAAACTTCAGCATCAAAACATAAGGCTGTATGTTGTAAATGCATGCAGATCTGTTTTTACTCAGGAAGCTTTATATGTACCATTGATATGTTTGGTTGTGTTTGTGTTCAGGAGTGCATTGGGCCAGCTCAGCAAGTGTGGTCTGCGATGGTTTGACCCTGGGTTTTCCCTGACAGGTGGAGTTTGCTGTGAGATCTGCTGTGTTCAGGGAGGCTTAGCCTCAAACCCCTCTTGTACTGCAACCCACAACTTGCTGTGGGCTTGTGGGAGCCAAAGGTGCCTTGGGGTGAGGCAGCATCTGCTGTGTTTTTCCAGGGGCAAAGGATGCCAGAGGGTCCATGGGTGAGTGAGTGATGAGCTGGATTGGGCATTTTGTGGGTCAGTGTTGTGTCCCATGGGCTGTAGGCTGGGCATGGATGTCCTGGGTAGCTGGGCTGAACAGAGAGCAGGGTTTTGCCCAGTTTCAGGGCCCTGTAGGGGTCCCAGCCAGCAACTTGCTGCTGCTCAGCTCACACGGCTGCTTTTTGGTAAAGATGTGGGAGGGTGAATTTTGGAAATGGCTTTGTGTAGGCTCATAGAATTGCTTCTGCTTATTTGTGTACTCCCAGTTCCTATCTCTGGGTGGTTCTTACAAATGCAGAGGCCAGTATTTTTTCCTCTAAATTAAAGCTTTGTTGTGGCAACGTGTTGTCTGTAAGTGTCTGCAGGCCCTCCATTGCTCTCAGTGTTGTGCACTAACTGGTTGACTTTTTAAGCCTGGTGTGGATTTGCAATGTAAATGTGTTCCATTGAATTGGTATTAATAACAGAGAGTTGGGGCTGTACTGAGGTTTACAAAACAGGGTTGAAATAGATTTTCTGAACTTCAGCCCTCTACAGTGTTTTATCTCACAGGAGTATTTAATCTGGTAGCGTAATGTGAGATCATTTAGGCAGCAGTGCAGCCTCCCAACTCAATTCTCCCATGTTATAGCTGCAAATGACTGAATGCAAATTTAAACTATATATATACTACTGTTTCCATCCGGATCTGTCACAACTCCTTTGAACTTCCATCAGGGTTACTATATGGCACTGCAGAATAATTAACACAGTATGCATTAGCAGTATGTTCATTTGTCCTATATTTTGTCAGGAACAAATCAGCACCAATACTTGGATAAGCAGCAAGAGCTTCTGCTTTTGGATTCTTAATGTCTGTATTGCAACATTGCAGTACGTTAATGGTAATGAGTCTTCTTCAGTTAGTCGAGTTACATAATTTTAAAACATTGTGAAAAAACCCTTCAAGGATCTCCTTCCTTTTTCCAGGAGGCAACTTGAAATTCTGTGTGATGAAAAATCCACATCTCTGGGTATGGTGTCAGTAGGGAAGTCCCCACCACTGTTAACTGTGACAGGTGCCGGTGTTTCTTCTGAGATGTGCTGTGTCAGACAGAGGGACTCTCTCAATTGTACTTCTTCTTTCTTCTTGTAATTACACAGTTCTTCAGTCCTGCTTCTCTCCCTGGGTTGCAAGCACTGAAGTTTTCACTGCTTCTGAGTCCTTGGCCATGTGTCTTGTGTTGTGTGTTGATCTAACAATGAGGGAAAGAAGACCAATTAATAGGCTAGTGCTCAGATTTTACAGATTTTTTTACAAATGCCTTTAAATTTAGACTGCAAGTGCAAGATAATTTCCAGATAGGAGAAAAGCATTCTGAGCAACAGTTATTGTATGTGTTTGTATGACTAGTGCGGTAAGAATGTAAATTAATATGGTATGTATTATATAAGCATAATTTTAGAATAATTTCTGAATTGATAAGTTAAATAGTCCTCAGAATACATGAAGTGAAAATGATATTTGCATGAAGAAAGAGAACTTGATAGGTAACCCTTCCATTTATACTTAGGCACAGATGGGGTTTGGTGATGAGAATGGGAAGAGCCTGCATCGGTTGGAGTTATAGTGACCTAAGTTTGCCATATGCCCTTCCCTCCCACATTCCCTCTAGGCTTTTTTCCTTCTTTCTTTTTCATTGGGGAATGATTTCTCTTCTCTGTATTTTGTTTACACTGTCAATATAGCAATGTTTGTTCAGAAGAGGTATTTGATTTTGCAGCCGACATTTATTTACAGGGTCACCTTTTAGTCCCTGTGTTGGATTGCCATTCCCTGTGAGCAATATCTCACGAGCAACGTAACCTACTGTCTAAGAGATTCCACAGAAAACTGTCTCTCTCTCTGACTCCCTAGTAAAAGGCAGGTGGAGGCATGCTTTGGGCATATGTTAACACTTTTGTGGGAGCTTATATTGTTCTTTGAGACATAATAAGCCTCCAAGATCACACCAGGTCAAAGGGTTTCTAGCAGTGTACTACTGTTGCTGAAGCCTGTAGCTCAGTTTGTGTGGCTGATTTTTGAATGGTTGGCTTTCAGCAGCATAATCCAGGGAAGATGTCTCTGCACGTGGCAAGGGAGGGTTTGGAATAGCTCTTTAAATGTCCCTTCCAACCCAAACCATTCTGTGATTCTGTCGGTCTCTGACAAGGTTTTACTGCTATTTTTCTCCTGTGCAATGATCATCTTTGCATATTTCTCAGCAGTTACTCCTTTACTACTAGGAGCAGAGGGTACTGTGTCTTTGAATGTTTTGACACTCACTGCTTTAGTTCTTGACTCACGACTTACGTAAGTCTCTTGAGTAGGTTTCAGGTTTCTATTTAGAGGTGATGATATGCTTCTTGTGGAGAAAGCATGGAGGCAAGGAGCTTTAGACAATTGTCTTGCTTTCCTTGTCCTTTTCTCACGATTTTTGGTACTTTTTTTGGGTTTGTGTGAATAGTCAGGGAAGGCCTAAAGGGAGAAAACAGGTCTGTGGAAAATGTGTCCTTAAATGCAGATGTAGTCATGTAAATATTTATATGCAGATTTAAAATTTTGCTGGTTATCAGAGACATTAAAAGAGAACAGAAAAATAATTAGTAGGCCTTTCTGAGTGAGTGGCTCCTTGAATATGAGAACATTGCTGTTAAGGTGCTCAAATATAAGTATAGAAAATATAAGTTCAGGTATTTAGGTTTGAATACTTTACCATTATAGAAATGGGAACTGGGAAGAGGAAGATTTGGAAGGAACAAATAATGCAGTGACTTGTGGGGAAGTATCAGATATTCAAAAACTGTTACTCTAAGCTTATATATTTTCAGCTTTTAAAAATATTTTTCTGCACCAATTCATTTGACATTTTTTTCATAATCTTCACGTTTCCCCTCCTTTACTTTTTTTTTTTTACAGCTCTCTAAGGTTCAAACCTAAGTGAAGTGGGGTGGGGAGAGAGAGCAAGAGACAGTGAGCATGATTTATGAGTCTCAGATTATCAAGAATACAGTGGGAGGGAGGGGGGATAAGATAAATCTGTGAATAATACCATGCAAAGAAGTTCAGAATGTGGAACCACTCCAGGCCGTGAATGATCCTGTGAAATTTCATGCCTTGTTTGTATAAGACCGTCAGAAAGTTATTTTCTTCTTGTCTCTGAAAGAAAGCTGACTCCAGACGTCCTTGAAATCTTGTGGGATTTGCTAAAAATCATGGGAATTGGTAGCAAAAGTCAGGGTGAATATAACAGTTAACTCTATATAGATGGTTATTTTGGCTCTTGGTCTTCATACTTCAAACCTTATTTGCATTAAAATGCCTCTTGTTAGACTTGTAAAATACCTTTTGAGTCTTCATAAGATTTCTTGAAATTATCTGCAGGAGAACTATTAGGACCATGTTATTCATGAACATTTTTGACATTCTTTACGCTGTATAAACTCTGTGTGTATGTGTACATATATATATATATATATATTTTCATCAGAAGGATAAAACTTCTCAGCATGAGTATTTTATTTTGCTCAGTAGCTTCCTTGTCAGATAGGAATGTGGATTTGAGATATACTGTGATTTTATCCTGATATTTTATGGCTGTTGTGCACCTGTACAATACCTGTTTGACTTCTGAGTGAAATGCTGTGTACGGTTGTAGGAGGACATATATTCAGCATTTTAAGGACTCTGTAACATAAAACCTGAACTTCAGCATGTAGTTTCTTACTGTTTGCTGTGATGGAGGCATTGCCCTCTGGTACTAGAATAGCTTTCAGTTTTTTGATAGTAGTAGTGATCTTTGCTTGCCTTGCTGCAAATATGCTGAGTGGGCTTTTGAGGGATGAGATTTATTGCTTATTTTAGCAAGTTCTGCAAACAATATCTGACTTAATAATTTTATTTTCTGCTTGTAATTACATAGCCTTCTTTTTTTGGTAATGCCTTCAGAACTCCTCAGTTCATTATAAACTCTCAGATCATAATTTTAAGAATAATGTGTATCCTGACTGGTCATAACAAGGCTGAAATTCCATCTTGGGCTTCTGGTGTCATCACAGAACTGGGATGAAATTACAGCTTTAATTTATGTACTATGGGGGATACATTATTTATTACTGTGCATTAGAAAATGATTAATCTCTGCTTGTGTTGCAAGGCTGCCCTACTGCTCTGAGTCCCCAGGAAGTGCTGAGACATTGTAGAACTTCTTGTGCAGATTACATATGGTTTTATGGAGCTGCCAGAAAGACCATTGCATTATTCAAAAGATGCTAGAGGTGATGAAAATTTAGGAAGCCACTATGGGTTTTTTCCTAACTAGTAGAATTCCTACAAGGCTTTCATTTGCTAAACCTGAGCATTTCCATACCTTTAGTTGCTTTCAAGTGTTTTGCTTCACATAAAGCCATACTCAGATAACCGGGTTGAGGAGCACTGTGTTTTGGGGACCCTTGTTCATCAAAGCACTTTAACTGTAGTCAAGCTCTCCTGAAGATAATGGGAATTAATCATGTGCTTCATTGATCTGCTGAGCCTGTTCTTTAATTTCTACTTCTTTGGTTGTTTATGAAACTGATTTGCTTCCTTTTCCTTCACTTCCCCAAACTGTGTGTGTGTGTATGTGTGCATGCATATGCCTATGTCCATGAATGCATTGAAACTGCAGTGGAACAACATGAGCTAATGGAAAACTGTGGAAAAAATTAACAGATTTGACCATATTTAATTTCAATGACTTGTAAAAAATGTTTTAATGTTCTTATAACATTCCATTTTTATAAGCATTTTCAGTACTAGGAAAGTCAGTAATGAAGTTCTGATATGTAATAATCAGTACTGTGTAACTTGTTGTAATGTCCACAGCTATGGCTGTGATGAGTTTGAGTCACAGCATTCCTTCACAGCTAGTTTTCATTGGAGTTTAGCCTTTCTACATTAGCTGAGAATTCTTCTGGTTTTGTTTTCTAGCCTGTGGACATGTGTTTGTACAGACCTAGCAGAAGTCACTACACCATACAGCTGTTACCAAGTAACATAACTAATCTGCCACTTCATGAAAAGAATTTGATATCTGGGGGAGGTGACTGGAATTTTGCATTTGCAATGCTCTGCCCTGGTTTGGAGGGGAGGAAAAAAAACCCAGCAAAACAAACAACAAAATCTAACACACTATTCCCCCACAAAAAACCCTCACCAAACCCAACCCCCAAAGGTTTGTAGGAATTCTAATTAATAAAACCCTGGCAAATTGTCTTCAAAGTACTTAGCACTATTAGATCTGAAAAAAAGAATAAGATATTTGTAAAAGATCAAACAGATACAAATACCTTAAGAAAAGAAGTCACTGATTTAAATTAAGTGAATGCTTTCTACTAGTACAAAAATATTGTAAAAAATTAAATACTCCCACTTTCTAAGGTGGCATTTTTGTCTTTTAAGGCTTTGATGACATGTATAAACCACTCAAGTTTCAGCCTTGTGGGTTATATTGTTACCAGAAGCTCTGACTAATGATACAGTAAAGTCTTACAAATGACAGGTGGGTATAGTATGACTCTAAATTATATTTTTTAATTGTTTTATTATTGTCATATGCTAAAAAAAATAATCTACAGTGCCTACTGAACTTAGTGGGGAAGTGTTACCCTCAATTTGATTAGGGTGGCCATATTACAAATCCCAGATATGGAATCTAATACCCAATGACAAAGCTGATAATCCTTGAGGTGTAAGAATCTTGAAGCCGGTGTAGGGAAAGACGTGCGAAACATGCCAGCAGCTCTACCCCACGCAAAATTAAAATGATTGTCATTTTTGCAGGGAACACCATGGGAATCAGAATTAGAGACATCCACCCCTCTTCAGTTTGAAAGCTGAAGAGATGGCTGCAGTTTCTGTGCAGAGTTTCAGCCTGCTAGAGCTGTATAAATAGATCTCTGGTGCCGTGCAGATCTGTGCGGGACCAATCGCTTCTTCCTTTCTGCATCACAAGGAGCTGCAGAGAGCAGCCCTCTGCAGCTACCTGTGTCATGCCAGTCAAACTGACCACTGGCTGGAACTTCTGAGGGTGGAAAGTCTTGCTCACATGATGTTCTCCGCTCTGAAGGAGTAAGGAATGAGGTTTATGTAGATGTAGGCTGATCTTTTAAAACCTTATTTGGATTTTAAATGGCACATGGCATTTGTGCTAGCTTTCTGAATGAGTTGCAGCCTTGGGTGAATCCAGTATCATGTGAGTCAAGATAGTGTATCACATCAACAAAGAGGAAACCAGCTGTTTAGTGTTGGGGAGTTTTAATTGTGCTATGATAGAGACACGAAACTGGAAATAAATACAGCAGCATGAATTTTATATTTACACTATAATTTCTTACTCTTCTGCCTTCTAGCTCACTGTAAATATTATTGCCAGTTTTGTGTAGGGAGGGGCTTTTAAGTGTGATAGGAGAGGTAGAAAGGAGGACCAAAGTAAAAGCTGAAGGGTAGATTTCCCCAGGTTCTTAACCTATCCCTTCCTAACCCTAACCCTGTCAGTCCTGGTTGGTCATAGGGTGCATTCTGTTGAGCTGTCACAGTCTAAAAGAGTTGGATCCTACTCGTGCAAGCCAAAGGTGACACCCTGGATGTACAGTTCTGCATGTATGTGAAGGACTTAATCCTCACATAGAGGACCATAAAAGCACAAAAGAAAATTGGAGAGGAGAGAGAAGAAAGAATGACAGTGGGTTTTGACATAGGATTGAGGTCCATTAACTTCTTGGCACAGAAGTCCAACTCTGGGAAATGAATCTTGAAGTAGATTTGTTACACATCTAGGAAAGTGTGCAAATGCTTCCCTTTCACCTTGCCTGCAGATGCAGACTGGAAAGACATGGCTCTGATCACTCTGGTGAATGTGTTCAAGCCAGTCCAAGCTTTGTTCTTCAGAGTGTGGGCTGTTTGATTGCCCAAGTTTTGGGCTGAGATCAGTAAAGGTTGGCTACCTGGTTGTGCTGTGTGGGGCTGTGCCTGCCTTGGTGCACTGCGGGAGCTTGCCGAGTTGTACAATTGCACGTTTGCTGTCATACCATGAATGACTGATGGCATAATTTGTATTTTCAAAATACATAAGCAGCTCAGCCTAATCAGGTGGTGTGGTAAATATTTCCAGGAGATAAAAACAAAGTATTAGGGCAGGGAACAGAGTGACAAACTTTCTTTAATGAGCTGCATATTGTTTGATCGTGTTTTTTTCATATACATAAGTTTCTACATGCCAAATTCTAGTAATCACTGGCAGCTGCTTCACAGTCCTGGAGAAATAATACTGTAAATACTGGAAACAGTAAAAATGAGTGGATCTGTCAGTTTGCCTTTCAGACTCCTGTGACTAACAGGTGATTAGTACAAATAGCAGAAGGCCCTTTTATCTTTCATCTTGCTTCTGGAAATAAAAAGAAAGGGAAAGCTGTGGGACAGAGGGAAGAAATTCAGCTTCTCCAGACAGTTAACAGTGGTATTGCTGACTGTCTTGGATTACAGTTCTGGCTGGGTGGGTGTTTAACTTGTAAATCTGAGTAGTTCTGCTCACTTCCGGAGCCCCTAAAGTTAAGCATATAAATGCTTTGGGACCTGAAAGAGCCTCCTTGGCTTATTCTGGAGAGTGTGCTGCAAAATCTTATGATGTAGGAAAACCCCCAAATCATAAGTCTTTTCCCACTTCTAATTAGTGGCTCATAATGTCGAGGGGGTGTGGAGGGATTCCATTTCTGTTTGTTAATGCATACCAATCTCCAGTGCTCCAAAAAGATGCAAAAAATGAGAATATCATGGTTTTGTGTGTTGATCAGCTGCTCTTATTTTTCAAAGACACAAATTTTAAATAGCAGATGCTAATTTAAGTAACATTTTAACATATGTGGAAAGCACTCCTGAAAAAATCCTGAAGTAAGAGTGAAGGATTTTTTTTTAATGAAACATTTTTCTCTAGTACAAATGTGTCAGTGCTTGGTGACAATTACACTCACTGGAACTTGGGAGAGCAGGGGGAGCATTTCATTCTTTCAAAAATGTCATGGTTTGACACTGGCACAATGCCAGTCCCCCATGAAAATATACTTCCCTGGTGTTTGCTGTGAGATGTGACCAGGAAATAAGCAAAGCAGGCCTCTACCTTAGAAAAAAAGTTTATTAACTAAACTACAAAAGGAAAACAAACCACACACACACAAACACACACACACACACCCCTGAAATGAAAATTCCACAAAACATTTCCTCCCCCCCCACCACATTTCCAAACATCTTCCAATTTCAACTCTCCATCCATCACCCGCAAATACTCAATTCCAGTCCACAAGAGGAGAGGAGTCCTTCTTGGGGCCATGGCCTTTCCTTGCATGCCCAGTGCTCCCACCACTGGAATGGAACAGAGCTGCTCAAGGGTTATCCTTTTAACCAGTCAAAAAGCACAGTTTTCATTTTCTACCCCCTGGGGCGGGGGTCTCCAAAACCGTTCTTTGCCTCTATGTTGTCGCGAGGAAGCATGTTGCCCTTCAGCCTCCTCTCGCTGTTTTTGCCCTTTTTGAAGTCCAAAGCCGGGGCACTCACCGCGTTTTTTCCTTTTTCACACATATACTCCCCCCCGCGCCTGCTGGGGGCGCCCTCTCCCCGCTCCGGGGCCCGCCTCCCCCCACCCCACGGCCCTTCGGAAAGGGGGGCTTTGCAATGAAGAACAGTTTGTTTTTAAAAATAAAGAGAAAATCCCAGTAATAACTATGAAAAGGCCTAGGAAAGTAGCATTCACAGGTGGATGAAATATTTCTGTAGAGTTTAGATGTCTTTCTGAAAATACTACATAGCAAATTTCTGAGCTTGATGCAACTCACTTGCATGAAATGAAGGGTTATTTCCCACTCTGGGGAAGAATCTAACTTCAAATTTTATGTCCTCTTATATGATTATCATAAGCCTAAAGAAGCATAATTGTCCTTGCTGACTTTCAAAATATCTTTAATTTTTTTCAAGCCTGAAATTGATTAATCTAGTGTAGATTGCATTTAAATATATAACTATATGTTAAGGCATATGTATTTTAGCACAAAATAAGAGTCAGGGGACTAGTACAAGGAGGCGTGTTTGTGGTTTTTTAACTTATTTTAAAGCAATTATGTAATTATCATTGTCTTTTTTTTTTTTTAATATACCAGCTACTGAAAGTGGGTTGTTGTCTATTGCAGCGCCTATTTGAAAGAAAATTGCACAGTTGGTTTCCTTGCAAATGTTGCTCATCCTGCAGAGACCAGCTGAAGGGTTACTTTCATTTTCTCCAGGACAGCGGTGACAGGAAAAGTTATGTGATGGTATAGTTACTAGCTGTAGACACCAAAGAGAAACCCTAGGTCTAAAGTCAAGGAATTGTTGGAAAAGAGAGTATAATGTTAAAATTGACACAGGCTGGTGCCAGAAAATGAAACTGTTGAGTGCTGTCTTTGTCATGACAAATATATGCAGGTTGAAAGCAGTTTTGTCCTAGGTATGAATAAATGCTGGAGAGATTGGACTGCACTGCAGCCCACATTAGTACATGTGTACATATGTAAAGAGGTAAATATATCCAAAATAAATTAGGCTGTAAATAATTTTTCTGGTTACAAATTCTGTTCACCAAAATTAATAAGACATATGTAGCCATATGCAACATTGTGAATGTTCCATAAATTTAGCTTTGTTTCTAACGATATCTGTCTTATATTGTGAATAATGTAAAGGAAAATAGTTTGTTTTGATCCTCCAGGGGAAAAACCCTTTCATTATCTCACCTCTCCTCAAAAACCCCAGACATCTACTTGTCCTCTGTCATTTGAAGCAGATTTGACTCTGTTATCTGTACTTTTCCTGTCTTGCATAGGAACAAAATGTTGTCCTACTTTCTGTAATTGGAATTTGGTAAATCACAAATAAGTTACAATAGTAAACTGAATGTGTTAAAGAAATGGAACAGAGAACAGATCACAATTTAATTTCCCAGAAGATAGACCTAATATTATTCATAAACAGAATGCAGTTCACAGTAAGTACAAGTAAAGCTGTGTTTCAAACCAGCCTAAGTAAAATAAACCTCCCTGGGCAAGGTGATGCTTTATTTTGTTACTGATGAATGTTACAGAACTTGCACTGCAGTTCTGAGTTTTAACATCAGATCCATTGGTTTACCTTTCTTGCCAGTTCAACATAATTTTTCTCAGGCCAAGATGAGTATTTTAGTTTGTTTTCCTTCTGGAGTTAGACTATCTTTGTATCTCCCCTAGACTCTGCAGTAAGGTTGGAGTCCACTGGCCAACTCCAGCTTAGTTTAACAGGCAGCTTGAGCTCTGAGCAGTTTTATGGAACAAGGATTTGGGTCTAGAACAACAACAGAAAGGGGTGACCTTTCTGGAGGAAAGGCTGGCATGTGCTGTCAGAAATGTGAGAGTGTGATGGGATGAGCCATTGCTCAGGGTTAGCTTTGCTCAAAATGTGCATTTTCTTTGCATGGGATGATGTGGAGGCAAAGCCACAGGAACCAGCCTTCATGGACTCCACTGTGTATGGGACTGCTTGATCTTTTAACCAGGGAGAATCCCATATCCTTTTACTTTACCCGTGCTTTATTGGTAAATGTTGGATTGTAAGTGTTCAGCTTACTCTCAGCTAACAGCACTGTCACTCATTTCACATACTCTGTATGAGTCAAATAGAGCCCAGGACAGATGGACAAGGTGATGTGACCAGGGGTCTGTGACAGATGGAACATGGTGCTGGTCTGTGCAGCTGAGCTGGGAGGTTATAGCCCAACCCACTTTTTCTGTCCTGTGCATAGAGTTACCAGGGAGCGCAGTTTAAACACAGAGATCACTTATTAAAGGTCCCAAACTTTTTCAAACAACTCTTGAAAACGCAGGACAAGGAGTTAGGCCCAAAGCGGTGCTGTTAAAAATTAACCATATCACAAACCACGTCCCTGGCTGGTTTAATACATAGAAACAATTACCTTTGCAGGAAACTAACACAGCTCCACATTGCTTTGGAGGGAAAGGACAAACAGTGTGGTAGCAGTTGTGACAGGGCCCTGCTTCCCATACTGACTCTGCCTTTTTCATTCACGAAAATGGACAGTGGTGGTGAAGTTGAGACTGTGGATTTTACACACACTTCCTCTGTGCTTGGGCTTCCTGCTTGCAGTGACCTCAGAGTCGTCTCGTGCGTGGAAGGCGTGTGAAGGAAAAGAGAAATTTCAAGAAGAATTTGAATACTAGGAGAACATTCCACTTGGCCTCAGCCAGGTCCTCAGCATGGTGGTCAATGTCACTTTTGCTCACAAATTTGTTGCCATGTCCAGAACTCTTTAACAAAAGGTGAACAGATTAATCAGTGAGGTTTAGTTAGTTTCCTGGAAATCAAGGAAGTTTCTATCACAAGGTATTTCTTAGCAGCTTCCAGTGAAACTCTAGTGTGTTATGCGCTTGCTACTGCTAGGGACAAACAGCTGATGAGGAAGAGAAACAAGTCTGGGGGATTGTGTACAGGTGGCTTTTAGCCACTGGCCTGAAAACCTCCACAGACTCAGCAGGTACTTTGTAATGGGCAGCAAAAAGTAAAGCTAGACATCATGTCATAGAATTCTTGGTTTTTCATGCTCTGAAAAAAGATGTGATGACTGTCTTATGAATTGAATTAGTTATGATAAGTGTCAAGATTTTGAGGATCTATTTAATGACATTTTCAAAGAGAACAAAAGATCTACTGTGAGGACAAAAACCAGAGGACAATTGACATAAGCTCAGATGACAATATATTAAAAAAGCACTGCTACCTAAAATTTTCTGCTGGCAATTTTTACAACTAATGCCTGAATTTTTATTATTATGCCTAATGTTTATTATCTTTCATGGGATTTAATGGTAGTAGTATTATCTTTCATGGGGTTTAAAGGTAGTACTTTTTTTGGTCTTTTATCCAGTTTGGTTTACTTTTCCCCTTCTCTAATAATTCTTTACTATTTTGCTGAAAGATGAAGAGAAAATTTTCAGTTTGTTTTACTTTTCTTCTTCCGTAACTGTTTTCTTGCTACTTTGGTGTAGGACAAAGAGAAGATAATTTAAAGAGTAGAAGAGCTCATTGTAAAACTACAGAAATTAGGTTAGTTATTGTAGCTGAAACTACTTTGATCTATTCTTTACATTGTTCACTTCAAGATGCTCTTGCTGCTTGTCAGTATTCCACTGTTGCAATATTAGAATGGAATATAATAATGTCTTTTAATTTGGTGGCATAATGATGAATGACAGCAGAATATTTGATTTTTATGATTATGCCTACATTAAAAAGTAATGTGGACTGACTGGAGAGAGTATCTATGAAAACTCTGGTGGGATGCTGAGGTTTGCACCAGACATGTTTTCTGGTTGCTTTTGAGCTGTCTGGTGCTGCTGGCTGCTCACTCTGGGGAACATGATGCTTCTAGTTAATTCCTGCCAAGAGGGATTTGTTCATATGCTGCAGGACTGCCCCACAATACAACTGAATGCCAGGCAGGATGGATTACCTGGAGACTTGCTTTAAAAGCTGCATTCCTGATCTAACAAAAGCAGAAGGTAGCTTTGCCCTATAGGGATGTAGTGGGATGAAGGCATGGAAAGAAAGGCATATTTCAGTGATGTGATTGTGTATAGTTGTGCCAGTTAGTGAAACACGTTTAATAATTTTCTTTCTTTTTGTTCTCTCTTCCCTTTTCTTTGTAATTATTACTGAAAGGGGAAGGTTGATGTGAGTAGGCTTCTGAGAAGGAAGGCTGTTTTGAGAAGTTAAAAGGAAGAAATCTTCTACTGAAAGGATCGTATCTTCTTTAAGGAGCTTATACAATGCCAAGTGCACATTAGATGCTTAACCAGTAATGACCCTTGTCTAGTGGCTGCTACTTGACCTGCTGATGTGAGCATGTGGGGACAGTGCTCGTAACCGTAACCTTCAGTCACAGAGGCTGCTCAGACAGACACTGCACTTAGCTGAGGCTCTCAGCCATCCAAAGACACTGGCTGGGCATGCTTGATTTAAAGGTGTACAGCCTCTTTGTGGTGTGTGTCCTGAGGCAGGGAAGGGGATGTGTAATGTCATATTATCGCTAGCATGACTTGGAAAAATACATGATGTTATCTTAGACAGTAGGTGTGAGAGCCGGTCTGGCAGCTGTGACAGTCCTGCTTTCTGGATCTGACAGCTGGCAGCCCAGGGAGCATACAGCCAGACCTGGTATTTGCTGAAATGCTCGTGTTATGGCTTGTGCTGAAGGAAAGGAAGAAGTAGATGTGACAGAAGTAAGAGTACAGTGTTTCAGGCATTTTTTTACAAAAGACAAGTTTAGAAGTAGACTTACAGAAAAGCATTGTCTTTCTCAGTTTCCTGTCTCTTGATTAAAAGAGTAGGCTTGACTACAAAGAAACCAACCAATCTTTGTAGCCAACCAACTCACTGAATCCAGGCAGGTGACAACATTTCTTCCTTTGCCTAGAAGATCTTAGCTGCTGGCATAGTCCTGCTACTCTCAAAAAGTAAGACCAAACCACAGTGGTGCTGAGCTGGTTGTGGGTTAGTCAAATTTCTATTCTAAAAACAGCTTATGGTAAGACCTCCAAAGTTTCCTGCAACAAAGGTCATCACAGGTTTCTTCTGAAATGTCCTGAATGTCTCCTGTACTCTCTGTCATTGGAGATACATGATTGTATAAGGAATATTGATTGTTCAGATCTTTCTATATAGCAGCAAGCAAGTAGATCCCAAAAAACAACCTCATATAGCTAGAAGGTAGGTGAGATGAGTAAGTAAAGCAGAAGGCAATAGGAAAAAAATACGAGGCCCATCTGTTCCAAACAACATGAAATTTCTATTGTTTTTCTGGAGCCCTTCCTTTGAAGGACCCAGAATGTATCTGCACATTGAATATCACACCATATTTCATTTTCTTAACATCTCTTTCTAAAATGTATGTGCTCTGCACGCCTGCCTGCTGCCTTTTGTGGGCAACACACTGAACTTTTACAGGAGGATGGATGTTACTGTTCAAAGCAGCTTGGCCAGTGAAAGAGTGGGTGGGAGGGTATTCAGCTCTGCATCCACTGGCATTCCTTGTTTTCAGAGATCATGAGCCAAGGGGGGCTGTGCCTCTGAGCACAGGCAGTCATATGGCAGGGTCGCTGCCAAGGGATGAAGCCACTGACTTGTGATGCAGTCTGTCTCTCTCAGACCTTCATGCTGGGATAAAGGAGGCACTTAGGGTGCCAGGGAGAGCATGAGGTCAGCACCTGATGAGACTGGGGCTTTATGACTTGGAAAGACATGACACGCCTCAGGGTAAGTGGGGGAGAGCATGGCTCTGTGTCACCTTGTAATGATAAACAGGTGGCATCAAGGCATGGGGGCAGTGAGTGTGGGCTGGTAGTTCTAGTCCCAAAATCATGCAATAAAGTCACTTTGGGTGTTAGGAAAAGAGAGGAGTCCATGGTGTGTGTGTGCTTATGAGCAGAAGGCAAGAAAAGGAGTAAATAGCACGTAGAAATGCGTGCCTGAGCCTGCCAGACCCTTGGCAGAGGCAAGGGAGAGTAGTAGGTCCATTCCTGTGAGATCTGGGGATAAGAGTTCCTGTCCCCATGGTGAGAGGTGTGCAGAGAGCCTGGTGCTGTCATTTCTTCATCCCTCATAGCTCATTCCAAAATGAGATCACATTTTAGCAATCCACTGTTCTCAACTGGCCTTGGCTCTGTCCTGTCACGTGCAATAGTGCTACTTTTGCCCAGGCCCACTCCAGAACTGCTTGCACTGGGGATGGCAAGGGAGGTTGGCAGTCCTGTCTGCCCCCCAGGCCGGGAGGTAGGTAAGCCTACACAAATCCAGAAATAAGAGAGGAGTCCTTCTCTGTAGCTGGTCTTGAGGTTTAATTTCTCTCTTCACTTGAGTCTTTGTTTCCATTGCTGTGGTTTTTCATCAGTTTTGATCACGGTCAAGTCATAGTAACATAGTGTACGTGCAGTTTACCTAGAATGGAAAATCATCTCAGTCCATTCAGCTCCATTGGCCTTTTGAAAGAGGCCCCACTGTGAAATGAAGGAAGACTGGGGGAAAAGAGGCGTTCTACTGCTGGTATTTTATCAGCCTGCTATTCTCTTGGTATTTTCTTAAAGTCCCAAGCTGGCAAAGCAAGGGGTGGTGCCTTTCTCAGCTCTCACTAAAAAGCAAAATATTTCTGCCTTTGAGGGCAGAGCAGCACAGCACCTGTTGTGTTCCTGTGGTTCTCAAGCCAGAAGGCAGAGAAATTGATCCTGCAACTTTTGTCCAATCTCATAGCTTTTGAGAGAAGTGCTGTGTTTTGCGGAGATGTGTGCTGATCAACCATAATTTAATTCTTGGGGGTTACTAGTAGTGCCTGCTGCACCTGGGATAGGCTGCTGGATAGCCCTGGCTCAATTCGGCATCTTTGCAGCTGGCAGGGTTAATGCTGTGTGTATGGGAGGGGGAAGGAGGATTTGTACTTCAGACCTGCCTCTGCTGGGAGCTAGAGAAACCAAGGACCGCCTCATTTATTGCACTGGGAAGAGTGAAGGAGCTGACAAGATATTCCTTTAATTTGTTTGAAGCTGCATTCATTTCTCCAGAAGGGGGAGAGTGGAGTAGTCGAATGCTGGGAGGAATGTGCCTAATTCATGCCTTTTTCCCTGACTCCACAGACACTACGAAGGGGCTGTCAGATCTACTCACTTGTTTTGCAAAGTCCAGGATTATCTGGCTATTGAGTCAGTCTTTGTAAAGTGTGACCCAACAATTCTGTTTTAAGAGTTCACTGTTGGTTTTGATACTATTTCGGTTACTGAGAAAATATTATAAATGCATGGAAGTGCAAGCCATGTGCCCCTCATGACTGCTGGAAATGCATATATGTATGGCAGGCCTGATGCTCCTTTCTGATGGGGAAATTTGAATTTGGCTCACAGATATTATATTGTAACCAAAAAAAAAAAAAAGGAGGGACGAATGAGTTTGAAGTATTTTTGTTACACTGAATTTTTAGTGTTTTATCCTCTGTATATAAATTGTTACTTCTGTTTGTCTTTTTTTGAAAACCAGACTATTTCCTCCATCGCAGTTAAATTTATTTTCTTTGGACAAACCCTGATTTGTTGCTCCTGTTTCTGTAAGGATCAGATGGGTAATGGAAGCTGTACAGCAACTTCATGTATGCTACTCGAGATAGTAAAATACAAGCCTACAATAGGCCTTTTTTCAGCAGCTGTAAAGCTGTTGTGTGAATACAGTGAATCCATTCAGTGTCCCCCACGCTTGCTGGGAGCACCCTGGAGAAGAGAGTTGTACTAGTGAAATGACTATCCAGCAAAATGGTTTCAGAGGGGCAGGCTGATGACTCACTCCTTATTTTGGTTTGCAGGGTCTTTTTCTGGTTATGTGAAGTTTCAGCCTGAGTTAAGAGATCTGTAATTTTTTATAACTTTCTTCTTGTTTCTAGATTGTCCACTAAATCAGCATGGGTGTTGTGCTCCTTGCATCAGCCCTCTGAGATG
This sequence comes from Camarhynchus parvulus, assembly GCF_901933205.1. NCBI lineage: Eukaryota > Metazoa > Chordata > Aves > Passeriformes > Thraupidae > Camarhynchus > Camarhynchus parvulus. The sequence continues at coordinate 63,484,377 of NC_044572.1, read as the reverse complement.
GGGGAATGCTCTTGTTTTTGTTGTAGAGACAGGGGCAGGGGAAATTTTGGGTTAAATGACAGTGTGCATTAGGAGCCAAACGCTCATGCTGTAGTTGTACTGTAGAAGCTCAAGTGTTATTCAGAGCTATTTCAGCCTTTCAGGAAGTGTCACATAGCATTTGCCCATAGGTCATGCAGAAAAGCCTGGAGGATAGCTGTGAATCTGTCCATCAAACAGTTTTATTTGACTCTTTAAACAGAGCATTAAAATGTAAGTATGTAAAATGAGAAAGGGAGGATTTTATGCTGATTTTGATCTTCGGCCACCTTGTATTTGAGTTCAGGAAAAAAATGAGAGGCAGAACGTAGTTGATTCCACAGGGTGACACTCTGTAAGATAATCCCTTTAACACTTTTTCTTAAATTAAGAAGGGTTTCTAGGTGGAATGAGTCATGGACAGACTGTCCTCATTTCACTTTGAACTTGGAGCCTTCTCTGGACGTGTGTCACAGATTTAGAGGGCTTTGTCTGCTTCCTGCAATTGGTAGGCTTGGCTCCTGCAGCCTTGACCAGTGTAGAGTGAGAGCAGGCTTCTTGAAGGAAGAGGCAGCACCATGTCAGCGGGAATAAGCACAGTGGAGTAGGGGCCCAGCTTGAGTATTTTGTACAATCAGCAGCTCTGGGGAGTGGTGACATAGGCACAGCCTTTGTACAGGTGTCAAGGTTCCCCTTATTTGTGTGTTGTGGTCTGCTTCAAGTTTTGGGTTGTTTTCCTCCAGGGTGTGTGGGGGAATACACTGTGGTGTAGAAAGCTGTACTTTTTGAATTTTTGACCACTTTTGGAAAAGTTTTCTTTTTTGAGATATATAAAGCTACAGAAGGCTGTGAATATTGTCTTCATTTCATAATTAAAAGCAAAAGGAAAATTATTCAGGCCTGTCTGTTCTAGCCAAGGAAGAAAATCAAAGTGTTCTGGCTTACATGCACTCAAGGTCAAATCCTCTTGTTGTCATGTTGTGTAAATTTGTTGGCTTCAGTGGGGCTAGCCACAGGTGTAACTCTGGGAACAGTTTCTTTCAGACTTTTTACAGAGCAAAAATGAATGTGGTTGTTGGTCCTAAAAATTGTTCATAGAGAAATAGCTAGGATGCTTGTAACCCAGAGAGGCCATGCAAATGCAAGACCACGCTCTCAGAGGGAACGTGAACTCTGCACTGGCTGGCAGTGTTTTCCTGCTGACAGAGCCTGGTTTGGAGTCTTACGTACTCAGCTGGCCCTTGGCCAAGCCTTGCTGCAGGTACAGGAGAGGGAGGAGGGTGAAACAGGGGGCGGTGAGAAACTGTTCTTGGTAGCAGCACTCGCTGAAAAGTCAAAAGCCTTCAGACCTTTTTTGGTGATGGTAGAAAATGTCAAAATTGATTGTATTAGAGACCTGCCAGTTACTCTGAACTCATCTACTTTGTCGCTCCTCCTCCCTTCCTTCCTCTCTCGACAGCTGGGCTGGGTTTTGTACTGCTAATGCTGCATTGCTTCTCCAGCACGGCTACTACTTCCCCCACGCTGCTGCTACTACAGAAATACTACAGGAACTCAGTGAAGACTGAGGGAGAGGGCCGTATATGTTCTATTAGTGATAGTAACAGTGATAGCAGGAATAAAACTGGGTAGCAGTTTAATACTTTACATAATGATTTTTCTTCTGGTTTGTGTTCTGGATTTTGTTCCATTTTTGCTGTCATAAATTTGTGGAGTCTGGTATATTCTGGATTGTGCTTTAAATGAATACTTTGTAGTGTGCTTATCTTATGGATTTTTCAAATGCCATGGTTTTGAGTGGTCTAAACCAGTGTTTTATTTTTTTTGTTCACTTGGGTCTTTTAAATTTTTTTTAAGTGCAGCTCACAGAAGAGCTGTTGCTGGAGGAAGTTACCACACTTGCTTTAGATAATGAAACATACATTCAAAAATGGTCAGGGATTTCCCCTGAGCCACCCACCAATTGCTTGAAATGACATTTTCATTCTGAGTGTTTCTTTTTTTTTTTTTTTTTTTGTTTAAGATCCTGGAGCACAGGGAAAGAGTTTTAATGCAAAATACCAGAAAAAAAAGTCTGCAACATCTCCTGTGAGCGGGGGGAGAAAAGGAGATTAACAATTGCATCTTGAAACACGCATGATTTGAGGTAAGTGATTGGAAGGTCTTGTCATAAGCTACAGTTAGTTTGTAATTAAATTAATCATTATTTACCTCGGAGTGTCATGGTATTGTTGTTGAAGGCAATAAAAGCAGGCAGGAGAGGGACGGAGAGAATGGTAACGGCAAACCCAGAAACAGCAGTAAAAATACGTAATGCACTTATCTTTTTGAAAATGGGCCCCATGAGTTCCAGTCCCACAAACTGGCAATCATTCTGACATTTATAAGGGTTAGACCCTGTTTAAATCAATGAGGCTATTCTCCCTGAAAGTCAGGCATGAGCCTAAATATTTCCTAGTTTGGAATCTATATCATATGGGAACTATTGAGGAAAGCTATTGAAGAACATACAACACCCAGTCAGAAAAAGGCATATGCTAATCTGTTGGTGATAATGTCATGAGTAATCTGATTTTGCAGCATTCTTAAGTGATATTTTTACATTAAATACATAGTTCTCATTTTTATGTTTAAACACCTCATTGAAATACCAAACTTCTTAGCAAAGCCTGTGAATTCTATACCAGCTTTAGCAATACATCTACCTTAATTGCTTCATCAGTGTGCCTTTGAACAAACGGAGTTAAACGTATAAAGAAAATAATGTCCCCTTTCATAACTAGAGTTGCAAATTGCACTTGGATATTTGAATAGCAACTGAACTAAAAGTTCCCTGACTGAGGCTGAATTGTGTTGTCAGAGTTAATTTTTTTTAATAAAGGCAATGACAAGATACAAGGAGAAGCTCACCTTTTCCCTCTACTCTTCTTTTTTGTTTGTTTGTTTTGTTTTCATTTCTCATTAGAAAAGAATCAAACCTGAATTTAGTAAGGATAAAATGCTAGAGTTGTAAAACTTTTAACCAATGAAAATGTTGCATAAATGAACACTAAAAAACACCACCATCTTCCTTAAATAAAAATTTTAATTTATTTACTCTGTTGTGCCCCACAATTGTGCTGAAAGAGACAAAACTGCTGTAAGGAATTTGCAGAATCAAAAAGACACATATTACCTGGAAAAAGCAGGGTATACATTCCCACAAATGTGCAGAGAATCAAAACTTTTTGGCAAGTGGCATTTGCAGACATATGTTGCTTACCAGATTTCAGAGGAGAGAAGAGCATAGCCGAACCCTGGTGATTGCTCTGTATTTGCTTTGTAGGAACAGAGCTATTAAGTTTCTTTTGAAATCAACAGGCCCACTGCAGGGAGCTAAATATTTCCTTTCTGGTCAGTGGACGGGGGCCATTGCTTGGGAGATTGTAGTGGTCCTGTAGGTATTTGTACTGATTTTTCTGAACAGGTCAAAAGTTTTTCAAATCAGTGTAGCCAACTCCTTTTCATGTGCAGGTCTTGCACTAGGGACTGTGAGCCCAAACAGGAATACAGAACTCTTTCAGCAGGAGTCTGAGGCACTTTTTGTAGTTGTGAAATGGGGCATTAATGCAAACTTGTTTGAAGGCTGAGGTTAGGAAATGCTCTGGGGCAAGCCCTGTTTCAGGTGCAGGTGACAGTCTTGGCCAAACCAGTGAGAGAGAAGTGCTCTGTTGTGTGATCACCCTCAGCCCACCTTTGCTTTCTGTCCATCCCACTCTCTTGGAGGCAAGCATTCCTTCTTGGTTCTGTGGAGCATAAATCAAAATGTTTTTATTGCTGCCTTCTTTTCATTGATGTCAGGCCAGGATAAGGCGCATGGTTTTCCTTTCACAATTGCCTTCTTGTTGCTCTCTGAGGAAGCACACGTTGAAGCTTAGGAAGAGGTATTTTGTAGCATCTGTGTGGCCTTTATAATAATTTTATCAGCTCTATGTTACACTCAGAAAATCGTTGAGGTTGTTTTTAGCTTTTTTTGTATCACAGAGTGCAGGAGCTCATTGTCAGAGTATTTGAGGGAACCTCTTTGGTGCCAAAAGATCCATTTTAGGATATATTAAATTGTACCGCTATCCTTCTCCTTTCTTATTTTTTTCAGCATGTGGAGAAATAATGTCCCCATTTGTGTGCATGGAGAAGGTCCTGTGGTATATGCCAGGGAGTTACGTGGGCGCTGAGCTGAGCAGGCAGAGAGACTGACTCTCTCCTGCTTTGTATTTTGCACTGGGAGTGAACACAGAGGACCGAGCCTGCCCAGATTAAACACATGCCTTTTTTGTTTTGCTCTTCGTTCAGCTGTCAGCATGCCATGTTCAGATGGCAGTGATCAGTCACAAATTGTCCCCTGACCATGCTCCTCAGCTCTCCTGAACCATTAGTTTTGTGGAACTCTTCAACAAAGATGGCACTGGTTCGATTTCCTCACCCCCTGCCCTGGCTAATGGAAGAAGACTTTGTTTGTTTGTTTGTATTTTCCCCTCAAATCAGCTGCATTAGATCCCAAAGCAACTTGTGTTAAGTGGAAATGAGGCTTGGATAATATGTGTGCTTGCTAGAGACTTAAGATTTTTTTTCCCACTCCCTGTATATGGATCTTTTCAATGGGGCCCCGCTATTGTGAATCAGAAGGAAAGTGCACAGGCTACCAGGCACATAATGGAATTATTCTTTTGTTTCAGTATGTGTGTGTGAGCCTTTGTAAAGAGGAGGTAGTGGGGACAGAGAAGGGAGACCTTCAGTGCAGGGAGGCAGGAGAGTGCAGTGGCACAGTGCAGGGCAGCACTGTGGCGAGATGTGGCCGTGCCACTGCCACCATGCCCCTTCTGCTTGGCTCTGGTGGGCACTGCCTGGGACTCACACTGTCACACTGCATGTCCCAGGAAAATGGGTGAAGCTTGCACAGCCGTTCACTATGCTGCCTGTAAACCACATAAGGCAAAATATTCAAAAGCTGTAATGTTTCCAGTGCTTTCCCTAAACTTTCAAAAGAGTGATGGAAAAATGAACTGTGCTGATCCTGTCCTTCCTCACTGTGAGGCTATTTATTGTAAAGGATGTATAGTATAGTTAATTTCAGTATGGAGTACATAAGAGCTTGAACCAAAGCCTTGGATCCAAGCCCATCAGCAGCTTTGCAAAAGGCAGGATCCAGAGCTGAAGTCAGTGGTTCACACAGTTTCTAGCAGAGAGTGGTTTTAAGTTACTTCATGAAATGGGAGTAGCCAGAAATTTTAAACTGAGGCTTTTAAACAAGTTTTTGACTTTTTCTCACCCACCATTCTCCTCTGCCTTAGAAGGTTATTGCAAAAGCACAGCAGCTATTTTCTCCTAGCCACTGTGGCCAGGACACACCAGCTCAGGGAAAGGAGAAAGGCCTCTGTGGTGGTGACTGTTATACAGCCAAATGCTTTTTTTTTCCTGAGTATTTTTTTCTTCTAAGGAGTTAGACCACTCTTCTGGATGGAGGTCTTTGAAATCACAGTGGAGGCTTTGGAAGTAGGATCCTGAAATTCCAAAGACATCAAGAAATGATTTATCACCCTGGCATGGAGCAAATCAGGCCACAGTGGCTGGACAGCCACCTCCTGAAAAGTCCTCTCTTGAGATACCATAGCTGAATTACAGACATGAAAAATTTCAGCATTGTAGACAAGAAATCCATAAGGCCCAAATTTTTCATTTCTTGCTAGATATGTGGTTCTGTTTTTATTGTCTCCCTTTTCTTTTGCCCTTGGACACAACATTTTAGGGCTTTTCAGTCTCTAGCTGTGCATGCACTAGAGAGGCATCTGGTTATGTGTTACTTTACACATCTGTTATGTACGTCAGAGAGTCAAATCCAGCACCCAGAGACTTAATGTGTATTTGCAGTACTCCCTGTGGGACTTTGAATCCTTCATCCAACGAATTGCTTATAAGGATACAGTATTTCAATCTAGTGCATATATTACTGCAGTTTATTGCATATATATTGCACATATATATACTACAGTCTCCTTTGTATTTGGCAGAGAAAATCTGGTGTGGGAAAGATGAGAAGTGCAGGTGAACTGGGAAGTATTTAGGTATGGCAGTTAATTTGCTCCCTCCTGAAAACATCATCTCTGGTTGGCTGCATGAGAAACAGTTTTCATCATGGTTTGAACATCTCTAAAAGGTGCCCCAACAGTGTTTGTGTCTTTCAAACTTAACTTCAGGCTTGTTGGACAGTGGGGAGAGGCCAAATACCTGAGGCAGAATTGGTAGCTGAGGCAAAGCTCAGGCTTTGCAGTTTTGTCTGGAGAATCTGTACTATTTGCAGGCTGTAATAGGGAGCATGAGTGTCATGGCTTGACCCCAGATGACAACCAAGTACTATGCAGCCACTCACTCCCTGCACCCGCACAGTGGGATGAGTAAGAGAATTGGGAAAAAAGTAGGTAAAACCTATGCGGTGAGATAAGAACAGTTTAATTATACAACAACAGCAACAACAATAACAACAGTAGTGGTAATGATAATTATGATGATGTCATGAAAAGGGAGGCAACCAGAAGAGAAAGAGAAATAAAACGTGAGAAAGACAAGTGATACACAGCACAGTTGCTCACCACCCACTGACTGATACCCAGCCTGTCCCCAAGCAGCCATCAGCCCCTCCTGGACAACTCCCCCAGCTGACAGATTGAGCAGGATGCTCTATTGTACGGAATATCCCTTTGGCCAGTTTGGGCCAGCTGCCCTGGTCATACTCCCTCCCAGCTTCTTGTGTACCTCCTTGCTGGCAGAATGTAGGAAAATGGAAAGTCCTTGACTTAGGATAAGTCCTTCACTAGTGAGCAACTAGTGTTATTAACATTATTCTCATGCTAAATCCAAGACCCACAAAACTTACAAGCTACTAGGAAAAAAAATTAAGTCCATCTCAGCTGAAACTGGGGTAGTTAGTTAGCTGAAACTGCATTAGTTTGGGTTTCTGCTTTGCTTTTCCTCTGATTGCTTTTTCTGCAAGTACATTAAGTTTGCAGAAAACATGTGGCTTCTTAGATGGTCTTTTTTTATGATCCATGCAGAACCCAAATGTGGTAGGTGTTATTCCTACTTAGGGCTATTCATTAGTGTGCAGTGCATTCCAGTGAGCAGATGGACTTGTTGCTTTTTGGGGTTTTTTTGTTTGCTGTGGTGGGACTGCCCTCTGTGCTGGCCATCCTTGGGTACAGCAGTTGACATGAGCATTGCTGATAAACTTGTGTGCGTGTTGTCTCCCCTTTTGCTGACCTGTAGTGGAGCAGCTGCTCACTGTCTGGGGAGGGGAATGGTAGCCATCACAATGGCACTGTATGCCAGTCTCTGTGGGAGCCCCTGGCTAGGCCACTGTTAAAACCTGCTAGCTGGCTGTTACAGGGGGCTGGGTACCACAGGCATTAGTGCAGGGGAGCTGGGATGGGGGAGATTCTATTGAATCCAAGACAATGTGAAAATGAAGATTTGGCAGAAGGCGCACTACAGCAAGAGGGAGAATGCAGAGTGAGCATCATGATTCCCTTCTGCTGGAGGGCTCAGCAGCTGGAGGGCTCAGCAGCTGGAGCCCATGTGGGAGCATTTTGCTGCTGAGCAGTGGTTCTTTGTGCCCTGATGGAGCCATGGGTGTCAGGAGAAGGCATCCCAAGGGTTCACCAACCCCGTGGCCCACTGCCCCTCTGCAGTGGGGAGTCCTTTGGCAGCCCTCTCCTCCCCTGGCTCTCTGGGACGTGGCTGCTGTGGGCAGGGTGCTGCAGCTGCTTGTTTGAAATGATAATATTTTATGCTGTTACTGTGGAATACTGCAGTATTTTTTGTAATTGTGGGCTGCGGGCCAGTAATGTACAATAACATTTTGCTCTTCCTGTGCTGTTGCTACTGTAGGCATTCGTTCCAATTTAGGCTGCATTTGGAGGACTTTCTTTTTCTTTTTTTTTTTTTTTGTTTCTTTTTGTTGTTTCTAGACACTACTTGTTATCTGTTGTGGATATTTTTGGAGTATTCATTTCTCCCACGTATGTCCATACAAATCTATCTGAGAAAGCACTTCAGAGAGTAGCAGTCTCTATTGAACAAGCAATTGTTGTGGCTTTCACAGAATTACATTTTTTGAAAGTATGAGGCAAGAATGAGATGAAGATTGCTTTTTAAGTTTAAAAACCATTATGGGTTTAAAAAATATTTGAAGCAGATAGAAGGCAAAGCCTTTCTTTGACTGATGGGGGGCATATTTAGCACTGAAGTCCCCATCTGTACCAGATTGTAGGTGATTGAAACCTCTGGAATGGCAGAATGTGGGAGGCAGAACCTTTAATGATTCTCCGCAGCTTTGGTTTTAACTGTTAATTAAAAAAAAAAAAAAGAATTTTCAGAGGAAAGTAATCATAACTTGGAAGACGGTCAGTAGTGTTCATGCCAATGATTGTTTATTAATGTGGTCATGGTCTGGAGATGAAACTTTTGTGAAAGGGAAATTCAAGTCCTAGTCAGCCTGCATGAAATTTGTTTCTTTCTGGAAGGTAGAGGTTGAGTCCAAAGGAAATGAAGAAGGTACAACACAAAGGATACAATTAATTTGTTTTCAGGAAAATTTGGGATAAAATAAGAGTGTGCTATACAAAAAGGATTGCACTTTTCTCACATGTAATTTTAGTGTCCTATTACTGTGCTGACTCACTAAATGACTTCAGTCTCAATCTGCATTTGGTTTAAATTACTTCAGAGGCCTGCATTTGTATGCTGCTCTGTAAAGTAATTCTCATCTGAAATCCAGATTTTTTTCCTTTTGTTCGGCATTTCAACTGACTTGTCTCTTTTCATTTTCCAGGTCTCTGTTTTACTAACATTTGAAAGCAATCTCTCTGTGTGCCTGCTTGGGCCCTGCAATTGGCAAAAGTAATTTTTCAGCAACAGATAGAACAAGGAATGAATCATTGCTTTCTGCCTTTCCATTAAATTACCTAAACCACTACTCATAAATATTGCTTTATGTATGGTACAGCAGCATGATTATCTCACTGCATTGATGGAACAGTGCTGGAAGTGAATATAATTTTTCTTCTATTACATCTTTAATGAGCTTCAATTAAAAATAGTGTGTTGGCGTGCCAGAGTAGATGTGTTATTCTCAGAACTTTATTGAAGCTGTTTTCCTGTTCGACTTGGTTGACACTGTGTTGTTCTGAAAACCCTGGTGGACATGATGTGGTTCTGAAAACCTTAAGAATTAAACAACAGAAAACCAGAAAAATCTGCTTTTCTAGGTGAAAGGTGACAGGACAGTAAAATCTGGTGACTGGAAAGATTCAGGTCTTTACTGAGTGGAAAAGCTTGCTTTTTGTCTGTCTTTGAGGGTTATTTTTTTAACATATAGTTAAAAAAATATTCACAAAGCAGTAGGTTTCTGCAGAGCTCCAGTTAAGTCCCTGATGACTTGACACCTGTGGCAGCAAGTCTGAGTCACAGATAGCAAAAAGCTGTGAAGCCTAATACTCTCAGTATTCAAAAACACACCTACGTAGGAGTTTAATTTCAAGTACCTCTTTTAGCTCTGGGTTCCCCCCCCAACCCAACAAATTTTAAGAGTCATTCTTAGAATTTTGCAGAGAAAAATTTTCCCAGCACTTGTGGATTTGTGAGGTATTGACATCACTTAGAGATCAGAAAATAGCTCTGTCAATTTTAGCTTGATGGCATTCCATTCTCTGCTCCAAAAACCTGAGGAATTACAATGGATGAGTCAAAGTTTTCTTGGAATTTTCTTCTCTCCCCTCCCCCCTGCCTTGTGCAATTCCATTGCCATTTTTAGCATTGAGGGCAGCTCTCCAAAGAATGTCTGTGTGCTTGAACTGTGATTTCTTGAAAGTTCAGAACAAAATAGAGTTGTGTCGGATGACAAAAGTCATTCTATGTTTCTACACATTTTTGTAATATTACGTGAGCTTAATTGAAGAATCTACAGCAACAGGCAGGAGATGTCTGATAGAGAGGTGTAGCATCCTCAGCAGCATGAAGATCTCACTATCATGCTGCTTCATTATGTTGTGATGAGTTTTTGCTTAATTATTTCTGTGTTTTATCAGCTGTTCTGAGAGAAGTAGCCTGACAGAACAAATTATCGGTGATTTGGGAGACTTGGACCAGCTTGAAGCACTTGTTGAAACCCCAGCATCCTTCTGTCTTTGCCTCAGTTTGAAAACCAAGGATTATGTATTTAATGTATTTTAGCAGGATGCTGTGAGTAGAAATACTAAGGACAAAGAATTGTGGGGGTACTACTGTTACCTAAGTGATGTGGTATGTTTAAGATAAACAGTGTTGTCAGCTGTTCTTGGCAAAATCCCTGGGGTTACAGTGAGTGAAATTTTAACTCTGAACGGGTTTGGTTTTTTTTAACTTGCGGAAGTGGCCTGTATCATACATATTCTAATGTGTCAGAGTGAATGTGTGAAGTATGAAACTGCTGAAAAGAAATGTGAGGGGGAAGACAGGTTAAAGTGGTTGTAAATGGAAGATCTGTGTATTTTACTTCTGCACTAGATAAGTATTTTACTTAAAATTGGCCAGAAAAAACCAAAAAGGGACAAGAAAAAAATGCAAGTGTCCCCTTAAGAGCTGCTGTGTCAAATTTGAAGAATGATTTGAATTGAGTCATTAAAGTGTGAAATGGAGGGATTTTATTTCTGCTTTAAATTATGCATCTGAAATTAACCTTAGCTGTGGAGTCTCTGCTGACGCCCCCGTAATGACACATTATTGGTACTAATGGCTTCTCTGTGACTTGAGATACAAACAGACATCCTAGACAGAAACATTTCAGCTTTGAACTAAATAAGACGCACGGTGAGCATTTTTACCTTGGGTTTCTGTTGCAAAGGCCTGCTTGCCTGGTGCTCGTGAGCTCTTTTCAGTTTCCATACACTGCTCCCCATCCTGGCAGGCAAGGGTAGCTGAATGAAAACCTGCTTCACAAGCTTTGAAGGCAGGAGAGCAATAAATCTGGAGTGAATGTGAAGCCTGTCCAGACACTGAGCGCTGTAGGGAGCCAGAACAAAGACTGGGATGTGGGTAGTGGTCAGGGAGGGGGAACTTCCAGTAGATTATAATCTTGGGAGGAAAAGGCCCCAAGATTGTGAGGGAAATGGAGAAGAGATGCCAGGGCTTAAGGAGGAAGTTGCTAAATAAGGGAGGGGTGAGATTATAACATAAAATAAGCAGTAGAGGTTAGTCAACCCTTTATGTGCCTTCTGACGTAAAAAGGGAGTGTATCTGTGCAGCTCTGTGCACTCTCTTTTGAAGCTCATTATCATAATTTGAAAAATTCCACCTCTACGCAGAATCACTCACGGGCTTTGCAGCTTTCTTTGTGCTGTTGGTGTCTCTCCTGGGACAAGGATGGTAGTTAACTACTTCAGTGTAGCTACTGGGTAGGCAGAGTGAGCGTGGCTGTGAATGAGTGAGACTGGCATTGCCTGGGGTGCTGGGTACAGAAGGTGCACAGAATTTTGTGTTGATGAAAAAGGAGGAGGGGCTTGGCTAGGCAGGCCCAGAATTTAGACCCTGACATGTCTTCCCAAGGATATTCACTAGCTCATTGCTTCATCCTAGTTTTCTCAGTGGGATGTTAATATACACGATTGCCTCCCCTTCCAAGCTGCAGCGCTGGGAATTTGCTTGTTGGCTATGGCAGGAGCAATGGAGAGGTGCCTCTTCCCCCTGGTTATGTTATGTGGTGTGTTACAAGGCTGTGTGACATTATGTGACTTTCTCTATGGGTCTGCTCTCAGCAGAGAGTGCTATGGAGTAAGTAATCTTGTGGTATTGTGGATCCAAAGCAGGGACAGCATTTGAGTACTTAGAATCAAATACTAAAAAAAACATTCAGAGGCCTTCTATGTATTTCTGCAAGGGACAACATTCCTGAATTGGGATCCAAGAATTAAAAAGAAAAAAAAAAGTAGGTGTGCAATACATCACATTTACTAATGCATTAGAGATATTTATATGAATAATTAAAACACCATTTAGAATTGCCACAGTAATAGAACAAAATGTATTTTGTCACTTTTCTGTTTCTTTTTATTGATTGATCAATTTATTGATTTCTTCCATAAATTTAGAGTAGGTATCCTAAACATTACAGTAAATTAGCAAGACTGTGCTTTTTAATAACCTGTTGAAAGCATTAATGGAATGAAAAGAAGTCAGAATGTGGTAATAAAAATCTGAAAAACAGAGACCTAGAACACATATCTAGTATTTTGCATCAATTAGGTTTGTAAAATATTAGAGGCTTTGTTTGTACTACCTGTTAATTAAAGAGAAAGAAGTATTTTATATTTGTTATGAATAGCCTAATAGCACATCAGAAAAAAAGGAAAAATTAGCCAACAAGCTACCTTTGTATTCGACTTTCCATTGTATTTATGGTTAACTTTAGGCTGGTTGGAGTCAGTGGGAACATGTGTGGGATGGAGGACAGAGCTTCACTGTTAAAGAGACCACAGTCCTTCTGAATTCTTTTGTGAAAAAGTAGTAAACTTCTGAAACTCAGGTCTGGAAAACAGACAGGTGTTATCCAAGATACCAAGAATTAGGAATTATATTGAATTTCACACACATATGCACACAAAATATTTGTGCATTATGAATATGCCAGAATGTACACTTAACAAGAACCCTTAACAATTTTTAAGTCAGTATTGTTCTGATCCCTCTTCAGGGCTGTGTTTCTCTGTTTTCCAGCTACAATGGACTTGGACTATCATCATATGTTTTGTTTGGTACTGTTGTTCTAGCCATGCTTCCAATATCTGTTTTCATATGCATTTTTGGGGGCAGTTTTGGATGCCATCAGAGGCTTGTGCTTCTGCCTCCCCATCCATTGGTGATGTCCAGACTTCAGTGAGGAGAAAGAGGTGATCTGGCAATTGTCACAGTCTGTTAGTCTGGGTTTTAGCTCTGGTTTCAGGGAATGGTTACCGCTCCAGGCTTCATTTGAGGTGCCTTACTCTGTTGCCCTAATACAAAGCAAGTGATAGAAACTGTCTGCTGCACAAGGGGATATATTAATGAAATATTGAGATATGAAATCATGCATGAAATCATTCCACTTACTGTTCTTGGTTGTCACACTGACAGTGACTATAAATGAAGGATATTAGAGGGAGAAAAAAATCATATTATTTCAGTTAGTTTATTTTGTGCCTACCTGACAGCCCTCTGTGTATAGTCAGTTACATGATTTCTTGGGATAGCCAGATTTTTCTTTATATGTGTGTGGCTCTTTCAGCTACAGGGGAAAGAGAATATGTAAAGGTTCAGAAAATGTGTCTGTCAAGCCAGGAACAATTGTCTGCAACCTCAAGAAGATATCTAAGAGCATGTAACTGCTTTTTACTCATCTTCCAAAAGCAGCTCAGTTCCGGAATAACAGTGCTGTCTTGGGCTATATTTCAAGATGGTATGATTATTCTCAGACAGGAATTACAAGGATCGATAGCAAACCCAACACATCCTTTTTTTTCATGACAGATTTGCTGATTGCCACCGGAGCAGTAATAATGCACTGGTCAGCAAAACACCAGAAGCAGTAATCATGGATTTTTGTCTCCATCTTAACATGTGTTTAAGGTTACACAATGTGTTGTGATGGGTTTGCACCCACAGGTCATGAGGAAGGAGAATTGTTTGATCTGTTCACCTTCCCTTCTCTTTTGCTTTTATGCTTCCTCCTTGAGCTGGGGCCGGGCTGTTTGGTGTTTCTCCGGGGACAGAGCAGGGCAGAGAGAGCATGCCTAGCCAAAGAGATAAGAGAAAGGTCATTTTGAGGTACCAGTGGTTTACATGCTGTGGGTTTTCTTTGCGTGTCCTATTTAGGAAGTAGTAATGACCAAGATTTTCTGTGGGTGTGTGTCAGGAGCCCTTCTGCATTGGGGTTTTGGTGGAGCTGAGTGCAGGGTTGCTTTTCCTCAGTGGAGGGCCCTGTGCTTTTGCTGTGTTTTGGCAGCTTGATATGGCAGTGGCTGCATAACCTATGTGTATGAGTTTCTAGGTTTTTATTTTTTTGGTTTTGTATGTGCCATCCTCAATTTACTGAAGCTCTGTGACTTTTTAACCTGCTGTCTATGGGCTGTTGTTTTACAAGCTCATTAAGGTGGTGAGGATAGCGATGGCAGCGATCCTGCCCCCCTCATGTGTGCTCATTAGATGGCTTCCTTGTGCTGACATAAGCGTTGTGTAGTCATGCTCTGAGCTGGGTCTGGGAAAGGATCCAAGTTAAAAATAATCCCTGAAAAAAAAAAAAAAAAAAAAAAGGTAAGTTTTCAGCAGGATCTGTTCCTGGATCTAGCTTGCCATCATTCTCACTCTGGCCTGGAAAGTGTGAGGGTTTGTACTGGCACAGAGGGAGGTGAGGAGGAGCAGCTGGGGCAAGGTGGTCAGGGGTGTACTGCTGGCAGCAGGGATGCTGCCTGCTTGAATGATGTCAGCCTGAGGAAATGGGGCTCTTGTGAGTGTGCTGCCTGTCTTTCCTTAAGTGCATTGGCCCAGTAACTTCCAAAGTTGTGGGGCAGTTTTGGCCAAATTTGCCTGAAAAGCTGTGTGGAGGGTGTGAAGGTCCCCTGAGCTCAGCAATTTATGGTGTCTGGTAGGCAGACCCAAATCAACTCTCCCCAGTTGATGAAAAATTGTCATCTGGGGCTCAGCTGCTGACCTTGCCAGGCCTCCTCTTGTGGCACAGTCCCACTGTCCCAGTTTGGGTTGAATTGTGCCTGTTTTGCCGTGGGGCCAACTTGAATAGCTGATGGGAGAAGAGCACAAAGTGCTGTCTGTGAGTGGCTGTTCATTTCAAGGGGCAGGGATGGTTCATCTCCTGGATCCTGACTGCACAGGGAGCTGCATTTCCAGTTGTGGGGTGGTTTTTAAATTTGTTTTCTTTGTTAGTTTTTTTTTTTTTTTTAAATTCTGCTTAGGTATCAAAATTTCTGGAAGCTTGAATAGTTGGGAGGCAAGACTCCCTTCAGTTTTCTTGGTGTGGCTGACTGCTTAACCCTGAGGACAATCAAGTCTTTCTAGCTGCACCTCTGCATAGCTTCCCTTGACTATCTGGCAGCATCTTTGTGCCCTGCTCAGCCCAGGTTCTGTCCCCATAAGGCTGTGTTCCTCTTCGGTGGTTGTGCCTGGGTTTCACCTGCCCAGCCTGCCTTGCTGCAGGGGCAGCCTTGCTCTGCACCACGGCTGAGGAGCTAAGATGAAGACACACATTGTGGTTTCCTGCTGTTTTGCTTTGTAACCAGTCCACTGGTAAATATAGCTTGTGTGTGGTTATAAATTCATTCTCTCATTATGGGTGGTTGTTGTGCAATAATTATGTAGAAATTACAACCGAGAATTGTTGTGGATTTTTTTTTTGTTTTGTTTTGTTTATTTCTTTTTGTGCTTGATATGCCCTGCAGTGAGAAGAACAGCCTTTGGTTTCTGCCCTAACAAAGACAAGGCCACAAGCAGGTGTCAGCCTTTGGCATGGGCACAGGCACCATCTAGCAGGCTGCTGACTTTTGTGTGGCTCTCTTTGTGTGGCGAGACGAGCACTGCAAGGGAAATTGGGACCTGCGCTATTTGGACTCTCTTTTATTTTTCCTTGCTTTACTCTGTGGCTAGACAGGCTGTCCTTCCCTGCAGGTTTGGTACTATACACGTGCTTATTCTGAAATGAACCCATCCCGTCTCTTTGGAGGTGTTGGTTGTACATTTCCCAAAGCCCTGTATCTCTGGCAGCTTCCAGCCCTGCTCTCCGGGCAGTGGGCTGAGGCTCCGGGTCCTGGGCTGAGGCCGTAGGGCTCGGGGTCTCTGCCCCATGCAGAAGTGCTCAGGTTCTGCTCCCCAGAGGTCTTCCCTTCATATGTGGTCCCCTCCCATCATCCCTCCTTCTATTCAGGTGTGGAATTAAAATTAGTGTGGGGGTTTTGTTGATTTTTTCCCTCCTGTTTCTTTATTTAAAATTCCAGTCAAGCAGATCCAGAACAGCGCTTGTCCCTGCTGCGTTCTCATTTTCCTCTCATCCCTCCTTTAATTTTACATTATTCCCTGCACTGTGTTTGCAGGCCATATGTGTCCTTTGAACTCTGAAGAAGCTGTGCCAAAAGGAAGCCTTCTCCTCCCCTCCTCCCATCGCGGAGCCGCTCTTAGATAATTGCAATTAGTAGACAATGCGGAGCGAACCCAAATGTGAAGTCTATGGGTGAGTGTCTGCAAATTTCCTGAGAGCTTCAGAAACGCTTGCGCTCGGTCTCTGCTTTGGCCCTTTAACCCCGCAGCAGTTCCCCGAGTCCCAAACAGCTCTGGGAGGTGTTTGTAACCCGCGTTTTCCTGCGGCGTTCCTGGCGGGGCACAGCCGCTGCTGGAGCCTTGGCACAGCGCCGTGGCTCAGGCGAGGACTCAGCGCTGAGGGAGGCGGAGCCGCTCGTCCGTCCCTGTGTCACGGCGCGGGGAACAAGTGGCTGCAGCAGCCGCGGGCTCTGGGTGGGAGGGGGACAAACCCTTCAGCCGCGCTCCCGGGGAGAGCTGGGCAGAGTGGGGAAAGTAAAACTCACCCCGTTAAACAAGAAGAAATGGGAGAATTCCTTGTCGTCCATGAGGTGCGGGGCAGAGGGACGTGCTGCTGCTCCGGGGCTTAGCATCAGCTGCTGGCTCGGCCAGAGCGATCGCTGACAGGCTGGGCTTTGGCGTTTGTGAAAAACGCCAATTACTTGGGTTTTCTTTTAATTTTAAAAGTTTAATAGTAATAAAATGGTTATAAAAATAGTAATACAATTAGAGTACTAATAACTTGGACAATTTGGATTAGGACAATATGAGACAATCGAAACAAAGAGTTACGGACGTCCGGGTACCTTTTTCTGGGAAGCATAAGCCCAAAAAAGGACCGCCGTTAACAGAGGATTAACCCTTAAAAACAATAGCCTGTTGCATATTCATACAATTCATGCATGATGCATAAATTCCATTCAAATACAGGATTCTGTCTGGTCATCGTCAACTTCTTCCTCTTAATCCTAACAGCGCCTCCGAGGCGGGAAGAAGTTCGCATCTTCTGATAAGAGGACAATAAATTATTTTTCTCTGAAAGATTTAGGTGTCCTAGGGCTGCTATTTTGCTGCAAGTCCTTTCTTTAAAAAAAAGCATCCTACATAGCATAGTTTCTATTTTAACAGTTTTTATAACCTAAAACTATATTTAACACACCACTTAAGAGAATTAATACAGCATTACTTTCTAACACAATGCATATAATATTCATTTTAATATCTGAAAAAAGCCAATCATAAAATACACATTTTTCACAGTGTTCAAAGGGGATGTCCTCCGTGAAGAAGGGTGACAAGTGCCTTTTGAGTCCCCTCCCCCTTTAGCTTCTGAGAAGTGTCTTCTGTGTTAAACCAGGTTTCTGACCTCATTTCTCAAAGGATTTTTAAATGAGGAGAAATAGGAGTATTAATTAGTGCCCCGTTAAGTACTTGTAGTCAAGTATGATAATTTTCTTGAAAGGATAATGTATTAGATGAATAAAAATACTCTCCATTAAAAAATGAATACAAAATCATTTTAAACCACAAAGATTATTGTACATTCCTGAAAAATTAATGTGATTAAAGCAAAATTTATTTAATACATTAAAAAGACCCTGTAAGGCCGTTTAACTTGTTGGTCTCATATTAATTATTTTCAAATCTAGTGCTAGAGAACTTCGACCTTACCTGCAGCGATGGGAAGTGATTTCTTCCCTCACTTCATTTTTTGGCTTGTAATTATTAGGTCTGAGTTGTGGGTGTGGTAATTTTCCCTTGTTTTGTGGGGTTGTTTGTTTGTTTGTTTTAGTGTTGTGTGGGTTTTTTTGCTGTTCTGATGTCTTTCTCAGAGACTGGCCACAGTGAAAAACCAGACCCTAGACGGTGATCAGAAATTATATGGAGATTTCCTTGATGGATTTAGCTAATGTAACCTACTCTTGTGCTGCTGTCTGGATTTGGAGCTGAGAAAACTCCAAATAGCTGAATATTTTCAAAGATGTTTCCTCCTGTTTGGCTTGTCTGTGATGTGATATAGATTGTGTCTGCTGAGATTACATAGACTTCCTTCAGTTACTTCACTTGACTTCACACAAGTTATATTATTTTTTTCCACACATAGTTTGCCCCGTAGATTATTTTTGGTTTAGGAACTTCCTTAGCTCTCTACTGAGCTTTTACACATTCAGCTACTTAGTGAGAATTGCTCTGTATGTTGTGGAAGACAAGAAAGTAAATGGTTGGAGCTGGACATATAACCCAGATCTATGAGTTTGCCTGGTCATTTATGAAGTTTATGTATTGACTTAGGGAGGACATAAAAAGCTCAGTGTAAAACTGGGTTTAAATAGTAGGCTGTTTAAAAAACTTTGGGTTTTGTGGCACAAGGAATGAAGACACTTCCCAGCCAGTTTAATCAAAAACATTGCAAGTATTTTATCCCTTCTTGCTTGGCATGTTCTCCTGTTGGGGTATCTACAGGGCAGGTATTTGGTAGGTGATTCTCCCCAAACTCTTGTTCCCTGTAACAGGTCTGTGGTACAGATTCAGAGAATGCTAGCAGTAAGTTCTCAAGGTTTCCTAGTTTACAATTTGTTATGGTTTAGGTACCTGAAATCCATGTGAGCTTTTGAAAATATTCTTCCAACCGACCAAAAAAATAGAAGAAAATTTGGGTACCATACAGTGTTCTTTCAGATGCCTTCTGAACTTTCAGGCTATTTGATGATGGTGATTGCAAATTTTTTTTTTTTAATCTAAGGCACATCTTTACATATTCTCTATCTTTAAGAAGACAGCCTTTGCATCTGATTCTCCACCCTTGTATTTTACTTTCAGCTTTTCTCTTTTGTCCTATTGCAGCTTTGACGAGCTTGTGCAACTGAGGTGATGATAACTTCCTCGATTCCTTATTGAAAAAAAAAGGTACTTCTCTCAGCAGAGCCCTTACAGGCTACACATGTGAACAAGAGAAAGAAATTTTACTTGTCTTTAGGACACTAGCAGAGCCTGCAGTGGTTGGATAATTGACTATTGAAAGCCTTGAGACATTTCTTTTGTTTGAGAAGGTGATGGTGGCTGGGGCTCCTTGGTGGTGTATGAAAATAGCTCTGGACTTCAAGGAGCATGTTGTCTGTGTTAAATGGTGCTCACATAAATGCATGGGAGTTGTTACTCTGTTGTTACTATACCAAGTGCCTCCCAAGATGAGTGGTCTGTACTGCCATAATGTTTAAAAGTGTGACTGTTGGTCTTTTCTGGTCTTAAATGATACTAAATCTATCCCCTGAAAATTACCTTGAAAATCGTGTTAGTACAAATGATCTCATTTTCAAAGCCACCTCCTCAGGTTACAACCAAACTAAGCACCTGACTGGCTGAGATTGTGGCAGCACCACGGCTGGGCTGCTGTAATGACACCTGCAGGTGTGGCCATGGGGATGTCCCTGTGCACAATCCATTTTGCATGGCTCCCACTGTGCTGCTTGCCTTCCCTTGTTGTTTGTGTTTTCCTCACCACTCACAGAGGACACAGTCAGACTTTTTAATATTATGACACTGCAGCTATAAATCTGTCAAAATTGCAAGGGCATAACAAAGAGTAGATCTGACCAGTGGCACTGTTATCTTTTCCTTTGTATTCCCCTGGAATTCTAGCTGACAGCGGCCCTTAATACAAATTTGTTATTTTCAAGGAGCTCTGTTTAAGCTAGCAAATTATTGTGCCAATGTGTGACACTAACCATGCTGCAGAATAAAGAGCGGTGAAGTATTTATGATGCTAAAATAATTTCAGGTCATGTATTTTTTTTTTTTTCCCCTTTGTGTAGTTTTGCTTTTATTACGAGTGCTGAAATGGTTCTTGCAGCGCAAGTGAGAAAACCAGACTGAACCTCCTGTTTTTTTGTTGGGCTCCCAGCTGGAAATCCCTCCCTCAATTTTCCATTGATAAAAGTGTCACAAAGGGAATCCAGAGCAGAGGAATAGGCGGAAATAGAACAATGCAAAGTCTTGGACTTGAATCACAAAGAAAGTTAACTAATGTAGATATGGTACTGGACGAGCTGCTGCTCCTTTCATGACCAGGTTCATTTACCTGTGGTCTTAGCATTTGTGGCTGCCCTCAAAGCCATGTAACAAATCAGCTATTTATTCTCTCTTTGCTGTGGAGGCTCTTTAAAAGGATATTGTGGAGCATTTTCTTCTCCCCCTTCCTATGGACTGCTTTATTTGACCTTCAAGAATTCAGAGTCTCAACAGGGGCTAGAAAACTCACATACAAGAATGCTTTTATTGTTAATCTATAAAATATGTCTTTCACTAATAAAATAAAGATGTGACATTTATAGAGCTCTGATAAGGAACATGGCAGTGGAAAAGGCCCAGGTCTCCTGCTGTTTAAATTAAGGGCAGTTGATTTCAGTGAGAGAAGAACCAGGCTTGTTAAATATGCATTTTAACATGTGCACTCAGGTGTTCCCATAATGCTCAAAAAACTTCCAGTAGTATTTTGTGAGAATTGAGAAGTAACACCAAAGAGTACTTTGTTCATTTAAGTGACTGAAGGTAATTTCCTGGGATCTTTTGCTGGTTGCTGTGACCCCGAGAAATGTTAAAAGTCTCTTTTCCCAGCCTGAGCACTTGAAGAATGAGTCGGGGCTGTTCAGTTCTTGGTCTCAAGGTTGTTTATTGTGTCTTATCTATAAAAAATTTTCTCCTGCCCTGCTGAGGTCCATCCAGCAGGACAGTTCCAGGCACACTGACTGCCCCCAGGGCGGTGTTATGTTTTCATACTAAAACTACGTATACAATACAATGTTTACAACTATTTTGCAATACTTATCACCTATGTTAGACAGTGAGCTTCTACTCTAAACCAATCTAAAAGTGCCAACATCACAGCAGAAGATGGAGGCCAAGAAGAAGGAGAAAGGCTGGGCATGCCCAGATCCCTCCATCTTGCCTCCTGAACCCCCATTCTAGAAACCTCAAAATCTACTTTTCCACCCTGTGATAACTTCACTATTATTCTGCTTAAACTGTTGTGGCTTGCTGATCTTCATATAAGGTTGGTAATTTGCTCCATGGGTCATAATCAAAACCACAGGTGTTTTGAGCTCCGTGCCAGGGCTTCTGAGCCCCCTGGCAGTGGTCTTGGCTGTCCTGGACAGCCAGAGGGATGTCCTGGGTTCCCACAGTAATTGATGCTGCTTCAGAGTTTTTTAAGAGGGGAGATTATTTGAGTTTAGTTTCATTAATTAGATGGTTAAATCTATACTTTTCCTAGACTTTCTTAGCATTGTGTCACTAAAACAATGGCTTCTGTATCACTGCTGTGTTTGACCCTTGTGTCAGGGTCAAAGAGCTGACATCATGACGTTTGCCACAGTGTCTCTGTGGTCACCTCCCTGTCACGTGCTGTAGGCAAGGGTCTGCATGCAATGTTGTGACCAAGGGGCTTGAAAGCCTCTGTGGAAGACAACTGGTGCAGGTCTTGTGCTGGGGGCAGCAGTGGGTGTGATGGTCTGTGACACAGAAGCTCAGTCTTGAGTGAGGCACTGACCTGCTTTGCTGCAGTGGGAGCAGCTGTGCTCAGCGCCCCACACCAGTGCTCAGCACCCCAGCACACAGCTTGTTGCAGACCTGGATCTTTGGAGCTTTGCTGAGGAGCGCTGTGGTTGTCCTCTGGAATACCCTCCCATGCGAAAGGCTAAGCCCTGCTCTTGTCTTTCCCTCCTGTTCTCCTCCGCTCTTTTTCTCCCTCTTCCCTTTTCCTGTCTTTCTTAAACCTGCCAAAATGAGAGACCTACACACTGAAGTCTGTTTCCTCGTTCTGATGGTTTATTGTGATGGGGTAACAAGAATGTGCACAGTTATTGAAGTATGGAATGAAAATACAGCAGGAATGGGTTATGTAATGAGCAAATAAATGGAATATGCTTGGCTTATCCATATGTTATTCAAGGGTAAAAAGGAAAATACACAGAATAGTGAGTGGACAAGAAGGAAGACTGGAAATAGTGTTTGGATTTATTGGACATTTTAAAGCTCTTCCTCTGACCCTGTAAATCAAAGCAGTTATATTTTGTGCTGGGTTTGGTTTTTTAAATTTAATTATTGTTGGGCCACCCTTCCTCAAAGCCAAAAAAGGAAATGCAGCAGGCAAAAACACTTGAAGTTGAAAACCAAGTAAGAATAAATCATGGTGTGATACCTTAATAATGCTATTAAAAAGTTGCTTTCCAGTGAAGCATTCTGAAACCTAGGAGTAGTAACTGCTTTAAGGGATACAATTTGTTTAGCATTTTGACAATGCAGGAGTTTTTTCTTCTTGTCAATGTAAGAGTCAGTAAAGTTGGGTTTCTTACTGCTTCCCCTCTGCCCAACATGTTATTTCCATGCAGAGATGGACTCTTCATTCCTGTGCCTTTTCATCTTAGTCAGAATACATGAGAGATATGTACTCTGTGTATGAGTAAACACAACAACCCAGGCCGTTTATTTTCATCACTGTTTTGCATAATATGCATGCAAATGCCATGTACAGCAGAGGAAGATGCTAAGAGCCAGATCTTACTAGATCCTAAATGGGATACTAGTTGGTGAATGACTGCAAATAAAGCTACCCCACACTGTCCTTAAGAGACTCACTTTTGGAAAAGGCATGTTATCTGTAATAGTGGGCAGAGCATCCACTGAATCAGAGTGTTTTTGTTTAAGAAAAGGCTGCCAAACATTGAAGGCCAGGAAAGCAGTATTGTTTTTTCATGGTCTTGGTGCCAAAGAAGCAAAAGAAGGTAACGGAAAAAAGGGGTAGCATTCTGAAGGCATTTGGGGGTTTTTTCTGTTACAAAAAAAAGAGAGATGTTTATAAGAAATGAGGGCAATTTAGTTGAGTGTTCTGCTTTGGACAATTGTAACACTAATAGGATGGAATCAGTATAAGCAGTTGCTACAATTATAGCTGCAGTTACTAAGAGAAATCCATGTTCTGTTATTTGAATGAAGCATTCACCGTGTGGCTGAAAAGCAGCAGTATCTTAAAGAGACAGGGAAGGGAAATGGTCCTCTTTTTTGTTTTGTTTATTTTATTATCCTCATGCTTTTTTCAGAAAGTTTGTGCATGTGATTCATCCAAGAGTTCAAATCCAGTCTTTCCTTTGCACCCAAAGCAATTTAAAGAGTTCAAAAAAGAGAGTAAATGTGCATTTTAAAAGTATATATATGTACACATACAAAAATGAAAGTATCTGCAAGAGAGCAAAATGGAACAATTGAGTTTATATTCCCTGTAGCCCACTAAAACTTATGGGTCATGCAAAATTATTCAAAGGGTAATTTCCCTTCCATTTTCATCAGGTTTCTTAGTATTGTGAGCCTTTATTTGCTTCCTTTTGGTGATGTGTCAACAAACATTACTTTTCTTTGTGGATGCAGCTGAATTTTATTCATTAGAGAGATTACAACACATGAACAGTTGTGCCTTTACAGTACTGGCATTTAAGCAGTTTATAAGGAGTATGTTTATGCTTTGGATGGAGATCACTTGGTGCTGGTGTTAGGCAAATTAGGGCTGAAGTCATGGAAATCTTAACTTTTCGCCCGCTTCATGTATCTTTGACAATTCAGCATGTATGGTGGGCAGTTTCCAAATGCAAACAGATGGTGTGCTCATAAACACTAGGACACAGAAAGGTGTTATTAATACTGGGTTTGTCCCTTTATAAATGAAGGATGCAGATCGGTGGCTGGTACAAATTTAGCATATTCCTCTCAAGTACAGTTATGCCAACAAAGATGGAATGAGAATCTGTCTTCCTGGCCACTATTTTTAAACACAATGCTGGAAACTGCTCATGTAGTTGTCTCTGTTTGTGTGTTTCTCTAGTCCCTTACACTGTGGCAAAATGTGTTCTCTAGCCGTCCTTTTTTTATTTTTTTCCAGATGACTGAACACAGCTTTTCAGCAGATCTCAGCCTCTTCCTTTTTTAAACATCTCTTATTCCTGGTTTTCCCATTTTCCAGTTTTGAATTTGAAAGTAACTTCTTGCATCCCTATGCTTCCAGATGTAGCAACAGGATAGGATGTCTTTACTCTTCTCCTTGCCTGCTTTTCCCATCCCTGTGGATTCATGCATCCTGAGGAATTGCTTGAACTTAAGCTCAAGTTATGTCTTGCATAAAGCCCAACAAAATAGTGTTAGTCACACCTGTATAA
This sequence comes from Camarhynchus parvulus, assembly GCF_901933205.1. Lineage (NCBI taxonomy): Eukaryota > Metazoa > Chordata > Aves > Passeriformes > Thraupidae > Camarhynchus > Camarhynchus parvulus. Next base: position 63,460,036 of record NC_044572.1, on the reverse strand, counting down.
TGCAGAGTGATTGACAGAGTTAGTGCAGGCTGTGCTGGGATCTGCTGTGTGGCTACATGGATGCTTTGCAAATCCCGCTGTGCTGGCTTGCAGCTGGCTCTGGACTTCCCAGTGCATAACACTGAACCAATTGGATGGGCCATTCCCATTCAAAATGTCAAATTTGTGTTCTTAATTTCCAGGGAGGATGTAATGTGATAGCAAAATTGTTCTGTGAAGGGTCATACGCTGTTTTACTGTCAGTTTGTGAGGCTCAGACAGAAGGAAATGATCAAAACCACTTGATGCTCATTATTTATTAATTGAGTTCTGGCAGAGCCTTGCTACATTCTGGCTTTTTGTTTGTTTCTTTGTTTACAAACAAAAAAAGACAAGCACAGTTCACAAAATAAACGAAAAGGGAAATTTGTTAACAAAGATTTCTGACAAGGAAGGAATGGGATTTGGGGGCATTTGAGTGGAGGTGCATTGGATTACAGGGAGAGCAACTTGGCATTGTGTCACCCTCTCTGAGTGCTGCTCCTGAAAGAGAAGGATGCTTTAGAGAACAGCAGACCATGAATCTTCTATGCTGGCACGGTGGATTACCAGAAAATATTTACCCTGGTAAGTTCTGTGGTGGGGATATTTTAAGTGCTTGCACTTTGCTGCTTGTATGGATTTGCTTTCTTAAAAAAAAAAAAAAACCAAACTAGAAGCTCCAACTATTTCTTTGCTTTTCTGCATCTCTGCCTTGTTTCTGTACAGATTCAGGTAAAGAATAGTACACTGAAGTACAGTGTCTTTCTTTACTAACTGTGGTTTCTTGACTTCAGAAATCCCAAAACTGCTTAGAGCTCAGTCTTTTCTTCTGCAGTGAACCCTATGCAGACAGACCCTTCCACAGATGCTGTGGCCCATGTGGAGCTGTGTCAAAGCCTGGGGTGTGAAGTTTACATTGCTGAAAGGTCTGAAGATTCAGCTGCTGGCCTTCTGCCCCCAAGATTAAAAATTAACCAAATATAGGTTTTATAGGTTTTCACAGGGATAGCTAAGAACACATCTCTGACGAGCATAATACTTCTGCCAAATTTTCAGACTTTCTCCAGAGTCTGAAGCCATTTTTATATCTCAGTAAATTAGCAACAACAGCAGCAGCAGCAGCAGAAGTAAATTTAACAGTCAGTGATACATATTTGCCTGCTCTCTCCAAAATGGCTGATTTTTTCCCTGAAACTTGCCCTCAAAATATCAGTCTGAGGCAGATATCACAGGATTTTAAATAAATATTTTAAAATATACTTTATGTTTATGTTAAGCATTTTCTATTAAAATATTAATTCACTTACTTGCCAGAGTCGTAAAAAGCTAAAACCAAGGCTCTTGAGGAAGAGGGTTGAATAGTCTTCAGTGTCATGGTTGCTGTGAGAATTGTTTTCTTTGAGCTGCTGGTCTAAAGGTGTTGCGTTCAGCTGCAGTTCTATACACCCTGTCCTTGAGATACCCAGTTCTCTGCCTTTCACTTTCCTCTACTGCTATTCTGTGGAATGGTATTAAAAAATGGTGCAGGAGATCATTCTTTCCAGGTCATTTGGATCTGCATTGTTTCAGCTCTCCTTTTCTTGTCTGCTTGACTTCACAAATGTTTCTTTCCTCCCTTTGGATTAGAGGTGGAACGTTAAAAAGGCAAATACACAGTGAGACCTGCTGGACTTCTGCTCTGTCCCTGTCCACATCAGCTGAGCCCCAGGGGTTCTGCAACTTACCCAGTAAACAACAAGCCAGTGTCAGCTGCTGAAACTCCTGCTGCTTTTCTCTGCTTTTACACCATCAGTGCCTTTTGGACAGCAGTGGTACCCAGCAGGGGTCTCTTGCAGTTCCTCTTGTCTGGTTAAGTGGCTGTGGTGGCTTTTCTTGAACCATGTCAAAACCAGGACCTGGGAGGTGCTGCACAGTGTACCCATGTCCGCACAACTGCCTTGTTGAATTTGGCAGCATAAGCAGTCAGGACACAGAAAATGTTTGCTCATCTGGGTCGCCTGAAGAGAACAGGCAGGTCTAGGAGGTTGGTCGGGGCTACTGAAAGAACTTGCAGACATGCAAGATTCCAGCTCTCCTGGAGCTGGCTTCCTGAAGCACTGCTAAAAATCCCCCTCGCTGTTCCTCTGTGCTCAAATCAATCCCAGTTGAAGCTGGGAGTAATATTTGCATACCTCACTGGTTGTTCAGGCTAAATTAATATTTGTATAGCACACTGTGTTCCCCATATTGAAAGGATGACATGAGCACTGCTGTTTCTAGGCAGCTACATCCCGTGCTTGAATGTTGTAAATGTACTTAGCCAGGACAGACAAGACTCATTGCATTTGTTTAGAAAAACCCTGTCAGTGCCTTGGTGTATGTGTGAATGCATTTTTTTTACATAGGTGATGTGTTTTCTGTAAAGCTGAAGTTCTTCTCTGTTGGAATAGCCCTGTTTCAAAGGTTGGGGGTTGTGTTCATTTGCCAATTTTTATTCTGCTTGCCGCTGCATTGCATACTGAGGGGAGTAATAGGTAGTTCTTGTCAGGGTTTTTCCCTGCTTTTAGAAACCTTCCAGTGCGTGCATAAATCCACTAGCAATGCTTTTTCTTAGGCTGAGAACATAAATAGAGTAGATTATTGTCTGGTAAAGCTGATTGGTATTCCTTAAATCTTGATCTCATCCCTTACTTATTCACACATCATCTGCACAGAAGATATTTCTGCTGTCTTCTGAACTCTGTTTCACACAGCCCAGAGATGTTAAAAAATAATAATTTTATAAATGTTTGCTACACCAAATTAAAACATGAAATGAAATCTGGGGGAAAAAATGAAATCTGAAAAAATAATTAATTCAAGCTAATAAATGTTCTGGTCATCAAAATTCTCCTGCAGTGTGTGAAAGAGGGTGATTTCTCCAAAGGTCCTGCTTGCAGAGCATCTGTTGGAGATGACAGCATCAGGAAAAATAGAACAAGCCGTGGCATCAGTGCTGTTGCATGGTTGGCAGCCTGAAGAGCAAAGCAGCGCCGTCTCCTGCAGGAAAACCTGGGCTTGTAGCCCTCAGCACACAGGATTCTGCTTGTTGTGTCATGCTGCCATAAATCCTAAGCAGCTCCATTGAAATGGAGGGAATTGCTCCAGATTTATGCCAGTTTCGGTGAAAAGAGGCTTTCTGCTGAATGGATCGGGGCAGCCACTCGCCAGGTGGAAGGGAAAAAAGTGACTCAGCTTTCGGCAGTTGTTGCTGATCACTGGCTTTTGCCAAGCACAGAGTCACAGATTTCCTTTTTTATTTTTTCCCTTCGTCTTCTCCCTGCCCCCTCTATTTTTTTTTCTGTGTGAGTGACTGCTTTGCGCACTGCACAGAAAAGGGGACTTAATTTCTGAGGGAAGAAGGGATCCTGTGGCCGGATGAACCAGCCTGAGTCCTTTCTGTGAGCAAGGAACTTGTGGAGGGGCAGATCACCCTTGCTAGAAGCATTTGGCTCCTCATTTCAGAGTGTGCAATGTTGGCTTCTGCTTCTCGCCCTTGGGAGACAAACGTTTGTAAGAGGGAGTTCCATGCGTGGCTGGCCTTGTATTTCTGTGTGCATGGCAATACCCAGCTAAGGACAGTGAGAGCAGCTCCTCCCACGGGGCACACATGGCAGCAAAGCCTGCAGCAGAGCAGAGGGAGCTGCAGCTGGGAGCTTCTTACTTTCTCCCCATCTTCAGCTTCTTACTTTCCCCCCATCTGCAGTCACCCTGCTCTGCCTCCCCAGCAAGCTCACAAGCCAGCAACTGTGACCATTTCCTGCACCCAAAAAAAAGAAGCGAAGAGGGGGGAAAAAACATGTAGTTAGGTGCTAGGGCCATGTGCTAGTTGAGAAAATATTGGGGTTTATTTTGGACTGCCCAATAAGTGTACTCCAAGTTTAGAAATGGTGTTAAATTACTGCAATGAAAAATAGGATTTGAAATCTCTAAACAGAGAAGACAATAGCATACTGTAGATCTCTGGGTTGTTGAACTGAAGCTCCCTGAAAGTTTCAGCCCATCTGTCTTGATAGTTTCTGTGTCTTAATCACGGATTTCATGAAGTGTCTAATTTTCTTTTTTTAGCTTTCTGTCTTCCTCTTGTACAAAAGTTAAGACAGGGAAATCATCTGAGCTGGATTTACTTTTGCATTCGAGAGAAAAGCAGTCTATAAAAAGAAGTGAGTGGTGTATGTGCTGGGAAACCAAGTTTGTCTGCTTGGGGTTTGGGGAGCAAGATTTTCCCACCCTCAGTTCTGCTACTGGGGTGATTGTTGGGACAGCTGGGGAGTGCAAGTAGAGGTGCTTACCCCGTAAGTACCAGTGCTCTCAATTGTCTGGCTCTGGTCCATGGATATCCAAACAGTGTGGACTGGCTCTGCTGAAGTCTCCAGCAAAAATCCTTTGCTGTCCCTCCCACTGCTGCCACTGTTCCTGGCAGCTGTTAGGATGTACTGGCAAGTCCCTGAGCCCTCTTGCACCTCGGGAAGTCTGCAACAACTCTTCTGAACTGGAGAATTGCTTCTGATTCATACCTGCAGGGTGAAAAGCACAAACCAATCAACAGAAACATCCCCCCAAAAGTCAGAGCATTTTAATTGACCCCTCAGGAGGATCATTGAAGGAGGGTTGTGCATCTCTAGATCCTTCCTCTGTGAATCCATCACATAGAGCCTACTCAATTTCTAGCAAGAGCGGAAATTTTTGCCCCTGCCCTGCACAGAGCACAGATAAGGCCATGTATATTTGCAGTGTATACTTCTGTAGTATGCAGAAGATGCTGACTGACATTAATTAGGAGTGGGAGGTGTGAAAGTGTAAAAATAAAATTCCTTTCTGTCAGGTTTACTATTAGAAGTGAAGTACATGGTGTGACACCGAGTGCATGTGAGCGTGCACGTGTGTCTGCGTGTGAGTGTGTGTGGAGTGGAGGGTGTGTACTCAGTTATTTAGAACAATAGTGGGAGTGAAGCATTGCAGGTTGGAACATCTGTAAAAGTCTGAGATTACAACCTTTTTCTTGGGAGCTCCTCAGTGAAATATGCTTAAAAATGGTTTATTTTCCATTGCCAGTTCAAAATGCCATGCTAAAAAGCACACAGTGCCAGAGATTGCAACTTGTGTCAGTTAGCTGCCTCTGCCCGGCTTTGTGCTGCTGCAATGACTGTTGTGAGAAGCAATCAGAAGATACAATATTTTTGGTAAATTTTAGCAAGAGCAATGCTTTGAAAATAAGTGGATCTTTATTTGACAAGCTCCAGTATTGCTCTGGTTAGTAATAGTTATTAATTGCTTCTCTGTGTGTGTACTAAAAATGAGAAGCAAAAAAGTGAATTCTGCTTTGTTAATGGTTCAGTAAGTGTGTTGTTGAATGTGCCTGGCTTTCTCTTACCAAATAAATGGACAATCATCTGTGTAACTTAAAAAGCATATTCTTTGGATCTTAACTGCCTTAGAATATCTGAGCTTGAGAACTATTGTGTATGAAATTTCTTCAGTATCTGTTTTATGTGGGTGATAGTGCCAGAGGGTTATCTGTGGAGCTTTTAATAGCTGTCTGACTGTCCATCTGCTCTATGTGACTGTTTATATTTATCCTTTATACGAGAAAGTTCAAAACATGGGCACTCTGTCAACCTGATTCATCTGTCACTGAAGCGGGTAGCACTGACTGAAGACCTCCTCCCCAGTGCTTGAGACCTTTCCATGCAGAACTGCAAGACTGTGTTTGGTCTTCATTGATTATAGCTAAAGGACAGATCTTTTTCTGTTACACCTCTGAAATTATGTGTGGTACCCCTTTTTTGCTTGTATAAATAAGCTGCTTTAAAGTGGACCCCTTTTTATTAATATTACCCAGTGACTCGGTGGAAATGAGTTGCTAATCTCTTCACTTCCTAGCAGAATTTTTCTCTGTTGACAAACTGACCATTTGCTGAGGGAAAGGGTAGGAATGACGCCTCAACTCTCCAGATCTGCAGGGTACTGGTAGTACATGGTACAGGCACTGTGAGTAGTGGCTGGGCTGCTTGTGCTGGGCCTGTGATTGAGGTACAGAGCTGGTACTTCTGGTTAAGTATCATTTTATGTCCATTACTGAAAGTAGATTGAATGTTTTGGACATTCAGTTAAGATACTCTCATCCTCCTTAGAAGGGAAGCACCAAAGCTGACAACACCATTTTGCTCTGGCCTCACCAACATTGGTGCTGTTGCTTTATCATCATAATATAGAACTGGCTCAACACCCTGAAACAAGCAAAAAAGCCCCCAACACCTACCCAGAAAACTCATTCCTGGCTGGCTGATGCTGATCCTTCCCCTAACAGGCTGATATTTTGGGTAAAGTGTCACATGTTGCTGAGAAGGGGCACGTGGCTTCAGCGAGGAGAGATTGCTGACCGTGGGAACGTGGAGCTAAGGGTAGTGCTGGTGGATATTTTCCAGCCAGCGTTGGTATCAAGTTTACAGAGTGTATGTGGTACAGCACTTCACATGCTGTGTCACGAAGACAGGAGTTCAGAGGTTTCTCCAAATGTGTGCCAAAGGCCCCTCTTAGTTAACTGAGCTGCTCATGGTTTGTGTAGAGAGTGACTGGGCTTGTTGGGAAATGCTCCCTACACTGTCCCTGGCCATGGGCACACCTGGTCTGCCACAGTTCGGGTGATGTGCATGGGGAAATGTTTGCATCAGCTACAGAAGCACCAAAACCAATTCACAGGTACACAAATACTGAGGTTTCCCCTTGAAAAGAAAGATGCTGTAGTTTGGTTAGGAAAACCACAAGGAGGTTGATTTCTGGGTTTTGGTTTTGTTTTATTTGTTAGTATAACAACTTACTTGTGTTTGAAAGGGTTAAGCAGAGATAAGTTCATGGTTGAAGCTGCAGTGGTGGGTACAGAATGCATGGCATATCTGGTGTCAAAGAAGTTGTTTGTAGCCACATATGTGTAGATAAAAATATACTGAGTTTTCAGCAGTGTTTTTTCTTCCTGGCTGTAATTGTGATGTTACTAGCAATTAATGACAACTGGGTTTCATGCCTGTATTTTCTTGCTGTAAGCCTCAAGTCAGTGAAGTGAGGAAATGTATGTGAACTATGAAGAAAAAAGAAAGGGAAGAAAAGGAGGAGGGCAGAGTAAAACCACCATGTTTGAAACCATCATCAGACTGTTTCTGTGTTTAAGGTCTGGTCAAGTAGTGTTCTTGGGAGAATTATTCAGAGCTGAAAGAGTTCAATGCATATTCAATGTCCTCTAGAATGAGCCCTCTACTGACTGAAGAACTATTTGGTCTTTGAGACCATATCTATAAATATATTTTCCTTCTTGGGGACTGTAACTGCTGAAGTCAAACCTACCAATAGACCAACCCACAGGGTTTGATCTTCATACACATAAAGGCCACTTTACACTCTTGAAACGAGTAATATGATCTTGAACCAGGCTTAAATCATACAGTTCATTTTGCCTTCTTCCTCTTTTCATACTGATTAATATATTAGGCTGTCTAAGCATAAAATACACAAGTAAAACATGTGTGGGAAAACACTGTGTAGGTATATAGCCTTCAGTGATTGGGTAGCTGTTTGTAAGCTTGAATTAATTAGTTGGGCTGACATGCAATCCGTTCAGCTTTGTGGGGGCTGGACAGTTTGTGGGCAAGCAAGAGGGAAATCCTTTGAGGGATGTGTCATTGTAGGACATTCTATACTAAAGTTTTTTTTTGGGGGGGGGAAGAAAAGTACTATTAGAATATCTGCTCATGATCCTCCCTGACATGAACATAGTCTAAAACCAGGGCCTGTGTTCTGAATGGTTCTTCAGTTGTCATCATGTTTTTCAATTCTGTGTTATTAAAAAACTCCATTAAATTATTTTTAACACAATGCGTAGAGACAGTGCTTGAAATAGTTTGTAATCAGCTAGACCAAGTCCTGGATGGTGCTTTTCTTTACTGCTTATAGAAGAGAACAGTGTTTGCACAGTTCAAATGCCTTTCATGTCAGCAGTGATCAGATTTGTTTGCAGTCTATGAAAACAGAACATTAGATTTCACCTCAAAGCTATTCTAAGAAAACTTTTTAATAATCATTGATTGTATTTCAGAAACATGGCAGTACTGAAAATGTTACCATAGCTGTAGCCATGAAGTTAGAACAGAACTGCTATTATTTTTGGAGTGTGTCTAAATCAGTAATTTTTCAAGTGGAAAGGTTGGCAGAATTTCATTGTGCTTGTCAAAGTCAAAGTTACTCGCTTCCTTCCAATTCCTCCAGTTTTACTGATCTGTTTGGTGAAAGCAGAACACAGAAATGCAGGATACGCTTCCAGAGCCCAGCACGCAGGAAGCCTGCATGCAGCAGACCAAAACCATCCTGAATTCTCTCAGGCTTCCCTGTGTCTGTCCCGACTGTGCTCCCCTCAGATGAGGAAGGTGTGGTGTGGTGGTGTTCACAGGGGTCCCAGGATGAGGGAAGAGACAAGAATCTTGACTCCATGTTTCAGAAGGCTGATTTATTATTTTATTATATATATTATATTAAAAGAAAATGATATATTAAAACTATACTAAAAGAATAGAAGAAAGGATTTCATCAGAAGGCTAGCCAGGAAAGGAAAAGAATGATAATAAAATCTTGTGACTGACCAGAGAGTCTGAGACAGCTGGACTGTGATTGGCCGTTAATTAAAAACAACCACATGAGACCAATCAAAGACGCACAGCAGCAGATAATTATTGTTTACGTTTCATTTCTGAGGCCTCTCAGCTTCTCAGGACTAAAAATCCTAGCAAAAGGATTTTTCATAAAATATGTCTGTGACAGTGTGGTACCTCCACCACTCAGATTGCAGAGTCGAGTCCCAAGGTAGGCTTATGGCCCAAAGGGCAGCATGGCAGAGAGCTGAGGCTGGATCTCCCAAGTCCCACCCAAGGAGTCTTGGCACTGCATCATCCTTCCTCTCTTCTGTAGTTTAAGGACCTGTTTAATACTGAACGATGGTTGTAAGCGTGCTTTTTAATTCCATCTACTTGCATGAGTGAACCTCTGGGAAAGGATGCTGTGGAGCTGCCAACCCAGCTTGTCCAGGAAGTTTTCTTTACTGAGGAATGTCAAAGTGGCATTAAAGTTTTCTTTTTGCTGGGGTGCTTTTTTTGCTGTGTGCATCAGTGATGCTTGGATGGGTGTGTTCTTTTTTCAGATTGAGATTTGGAGTTGTGCTTTTCATTCTTCATTTGCACTTAAATAGTAAACCAATGTTTCATAACACCAGTGTTTTCAAATTCTGATAACTGAAGTGTCTTAGTGATTATTTATTGGTAGTAGAAGTTTATCATTGTATTATCATTGGGTTAAATTGGAAGGATAGTGCTTCAAGCCTTTTTTAACACAAAAAAAATTATAATAACTTGACATTCCACAGTATACATAAATTGATGAAAGTCAAAAGACCATTTGCTTGGAGGCTGTAAATAATGATCTCATTTGTTATTATGTGGTCTGCACAGGCTACTCTCAAGACATGTACGATTTTTTCCTTTCTAATGTTTCTACATCAGGATGATAGAGATAAATACTCCATAGATATGTGGCCATCTGGTTCTTCCGATTACCAGAAGAATTTAAATTTACCAGAAGAAAAAGTAATGTATTATGCCTTTCTAAATGTAGTTCTTTTTCCATGATTGAAAATTGAATCACTTATTCTATGGAAAGCTCTGATATTCTGTAGTTTCCTTTGCCCCAGCTTGAATATTCTTAGGAAAAGTAAACACTTGATTTCTTCATGTAAGTTTTGTGGGATTTTTTGAAATTTTTCTTCTTTTGTTGTCATTTTCGGTTCCAGATGTTCTCCAACTATACAGACCAGAAAAAGGTATTAGTGACCTCTTTTGTTCCTCAGATTATAGCAAAAATAAAGATCTTAAAATAAAGATCTTAAAAGGACTTAGAAGGAAAGGAAGGCAGTGTAAAAGAAAGTTAGCCTGCTGGGAAGAATAATTTAAGAAAGAAATTTGAAGCACTTCCGTAATAAATCCCAAACTTAATAAAACTCTTTGTGATTGGATTTGGTCTTGAAATTGTGTTTCTAGTTTGGAGCCTTCCACTGGCACAGTGTCTTCCAAGAGGGTTTGGTGTGTGTTTTGGGTTAGTATGAGTGGTTTCAGTTGCTGAAGCAGTTGCAGGAGGCACATCAGAGGCAGTTCAGACCTCGCTGTGACGCTGTACAGCGATCTCAGTGAGTGAATATGTATGCAATGATCTTGGTGCCACTAGAAAAAAGAGTGAGATTAATAACAATGAGAAGAAGAGGGACCAGCGCTTGATGTGATGACGGTTTCTGTTTGCCAGCCAAGTAAATGTGTCAGAAGGTCACCAAAGAGTATCTATGGCAACCAAGAGAGGAGGATGGCTCTGCTGGATCAGTGTTGCTTGTTGGGTAGAACCCCAGGCAGGGAACTGGGATGTGACCTGATTAGGGCTAAGCTACTAGCTGAAAATGATAGTATTTATCAGCCACAGTCTTCAAAAATCAGTGAGAAGCAGAAGGAAAAAATTGGTGGAAAGCAGAAAAAACAAGGACCAAAAAAGTTTGTCTGATATCTTTCCAATTAAAAAACTCAGACTGTTCAGTACACATAAAAATGTGGTAAGCCTGATCTCTGGAGAAGAGAAAGTTACTTGTCATTTTTGATAGGAATGTTCTTACTCTGCAATGTCTTATTTTTTCTTTAAATTTACTTTTTTAAAGAAGTAGGGTTTGTCAGGAATCTTACAAACCAACACCAGACTTGCCATTGGGCTAGCTATAAATTTTGTTAAGTGACATTTCTTGTATGGTTTTAAAAACTAAAAATAAATGAAAAATCACCAAGTCTTTTAAGCCTTTGATGGAAATCCAGCAGCTTAAATATTGTTGAAATCCAGTCTGTGGGGTGAGTTAACTGAATTCCCAGTGTAGCAGCACTATTAAAGCAACTGTCTTAGATAATAAATGGCAATATGCTCTATGACTCACTTGAGGGGTCATTATTTTTGGCTGGCCTGAAAGACGGTTTTGTTTGCTGGGCTGCAGTCAGGAAGGTTTCAGTCTGTTCCATGTGTGTGATCAAAGTGGAACACTGAAAGAGTGAGGGCAAGTTTCCTCAGAGACTACTTGGGATGCAGGCTGGGGAGAGGAGATGGATCCCCCTCCCTGTTTCCCCAAAGCTGTTTCTTTGGCCTGTAACCCACAGCATTAAAGGCTGCTGTGAAAGTGCTATATGTTCCTTTCCCTTCACCACCCTCCATTTTGTACTGCAACAGGGAAGCCTCAGGAGTAGTACTGCACGTGGTACTTCAGGATCTGAAGGGCTATGGAATTGACATTATTGAGGGAATTAATAATCTCTGGCACACATTGTAATTTGCTTTCTATTAATGAACATGCACGTAAATAATGTAGTAAAGATCTGCACATAGAATGTTAAAAATCTGCAGTTTGCCTGGGTGTTCTTTTTTTCGCAATCATTTATAGTTCAAAGCTTTGCATCTGAAGCACTTCTTGCTGCTGAGATGGTCTTCTCTAGTGTGACCCCATGCCCTGATCCTTAGTTTGCTCAGAGCCAGCCTCAGACCAGCTGCCTTGTGAGCACTGCCTGCTCCTCTCCAAGCCTCGTTTCAGTTTTCATGTTCCTGCATTTTGTCAGGTGCCAGCTGGCACCGCAGCTGCGCTGGTGGCACTCAGAGGAGCCCGGGGTCACTGTGAGCCCAGCTGGGCACTGGCTGCTGCAGGGGTGGCACCAGCAGCCACAGGGAAACTGGGAGGCGTTTGTCACCTTGCTCTTGAGGTGATTCCACCGCATACTCATTGGGCAACGTGAAGAGACTTCTAGTTCTTCTGTATCTCTGCCAGGCAGAACGTTACTACAGAGCATCACCATTCAGCTAGAATAAAGGGAAATAAAGGGTGAAAATGTTTGCAGGATCACAGAACTGTTGACTCTTTCAAACCCCTACAAAAGTAAATGATTGAACAAGGCTACAGCTTGGGTTCAGCTGTGGATGTGCAGCTCAAGCTGTAATTTTCTATTCTGAGATAAACTCCGGTTATTGTTTAATGAAATAGAAAGTCAAGGCTTTAAATTGCAAGCAATTCAGATGTTTTTCTTCCACAAGATTGTGTAGCATTTTTTGTTTTGTCTTCTGTCTTCTTGTATGAATATCTAAAAGTTTACTGTGGTAAGTCCAAGCGGCAGAGAAGTGGCATGGTTTGTTCTGGCACAAAAAGAACAGCCAGGTAGTGTTTCTCAAGGTTCAGAAAGCCTGAAAGGAGGGGAGAAGTAAGTCAGACTGATGAGTTTGAAATAATTTCTGACTGATGCTTGTAGTGCTGTCTGCATCCATGCTTTCAGTGTCTGTGTAAGGCATTACAACGGTGATTTTTTAAAAACCCAGCAAATTCTGTTCCTCTTAATACACAGAAACTACCCTAGAATTTTCCTTGTTATCTGCTTTTGGATCCTGTTTTGTTGGCAGCACGGTACAAGCTATAGCTGGCACCCGCATGATGCAATGCTAGGCTTTGTGTAAAAATACACTGGAGTGTATGTGGGCAGGGCCCACAGTAGCCTCTGCAGTTGCTGTATTTGTAGCATGGCTCCTTCATCTTTTTCATGCTCCTGTATGTGATATTTGGGCAGATTTTAACAAACCTGGCTTGCGGTCTGAAATAACAACAATAAGCATCGTATCAAAGCACTTAGTGTATCATGAAAGGAACATGCTTAGACAGCAGGAATATTTATAGCTGGCCCTTCTGACTGATGTAAGGGAAAGGTATTCCAAAAGTATTTGAAATAGCTACAGATTTTTCTACTGTGTCAAAATGCGGTGCTTAGAAATCTCACCATGAAAGCCTATATTGATAAAAACAGCTTCTCCCTCAGTTTCTGGGGATACTTGTGACTTGAAGGCCATTATCATCAGTTGCTTTTACACTGTGTTGTTGCTGGACTACAAAGAACAGCCCACAGGTATGGTATGTTCATCATGATCTGGTGCAGAGGGTCTACCCTTAGTAATGGCATGAAGTATTTTACGGAAGAGTAAGTGTTTCAGCAGATATGTCATGTGAAACCTATGCAATGTCACCAACCTCATCTTCTCCTAATTGGGACAAAACCATTTCAAGAAGTAACCTGGGTTTTCTCATACCTAAGCACTTGAAATATTTGGGAAAATGAAACTGGATTTTATTCCTCCTAACTGCAAAAGAGCCTTTGGAAATGTTTTTTAGACAGGCAAACTATAGATTCAAAAATATGTGTAGCAAATTTATTACAAATAAGACATGTTTATTTCCTCACTCATTTGTTTCAGAGACACTTTAAACTTTTGCTTGTTTTCTGAGATCATAAGTTGCAGACATTGGAGAGGAGAAAGCAGAACACTAATAGCAGTGATAGCAGAAACACCACTTAAATGCTTATTAAATAAAAACTGTTTTGCTTCCAAGTTCTTAAGTGCTATACTTATTTAATCTGGTGTGCTCAACCTCTATTTTTAAGTCATTTGTTCTGCTCAAAAATTGCAAAGAAATTTTTTGTGAGAACATTTTGCTGGTTTAGATAATAACTTTTTTTTTTGTTGCTTTTGTTCAACACATAAAACATTTTTAGATTGAGGGTTGGCCCTTATTAATTGGAGTTTCAGGAAGCAGAAAATGGGAATGCTAACAGAGTGTCTTCAAATAAATCATGATTAATTGCACACAGAAATACTCTGACTTATTTGTGTATGCTTAACAAGCCTTTACTACTACAGTTTCTGCTGTTCAAGAATAAAACTGAGAGTATGTAGCATCAGTATCTATTTGAATATACCCATGGTCCTGCTTTCACTGCTAGAAAGCACAAGCCCTGGTCCTGCTGCAATCTGTTGTTGGCAGCTATAAAGAGCTGTTGATGAGAGCAGACTGGGTCCCAAAACTGGGCATCCTCTGTGTTCAACATGGATACAGATCTTTCTTTCCAGAATCAGTGAACATCAGTCTTTTTTGGCAGAGGATTCTGCTTTTTTCACCTTTGATTCACCGCTGAGTGCCATTTTCCCTGCTTCCTCTTTAAAAAACTGCCTTTTCCACCCCCCTACCTGTTGCACAAAGGTTCTTGCAACATTATTTGGCTATATGTGGACCATTAGAGCAGCCTGCATGCTACATCTTTCTGTGCTGTTGAAGCTGGTTGTAGTATTTCCGTCTGTGCCCTGCCACACTTGGGACTTTGGAGGCCCAGCTATTTTGCAAGGCAAATTTCTTTCCTGCTCACTGCTGCCAGTGTGCAGTTCTGGTTTGCCTGAGGTATTTCCTTTCAAAAGTCACTCTTGCCAGGTTGGCAGGTGGAAGATGCCCATTTGATGGGGAGGGAGAGGATAAAGGGTCAAAAGAGTAATTTTCATGCTTTAAGCTGCTATCACTGAAGTGATGCAACACACTTGCTGTATCAGCCATTGGTTAAGCTGCTACACCACTTTACTGTTCATCAGTTTCATCAGTGTATTCAGCATTTGCTGATGAAAGCTATCCAGGGAAAGGAGATTGTAGTTTGTGGAGATGCACTCATGGAAGTGGTGGCCAGAGGAGCCCAACTCCCCAGCCTCAACAGAAAATGCATCCACAGAGAACAGTTCCCCTGGCTCTGATTTGTAGGGTTTTTCTTTAACCAAGATTAATTCAGAAAGCACAGCTACCTTCTATTGCTTTGTTGTACTTCATAGCTAAGGAAGGAGAAAAGTTTTCCTCTTAACAGCTTGATGTAGTCAAGATCCAAGAAGCCCCAAATTCTCTGTAGTTGTGTTGTTGCTGCCAACTTGCAGACTCATTTGGGGGCATTATGTTTGATCAGTCTGTGCTTCTTTTCCTTACACTGTGGGGTTTAAATCCCTTCCGCTTTTGCGTGGAAAGCGTCTTGTGGGAGTCAGCTGGGTTTAGTTTTCTATGCTCCATTCTGAGCAGTGCAGCCTGAAGACCTCCTAGTTTTATGTTGATAAAGGTGCCTTCTTCCTGAAATCATGTAATGTAGTGAAGTTCTGTGAGTCCAGTACTTGGCTGGATGAGATAGGGTGTCAAAACATCTGTTCTGAGGTGGTTTGGGTTTTTTTGGTTTTGGTTTTTTTTGGTTTTTTTTTCATTTTGTTGGGGTTTTTTTGTTTGTTTGTTTTTTGTTTTTATAAATTTGACTGTGCCTTTGATGATATTTTTCACGTCCTTCCTTCTAAAGGAAGTAAAGGCAAAGGCAATGCTTTGATCTGTTATCAGTTCCATAGATTCCTATAAAGGTTTTGTGAGTTTTTGGTATTAGGGAAAAAAAAATCTTAGAGCCTGTTTTAAAAAACAGATTATCAGCCTAGGGAAGGAGCAGTGGGATGGTTAACAGTGATGGGAAGACAAATAGGAAAGCTGAGTAACATGGGAAGGAGTTACACATTGAGGCTTGGGTTGGGAAGACAGTGTAGGTGGGAGCTGCAGCATCAGTGAAGTGTGTACAAGGTAACTGAAAACGTCAGATAGGAAAGAGTGAGAGGGGAGAGAGTAGAGAGCAAGTGTATTGGAAGATGCTGGCACTGGATTTGAGAAGCAGGAGTCTCTGTTGTTGTATATAATACTTCAGCTGTGTAAAAGACTGGAGTTTATTCTTGTTGATGTGCTAATAAGAGCTCAGGGATTTATATCTTACCTGTGTGGAAACTGAGTAGCTGCATAGTGAAGAGATCTGCCACAGCAGACATAAACCAGTTGTTGGTTGTTGGAAAGGTCTCACCTTCTGTGCCTCATGTGCAGTCAAGGGACTTGTAAAGCAGTGTGAGCATTCAGTGTTGTATGCAACTCCTGTTCTAACCCTTGTCCTGTGCTATTCTTTTGAGTTTTCTTAAGCTTAACTAGCTAATGCTCCAGTGGCAAAATACAATTGCTATCATCCATGTTGCTAGGAAAAATGATGGTATTTTTAGGTGTGTTTAAGGGTATCCAGTGGTGAGGTGCTTCAGGATAAAGGTTTAATTCTCAGTTTATTCCTCCTCACTTGTGCTCATGCAGATTGCCTTTCAGTAACACAGAAGACATAATGATCAGTTCTTTCACTCTTTTCTGCATTATTTCTTAAATTAACAAATTGGCTATCTAGAAACACATTTTGAGAGAAAAAGATTTTTCTTGAATTTTTTTGTAATATCTAATGTGTCTAGTAATTAAGAAATAAGTTTTTCATAACTATTGTACTTCCTTTTGTGCCACACATACATCTCTTTCCAACTTTAATCATCTAGCAACTTTTTATGCATTCAAGCTTAATTTAATATTAGTTGCAGGCTTTTACATAGTTATTCTAATCTTACTTCTTTTCAAAAGAAGGGCTAATTACAGAAACAACTCTTGTGAGATACAAACTCCTAGATGATGATACCAATTTGCTTTTCACAGGCACAATAAATTACTTTTCATTGCAGGTGAAATGAGCTGCACTGATATGTTTCTTCTTCCATAGAACACACTTGGGTTCTGGGACAGGGATGAAGAGCTAGCAGTCATGAAACTGAAGCAGCATTTAAGTTTTTATTTAATTTCATATTTATCTGCTTGAAAATCTGTATGGAAAGCTGTATGGACAAGTTATTTTCCTGTTGTCTTTTAATTTCCAGTTACCTGTGAGGAATTTGCACTTAACTTTGTGATGAACCTGGAACCCTACAGGCGTTGCTTCTTCAAAAATTCCTTGTGTGAAAAAAAGTGTCTCTGTGTAGGAAACAAGAAAAAGAAATCTCTTGAGTCAACTACATTTTTGATAAAGCAGATTATATTTTTTATGGCCTGATTCAGTATTAGATCATTGCAGTCTCATGCCTTCTTAATTTCATTCATCAGTGGACTTATTTCAGCATCAACCTGGTACAAGGGATGGCAGAATTAGCCTTTCTGTGTGTAATTATTCTTTAGTATGCAAGGGTTAAGAAGTACCTTCTGGAGGCCAGCAGTACTGCCCTATTAAATGTGCTCCAAATGTGATCTGAGGCTTTGAACACTGAACTTTAAGTACTTTGAACAAAATTTTGAAAGGTTTTTTTTTGGGTTTTTTTTTTTTTTTTTACTGGAAATACACCAAGGATTTGATACAGGAGAAAGGGTCTAATGCCCTTAGCCTGTAATGAGCCCCACAGAGGCAAATCTTACCTTGCTATTTACTCCAAAGCCAGGGAGTTTGCCTGCCTTGTGGTGTGAGATATATAAGGGTAGGCCCTATCAGAAAAACACAGTTATTAACTACCTTGCCCTAACCTGAAATAAAAACTTCTTCTTTAAGGTGAGTTCATTGTGCTGTCTTCTCTGATGTCACGCTTTTATTGACTTCTTGTGTTTAAGACATCCACAGTGTATCTCTGTATTTATAGCGACAAGTCAGTGATAGACACTAAATATCCACTGTGTGTATCTGACAGTAGAAGAGAGAGGAGGTTGCCTGTCCTTCAGGCAACCTACAGCCTGCAAAATCAAATGTTTTAAAAGCCCACATTTTAAATGGCCAAGTCAGGTTTTGCCCTTAGAGATGCTGCAGGACGTGTAGCTACAGTGTATGTATTTGCAAGATTCAGCGTTTAATTTGTGTTTTAGAAATCTCATATTATTTCCCTGCTGGTGCTAGTCTTGTCTGTGTTTCACAGCTGTATCTGTTAAGGTCAGAGCTATCAAATCTGGTTAGTCCCAGCCTGATTTTCAGAGCAGGCAAGTCTCCTGCAACCCTCTACTTCATTTTAATGGGCCTCTGGGTGCACGCAGCACTGCTGTGAAGGAGGCCAGCTATTTAGGTCCCAAAATATGGATTGGTACCTAATTTAGTGTATCCAGGGGTGAAAATGTTGGCTTAGTATTCCCTCTCCCTGAGACTTCTATTCCTACTCCTATTCTTGTATTTGAGATGAGGGCTGTCATTCACTGTATGCCAGTGCAGAAGCCAAGTAGGTCAGTGCCTCCAGGCACTGCTGTGCATTGTACATCCACCCCCACGGGTGAGTTGCCACCCTCTATTGAACCTTACTGTAGGTATTTGCTGAAACATTTCAGTGGGGCTCTGCTCAGGTTACCCTGTTCCTGAGGGCTGCTTGAGCCCTGCATGAGCAAAGGTGAGCGAAGCAAGCTCCTCCTCTTCAACAGGTTCCTGTAAGGGGGATCAAGGGAGTTGCCCCTTCTTGGAGGCTTGAGCCAGAAGAGGCACAGTGGCAAAAGCAGCCAGAAGACAAACTGTGAGTCCAAACTGCATATAAATCTCTACCCTAAGCTGATTTGCTGTTTGGTCCAGCTTTTCTCTCTTCCCTGAGCCTCTTCTACTCAACTTCACTCTTAACTGGATCATCTTTATCCACTTCCTGCAGACCTTCCTTCATGCTCCTTTCATTCAGCTGATCTTTTTCCACAGAATGCAGACCCCTACATTTCACTGCCAAACCAGCTGCAGGGGAGCACAAGACAGGAGTGCACACATCTTCCACTAAGACAGAGGAGCTTGCTGCTTGCTCCAGGTCTGTTTCAAGGCAAGAGGGAACTAAAATAGCTTATTGCTGTTGAAGATGAACATGTGACTACCTCAAACTGCATCGCTACTAAATGCTTAAAAATAACGTGGTCTGCTGCCATCTGCTTACACATCTTTCCTCCACCCTCCCTTGCTCTTGTCACTTCAGGATGCTGTAAGCTCTTCAAAGCAAAGATGGTCTTGTCTGCCTTGCAAAAGGCATGCCACTGTGGCACCTTCCCAACCCCATCGTTGCTTAGCTCTTAGCTTGTGCTGTACTACAAATAAGCGAGTTGATCGTTTTATAATTTGGTCTTAATGGGGATGTGGATTGAAGCAAGCAGGACTTTCATTTTGTGGTATCTGCCCAGTTGTAACTCATCCCTAAGATTAATTTGTTGGTCACACTAAGATCTCAGGTATTGATCAATGATGTAATTGCCATCCTATAGTAGGACAGATGATGTAATTCTTACCCAGTTACTGAAGACAGTGACCTTGAGACAGATCCGATGGTTGAGTAGCATAGATGGTGCACTGATTAAAAAATGCCCTTGTTTTAAAACTAAACTGTCATCTGTTAATTATTGGGGAGGAACAACTACAACAAAATTCCAGCATGTCACAAAAGATACAGCATATCTTGACTTCTCCCAGCAGTTACATATTCCTGTATTGACAGGAGACTTTTGATGGCTTTGTTGCTTTCTCTCTTTGGCCATCATTTCAATTTACTCTAGGATAGCATAAAACCTGACTTCTGTGCCCCTAAGGAAAATACTTGGTTCGATAGCCTGTCACACATTTAAAGAAAAAGAAGAAGTAAAGGTGTATGTGATAGGAGAAATTCTGGTAGGTGAGAGGAGAATATACAGCAAAGTTTTGCCAATGGGAAGGCCTAGTTCCTCCCTAGTTCCAAGTAGAGATGGCTTAAACTTACATTTGAGTAAGAGGTAGCATCACTTTTTATTTGAATACTTAATAAAAAAGTGACAAGCATTGACCACCAGCTTTTGCACCTAGATAAACAGTAGGCAAAACTCAAGAAAGTCATGGAGATAAAAGAAACAAAACCACTTATTATGGTTGTTAATAATGTGATAGGGAAAAAGACATATTTTTATTTGAGTGGAAAGAGGTTCTGAGAGACCCCAGTACAAGCCTAAGAAGTATTCAGTTATGAGTGGCATGGAGCCTAAGAAGAAAAAACAGGTTTGAAAAGACAAATGGTTGAAAAGCTATTTTTGGTTCTTCTGTTGGTATTTTCTTCTTAACAACTAATGTTCTTCTGGCTTAAGATTTGCTGGTTTGTGTCAGAGTTTTTTTTATTCTTTTGTTCCTCTCTTCTTAGTCAACTGGCACATTTGCAAGATAAGTATTAAACTGAAGAACTTAGCAAAGACAACTTCTCAAGCAGATCATTACTAAAAGTAGTAGAAGAAGTTAATAATTTGCATGGATTTGTGACCTAATAAAGAAGACTACAAAAGAGTGATCTGTCTAATTAATTACTGCAATGAATTGATCTTAGGAAATCATAGAGGCATAGCTCAGTCAGAATCTGTATTTTCCTCTTTTTTCTGAGCCAGACTTTTCTCTAGTAGCTTGTGTTTGAAACTAGTGAATATTGCAGGCAAGAATTTATTTTTCTGAGTTCTATGAGTGTGTACTTTCTATTGCTGAGATACACTTCCCTCTTTTATGGACTTTTCAGGTCTTCTGTTTTCCCACAGTATTTGCTTAATATAATATTGTTGAATGTCCAGGGGACTCCTAATGTGTAAGATCTTATGATCTGCCAAAAGCAGTTTAAGATGTCTGGTTCTTTATGTTCAAAGGACCTTGTGCTTGAAAATCCTTCGTGCTGTGTCTTAGTGAGAATTTCAAATTTCAGAGGAATGAAATAAGAACTCTGATGGATGTGGCCCCTTCAGTAGTATTTCTTTTCTAAATGGGCAATTAATCTAGATGTGGATAGTTGAAATTGTGAGAAAGTCATGAAAAGGAGGAAATTACTTTAATTCTGTAATGCCAAAGGAACCAGAAAACCTCTCACACACACTCTGCCTCAGGGATTAAGCATGAGTCTTCATTTTTTAGCAAGCTTCTGTAGAGGGGTGCAGCCACTTCAAAAATTAGGTTTCTTTGGCAGGCAAAGGTTCCAGTTGTGTGAGGAAGCTTTCTTCGCTGACCCGTGAGATCTGCTCTCCTCTATGGTTTCATTAGCACAGCTTTGCATTAGCTGGGCAACTGCCCTCCCTCATGTTTACAGTAACAGAATTGTTACTGTTGGAAAGGGCCTTTAAAATCATCGAGTCCAAGTGTTAACCTAACCTAGTCCACCATTAAACCATGTTCTTAAGTGCCACATCTGTGTGGTTTTTAAATACTTCTGGGGACGGTGACTCAACCACTAGCAGTCCCTAGGCAGACTGCTCCCATGCTTTGTTACACTTTCCATGAAGAAATTTTTCCTAATATCCAATCTAAACCTCCCCTGGCACAGCTTTACTCCTTTTCCTTGTCCTAATACCTGGGAGAAGAGGTTAGCCCCCACCTGGCAACAGCCTCCTTTGAGGCAGTTCTGGAGAGGGATAAGGTTCCCCCTAAGCCTCCTTTTCTCCAGGCTAAACAACTCCAGCTTCCTCAGTCGCATCAGACCTGTGCTCCAGACCCTTCCCCAGCTCAGTTTCCATTCTCTGGACACACTCCAGCCCCTCAGTGTCTTTCTTGTGGTGAGGGGCCCCACTGATCACAGGGTTTGAGGTGTTGCCTCAGCCAGGGGGACAATCACTGCCCTGGTCCTGCTGGCCACACTATGGCTGATACAGGCCAGGATGCCATTGGACTTACTGGCCACCAGGGCACACCTGGGCACACACTGGCCCATGTTCAGCCAGCTGCTGGCCAGCAGCCCCAGGTCCTTTTCCACTGGGCAGCTTTCCAACCACTCTGTCCCAGGCCTGTAACATTGCATGGGGTTGTTGTGACTCGAGTGCAGGATCTGGCAGTTTGCTTGTTCAACTTTATAAAACTGGCCTCAGCCCATTGATTCAGCCTGTCCAGATCCCTCTGCAGAGCCTTCCAACCCTCCAGCAGATTAATACTCCCACCCAGCTTGGTGTCATCTGCAAACTGACCGAGGGTGCATTCAATCCCTTTGGTGCACATCATAGATAAAGACATTGAACAGAACTGTCTCCAACAGATGAACCATTATCATTCTTGTTGTTGTTCCGCTTGGATAGCCCCATGCCAGTTATACCAGGGCACCTGGGAAGGTGTGGCAGTCACACAGGGAACATGCGTGCTGTGCCAGGCAGGAGCTTGGCACCATTGCCCCTGTCCCTAATGTGACTGTGTTCAGCCAGGCAGACAGACACCAGGGAATCTTCTGTATCACATGTCCTGTCTGCCTGCTGGCCATGTCCCAGGCTAGGGAGATAGGGTGCAGTTTCAGTATTCTATCTCTCTCTTGCTGATGCTCCTCAACCTGCTCCTCCTCGAGCTCTCACTAAGTGGAGGAACGCTTCTACCTAGGCACAACTCCTACAGCTGTTCTCACTGCTACTGGCTGCTCCTGGCATCGTACTGCAGATGAGGTACAGAAAGGCTGAAGGACAGGCTCATAAGAGATCAGTGATGCTGAGGGTTGACTTCATAAATTTGCCAAATCATTTGCAACTGTTCTATCCTGTAGGTCATACTTCTGCTTGAATCCTTTTCCCCATTTTTAACATTTTGCGCTTTCATTCTTTTGTCATTCATTTGCTCTCCCTGCTCCCGTTTGTTCAGCATGGTCACAGCTCAGTTACCTCAGCTAACTCACATCCTTGATTTGAAGCCTTTATACATTCAGAGACAGTGGCACATCACTGAACACTTTCTCCCTCTATAGTACTTCTTCAGAGAGTGAAATTTGCCCTGGGGCTCTGGAGCAGACTTCAGTCTGTGTATCAACTCCCAAAGTCCAACTGTTTAACCTGCAGCACACCCCCTGCATTTTACTTCTGCACTTAGTCGAATTGTTTTGTTGTTTAAAAACAAAATGAAGTGACAGTGCTTGTCCATGAAGCTTTCACTTGATGCAAATTCCATTTTTATTTTCTCTTTTCTCTGTCAGCTACTGCCTTGCCCTCCAAGTTTAGATAGCACTTGTCAGGAGATTTAGACCTTCAGATGACTCTTCACATTAACTATCTTTCTCTCTTTTTCTCTCTCTTTGCTGACTAGGGTGTTGAAAAAACCCCAAACCTCTAGCAAAGTCATGGGTAATAAATCAAGCCATTTGTCTCAAATCATTCTCCTCTCTACAGCTTTTAAAAGCTATTTCACAGCATGGAAGTGTAGGTTAAACCCTGGGCTGTTTTTCCTGCACAGAGAGTTTGTACATGGCTCTTCTCACTTGTGTTCTATGTAGGAGTAGAGACGAGACTTCTTGTTCAAGGTTGCTCCAGGTTATCTGGAAGAGGGGAAGACCCCAAACCTCCACTGTATTGCATCCAGTGTGATCTCGAGCTCAAGGATGCTTTTTCCAGATGCTCACTTGCTCTTACTCCAGGAACCCTCCCTTTTCTTCAGAGCCCTTTGCTCCCTTCCCTGTTCCAGAACATGCTGGGTAGGCTGTCCCTTGAGATGTCCTGTTGCAAACTTACTGGTATTTTAGGATGTCTGTTGTGGCAAGTCCATAACCATCTGAAACTTAAATAATTGTGTTTCTTTAGATACAGGGAGGCACTTTCTTATCTGATGTAAATTACTATAGCTCTTCAACCTAGAAAGTCATGTAGGTCTGGTGAATTATGATGATGGAAATCTTCCTCACACCCCTTGCTAGACCACACTTTTCATGTTGCAGTTGGGGAACTGGCTCTCTGAAATCAAAGCATGTATCCTCTGCTTCCTCACATTCTTCTTCATAAAACTGCGAAGATGTCTGGACACAGTCTAGTTAATTCTGGTTTATTTTCTTGCCCTGAATTTCTTCACTAGTGAGTGAATTTTTTTCCACATCTGTTCACTGCTCTGCTATCCAAAGTGGAACATTATGGGGACTTGTTGCGTAGTCTAGAGTGTGATGAATTGTGAGGATGAGAGATCTGTATATCTGATTTTCCTGGAAGACTCAAAGGAAAATCAGGATGATTTTTAAAACATGGAGACTGAGTTGTTACTGCTTACCTGCCTCAACCTCTGACTTCAGTTCCTGACACTAAGGGATGTGGATGTTACTAGATCAGGTATCCAAAATTCATGTGAATCAAAATTAACTCCTGTGTGCCCCATGAAATAAATAGCAGGCTGTACACATCTCTGTCTTGTCTTGTGATCTGAGCAGTTACACATTTTCAGAAAATAAGCATATATTTGGACGTGGTATGCTTCTTCTTGCAGCAGTTCCTCTTGAAAGTGAGAGGATTTGGCTGAACCCTTTGCTCAGCCTGGCACTCACACCAGGTTGCAGCTACATTCTCTTGTACTGTGTTACTCTTTCTCTAGTCAAGATACATTCACCAGATGGAGGAAAGGAGCTCTCCAGCCAGAGCACTCACCATGAGGAATAGTAGAACACACTTGCTTTGGCTTAGTTTCATTTCATCTCCACTTGGAGGAAGGTTTCAATTTTCCTCGCTGCTTCTTTTGTATTTCCTGACTCTTTAGGATGGCCATCAAAGCCTCGTACTGATACATGCATTTTGGTTTTTTTCCCCATAAATATTTACCTGTTCAGTGAAACAAAAAAGTTCAACTTGGTCCACATAATAGATCTATAGAATAGATGAATGCAGAAGACAAGACGATGTTTGCAGAGCTTGGGGTTTTTTTTGTTTCAGATGGTTGAGAGCCTGGAAGTCCAACTTAATACAGAAGTCAGCAACTTAGAGCTCTATGTGGGATAAAAAAACCACACAGGCTTTCTTTGTGCTACTGCTCTCATCAAGGTTATGAAGACATGGCAGTGATGCCTCAGACTCTCCCAGTGTAGATGTAGTTTATTATAGGCATTAAAGTTAGGTGTTTCTATATGTACTGCTAGAAATATGTGAGTTTTGTGATGTTTGAAGACAGGACAGAGTTTGTGTCATACAGTGTGATGGGGTTAAATCCCTAACTTTTATCTTGGGAGGTTTTCAAAAAGTCTCAGCAGTGTTTTAAGTCCCTTTGCAGACCTGTTCCCAGCTCCCTGGTTTCCAGTGGAGCGCCTCAGAGATCAGCCCATCTGTAGCTTCTCTCCACCCCTGCATTTGGAAGCTGCCTGCCTGCTGCTCCTTAAGACTTCTGTTTTTTAAATTACGCCTTCAAACCCATGCTTAACCTCTCATTTTGGGGAGGAGAGTAAGTCGGAAGCATCAAGGGTGCAAGTCAAGTTTGTCCTTATAGGAAGGTCCCATCCAGCAAAGGGAGGGATCCCATCTAGATGGGACCTATTTTGCAGGGTTTTTTCTTTCTCTGATCGTAATTCTTCCTTAAAATCTGAGATGTTGAAAATATGCTCTTCAAATCCCAGATCTGGAATGTTGCATGAATCTTCCTGCTTGCCTCTCTTTCAATAAAATTAGGAAGTTAGACCTTTTGCCTCTATTTCAGAAGAGTTACTCAAGGAGTAACAGTGACTTTACAACTCCTCTCTGTCATGCCATAAAATTGGGTGGTAGTCATCTTTGAGGAGAAAACGTTTCATACCCAGTTGCTCTTTTCTTGTGAGGCTCAGCGGCTGTGGTGGTTCCCTTTGCAGAGGGTTCAGGAGTGTAGCTGGCACCCTAGAAAATGAAAAACACTTGAGTCATTTGCATAGTGGATCAGAATCCAGCCCACCCGGCTGCTGGAGCAAAACCCACAAACTTTCACATTAGAGTCATCTGCTGAAAAGCTACATCAAAGAACTAAATATTTAGTTTAAAGAAATTTTATTTGCTTTCTTGTAGCCAAATCACCTGACTCTTAGATGGTGAAAGTAATGTATCAACAAGATTTTCTTGCCATCTTTCTTTGTCTGCTGAACCACAGTGATCATAGATTGACCTTGCTTTCAGACATAGACCAGTTGCTTGATTCAAGTGTCACTATCAATGTTTGTGTCTATAGAAACCAATCAACATTTCCTCCTAATTTTTGTAAATAGGCTGTTACTGTGACACTTAGATTTCCGGTCTCTTGCATATCTGAGTCAAAAATTCACTGCACACAGTGATGTCTTGTCCTCTGTGTTAGCTGTCTATTGCCTCACTAATAGGCATCTTTATTATAGTCTGTAGGTCTCTGGTTGAGATATGTCCAGCCATCACTGGAGCCTATAATCTTTCATTTTTATTCTACATCATGGATTTGTTTGAGGAACTTTCTCAGTAATAGCTGTAGGAAATTGCAAGTAATGTAGGAAAAGCAGGTTGAACTGCCTACAATCAGCATTGCACAACATTCAGGATTTTTCCAGGATAACCTTTTAAATTGACTCTTTTTTCCAAAAGCAGTGGCAGTTTTCTTTCTTTTTATGTTTCAGCATGAATGATTCAGGTTGTCTTGAGAACAAGATACAAAATTTGGCATGATTTGTACCTTTTTAAAAGTAGGTCAGCTGTTTCATTTGAGTACCTGTGTAGCACCTTCACATTTGGAGGTGAATATTTGAAATTTGGCTGTAGAGTTGCCCTAATATGAGGGATTTGCCTTCTCATATGCAGCAAAACTTGTCTATAATCAGTCAGGATATAAAGTCTAATATCTCTCATTTTGTACCCACAAGCAGGAGCTCGTTAGGTAGCATTGAGTGTGCTGTATTTTAGAGCAGAAGAACTTGCTTTGGTATTTCCACATTGGTCTCCTGAGTGCTGTGGTCTTAGGCATACAGGAGGCAAAAGAAAGGAGATTGTTGTCCCATGTTTTCAGCAAAGCTGTTGTTTGCCCAGACAGGGTGCAGCAGAAGGAAAGGATAGAGAGAGAACACAAGCTGTGGAGGATGTTCTCAGGAGTAGTAGTGAGGAACATGGCACTATCTGAACCAGGAGATGGAGGGGCAGTTAAGGCCAAGAGCACCAAGTGTGGGGACAGCATGTTGGAGCTGGTCACTGCCAGGGGTGGATTGTGTGATGTGGTTGGGATTAAGCTGAGAAACCCAGAGGAAGCTGGTGTAGAGCCTGAGGAGGAAAGCAGAAGAACTTAAGCCACAGAAAAGGGAAATCTCTGTTCTGTACATTGGTAAGGAGTTTGTGATTCCTGAGGCTGCATTTGGATGCTGCTTGTGCTCTCTGGTGTGAAGATACAGGATCATTTCACCTGTAGCTCTGTGTTGTAGCCCAAGTACTTGATGCTGCCTCGTAACCCTACTGAGACAGCAGACTGACTCATGCAATCCTGTCCCTCTGCATCAGTACAAAAACCCTGGTGTGAAAATACAGTTTAGCTTAAACCTAAGTCTGTTCAAAGTGTCTAACTTCACACTTGAAGTGGATGAAGAGCATTCATACAGTTTGTTTGAGCAGCTCAGTGGTGGAGAAGCAATCTCCATCAAGAGGATGCAACAAGTGTGTGCTGGCAGTAGCACCTCGTGTGAATGCATCTCTTTCCACCTGCTCCCACACCTTAATCTTGCTGTCCCTGTGCTGCCAGCGTGAATCTGTGACTGCAAACTGAGTGCTACATCTTTGGTTCACGTGAGATCCCTGATAGCTTGCAGTTATCTCTGTTCCTCCAATAGAAGAGGTCTGTTGTAATTTAAAACTTTCAGCCCTGGTAATGATTTTGACTAGCATAGGTGCCCTCTTTTGGGTCTGCCTCTGTCGGTACAAGTTTCCCACGTGCTCACTGCACCTCCCATTGGATAGGGCCCTCTTTGGTGGGCGCTCCCCAGCTGGTTGGAGGCAAAACTGGGTTAGCATAAAAGAGCCTAAAGAGTAGTTTGTAGCTGCTCCAGTTTATTTTCACCATAATGGATTACAAAACGCTTTTACACCAGACTGCTAGCACTTCTGAAGGGAGACAGTCAGCACAGGAAGAGGGGCAGCTGGTGCTGAGCACATGTGTGGGAGGAAAATCTCATCAAGCAGCATAGCTGGGTTTGGAAGAGACCTTTGTCCACAGTTTCAGTCTCTCTGTCTCTGTGATGGGGGAAAAAACCCCTCCTCACCGGGGTGTTGTGAACATGTGCTAATTTTAGTGAATCAAGCAGTTAGGTAATATGGTGACAGCCAGAAAATAACCTAGAAGGAAATACTTGTTCTGTCTTTAAAGCAAAGCATTCAGGGCCATTTTTAATACTGAGAATGAAGCAAACTGAGGATCTCTTTTTCAGTAATACCAAAAGCTAGAGTAATAGCTTTACTATACCACAAATGGCACCATTTCCTGTGGAAAACAAGCCCCGTGTGATCACAAAATTAAGACTAAAGATTAAATGTTACTCATTGGGCACATTTCTGGTATTTCCTTGCCTTTTAGCTCCTGGCTTAACATTTCTGACATGTCTGTATATGTTTGTATGTTTAATGAACTATTTGTGACCAAGCTCACAGTTGCTCATACTTTTTATCCTAAGACATTAAGCACTTTAAAGAGGGCTTAGAGGACATTGAAGCATCTTACAGTCTTGCCATTATGTGTCTTTAAGCACATTTCTGCCTCTAAAAGCACTTACCTCTGGTTCTTAGAGATGATTGCAACTTTAAGTGAAGGAGATGAGAGCGGGAAATGTTTTTCTAAATCTGGTAGAAAATCAAGTTGGTCATTTTTTGCAGATCTCCCTGATAAATAATTTCTCTGAATTTGTAAGTTTTGCTTTGTAACAGGTGAGTGAGA
This sequence comes from Camarhynchus parvulus, assembly GCF_901933205.1. NCBI lineage: Eukaryota > Metazoa > Chordata > Aves > Passeriformes > Thraupidae > Camarhynchus > Camarhynchus parvulus. The sequence goes on along the minus strand of NC_044572.1, from coordinate 63,431,681 downwards.
GGTACAAAAAACTAAAGTTATGAAACCACAGATGTTGTCAGAAGGAAACAGAGCCAGGTTAACTTTCATAACTAGGCTTAAATAATTTTGAAAATGACACTATCTGAAATTAATGTACTTACACAGAATTGGGTGTCTTACTGTATAACAGAGAAAACAGGTACACTGATAAGTAAAAAATAAAATTCCAGAATACTGGGTGCTGAGTATGCATCACTCCAGCTGATTTCATTTGAAGTTATGAGGATAAACCCTGAAAACCAAACATGCTGAGTCTAAGGTGCAAAAATAAGTTGATGTGAAAAAATGTTGGTCTTGGCAAGTTCATTTGCCGCAGTGTAAATGACATGTGAACTCCATGTGTAAGGGCAATCCCTGAGTAACTGCCCTTGGCTGAGGTCTCAGGCCAGCGTGCCTTGCTGTAAGCAAGAGGTGGGTCACTGTCACCACCCTGCCTGGAAGGAGCTGCCCTCCCTGTGTGCTGGGGCTGCTGGTTGGCACACACCCTTCCGTGCGCCCCGCTGCCGTGTTTGTCACACTGGCTCAGCGCTCTGGCTTCTCAAGGTCACTCTCTTGCAGTTTGGGTAGAATTAGAGCAGTGATGGGAAATGACTTTGGCTCTTTTCTATCTTCAGAAGGTAAAAGATTTTGTGCCTTGTCCAGGCAGTCTGTTTTTTGAACAGCATTGGGGCTTTTGTTGGTGGGGCCAGGATGGTTAATAGTTTGACTTTGCTGCTATTCTGTTTGTTTTATTCAGCCAGGGATATATCGCAGATCTATTTTTTGATCAGGCAGCATTCCTGTACTACAATAATTCACAAGCAGAATTCACACACTAGTTGTGTGAAATGCCTGTTGATTACTTCTCTACATGTGCTTCTTGCCCTTGTCTTCCCTTAGGTACAGTTTACTCTGTGCAACTTGTAAACTCCATGGAGCAGGTGTTTGTACAGTGCATAGCACAGCAGGACCCAGGTTTCATCGAGGTGTCTGGACATGCTCTTATGTAAGTAAGAGTACTCTGTCTTGTGAGCAATTAGAATAGTTCACAGTAGCTGAACTTGTAGAGCTTCCTGTGTGCAGGCTGATGAGAAAAGGGATTTTTCTTTCCAGGCTGAGAGGCGCTTTGCAAATGTTCTCCAAATCACAGCGGCAGCTGGCTATTTGGGCGCTGGACAAAGACATGATTTGGAAATAGCTTCAAAGTTTAGAGATGGCCCTTCACATACTAATGCTCTCAGATGAGTTAAGTGGGGGAAGTTCACACCTCTTGCGGTGCTTTTGTTTCAGTCTGCCAAGCTGCAGACTCAGCACGAGTGCAGCATGCAGGTTTTCATAGTGAGAGCTTTTGTCGCTCCCAGAAGTGCAAGAAACTTAATTGCTTTCAAAGGCAAGCATGGAATCTGGAGGACCCGGTACAACCTGCTGAGAGAACATAAATCATGAGATACTATCACGTTTCTGTGCTGGGGCTTGTGTGGAGCGAGTTTGCTTTGTGAGCGAATGCCTTTGGAATACACTAGTGGTTTTTTTTGTTGATTCTTAGACATAGCAATAATTGTTATTGGCTTTGTTAACAGGCATCTATGTTCTGTTCTGAAGTTACTGTTCATGTCTTCTAAAAAGTGTACAGACAAAAAGAAATACTTGTTCTGCCATGAAATCATGAAAGCATTTTTGCATTTAAATGGGTTGATAGCCTTGATCCAGGTTGTTCCCAGCTGGCAGTATGGAAAGAGCTGTGGTCAGTTTTCGCTTGACCACTGCTGTTTATCTTCACTTACAGAGAACACTTAGAATGCCAGTGTTTACTTGTTCTTTCTTTTTTACTCTAGTTTGCCAGCTACTTTTGTCCCTAAACAAATGAACCATGATGGCAACTGAGAACTTTTGTAGATAAGGAATAGAATTTTCAAATGGCCTTATATAGTATGCTTCTCTAGGTTTTATTTTCCAAAGTAGTCCTTGTGAAAATTTGTGGAGCACGTCCTTCAGTTGTTCTGGGAGTTTTTTGGCATTTTTATCCATAACTCAGTATTAAAGGGAGTTTTTCTCATCTCCTTAAATGATTAGTTGATAGGCTCTCCATTCATAGGGATACTTTGATATATTTTGCATGGAAACTGGAGCAGGAAAAGTTTTTAAGTTAAGCCAGCCAAATAATCTAGGGTCTTTTGATCAGTTTCCATTAGTATTAAACCAGTAATCTGCCCTATTAGATGTTAGAAAGGAAGCTCAGTGTTTAAAGAAGATAAACATGCCAATTGACATTCAATATGTCTTCTCAAGTCACCAGCAGAAACCTCGTTGAACCTTGTTGGCAAAGGTGCCTTCTGCAAGGGTTCCTAAAAACACCTCCCCAGCGCTTGGCTTAACGTGGTCTGGCACTGCAGTGGGTCTAGTGCCAGCACTGAACGCTTGGTCTGGCTCCAGTTGGAGCTAGCTGAAGGAAGGCTGAGTTTTAAGACCTCTAGGATGCCTTCAGGTCCAGAAGAAACTGAGCACTGGAATAATGTGTCATCCAAACTGTGGTGTATTCCTAGAAATTGATGAATATGCTGTTTTAATTTGGGGCATTTATATAGTTGAAGTTACTGAGATCTTAATGCTTAGAAGAGAGAGTTCTGCAGCTCTTTAAGGTTACCTGGCACACAAGCAAGCAAAGATCTAAATTGCTTTAACCTGCTGACAGTTGCCACAGCTTTGTGCAGACACACCTTTGCTGGTAGTGACAAAACACAAATACCAGTTTCACATCACTGTACTCTCCTTGGCTGGTGTACATCTTAAAACAGTATTGTGCCTTCACAACTTTTGCACAGAAAATGGAAAGAAAGGGTGAGCAGCAACAGGAGCCTCTTATCAAGCAGTTGGGTTAAAATGTTCTGAGTAAAGACAACATTTTAAAACAAAACTTGATCTGTTGTTTGAAAACTGAACATTTAGTGCATTATATCGCTCTGAACCCAGTCCACTCTGCTGAAGTCACACTGGATGCAAGAGCAGGCTTTGGTCTGTGATGAGGACAGTAGCAAGTGAAGGAAAAAAATTAATTTTCTTTCTGTAACACCGAGTTCCTCCAAACTTCATAGATAATCAAAAAGTTTGTTTTCAAAACATCTCTGACCCTATATGCAATAAAATTTCTGTGATTTTGGCTTTTACTAGAAATTGTGGCCATTATGCATCTGTGTGACAGGGCACTGGTAAAAGAAACCAGTGGTAAAGAATTAGTTTCTTCACTGGTAAAGAAACTAATTTGAAATCCAGGGTGAGAAGTGAAGAGGCATTGAAAATCCCCCTCATCTATATCATGCACCACCTTATATTTCACACAACTGTCAGTAACAGCCAACCTGTTATGCAAGTTTTATATAAAGAGTGTATTGACAGATTTAAATGTATTTAGTCTCCTAAGACCATAGACTGACATTGTGGTGGCTGTTGGCCACTTCTATGAGCCCTTGCCCGCAATTATGGAGTTAGAAATGAACAGGCAGACACTAGCGGGTAACATTGGTGAGGCAGCGTGGATAGATTAACATTACTAATTCATTGGGAAAAGAAATGTCACAATTTGACACTCCAGTGGCAAAACTGTCCGTGTTCTCAGCAGCTGGATTTACTCTCAGTACTTTCACCATCTGCTACCAAGGCACTGCAGACTCTACTAGAGGAGTGGGAGATTGCACTGGCTTTGGGAAGCTTTCAGTAAAGGCAAGCAGATAATTTGATTTGCCACAATCAAATATCCTGATTGACAGAGCATAACTTGAGTTCCATTTCTGACTCAGTGACTGAAGTTTGTTGTGAATTCTTCTAATGACGTGGCATGCAACTTTCTTGAATTAAAAATTACAATGGCTGTGCTCCCTGGGTGCTGCAGAGGTGGCACAACAGCCACTGACTGAAGTCTCTGCTGTGGGTGGGTGAATGTTTGCTGCCTTTATCTATTCTGCTGGATGTTACCCCTGCCCCTGCTCTTAAAGGCAGCAAGGCAGGCCTCACAGCAGGCACTCGGCAAAACCAATGCCTTTGTCAGCTGGAACATTTTCTCTGATTCTTTATTAGGTTTCTGTCACACTGTACAAGGTGCTGTGATGATTCAGGTTACTTTTTTTAGCCTGTGACCTGTATTTCTACTGTTGTAGGCTCTGAACAGTTTTGTCAGTTCTGGATTGCTTTGCGGTTCTTCTGGGATAGGTGATGGTCTCCTGTACTTTCATCAAGCACTAATCTCACAGGCATGGCTTAGTAAATAATTCCAGTGCAAGGTAATCTTGCCTTACTGCTGTTAAAATTCTCAGTCTTCTGAAAAGCCAGTAGATGGGGTGTGTGCAATTCCTGTGTAAAGTCACTGTACTTCTCAACCCAAAGTTTCAACTCTAGTTTCTACATTTTTGTTGCAGAGACATTTGTTGTTGTTATTGTTGTTGTTAGCAATGGCTTCCCACATGAATCACAAATTTAAGCAACCCTGAATGGAAGCACCAAAAATTCTTGATTTATATTTTTGCATGAAGTACTCCGAGCATGATCTACTGTGCACCTTCCAACACTGTTAGGTCTTTGAAATCTGGGTATGAATTTTTATCATAAGCTCCCTCCCCACCCCCCTTTTTTTTTTAATTGAACTATTAATGAACTAGAAAGGTACTGGATAACTGAAAACAGACTGGGTTACCACAGACTTCTACATAATTTGAGATTACAGTATTAGATATAGATACCATGGGGACAGTTAAGGAATACATCATGTTTTGTGTCTCCAAGCTCAGCATGTAAGAGTAAACATCTATTTGTAGACATGACTGTGTTGCTCATAGATGTGAAAATTGAATTTGCTAGCAAATTAAAATATTTTCCTCTTGTTAATAATGATCATGTAAATAATCATGTTCTACCAACTGTAGAAAGGGTCACCAGTCACATCCCTGAGTGGATTTCATGCCTGTAGGTCAGTTATGGTAGACTTGAAATAGGAAGGAAGCTAAAACAGGAGACAAATGGCTTTGGGACAGATGAGTTCCTGAGTTGTTCTCCTTAGAGGTCACAGCAGAGCAGAACATGAACCAACATGGAAATAAGCTGGCCCAAGGTAATTTATGTCATTCAAAATGAAACTGTCTAGAGATGGAGTCCTATTAGGTAGATGCTAACTGGTTATACCTGATGGGCAATGGAGAAACCTTCAAATGGTTTGGTAATAGTTAACGAAGGGAGGTCCACATTCCATGTCTGACAGGTATGAATGCAAGGTGGAAGTATCTTACAAAAAATAAGTTAGAATTAGAATACTGCTTCAAGGCTGTCTTATGAGAAGAAGCGTGAACGCTTAGGGCAAAAATGCACATCTGAAGTTCCCTGAGAGATATTTGGTAAGAAATGTTTTGCCTATGCACGTACACTCTGCTCCAAGCTACTAATGCAATTGTGGGAAGGTAGAAATCTTCAAATAGCAGAGTACCTTCAATTAATTCAAAAGAAAAGTTTAATAGTGGAATATGACAGAGTCCTGAAGGCACCAGTTTTGTTCATGCCTGTGATGAAAGGGGCAAATAACACAAACCTAACAAACCTGTTAAGCTGTCTTTCAGAAGAGAACCACCAGAGCTGTGTTGTAATCTGGTGTGGTAAAGTGTGCCCAAAATGCTCTGAGTTTTTAACAGTTGCACAAATGATTCACTTTCCTAGCCGTCTGATTTTGTATTATAATCTGTTTCCCTTCTGTCTTTAATGTGCAATTCTGCTGAGACTGCAGTTCACATTGGCTGCCTCGAGCAGACTGCAGGTCAGCTTTTGAATGTAGAAGAATTAATGAAATTTAAGTATTTTGTGTACAGTTACTGGCAGTTGCGCAAGTACAAAGACTTTGCTTTATCAGCAGACGTGGTCTAGGTTTACATTTATGTCCACATTCAATCCTTACGTTATGCAGTTGAGAGAAAAAAAATCAGGAGCCCAGTGCAGTCTTTAACAATCTGCTTTGGTAGCTGGCCAGTCCACTTACCCTTGAGTGAAGCACATGGTAGGGTGGTTCTTTCTTCCATTAACTCTTTGATGCTTGGAAACAGGGATGATTCACATGATGTGACAGGGAGGGGGAAATTACTATAAATGCAAGATTAGCAAAAACTTTGTACTCACCTTCTGCCAAGCCAGGAAGGGATTAGTGTACTATGGGAATGATTAGATGGCAATGTTTGCTGGGTTGCTGTGGCAGACAAGGGATATTTGAGAAGCTGATCCACCTCTTCTGCAGTCTACATGGTAAGTGGAGGGCAGCCTTTCCACTTGGAAACTAGTACTGGGTTGGGCACTTTGTGGTGAAGTCAAAAGGATTGCTGTTGTTTGCAATAGCTCAGCTGTTTCCCTTGTGACAGGGCTATATTTCCTTACTTCTTGCCTGAGCTGGTGCTGGAGTTTGGAGTAGAAGGCTCTCTGCCATCACTGCTCCTGTTGGGTTACAGTTTTTGGTTTGTGTTTTTGTTTGTTTGTTTGTTTGTTTGATTGCTTTTTGGGGGGGTGGTGTTTTTTTGTTTTGGTTTTTTTTGTTTGTTTGTTTTTGTTTTTGTTTTAATTTGGGAAGAGGTGAGGAGGAATCATATCCATGCATGGAGAAATGATGATGAGCAGAATGCAGAGGGAAGGCCACATACCCCTCCTTCTCAAGTGCAGAAATAACCAGTGCCAATGCAGGAGCTTGTTTGTAGCCCCTCAGCTTGTCCTAGCCAAGCATCCATCTGAGCAAGGAGTGGGGTGGGACTTCCTTGCAAGGTCACCAGTGTGATTTCCAAATGCTGTGGAGGGGAGTCATTCCTGAGCAATGGTAGGAGCTTTTTTCTGCAGGTTAAGTAGTGTGCTGTGCTCCTTTAAACTGGGGAGACGGCAGTCTGGGAGAAAGATATGAAAAATAGATGGGCTTAAATTGAAGCCTGGCATCTGGAACAGCTTTGGCAGACCTCAAGATAATGCTTCAAAGTTGTTCAGCCCCACAAGGTACAGTATAATTTTCTTCTTGGTGAAAGTATTACTTGGGAAGTGGAGTCATTCTTGGTGTCTCCTTGTGCTGGGCATTGTCACACTAGGTAGAAAATAGCTCCTCCTGACTGAGCTGACTGAGCCTGCACGTTCTGAGCTGCTTATTTGCCTATTCCGTCTCCCCAAGAATTTAGCAGTAAACATTTACCGTGAATTAGTTTTACCACACTGAGCAACAGAGTGTAAATATATCTGAGCATTACTGATTCTGCTTTGACTCTACTGAAATGATCTTCCATATTTTAAAATCATTAAAGCTGAAGCAACATAAATATTCTGTGTTTCTTGACAGCATGAAAGGAGCATGGCCTTCTAATTACCCTGATATTCAAATGTGTGCAGGAGCACTTGGAAAGCTCAAGGTTCCCTCAGGTCCCTGCAGTTTGGCAGAGAACATCCTTCCAGAGGCAGTTAGGGCCTGTAATTCTCACTATAGTCCCTAAACCTGCTTCCACTTTTTGTGGTTTACAAGGGAGAAAGCAAGTCAGCCTTGTTCAGTTGTTTTAGCCACGTGTGTTTGGAGAGAATTCTGAAATACATGCCTGCAGAGAGGTAGGTTGTAAGGTTACTAATTGGTTTTGATGCTGTTTGCTGCTTGAATATTGGTGATTTTTTTTATCTAAGGTAAAAAGAGCATAATTATTTTTAACTTATAGCAACCCCTCATTTTCTCTTAAATGTCTTGATATGAAGTAATTTAAACTAAATTTCTGCACAGATACTTTCCAAGAGATTGGCTGTCAAGTGCAATAAAAAAACTACACTTTTGCAGGGACCCAATGAGACTTTGCAAATTTAGATTTATTCTCGATGTTAAATGTGGTTGAAGATGTCATTTCTTAAACAGCACTTTCAGAAGTAGTTAGCTTAAAAGTATAGCAATTCAAAGCACAGAGGGAATGATTTTGAAGTGTAAAGTCTTGAAACACAACGCAGAGGTTGACAGTTTCACTACAATTAAAAGCAAGGCAGGCACAACTCCCACTTCTGAAAACTTTCCTATTGCACTGCTTCCTCTCTTGGCCTAGAAAACCTCAAAAAAACCCCTTTGAGTGGCTTTGCTTATTGACTTAACATAGTTATACTCAATAGCATTAGGAGACAGAGCAGAAAGGGCTGCCAAATGTGTCTGTAAAGAATAATCTTTACAAAAAGCTTCACAGAGCTATTTTTTTCCACATGCTTTCAATGTCCTGAGAATGCTACTTGTTTGAGGAAATCAAGTATTAGAGTGAGGTTTTTTTGGTTTTTTTAACAGGGCTTGTTTTGTTAGGAAACCACTCCCTTCTGCTGCTGCATTTAGACTCACTGCTAATTGCCTTTTGGTCGAAGATATTTTCCATGAATTGCCACATTCCCCCACACTGTTACAACTTCACAATGATTATGCTCTGTTAGCCACACTTCTGCCTGCTGCCTTTGGGAGGAGTGGCTGAGAGAAGGATAATGGTGTACCTGGGAATTTGGGAGGTTTACAGGAACAGAGATTTGTAGCTGCTAAACAGTGCAGAGGCTGTTCCTCTCAGACTAAGATAGGTGATATAAAGGAGAGCATCCTGCTGCTGTGGTGGTTTATGCACTGCTCTGCTGTGTGCCACTGCTGAGGATTTTTCATAAGAAGTCCTGAGAAGGTGGTGTGTGCTGTGTTAGGCTTATATTTTTCATCCTAGTCACACAATGTAGTGGGAAGCCAACCCCAAACTCTGGTGCCAGAGATGGCGTGGGAGGGGGTGATTTTCTAAGAACACTACTGGCTCCCTGAGCTCCTTGAGGAGTCCACAGAGCCCAACCTCCAAGCTTGTCTTTCTCCTATAGCCTGGGGACAGCATAAGCTTCTGCTTAGCCCAGCTCTGTCCTCTGCAGCGAAACCTCCTGGAGCAGCTGTAGAAAAGATCACTGGTGACTGAAGCTGGAGCACTGAGTAGGGGAACTGAATGTAGCAAGGTTGTTCAACACAGTTAATCCACTTAAACTATGGAGCTCATCTGCTGATCTGCAGGGGTGGCCGTGCTCTTAGGTGTGATAGCTAAAGAGGCTTTGGCTTGAGCTACAGTTTGAGGGCAATCAAAACCTGCAGCTTGGGCTGAGGATCTGGTTATGCCAAGTTGGCTCTGACCCAACCAAACGTGGTTAAAAGTGAGAGGTTGTGAGAGATAAACCCCTCTCCTTAACCTTGTCCTAGCTCAGGAGCTGATCAGTGTGTTCAAGTGCTTTTCCAGTCTTAACTGCTTTGATCAAAGGTAGGGTTTACTTGGTCTGTGAACGGGGATGAGCTTTGCCAGTAAAAGCCCTCTTTCGAACTGGGACGATTGCATCCACTGGTAGGGCTGGTAGTTAATGTTTCTGCTTTAATCATGTCACTGCACATAAGCTTACAGATCTTTCACAGGAAAAAGCCTTTGATTTCTAATGCAGTGAGCGTGATTGGGTCTCACCTGCACTGTGGCTGTTGGTCATGGTGCAGGAGGAACAGCTGGTGTTGTAACAGGATCTCTGCCTACATTAATCTGTTGTCCAGCCTGTGACATGTGAGGATTTTTACCTCGGTTCAGGTCCTACCCTTTTTTACTGTTGAGGGGAAGAGAGAGGCAGTCTGAGGAGCAGTGTGTGGTGCACTGCTGAGTCCTCTACTGTCCTCCTTGCAGTACTAGAAGACATCCAGATAAGCTAAAACTTGGTAGTCTTTTGTGAAAAAGGCCTTTAATGTTCCTTTTACCAAATTATTAGTAAATCATTGTAGACCAAATATAGATAAAATAATTTTCTGCAGCTAATCCTCGCTTACCATGGGGAGGTAGAAACAGCACTGCTGCAGTCCTGTTGATTCTGGTCCACCACAGGCAATGCAGCTAGGAATCGCTCTCACAGCAGCCCTGTACCACTCATACCACTGGGTACAGAAACCTGTTCCCTGCTTTCCCTCAGCAGCGGAAAGATGCAGAAATGAAGACAGAACTCACTCTGAATTTCAGAAAAGGTCTGTTGGCAGAGAGAGAACCAGGAAACAGGAGCACCTGTGTTGCATAGCTTTGGGCAGGTCAATTATCCCATCTCCAGTGAAATTCTCTTTTGCATAAGGTATGAATAACAATACTCAATTTAGCTTGCAGGTGTGTTACAGAGTGTGCAGTTAATTTTTTCACAGTGTTTGCGGTATGTAAAACCCTAAATGAGTGCAAAGCATTACTGTGATTTAATTTTATTGAGGGTTAAATATTGGTGACGTGCCCAGCTGAGCACTTGCTGGCAGTGAGTGAGGCAAGTGACCAGCAGCAAGCATGTTTGGCAGCAAGCATTGGACGAAAAGGAAAACAGCGCTAACTTATTCCAGTCATACCTATTTTTTTTCTCTCTTACCACTGCACGTTTCCCATTAAGCAGATGGAGATGATCAAAATATCAAATTGGAACTCTGTGGTTTAACAGACTTACATTTTACTGTTTAAAAGGCAAATAAAGGTTAATGACATGAAGATTTGTCTTGTAGGAGAGTGAGAGAGTGGAAGTGCTTCCAAACATACCCTGAATGCTCCTTAAATAATACCTTTCAGAAACAGACCATACCTGATTTAGCTAGGTGGCGGATTTTTCACTGGGTTGGTAGCATGCCAAGACTGCTTCTCCACGTTTTGTGCTACTGCTGGTGAGGGGTTTGTCCTGCATTAAAAACATGGATGAAAATCACTTGGACAAGGTTGGTACCACATGGTACCAGCATGAGCCAGGGAATGAGCAGGGGTTGTGTGCAGGCACGTGTTTTGGGGGTGCTCCTGAGTTTGAAACTTGAGTCAGTGCCAGACTACAGAGTGTGTTTGTGTTAGAGCTGCTGAGTGTAAGAGAGGGACAGACAGCATGTGTGATTTCTCTGCCTTGCTCTCATCTTGTGGGAAATGGGGGCTTCCTAATGCTGGGTCACTCTCGAGTGCCAGTGCTCCAGTGGGTTTCACGCTGCACCTCGGTGTCCCAGGCATTTTGTTACTGCCTGCTCACTTTCATTCATTTTTATTATTCTTGTTTGTGTTCTTGGTTATTCTAATTACCACTGGTAGACAATAGCAGAATTGAGTAACAATCTTCTGGTAATCGTGGCTAACTTCTGCCCTCAGAAAATTGCACTCCAAGCAATTTTGGTGGTGGAGACAGGTATTCCTGGCAGAGAGGAAGGATTTGACCCACACTTTCTCTGTATTTGTTAATTCAACTTCTTTTCTCTGTGAGTGTCCTAAGAGACAGGTCCAGAGGTCAGCAAAGCAGAAAAGGATCTTTACAGTGTCTTCTTTTAAGCTTTGGGTCAAAGTCTGCATCATACGCTTATTCTTGTTGCATTTGAAAATATTGCTTGGCCCTGGATTTTCTCAGGGCTTTTTCCTTTTCTTCCCCAGCTCTAAAAGCTGCCATGGTCACTTACCCAAAAACAGTGATAGCAACAGCTCTACAGTTAACTTCTCATTTAGTGGTGTTTCTGAAAATAACAATTGCTGCAAGAAAACAAATGGTAGACATGCAGCATATGCTGCACATAATTTATTGCCTTTTTTTGAAAAAAAATTGCAGTATGAAATTTAGGGAGCAAATCTCAAATCCTGTGAATTCATGGCCCAATGCCAGTTTATTTGAAAGGACCTTACATTTGTCCCTAAATCTTACAAGTCCTTAACTACAGTTTGCTTTCTCACATGCCACTCACCTTTAAGATGATACTCCTTTTTTGGCATTATTAATTATCATTATTGTTGTTGCTGTTATTAGTCCAGGAAATCTGTATGGGAGGAACGCTGAAATCTGGTTTAAAAATAGCATTTTCATGTCCTCCTACTCACTGTACTTCGTGCATAGAATGCCTTTTATAAATGCAGACTTGCTGCTTGGCTAGATAAAAGAAACTGTCACTTGATTTCCATAACGAAGTCATTCCCAGGAGGATTTCATTGTTTTAGCAATAATTTTTTTCTAAAAGGCCTTTTATTTTGTTTGAGAAAGATAAAAGAAATGAACTTCTGAGTGGTTATCCCACAAAACAATTAGACGAAAGCAAGACTGTCTTGATTTGATGTAAGGAGATTTGTATATGTATTAATTCCCTTTCATGTAAGATGAGAATAAATTCCCAACTGAAAATCAAGTTAGAAACACCCCCCCCAGAAACCTTACCCAAAACACTTTCCTCCCCTTACTCACAGACACGACACATATCTTTATCAGGACTCTCCTGCATAAATTTGGTCATATCCTGGAGTTCAGCCCTGTTTCAAAAGGCACTTGCATAACTTCTGATTCAGATACTTTCTTGAATTAGAGGCAGTCAAGGATAATCATTGCCAATCATTACAGTGCATTACTTTTGTTACCAGGTGCGTTTGTATTTGTGGGGAGGAATGGTCCCTGCACGCTGTATTAAGGCTGAGTGCTCCCTGAAGCAGGGACGGTGCTTTAGCTGTGGGTGCTCACACTGTGAAGCACAGTGCAGGCACAGCCCCTCCTTGCTCACATGCACCATGCTGCCCTGGCCTCTCTCACCACTTCTCCAGCATTTCTCACCCCTTTTCTCAGCTGCTCTGTGTCTCATGCCAGCATGACGTTATTTTTCTCTGAGTGCTGAACATGCTAAAGCTTGTCAGAATTACGGCATCAGAAAAGATGTAGAAAGCATATCCAGTAAGTGAGAGGTCCTACTGCTTATATTTAGTTTTTTTGGTTTTTTTTTAGGGGGACAGGGGCTGTCTCTCATTTAGACCTATTTTGAGCCATGCTTGCATTTTCCTGAGTGTGAATCAATGCAATTACCACTTCAGGTACCATAGGCAGCCTACTACTGTAGGCAGATACACGCAATAAGAAGCAAAAGGGAATGGGAGAAAAAACATTTTCTTTGTAGTCAGAAAAGCCTTTATAGATTTGGCATCGTACTTAAAATTCCATTGTAATAAAGAAATGCAACAATTTCAGAAATTATTATTTATAGGAAGATTTGTGAATTCACGATGTGATATTCTGACTCACCCGACAGCAAACATGTTTGCGCTCCGGCTGGTATGACTCACACTGACATTTGTCTTAAGCGTGGCAATTGTTTTAGCCCTCTGCTTGGTGCAGGATGAATGAGACGGCTGAGCTCCCCCCTGTTGCAGATTTACTACGTGCAGCCACCCTGGTAAATTGCAGGCTCAGCTGTGGAGTATTTCCTGACACACACACACACACACATACACACACACACACACACACACACACACACACGCGCGCGCGCACAAACGTACACGTGTGCAGCCCCCCCAGTAATGCTCTACTGTTAAATACTAGATTCATAGAAAGGAAATGCATAATTACAGCGCTGTCTTCTGCACCACATAAAGCAGCCCACATCAAAAGATGTTTGTCATTAATGTTTCAACAGGTAATCTCTGGAATTACTGCCAAGCCGTGTTCCTGTTTCTTAGCGCTGGGTGTCGAAATTGTTGAAATCTTTGTTGTAAACCAGCATAGTCATCTTAATCCTGCAGAAAAGTTGGTCAATAGTGCCTTTAGCTCCGTATCACGTTGCATCAGCAGCGCAGAAGACGTGGCGGCACTGGAAGTGGGGAGAAGGTTAAGGGTGTGTTCTGGGCTGGTTCCTAAGGAAGCCAAGCTCACGTGGTGGCATTATTTGTGCCTGCACCTGTCCCCCAGCCTGGCAGCTGGTGTAAGTTGGGTCCTCCTCAACCCTGCGTGCTGCACAGGTAGAGGAGATGGGGAGGCTGCTCCCTGAAAACTGTGTAAGTAGCAGATGAGTAGTTCTGGGCACCCATGGCTGAGCCCAGTGAGGCAAAGGCCATGGCCCAAACTCAGATCTTACCGGCACCAGGGTGTTGGTACTGTGGGCATCTCCTGGAATGGCTGCTCTCACCAGAGATCAAGCCTCTTCTCTGGTTTTCTGGGTTGTAGCATTACCAATCTTCTTCAGGAGGTTTTGTCTCCGGCTACTTAAAATAACTGCACTTAAACAGAATCTCAGCCATTGCTTTTGGTGCTGCTACTGTTTGCAACTCACATAATTTGGATTCTCCTTTCAACACCATCTTTGCATGAGAGCAATGCAAAGATGCCATTTCAGCCATTGTATGAGAGGTGTCTGTACATGTTATGAAGGCCCTTGAGCTTGCTGTCATCTGTAGCAAGTTAATAGGGTGCTGCAGTTCTTCAAATATGCAGGAGGCTCATTGTCTCCACTCAGGGCTGAGCTGCATTTTTTGCATAATAGCTTCCATAAAAGAAAAAGAGAAATATTTATGTCATGTAACAGAAGCATCCAGAGTGGTTATTATTATTGCTTATATCTGTTCAACATTACTGGCTCTCAGCCTGAATTATTATGGACCATTTGCATTCTTTTCTCAATCTCTTCTGCTCAGAAGACCTGTAGAAATTGCTGTGTTACAAGCACGCAGGCAACAGAGTTGTTTTTACTTTAAACCTCTGTATGAGAATGAAGAAAATTGGCATCCTTAGAGAAATGTAGATCTGTGTTGAAATTCCCCCCACCTGCACCCACCAGTATTCTTGCTTTGATAGCCATAAAAAAGTGGCAAATAGGGGGTGCTGATGTGAATAAGGTGATGGATTTTTATTAAGAAGTACATCATTGACATCTGATAGGAGGTATTAGTGAGGTATTTTTCTTCTTGTGGTTCTGCACTGTTCATGCTTAGACAAAACAACCTGAACAAGCTCCTCTTAGTTTTCACCTGGTGGCATTGTGTGTTGCAACCACAGCCCACCTCTTGGCTTGCTATTTTAATACCTTATGCTGCACTCTCTTTCTGGAGGAAAATCACGTGGAACTTGGATACTGAGCCCACTAAGTGAAGCACAGGGCTAAGCACAGTCTAACCTCATGCCTTTTTGTAAAAACTGGGTATTAGTGAAGTATAAATAAGGAGTATGGTTGTGATTGCTGTTATTTGTGTAAAAGTGATGGCTCTGAGGTCCTAGTTAGATTTGTGTTTGTATTGTTATTAGACATCATGTAAATGGAGAGGGAATTTGAGCTGTTTTGCATTTCTTCCCAAGTACAACTGCAGTGATGAACTTTCATCTGTTTTCCAATCACTTGTTCAAAGGTGTTGAGGTAGGGAATGGGTAACAAGAGCAGTGCAGATCGCTCTGAGAGAAAAGTTACTTCCATGGTTTCCAGATGAAGAGGTTTGGAAGGGCAGATGAGTCCAGTGAGTACTGCTAAAAGCTCTCAGTCTGTTTGCATAGGCTAATGCTAAAATGAGGGGTGGTTTACTTGAGCCTTAAGTCCTGAAAAATACCTGCTGTGGGTGAAGCAACGATGAATAATGGTCTTTAGATTAAATCTCAGGACACTGATTTCTAGATGACTCACAGCTAACGTTAGTTGTGCACAGTCAGTGGCCATCTTCAGTAGTGGCTCCTGCACTGGAGCTGCAGCCTTGCCCTTTTCAGCCCCATGTGCTGCTCCCATCTCTGTGCTGTTCACAGGTAGATGTCCCTGTCCTGCATTTTCCCTCTGAGTAATACTCACATTGGAGATGCTTTTCACACAGGAAAGACGTGCTGGGCTGGGATGTCCCATGTTCACAGAGCTGGGGAAGGCAACATAGAAGTTCTTCCCTCTGCTGCAAATTGTGGGGCAGGATGGATTGCTTCCTTGTCTGAGCCCCATGATCTTGCATCCTGTTTTTCTGGTTTAGGACCTGCAGGATATGCAAAGTGCTAACAACTTGATTTACTGTTCCCATGCACCCAGATACAGTTATTCACCCTGCACAAAGTGGATGTAATATCTTGTGAAGTTGGGCATTTCACTGTGGACCACATGCAAAGCCATGGGAAATGTTTGTTTACATGACAAAGCCTTGGAGGATCAAGCTTCAGATGAGTAATGGATGCTAAACAGAAATCAGAGTGATGCCTGCCTGTTTTATGCAAACAAAACCTCTTCTGTCCTAAGGTGATATTGCTTCACCATAGCCTTAATTTTAGACATAATTGGGATTTAAGTAATTTTTACACTAGCAGAACATCAGCAGCAGCCTTTATACACTAGACAAAATGTCAGAAGATTTTCAGATGGGCAAAGTTTGGAATGGCTGGTTTAGAGAAGCTTTTATTAACTTGAAATTTAAAAGACAGTAAATTCTTTGTTGATTTGTGGTTTCTTTTTTTTTTTTTTTTTTTTCAAATTTATTTCCATTAAAATATTTTCTCGTTGCGTAAAGTCAGCTAAACTTATTGAAAATAATTTAGAAGTTCTTTCCTGACATGATAGATGATACACGTATTAGGTAATTGAAATCATGCACGCTCCAGGAAGATAAAACCTCGCCTTTCCCATTTGCAGTGAGGCAGGATTGAACCTGTCTGAAACTATTTCATGTAGAGGGAGAATAAAGCAGGAAATGAATTATGGTTTTATTTGAGTTGAAGGATTAGTTGAGGGATAATAGCGAACAACGAAACAACTTGGGCACAAGGCTCCCGTCTCTTAAACAGTTTTATTGGCTTATGCTGATTTGTGAATTAGGGAAACCAAATTATGTCATGCAAGAGAGCAAGGGATGACAATTAAAAACCTGCAGGAAAGGACTAGTAAAATGGTAATCTCTCACTGCCTGATCTTCAAAGCAAAATGGGAGAGCATGACCTTTTCTTGGAATAAATACAGGATATTGCACGTAGCCAACTTCTGGTTTTCAGGTTTTGCCAATTTGCAGTTGCTCACTTGTACTACAGTCCTTATTTGTTGGTTGCCCTGGGGTCCAATTTTAGTCTCAAAATACTCCCGAGAAGTACTTCCATGTTCTTTGACTTGAGATCTGTTCATGTCTCAATTACACTTCTAAACTATCAGCACAGTGTCCTTTTTAGCTCTCAAAGACAGGGCTCTGCTGTGATATTTGAGTAACTGTAATGCTGTGGGACCATGAAGAAACAGCTTCCTTGGTAACGCTTCCCATTTATAGCGGAGATGTGATCGGTAACCGTGTACGTGATAATGATTTGTTCTCCTGTGGAAACTTCAGTCACAAAGTCTGGTTAAGACCTGATTGTACTGTGAACCAGCTTTCTCTGCTGGCCCCTCAAAGTTATGACTGTTTTACATATTCCATGAAGAGCATGTCATCATAGCCCATCAGATCTGCATAGCAAAAGGATTGTCCCAGTTAGGGACTGAGGGCTCTGCTCTTCAGGTGAGGGTTGTGCTTCAAGAAGCAGCATGTCTCCATGCATCCTGAATTTTGTGCTATGCTATCTTTAAATCTTAAGCATAAAAGTGCCTGGGAACATTTGGAAGCAGACATGCCTTGGCTCTCACAGAGTGAAGTGCCTATGGGTAAGGTCAAGTGAGCAAGTTGTAGCAAATTAAACTAGCTTGTGAATTTATAGTGCATAATCTCCTCCATAATAACTGGCTGTGTGCATGGTACAAAGGCACCCTGTGGTAAATACAAGGTCTCTTGCCCCTGTTTTTGCCTGAGGTGTAAGCTACCTTGCTTCATGTCATCTTTCCTGTGAAATGTGAGCACAGGGAGAAGGTGTCTGCCCCAGAGTACCGCCACTGCCCTGTGTTGCGCAGGTGCTGCTTGTGGCCTGTTCCTGTGTCCCTGTGCTGGGATCTGCAAGACACGTTCCAGGCTGACAACAAGGTCACTGCATAGCTAGCAAGCAGCCTTGCTCCTGATTCATTGATATTCAGTGATCAAAGCCCTGGTTTGGGCAGTTGGAGCCTTGCTAACTTGAACAGAATCAAAATCCTAATCCCACTTGTTGAAGATAGAGAAGGATGTAGTCACCGAGTGTGGTAGGTGTCAGCCCAGGGTTACACACAGCTGACTCTCCAGGGAGGCTCTCAGGAGTCTACCCAAGCAGGAGTTTGCAAGGGGTAAACTTCTCTGGTCTTATTAAAAATAATTGGAAGCCAACAATTGATTTTTGTTGGAAAAGCTAAATATTTTCTCACAGTCATTTGGACTCCATTTGAAGGTTCCCCTGAATGCAAAATGACAAGGGATAAGAATTAAAGTTGCAGTTCTGAGGGTTGCCAAATTATTGGGGAAAAACCCCATAAATAATTTGCAAATGCTGAAATCTTTAATTTTAACACTTAGAAGCAAAATGGTTTGAGTATTTTTAGCTGAGATGGAGGTTTTTTAATTTTGAGATTCTCGTAATTTAAAGAAAAAATAAATGGCTTGAAAATAAATTGGTTTGCTTTTAAGCAAAGTTTCAAGGACTTTTTTTAAAAATAGGTCTTTGTTATTTTTCTCTCTTTGGCCTGCTTTCTAAAGTTAAAAATCTTGTGAGACTATGTCTGATGGTGGGATTCTCTGTCAGATAAGCAGTGGAGTCCCACTTCAGTAGAGGAGAGAGGTTGTTGACCAAAGTCTTGGAAGTATAGCCAGGGCCTGGGTATCTGAAGGCTCTTGAGGTAGCTGTGCCTCTGTCACACAGGAGTTGTAGCTCCTAAGAAACTACTGTGTCTTAAATTGGGAAGATTTTTGTAACAGATATCTTGCATTGCTACAGTCCATCAGGGAGAGGACAAAGACACCTGTGCCTTGAGACTACTGGTCACTGTCATCATCATTGCCAGGTGCCTGCCCAAGTCCCAGCCAGCTGGATGCTGTTTACAGAGGCTGCTCCATGAGGGCTTAGCCTGAGCCAGTAAATCCAGGAGTAATCTTACATCAAAACTGGATCAGCTGGGCAGATACTGCTTTGGGCTTTGGAAGGTTTTGTTGTTGTTGCTTTGCATGTTCAACTAAAACAGTCATAGGTGTAAACTTCTCTTGAATAGCAACTTTTTTTATCATTGCACTGTATTCCCTCTGCTCTTCACCCATGAACTGTGCTTGTCCATCTGTCTGACTTGTTTCCTGCCTCCACATAGTGTGAGATTCATCTGCATTCATATGTAGCCATCCCATCTGAGCTCAGTGTCTAGACTCACTTTATGGAGAGAGCCAGACCTTTCTAGAGAGTGAATCATTCTGTCCTAAACCAGATGCTTGATAGGTCAAATGAATAAGTTTCTGGATTGCCTCGTTTCCTCCAACAAGAGAAGAGAGTTTGCGCTGTCTAAGGGGTAGAGTTTGGTCCTGCACATGTTTTTGATATGAGGGCATAGATTCTACCATAAGGCTGGTAGGATGGGATCCATGTGCACAAACCCTCAAGTGACATGTGAAATGTTTGAGAAGCCTTACATTAAGGAGGTAGGAAATGTTGGTGGCACAAAGTGAAACTAAGAATTTGGGAAGCACAAGGAGATGGGAACCTGGCTCAAGGAAAAAAGTTCAGTGTGGGGCCTGTGGAAATACACCCTGAATTTTAAGTGTTCTGTGTGGGGTTCATATAAAAATGAAACCCAGCAGTTTCCTCAGACCCCTATAAAAAGGCTGAGGATAGTCTGATACCTTGTGTGGTAGGTTAAAAAAAAAAAAAATTGAGAGTTGTTCCACAATTAAATTTTGTCCAAAAAAATCAATGAAAGAACCACACAATATTAAAAATCTCAAATATGAAAAATACTTCCTACTAAGGAACAGAAAGAACGTGTGTGTGTTTTTGGATTCAGTACTCCTCTGTTTTAATATTGCAGATAACCATGGAAATAGATAGGTGTTTGCATTTCCTTGGAGGAGTTCATTGAGAACAAAAATTTTCCTGTGTGGATCTCTCATTGTGGACTTTGTTTGCAGACACTCTTCTAAACAGCAACTCCAAGTAGTTTTTTCTTTCTCTTGTTACAACAACAGAAGTATCCAAGAACTATTTTAATTGTGTATCTGCTTCAGGAATTCTAAACTGGCTTTTAATTTTTTGTGATAATGTGTATAGGGCAAATGACTCTTCCTGTCCTAGATCAGTGTTTGCCATACACTCACTCTGTTCTAGAATCTCCATCTTGGGAGCTCATTAAAAATGCATTTGCATCAAGGAGATGTAGGAGTCAATTATTCATTTGTTAAACAGCTCTATGGATTTTCCTCTTTTTTGTTCCTTGCTTTCCTTTCTTACTTGGTTTTGTTTTTGTTTTACAGCTCTACCTTACTTTATTTGAAAGAGGAAAGCCAGTGAGGACCTGTGAACAATCCAGCAGCTTCTGAAAAATCTTCATGCTAAAGGATAATCCAGAATTCCCTGAAGAAGAACAAAGTGAATGTTGTGAGTTCCTAACACTGATAACAAATACTTCCAATTGTGTCTTTTGGGAGGTAGTATCTGCCCTGTATTGTTTGGTCTCTTCCCTGTGATGCACTGAGCACCAAACACTTGAATTTCTCTCCCTCCTAATTTTTTTTCTTTTAATGGGTTTAGGAGAAGAGTAGTATTTTCTAAGGAAAGATGGGGGATTTCTTTTCCTTGGACTGCTACAGTGATTTGTCATACTGCTATTGCTTTTTAGTTAAATATCTGAGCCTGGACTGGAAGACCATGGGACTGTGTAGCCTAACAAGAATGAAAAATACAATGGCTAACAGTCCATGAATCTGCAGGTCAGATTCAGGAGTTTTATGCATGCTTGCACAATGGTTGAAGTTATTTGACCACTTTCAAATTAGAGGAATGCAAATGTAGTTATTTCTGTAGTTATTTCTGGTATTCCAAACTCCTGATGGTCAGTTTTGTATATTAGTTTGAGTATTTCCAGTACAAATGCTCCTCTCAGAGCTTTGTGTTCATGGGAACAGGAGTAGCACACCTTTCCTAGGGAAATACAGTCACTCAACTAAGACCTTGATTCAGCTGTGGTATTAATGAAAAAAAATGTTCCCATGAGGGATGGCTAAAGAGAAAGCATGAATATTTTTATGTTCATTGTTTTTTCTTGAAGCCCACTGCTTTTCTGGGTTGAAATGGGGAAACATGCTGATCAAATGTAAACATTCTCACAAAAAGAGGAAAACAAGAGTTCTCTGCCTGCCAGGTTTTAGAATAATCCTTATTTTTTTTCTTAAGAAAGAACTATGGGGATTTCCAAGTTAGGCAAGTTAGTATTTAATTCTTATGCCCAGAGCATGCAGTGGTCCTTCAAGATGTTAGTAGTGATTTGCTCCAGTTGGAGCAAATTAGGTTATGCACTTTCCAATAATGTAGTAAATATAATTGTATTTTCTGGCATGCCTTCTATCTCACTCAGAGTTGGATGCCCTCCTTTGCTCTGCTTTTCCCTTTGGGTTAGGCTTTGGGAAGCAGATTGAGACAAAGTCCAAGTGGTGCTGCTTTCCCAAAAACCAGTTGCAAAATAAATATTAGAGAAGACACTGAAAATTTTTTATCATCTCTTGCCATTCCCACCTGCTTTGATCTACAGTGAAATAGTTAACAAAGCCAACATTTGGAATTGTTACTTACTAGTTACCACTAAGCTGCCAAGTTAGTAGCTCATTATGATGAGTAAGGGGCCTCTAAGATGTGGAGCTTCTCACTGTCCATGTACCTGTGGTGTGGCCATATCAGCTTATTCCCACCCTTTGAAAGGCTTCTTTATAACCACAAGAACTTACTTTGCATGCTGGCATCCTAGTACAGGAGAGGACAGCCTTAACAACTAATAATAATAATAATAATAATAATAATAATACAACCATCCTAGCATGCAGAGCTATTGGGATAACAGGAGATGTTTGTTTAAGATGTTACAATCACCTCCACTGATGGCAACAGCAGCACCACCTCACCCAAAGGAGAGCATCCCGTGGGTCCTGTAAGGTATGTGGTGTGCCAGATCAGCCAGGTAAACTGAAAGAGGCAATCATCAGCCATCGCAGGGGATGGAATATCTGTTGAAGATGCTGTCAGTCTGATCATTGCATTCTGCTCTGTCCTAAATGGTTTAAAATCAGCCCTCTTAAAGCACAGTGTGATGTTCTGCTATTGTGGTGCCAAAACCCTGATTATACTCAGGAGGCCTGGGTTAGTGCAGAAAAAGCAGCACTCTTCTCACCAGGTATGGATGGGAAAAAGTGTTTTTGAGAATTGCTCTTACCCTGGCATCCAGGACTGGTTCCTTTTGAGGAATCATTTGTGGGTGATGGGGAGATTTTTAGCAGTTCCTTGAGAGTATATTTCGTCACCTGGCTTCTGCTTGGAGGACCCTGCTGCAAGAAGGAGGCAGTCATCTAGGCTCCTCCTCTCCTCTTTCCTTTAACCTCTTAGGGAGATAAGAATACCAGAGGTGAGGAGGTACAGTGTTTCTCCTGAAAGGAAGTACTGGCACACAGTGAATTTACTGAAAAATATTGCTCTCTCTTCCCTGTTTGCAGGGTGTCGTCATGTTAAGATGTGAGGAAAATGATCAAACCTTTCCCACTGCAACTGGTAGCTGTTCTCTTCCCTTCTGCTGCCTCCTTCTGCCACCCAGGCAAATTTCAGAGGAAGGGGGATGTGAGGAGGGAGGGGTGCAGTAAAGTGAGACCAGTGTCTTGTATCCACCTAGAAACTGCCTGTTTACTAAACAGTACAAATTTCTTGCTTCCTTTTTCCTGCTCTCTTCATTTGGATGAAATGCATTTCTGGAATAGCAGTGCTTGTACAAATCAAGTCCATATTCCACTTCTGGGGAGAGAAAAAGGGATGTCAGGAGGGTTCATTAAGGAGGAATGTTTATTTTAGTAAGGGTAAAAATGAAGCGAGACAAGGCTCCTTTGCTCTTGCGGGGGGGTACCTTGTGTATTACAGCATACGGTTTTGTCATTTTTCTGGTAGGATGTAGGTATCCTGAGGGGTTTTTTTTCCATCCTGAAAACATATGCCACAGCTTTTTTGGAGTGCTAGCCACACAAACACATTCTAACAGGAGCAATGAATAAACTCTTCATGTTCCTCACTCGCAGGCATTTCTTCACATTATTTTTTTTTCTGTGCTTATGCGAAAACCTCTGGCATGGTTTGTGGGAAATGGAAAATAAATCTCTAAATCCAGTATGTGTCAATAACAGAAACGTGTTCAGTTGATCTCATATCTATAACTGTTATTTTGGGCAGACTGCAGATGGTAGGATAGTAAACATCCCCACTTCTAGCCCAGACAGGCTTTCTGTGCCCTGCCTTCAGTGGGGAACCTACTGCTGTAAGGGCTGACTCTGAAGAGGGTCCCGGGGGACCATGGTTGCGCATGGCTTAGCCCCAGTTCCATCCCATTTTTGAGCTGCTGCCTTCTTTTTCTGTTCCTTGGCCCTCCTTCCTTCCTTTACCCTGGGTCCTATCTCCCATGTACTCCCCCCTGGCTGCCGGCTGTTTTTCCTGGCACGTGGAGCTGCGACGGGTCTGGGAGCGACAGCTCCTGGAGCTGATGTCAGTGCTGCTTCCTGAGCTGCCTGGCCAGGCTGGCTGCAGCCCAGGCACACCCTCTCCCCAGAGCATCACCTTCTCTGCCTGCCCATCCTGCTGCTGCAGCAGCCCCTGGGGAGGAGGAGGCTTGTGCAAGTGATGGAAATGGAAGGTTAGCGAGCCTTTCATGGCAGTTTTCTGTGAGCGGCTATCTCCCACGCCTGGAGCCTCAACGCCGGGTTTGTGGTGTGGTTGGAAGTGATGCCTGGTTTCTGTTCTGAGCTATACACACCTTGGAAGAGCTATGGGAAGCTTTGACACACGCAGACTTAATGATTCTGGATGTCTCTGCTTTTGTGTCTCTTTGGTATCCGTGTGCTAAATCACCCTATGGTTTTCTATGGAAATTACCAGGCTGCTGAGAAAAGAGCAGAGCTGCATGTGTCCGTTCTTCCAAACAACAGCCTAGTACATGCCACTTGGTATTTATAGTGAGAGGGAAAAAGGGAAGAATCGCTTTAATTTGAGAAATGTCTCTCAGAAACAGCAGTAATTTATTCCTAGGCATTATTCTTCATTAAGAGCTACAGACAGCTGCAGCTTCCCTTTAAATAGAAATTGCTCTCTGCAGGCATGCTATACATAGGGCTTCAGGTTTCTGCCATTTCTCTGCCAAAAAATCAGAAGTATTTCTCACCAAATAAATGTTTATTCAGAAAGTCATATTTCCTGGCTTTTATTTCGCGTCACAGGCTTCCGGCAGCCAGGCGAGAACAGCTCAAGGCTGTCGTTTGGGAGAGGAAGCTGAAACAGTTTGAGTCTTGTGAGGCTTCAAAAAAGTCCCTGACCATAACTCTGGGCCTTCAGTGTGGCAGTTTACTTTAGCTGTTGAACATTGGATTAAAATGGATGCTGCAGAAATCCTGCAGGGCAAGTGTGTCTGTGCAGACGAAGAGTGAGTGGTGGTGGTGGGCATTTCTATGCATCAGGTCAGCTCACCCCCTCTCTCAGCCTTGAAGCCACAGCCATCCTCAGACTGCATGGGTGGCAAGCTAGCTTTGGCAGCTAGCAGCAGCTGAGCTGTTTAGTTGTTGGGGGATCCCCTGTATGATCAGTGTATGGACACCTAGGGACAGCAGGTGAGAGCTGGGCCATGCCTGCTTGCACCTGCCACCCAGCAGAAAGGTGGCCAGGGTGGCTTCAAGTCCTGCAGAAGGATGTGCAGCGATGAAGCTGTAAGCCACCAGTGCTCCAGAGGACCAAATACCTTTTTTATTCACATCTCTGCAGCTTCCTTGGATTTACCTTTCTCTTCTGCACATTCCTGCTGGCTGGCTCTTCAACTAATGATTTCCTAAGCTGCCTTTTCCTCACTGTCTTTTCCAGCCTGAACTGCTGAGCTTCCTTTTTTGTCTCCAAGGCTTATCTGCTGGACCCATACTTTCCATTCAGTGTGCTAGCCCCTACCACTCCAATAGGTGACTTTGCTGTTGTAGCAGCCCCAACTGGTTGTCTTTTGTCTTCTGTGGCTATGGTGTTCCTGTCAATACATGATGTTTTCTTTCTCCATATCTCCTCCCAGTTCTCCCTGCAATCCTAAGTTTATGGCTTATAGTATGCAATCCATGTATTAAAATAATTTTTTGTTAGGTCATTCATTACTCTCTTGCTTTCTTCTTGTCCAGTATAGGTTCCAGAGAAGTGAGAAGCTGTAATTTCTCCAGGGCTAAAATCCAAGTCTTTGATAGGCAGGCATGGCGCCTGAGGCCACTACATGTTGCTACTGGTTGTCAGCTTTGTAAAACTTACCCTGCAGAGCAAAGAAATCTGGGCACAAAGATTGTTCTCTTCTCTACTGTGGCAAGCTGTAGTTTCCCAGTCTGTTCTGCCTTCCCTTCATTGTCTTCCAAGCAAATGGCTGTAAGATTATGACTCCCATGTTTGGACTGAGAACAGCTTTTGCCTGAGCAAACAGATTTCTCTTTGGCAGTCACTTTAACTGCTGCCCCAGCTTTTTGCTGTCAGCTTTGTTTCATGATTTGGCATTAGAGAAGTCCAGGCAGTCCTAGTGAGTAAATGCAGCAAAGCAGGCAGGTGAAGTATGCCTTTAATGATCACAATACCAGTGTGATCCATGAGACCACAAAAAGCATCTCCTGTAGTTCAGCACTGTAGCTTTTGGTTTCTTATCTTTAACTTGGTGGTGCCAGCTGGAGAAATTTCTGATCCTTGTTGGCAACTCTGCTTGGTCCAAGAGACTTCCAGTGAAACCAAGAAGAAGCTTTGGGAACTAAGCCCAGCCTTCACAGGTTTATAGCATGGCATGAAAGCTGCCCTACTATTTGCAGGTTGTTTTTGGGGTGAAGCTGATCAAAACACAGGTGTCTCATGCCTGTGAGAATTTCTTTCCACTTTTCTTATGCTTCTTGTGTTTCACTGCCGCTTTCTCGTGCTGCTGTGATGGTTAGCATTGCTTGTGAGCTGGTTTGCTGTGCCCATGATGACCCTAACAGTATCTCATAACCTGCCAATGCTTCTCTCAAAGCTGATAATGTTTGTGGCAGCAGCAGCAGCAAGAAGAGAATATAAATTAAGCTCTCCTAGAGAGAAGGTTTTTTCCCATTTTCTCTTTGGAGCATGCATTCAAAAGGAAAGGCTGCTGATAGTGGTAGGTTAGTTAAGAGGAATCATGAGCCCTTTCTAGCAGAATATTATTCTGAACAACTTGTTCATTCATATTTATTTCAGGTTTGTCTGCAGCCTGCTAGGCATGTTGACCACGGATGCATATTTTGAGAAGGAGTATCAGATACTTTTATTCAAGCTGGGTGTATTGATGTTATCAGGTTTCCGTCTCAGTGAGTTTTATGTTTCTTGTTGTTAATCAGCTTAGCTGCTTCCAGCTACAGACACTGATGAATGTTTCAGAGGCACCTGATGGCACAAAGGTCAAGAGGAAGAAGATAAGCAAGTTGACAGGATTGCCTTTAGCTTCTTTTCCTGTTGAGGTGTCAGAACTAGAGACAGACTAAGGAAACCGGAGATGCTGTTTTTTATTTATTTCTAATGAGTTTTCTTGGCAGCTCTTTAAATAAAAGAAAAACCCTCCCTACAATGGCAAATAAAGTTTATTGCAATAGTGCAACTTACTACCAAGTTTTTGCACTAGTAATAGAAGAAATGTGTTTGGGGAGTGAGGGCTGCATGAGATGAGGGGAGGAACATTATTTGTGGTTTTCTGTGCCAGGCAACCTTCAGTAAGAATTGGGGTGGTGATTTATAAATTCCCTTTGTCTCACTTCCAACATTTGGACTGCAATGAATCCTGCTAAAACATTACATAAGCTGTGTCAGTTGAAAGAAGCTGGGCAAAATGTGGGTTGGCTTCCCAGACAGGGTACATTTGTAAACAGAACTGTGGAGATTCCTTGCAACAGAAGTGTCCTTAATGGAGGCAGTAGGCAAATTGTGCTTTAAGCCTTCAGCTCCCAGGAGTTTGTGTCTCTGGCAGATAAAACTTGTCTTCTCAACAGCTTGAGTAATCATTTCTGATGCAAATAGGTGACAAAAAGAAATTTCAGGTAACATGAACCTCTGGTGAAGTAAAAAGGAGTTTGACACTCAGGGTGGAGCAACAGGAAGAGCACTAGAGGAGCTGACACTTTTAATATTCACAGTTAAAATGTTTTGGGCCTATTTGATGCTGTTTGAAAGGAGGTTTTTTGTGGTTTTTTTTTTTTTGGTTGTTGTTGTTTTGTTTGTTTTTTTTTTTATTTTTTTTTTTTAAAGCTGTGCTCTGCAAGCGACATTGTTAAAGAGTCAGATTCTTATGGGGAAAAGAGACAAAATTATGTTTCTTTGTTACTCAGTCATGTACTGCTGCATTTTGAAGTGGGAAGGTCCTTGTAGCATATTTCTGAGTTAAGACATGTCCGTTAATTCCACAGTGCAAATCACCAGGATCCTTTTTACTTTTACCGGAACCATTAAAACATTTGTATAACTATCTTTATTCAACCTGAGGGATGGCCTGCAGAGCTGTGAAGGAGATATAAGTACAAGCACTTCCTTCTTGTTATCATTGACCAGTCAAACCAGTTCCGCTGAAGGGATTTGGCTTAGTAAGCAGTCCTGCTGCTCCTCATGGCATCCGTAGAAAGGGCTGTAGAGCTTTATATGTCTTCATTATAGGGTGAAGTCTCTTCTTAAATTAAATGAAGCTGTCAGGCTTCATTAGCTCCGGGTTTTCTTGTTATTATTCTAATGTAATTATCACTTTTCTTCAGTCAGCCTTCTGCTTGCCTACTTCCAAATAAACTCTTTCCATCTGGAGAGTATTTTGAGATAGGGAAGGTACAATGAAGTAGTGAAACTATTCTCAGCATTGTGTTCTTCCTCTCCTTTTCAACTACCTAGAATGCTATACAAGGAAATAGAAATAAACAAATACACAGCAACCATAAGAGGATCCTCTTCCCTCAAAAAAGATCATGCAAAGGAAGGCTGTTGAGTATCTGTCTAAGCACACGCAATGGGAGAAAGCATCATACATTGATATATAAGATCCCTGCAGTTCTTTGCTTCAAAAAAGCAGCATTAAGAACTGAGGAATCACCCCACTCTGCTCTCACATGACAAGACACGTTGCTTCAGCAGTAAGTAGTTCTTTGGCATAATGAAATACCTGCTGACTGCAGGGAGTAAGGAAGGCTCAGTCACGATGGGTACATCTATATGTGCATCCAAGCCCTCTGCACAGATTCCCAAGCTGACAAGGTGCTTTGCTCGGGCTAAGTAGCCCTGCTTCTCTCCTTACATATTCTCTGGTTATGCTAATTAGACTGAGCAGGGTGCTGCTGGTGAGAGTCCAACAAGTGTGTCTGTAGAGCCTGGCCCTGCAGTGTACCCTCCGAGTGCCTGAGCCTGCTTGGCACAAACCCCCGAGTCTGTGCCAGCGGCTGTGCAGCCAGCACAGGTACTGCCGGCAGTTTTACTGTACAAGCTGTCAAGCATCACTCAGCCTTGGGTGGCTTGCTGGGACTGCAGTGAAGGTACTAAGTGGTAGGGAAGATATTGAGCTGCTCATAGCCTGTAGCCTTGTTGCTCTCAGAAAAATCACATCCTGCTGGGTGTCTTCGGTCCTGTTCATTCTGTTGCATGTGAATGACTTTCCTGGTTCTGGAGGTGGTGCTCTGGAGCCTGAGGGAGTTGGGGGCATTGTGTGAGGGTCAGAAGTACCAAGGCAGACAACCAGAAATGGTGAAACTGAGGAATAAAAGTGTGAAAAACTTAGACTTTTCACCGTGTTTGTATGTGCAGGACTGACAGGAAAAAGGGCTGGCATGTTGAATTAGATCGTGAAACCTTGCTAATTAGCTGTTCTTTTCCCACTCCACCTCTCCCTTCTTCCTTCCCAGGTGGGGTTCTTGCAGAATGAAATGAATGCAGGAATAGGTGACTTCCATAATTTAGTATTTTAACATTCAATTCCAGCTAAGTTTTCTATCAAATATTTTTTCAAAGACTTACAGAAGACAGGTTTTAGAAGAAACAATCAAAGAAGACCTTGACAATCCCAAAATGAGTAGAAATAAAACTGTTTTCACTCATTATAGTAGAAGTGGCTTTTTACTCCCTGACTGTTCTTCCTCTGACTGGCACTTTCCTGGGAGATGCGGTTGAGAACAAATGCGTATGTATACACACATACACGTATGCCTATCTATATATACATTGATCTCAGTGAGCCTGGGAATGGAAAAGCAAGTGCAAAAACATATGCTGGGTTTGGCAAGTTGGTCCTTTTAGTTGCACAGTTTCCTGATTTACTTCGTTTAAAAGGTGCGTTAATGTTCTGTGTGTGATGTTCTGAAGTGTGATCAGAGCTTGGATCTCGTCAAAAGATGGATGTTCATGTTTCATTCCATCTTGTGAAATAGTAGCCCTCAAAATACCACGTCAAGCCGCGAATAAATAGCTGTGCTGGATTATTTTGGGGAGTTGCAGTTTCTAAGACAGTCAGTATGATCTCAATCATTAAGTGAGTAGAAAGTGTTTTGAAAAACTAGAAAGCACTTTGTTGACTGAAATGGCTGGGTCAGAGCTGAAAAGGAAGAGTTTGCTGTTTTAAAACATAGCAGACATTTTAGACATTCTTATCAGGATGCTTCAGTAACGCAGTTGTGTGAAAGACTGATAAGGGAATGTGCAATAGCAGCCCTCATCATTTAAAGTGCCCAAACTTGGCACATTCTGCGGCAATGTAAAATAGCAATAAATATAAATCTTGTGTTCTGGAATTCCCGGGTCTCCTTATTAGCAGATCAGTGTGTAAACACTGGCTCAGTGTGTCTAGTACTAGAGGGATGTGTTTTGTTCCTGCAAACGGATGTGTGCTGGCTCTGCACCCCCTGGCGCATGTATAAGACACAGTAGATTCAGAATGAGCTGTACTCCACATTTTCTAGAGGAAGTCTCTTTTGTATAAACCACACATGAAATCAGTGTGTACATAATTTTTCACTGCAGTGCAGGTATTTCACTAGTTTTAAATCATGACTTAGTTACTGGTTTCAGTCAAGCTGCCTATTAAGAGCTTGCCAGGAGCATCATAACAGGACAAGTCAATCAGAATTCCAGATTTAATGCTGCTCCTTGGTCAGGTTGAGACTGGCAGATTTCATTTTGCTCCCAGATCTGCACCAATTAAATGCATAAAAATGGTTTGAAGGAGCAGGAAGAGCTTTGTTCACTGAAATGACTGCACTGAAATTGGAAGTGGGAAGCAGCGGGAGGAAGAGCACTGCACTACCAGTGGCAGGAGATGAATGCCAGTGTTTGCAACCCATGGCCCCCATTCTGAAGACCTGAAGTAGCTGTTTTTTCTCTTACAAGCTTGAACCCTGAGCCTGCTTGTTAACTTCTGCATGCTTTTAAGCTGTCTGGCATGTCAGGGCTGCAGCCTTGAAGCAGTAGGGAATGGTGTTTATCCTTGGTCAAAGAGGGAAACCACCATGCCAATACAAACCCGCTTGTTTGATGAGACCAGTGCTAAAGGTAATATGTAAAGTACTGGTGACTGCTTCTTTGGGAAAGCAATTGGAAGTAGGATAAATGGTCCTTAATTTAATTATGATTGGTATTTTAAGGGTTATGACAATGTACTTAAGCTCAGTGAAGGCATTTCTATTTATATGTTCCTTCAGGACTTCAAAATGTTGTGAAGAGTGCAATAAACTTTGATTGTGGTTGTGCAAAGTTGGCATTATCAGTGTAGCTGAAACTGAAATTACACTCAGATGGGTTTGGTCTCAGTGCCTGTATTGTGCTGGAAAACCCAAGTGATTTGGTTTAGAAAAGATAAGATTTGTCATACTAAAGTGCCTCTTCTTGGTTCTATGGGGTTTTTTTTGTACTTTCCATTTCTGTTTTGGCGAGGATGGTGTGGGGGATGAGGAGTTGCAGATTGATGATTGTTTGTCTGTAAACCATCTTACTGGAACAGAGACTGTAGGAGGCTTTCTCATGGCTCTTAGTCAGACCACTGCCTTATCTAAACAGTGTGTGACCCTCCAAGATGCTACATGTGGCTCTAACCCAGCCTACCTGCCTGATCAGAATGGATATGGACATGTTTGTAGCAGAGTGAGAGGAACATTCTTTTGGGGAACTGTTCCCATGTGTTCTTAAGTCTTTCCTTTCTGACAGCGTCCTTTCACTTGATTTATTTTAATCCAGTTCAAAGGTGGTCCAGGAAGTATAATTTGATGCCTCAATAGAGGAGGTTACAAAATGAGGGCAAGGCTGTGTCCTGACATCACAACATGGTACTTCTTTTGACACTGCATTAATATGCAGTAACTTGTAGTGGTAGCAATGCAGCAACTCAAAACAAACACTGCAAAGCCTTTCATCTCACACAGTGGTTGTCACTAGAAATGCGATTGCCTATGAGGACCATCAGTCTTAAGACTAGTCATAGCAGCAGTGTGGGACAGTTTATGGAATACAGTTTGAGGCATTTCCTGCCCACGGATGTCAGACAGGCTGACAGCAGGTAGGAGACTGATGGCAGAGATCAAGACTTGCTGGGCATTACTTGACTCCAGTTTTATGGTGGAATAGGGAAGAAATTGTATCCTTGATCTTTACCTGAAAACAGTAAGAAAGGAGGAGATACAGAGAAAGATATGCAATTAGAGAAATAAACCAACTATTCATGCTGCACTTTCATATCACTTCTTGCAGTAAAAAGTTCATTCAATAATTCCTGTCTTCTTATTTTCTAATTGTTTTTAGATTCATCTTACAATGATAGGAACATTCCTCCCTTTGTAAGAATTAATTCTGATGTGAAGAATTCGAAACCTAAGGGATAAAATAAGAGACTTTTTTTTTAATAAATAAGGAATAATTTAAATTATTCTTGAGCAACTGCCAGTTACTTTATTCTTTTACATTGAAAGAGAACAAAGGAAAATGGTAGAAATTCAGCTCTGGTAAAGTTTGATTTTATAGTGTTATCCGTGGATGGATTTGAAGAGCAGAGGAAACATTATGGGTTTTTTAAGAGTGGGGGCTCCAGGAGTTTGAGAAGACACCCAATTAGAAAGCTGGAGTTTCAAATATTCTCTCTTGTTCAGTCTTCTTTGAGATACTCCTTTGGTTCTTAATTTAAGCACACAGTTTTGTCTTATGTTACCTTAATTTCATTAAATGCATCTACAATTTAAGTGCACTGAACCTGTTAAAGGCGGATCTTGCCTTTTGGACAGAGAATTGCATTTCATGGTTTTTATCATACCTTTATAATTTTTTTTCCTCTGTCCTGTCTGCAAATGGAATAGCTGGTGTTTAGATACTAATATATTAACTCCAGCAGCCCTTTCCTCCTGTGCAACCTGTGGTTTGGGATGATTCCACTGGTAAGGCACTGACATGCAGTCAGGAGACACAGTGGCAGAACCAGAAGGAATAGTTATCTGATGGGTGACTTGAGGCGTGTCATGACCAGTCAGTGCTGCAGCCATAAAATGCAGATAATTATACTGATATCACTCCTTCATAAAGCATTATGAAATGTTTTCATGAGTATTTCTGCTCAAGAGCCTGGGTGTTTTTAGTTTGGATTCCAAGGACATGAGGTGTGCATGGTGGTGATGATTGCCCACCCCCATTTCCCCCCTCCCCTCCCCATAACACTGTCTTGGCTAATTCCCACCAATCCTGCAGGAAGCAAAATCTCAAAGACAATTAAATTCCTACAATTATTTTTGTTGTTGTAGCTAAATTCAACAGGCAGGGGAGGTGAGAGGCATGAGCTGCTGTTGACACTGAGAGGAAAGAGACAGCCAAGCTCTGCCCTTGGTAGCTCTTCTTGATGGTGACTGGCAGTGAGTCCCAACTCTGCATCTGGAGGACCTGACGCACCTTGCCCAGGTGCCAGGCCAGCATGGCAGGATGGGGAGCAAGGCTGGGCTGTTGAAGGACACCAGAGCAAAAATGGTGCAGAGATGAATAAATTCAGAGGGAAGGCAGAGCTCAAATCCTACTCTCTGTTCTTTGGGATGTGTTGTTAGAAGGGCTCTGGCTGAATTTTCCATTCAAAATCCTGGAGATGTTTTTGTTTCTGGCTGCTTGAAACATGATTTTCACATGTTCCTGGGATGTTTTCACTCTTCTGTACAATGCTGGGTTCCTCTGCCACAAGGAGCTCTGAATCTTTCTGGATTCTTTTGGAACCTCTGGCAAAGCTCTTGTTCTCTGTCCCCTTCCTGCTGCTCAAATTTAGCTTCTGCAGTGAATGCAAATTGAGAGCTGCCCTCTTTCCTTGTAGCTGTGAGCTTCTCCCCACGTATACCAAGTGCAAGAGCCTTCCTGTTCTCATGAAAAAATTCTCTTTTTGTCATCAATATGCATATTTAATGTCTGGCAGGCCCTGTTTTCAGTAACTGCTTTCTCCCTTGCACAGTTCTGTATGTGCCTCTAGAGCACTGGCCTTTTTCTGCACAAGCCCTCTCACATACTTGGCACAGCACTCTGGTTTTGTATTGTTCTGTACATTGGAGGCAGCTACATGGCAATAGTAAATTCACAGG
Source organism: Camarhynchus parvulus (assembly GCF_901933205.1). Lineage (NCBI taxonomy): Eukaryota > Metazoa > Chordata > Aves > Passeriformes > Thraupidae > Camarhynchus > Camarhynchus parvulus. Next base: position 63,398,265 of record NC_044572.1, on the reverse strand, counting down.
GATGCAAATTTATTCTCTCGTTTAGTAACTCTGTGGGGCACATGTTTATCTTGTACGCTTGAGTGCTGTTTTTAAATAATACTGTATATACAATAGATAGATTTAAAGTTGACTAACCAAGAAAACATCCTCAAGGCTGAAAGAATAAATGTGAAAGATATGCAAGAGTTGTAGGCTGGTTTTTAGCTCTGCTTTGTGTCTGGCAGGCTGACATACATGGCTGCAGCAGTTAGATGTCTCATTTATGCACCCAGATAAAGCCAGGGGAGTTTGAAGCAATCAGATTAATCTTGTGTCCTGGAAGAACAAGTTTATCCTTTGTAAGAGAGATTTCCAGATTGTTTGTATTCTGTTTTTGTTTTTTTTTTTAAACAAGGAATGTTTGCAGAGGCATCCTTTCACTGGATAGGGGTGACAGGTAAGCAAGTAGCCAACTGACCACAGGCTCTGTGGCTTCTACAAAGGCAATTATAGGAAGACCAAGACTCTTAAGCTACCTTCATTCAGATCAGTTGTTTTCAACAATGTTAGTTTAGGTAGGTTAAGAGTTCGGTTGCTTTGAAATGGAGAAGCCGTGACCAGGAAGGAACATGATTGGAAAAGCATCAGTCATGGAAAAATAACAGTAGCCTAAAGTCAGCTTTCAAGTCCCCAAGTCTTTTTATTGACTTGATGGACTTAAGGCTATGCTTTCAGTAAAGAAAGTCAAGATCAGACATGTCTCTGAAATAATTTTCAGGGGTTATTTAAATGTAACATACTTCTTAGCTATTTTAATAAGAATCTCTTGAGTTGAACATACTATTACTGCTGTGGCTTTAGAAGTCAAAGCCCATTTTGGCTGGGCATTTGAGTACATAAGTGTAACAAAAGGATGCTCCAAACAAAAGAAGTCATAATGTGCACATTTATGTTTGCGTGGAGAATGGAGGTTTCAGACAATGTGCACCTTGGCTTCCAAATCCACCTATCTTTGCAGTCATTTTGGATGATAGTGGATATAGCCTGGGCTGTTGTACAGTGAACAGACTAATTAGTCCAGAAAGGACACCTCTAACTTCTGGTTGAAAATCCCATCTTTGAATCAAAGGGAATTTACAGCCTGCAAATAGTGTCTGAATCTGTTTCAGATTTTTGTCTATTAGCTTGTCTGTTATTATTTTTGCTTTATGTTCATGTACCTCCTGTTTGCATTGAAGCAAGAGGTGCAGAACACCTATTTATGTGCTTCATGCCATGTCTGTTTTCCTGACAGGGTGGGACAGGTCACTGCAACGCATTTTTAAGGCGTTTGCCTTATTAAGTTCCCAGTGTCCAGACCTCATGGTTTCCTCCACTTCCCTCAAGGACTTGTTAACAAGTCTTATAACATTCAGCCTAATTTTCACTTTTTAAAAATTCCCTTAAGTTGCCCAAGATACTATCTTACATAATTCTGTCTAACTCACTTGTGATGTTGGCTATAACACTAGGGATGGAATCAGCAGTAAGTGGATATACTGGTAATTGACTGTTCCTTCAGTGTATGCTTGGAGATTCTCTAGAGAAGCTGCCCACATGATATGTCAAACCCAAAAGCAGAGAAAATGTGCTCTGGACAGGCACTGACACTCTGAGATGTTTGGGTTTATCTGAAGCAGTGTGACTGAGCCTTTTTTGTATTGGCTGATTGAAGTGGTGTTGCTGCACTTCAGATTTTCTGAAGGACTCATTTCATCACTCTGCCTTTAATTTCCTTCTACTGCTCTCAGTTCTTTCCTATTTTACTGTCAGTCCTATATGCTCTCGCAACACTTAGTTTTCATTTCTTCCTTTTTATTTCCACAGTAGATGGTGTAGTCACATCCCACATGGCTCTGCCATCTGGAACAGCTTCCCTGACTCACATTTCTTTCAAGTTTCAACTTTATCCTTGGCCTCTATGTGATAATCTGCCTTCTAATAAAACAATCACATCTTATGCCCAGAGGCTTTCAGTTCTTCTCTGTTCAGTTTCCTTCCTCAAGACATGTAGCTCTTACCTACCCTTTGATACACAACGTAAATTGCAATCTGTACTTACTAGACATGAAAGACCTATTTTAGAGACACCTAATACATAGTTGTGTCTAGTTTTTGTTCAGGACAGCACTTCAGGGCACACTTACCTTTTTAACACCCTCTTGTCTTTTTGACTGTAGTTGGTTTGACTGATTGAAAGTTAGGTACATGTGTAAGGACTGTGGGTATGATAAAGCCTCAATGGTGAAGCATGGTTTTTTGATTTTCATTTTTTAAAAAAATCAACTAAAGCATGTTGCATAGTCTGAAAATAAAAAAAGATTCAACAGAGAAGATTTCAAATCTGATACTACATTTCCTTAAGTCTCATCTTGAAAACATCAAACATGCTGTAAAATCAAACAAAAATACACTTTTGAGACTGTTGACTCAAAACATTTTCTGCTGCACACCAAGATTTTCAGTAGTTGATATAGTATGCAGCTTTTCTAAATTAAGGAAGTCTCATACTTTGTGGAATTCCGTAGTACAACTGCTGAACTGCAATACCTGCATAAACAATGGCTGTTAGTTTATTGAGTGGGTGCACACAACTTGCAGTGCTACTGCTTTTCACCTAGTGGCTCCCTTAAAGCTTCCATGGGATGAGGGGCAGATACAGCTAACAGCAGCAGTGCCTGGGCACCACACAGTCCTGCCTTTATCAGCAGTACATTCACTGACAGGAATTGCTGTAGGAGCAGTGGAGGGGCTCAGCTGTGTGTTTTTGAGCACTGGATGTGGTCTATCTCAGACTCACTGTGAGTTCATGGAAGATCTGCTCAAACTTCTGTTTCAGGCTGTAAGGCTTGGGTGTGGGGCACTGCAGCCAGATAACTGCTCACTTCTGAAATAAACAAAAGCTCGCTTACAGGGTTCTACCCATTTTCCTTCCCCCTTTCTCACTATTTCTTACTTCTTTCTAGACAGAAGGTCTGTCCAGAGAGGACACACAGGAACAGCATCCTTCCTAATCCATAAAAAGCGAGGAACAGGGAACAATGCCTGGCTTAACAATGGCTCTTTAAAGGAATTACAGTCCAGCCAACATTGAAATTGGTTGTCCTTGGGGGGAATGCCTCACCTTCAGCGTGTCTCCCACCAAAACCAAGAAGGGGAAATGCATTCCTGCTCATCCCTAGGAGTAAAGCTGCCCTGGAGTGTCTAAGTTGCACCTTAGGAAGTCACAAAGTAAAGTGGCTTGGGCTGCTCTTGCAGCCCACAAAAGCAAAGCTACCAATTAATTTATTATGGAAACCTGCATGGTGTCACCATGGCCTAGCTTTGGGCAAATCACTACAAGGAAGAGAGTAGTAGCATAGCCTGCAGTGTTTTTCTAGGCTTCTCAAGGGGTTTCTGTTTGTTTTTATTTGGTTTGGGTTTTTTCACTTGGTTTGCTGTCCCTACCTAAGCATACAGCTCCAGTTCTTGCTGTTTCAACAATCCTCTCCTTGCTCTGGATCACTGGGAAGTTATGCAGCAACTTCTCATTTGATTCTGGAGTGATGACACTGGCAGTGTTGTAACATGAGAATGTTTTTGAAGCCTGAGTGTGGGCATGATTGTCAAAGTTGAGGGGTTTTAGTGTAGAATTTGAACCACACTGATTCATTTATGAGAGATTTGCGTTGTCCTCCATAAAATGAGGAAAGTAACCAAAGACTGTGTGGTGCTTAGTTCCTTGTGAATTATGGGGATAGCACAGCCAAAAGTCCTTCTAAAATGCATTGGGTTTGTGCCTTTCATATAGTCCCCTGTCCAGACTTGCATGAATCTGTATTTTCTTACCTCTCTTAAATACTCAGTAGATGTGAAAAACCTTCCTGTGTGTGGCAGTGGAAATACCAGTGCAAGTGAAAAAGATTCATATGTTCCTTTTCCCATTCATCACAGTTCTTGGAGATTTTTGTGGGAAATTCACCCCTGAGGACCAAACTAAAGCTAGATTATGGGATTAAGCCAACCTGAGGCACTGTTTTGGGGAATTTCTGAAAAGTCTGTTGTTCCCAGTGAAATCTCTTTTTTACTCTGCTTCCCATTTTGCAGAAAGCATATTCCTCACACCAGTGATGCCACGCTCGTCAGTTCAGCAAATGTTTCCTTGGCATTGCACTTACTGTTTTTGAACCATGAAATGCTTTTAGGTAAAGTTATCATAATATAAACTGAAAATTGACAGGCTGAATAGTTGTGGTTAGTATGTGCTATAGTGGTGATGACATGGGAAAATATGTTGTTTTTCTCCAGATGACTGTTTGAGGTTAGTTCTAGACCATTTTTTTCATGATGTGCCAGCTAAAATTAAGAGAGCATGGCTTTGAAGTAAGCAGGTTAATTTGATTTTTTTTTTTTAACCTGATAAAGGCCTGTTGTCAAACAATAGATGTTGTTGTTATTTTGGGAATTAAAAAGAACAGAACCAGCCAGTAATAGGAGTAAAAGGCTAAAAGGACTAAATTCCCCCTTCCAAGATGTTTGTCTCGCTGCATAATCTAACCAAAGGTGTCTCACTCACAGCTCTGGCAAAGGCACTGTGTGGCCTGGAGGGCAAAAATTGACAGAGTTCAGAAGCCTCTTCTTTAGCAGAATGTGGCAGTGTGAAGGGGGATGGGTAGCAGCGAGCAAAGCTGGTGCTTTCTGCTGGTGGCAGGAGCAGCTTTTCACAGACCTGTTCCTTATGTACCCTTCTGGTATTAACAGCTAGAGTGGTGCAGCATCCTGCCAGGATGGCAGCTCAGCCACGGGGGGCACCTTGCACACTTCATCAGGGTGGGACAATCTACACACACCACAAGATGTCACAGTGCTGAGTCAAGCAGGCAGTGCTCTAAAGGACTACAGAAATATGTGCCCTGTTCATAAGATAGAAGCAAAAAAAGGAGCCATTAGACAGGAGGGGAATGTTTGATGTCTTCATATCTAATGAGAAAAACAAAGGTGACTCAAATGTCACTTTCTTCCCAGACAGAAGTCTTTTTGGTGTGGGCTGCCAGTTTGTTTCAGGAGTGATATGCAAAATACACTGAATTTGTGTGTGGCTAAACCAGAGAGTCTTTTTCTTTCATCTGCCTCCATGTCACTTTGTGCTGCAAGGTTGAAGCTGCATGTAAAAAGCTTGACATATTTAATTGAACCCTGAAACAGCTCCAATGAACTTCAGCAGAAAGAGAAGCAGAGGAAAGTAGAAGGTTAGCAGAAGACTCATTAACCAAACTCACATTTTGAAATAGGCTCCTGCAGTTCTGGAGAAGACTTAACTCCATCTGCTACACCAGTGTGTGAGTTTGGTTTAAATTTGCTCCAGGGTCTTTGTAGTGTTTGGGCACAGAGGGACAAGTTAGCTGTGGAGGAGCAGCAGCCTTAAAGGTGAGTGTTCTTGCTTTCACCCCAGCTGAAATGCAGACCTAAAAGAGGGCTGTTAGGACAGTCCGCTCAAGTGAATGTTTTTCTGATGTTTCTATTTTTTCTTTGCTTGTGTGGGCTAATCTCAGCTCTTTTTGGGGTGTGAGGAAGACTGGGGAGCTGAGCGTGCTTGCTGACATCTCTGCCCCTGAGCTCAGGAGCCTCTGAGGCTTCTTGAAAGTTAGACCGTGCTGACTTTTGTGTGGTGCCCTTTAGCCCCAGCAAACACTAAGAGCATACAGTATGGAAGCCTTGTTTCTAAAACATTGCCAAAGAGCCAGAGGAAGAGATGGTCTTCTGATAGTCTTCTAATGACTCCTGAAGGCACCATTCCCTTTCTCAGCAATTCTTTTTTCACTCCTTTGTGTACTTAGTACTGGCCAGTACTCTGAGTAGTTTAATTTTAAGGCCCAACTCAGAAAAGTTTCTATTTTCCCTACTTCTGATGAAATATTGTAAAATATTTGAATTTGTTTCAGTTAACATGATGATAGCATGTTGATTAATATGATAGTATAGTTGTTCAATGAGGTTAAGCATATAGAATATAAATAAAAAGGCCAACTTAGACAAGGATAATCAGTTGTTATGATTGTCCAAATGGTGACCTTTCAGGCTTGGCATTTGTACATCCAGAAATGAAGACAGGTGGAACAGCTAGCTGCTTCTCTGAGGCAGATATCCTTCAAAGGGTATTTCAAAGTTCACTGCAATGAAAAAATGTGTTGTTGCACATTGTGCATCTAAAATAAGAGGTGAGATTTTGGCAATTCCCTGCATCAGTTACTGACATGTATCTTTTTTCTTTTCTGAGGCCTTTTACCCCGTGTGGGATTTTTTTTTTCATTCGTTGGATGAGGATCTGTTTATAAAATAGAAGCAAGCAAACACAGCAGTAGAGAAAAGGGCTTGCTTGGGTTGATGTGTTTAATAGTAAAAACCAAAGTGACTCAACAGTTGCCTTCTTCAAAAATAGGAATGTTTTTGGTGAGTGCTGCTCATGCATGGTAGGATGTGGTGGCTTAAGGCACCTACATCACTTGTGCCTTTTATTTCCATGGCCTTGCTCCCTGTCTTGAGGGCAAACACTTGCATAACAGTTTGGGCAAACCACTACCCAGGGACGGGGCCTTTTCCTTGAAATTATGCTGGGAGGAAATTCACGCACACGCCGTGGGATGCTGAGCACAGTGGGATTCCGATCCTGACTGGGGCCTCTGGGCACACTGCTGTCATAACTTTTAAGTAATAATAATACTGTAAAAAGTTAAATAAATGTGTCAAGTTAATTTTATGCTCCCCCCACCCTCAGGCAAATTAGCATAAATTGAATTTTCTAATAATTAGTCCAAGGAGTTATCACCGAATAGATATACCTGGTTTCTGTGAATTGTGTTAATATATGGATGACAGATTCTGCAAGGAGCAGAAAGGCTCCCAGATTGACCTGTCAGGATCAGCTCCAGTTGTACAGATACTGTATGACTTCATTTGCCATTAATTGGGTTAGTTATAGGCTACATGTATATTGCCATACAGTTCAGATTTTGGTCACTTACATTTACAGCCTTACAAAATAATACACTGAACTGTGTGCACTGGGCTTGTTAAACTGTTGTAATAAAGCATTTTACAATTCCAGGCGGCCCTTCCCAAACGTATTGTAGAGCCTATTAACAAACACCTGTCAAGTTCAATTGAAATGTCTGAGTGGTCTGATCTACAGCGTCTGCTGCCGTGCCAGAGAAAGCAGGGCTTGCACAGCACCAGCCATGCCGAGCAGTGTGTCCAGAGATGAGGTATTTGGGAGCTCAGAAGAGGGGATTCAAGGAGTTCTTGGCTTGCCTTTCAACGTGGTGGATTTTGGTAGTAAGTAGTGAAGAAAAAAGAAGGAAAAAATAGGTCTGTGTAAGGCAAGGAACCTCTCTGTTCCCTGTCACTTGGCTGTGACATCAGTCTCAGAGCATTTCAAGCTCTTCATTCTCTTGCTTTTTTCTCCATTTTTTCAAGTGAGGATACAGAAGTGTAAACAGATCTTTTTCTCTGCTGCTGACTTTAATGAGGGCTGGCCCCTGCTACATGTGTGAAAATTTCTTGGCTAGGAAGAATCTAATGATCGCTGTACCGTAGCTTTGGAGATAAAGTCCAAACTCCCTATTTGCTTCTCTTGACAGAGAGTGCTACTTACATGCTTTTACTTCCAGAGACTGAGCTTACAAAAGAGGAGAGAGGGAAAATTAGCCCAATAGCATGTCAGAAATGTTTGTGGATAGTTTGTTTTGTGTTTGGGGATTTTTTTCCTTCCCTCTCTTTTTTTTTTTTTTTTAATCATGAACGCAGAATCCAAGGAGGCTCAGCAATCAGCATGTTTGAATGCCAGCCAAGACACTAAACTGGCAGCCATCCATTCTGATATCAGTGTGAGGGAAATGTGTACTCAGTAACTGGATTCAGGCCCTTCATAGTTTGCAAGCAAATAGTTCTGCTTTTGCAGATCAGATAAAAAGCAGAAAAAGCTGTGCAGCTCTCACATGTAAGAGAGAAAGAGAGTCTGCACTTCTGAAAAGGGGCGTTAACATTTCTGTGTCCCAGTCAAAGTTCTGTGCCGTATGTCATTAAGTTGAAGGCTATGTTCCATTTCCAAAAGGCATTTCATTATCTCTTTTAATGTTTTAACCACTAAGTCTGCCTTGCATAAAAGCTGTGAGTACATCACACTGGCAATAAGCTGTAGGAAAGTGAAGTAAATTGGCATTTTGCAGTAAAGGTTGTACAAGCCCAATGGAAAGCTATGCAAATCAGCTATGATACAGCCAAATTTGCATTTCGTCTTGGGTTTAGTGATGATATGCACAGCATGACTTTGGCAGGCTTGCCTCTTGGGATGATGCATGCACTGGTGGAGTGACCCTGTAGGGTCAATTTAACAAGCGTAACGTTGTGATTTTCCATGCAGTTTCTTCGAACCACCGAATAATGTGCAGCAATAAATAGTGTCAGAGGAAATCGATTTTTAAGAGTAAATGCATTCAGTAGGAGGAAAAAGTGTTATACAAATCTTTTGCTTTGCCAAAAGAACATTAGCAGTTTTGTTTGGTGCTGCTCAGCTTTCCAGAGTAACTCCCTTCTGCTGTCTTACTTCATTCTTTGTTACTCTTTGCTTGAGGAAATGTCAGGACTTGGAGGTGACACAGAGTTCTTGTGCTCAGATCATTAGAGCAATATACGGGGGAGGGCAGCATGCTGCAGGCAGCTTATGGTGCAGTTCCACAGCCTTTGAGTTCATTGAACCAATAGCAGTTCTTAGGACCTGTTGTTCTGCCCAGCTGAGAAGGAAGGTGGGAGCATACTTGAGGTTTCTGGTGATATTAAAGCTATTCTAGGGAGGACAGCGTGCAAACAGACTCTTGGTGCCCTTTGCAGCCTGTTTTATGTTGGGAGAGACATGCATGCTTTTTAGGTGTTGCTATAAGGTACCTCTGAAATTGCCTTACCTGCCTTTTTACTTATGTAAGTTTTAGTTCACTTCAGGAATTCTTTTCATATGTCAAATTGAAAAAAACAACTAAAACCCTAAATGAAATTAATTGGAATTTTTTGGCACTGGCCTTCCCCTGCTGCATGCTCTCTCCTGCCACCTATTTGGACATAAACTTTATCTATTTTCTGCTATGAAACTGGACCAAATTTAAAATTCTGTTACTTGTTACAAGAGTGAATTTGCAGCAGCATCCCTTCCTGGTTCTTTGGAGCTGTCTGACAGCTCCATCCTGAGGGGTGCTGGGCACCCAAAAGAAGTGCAGGGTGTTTTAATTTCCTGTGTCATGACCCTGCATCCCTTGAAGTGAATGAAATGTCAGCCTTTAACCTGCAGTAGGGTTTGGCCTGGAGTCCTACCAGGGCTGCTCAGGAGAAGCCTGATAGGAATATCTCTCTGTAAGGCAGCATTTAAGCAGCATTTCTTGGTAGGGCAGGGCTTGAGCTGGAGTTTGGTGTGTTTTGGTCAAACACCTGGTAAAAAGCTGTCCCTAATTCAAGCACAACATTAAGTACTCTCTTCCTGTGACCTCAGTGCTCTGTTAGTTTGTCTTTCAGAAGCAGAAGGGAGTTTGGCTGCTTGCAAATAAAGTCTGCCAAAAAAAAACCAAAAAAAAAACAACCCTAAAAAAACCACCAACCAAAAACCCAGCAGCCCAGAAACCATCTTCTTTTTGTCTTTTTTCCCTTGGCTTCTCTATAAATAGTCAAAACATTTTTCAGATCAAGTTTAGTTAATGTTTTGCAATGGTGAGTGAACACCGTGATGCTCCAATATGTTTCATGCTCCTGAATCTCCTAAGATTCTTCAGTGCAATTTAATTTATATTTTTAAATGAAAGGAAGAAAGAGTGCTGTGAAGTCCTGTCTGAATTTTGTCATTGACTTCATTCAGAGTCCTTTGAGGGCATTTGGGAACAGTTTGGCTACATTGGATACGCATTGAAAGTTTTCTTTTCTTATCCTTAGCATACAGACCATCACATTCTTGAACCTAGTGCTGCTTTTGCTGTCCACATGCAAGAAATTATGTGAACATCTGTGTAAGTTGTAACACAGAAGAAGGCGAATTCTTGGTAGCAGAGCCCTTTCATACCCCTGTCTGCAGAGGGTCTGTGTGCAACCATCTCCCTTGTTCTTGCACCATGCACTCTGAATTTCATGTTCCACTACTTCACTACTAACAACTAGTAGGGGTTTATCTTGTTGGTTTTATGTCTGGGTTTGTTTTTTTTTTTTTATCTCTCCCCTGTTTTTTCGAGCAGCAAATGTATAGTTTCATTTTGGCAGCTGGTTTTATCAAGCAAATGGTATCGGACTCGTGTGGGATTTTGTGAGTCATTAGCAGAAATACTACAGTGGGTGGGCTAACCCCTTCAAAGAGTGTTTCCGGGGTGGTAAGGTGCAGGGAAAATTGGGTCATGCCTGTGATTCTTTTTGCATCTCTGCAAGGGTGATATCTTTGTTCCATTGGCAGCTCTCTGCTGTTTGTTACTGACACTAGGAGGAAGAAAGGTGGTGCTGCTCAGTCTCCCTGTAACAGAGCGTTTCTCACGGCTATTCCCTGTGTGAGAGGATACTGCAGCACCAAACACACGTCTTTTGGTTGCAGGGCTATGTGACACAAGCCTGTGGTGTGAGAAGCCAGGGCAGCAACAGAAGCACCCAGAAGAGCGCACTTAGGTGTCTATGCTTTAGGTGTCAAGGCTTTCAAATCAGCTTCACTGGCTGGGTTTATTTCAGTTGCAGATATCAATGCTTCTTCCAAAAGTATTACTGCCTCTCCATCTACAAAATGCAAACCTGTTTCCATCCCAAACCTTGTTGGAGAATGCTTACCTTAGAGTAAGTGCTGTCCCCTCACTTTCAGTGGCAGAGCCCAGCCCTGTGTATCTGGGCTGTCACCATCAGCCTGGTCTCACAGGAGCAGCACATCTTCCCAGGAACAGCCCATGAGTGGAGACACTTTTGGTCTCATTATGTGTGCAGATTTCTCATCAAGGAAACCATTCAGGAATAAAGTGCCAGACTTTTTCAGAGTCCTGCTGCCTTCCTAACAGAATTACAGGTCTTCAGAGGCCAGCACCAGGAGCTGCAGCTCTGAGCCTGTGCTGCCAGGGCCCAGAGCACATGGGTTTGCATTAGCACATCCCACTGCCAACGTGTTTTCTCTCTGACAAGGAACTGAGGAGGTCTGCACATGTTTGATTTTGTGTGCTTCATCCAAAGTTTAGCAGAGAAATTTCTTACCAGATGCACATTTGTGTTCGGTAGGGGTTTTCCTGTTAGGTCCTAGAGTATCATCCTGTCCTGTGCAGTAAAAAAAATATTTATCTTTCCAAGAGACAGTCTTAAGAGACAATGTGAGAAGAATAATGAAATTGGAGAGGGGTTGAAAGGGAGGAGCAGCAGAGACCTCTCTCCTTCCGGTGTCCAGTTAATGCTTCTGTGTAGTGCAGTGCTCTGACACACAGCAAAAACCTGCTTTGATGAGTGATAGCCTGTTGGGCCTATTGCTCTCCTAAGCATAATTCATGACAAATAAATATGTGATGGCCTTCTCTGGTTCTTCCTATTGCTTGGCTGCTCTTCCTGTTTCCTCCGTTTGGGAATGTCAAAGAAAAATGAGTTGTGTTGTTATTTCAGGCCAGCTCCTGAAGCCTGGAGGAGCCATAGGAGGAGCAGGGTGTGTGTATGTGGCTGCTCTCCTGCCTTTCCTATGTGAATCCAAAGTGCAGCATTCTCCTTGAAATTCACCCAGGTGGGTGCTGCCAGCCCCTCAGCTGGTCTCTCTGGACAGAGCTGCTCTGAAGGCTGCAGAGCTGTAAGGAGCATTGTAAGGATTAGTGAGCTGGGTCTCAGTGGTAGAGATGAGCCAGGGCAGAGCACTCAGAGGCCAGCATCTCAGCTGCCTCCTCCTGAGCAAGGTGGGCCACCTACAGCCCTTTGTCTGACATGTGTGCATGCCCGTAAAGAGCTTATGTGATAAGGTTGCAAAGTATCTAATTGTGCTGTACTGCTATCCCCACAAAGCATAACAGCTGTAGCTGTAGGTCCAGACTGAACTAAGGGAAGGAGACATCCCTGGTGGTGAGATGGATTCTCCCCTCCACACTTGCGCAGACATCATTCCATGCACAAATCTCCCCTGTGCATCATGTCAAGCAGCTGCTTGGTGTATCAGAGGAAGACCAGACTCTCTTACCCCTACGCCACCCTTGTAGCCCCTTGATGCTTCTGGCAGGTCATTCGTGCTGTGGGAAGGGCAGGGTGGGAGTGCAAGGCAGATCCTGTTGCAGAGTGCAGAGGGAGCATGGTAGATCCCCTTTGTACCCAGCTCCAGTCCTGCATGCAGGAGGAGGCACAGAAGGAGCATCTCCTTGGTGTGCTGCTGGAGCTTGATGGCTTTGGCTGCTTCCCCAGCTTAGGCTTCTCTGCGGCTGCACCCGGCGGCAGTGCCTGGGCAATAGTTGTGGCATCTCTGCCCTGCCTTGATGTGAATGGCAGCAAGATGTGGCTGCTGTTGATGGCTGGGGGCAACAGCTGCCAGTCTGCAAAGATTAAAAACATTTTCAGTGAGCAGCTGGAGCAGGTGTGGGGATTAGCCTGCCATGGCATGGCCACAACATGAGCTTGGCTGCAGCCTGCTGGGGCTCCTGTGGGTGAGGAGGAGGCGGTTATTGCCTGCATGCTGTGCCTACAATTTGGGAACAGTGTTTGCAAACTGGAGATCAATGGGATAAGTCCTCCAGTGCCATCCCAGTTGTGGAGAGCTTGCACACTGAGGCCTGGGGCAGCACCAGCTCTGGGAATGTGGTGTGGCAGAGAGGTGGTGGCCACGTGGTCACTGTGAGAGAAGTTGTGAAATGACAGCAATGATAACAGCAATGATAACAGCAAATTGCAGCTTCTTCAGGATGCTGGAGGCAGGGCTGGGCCAAGTGTCACCCTGGTCATGACAGAAACAAGACCTTTGTGGAGTACCGTCCTATCCCTTGTGATGTGAGGCTCATGTAGAACTCCCATAAATGTATTTCCCCAGGCATATTTCCTTCCCCTTTCCCTTCCCACCTAGAGATTGAATCTACTTGGAATCTGAGGCTTTTTTTTAGAAAATAAAATACTAACAGTAATAATGATGATTTTTTAAATTTGTTCTGAGGATTTTGTGCCTTTGGTGGCTCAGTTCAGGATACAGGACAGTGTCTGAAACTGTGGATTCAGTTGTGGCAGTATGAGCCTTTCCCCCTCACAGGTACAGACTAATTGCATGGTGTGTTTGTATTGTAGACCTGGTTTGTGCCATTTTTTTCTAATCCAAAGCAAAGATGTGATCCTGCATGCTCATAAGGAAGGCCCACACATGCATACACCTTACCTGGCATGTCCTGAATAGAAACAGGACAGCCCCAGAGCAGTGAGTCTCTTCACTGAGTCCAACTCTGCTCTGGAGCCAGGAACTTCTCTGCTCAGCCTCGGGGAGAACATCTCTGCTCTTACAGCAAAGCATTCCTGGTCCCTGATGGAGAACAGCATTTTATGTTTATGCAGACGTGTGTTATCATGTTGCCTTTTGAGTCAGTGCCCTGTTGTAGGGTGGAATATTGCTGCCATGTTTGAATATTATTCTTAACAGGATAGTCAGTTGCTTCGTGCTCAGATGCACAAATGCACATGTGAAAGATTTGCAGAGGCAGGTGGTAGCCTGTATTTTTCTTCTGTTTGCAGTTTTTAAATAAAAAAGAAATCTTTTCATGTTCTACACTGTCAAGAATGTGGGTGTCTGGCTGAATGAAAGAAAAATAAAATAAACTTGCATAATAATTACACTACTAAATGTGCAATTTCCCTAAACTGTTAGCATAAATACAACTACTTTGAGGGGTTGGTTTGCTTGGTTGCTTATCTGAGGAAGAGGAGCAGCTTTTGAAGAAAGTTTCCCAGAATGTCTTTCCTTACTATAATTATGCTAATTACTAGCAATGTGCATACTCCAGTTACAGCATGAAGTGCTACTCTCTGACAAAATCAGATGTGCTTTCTTTTACATCACGTCATGTGTCAAGTATGGAATAAGACTCCAAAGGCCTTGAGATTATCTGCGTGTGGGGTTTTTTATATTATTTATTTAATAAGACTACTTTTTTTCTTTTTCAGCATTTTAGAAGTTGACTGCCTAGAGGTAGGCACCTGGATTTATGTTAGGGACTGAAGCAGGCGGGATGGCTTTCAAAGGTCCTGCATACCTGCAGCTCTCAGAATTAATTAAAGGCAGATGTTCTTTTTGGCAAGTTTGACAGAAATAAGTAGGAGATGCTGGGCTTGTGTTTGAAACACTGGCAGCCCATTCAGGTGCCTAAAGATGGAGTTAGGCAGTTAAATCTAGGCACCCAAGTAGGAAAGGTTTTGGCCCTGTAATCATAACAATCTCTGTCCCCTCTGTCCTGAAGTGCTGGAGCAGAGACTGATCCGAGAAGCCGGAGGTTGGTACGTGGGAGTGAGCGGGGACAAAGTCTGTGTCTGCTGCCGTGGAAGCGAGCTCGGCTGCCTGCCTTGTAGCACATGCAAATGAGGGTCAGATGGCTTGACAGTTGGTTATGAAACTAAATAGAAATTATGCAAAATGGGATTGATTTTGCACATATTTTTAGGTTTTGTCTTTTAGGAGCTCGAATCTTTAATTAAAATACCAAAGACAAGAAAAAAAAACATAGTACAGGCAGCAACTGTTATGTTTCACATATATACTGGATGTAAAGTAATAGCCTGCTATGCTCTTTTTAGGGATCATTTTATCCCATTGCAACTGAGAATATGAAGCCATCTTACAACTTGCCAGAAGTGACACCTGCTTTCATACTTCTCAATAATTACTTTAGCTTTGACAGAAAGTACTTGGCAGGGTGCATACAAATTATGACTTGCTTCAGGGTACAAATAATGTCATAATGACTTTAAGAGTTTCTCTTTATGCTCAGGATATTTGCATGTACATGTTTTGTTGATATGAAACAAGTGAGTAGAGCAGAGTTTTGTGTGTCTTCTTAATGTGTATTGGATAGTGTAAGCCTACAAATAGACTAAAAAAGGGAAATAGGTTTTCAGTGGCTATTTGAGCATGTTTGGGTTTTTGGCTTTTGTTTTGCAACTCTCTGTTATAAAAATGCCCTAGGCAAGTGCAAGAAATAAAGTGACTTCTAATGCTAGATACTCACTCTAATTGTCTTACTAGAGGAAAGAACTTGCCTGCAGGTAAGTGGCATCAATCTACAAAGACTTCTCTCCCTCTTCCCTGCCTTGTAGTCAATGAATGTTCATTTTAAAGTGCATTTGAATGTCATATGCACTCTTTTACCCATTTTTCTTCTCTTCTTGCTGCAATTAAGTAGAACTTAATATCACATGAAATCACATCTGAACAAAAATCAAGATCTTTATTTTATATCTCCCCAAAACTATAGCTAAAAAGTTAACCATCTGCAATGGTTGGTAGTTACTGAATAGCCTTTAAAGTATTCAGTGTTAAAATGCTTTAATATGTTCTATATAAAAATCCATTTTGGGAGAAGGTAGCAGATACACAGAGGTCAGTGATATACTTGCCCAAAATCAGCCCAGGATATCTGGTGGAGCACAGGTGCGCTTCCTCATCAGGGTGGCAGGAGAAGGAAATTATGTCTTCTCTTCATTGTTGTGTTGTTTATCAGTGACTTGAAGTTCTAAAAATCTAAGGAAATGGAATGCTGAATTGGATTTCTCTATTCATGTCTGTGACCTGTCTCCCTGACCATTTTTTTTTTTTTAGCAAAAAGTAGGCAAAGGAGAGAGAGAGGGATGGGAAGAGGCTGCTGTTAAGCAGCTGTCACTGAACTGTTCCTGAAGGTGAGACAAATGATTTCTGAGAACCAGAACTTAAAGTTTTAATGTGAGATTCCTTAAAGAATTGGAAGAGGTAGGCATCGATAAATACACGGCTTTTGCAAGGTGGAATGAGCAATTGTGGAAAGCAGTTGGGAGTCAGGCAGTTTCTTATCTGAAAAAAAAGTACAGCGTGTGACTTTTCCACCTCTGTGAGGGGACTTAAAAAGACAAATGCCTTTTGCTTCCTGCCTGTAAGAAGTTAAGCTCTTTCTATAAAAAGAATGAATTTGGAAAATGTCTGGTGTCTTTCTGTGTGCATGTATATTAGTTCCATGTCTTTTATCAGGAAGCACTTTAGGAGAAACAAAATTCATATATGTGTGTGTCTTTCATTACCAGAAAGACTTTGGCAAGTCACAGGGAATTCAGACAGCTGCAACAAAAGTGATTAATGGACTAGAGAGAAGAAAGATTAAGAATTAAATAAATACGGTTTGTCTGAGGGAGAGACAAAGAGGGTGAAGGATCAGAGTAATGTTAAAACTACCACTGCTGCACCGGAGGGGTTATAAATATCTGAATTTGAAAAACTGTTTTGGGTGGTCCTATGACTAGGAATAGTGGGATAAATTTTAGTGCAGAACGTGTAGGCTGAAATCCAGAAACACTTCCATTTAGTAAGATCTGTTAGACTGTGGAATAGTCCCCGGTGGGAAGGGGTGGAAGCCACGTCACTCGAGTCATTTGATCTACACTGAGCAAAGGCACAGGAGAGGTCCTGCGTTGGGCAGGGGTCCGAGCATCACCTTTGAGGCATCTTTCCCTCCTCTCTGTGCTTGTCTGCGGGCGGTGCCAACATTGACAACGTCTGGAAATCACATGGGGATTTCTAAGAGCACTGTATTTTAGCATATATTTGAATAGGGATTTCCTTGCGGAAACACAAAAATCCCTCTCTGTTCAGCTTCCTCCCCTGCAACTGTTTCTGCTTGTTGTACAAAACCCCAAAAAAATCGAATGAAAGAGAGCAGAAGTTGCCTTACTGTAAAACTACCCAGTGATAAACTTTTTTATACTTCACTTGGAACGGGCTTGTCAGGCTGTTCTCTGGGCTGAGGAAGAGCTGTTGGCAAGCTGCACACAGCCATTACAAGTGAGAATGACTGAGCAGAACAGGCCTGTTTTACTCATTCACTTTTCTGCTGTATCCAAGCAAGTCATAAGTTCTTAAATTCCACTTTTCATGTAGGGGTTTGGTCTCCATAGTTATGTCCCTTGTTTTTTTGGCCATAAAGGTAGTTTTCCACTGCATGGCTAGAAGGCTGCAATATGTATGATGAAAACCAGGGACTTTAGTTTTTTATTAATAAGCCTAGTGGGTTTTTTCTTTCACTTTTGTTTGCAGCACAATATCCTTCACAGCTTTTACTTGCCATTAGGTTCTCTTTAGAAGAACGACATGGAAATGTTTATCTCCCCCTCCCCAGGCTGCTGCAGGATTTTGGGTTGTTGATTCTTTATTCTCTTTGCCAATCCATGGAGAATCTAAGGAGAAAAACCTTTCATTTCATTCAGCTCAAGTCTGTGCTATGAAGTTTTAGGGAGAGGAAGGTCTGTGGCTGAGATGGCTGTTCACCTGAAGCTTGCACAGATTGCGTTCTCAGATGCTTCCTAAGGAGAAGGTCAGGGAGCGGGCACACATTCCTGCATGGTGCTCCCAATGCAGAGCTCTGCTACAGTTTGTGGACCTGGCTGTCAGCATTCTGCATCTGCAGCTGCCTGGTGTTTCAGCACTGTGTTTCCTCTTTCCAAGAGCTCCCTGAGTGAGGGAGAGGATTCATATGGCTTCATACAGGCTGAGATGCTACAGCTGGGTTTAGTACTTTTCCAAGTTAGAAAAGCAAGGTTAATGATTTCCTGTTGCCAATGAAATACCAGAACACAGATGGGGTGCAAGGCAAAAATATATATCAAGGTGTTGTCAAAACCTTTATTTCCTTAGCAGGAAGTATTGATCCTGAAAACCATATTCTATTTTAATGGCATTATTTCTCTTATATTAAATGACTGATTCAGACTATATTTAATCAATTTGTGTGATGGTGACGAACCACTGTAGCAGTTGGTCATTGTGCACATCATCTTCTGCTGCTGGCTGGCTGCCTGTTTTCAACAACCCAAAAATAGGGTTTGCCTGCAGATCAAGGTTTTCAAGGTTTATTTTGTCACTTAGTAATACACTGGGCTTTGGTTGCCTGATTTACTCATTTTTTATCAGCATTTGTCAACACTTGAGTAATGCCTACAAATAATGAACCATGCTTCTGCTTGCTAATGTGCTTTTGTTGTTTTCATTGTTTGTAAGCCTGTTTCAAAGGAGCAGTCAGGGTCATCTCTCAGACAGCATTGTATCTTCCTAAATGTATGCTTGTAGAAAACAAAGATGGTTCAAAATGGTTGTGAACCTTTTGAATTAAAGGCCATGCTTGAGATCTGCAAGGAAAGTAATGATTTTTTTGGCCATATTTGTGAGATGTTCTTTCCCTTTTATTTGTATTTAAATTTACTTTTACAATCAAGAAGCTGCTGAATCTCAACAGCAGTAAAGAATGATGGAAAGAGGAGCTGTGTTTCTGCTAAGTCCTGTAGAATTCAACAGAAAGTATGGTCCTCTCTGTATTATCTTTGAACTTTTCTGTAAGCAGACCTGCTGGACTCAGATTCTGAGATATTTTCTAAGTGGTCCTGTCTGTCATTACCATTAGATCTCAGAAGAATTGTGCTGGTTTTGGCTGGGATAGAGTTAAATTTCTTCACAGAGGCTTATAGGGAACTGTGTTTTGTATTGGTGCTGAACACAGGGTTGGTAACACAGGGATGTTTTCATTACTCCTGACCAGGGCTTGCACTGTGTCAGGGCCTTTTCTGCTCCTCACATCACTCCACCAGGGAGCGGGCTGGGGGTGCACAAGGAGCTGGGAGGTGACACAGCCAGGACAGCCGACTCCAGCTGACCCAGGGGATATTCCAGACTTTATGGCATCATGCTCAGCATATAAAGCTGGGGGAAAAGGAGGAAAGGAGGGACGTTCAGAGTGATGGCATTTGTCTTTCCAAGTCACTGTTACATATGATGGAGCCCTGCTTTCCTGGCTGAACACATGCCTGTTGATGGGAAGTGGTGAATGAATTCCTTGTTTCATTTGGCTTGTGTCTATGGCTTCTGCTTTACCTGTGAAGCTGTCTTTATCTCAACCCACAAGTTTTCTCACTTTTATCCTTCCAGTTTCCTCCCCTATCCCACTGGAAGAAAGACAGCAAGCAGCTCTGATGCTTAGTTGCCAGCTGAAGTTAAACCACAACAGAATATTCTATGAAATTCCTGTCTTGCCCATTCTTTGGTGTACTAATTTTAACCTAATGACTCAACTGCACCGCTGCCTTCCTCAGCAGCCATCTCTGTGGCTCATGCTTAACTTTGTCTTCAGAA
Source organism: Camarhynchus parvulus (assembly GCF_901933205.1). NCBI lineage: Eukaryota > Metazoa > Chordata > Aves > Passeriformes > Thraupidae > Camarhynchus > Camarhynchus parvulus. The sequence goes on along the minus strand of NC_044572.1, from coordinate 63,378,935 downwards.
GCCAACCTATTTGCCTCTGAATGAGTGAATTTTTTTGGGTATGACAAGATATCTGTTTGCTCAGTGAAACTAATTTCTCAGGTGGAGAAATATTTAACTGGAAAGAGTGGTTTTGAAGGGTTGTGGGGTAGTAGCCACCTGTTACTGCTGCCCTTCTTGCTCCTCTAGTGCCACTTTCTTCTTCCTATGGAATTAGATGATTTCAGCATTGCTGACAGCAGAACTGGAAGGCCAAGATCTTGATTTTTTTCCCTTCGAGGGCTAAACAGAGAGTCTTGTCCTCCCCCAGAGGGGGAGTGAGAAGTGAGATGTTCACTCTCACCAGCTGTCTTGGCTACGTGGGCACAATTCAGCCAGGGACATTTTGCTGGTGTGTCTGCTTGGACTGACTGCTGGGAAGGCTCCACCTGGCCCTGGGCAGCCGCAGAGGAGTTTGTATTTTCTGGTTCCCTGTGTCTCTCTGCTGAAGCCTTTCTACATAGGCACATTGTCTAGGACTGCCTCTGTTCGTTGTCCATGGAGGTATGGGACTGTATGGAAGTAGAGAGCAGCCTCTTTACCAGTGTAACTCATCTTGCTTGATCTAGGGATTTGAGTCCTGCCCTGCAAAAAGATTTCTGTGGACAGGTTGGGTCTTGTACCTGCCCAGCAGTACATAATTTTGGTGAACAGGGATTTTTCAGCAATTAAGGCAGCCTGAAAGAAGATGCAGTTTTGAAGAGGATAGAGAGCTCACCTTTAACTCTTCATAGAGAAAGAGAGTTATGCTTGTCTCCTTTGTCTGAAATACCTTGGTCTCCAGAGCAGTCAGTCTGACATTCTTCTCAGCTGAAAGTTACCTAAAATAGATAACAATAAAGGAGCGAGAGAGATGCTTGGAGAAAATTTGCTTATGCTTTGCTAACAAAAAAAGTGTGCAAGGATTGGTTTATAGATCTGGTTTAAGCACACAAAAATTAAGAAGCACCAGAAAAATTTCAGCAGGTCAGCAGAATGTTTAGAGATTCCCTTGCAGATCTAAGAGGCAGAGGAAGTAAGCAACACACAGCTCAGAGCTCGTCCTGACATTTGCGGGCGGTGCATCAGTGGGTCTGGCTTGTAATTGTCAAGGTAAATGGGACACTGATATGGATGAGGTGGCACTAAGTGTAGAGCAAATCAGCCTCACATGGCAGCAGCTCCCTTTAGGGCTCATCAGGTGTGCCAAGTGTGAGACTAGCATCTTGGATGAGATATAAATGGCTCAGTGGTAAGTGTATCTCAGGAGTAAAGACAGGCACTGAAAGGTTACAGGAGAATGAGGCAGAAACAGAAGGAGCCGAGGGATGATCATGAGGGGCAGAATTGTGCAGCAGAGGGAGAACCCTGCACACCAGCCTCAAGATGAATACAAACACATCTCAGTGTATGAGAAACAGTCTTTGCCTGTTACCTGTGCACATATTAACACATGTGTTATTACCAGCAGGTTCGGCTCAAAGTGATGTTACTTTTACTTTCACCACATTTGAGTACTCACATTTGGGAGATAAGCTGAGTTCTTCAATGTCTCCTGACACAGGTGTGTACTAAAGACTCCTTCAGCTCTCCATCCTTCCACCTTGCAGTAGTGTAATTGGGATTTCTGTGCACACCTGGGGACAGGTACTTCTTTTTTTCCCTTATGAATGACTTTTCTAATAGAAAGGTCTACATGTGTTCTTCTGTGAGAGTGTATGCGTGTGCTAAGTACCATCAACCCTGACAATTACTTTCTGGTATTATTCTTTCTTAGCAAGTTTCAGAGTTAATTTGTAAAGCTTCAGTGCATGAAAAGATATTAAAATAGAAAGTTTCAAATTTGTGGATTTCAGCTGTGTTTTTTCTTGTGTTTCTCTTTTTTTCTTAACCCAGTGAAAAAAGTGAAAAAACCTTGCATCATATTTTTCTGTAGGAAAAATAACAATTCAATTCCTGTGTTTACTTCAGAAAAGAAACAAATGCTTCTGAACATATGAGAGGGTTTTTTTTTTTTCCATTGTGAGAAGGGAATTTTTCAAGCATTTAAAAAGCTGGAGGTGAAATTATTAATGTGGGCACCATCTCGTAGCTGTGGCATCAGCAGATCTCCCCTTTTAGTATCACTAGGAGCTTGTTTGATGCAGTATGAAGGGGAGAGTAGTGTTGTGCAAGTGATTTTCACAGAAAAGGAGATGATGTGTGTAGTTCATCCCAGCTCAGTCTTCCTGAGTTCAGCAACAGCAGAAATCAGCAGAGTTTGATGTCTGTTTCATTCTGGGCTTGATTCTGGGTCTGTTTCTAGGGTTTTTTTCTGGTTTGAGAGTTACTGGAGCTGCTTTCCAGTATAGCAGGGGGAGGGCAAGGAGCATGCCCACCCTCATATGTGCTCCCGAAGTGAGTAGAGCTCAAGCTTTAGGTATATTGTGACAGGCTGAACCAGACCAGCATCTCTGGCAGCACAACAAAAAAGACTAATAAGCAATCTGTCCCAATCTATTCTCTCACAGGAGCACAGTCCACAGCCCCTGATAGGAAAAAAAAAAAAAAAACCAAAAAATCACCTGGCTGAACAAAGCCAGCGCCAGCGTGACCTATGCACGTGATTGGGAAACGCGCCTCAGGATTGAGAAGGAGGGAGCATGTTTTACCCCTGACTGCAGTTTAAAATAATTTATCTTGGGCTCGAATGTAAACTGAGTAATCCTCATGGTTTGGCCGCCTGTCCTGCAGCCTCTGTGCATTTGTTGGAGCAGGGAGGGAGGAAATTTGCTCGCTCTTGCTGCGTTTAGCGGAGCCGCCCGGAGAGGTCTGCGCGCTGCCCCAGCGCGGGTCAGCGCCTGTGCCGGGTGAGCAGCCCTGCACGGCGGGGTGTCCCTGGACATTCTCTGCTGCACGGCCTTCCAGGGATACTGGGCCAGGGAGGGGGAGCGCAGGTGTGCAAATCCACATCTGTTTCAAAGCAAAAACCAGCGTTTGATTGCATTTCCTGCCCGGCTGTATTCCGCGCAGTTGCATGTGTTGTAGTTACACGCTGTGGAGGTTAAGAACCCTTCAGGCGTGTTGGACTGAGTTGCACTCTTCCCCTTTGTGCAGAGTTGCTGGTTTGTTAGCTGCAGATTCGAGACAAAAGCTTTTACAATTAGTTTTTTAGTGGGAGAGAAGAGGAGTGACATTGTGACCCGCTTACAAATGTGGTTGAGATCGTCTGGATTTCAGCCCGCACTGGGGAGAGTAGAGTCCTGTTTTCTGGGGATTAGTGCAGAAAACTACCCCTTGCTATCAGTTCTTACCATGTTACAAGCCCAAGTGAGCATGTTCTGGTATTCCCGGGTATTCAATCAGCGTATACCTTCCAGTGTTCCTGCTAAAAAAATTCCAGATAGCCTGGGGATCGTTTCAGAGTCTGATGAAGCTGCGATTTCCTAAGCGCAGTATTTACAAGCCCTCCTGCTAGAGAAGTGGAGGAAGGAGCTTCTTTCCAAGAAAAATGTAGGCTGGGTAATCTGACATCACTCAGAGTCACATCACCCTACACCCACCCGAATTCAAAGATAGAATGGAAATGGCATAATCTGTTCTCACGGTAACACTAATAGTACTGCTCCCGCAGTTCATTGTGCACTGTCCCCACCCGCCATTGCCACAATTAACATTTCTTGCAGTGACTTTGAAAAGTGTTGCCATAACAAGGTTGCTGATCAGCAACTACAAAAATCTTAACGAGGTACCTAATGGAGCTTTTTGCTTCCATTATTTCTGCTTAATATACTCTGAAAAAGTCAGGAGGTTTTAACCTTGCCTTCAGCTGCACTACCATGGCATGTTTAATAGAATAGCGCTTCGTTTGTATTGAAGCTAGTGTACACTAAAAGGGTTTGGAGACCCCTCTAATGTAGTCAGTCAAATTGGTGCCTGAAGCCAAAGAAAACGTATATCTGAACACATGTTTTCGGTCTTGAGCTAAAAAAAAAATGCACTTCGTGTTGAATAGCCTTCTCTAAGTGCCGCATTTAATAAGCCATGTTGTGTTTTTACTGGAAAAGAATGCTTCTAGCCAAGCATTCTTTGCATTTTTCCCAGGATTTAGTCATAAAATCACTTTAGACATATTGCAAGTATGAAATGTGTGCACATCAGATAAAGGGCAGCAATTTTTGTTTTGCTGTAAAGCTCCATGGAAACATTTTTGATCATCATCAAGTGCATTATCCCAAGAAGTCTGGCCCCTTTCTTTACCATTAGCATCTATCTGTAAGAAACCACAGAGACCCTGCTAACAAACTGCTTGGGGATCGAACACCCAGCACCATCTCCGTGAGTTTGGTGGCACCAGGATCTGACTGCTTTTGCACAGTCTTAGACTCAGGTATCCAACCCTAATAGCCAGGCAGCATGCAGATGTACATCTCCAATCCTGCCTGCCTAATTCTGCATGCATAAAAAAGCAAGGAACCTGAAGACTTGCTGCACTATTTTAGGCATTATTATTTCAAGAAATGGTTTACGCAAGCGAGAAAAGCCTCTAGCACAGTCGGCAGCCTCAGCTCCTCAAGGCTGTTGCATCTCACAACACACTCTCGCAGCCCCCTCTGGCTGATGCTCGCAGCATTGTTGCTCTGCTCTGGAGCCAGCCTGAAAGTCCTGCTGATGGCTGGAAGAAAACCTTCCCGGGGGCGAGCAGGGCAGAGAGGAGTGAGATTCCTGGAGGGAACCTCTACGAAAGTCAGCAGCAGCGAGATTTTAAAAGAACAAGTGTATACGAGGTTTTATGTATTGGAATAGAGTGATCTAGCTATCAAACATATGTTCACACATACAGAGTATACAGAGTAATGTGTATATACCACCTCGACGAGCCAATCTGTGTTCTGAAGAGAAGAGATATTTAAGGCAGCTCTGCAAACTTTGCAGCATGGGGAGAGACTATCTGGGCTTGTCTCTGCAGGGATTTGCAGCAAAGCTGGTCCAATCTGCATTTCTTTGTGTATACAATTTCAGTATCTCTTCATGGGTAGCCATATAAATGCTAAGAAACAGGCGTGTGGATGAGGACTATAGAGGAAGGGCAAAAGTCCAAGGGAGAAAGAGGGTTACCCAGCCCAAAATCTAACTTGAACTCCATGAAGATGTCATGGAACAGTGAAATGTGGAAGGAGGTCATTTAAAAGCCATCCTGTGAGCCACAAGAGCACTTTGAGCACTGAATCATCACCATCTCACATCTTTCTGCTCGCTACCCATAGCAGGCACCTACGTGCATGGTTTGAAAGGCTGGCAAGAGCCAGGAGCAAGGAAGGACTGTGCCATGCTTGGCCTTTGCATGGAGAAGCAGAGTGGAGGTAGCAGGGAGACATCTACTTGTTTGGAGTTAGGAAACCCTACTGTGTACCAGTTATGGTGAACAGTGCTCATCACCTGCCCATACTTAGGGCAATCATACTTTTTGACAGATGAGTAAAACTTCAGTGCTGGGTTATTCATTCTTAATCATCTTGGGAAAAGATTAGCTGATAGGTTTAGAGCCTTTTTCAACTAGCACATTTGTTGTGAAATTTTTACTACAGTGCAATACATCAGGGTAAATTTTACAGTTGTCTGTGGATCCAGGTTCATATCACCTGGTTCAGGAGTCTGTGATAGGAAAGTCCACTAAATGTTGTTGAGTATGCAGGATTCATACAGCATACAACAGAAATGTTGGTCCTAATCTGTTCCTTCTGCCCTGGGAGCACCCTGTAAAGGAGTTGCCTCTGTGGTTTTCAGCTGGCCAACAGGACTGCCCCCCTCTACCCTTGTCTTCCTAGGAAAAAGCTGTTTTCTAAGCCTAGATCCCCTGAAACAGTCCCAAAGGGTAAGAAATGGGACATGGATCGTCAGAGAGGAGGCTGGTTCACTTCATTCATTTCTGCTTCCTGGCATGCTGTCTGGGATGTGCCTGCTGGAGCCTTCTGAAGGAGGGCAACCCTCCAGGGAAGATCTCTTTCTGCTGGCCAGCCTAGACCCATGAGAGCAAAGTACTGGCAGACGTCAGAATAAGGTCTTGAAGGCAAACATCACAATTACAGTGAGAGTAGTTGGGTGTTCCTTCAGGGGATGATATGCTGGAGATATAGTTGTAGGTTTGTGCGTGCTTCACCAGAGATTTCATGCGGCATTCGTTCTGGATCAGACAGGGCTGAGGTTTCTCCCATTATAAACAAATCTCTGAATCTGCTTCCTAGCTGAGCATCTGAAATATTTGAGCATTTTGCCTTTTTTTGACTACTCGGCAAATTTTTGCTTTCACACACTGTAGCAGCTTTCATAGAGAAGGAACTTTATTTCACTGCTGTCTTTCCAAACGCCCTTTTTTATTGTACCTAATCAATCTTGCTGTGTTACTAAGAGCAACATCCCCGTTGGCCAGTCAAAAAGCTGGAAGTCTTACATGGCCTGGTGTGTAGCTGGGCACAAAGCTCCCTTTCATGGCTTCGGCTGCCTGCATTACCAGCCGTGCCGAGATCACAGTCCCGATAAAATGGTGTTGAAAGCACTGAGAGTTTCAGGCTTCGTGCTCTCTGCTGAAGGGATAATTTTAGAATGTTCTTCCCCTTGATAATAGTAATTTTACAGCAATGTAACTGTTGGATTTTAGAGTTAGATCAGTGTAAATGAAGGCAGAACAGATCATTTCTTCTGAGGCAAAGAACAAAACTCTTCACATCAGCAGTTATAAATGTATAAAAAAAATCCGAATGTGCAGACACACACAAAAATCTACATCCTCTTAAGGCAAGACTGTAAATAATTAATATAATAATATGCTTACGAATTCAATCTTGGTATATTAAGTTAGCCAAGACATTACAGATTAGTTCTCTTTTTTTAATCTTGTTTTGCTTTCTATACCTCTATAAATACAGGTAGCTTCCACCTGCATGAGGGACAAGCAAGCATTTTTCCTTCTGGTTTGAGAGCTGCATTTTCAAAAGAATTTTATACCATTCTTCCAGGTTTCCAAACATGTGTTTCTATGGCTTTTTTTTTTTTCTATTCAGACTTTTCAGTGTTTCCAAAGAAATAAAATGCGACACCTTGTATCCATATTCCTAGGGGCAATTTTTGCAGCTCTGCAAATAAAGCGCTTTAAGGCATCCTGCAAAGTGATTGTACTAAACAAATGTAGTAAATAATCCTGAAATTGCAATGCACCTCATTTACACTTGAATGGAATTACTTAAATGTGGGATGTCGCTGGTACAAGTGGCTCCAAGTAGCTGCTTGGTTTTGTGTTCACTAATACAGGCAGCTTTATCACTTGCTTGTATAAAAAGCGTGACGCTGAAAAGGATTCGAATCTCACTTGACTCTGCTGTTCTAGGGGTGATTGAAGTTAGGGACCAAAATAAAGCTGGTCCAATACTCAAAGGTGTTGAACCACTTCATTCTCTCTATGAGTAACAAGGAGATGCAGCTGCCTGGCACATCTGAAAATCAAGTATTTTTTCAGGTTCCTAAAAATGGATTTAGAAGCCTAACTTAAGTAATAGATGGTCACACAAAGTACATTTTTGGCAATGAACTGAGCAGGGATGCAGATGTACTCTGATGTTTGTTTAGAGCTACCTGTAGGCTCTTCATGGGGTACTGCAGGACAGAAAAGGTCTTTGTTAAAATGTTGAGTTCACAGAGTTATGAAAATCCATCCGGGGATTTGGGGACCGTCAGTACACAAAATTATTTTGTTTCTTGCAAACAGAGATCACAAGGTACAATCCCTGAGTTCTGGTCATGGTTTTGCTTCTCCAGAATGTAACGGTTGCTTCTTAAAGCACAAGAACCCATTGGCATCCTGGCTGGCTTATCAGAATCATCTTACAGATGTGTACATCTTTAAGATGACTCTGATAAGCAAGAGGTGTACAGACTGAACATGGCTACTACCAGCTGTAGTTTAGGTAAAGAAACCAGGTTGAATTTGGCCTCCTGTACCATGACCTGGATGCAGGATCTAAAATACCTTGCTGCAGTTTACTTTGTCTGTAAAGGCGTAGCAATTTCTCAGTACTTGATTTTTTTCCTCCTAATTCCTGGGGTTTTTTCAGTAGATGAAGGTACACTAATACAGTACCCTAAAATATCCCTCTCATGGGCAATTCAATGAGTGTCTCAGAAGGCACTGTATGTCTTTGCATATGAGCTGTGGGAGTACCATGTTTGCCAGAAACAAGGTGAGCTAGCTGTCGAGCTGTCTTCACCATCTACAGAGGTGTTGGATCTGGCAGTGCAGTGGCAAAACCTTCTGCTGTCTCAGTGATGTCCACCTCATTCCCTGCTCCTGCCAGAGGCTTGCCTTGGGCTGGGGACTGTTCCATATGCATTAAGGAAACAGCGCTGAGTCCTCCAAAAATTAAGTTTACTAGAGACCATTTATGTTTAAACAGAGAAGAACAGTGACTCCTGCTTACAGCTACTTGTCAGGCAGCCCTGTGAACTTGTGTTAGATTTATTGCACTTATCTGCGAGCAAACCCTATGCACCAGTGACAGCAGCATTTATGTGCCATTTGCACAGCGGTGAAGTATGAGACAACATGACACTTCAATTAGCATTCTGCTCATGGATAGGTAAGGACAGATGCTGTAGTGTGTAGTAAACCCTTCCTGCATGTGCTGCATTGTAGGATGCCGTGTGTGGTGTTGTGATACTGCTGAAGGACCTGTAAAGTCATACCAGATAAATTTGGTTAATAGCATGGCTTAGCCCACCATTCCTTTGGGTGCGTGTCGTGTTAGACAGTATTTCCAGAGGGAGACAAGCAGGCTTAGATCCAGTGGGTGCAGAGATGGACTTTGGGGATGACGCTGATTTCAGGGAAAAGATCCCCTGGGGATTGTACAAGTCATCATGCACTTAAGAGATCACTGCTATTATCTGTGCATTCCTGAATAACAGAGCAGAAGTGCTGTTGGTCATGCAGGTGGACAGGTTCTGGAGCACCTACTGCCAGTGTATTGACATGATTAAGTTGTTCTGGTGGGGCTGACATTGACTTATTACCTTGTATAATGGTGAAAGTCTTCTTGCTTCAGTGTTCCCAGAGGTAGTTCATACCTCCCTTGCTTTTTGTCCTTATTATGTCCCTTTTTGAAATTCATGCCCACTTGTGCATTTGGGTTTAGACAGGGTAGGAGGTCCTCAGATCATAGTTAGATGGCAAGGAATAAATAAACACGAACTTGCATGCACAGCTTCATTTTAATTTAAAAAAAAAGAGTTTGGAAGATCTGAGAGTAAAATTTAGCACAGAATGTTTAGATTAAAAAAAATAAAATATTCTTTGCTTGACTTGCCTTTGAGCATTTTGTTAAAAGTACTAAAAGAACTCCTTTAATGAAGCATAAAAATTGATTGTTTCTTGCCAGGAGGGATTGTCTTCAATCTTCAGATACTAAAGACTTCATGAGAACCACAAGAAGAATATCTTCTTGAATCATTTACATTTTTCCTCTTTTGCAGGCTTATGTAACCATGCAGAAAATCTAATAATAAGTGTGCTATTAGTATCCAGTGTGGCACCTTCTGGAAAGTGAGGTGTCATGTTATTACAAATAATGGTGCAGAAATGTTGTAAATGTGGAGAGCTTCCGTATGTGGCTTATTTGAGTAATCTTTATCAAAAAAGATCTTGGGCTAATTGAATCACTCTTTGCCTCTGATTTACTATTCTATTTTATTGTTTGAGGGAGGAAGAGCTTGGCTGCTTGCTTTTGTTTCTGTGAAGTCTGGCATGCTATTAATGGTGTTGGAAGGAATAGGCTAGTAGCAGTATTGAGAAACCAGGTGTCTTGTGGTCTCTTATTTTTACATACATGCCCACCCCTTCTTTGTTCACCCACTCACACGCTCTGGAGGTTTAAACCTGACAAGCATCCTTTTCAGTTCTGATCTCATGTCTCTTGAGCAGGGATTGTGAGCCCTGACAAACAGTCTCAGAGGGAAGGCTACCAGGCTGATGTGCTTTGCACAACCTTACTGCTGGTGAGTTCAAACTCAGCTTCACAGTCCTAACTAATGAGGCTGTAGGCTTTGCTTGAATATGGGCAGGCTACTCAGCAGCAGGAAGTAACCTGCAGGGTCTTTTCTTCTATTGCCATTGACCGTCTCTTCTATTGCAAGCAACTCTTTTTTTTTAGTTGTTGTTGTTTTTGGGGGTGGTTTTTTGTTTGTTTGTTTGTTTGGTTGGTTGGTTGGTTGGTTTTGTTTTGTTTTGTTTTGTTTTGTTTTGTTTTCTTTTGTTTTTGTTTTTCCAGGCTGAGGGGCTGTTCCTGTCACCCTTACCCTCTGCCATCAGCAATACCTACACCCAGAGCCTCATCCCCTCTTGCAGCGATCACAGAGTGATGGCTTTATAGGCATTTCCCTACCTGCTGGCATCTCTTCACCTGGGTTTGTGTAAATTGCACACTTAGCTGTTTCTCCAGATGAATATTTAGAGTATAAGTCCCTTCCTCTGTGATTGTTACCATGTGCCCTGAAGACATAATGGAAAACTATAGTAAAGAAAAGTGTGATGCTACTTTTGTGTAAATTGCCTCTCTAACCTGACCCTTGAAAAGAAGGGGAGCCTAAGAATGTTCTTGATGGCATATCCCTACTCCTGGAGTGCCAATGTGCTTTGCTTACAAAAAATTATGTAGAACTTTGCCTTAGTCATCAAAACAAGCTCCTGAAACCTCTAGGTATGTCAAATGTCAGTGCCCATGGGTGCTTATCTTCAGAGCCTCTGCTGTTCACTCAGGGATGGAGTCCCTTGTGACTATCCATCCTGGGTTTGCTCAGCAGTGCTGCCTGGCACAGCTCAGTGTCTGCCATCCCCTCACGGCTGCAGCCCCATGCAGAGATGCTGTGGGGGCATGGGCCATGCCATTCCCCCTGCTTTCGTCTTGCCAGTGGAAGAGGCAGCACCTTGGGAGCCCTGCTGTGGTCATCCCACAGCCTGTCTCACTGTCAGCACAAGAAGCTGACAGTCCCAGGTTTAACAACACATTTAAATGTGAGTATGGCCCAAGGAACAAGGGATGTAGCTACAACCTTACCAATATTGCCCCACAGCAATTCAGAGTAACCAGTGCTTTGGACATGCAGGCTTTGCAAGATGGTGATTGATAAGGGATGATTTGGCATAGGAGGTAACCCAATTGTTGCCATCAATGACTTTCACAAGCAATAAGTCATTGAAAAAAAAGGGTAGCTCCCCCACCCCAAAGCACACAATAAAAAGCTGGGTTGTTTGCTCTAATCTAGCATGTAACAGCTAAGGAAGACAGTGCATTTTTCAAAAGCATTCAGTACCCTGCACCAGCATAAGAATTCCAGCTTGGGATATTGAATGTATCTGTTATTGTAACAGCTGATAAGGGTTAAGTTATATGTAAAAGACTGTGCACAGTGTAACTCTCCAGGGTTGTCTCACTGTCATTTCCTCTTGTGTGTTTTCTTAGACAATTTAGTGCTTTGTGGTAGGGACCTAATCCTGCAAGTTACTGAGCACCATGAAATCCCATTAAAGGCAGTGCGTTCAGCTCCTTGACGAATTGTGACTTTATTTGATGCAGGTTGTGGTGGTACTGTGGCAATAGGAATAAAGCTATTTTTAAAGGTCGCAGTGTTGTAAGCTTTTATAAAGCTGTACTCACATAATGGATCTTTCTTAAATCTATACTTCTCTCTGCTAATCCTGGAGACTTATTTCTTCCCCCTTTGGTGTTCTTGCTTTGATTTTTTTCTTTTTCCTTAATAATGTATTTTCTTCTATAGCTTCTCCTATTTCCTTAGCTTTGCAGACCTTCTCCTACTTGGGTGGGTCTATGTCTTTGTTAGCTGGGAATTGTTTTCCAGCAGTGGTAATTATAGGACTCCTGAGGTTTCTGCCACTTCAAATGATCATTCAGAACCATATTGGATAATTTCCTGGCCCGTTTCCCTAGTGTTTTACTTCTACCCAGGCAATAAGTTTGTTTACAGAGGCTGGGGCGGTTGATGCCGGCCTGAAGGAGGGCTGTACTCATAGGCCAGTAACACGGTGGGAGGGCTGAGCTGAGTGACCGTGAAGCTCTATGCTCACACTAATGCAGAGGGAAGCTATTAAAGTCTTCAGATCTAGGGCCCAGTCCAATCTTGAACACTGCTTGGGAAAGCTTGGATTTTTCTGTTTAGGATCCATTTAGTGTAAGGTATTTGTACTATTGTCATATGTTTCATTTCACTTTGTTTTCATGAGAAGCATTGCAACTTTACCTTAAAACTATCCTTCAGGAGTCATTTGGAGGCTTCTCCAAGGCACTTCTTTGAGAATAATGCTGATTGTGAAAGCTGGGCAATAGAAATTGTTCGGCTGAACTGGCAAAGCCATTTTCTGGTGTCCAGTCTTTGTAAAACTGTCTTTTTAGGGAAACCTCTAGGGACAGCAGTGTGGTCCTTTCCTGTAGTTGTTAGGTACAGGCCTTTATATTGCAGATTCATGGCTGTGCATGTGTTTGTGCCATGGCGAGCTTGGTGACAGTGGCACTTCTGTAGGGGAAAAGCCAGCCCCTTGAATGCTGGAGGGAAAATGTTACACTCCATCATATTTCTTCTGTGCTTGTGTTTTGTCCTTTCTGCTCCATGGTTAGGCTTTATTGGCAAGAGGAGCGTGAGGTCAAGACTGTGCTGTTTATTTTGCTTCTCAGCTAACTGAAAAATTCTTCCTTGCCTCTCTGCAGCCTGCCAGGGACCAAACTTAATGGTCAGTGTTTTAATTTAAGTGACACCAGCCATTAGGCGAGTGGCGTAAAGGGTATGGTCAGTCAGCCCTTCCTTCCAGGGGTTTGCTGTACATCCCAGGCTATTGACCCCTTGCTCGCAGACAGCACATGGCTGGCCAGTGGCCAGAGGGGAGCTCTGTGCCAGGAGACCTCAGACTTCACTGTGCATCCACGCCCGCTGTGGGAGAGGAGCTGCTCTGCGGTGGTGTGGAGATTTGTGTTGTGTTTTCTGAGCGTATGAAGGCCTGTCCGTGTGGCTCTGGAAAAGGCTGGGGGCACTGATTTAGGTTCAAGGCTGCTTTTATGAAAACAGGAGTACAAGAACTCTGATTGTACATTAGAAACAGAGGCATGTCAGAGGTTTGTTTTAACTCAGTTGTGTTTCTGTGTTGAGAAGATGGCGTGAGACTTGCCATGTGATGGTGCGATGAGCGACACTGCGCTCCGGGAGCTCACGATCGCCGCTTGGAAGCTGTGGGGAGGAGCAGCAGGCTTCTTCCCTTCATGGCTTTCACAAATAAGAGCTTTTTTGGTACTTGGTGATCATCACATTCCCTCTCCCGTGACAGGGAAGGAGGCTGCTCCCCTTTCAGCCTCTCCCACTCGTAAGCTGTTTATTCACATTAAGTGGTGAGGAGGCTGGATCAGCCATACTTCTCTGGTGTCCTTAGTTAACACAAGGCTCTGACAATTGTACCTCTGATTATTCCCTCACCATTCCTACCTTTTAAAAATATTTTTCTTTAATTGCTGCTTTGTCGGCTCTATAATACTGTACTGGGATCCACAGGTGCATTTTAAATAAGGGAATTGAGGCTGCAGGGGACTCAGCTGATCATTATGAGTCTGAAAATGGGACCTGTGATGCATGTTTTCAGAGGCCTCTGTGGATAGTTGAATTAAATGAGTGCTTTTGTGATAAACTTTTCTTTCAAACTAATCAATTGTGTGAAAGCAGGGAGTAAGCTGTAGCAAGCTGAATGGTGAGAAAGACACAGCTGTTGCCTCTTTCCATTGCAATGCCACTAATGTGCACTTAAAGGCCATATCCGGGTCCAGGTGTTTCTAGATTCTCTGCTTTGTTTCATTGCCCTTGCTGAAAGGTGGCTCAGAAAAGAGGCCAACAGGCAGAAGGCATCAGGAAAATGGAGCAGGGAAGCAATGCAGTGCAGCTGTCCCAAGACCCGTGCTGTCCCTGCAAATTACACTCTGGATCTTCTCGTGGGAAGCAGGTACAGCTATGGTTGTGAATCAGCATGCTGCTGGATGCCACACAGAGTCAAATGGTGACTCTGGGGCTTGTAGATCACACTGCCTCTGTGCACCAGGCTGAGAAGGCAGGGCAGGCAGGGCATGCTGCCTGTTGGTAGAGAAGCAAGGAGCCCTGCTCCAACAACATCAAGTTCCTGCCCTGTTTGCTCTAATAGTTATTTTTCCAAAGACCTGTAAAAGTTGAATTCCCTTTTGGTTTTGCTTGATCGTTATCTGTGCTTTAGAACATAAAAAATTGTTTTAATGCCACCTCAGGTGAGGAGGAGCTTGAGCTGTGCCCTCCCAGGCCCTCCTTGGCCTGTACAGCCACAGTGAGAGGGACAGCATTAGGCAATTGCAGCTCCATGCAGCGGGATGGGTAGGTACATCCATAGATTTGCTGTCTGCTGGGCTTTGGGAGGTGAGTTTTGCATAGGAAACAGGTGAGAGGGAGGCAAATCTGGAAGAAGTCTGGTGCAGTAGAAGATAGCAGAGGTTTTCCCTGATTTTCTGCATAGACTTCAGGTGCAGTGAGCTTTAGATTACTCACTGACCATCATCAGCAGTGTGAGCCCAAGGGGAAGGGACCTGGCTAGGGGACACAAAAGGTGAGGTGGGATGTATAGTACTGCCCTGAGAGTGTGAAGGCGCTTTCATCAGCCAAGGACCAGCTGGCTGCACAAAGACCTAATTTCACTGACTCCTTGCACGAGGACCAATAGTATTTGCACCGCCCCATTGGTGGGAGGTTATGGTCAAGGCTGATTCTTGTCTTGTTTTCTTGAAGCACTATGAACTATCCCTTTGCAAAGGGAGGGGTAACAGTGAGCAGGGGTGTGGGAATGCTTTCTTCACCAATGCACTTTGCAGGAAAAAAATGTTATCTGTGTGTGAGGTCTGGACTCCCCAGCGGCTGCAAAGGATGTCATGGGTGGTAACACTTCCTACATCTATTCTCTGTTACTAATGGCCATAGTTCCATCATGCACAGGCATGACCCCTCTGGGGCAATAAAAAGCCAGTCTTCTCTCCCTTTAGCTGTCAGCAGTGGGATTTTTAAAAAAAATTTCATTTGCTTTATCATTGTTTTCTCCATGAATTTAGAGAATGCAGGCTTTCTCTAGTCCCCGTACACTTGGTGTGTGGGGTGCATATATATGTTGTCTGGTTATCTCTCTTTTGCATCAGTAATTTAGAGCAGGGATGGGTTTGTGGCACAGCTATGTGAATTCAAGGGGAAAAAATAGTGCTACTTGCCTTGTGTTTTCCATTTGCATTCTGCACTGCTTAGACAAGACTTTTTTACCTTCTAGAGATCTTCCAGCCATGAGGAAAAGGTTCCAGGAGCATAGTTTCTTCTATCTCTACATAAAACTGGGAAGCCCTGAGATAAATGAGCATAGAGCATTTTACATCCATCAACTCTCCCCTTTTCCCACTTGGTATGGCTTGGAAGTGGCAGCTGTGATCAGATTAAAAGATGAAAGGTTTTGTGCCTTGTGCATGAACCTGATTTCTGTCCATGGGTTCATAATCTGTGCTGCTTTTTTCTTGCTACAGAAGTAGGCTTTATTTTTCTGCTGTGTGTGGATCCAGAACTATCCAGAGGAAAAATACAGTTGCTGGGACATGTCACCCCACAGCAGTTGGCTCTGCAAGATATGCCTGTTCCACTCATCACTCAATGATGAGTAGAGGGGTGCTTGACAGTACTTCTCTTCATCTCAGTTCCCAGGAAATCAATTTGACTTGCTATAGCAATTCTTAAAATGAAATTAAATAGAATTCTTAAATCTGAAACAATAAACAGTTCCTGCCTTGTACTGAATAGTGAGGGGAGTGAGCATTTTGTCCGTGTGGTGATGGGGAAGGCGATCGACAGAGGGACGACTTCAGCCAGGCAGTCTGGAGGCAGCACAATTCATTCATTTTCTTTCTTGATCTGTGAACCCTCTTGGTCATCAGAGCATTGAGACCTTCAGCTGCACAGTGTGCTGGGTCTGTTCTTGAACACTCCCCATGACTGCCTGACCCCTAGGGCTTCACTCCTCCCTTATCCCGAGTGCCTGTGGCCCTGCACCTCAGCTGTCCCCAGAAACAGCTCTGTAGCTTCAAAAGGTGATGACTGCAAACCTGGGATCTCTGTAATTTATGCTCCCCACGCAAACAAACGTGCATATGCCATTCACACTCCTGGTGTATTAATAGTGGCAGAGCAACATGTGTTTTCCACAAGAGCAAGACACCTGTTGAGGTTGTTCAGGGTCACAGAGCGCTGCAGTAATGCTTTACTGCTTTCTGCAGACCCCAGCATGTGTTGAGGAGAGAGGGGATGGTTGTTATTAGGCCAAAAGGGGCTACCAAGGGGAAGTTATCCAGACATGCAGACATGGCAAGTCCTCTCACTGGATGTGTGCAGCCCAAGAAGGAGGGCAGATCAAGGAGCTGAGATTGTTACCTGTTTTAGTCTAAATCTGGCATTTGTGGTAAGGTAAATGAAAAGTCTCCTAGCAACTGAGGTCAGCATTTGTCCTGTGGTATGTACAGCACTCCCCTGCAAGGTGCTGCACTGATAAATATATTTTGTTGCACAGATGCCTGATCTGCAAGTCTGAAGCCACTGTTGCAGTCACTCTCATTTTACAGGCTAGATATGGATTTTAATTAAAGTTCCAGGGCTATTGTTTTAAAATGATCAGATCCTCAGTCACCAACCAAGTAACTCAAGGGCACAAAGGCTGTCCTGGTCTGCATCACATGAGACAACATGAACCAAACTTTGCCTGATATTAAGAGGCAATGAAAGCAATCCTTAGTACATCTAAGCAGTTTGCATGTCCTCCTTCAGTGGCCTTTGGGCCTCATAGTATCCTTGGGTCTCAGATGCTCTCAGATGCAGGTTTCACATACATGATCCTTCATGGATTCCCTTTTTGCAGAGCAGTCTAGAGCCTCTAGAGAAACAAGGGTGGGCTGACCTTGCAGAAAAGAAGGGAAGCAATGTCCCATGTGTTTAACCTGGGCTGACCTTAGCAGCAGTTGTAAACTGGAAAGCCATTTCTCTCTGAAGCACATCAGTTAGGAAGGAGCCTCATACATGCCCCCTGGATCTGATTCACCACCTGATGGGATCAGAGCACTTGTAAGGGGCTAGATAGAAAAGGGGAGAGCAGGATATGCAGCCAGCTTCTTCCTACAAGACAGCAATATTTGGAGCTCTGTCTATTTAAGATACTGGGCCAGGAAAGATGTGAAGAAACTGAGAGGAAGTTGCTTGATACACTCCACCCTCTAATGCATAGAGTTTTGGAGAATTTTACACAGGAATTTATGGTGATCCTTTTGGCAGTGCCATCAGTGACACCCTGGTCCTTGCAGAGGTGCACAAAGGGAAAGACATGGCCAGTGGAGGGGAGGCAACAGGCTGAAGGAGTGGAAATTTTCTATAAATTTCCTGGGTGACTCAAGCTTTCACTTATAATTAGGGGCTTCTGCTGAAGGGCTGGGAACTCTCAGGTCCCTAAACAGGCTCTCTTAGGCTTTTTGTTTGTTTGGTTTGGTTTGGTTTGTTTGTTTTTTCCTTAATGTTGTTTTAGTGGGAGGGACAAAATTTGACCTACAGAAATTCCATTGTTTTAAGGCAAGAGTCTGGGCCTTGCAGAACGTTTTGATGATAGTGTTTAGCAATCTATAAATGCATATCATCTTTTAGTTTTCCACAGACTGAATTATACTAATGAAAACTTTACTGCTAAAAAAAAGGGAAACTAACCAGGTAAACCCAAGAGAAAGAATTAAGAAACCAGATTAAGAGAATTACATTCTTTGTCATTCCCATTCTTAACTCCTGTGCCCATTAGAATGTGCACAGAATACATCCTTTATATCCCAAAATGTTCAGCCTGGAGTAACTTTGAAAGGATAGCTGTGGACACAAATATATGCCCTGTATTCCTCATTGTGTTTTCCATTGTGGCAATCCCTGCTGGTGTTTTCTATTTCAGAGTTTTATCAATCTGAGCAGGTCTGTTCCTGAGGCTCTGCTGAAAGTCAAAAGGGTGAAAGAACGTTATGTCTACGGAAGTGTCAGAAGAATTTCTAACGTGCTGTGGATCATTAATTTGGCTTCAAAGATGTGTTTTATACTTTGGAATTTTACAAAGCAGCTACATGGAGGCTTTTTTGCTATAGGCAAGGCATGTTCCCCACCAGGTAGCCTTGTAAAGCATTCTCCCCACTAACAGGATTGCAGACAAATAGTTTCTTGCCTTTATCCTCCTGTTTTATCTCTGTTCTCCCCAAGAATCCCTCTTCATCCTTTGGTTGCTCTTTGGGGTGACATAAGGACAGTGAACCTGAAGTGGGAGATGAAAGAAAAACAGTGTTAAAACAAACTAAAGCTGGAATGATTTGCCAGGACAGGAGAGATAACCCATGCAATTGGGGTAATTTCACAAACATCAGGGGACAAGGTTCAGGAGTAAAATCTGTTGTTACTGAATCTGAAAGACAGCACTGCCCTGAAAGTATTCAGTCAATCAGAAACTGCTAGAGTTTTCTACTGAGTGAGTTTTCAGTGACATCATCACCAGCATTATTATGAGGAAACAGAATATCAGAAATTATTTTTCAGTTTTAGGGGTTTAAAATACCTCGTTTTCCTGTTAAAGTCAGTTGAATAGTGACACAGAATGATGTGCAAGGGAACACTTCCTTTAAAAGATGACTTTTGATGATGGATGAAAATGAACTCTGTTACTTTGCATGAAGGTGTGTTTTTTGTGGTTTGGTAGTGGTTTTTTTTTGTTGTTTTTTTTTTTCTGGATGGGTCATGCCAGAGTACTGAAAAGCTTACAAGAACATTAAACAGAATAGTGATAAGGGTAATGACTGAAATGGAAGCAGCTTCCAGCTGTCCACACCCCAACTCCTTCCTATCCCCTCAGCTGGTGTTTCAAAGAGGATCCATGCCTTTTCCTCAACACAACAGTTTTCAGTGTGACCTTTTAATGCAGCCTGCTGCCAGTGCCAGTTTGCAGCATCCCCTGAAGAACTCAAAGTATTTGTTCCCATCTGTGAAGTGAAAGTTATAAAAAGATTTCTTACTATGCTGGGGCACAATGAGGTTAAGCCATTAAAATTTGGAATAGATTTCTTGTGATTTAAAGATATGTATACATGTTGTTGCCCTGTCAGCACATGAAGAGTTGGAAACAGGATTTGAGAGTCCACAATCTAACTGACCACTGAGTCATTCCTTCCCAGGAGAAATTATTTCAAGTGCAGGGATTAAATGAAAGAAAAACGGACACATGTGTGAGAAGATAAAAATCAATAGCAAATACCAGAAAATAAAGCAAAAATTATCCCCTAGAGATACCAAGGTTCTGTAAACATTTTTGGTCGGTTCTGCCCTTTCTTTGGAAAGGTTGGTTTTCTCTGAAAACCCAATCTGCAGTACTGCATCATATGATGTAGTTAAGGAAAGTATTTGTTGTCTATGTTTATTCACTTAAAAAAACCCAACAAGAATGACCAAAAAACCCAATCAAACAAAGAAAACCGCACAAACAAAAAAACCCCATCAAAAACCAAAATGTAATCTTTCTAGCAAGTTTACAGCATGCACCAGTCACAACCTCTCTGGCTTCCCAGGAAATAGGTCTGTCACTTTGTTGCTGTAGTAATGCACAGTGTACCTTAGTTGTGCTGCTGCTTGGATTAAGCTGCTTGGCTGCCCAGAGATTGGTTGACAAGTTCATTGGAGTGAACTCACTGCAAAGCACTGGATTCACAGTCTCTGCCCATTTAAATGCTATTTTTGCCCCTCTCCATCCCCCCCATCAGATAGCTGTGGCTTGGCACAGCAGCCACCACGTCTGGAGTCTCAGTGGTCCAGTTCATCAGAGAATGTAAGCCTGCCTTCCCAACAAAGTTACTTAATGTTCTCAGTGACTGGACTTTAAGCAGACTGGTTTCACATTAATAGGCACTAGACTGGAATTTCAGGTCCATACCTAGAGAAACAGTGGCTTTGATTGCTACTCAAATGAGCTAAAGTCACTCGGTCAACAGTTTTGTGCACAGAAATACCCAGTGACTGGATCTGTATTAAAAAACATTGTGTTTTGGTGCTGGCAAAGGTATCTACTAAGGAAAAAAAAATAATTGCTAGATAAGGAAACTATGTAAAAATTAAAGTTGAGTGTTTATACTTCTAAGGGCTACTATTTACTTTTATAGATTTGTTTATATGAGTTTTGAGGACAACTGCATTTTTATCATATGAATCTACCCAACTCCTAACAAACTCCTCTAGAAAAATTCCTAAGAGTTTTGCTTAGGGCTGTTAAAAAAAGAAATAATAATTCTTAAAAAAGACAAGGTGGAGCAGTTTAAGAGGTGGTGCAGCTGTGCAAGGTTTTGTTTACTTTTCCACCAAAGGTTAAGTAGTGGTAAATTATGCCATATATAGGGAACAAACATAACCAGTGCTATGAAACAGGGATATAACCATGTTTTGAACAGTTTTAAAGATACAAAGAAGTTACTGTCCCCTGCTTGTGCTATTAACACACAGACTTTCTTCCTCATCCAGTTGTTTCCCACACAGAAGTTGAAGTTACTCTCTGTAAGATACCATATTCCATGCAGTTTTCTTTTGGAGAGTGGATTTCCATCTGTTATATTATCCCTAGGACCAACATTAGTGGCATCCTGATCAGAAGATACAGAGATGTAGTTTATATGTTGGTAATGTCTTGATCCTGTGTAAGAAAAGCTTTTTTTGGGGGGTAAAACCTCCCAGGGTATCATCAGATGACTTCCATAGAAATATTGGTGGCAGTAGCCAGATGGCATTTGTCAAAATCCTGAAACTGACAAATTTCACAGAGGTTTTACCTTTCCTTCCTCTGGGGGCAGGATTTCGTACGTGTTTCCAAATCCCAAGCAGCTGTGCAGCCCCAGGGAGGATAGGAGCTTGGTTATGGAAGGTGACTGACTTCAACTTCTGGTCGGTGTCCCAGTGTCTACTCTTAACTGCAAAACAGGGAGAACTGAAAAAAGGGTTTGAAATTGCGTCTCTGTCCCACTGCTCACAAGTGCAATGTGTTCAGTTGCATAATGCAAATGATTTCACAAAAATGACAGATGTAAAGAAAAGGTAGTAAGCAGGAATGAGTGCCTTCCCCTCAGCAGGAGTTGTGTATACGTTACACACTGCAGCCCCATGGTGGTCATGCTGGGATCTTAAGTGGTGCTGGAGCAGCTGCCACTCATGTGAGCAATGCAACGCAGCAGTCAGGAGTAGAAACAGTAAAGGTCAATGAAGCCTGTTTTCCTGTTGCTCTACACTGTTTATGGGTGCCTATTTGCATTATTATTATTGCTTTCATAGTTTTTGCCTTTCTGTGAGGTACCGGGTGTTGCCCACTGCCAGTAGCCTGGGAAACCAGTGAGGTATTGTTGTGGGAGCACTTCATGAAGTGACCAAGAAATGGGTTCACTTTGTTTTGCTAGAGGTTGTGCAGAATGACTCCTAGATCATCCCACCACGTGCTTATGGTCTGAATGGATAGAACAAGAAAAGGAAACCAAAATTAATGCAACATAAGGCTGCAGGTAAAATGCACTAAGTTCATAAACTTGTAACCCTGCATCTCCTTCCAGCTTCAAAAAAAGTTCTTAGTAGAATTGGTAAAAAAGTTCCTTGTCTCAGTAGTTCATAATTTGAAATCAGAAAATGGAAATAGATACATGAGAGGTACTAAGGATTTCTTCTTCATTGCATGTATTCATATACCTTCATTCATTTCTTACTGCATGTCTTTGTGGTTTAAAATTTAGACTAAAAAATTCATGCTACTAGCTCATCTGTGCAGCAAGTATTTAGTCATGTTTCTGCCATTGCTGAAGAACTTAATTCGCCTCTGCAAAGACATTTTGGGAAAAAAGTGGTTGGTCAGTGGTATGTAACTACAGTAACTACAGTGAGCTCATGATAATCTGAAAAGAAATACCATTGGGAATCCAAATACATTCTCTAAATAAAACGTAGGTAGAATTGGCAGGAAAGGATTAAATTGTTTAAACTGATTTTATTGTTTCTAAGCTGATGCTATCCTAACTCATGGGAGAGAGGGAAGCATAAATGTGAAGGCATTGTGCACAGCCAGCTGTGGTGACAGGACTTCATTAAAGTGTGGAGGCCCACAGCAAAGCCTTTTTTTTTTCTAGATCAGACTTTGATCTTGGCTGGCCTGGAAGAAGACATGTCCCTGGAAGAGGACAGTGAGACTTCTGCAGCTCCCACACAGTCAGGTTTTGTGAAGACCTAGAGGGTTTTTAACACAACAAAATAAATGACCTTTACCCTAAGGGGCTACTTTGAAAATCTTATGGTGGACGTGTTCAGCCCATTAAAATGGCCAGGTGGCTGGGAGTATGGCTTCTTTCTTTTATTAATTAGATGAGGAAGTGTGTCTGTACGTGATAACTATAATTTTTAATCATAGTGGTTTACCCTTCCAGTTTGCAGTGGCACACATCCAGGGTCTGATGGCTGGGAAACGCAGTTGTAGCCAAGGACTCTTCTTCAGCACATTGGAAAGGCTGGCTCTTTGCTTTGCTCTCAGCTCTCCAAAGTGAGTGATCAGTGTGTGTTTAACACAGTGATGCAAGTGAGGAGAGGACTTGGGGAAGGTGCTGCTGGAAGGATGCTGAGTATCAGCATTGCTTGGATACAAGATTGTTCCCACATGGGGTGATGAGCTAGGTTAACATCCTGGTGCTGTGCTTAGGTCACTTAGGCTTCAGGCCCTGGGCAGGAAGGCCAGCTCCAGCTGGAGGTCATTGTACTTGGCTGCAGTTAAATCTTTGTGATGTTAAAAGCAGTCCTGGAAAGCACTGGAGTAACATCTGGTCAGGAGGGGACCATGCAGGGACTGGCCTGGACCTCCTCTGGCTCCGGGACGCAGGAGTGAGATCCCTGAATGCTTATCAGCATCCACCATTTGCGCATGAGAGAAGGAAGCGAGGAGTGATTCAGTTTGCATCCGGGCCCTGCAATGGTCTGTGCTGCTGCCTGATCTGCCTTCTTCCCGGTTCCTGCTTCCCCACTCTGCCTACAATAGTCATTCCTCTCTGCTGGGGAGACACCCAGTCTGCATTTTGTTCTGCAAAGTGCTTAGTCCAGCCCGGGAAGTGGGGCATGTTTAATGGGAACCAACCTGCACACACAGCCCCCAGCAGCCTTTGCCTGCCTGCCTGCCTGCCAGGCACGAGGAGAGTCACTGCTGGGGTGTGGGCAGGGCCACAGAAACCATCAGCAGGGGACAAAGTTGCGCTCACCTCTGCAGGCCAGTGGGCAGCCGGGGATCAGGGCGATGCTGGGGAAGGGAGCGCTCCAGTTTCACCACGTGTGCATGGTGGGGCTGTGAGCAAGGACCGCCGGCTCCATCTCGCCAGCTGGCTCACTCAGCAGTTTTTGCAGGAAGTGTGAAGAGAACACATTTTATGGGAGATATTTATCATTATCCTGTACTGCTTAAATATAGTCTGTGTAGCAGGTTAGAGCTTGTTAGGCTTTTATCTTCTCAAGTTGGAGGGTGATGAATTAATCTGTGAGTGTTGCAGCCTCGAGTGAATTATAGAAAGTCATCCCCAATGAGTAAAGATAAATGACAGTTGGAAATTAACCCATTAGATAGTCTCTTCCAATAAAGTGCTTACTGAATTATTAAATTGTAAATGAAGATGCTTCACGTCTCATTTGAAAGTCAGAAAGACACTTATTTGTAATTCCACTACTGGTTTTCTTTTTTTTTCCCTCTCAGAGGTTTCATTTCTCCTGGAAGGTTTGGGGCTGACAGCCCCAGAGGACAAAGTCTCCATTAATCCATGGAGCCGGCACAGCAGCTACAATGCAAGCTGTGCCGCCTTGTTAATGTGCTGCAGCCTCTGCCAGGAAAGGAGCAGTCCTGAGGGACAGGGTGTTGGTTTACACTTTGCAGTATCCAACCTCCAAAAAAAGAAGAGTTGTTCAGCTCTTTATTGACCTGCACCTGCGTTAGTTTAACTGGATTTGACCGCTTGTTTAGCTGAATTTTAGGTGACCTGCTGGGCAATACAAACCTACTGTAAACTCTTCAGACAGTGTAGATCCTCTAGATTCAGCCTGACCCAGGATGCACCCTGAAGCTGAGCCTTGCTCAGGCAGTTTAAAAATGAGCAGCAATAATACTGAGATGCACATTTGGCTGTCAGTGTTACTGAAGTCTTGGCAGACCTCATGGTCCCTGGGTTTGTTGCCCCTCACCAAAGTAATGGGGTTGCATAGGGTAAAAACATCCCTGTTGCTGCAAGGCAAGTCATTCTAGTTTTAAAGTGATATAAAATGCATGCAAGTTTCATACAGTCACCGTTGGTGAGATTTACTTTGGCATACATATTCCTGTATAGATATCCTCGTTCCAGGCTAGGATCTATTTGCATGCTAACAGAAAGCCAGAGACAGAATGTTTTCAAGAATTTCCATCTCCAGTGCAGCCAGTTGTTGTGGTGATGGGTTTTGTTCTATGTATGGGGAACTGGACCAAGCCTAAGAACACCAGATCACTTCAGAGAGGTACCTAGCAGGAATGACTTTCACTTTCAACCTGAGCTGGCTCCAAACCAAGGACCCAGAGGGCAGAATGTATCCTTCCCATTATCAATTGGCATTAGAGACAATTTCCCATTTTCTCTTAGTGCTAGCAGTTTGATGATAACAGAAAATTATGAAAGCCATATACTATTAAATATGATGGTAATTAGATAATCTCCTATAACGGATTTTTAAAGACTCTTGATCTTCACTGGCTTTTTCTTTCTGATGGCACAGGACAGACTTCATCTTATATGTTTTGCAAATGCTGCCACTGCATGAATATAACCCATCCTTATGGAGGGAGTTTGTTTCTCCTCATTTGGCTTCGTAATTGTCATTTGGCTTCTTAATCAGTTCCTAATACAAGGAAGGACTGATCTTGTTCCCATAGCCATAAACAAATTCTAGCAGTAAAGAAGCAAAACTTTAGTTAATAACTATCAAAAAGTGTTCTATTAGTTTTATTATCTGACCAGAATGATCCTGATTGTGTTATCTCCTCTGGATCCAATGTCTCCAGGCCACATTCTGCAGGTAGGAAGTGAAGAAAACAGAAAGGCTGTCCTGCATCACCTCTTCTCTTCAAAGATTATGATCTGTGCCATTAAATCCAAAACAAATGACAATCCACATGCATATTTAGGATTGTTTAACACTTGTTTGAGATCAGTAGTTTGAGGTTTTACAGAAATTTTGTACTGACCTGCCTGACCCCCCCCCACAGCAAGGATATGAGAAAGTCCCCTCAGGAAGGCTTCTTCACCACTGGTTTATGTTGTTAAAATGGGAATGATGAGAAAAAACTCATCGTTAAGAACATGTTGAAATATGATTTAATGTCCATTTAATGTCCATCAGTCTGCCAACCCTCTCAGTGTTTTTTCTTTAGCCTTAAAGTTGGGGGGTGGGAAAAGGCAGGGCAGAGTAAAAAATCTTTATGTAGAGTGTGACACAAACACTTCAGAAATTGTATGTAATTGTATGCATACTGTACTAGTGCAATTCTTCTGGGCATCGGTGAGAGGGCATGTAATTCACAGTACTTTTTTTGGCTTTTAGTAATTCTTTCCTAAAATCAAAAGTGAGTGAGTGCGCAGTCTCAGTTCTGACTCAGTCTCATGCTGTTAGTGATAGTGGCATTTTAAGTGATATTGAAGCAAGGACAGAAACTAACATTTAAGAGGAAGCAAGAATGACAGAAATGCTAAGATGAGGAGAATAAAGAAAAAAATGCTAAAACAGTAGTTCAGAAAAGAACAGTGTAGGGGGAAATATTATTTACACCAGTGCCATAGAAAGACTACTTGACCACACACTGAAAATTGGTAAAGCTCCTATTTCTTGTCAGACCAGCTTGATTTTCAGTCTAAGCTGCTGAGCGACAATTTTCCTCTAGTCTGATCCTGTGTCTTTTAATTAACCAGCGTTGTCATCCACATCTTTGAGATTCTGAGGGGAGCAGCAGCTCATCTCTCTTGATTTGCTCAACACTCTGCATGCAGAAAGCAGCAGCTGCTGGTGGTGATCCCAGGGCTGATTTGTCTGCATGTTCCACTGGAAATATTTGCCTAAATGAAGTAAGCTGTGTGAGGAGGCACCTAGTCTAATTGGAGCATTAGGTCTGTGCAGTAGGTGGTATGCAGGTGGTTTTTTTGCTGGTTTTCTGGCAGCTGGTAATTTATCTCTGACATGTATGGGGTTTTGATGGATGTAGGTAGAGCAACTGCATGGAAGAGCCATTAGGTACTGGTACAGTGTGGCTATGCTGTGGCTTGCAGTGTTTTCAGAGTGCTTTGCTCCTCTTGGGCTCTCATACATACTTGGAGTAGCAGCTGCCGTGGATCTCTGCAGGGGTCCTGGGCAAGGCCTTGACCTGAGTGGTGCAGAGGACTCAGTTGTGTTACCCCCACCTTTGCAGCTCCTCATTGGAGTGGTTTCAGCTGTGCTGAGTGGCAACACTAATCACAGCTGTCAAAATCACCTGCTAAAATCTAATTTTTGAGAGTCTTCCAACACTTTTCAATGGATAGGTGTAACAATCATATTCCCATCCTTGCCAGCAGCCTGCTAGTGAACTGGAATTGCACAAGGTTTCACTGATAGAGTTATAGCAGTGCAACCCATGGGAGATTATTATCCCCCACTATTACAAGATTATTATTTAGAGATTATCATAAACTCATTCTGTGGTGCCCCTTGTGTTAGTCAGGCAGGCAGCTTTCCACAGCAGCTGAGGCAACACATGTGGAAGAGACATCTCCCCTCTCGTTCCTTCCCCACTGAATGGAATGGACCAGCTTCTGAGATGCTGCAGCTCCTTCAACCCCAATTTACCAGACAGGCTAGCAGTGCCCTTCCCTCTCTTTCTTCTTTTCCCTCTCATTAATCCAGTGTGGTAGCTGTCAGCTCAACCTGGCTGTACATCACAGAGAATACTGTGCTGTTTGGCAGCAATTTGAACTGAAAGGAAAGATTTTGCAGGCAGAATTGAACCTTCGGGAGGTGAGCTGAACGATGCTGTCACAGAAGAAGAAAGACTCCTTTTCCAGTGTAGCTCATGGTTTTTGCCAGGCAAGAGCAACAATTTGAATTTTCATATACATATATATATATATATATATATATATATATATATACATATATATATGTATGTATGTATATATATGTATGTATAGGTATACAACCTGGGAATGTTTCAAAATGCTTGGGTAGGTCTTGCCCCAGCTAGGAAAGATTTAAATCTAATTAAAATCAGAGATAAGAGGAAATGGTATTTCAGCCCATGAGAATTTCCACAATCTCTTGGTCTAACGGGAGGAAAACTTAAAAAGCTGAGATAAAGTGACAATCAGGTAATAGGTGAAAATATTTTACAAAACAGTACAGCAAAGCCTATAGTCCTGTATTCAAGCTAGAGGGTAGCTTCATTTTAAACTAAATTTCTGTTGCAGTTACAGCATTTTTTAATTACACCTTCATTAAGTGTTTAAAACATTTAGTTTTGGAACCAGCAAATAGGTTTTAACTTTTTTAAATATTATTGGGAAAATATTTACAAAGAAGTTCCAGCAGTTTTTCTCAGCTGTCAATGTATTCAAACATTTTTGCCTCCAACAGATTCAGGTTTGAAAACAAACATTTCCTAATGTAATTTTTCCTTGAAAAATTCCTGCCTTTTTTATTAGACATCATTAGTTCTCACTTAATTTTAGCCAAAGGGCAACAGTGACTTGTGTACCTTGTTTCAGTTTTAGTTTCACTAACCTTACAGCAGAGTGTTGTCAAGGTTTTTTTTTCCTTAGGAGCTGAATAAATTCGGACCAATTATGTTGTTGTTTTAGTCATCCTGGTTGTATGAATGATCATTCCATATTTTTAAAACGTGTCCATTCTACAAAAGTGGTTATCTATCACTCATTGCAGTAGTTATTTCATGTTTCTAAGAAAATACGTCATTCATCCATAAGCACAAGAACAAAAGGCAGAAGAAACAGCATTTTATTTTATATTTACCATAAGGAGGCTGCAAGTCACTAACAGTATGAAAAAGAAACCAAACCAGATTAACAGATGTAAAATCATTACACATTCAGAAGAAACAGTAGGCAGAGAGAGAAAGTGGTAAGCAGCTCAGAAGCTGAAGAATCACTTGGTCCATAACTAAACGGGCTTAAATAAAACCAGGAAAATATCAGTTTTCCTTTTTGCTATAGGAATGGAGAGGTGAGTAACGCTCTTGGGGCTGCAGGGGATGCTGTGGAGCAGTGGGATGCATCACATCTTTACACAGCTATTGCTTCTGAAATTGTCAAGCCAGACACAGGGTGCCTCCATGATCAGACCTGCCTGACTGTCATGTCAGTGTTCTCTGTCCTGGCTGGAGTGGATGTCTTGGTGAGATGAGGCAGTGTTTTGCAAGGGACACCCCCAGGAGCTGTCCTCTCCCAAGAAAGTTTCCCCATTGGACTCTGCTTTGCAATGGGAGGATCTGAGCCTGTTTTAACTATTTTCTTCTCTGGAAGAGCAGCACTTAAATTCTGGCTTGAAGAAGAATTCACAAAGGTTTTAAGCACTCAGATCCCAGGCTGAATCCTTCCCCTAATTTAGTTGGAGTGCTTCTGAGAGGTCCTTAACTGATGTGGAAACTGAAATCTGGTCATTTGTGAGGTATCCTTGGATAGAGAAGAAGTTTTCATACAAGGTCTTGCCTTAGCTCCAATTGGGGGTAGCACTTCAGAGCCCTGTGGGTAGTACCCATTGAAGCTTCTTGGCAAACCTTGGGAGGATGAGTCTGTTGCAACAAAAGGACTAACACAGGTTTGCTAGGCCCTGTGCAAAAGGCTGTAGTTGGTAGGAGAGCTCTGTCAGCAGAGGACACACAGTTCTGAGCTGGATTTGCTGGCATGGGTCCAAGGAGTGCCAAAAAAATCTGGAACTGCACTGTCATTTACTTGTGTATGAACAGAGCTGCACAGCAAGTTGTACCAGCCATGTTTAATGTGATATCATGAATTTTAAAGGTCAACATAGCAGCTCACTAGTGTTTAAAATAAAACTTTGGAAAGGTGAATTTCTGTGCTTAGAAAGTTGTGGAGTCTCCCTTTGTAGCTGAGTTGCAAGATAATAGACTTCAAATGAGCCACTAACTTTTGATTGCCTTTGCCCCACTTTCTAGTTCAGACCAGTGGATAGAGCTAAAGTCACCAGCTTTGATGAAGAAGGGAATCAGCATTTCTCTTTCAGACTTTGTATAAACAGGCAGCTGCTTGAGTATGCTGAAGCGTGAAGAATGTGAGCAGAGAAACAGCAAAAGTGAGTGGAAATCTCTAAGAAATACCACTAATACATTGGACTGCAGTTCAGCATTTTGTTAAGGGCATCATTTGTATTTATACTGTCAACACAGGGTGGATGAGTGGAGCTACAATAAATGATACAGACAATTTGAATTTTTCAGTGTGCTTGAAACATGATTCTGTTTCTCCAGCAAAAAAGATGATGTTTTTTTGCCGTTTCAGGGATTAGGTAAATCCCCATGAGTGATGACAACAGACAGAACTAGGGCTTGCAGAAGTACAGAATGGAAAATATACTTGACACTTGTGAGAAGTGAACTCTGAGCTGGTAGTGTGGTTAGACACGCAAGCCTCATTTCACAGTGCTGAAATATTGTCTTCTCATTCTCCTATCTTGAATCATGAAACCTCACACCTTTCTAATGATTCTTTCAGAGGGAGCAGTGAAATTATTCATATAAAGAACCAGAATTGCTCAAACCACATCCCTTTTATTTATCTAGACCAAACTACAACTTCTGCAAAGTTTGGATCATTTGGGATATAATTCTCAGTGTTCCCAGGCTGATTTTCTTCTCCTGCTCCTTTTTGTTCCTGACCTCCTTCTGATAGCCTGCTTTAAAACTGGGTAGCTACTTCTGGTGTCAGAAATCACACCTTGGTGGGTGCTCCCCTGTATGGAGCATGATGCATGGAAGAGAGGCTCAGGAGGAAGAATTCAAGGGATTTGATGCCCTGATGCCAGGAAAGGAGGTGACTGCAGTGAAGAAGGCTTGAGCAGCTGTTCGAGAAGGACTGGGGAAGTTAGGCCTGGGCAGAGGAGGAAGGGTTTGTACTGTGTCTTGAATGTGTCTTGAATTGTGTCAGGGCTGCAAGAGAAGGGAGGTAAAGTGAAAAGAAGGAGCCTCCAAGCTTTGGACCCCATTTGGAGAAGGATGAGAGATGGGGGCAAAGGTAACAAAAGAGCCACAGTGCTTAAGAGCTTAGATAATTGACAGGCCCTTAGCCCAAGACTGAACTTGCAATGAAGGAGGCTGACTTCAGTGTGGAGTACTTCAAGACTGCTTGGCTTGTGTCCTACACACTCTAGAGTGCAGGAGGCCAAGGACTAAGAAGCAGGTTGCCTTCAGACACCTTTGCATCTCTTTCTCCTTTTTAATTCTATTAATGCAGTAAAAGCATGCTGAGTAGTTTTTCTCTTACAGTCAGCAAATCCATGGTGCTGTCATGTAGCAAAGAAGTGATGTTCAGCCATACCTCACTGCTCACTTGCTGATGAGCTGCAATGTGTAAATCTCACTTGTAGCCCTTGGACATGTCAACAGCTTTCTCCTCAGAAGCTGTGTGTTTGCCTGTGTGCTAGTTACTTGGGTGCTCTTCAGCACCACCCACCTACAGAGAACTTCAGGAAGGGATCCTTGAGTTAACCATGGGCTTCTGTGCTATGGTTAGGAGTGGAGTCAGGATCAGAGTAACAGGTTCTGGTTTGGGGTCTTTTAAATGCTTTTGCTAAGTGCATCTGAACTGCAGACCTTTTAGCTAAGTGTTGGCCTTACATTAATAACCCTTTTTGAGAGTCTTTGTCTAATTTGCCATTTGTATAATGGTTTGTGGTGGTGGCCACAAAAGATTTCAGATTTGTGTTGGTTTTTTTCTTTAATCTAAAGAGAAATAGTGACTTTTAGGCCATCTACAGAAGAGGCATGTGAAGTTCCTACAGAAAATATTTGTGCTCTCCATGATAACAGGGTTATAACATCTGATTTGCATCACTGGGGGAAGGTGGGGAGTGTAGATGCTCTTGAGCCATGTCAGCCAGGTCTGTGGCTGAAGATTTGCACCAGGATATATTGTTTTCATTATGTAACCATAAACACTATTTTGAAAAAGTCCAAAGTGCTTTATATTTCCAAGTTACTTTTATGGACTCTCTCAGAGTAAGCTGCCATCTGGTATTCTTTTCACACAGGGCAGAATGAGGTAAGGGGGGAGAGAGGCTTACTGCTTCCATGCTGTTGCTCAGCTCCCACTGAGGGAAATGTAACACCTTTCCCCTTTCCTGAGTGTCCAGCCTGGCTCCTTGCATGAAGCTCTTCACAGTAAAGTCAGAGCTGACTTTCAAGGCCTGCTTTTTGCAATAGTTATGAAGCAGCTTTCTTGTAGTGTGCTGGAAAACAATGTAGTGAAAGTCATTCTGATGACAGCTAGAGGGAAGTAATAACATTCTTTGCAGACTTACATGCAAAGAGTAAGAAAAATAAGTGCAAGAACTGTACAAGGAAGGGGGCTGCATTCAATGCTTGAGTGCTGCATGCCTATAGGAAGTCTTTCATTTATAAATATGGGGATCAAACAGACTTCCACTACCAATTGCTTTTAACATTAGCTGAGTGATGCTTCCCTTCTTTTTTCTGGTTTTTTTTTTTTTTTTTTTCCTTTAAAATCCTATTTCTGTTCTGCTTTAGTCCCTTCTGTCTGGACTAAGCTGTGCAACGTATGTGGTAAGCGCAGCAGAAAGGGGCAGGGAGCAGCCTTGCAGCAAAATGAGTTGTGTAGATCCTGCCACAATTCCTTTTTTTCCCCTAAATAATCAAATTGCTTAATTAGTCATTGCTCTGGGGAAGTTCTCTACTCAGCTTCCTGCTGGCTGCACTGACTTACAGGGCTGCTCTTGATTCCGCGGTCTCCAGCGCCAGTGTCTGACCTCAGCATAGCTCCAAACCCTCTGTGCTCTTGGGGAGGCTGTGGCAAAGATGTGTTTGTGCCTGGGCTGCGTGCAAAGCTAAAGCCCTGTTCAGAGCTTGAGGAATGTTAGATTATCCTTCTTCTTCCAGCCCCGGTGGCTGATGTGAGCATGCTCCATGCATGCATGGCACTGGCTATTTGCCAGCTTTAGAGTAATTTTTTTTTTCTTTGAATGAGTGAGTGAATGAATGAATGAATACCTGATTAAGTTAATGAAGCTGAGCCAATGGTGGGAGGGAGCGATTTGGCTGCTGCCGGCTCGAAGAGATCTGGCAGCACATTAGACTTGCATAACGCTTTATAGCTCCATGCTGCGCTCCATATGAGCCACAGGAGAGGGCTGCAGTAATTACTCGGCTCTGGGATTGAACCCAGCTGCAGGTAGCTAGTCATCCTCTTGTCCATTTCACTGGTGCCGGGAGTCACTTTTCTTGCGCCGTGGATTTCCAGGGGCACATGGGTAAGGTGCTTTCACAGCAGTGATCGCAGCGGTGAGAAAGCATGCTCGTGGCTCAGTGACTCTTACAAAAGATCCATTCAGGTTTCCAAGCTGTGATTCACTGGACCCACAGGTTCAACGCAGGAATTTTTTTAGTTCCCGAGTTCAAAACTTGTATATAAATAACCTTGATGGGAGCTGTGAGATTTTTTTGTTTTCTTGTTCTTTCTTCACCTGGCTGGGAAAAATAGAGCAAAAGGTTTTCTTGTATCTGTTTTTTTGTTTAAAAAACGCAATTTTTTAAAGTCCTCAGAGTTCTTTTTGATTGTTGTCTAAGGCAAGTTCTTTCTGGCAGCCCCGGATGGTACATACCTTTGTTTCTCACATACTTAAATTAAGAGTACTGGCACTGCCTGTTAGCACACCGCCTTCATTTGTCAACGTTCCCTGCTTGAGAGCAACGATGATGATTTGCATTCTTAGTTGGAACGGGTG
Source organism: Camarhynchus parvulus (assembly GCF_901933205.1). Classification (NCBI taxonomy): domain Eukaryota; kingdom Metazoa; phylum Chordata; class Aves; order Passeriformes; family Thraupidae; genus Camarhynchus; species Camarhynchus parvulus. Next base: position 63,345,776 of record NC_044572.1, on the reverse strand, counting down.
GGTTTTTTAATTGCAGCTGAAGCTTGTGACTGTGGAACCTGCTATGTTTGTATAATCCTGCATTATTTCATTTTCTTTTGATTGTTTTCTGTGTTGCCTAATCAGAACAGTGGGGCGATCTCAGCCTTGCCATGCTGGTCTCAGTCAAGTGACAGGGGTGATGGATCTGGGCTCTGTGCCCATTTTATCTGCTTGCTCCCCATTAAGCAGGAGGGAGACTCCCTACTCAGAGTCAGGGAGAGTAACTAGTCACTTGGTTTTGTGGGCTGCAAGGCCTGGAGAGGTGTTTCAGAGAGAGAGAAGGTGCAGAAGAGTTGATCTGGCTTTCTTCTTGCTCATGTGTATTCCTGCATTCACTGACCCCTATGACACTGCCTGAGATGTCAGTGCTGAGATGGTCAGTGTGAGGGTCTGTGCAGGATGAGTGGGTGGTGCTGCAGCCCATGCCTAATGTAGCTGACTGGAATGAAGAAGAAAAAAAAATAAAGAGTTAGAGGAATAAAAGGTGTCTGAGGGGGATGTTTAACTCGTTCTCTGTGTGCAGCACCGGGGTACGTGCTATGTGCCTTCAGACCAGCAGGAGCTGCTGGCTTTTCTGTTTGTTCAGTAGTGATGGTCAGTCATCCTGATTTGGGAGGGCACCAAGAGTGCACTGAGGCAGTAAGCAAGGGCTGGTGCAAAATGGCTTCAAGTTCAAGCTTTGCTGAATGAAGTCTGAGCGAAGGCGAGGTGTTGGAATCCATTTCAAGGGGAATTTAACATCAGTTCATGTTTCACACTTTACAGATGGACTAATTATAGTCTAATTTGCTGGCACGTGGAATCTACCAGAGAAGCAGTCTGCAGGGAAGACTTCCAAGGAAAGGCACTGAGCATGCAGATGACCTTTCCAAATCTTCCCCTAAAGCCGTGCTCTCACACTGTCCCCTTATCAGCCAGGCTTAAAGGCACACTCCTCCCCGTGAGTGCCTGTGCTTATCTGTAAAATGGCTGCTCTGAGTTGGCTGCTGCTTGCTGGTGTTCCTGGCTGGATCTTCAAAGGGGTGAAACGCCCCCGGTTTCTGTAATTTTTCGTGGGGGTCTTATTCAAGTCTCCTGGCAGCGAAGCCAGGCGTCTCTCTTAATTTGTTTTGCAGAAGATGGAGAGAATGTTAGCGAGCATTTTCAGACACATGGAAGGAGACCTGTGTGACATATCTGCAGTACAAATGTGTTCATACAGGCATGACAGTTTCTGTCACAAGTTAAAATGAGTGGCGAGTGGGTGTTGCTACGTTTAGAGTCACTCGTGAAATTTTCAATGGAAAATTGTGTAGGCAGCTCCCATTGTAGCCACATTGTAGGCACATTTTAGATAAATGAAAAACATCAACAAAGTAATTTCTGTATTAGACTTGTTTATAAATGAACTCTATTCACTCATTTAAGCTGCAGAAGCACCTCTAGGGGATGGGTGTGAGAGTAGAGGGTGTCACTGAGCACTGTCACATGTCCTGCTCTGGCAGCAGTTGCTGCAAAGCAGGAGATAAAAGACTGGATGCTGTGCTGGCCACTTGTGGAGTTGCAAAGGTGGGATCCCCCCTTCTGTCCTGGTGTTAGTGGGGTCGAAAGAGCACTTCAATTTACGTGAGTTTGCTCCATGGCTTCCATGCTGCCACCACAGACTCTGGGTATGTGTGCTGTGGAATGCTGACTTCCCGAGCATCTTGGGTTGGTGGTCCTCATGTCCTGGCACAGCTGACTTGGGGAGCAGCAGGGCTTTGGAGGGGTTTGGCAGGCCTCTGGCAGGCTACAAAGGCTTCAGTGTGGCATGGTGGTAAATCATCAAGCTCCTGGGAGCGAGCTCCAGCCATGGTGGGACTATGCAGCTGGCAGTCAGCCTGAGCTGAGACCCCAGGCCTGAGCAGGCCCAGAACCTTCCTTTGTGGCTGCGGATGGAGCAGCTTCTCGCAGGGTCAGCTGAGGTGCACTTTCTGTTGTGCAGCTGAGAGACAAAGCTGCACATCAAGCTGTGCACACTCAAATGGCTTTGCTCCAGGCTCAGACCCTCACTTAGCAGTTACACCCTTTCCTTTCCCCCACAGAGGCAGAATGCTATGGACTCCAGCATTTCACCCTCAGAGAAACTTCACTGTAATCAGCACTGTCAGCTCATACATTTTTATCTGTGGATATCTGATGCTATTTCACAAAATTCCGTTTCCTGGTGTCAAATGATGAGAAGGGAAATTCCACTTTTAGCCAAACTAATTAGTTTCTGATCTTGTGGGCTGCAGGGAAAAAGCTAGAGACCTTAATCCTGAAAGAAGGCCTCACACAGCAGAGAGGCAAGTTAAAAGAAAAATAATAATAATAATAATAATAATAAAAATAATAATAATAATATAATAATAATAATAATAACAACCTTTATAATTTTAATAAATCTTTTATTTGTGAACCAGTATCGTGTGTTTCAGAAGCAAGAAGCTGGGCCTGACTCCTGACATCTGAGAGCCCAGGTTTGGCATTGCAAGGGGGGGTTTCTGTGCTGGGGAGCAAGGGTGCTGCTGTGGGGTGGGCTGGGAGGGTGGCAGGGTGGCCAACACAGCCCTCCAATGTCAGCCCTGACATGGGGAGAGCTTGTGGCTCTTGGAGGAAATGCTTCATTGCTTGCAGCCTCCCTGGCATCTTGTACTGTGTGCTCTGGTACCACCTCTCTGCAAAACATGCTGGAAGAGGAGGGATCACCTTTGCTGAAAGCTTTTTTCTGTGTAAACTAAGGATGTAGGCAGCTGTGAATCCGTTTAAATCACCCACAGTACTCACAGTCCTGCAAGGCTTACGTGTGGCTGCACCGCTGTGTGTGTGCACAGAAAGGACAGGAAGGTCTGCTGCACACCCAGAGCACGGAGTGCCTTCTACAGATGCTGAAAATAAGGGCATCTCTCCTGCTGCAGAATGAAGGGATGGCACCCAGAAGATCTGATGGCAGAAACCTGCAAACTGCTGAAAGTTAATTCCAACTCTTCATTCAGCAGTTAGCTTAAATAAAACCAAAGATAATGTTAGCACCATATTCCTGTGCAGTTCACCAGCACCTATCAGGCGTAATAACAATGTGTTATTAACTAAGCACAGTCTAACCATAGTAGGTCAGGAGGCAAGTGTCCTACTTAGGACATGCACATTTCTCATCCTCGGAATTCAGGGTAAGTAGGAAAACAGACAGTTAACCAGTGGAGTAGCTTTCTAATAATCAGTTTGTATCACTTGTGCTCGTGAATGGCTGTCCAGGAACTCCATCATCTGTCCATCCTTTTGGGAATATGTCTTACACTGTTTTTTCCTCCTAAGCCTTCCTCTCTCAACTCTGGTACCTACATACCTCCATTAAATTCATGGGAATATTGAGTCTTTGGGCATCTCCTATCTGGTGATGTGCTCCCTGAGGTTTGCTGATATCACTTCCTTTTTGTCTTGTGGGGAGTCTGTCTGACGCGCCTGGGGAGAGGAAGGACGTGCAGAACCACTGCTCACTGTGCCAAAACCTGTAGCAATTTGCTGTGGCAGATTCCCAGAAGTATAATAACTAACACTGCACTGGACAATCCGTCTTGTGGATGCAGTGTTGATCAGGAATCCTTTCATTTTGGGAGGAGAATTTCAAATTTTATTAGAGGTTTTCATGTTCCTTATTAATGGATCTCTGCAGTTGGCTCTCCTGGGAATTCTGCCAGGGAGCTGTGAAATTGGTCGGGTTGGACAATAAACTCCTATAGCTATTGTTGGCCTGCGCTGAGCTGCACATGGCAGGGCCGATGGAATCTGTAGCAGCTACAACCATGAATATGTAGCTGGCAGCGGGCAGGCTGTAGAGCGGGGAGGAGAGAAAGCTGGCGTACGGATCTGAGAGGCACAATGCAGCTGCGGAGCCCTCTGCAGTGTGTCTGGCTTTTCGTCTCTCTGAATCCGATCCTGCGAGATGCCAGCCTCCTTGGAGGGGAGGGGAGAGGTGGGACGAAGTGCCTCCCCTTCTCACTCCTTTCCAGGGCTGCCGAAATTACTCACTCGTGATAGGACGGGCGGGTGGTTTGAGGCGGGAGCATCGGGCTGCGCTGCTGCATCTGCCCGGTAACACCCCAGACATAAAGAGCCGCGTATCGGGCTCGACTCTGCGAGTGTTGTATTAACATCTCTGTACCAGGCAGGGCAACAGTGTCTGATGGAGGAGAGACACCGTTTTTCTAGTGAATATATATCTAGTGCACTAGATATATCTCACGGATAAATGTTTGTCGGTCATACCTGGAGCTGGAAAGTGGAAGTTGAAAGGTCATAGTACTCTGTGTGTTTTTAGGATTTGCGATCAAAGGAACCTTTTGACAATAAGTAACTGGCTTAATTGAATGCCCCTGAAGTTGGAAGCTGACGACTGCCCCCCCTTGGGTGTTTTCTTCTTGCATCAGTCCTTCCTCCTGCTGGCACATGGTGGTGTGAGCTTGCTGGCAACTGCAGAAAGGTCGGGGACCAGAGGAGGATGGAGGGACCAGATTTTTGAAGGAGGTCTAGAGACCCAAAAAAGGATGTTAGCTGCACCATGGGACAGAGAAAGTGCTTGATTTCTCAAGGCAGTGAAAGTCCCACCGTTTGCATAGCCAGGTGCTGCTGTGCTTTGTGGTTCTGGCCCCAACTTCTCTGCACCCCAAGGCTCAGTCCTGGCTGGTGGGGCACAGCATGTCGCTCTGCATTGCTGGTTTTACCTTTGCTGCAGTGAACTTCAGATAAATAAAGGAGGTCAGCATCTGAAGCTATAACCCAATATCCTCTCCTGTGTTTTAAATTTATTAGATTAAATAAGTAGAAAAATGTTGTTTTGGGAAATACAGTGAGATTTAAAGTGCCTTGCAAAGAGATCCTGGAGTTTTGCATGAAAATGCACATCCCGAGCTCCAGTGAGCAATCCCTCTGGGACCAGAGCAAGCCCAGATGGTGACTCCTCCAAGTGATTATTTTTCTGCCTTAAGCCTTTCCAGGAATTTGAGTGTGGGCAGACTGCCAGCGGACACTGGCTGTCCAGACAGTTTAGCAATGTTCCATGTGTACTCCGTGCCAGAGATACCAAAGTCCAGCTGCTCTCCCTGATCTCTTTGTCCCTTTTACCTTCCCAGCCATAATTACACATGCCTGCACGCACGCACGCACTTGTGACACACACAGGAGCAAAAAATCACCTGGTGTTTCCTGCTCATTTGCATATCTACAAATCATGATTGACAGCTCTAAAGTTAAGGAAAGCTCCAGAGTCGGAGAAATGTCTTGAATCAAAAAAAAAAAAAAAAAGGCAAATAACAAATCCTGCGGCACACCACAGAAGGCAGGCATTCATGTTTCTAGGACAGCCAGCAAAAAACTGCTTAACCAGGTCTTGTACCTCTTGCCTTTGACACACTCTTGTTTGGGTTGTCTCCTTTTCATTGCTTCCCAAGCAAAATCAGTCCTGTCTTATCTTTACTGTTGCTGGAGCTTGAATAATGCTGAAAAGTTACTGTTTTACTTTTAGATCTTGAAGTAGAAGTAGGCTGTTTTATGCTGCATATTTCCATTTTTTGCAAATGCAGTCCTGTGTCTGTTAAGAGCTCAAAGTCTCACTGTGAAGTGCCTGAAAAAGTGGGGCAGTATTCACTGCTCTATGGCTGCCTCATCCCTTGTCTCCATTAAACTTATTCGTTCCTCCTGTGTTCTCCAGGAGATTTTGGGCAGTCCTTTTGTTACCGGTAAAGATGAAGTCGGCCATCCGAAGGATTTGCACCAAAAAAACCCAAATGCACAACCCAAAAGAGTTAGTACTTGGTATTTTTGAAGGATGTTAGCTTTGACATTGGAGGCCACCCAAACCTCAGTGGTTCAATGCTATTTAGCAGAATAAAATCTTTGCTTCAGCTCCTGCATAATGAAACTTCACCCCATTTCATAGAGCTTCACAGTACTACTTTTGATGCAGAGAAGCTGAACCCAGATGCCTCAGACTTTTGGAACCACTGGTTTTGGGGAGCCTGGTTTACCCATCACGGCAAAAGAGCCTGTCCCTATTCAGTCCCATGTACAAGCTCTCTGCTCTGTTGCAGGCAGAGAAGCCAGCCCTCTGCCTCCGCTCCCAGCTTTTCCCTGTGGGAGCGTATTGAAATTCTGGATTTGCATCTCATGTTCCAGAAGAGATTGGAGGATTGTCCAAGCCCAGCACGAGCTCCCCATGGCAGGGGGAGCAGGATGAGCATCCCATTCTGAGGATGTCCCCCGTGGGCAGCTGCCTGGGCCAGGATCTGCTGACTTACCTACCCAAGCCGACTGCCTGGGGCAGAAGGCTACAGAGAGCTAAAGTTAACCAAGGATGACTGCGCAAATGTGAGCTCGGCAGTTTTATTTTTAGTCGAACTTAAAAAGAAAAATCTGTAAGTCATGTGTAATATAATAATTTTAGCTGTTGCCAAGACACGCTGAGCAACTGTTAGGAGAGGGGGAAGGCCCATGCTGATCAAGCAGGGCCCTGTCTCCTGGCTGCCCTCGTCGCCGCAGCCGCGGTGCCGAGGTGATGGTGCTGACAGACCAGGGCAGGTCAGGATATTGCCTGGGCTGCTGTGCCCTGGGTGACACCAGCCCTTGCACATCTGAAGCTTCCCTGAGTTCTTTCATCCTCCCTATCTCCTCAGAGCCAGGGAATCTACCCTGAAACAGTGCTTTACCCTCCTTCTCCAGCTCTAGCTGTTGGTGTTTCATTACTGTTTATCAATATTTAAAGAATGGAGTAATTAACTTAAGACTGATTGTATCAAACCATTAGAAGGTTTGGACTTTTCCTGCAGGCTTACAGCAACTTGGAGGACCATAAACGTAAAGAGTGCTTTTAAAGATAGGTTTAATCTGAGTCTAGTGTGTCTTCAAAGTACTTCATACACATATAAACATCAGGCTTATTGTTCATTAGAAGTGAGGCAGCAGGGAAAGAAATCCCCCAAAGGAATATTACTTGCCATAAGATAAGTATCATTACTGCTGCTCAGCATTCCCTTTAAAGTGGGCTATATCCTATTTCCATCTTCTTTCACATTCACTCTTAATTCTTTCTCTCTATTCTTCTTACATGTAATGCATGCTTTTCTTGTTGAGCTGCCACTCACGTGAGGTGCATGGCTTCTCATCACCCATTCTTGAACAACTTTCAAAACAGCCAGAAATGCAGATGACAGGTGGTGGCTGGACAGGGGCTGAGGAAAAGTTTCACTCTTCATGAAGGTTGATTAGGCAAGGCAAGGTTTCAGGAAGAGAGTAAATGTGAAACACATTACCGTTAGGCTATTTTCTTTAGCGAGTAATAGAAGAGTTAGGAAGATTTTGTTGCCTTTGGATGAAATTGGTGATGCAGAGAAAGCAACTTACTTGCTCCAACAGCAAAATCACCCAATATGAAACCGCGAAATTTTACAGTGGTGGGGGCTCATTATTTGGATCAGGAAACTCAAACACACTTTTCTGAGCAGTTCTGGGCAGGTGTCCCCAAGGCTGAGGACACCTGAGTCAAACTCATGGACCTATGGCCATGGCCATGAGTGTGGTACCAACAGCCTCTGTGGTGCAGCAGGGGCTAAGAAAGAGTGGGGTTGGATCCTGCCAGAGATGGATATGGTGCCAGCATCTGGCTCTGGCCTACCTGCATGTGGCAGGGAGCTCTTCCCAGCAGAGTCCTGCCTGGACACCTGAATGTGAGGCATCAGTAGCAGAGGGAGTTCAAAGCACTGGGTCAAAAAAACCCCACCAGACATCAAAAACCTGGCTCAGATCCATCCCTGGCTCTGGGCTGCTGCTGTAAATAGCTCGCGTGGCTGAGCTTCATTGCCAGACTGGGAGATGAAGCACACGTGTCCCTGTAATGAGCTGTGGTGTGCAGTGGGGACAGGAGGCAGCTGCTGCCTCCACAGCCCTGCAAGGTGTCACGTGAAGTCGCCCTGCCGGTGTCTCTGGGTTTCAGGGGTTTAGGAGTGACACACCACCCTCCCTCTGCACCACTCACCGTGGCTTGTTGCTAACAATATTTTGTGTGTGCCTGTTCCTTGGGGCTCCCTGCTGTGTGCCCATGTTTTTTAGGGCACGTTAGGGTGAAGGCAGTGTCGTCATTGCAGGGGAAGAAGAAGCTGGAAGAACAAAGCAGGCTCCATAGAGGCATGGAGGGTTTTCATAGAGAAAGGAGAATGGGCCTTGGGAAATAAATAACTGTTGCTAAATGTGCCAAGTTATGGCCAGGTTGTTTCTGATATGTCTAAATTTTTTAATGTTTTCCAGACATGCCCAGGATTTTTCTGCTATTTACAGCATAGCTAGCTGTCAACTGCTCCTTAATGTGAGAGTGGCAATGCCTGACCATTTTTATTTATTTTTTCAGAGTTCTTTTTCCTGTTTGCTAATTCAGGGTCTCTGCTTATTTGTTTTCATTTCTCATTGCTGACGATATGACTTCAGTCTCCCTTGCCCACCCTTTCGTTGCAGAATCCAGAGGAGCTGTCGGAGGATCGTGCTCACAGGGAGATGATTCCTCATGAAGTCACTGGATCCCCTGCAGAAATCAAATGTGACTTTCCGTTTATCAGACTGAAATCAGAGCCAGCCAGACAGTGAAGCAAGCACAGTGGAGGGGGGACGGCGAAAGATGAAATCCAACCAAGAGAGGAGCAATGAATGCTTGCCACCTAAGAAGCGAGAAATCCCTGCCACCAGCCTGCCTTCGGAGGTGAAGCCGGTCCTGCCAAACGAAAACCACCGTGCAGATAACCTGGCATGGCTCCCCAGCACACCCAGTGGCCAGGGCTGCCTGGGGGGCCGGCACCGGCCCGGGGGCACCTCCTCGGTGGAGGCAGGCTTGCAGCAGGGTTTGCACAAGTCACTGTCTGCAGGGATGGACTATTCCCCGCCGAGCGCGCCCAGGTCTGTTCCGGCCTCTACCACTCTTCCCACGGTGTACTCGCCTGCCCTCTCCCAGTCAGGGACCCCTGTTTCCCCCGTGCAGTACACTCACCTGCAGCACACCTTCCAGTTCGTCGGGCCCCAGTACAGTGGATCGTACACCGGATTCATCCCTTCGCAGCTGATCTCCCCAACAGCCAATTCTGCGACCGGCGCCGTGGCGGCAGCCACTGCCGTTGCAACCACTCCATCCCAGCGCTCCCAGCTGGAGGCTTATTCCACTTTGCTGGCTAGCATGAGCGGCTTAAGCCAGCAGGGGCACAAAGTTGAGCCGCACCTGGTCAGGACGCCTGGACTGATCGCTGCTGGGTCTCCTCCGCCCACCCAGCAGAACCAGTACGTCCACATTTCCAGCTCTTCCCAGAGCACTGTCAGAAATGTCTCTCCTCCAACCATCCCAGTCCCCCTGCACCCACATCAGACAGTGATCCCACACACACTCACCCTTGGCCCTTCCTCCCAAGTGGTGGTGCAGTACACTGACTCGGGGGGCCACTTTGTCACCAGGGATGCCCCCAAGAAACCCGAGAGCAGCCGGCTGCAGGCGATGCAGGCCAAGGAGGTACTGAACGGCGAGATAGAGAAGAGCCGGAGGTACGGCATTTCGCCTTCTGCCGACATGGGTCTAGTCAAAGCAGGCAATAAACCAGCTCCCCATCACTATGACACCAGGCACGTGGTGGTCCACTCGAGCCCCGCTGAGTATGGCGTGCGGGATTCCTCAGGTGTCCGAGCCTCTGTCATGGTGGTCCCCAACAGTGGCACGCCCACGGCGGACATGGAGGTGCAGCAAGCCGCCAACCGTGAGACCTCTCCTTCAGCCCTCAATGACAAGGGAAGTTTGCACTTAGGAAAGCCAACCCACCGGTCCTATGCCTTGTCTCCGCAGCAGGCTCTGGGCCATGAGGGGGTGAAGGCGGTGGCCACGCTGTCCCCTCACACCGTCATTCAGACCACCCACAGCGCCTCTGAGCAACTCCCTGTGGGGCTGCCAGCGACAGCTTTCTACACCGGCACCCAGCCACCGGTGATCGGCTACCTGAGCGGCCAGCAGCAAGCCATCGGCTACCCCGGCAGCCTGCCGCAGCACCTGGTGATCCCGGGCACACAGTCCCTGCTGATTCCGGTCGGCAGCGCGGACGTCGAGCCGTCGGGAGTCACGCCCGCAATCGTCACGTCGTCTCCTCAGTTTGCAGCAGTGCCTCACACGTTCGTCACCACCGCCGTCCCCAAGAGCGAGAACTTCAGCGCGGAGCCCCTCACCACCCAGCCTGCCTACCAGGCCACCATGGTGCAGGCGCAGATCCACCTGCCCGTGGTGCAGTCCATCGCCTCCCCTGCCGCCGCGCCCCTCACGCTGCCCCCTTACTTCATGAAGGGGTCGATCATCCAGCTGGCCAACGGGGAGCTGAAGAAAGTGGAGGACTTGAAAACAGAAGACTTCATTCAGAGTGCGGAAATCAGCAACGACCTGAAAATAGATTCCAGCACTGTGGAGAGGATCGAAGACAGCCATAGCCCGGGCATCGCTGTCATACAGTTTGCCGTGGGGGAGCATCGAGCACAGGTATTGGCAACGCGTGATGGGCTGGGGGGGTTGGACTGGGGGGCATGCTCTGGCCCCCCAGGCCACACCACAGCTCACTTGCTTTGGATCCACTCGGGCTTGGTTCTTCATCTATCTGTGGTTCAAACTGTAGGCCAAAAATCATCCCACTCACTGTGCTGGGGGAGCCATCAGGTCACACTGATGATAGATGTAGGCTCTTGGATGTCAAATAGGTCTTTTACAGCTGGGGAACTCACAGGAAGACTTGTGTGACTTTCGTGGGTTTTGATTAAAATACCAGATAATATAAGGAGTATGAAAGATTACATTTTCATTTTGATAGGTGATTTTTACCATTCACACCAGAAGGGTCGTGATAGAATCAGATCCAAACCTACCCTAAAGAGATAGGTCAGGCTCAAGGCAGTGAATTTCCATGGCTTAAAAACTTGGAGCTGCCTGGTAATGATTCTCATGCACATAAGTTACTGAAATGCACTACAGAGTTTTTCTGAAGCTTCACTTGAAGGTGGTTTTAACATTGCATGGCTCATGTAAACTCTGTGGTCAAGTGCAATTTGGAAGGAAAAACTGGGTGTCTGGGCAGGCTGTGCTTCTGACCCCTGCTTGTCTGTTTGCAAAGCAGGAAGAAAACTTGTAACTTTCCAGAGGTGTTCTTAGGTTGAGAACAAGTGCATATTGATTTGAAAGTGTTATCCTGATGCTGTCCATTTTCTGAGCAATTTAGATTCTGTTGGTTGATGCTGAAGAGTTCAGATGTACTGCGTAGTGTTTGGCTTCCTGGAGGTACTCAGTTTAGATAATCCTGTTGCAAATCTTTTTGTTTTGGTGTGAGTGCGGTGAACTCCACCATCTGCACCTCTGATGCTGCAGCCTCAGCACTGGAGAAGCAGAATGAGAGAGAAGTAGAATGAGAGGAACTGGGCATGGACACACCTCAGGCTGATGGTTTGGAGGAGAAAAGCAAACAGTGATGGTACTGAGGAGCAAATCATACAAAAAATTTCTTACAGTCTCAGCAGCCTGTGGCCTCTCCTTCCCCAAGTGTACACACATGGTGAATCACTATATGTGGCATATTCTCCTTCTCAAGTCAGATGGGCAGATTCCCTGTGTGGGTTTGTTCATGCATGTGCCTGCATCTGCACAGCTGATTGAAGTCGAGCCTCTCATGTTTCCAGTATAGAGACTTGATTTTTTTCCCCGCTGCTTAACTGTATTTTGGTGCATCTCAGGTTAGAGGAACTGTCCTTGGATCAGGACCAGTTACTATAATTTGCCATGGTGCCTTGAATAATGAGATTTCAAAACTAGCAATCTCCAGTCTGCAACTTTCATCTTGCTCACATTTCTCTGCCCGCAGCCAGGCCATCGGTGTCTGCTCAGAAGAAGAGGTACAAATGAGCAGATAGCGTTTGTGTCATGTCTCGGTCACAGCCCTGTCAAGGCAGGCAATGGACTGCGGTCCTGGGAAGAGCTGCTCTTTTGCAGGGGGTGGAGTGCCATCCACTGGCAGAAAGGGAGCAAGTCCGAGGCTCTACAAATCCAGGGCCTGGCACACGGGTCTCACCCAGCCAAGTGTCACCTTACAGAGAGGCCTATCGGGAGCAGGCTGACATCATCGCAGCCGAAATACTCCCCAGCTGTGTTTCCCACCGGGGATGCTTCCAGAATGGAGGGCAAGTCACGTAGAGATATGATTAGAGACGGGGGTTTAATTTAGGTTTCCTGCAGATTCTAGGACTTGGGTCTCTTCCCAGATCAGCTGTGTCCCTGCCTAGCAGGGACTACTGCTGGTTTTCCTTTGCCTTTGGGAGGGGGCAGAAAAAGAGAGAGAGAGAGAGAGAGAGGGCGCATTTCTACATGCTTGAAGTCTCTGTGACCTCACCCTTAGGCTGCCGTGGTGCTCTGGAAGTATTCAGCCTTATTTGCAGGTGTGCAGCAGTCATTACTCCTTAGAAAATTGCCTGTGTGAAGAGGCTTAGTCTTCTCTCTGAAAGAGCAGTACTTTGTGGAGCCGCTCTGAGCACCAGCACTGTGGTGCTGCCGTGCTGAAATAGAGCTCTTGACTCTGGAGTGCAGGGGGATAGGGCTGTGTGTGTAGTGCAGCTCCACAAAGTATTTCATTACAATTGACTTTCACTTGCATACGTGCTTCTGCAGGGAGAGGGCTTTTCGAGTCATATTACCAAGGGAGTGTAACTTGTAAAGAGTAAGTGCCATACAAAAATAGGGTTGTTATCATTAGCTTTGGCTCACTTACTTACTCCTCCCAGGGATCGCTGGGAAGTCATTATAATATTGATGAATCTGTATGTTCTAGCTCTGTGCAAACACTAGCTAATTTTCTCACCAGTTGAGGGACAGAAGTAGGAGGTTATTTTCAGCTGAGCATATACCACTGTAATGTAAACAGGGCAGCTACTTTTGTGTGGTGTCAGTGCCCACAGCTGGCCCTCCCCAGCACAGCACCTAGGCAGAAAGGGGTCATCTTCCCTGCTTTTCCAGTCCTCCAGTCACCTGGAAAATCCATCCCTTTTCCAGGTATGGAAACCTAGAGGAAAATCAACACACCTGAAGGCCTTAGTAACTGAAATAAATGAACTAACTGTCTTTACCCCTGGAGGGATGCTGTTTCCATTTCACAGCATTCCGGCTCTGGATTAACAAGCCAAGTAAATATCAACTGGGCCAGAACCCAAAGTCCAGCTGCTGCTCCTGTGCATTCAAGGTGCCTAGAACACAAGACCCATGGATCTGCATCTCTTTGGAATACTATATATTATTTTTGTAATAAGAATTTCATCATGATTATGTATTATAGAATTATAATTATGTGTTATAGAATTTCATCACCTGTCCATCCTTTTGCTGCCAGGAGAACACAGAAGCCAATAATTCACCTCCCTTATGTTAAGGTCAAAGCACACAGGCTATGCAAAATAATTTCTCTGAAATGCTACACTTCAATTCCTAATAATTTCTAAAGTATAGATTAAATGGAAAAGATGAGCATACAGTTCTTAATTTCCCTTAAAAAAAAAAAAAAAAAAAAGCAAAACCAAACCGGAATCAACACCACAAGAGATGGGAAAGTCCCATTAGAGCATGCAGTTATTAGCCCCAACTACTTTAGTTTAGTGCATATGATTTTAGACCACCATCTAGTTCAGTTTTCCCCTTACATCTTTCAATGCACACACAAATGGTTACTTTTTCTTTGAGCTCCCCTTTTCATTATCCTTGTCACCGTAACAGACACAGAAGGAGATTTTGACTCAGTTCACTGCTGCAGATGGAGATCTCAGCCAGCCTTCCCCTCATGTGATCTCTGTGTCCCCTGCTCACAGGACAGTAAGTCCTTTTGTCTGCAAGTGATGGGTGGCTGTGGTCTGTCCTCACGTTCCTGAGCTCTGGGAGTGCAGCAGATGACAGAGCTCATGTGATGAAGGCGGCAGCCTGTGGTCTGCTGGATGAGAGGCGGCTTCTGTTGGGAAATGACGGCATTGTGTGACTGCGGGGAGCAGCAGGCAGCCCCTGACGTTCCAGCCCTGCCTGCCTTTTCCCTAGAACAGGGGGCTGCACTGGGGTAGATGCAGCCCTGGGGGTGCCCAGGCAGAGCATGTTCTGGAGAGTGGTTCTGTGGCACGAGGCGCTGCCTACAGCCCCAGAAATCTCTCACAGGAAATCCACTCTTGTGAAGGCATCAGAGTGCAGGGGGAACATTAGAAGTCCTGAAGTTTCTGACTAGGGGAGGTTGTGTGGGAGCAGGGCACTGCAGAGGCTTCTCTTTGTGAGAAGGCGAGCTTCTATTCTGTGAATCCACCCGGTTGTTTTTTGGGCCCGAGGAGCCTTTCAGCACCCAAAGCAAGGCCTTCAGTGGAGAGTTCTGCTGCTTAATTGCACATTGTTTCCAGAACTGCTTCCTTCTCTTTGTTTCCAACCTGCCACTCCTAGTTTCATCACATTTTAATAGCATTATGGAGAAAAACACTTAATTGGAAAATGCATGTTTACATTTATTAAAATATTGTTCACATGAACCACTTTCATTAGGCACCTTTTGCTTTTGTGCTTGTTATTTTGGTTGCAGCAGTGAGGCCCAGAACTGAAGTTATGTTTCTAAATGATGGGAAGGGTGTTTCTTGGGCATCAGATCTTCCAGCCTCTAGTATAAGTATTCCAGCTCCAGCTGGGATTTCTTAAGCTGTCTTAAGCCTGTCTTGCCTACTGAGTTTGGCAGAGAAATAAAAATTACAAAGGGTTATAGAAAGTTTTGGTTTTCAGTGGCTACACTGAAGAGTTTCAGCTGCTTTCACTAGTCAGTGTTAACAAATAGAAATATAAATGTAGTTTGCAATAGAGCCTCAGTATGCTCTGAGAGGAATCAACATGTTTGTTTCTTACTTTATCCACTTAGTAGTATGTAGAAAAGTTCCAAATTTCCTTCTCTCCTATAATAATTGTGGCAAAATACTGGGGGGTCGGGGGGAAGCTTTTAAAATAAGGGGGTTTGTCTTTTAATACAGTGGTCAGAAAAAAATTGTGGGGGTGTTTTTACTGAACTTTCACACTTCAAAGTTCTTAATCTTGTTTTTAGAGGATGGTTGACTCAAATCCTCCTTAGCTGAATCCAGAAGCAGACCACCAAAACAGGGCTTGATAATCCATGAGGGAACCCATTTCAAATCAAAAGTGGTACATGCACAGTGTGACCAGATTGTGGTGATTCTAGCATTCCACCATCTTTGGTGTTATTCATGATCACCACCACCAGTTCTGGTATGTGTTTCAGTGATCAACCCTTCAGGCAAGTGTTTTGGATACTACATTAAACAAAAAGCAAAATGTGTGGTGGAAATGTGTTGACATCAAAAGGAACCTGTGTGTTGGTGAGGATGATGCACACAACCAAGTATGATCCCACAGATACAAATAGCTTCTGACAAGAATGGAAAAGTAGAAAAGGAAAGGAAAAAAAAAATGCAGCAGGCAAACAGGAAGAAAGAAAGATGTGAGCAAAGCATTATAAACAAGAAAGCTGTATCCACCAGATGATCTATGGCTGGAGACAGCCTACAGTTCTTGTGCAGACAGCAGCTTCCATGTAAATCCATGGGGGATGCTGGATACTCATTACTTCTCCTGATTAGACTCCAGATAAACTAGATGCATATGTGTGGAATAGGATCCCAAGCTCTGGGCAAATATTTCTGCAAATCCTCGTGCTGGAGTGTTTCTATTCAGTGACATGAAGGGATGGGGCTTTCATGGTTACCTCACCCCAGTTTCTCTCCAGTTCAGAGCTTAAACCAGGGCTCGTGTCAGGTCCCTTTCCACTACTGCAGTGTATGTAGTTTGACTGTTGGCAAATAGTTCTGGCTGGAAAAGGTTTAGCATGACAAAAATTGATGTAGTATCTCACGCTTCTAAACTGCTCCTTTCGAAATTCCTTATACAGTGGCTTACTGTGTTGGGCAGGTGGAGTGGCAGGATAATGGATGCAGTGTTATCCACTGGCCTAGTTGGAGAAGTGCATAGCGTATATTTATAGACTCAATCAGGTTTTTTCCAACAGAATCAACCCTCCATAAACAGCAGTTTATGCCTGCTAGTGCATGGCACGCATGTAGTCAGAGGCACCGTCAACATCTGGTGGGAATCATTGGTTTCCTGCTTCTGGAGCATCTATCTCTGAGCTGTCAGACATTCCTGAGCAAGTCTTCTTGCCCAAAAGGGCTGTGGAGTTGGTGGGGTATGAGGGGCACTACCAGGGGCCCTGCTTGCAGGGAGAGCAGCTGTGGGGGTGGCACTGCTAGCAGGGAAGGGGCAGGGCTGCTGGGGGCTGTGCTTCCATAGAGCCCAGCCTCTTCTGTGAGACAGACTGTGCAACTTCATCCCAAGGCTCACACTTAACATTATGAACAGATGTGTTGGAACTCTGGAGTGCAGTGTGCATCTCAAACTGCTTCTGTGTCAAAATGCATTTTTAATGGTGCAAAGCCATGCTGGGTGTAACAGTTACTCATTCCAGGGGGGAGAGGTGGTTTCACAAGCCTACTGTGATCTTCCTTTTAAGTGAGTCTGTGGTCGTGGAGAGGGAAGACTCTCCAGGCAGCTGGTGTGGTCTGTGGCTGCTGAATGGCTCAGAAATGAGGTGAGCACATGTATTCAGGTGATCTCCTACCCTTTTGCCCCTACCAAATTAGGGTTACACCATTAGTGGGATTGTGCCCCCATGTCCGAGAAGAGCTCCAGAGGACACGAGGACTGTGGGAGCAGAGCAGTGGGTATCTGTCTCCAGCACAAGCCAGCCTCTTACAGTCGCAGACCTCACTGATGTGACAGGCAGCAGTTAAAAACATGTGCCAAGTTTTAAAGAAGTATTACTCAGAATTTCCTGCTCTCTTTGTAGTGGGCTGGGGAAGGGGGGTGTCAGCCCCATGGGTTGAGAATCACATGAGTCCACATCAAGTGTTTGAGCCTGCAGTGAGTGCTGGACTGCTACCACGTGCAAAGATAAGTGGGTATTTTATCATGGTTTTATCAGGTGTTTTTTATCATGTTGGGACCTCATGGCCCAGCATTTGCAAGGTCAGGGAGCAGGAGGCACCTGCTATTGGTCTGTTCTGGCCATGGCAGCTCACCATAAGATGGTTAGGTAGGATTCCTAACCAGATGTGTCTTTAAAGTGGGGTGAAGCAGAGGGAAAGGGGAACCACAGGAGGAGGAAAGATGACCACCTCCCTGAGGAAGTGCAGGAGATAAACTCTGCAGCAGAGTGGAAGACCAAGTGTGAGAAGGGAAGAAACTGGACTGGTAACCGACTGCTGGGGGAAGGCAGGCTCTCACTGCTCTTAATGGCTACAACTTTGTATGTGCTCGTGGCCTTCCCCTGACAATCAGAGTACCTTCACCCTCTCACACTGCTCAGTGAGTGCTTGTTCAGACAGAGGTCAGGGTGACATTCCTGTGATCACTTAGGAAATCATATGTCAGAACTGAGAGCTTCTCTTGAGCCATCCTCTGGTTGGAAAGGGTCTTTAGATTACAGTTCTAGGTACTACAAGGGGATGGTAGGAAACAGTTGGCCAGACACTGAAGCTGTTTCAACTCTTACGCCTGTCTGAGTGGCTGGATAAAGGTAAAGCTTGATTCCTGCTGAAGTTTGTGCTATGAAATACTGAGCTCAGAGAAAGTATTAAGAGCTGGATGACAAGGGCTGGCGTGAAGTCTGGTGACCAATATTCTGATTTTGCAGAAACTGAAATTTGCCTTTGCAATTCCAGCTTTATCCCTCTCCCCTGTGGCAAGCACTGCACATGTGTGAGGGCTCATGGAGTGATCTCATGCTCTCCCCTCTCTCTCCCTCTGTCTTCCTGTGTTGTCCCGTCTCTTTTTGCAGGTCAGCGTGGAAGTCTTGGTAGAATACCCTTTTTTTGTATTTGGACAAGGCTGGTCATCGTGCTGCCCTGAAAGAACCAACCAGCTCTTTGATTTGCCATGCTCCAAACTCTCAGTGGGGGACGTCTGCATATCGCTCACACTCAAGAACCTGAAGAACGGCTCTATTAAAAAGGGCCAGCCCATGGACTCAGCTAGTATCTTGCTGAAGCATTCAAAGAATGACAGTCTAGCTGGAAGTAGACACAGGTATGCGGAGCAGGAAAACGGGATTAATCAGGGAAGCGCACAGATGTTAGCTGAGAACGGTGAACTGAAGTTTCCGGACAAAATAGGATTGCCTGCAGCACCTTTGCTCACCAAAACAGAACCCAGCAAGCCCCCAGCAACAAGGAAGAGGAGGTGGTCGGCCCCCGAAACACGAAAACTAGAGAAATCAGAAGAGGAGCCACCTTTGACTCTTCCCAAGCCTTCTTTTATTCCTCAGGAGGTTAAGATTTGCATTGAAGGTCGATCCAACGTAGGAAAGTAAAAGTTGTTTGGGGAAAGGAAATTAGGCTATCCCTTGTCATTTTTATCCAGATTACTGTACTGTAGACTAAATAACCCAGTATTTACATGTTATCATCTTATTTTAGGTTTATGTTATAACCTTGTTGTTATAGTTGCAGCTGGTATTATGCAGGAGACTGGTGCATATGTTTTTCCACAAGTGTTTGTCAGTGACTAGGTTTATCGAGAGCTACAGAAGGGGCAGTATCTGCTTCACACACCCTTAGTGGAAATGAATGTGTTGTCATGGCTCCTGTTTTCTAACACCTCGTGTAGGACAGGGTCCAGCTGTGATTTTGTTTTCTTTTCATCGCTTTGTGTTTGTTTTGTTGTTCTGGTTCCTGTTCTAGTTTTTTTGTGGGGAGGTGAGGAGAAGGGAACTGTAGCAGAGGTGTGTGTCAAACATGGGGTGCGTGTGCGTGTGGGTGTGTGGGTGTGGATGCGTGCCAGCTCTCTGGCGGGTCAGTGATGAGGTTTCCTCATCCCACGTGGATGCTGAGGACACAACCAACCCTTGGGTGTGTTACTGAAAAGGATCAGACAGTCTCTGATGTTTTCAACAACAAGCCAACTCTTACTCAAGGCTCTGCTATACATATATATATATATATATATATATATATATATATATATATATATTTGTGTGTGTGTATATGTATACATATATTTTTCCCCCATGGGGTCTGACTGCACTGATTTTTATTCCTAAAGCAAACTGCCACACCACATTTCCTTTCTGCTTGCTAGTGCAGTTCCATTGCCCAGAGTCAGCGACGGCGGGGCTGTCCAGAGCCTCGACCGCAGGGTTTCCCTTGAGGGAGGGGGGGGGTGGGTGTGTACATGTGCATGGGTGTGTGTGGGTGTGCCTGGGTGTGCGTGGGTGTGCGAGGAGGCCTCTGGCTCTGCGGATGCGCCTGGCTCAGGCTCACTCCGGTTTCTGTGCAGTGTTAGACAAATCGACCGGGTTACGCCATTGACATTTGCTTCCACAAGGTAGACGCAGACTGCCCCTTTGAGATCACAGGCATCCATCGTTTGCAGTTAGGTTGCAAATCTTTGTCTTTAACTCTAGTACTGGTTTTAGTTCTTGGTTATGGACAACCGGTGCCACTTTTTTCAAATTGCGGTGTGTGACACAGGAATCCACTGTTGAAGATGAACCTAGAATGTCTTTAAGCACTTAAAATGCTGTTCACACTTTATTGCTGAGCATCCTGGTCTAACACTCAGTACGTACTGTATATCACTTTAATCTGCTCGGAAAGCAACAACAACAAACAAATCTCTTCAACACTGTAACTACATGCAACTATGTAAAGTTTTCTCACAGGCAAGATGCTGAAAGTTTTAATGTGGTTTCAAAGGGATGAATGTGAATTATTGAACTAGTATGTGACAGTCATTGTCCACAAAGGACTACTTAATAGGAGGCACTTTTTAAACTTTATGCTTGAGAAAGAGTTAAAGGCATATGCGAGCTGACATAATAAAAAAAAAAAAAGAGAAAAGAAAAAGGAAAGAGGAAAAATCATTGTCCAGTGTTTTTGAAAAAGATGGACTTTAAAGAATCTTGCAATTTGCACATCTTGAGTTTATCATTTGTGTGGTATTCCTGCAGTTTTTACCTAATAATGTTGTGGGGTGGGGGGGTCTGAGAGAGCATAAACAAATGTAGCAATTACTCACTAACCTGCCTATGCTCTAGGCCATTTCATAGGGTTACGTTCCTTTCAGAGTTCATTTTTGGTCTTTCTACCTTATCGGCCACACAGAACCAGGTCCTACCGGGACACCTCTGAGAATTTTTCTTCAGACTTGCTGAGAGAGTTTTCCAGAAAAAAACCCATTTCTATAAGTAAGCAAGGTGTTTGTTTATTTTGAAAACAAACCTATTGTTATTTTATTATTTTTATTATTATTATTATTTGTTATTTTAATTGCATCGTTTTCCATTGGAAAGGCGACATTTCAGGAGTTTGGTACAAACCAAGTACGAGCGGGGGGATTCACGCGTTCAGTCTTTTCTTTCCCCAGGTAGGGCCGGATCCTCTGAGGTGCTGTGCACCCAACCTCCTGCACGAGCCTCGGGGAGGTGCAGCATGAAGTGTCTCGGGGCCGAGTGCTAAAGCCTGTCGCTGCTTCTTGGAAGATCCCAGTGGGATTGCAGTGGGATTGCACTCAGGCCCTCTGTGAGCAAGCGTTCGTGTTGTCATTTTTGGTTGGCGAGTTCACATCCTTCAGGTAGTTTTGAAGAAGCTGTACTCATAGGGAGAACAGGAAATCAAAGTCCGTCATTAGAAACACAGTAACCTAAAGTGAACAAATTTATTTAAAGTCTTGTTTTCCCTCTCCCCTGAAATACAGTGCTTTTCTTTGAGAGAAGAAATGTTAACCCCAAACCCCGTCTTTGACTCTTGTTACTTGTTACTTGAAATTTAGCTCACACCAGACCTAATTGTTTTTATACCATATTCTGGGGTGCACCAAAAAGTTGAAATATGTTTAAAATAGCTTGAAACTTTTTTTGAATTTCCTTGAATTTTATTAACCTCTCGGCGGGCTACCAAATAGCTGAGTGGGTTTCTTCTCACAATCACACAGCTTAGTTAGTGCTTATTTGTTAATATTTCTGCTCAGAGAAGTTGCTTAATCTTCCATATACTCTGCTCAGGGCACTTGCAATTTATTGTTTCGTTTTGTTTCCTGGTTTTTTTTAAGCTTTGATGGTAAAGGAATAGAAAGAATTACAGATTTTAGTTCACAGTCTTACCACTATTTCTGTACTTCACATGTACTTAGAAAAAAAGAAATCTCAAGTAAAACCGTACACATACACATTTGTGGTCAATAAGGAAGCAGGGGCTATTAAACTGACTGGATCTATTCAACTAACACTAAAAAAAAAAACATTTGGAGCAATAGGAATGTATTAGTTCTGTGCTTGTATTTCAGACTGAGGAATTCTGAAATAACTGGTTCTTTCCAAACAATTGTCCCCTTCCATGCTTTAGCTTTTGTAGGATGTGCAATACTTTACGTGCCAACTTAGACTCACCTGTGCGGTGTTAGCTAGATCTCATACCCACTTCTGACTTCCCCTGGTTTTGTCTCTTCTGAATTCTTTCTTTCTACCTTTCTCCCCCCCCCCAGTAAGTCCCTCCCTGTCCTCCCCTCTCCAAAAACCCACACTATATTAAGGGTATAAGATTCCTTGCCCCGGGAAACATGAACCCATTTTGTATTTGTTGTTTAAAGAGATCCAGGAAGAAAAAAAAAAGGCAAAAAAAGAGATGTATTCATGTCCACATGGCATCCAGGCAGAGGGTGGCACTCACCATATGCCGAGTGCCATCTTCTGCCTGGGCACACGCACACAGGAGCTGGCTCCCACCGGGGCCAAGTCCTTTGCAAGGTGGGGCTTTGCCTTTCCCTCTGGCACTGAGCATCCCTTGTGGTGCAGCTCCAGGCCCGGGAGTGCCATCAATCCCCAGGGCAGGTGCCAAACACCACTTGCAAGCACGGGGATGCTGAGGTGAAGCCGAAGGAGGAGGCTCTGCCCCTGCTCTGCGTGGCGGCCGCTTTGCAATAGTAACTAAGAGCAGTTTTCTTTTTGTCTGTTTGTTCCTTTCCTTTTGTAGCAGGCCTCTTTAGTTTACAACGAAATGCATACAATCACCAAGAAATTAGTCAGGGCAAAGAAAAATAAAACAAGAACCTCTTTATAGGGATTTGTTAAAAAAAAATCTATTCGTCTGTCTATCTATCTATCTATCTATCTATCTATCTATCTATCTATCTATCTATCTATCTATCTATCTATATATCTCTATATATACAGTGACTGTTCCTTATAGCGTCTAACTTAGGCATTGTTTCAGTTTGTCTGGGCCACATCATGGGGAATTTGAGTTTGATGTCACTTACCTCGAGTCCTCTGGTCGAGACCCGAATTGGAGTCGCTGTTGACCTATTTTACCATTTTGTACCTTGCCCTTAGACTTGCTTTCCCTCAAAGATGCAGACCTCGGGAGGAGGGGAGGGACACATGTTCCTTTTTTCATTCCTTTAATTCCTTTGTCCCCCTGTCACTTTGTTCGACCTGTCGTTCCTGTCATTTTCTCAGCGTGGGGAAGTGACATCACTACTCTTGTTTCCCTTAAATCAAGGAACATTTAGAAACCTTTCACACCTTTTACTCAGGGATGGGGCTGGTGTATGTGTGGTACACTGATGTGACCAGAAGCAGCACTTTTACTGCTCTGGAGTAGGGATGTACAATGTTACAGACAAGTTTGGATTTCCTGCATCTCATGGTTTAAACTTCGTAGATCTCATTTAGATTGCAATACAAAAGCAGCAGGCTCAGCATGAACTGTAGCTGTTGGTTATCATAAAAATACACTCTCTGCAGAGATTTATACTACTTTAAAGTGTGTTGCCAGTAGTAAAAAGGAAATGGTGAAATTCTGTTAATTCTTGCAACTGCTTAAAAAAAAAAGCCTGTGTCAAGGAGAGCGAATTCTCAATCTTTTAAAACACTAATAGTGTTGTTTCAGAGTGGCTCTTGGTGCAATGCTCTGCATGTTATGGGACCCAGTTCTGCAAACACTTATATGTGTGTCCATGGGAGGTCTGGGCTGGCCAGCAAAGGCTGCTCAGGGGCTTGCTGTAAAGCACATGTATAAATCTTTGTGGAATTGAAGCGTGGTTCAATCAGGGCCGGATCCTGACCTTAATTGGGCAGTTGGGAAAATGTCGGGGTTGACCAGGGCAGAAGCCTTGGGCAGGTGGAGGGGATTTGGCCCATTGAAACACTTTCTGCTGTCCCAGAAACTTAACAAATGGCAGAATGAGATATGCACTTGTAGAGTTTCCATTTCTTCCCTCCCCATCATCACAGGTAGTAGCAGAGTCCACTGTGAGCTCTGGCCAGTGTTGATGTGAAAAGCAAGGGGAACATGCCACCAGAGTGGAGGCAGTAATTTCCTTTTCTCTGGTTTTTCCAACCCTCCCACTCTCCCAAATCCTGTAATACATAGCAAAATGAGAATTTGTTGATGCAGATATGCATATGTGCACACACACCCCCAGGCAGAAGTGTCTGTTTGCACACAAAGAAATTATGTGTGCATTTTTTTTATGTGTATGCCTACATGTCCACTTGATTCCCTGTCCTGAGGACAGCCTTGCTTTGTGCCCATAGGGAAATTCCAAACGCGTTGCACACCTCTACTCCAGAGTTCAATTTCTTTTACATAGACGACCTCGCTTCAGATGTGTTACCTTTACTGATAGGATCTTTTCTTGTAGCACTATACCTTGTGGGAATATTTTTTGATGTAAACCTAATTTGAGAAACTTATTAAAAATAGAAACTTTTTTTGAAGCACTCACATTGAGGAGTACAGGTAATGTTTTAAAAAATTGCACAAAAGAAAAATGAATGTTGGAATGATTCATTCAGTGTTTGAAAAAGAGATGGCTCTGTTTGAACAGTGAGTTTCATACCTTGTTTGTAAAAAAAAAAAAGTTTTTAAATACAAAAGCAGAGAAAGGCTGAAAGTTACATGTTTTTTGTATATAGAAAATGTCATGTCTAGATGATCTGATTTGTATTGGCTCTGGCCAGGAAGAATTATTACTTAAAAGGCTCTTAAAGAACAACTGTGCTTAATTTTCTGTTCGTATTACATGGGTCCCGTTTCTGGGGAATGGAGTCACGCTGTTAATTCCTGTGCTGAAAATACACCTTGGAGCAGCAATTCCTGAGTGCAGCTACCGGGCACTTCGAAGGGTGGCTACTGTGCAAAACAAGAGTCTCCCTCTCCAGTTGTATTTTGGCTTTAAGTCTCTTCCGCCTGCGCTGAGGGAGCCCCTGGCAGCCCAGAGGTCAAGGCTGGTTTTGAGGGGGCCTTGGCCGTGCCCTGGGCAGGCACGGCCCGGCTGGCCCAGGTGTGGGGACCCTGCTGGTGCTGGCAGCCCTCGGGTCAAGAGCTGCTGCCGGCTGAGCACAACCTGCGTAGTTTCCACCTGAGGCCTTTTGGTCCCATTTTTTTCTCTCTCTGGGGATGCTGTTCCACTTTTTTTCAGCACTTCCTGGTCCAGATGAAATCCAAAGAGTACAACCCTGAGCTAGAAGTGCTTGTAACAAGGTATCCTTGCCCAGCACTAGCAGCAGAATGGTACCTGAGGCAACCCGGCCCTCCAGCCCCAGTCACTGCCCCTTTCTCCCACCGCTGCTGCCAGAGCGCCAGGAGCAGCTAGTCACACGGTTCCAGTGACGGTCTTGACCAATGGCAAGACTGATGTTTTTCAGAAGCCAAAAGGAGAGGATCCTGAAGCAGTTTCTGAAGAGAGGATCCTTTTCCTGTCCAAAGATTGAACTGGGCAGCTGGGAGCTGGTGGCAGGGTGGAGAGGGCAGTTTCCGGCTGCTCTCATCCCCCTCCCCGGAGGTGACCCAATCTTTGGCTCCTGCACGCACAGGGGATGGGAACACTCGCCCTGTGCAAGTGACCCCCGGGCGCTCAGAAACCAGCCCCAGTTGTGTCACGGTGAAGTGCATTCAGCCAACAGGTAGTATTTATACAATAACCGTCTCTAAGGGTTCCGTAGGTTTTTTCTTGTTGTTAGCTGAAAGGACGCAAGTCTTCCACTGAGGATTTTTTGGAGGCTTCATCCAAGGTTGTTTCTTTTTTGTTAGTTTCTATTTTGAGCAGTTAAAGCTCCTGTGCCCTTTCCCTTGACCACGCAGTAGGTGTGCATTGGAAGTGTTGTTTGCAGCGAGCGGAGTCACTTGTTGAAGCTGTCCTTGCTGTGCTACGAGACTGGTGATGGGCAGAAACTTCAGGGCCCAGATTCTCAGCCAGGGTGGAGCCAGGGTGGGACCACTGGCTCTGCCTGCAGTGCGGGTCTGCCCCTTCACACCTGCTGGTGAGGGGATTCCACCCTGGCATTTGCTTTAAAAGTCCAGGGCCCAGGTACTCTCCCGTTGAACAAGCTCTGCAGAATTCTTGTTCCAGTCCACCGGGTTTGGATCTGGGCAGCTGAGGGCAAAATCAGGCCGGGGGTGGCCGCAGGTGGCTCAGACAGCCAGGCGCTTTCGCGAAGTTACTAATCTGGTAAGGCATAGATGCAACTCTTCACAACAGTCAGCTAATGTTGAAACTCACTAATGTATGTATTTGCTCCTTTTTTTTTTTTTTAATAATGTATTAACTTGTTGAACACTGTTCTTTTCGCAGTGTTACAAAAGTGGGGGTGGGGGAATTTCCCAACCTTTTTCAGTTTGGGTGAGCTACTGAAATCCATTTTGTACTAGCTATGTCACCGCTCCCGGCAGCAGCTGGCAGCGGCACTTGGCCGAGCCGGGGTCAGGTCCAGCCATTTGACATCAGTAGTTTTTAAAGTAATTTTTTTTTTAATTGTCTAGTATTACTAATGAGGGTTGTTGCAAATCACACTTCCAGTGTAGTTCCTAGTGTAGGCCCAGTAAAAGGGATATCGCAGCTTTGTGTTGGGGAGAAATTGAGCTGACATGGCCAGTACAAAGGAGAAAATAGGGAGGGAATAACGTTTTGCACCTTATTGAAAAGAGGAGAAGATTTTAAGTGCATACAGACATAGTTAAGAGCTTTTATTGTGACAGGAGAACTTTTTTCCATATGCGTGCATACTCTCTGTAATTCCAGTGTAAAATATTGTACTTGCACTAGCTTTTTTAAAACAAATATTAAAAAAAATGGAAGAATTCATATTCTATTTTCTAATGGTGGTGTGTCTATTTGTAGGATACACTCGCGTCTGTTTATTGAATTTTATGGTCCCTTTCTTTGATGGTGCTTGCAGGTTTTCTAGGTAGAAATTATTTCATTATTATAATAAAACAATGTTTGATTCAAAATTTGAACAAAATTGTTTTAAAGAAATTGTCTGTATACCAGTACAAGTTTATTGTTTCAGTATACTCGTACTAATAAAATAACAGTGCCAATTGCAAATGTGTGTTTTTGTCTTTTATGACTGAAGGGGAGAGAGCTTTCCTAGGGACCTAATTTGGCCAATTTAATTCCCTGCCCAGTCCTCCCCCAGCCCTGCCCTGACAATGCATTTGAGAGCATTGGCTTTTATTTGTGACGATTCCCAAAGGTGGCCTGTACCCTCCTCCCACCTGTGACCATAAAACGCTCTGCAGCCTGTCAGGGTGAAGCTCTTTATTGCATAACAAAAACTTGGGAGCAGTTGGGATGATTGGGCAGCACACATGGGGGGATGCCACAGCAGAGGGAAGGGGAGCAGCATCTCATCACCATCTGAGCAGGGCTGAGCAGGGCAGCAAAACACTGAAAGTCCAGCAGTTTTTTGGCCAATGACACAGAAGCGCTTCACAGTTATCACGGGCAACGCCAGGGAGTCCTGGACTCCAAACTGATTTATGTATGAAAACTTTAGCCAGCAAACACTGGGTCAAAAAATGTTGGGGAGGGCTCGCTTAAGCATCTAGGTGACCACCAATGAAGCTAAAGCTGCAGGGGGTGGTCTGTCCTGAGTGCAGAGCTGTGCCAGCATCTACTCAAGACATGCTTCAACCCCGCTGCCCCTGGCACCTCCCAGCCTGCAGGAAAGGACTGGCCCTCTCCCACCTGCTGGCATTGGCTGCTGCAGAGGGAAAACCCCTGTTCTTGAGCCCTGGCATTTTCCCCTCCACTTCTCTCCTACACAAGGCCAAATCTGGCACTGGCTTCAAAAGCCCTCTTGGCTCCAACAGAGAATTTTTGGTGTAAAACTGGTATTAGCAACTAAACAGCACCATCCCCCAGTGGGGATGTGAAATGGTGATAGATAGACTCTGTACATACAGCGGCAGAAAGCTGCAGCAACAAGTCTGTCACAAGAGTGGAGTTCAACAGGTATAAAGTAGGGAGTGCTTGGTTCAGAAAAGCTTCAAACTCTCATCATGTCCTTGACTGAAAGCACCTGTCCCAACACAGTGGGGCTTGGCCAACAGCTGCCATGTTTCTTCCTTATCCCCATCCTTTCTACCCCTGCTATTGAGTAGCTGAGACAGGCACATTTTATATGGGAAAAGCTCTCCCAAAGGCAAATAGAGGCTCTTTCTGATCCTGCCTTATAACTCTCCATATTTACAGGGCATCCCCATCCTACATTCAACCCCACCATGCCCTAAGGGAGAAGAAAGCGACACCAAAGCACAGCCAAAGCCCCTGTCCCATGGCCAGTGGGGACTGGCTGTTCCAATGAGCAGATGGGAATGTGATTCTCCCAGAGAATGGAGACCTCTGTGGCTTGTTTTGCATCTATCAGGATGCTGGCTCAAGCCCACCCCTTTAGCAACTGCTCACTGGGGAGTGAGCAAGGCCACTCCTATGCCGAGCCCTTCCCTCCCAAGGAGAGTTCTGGTAACCAGGCTCTGTGGGCAGGAGCCCACCCTGCAAAATGTGCTGCAGCAAGGCAACCCCAGAGCAGCACTGGGAGTGCCAGGGGTGTTAGAGCTGTGTCCTTATGTTTCAAGAAGCCACAGGCAGACATGCTCAGCAGGGATTGCATAATGACAAAATGTTGCTCTTTTCAGCATCCCCACTTGTATGTTAAACTGCACCCCTGTGGATCCAGTGGGAACCTCAACATTGCTCTTGGGAGCTCAACAATTGCCTGGCTGGGGGAAGCAGGCATGGCCCTGGCCTACAGTACAGACTGTCACACTCACAGCATTCCTCTGGACAGGATGGGGTTGGAGTGTAGGATTAAAGAAGATCTGGTTATGCAGAATGACTCAACATTAAGCATTATTAAGCACTTTAAAAATTTCATTTCCCACAAAAGGACACCAAGTAACAAAAAACCCAGTTAGATGTGCAGGTGAGGTAGATCTACAAATGGCACATGGCATTTGTCAGTGGTTGTGGTCTTGGACCATCCTGCCAGACAAAGTGTGTTCCTGGCTCCCTCTGCCTCAGTTCCTTGTGGGAGTGGCAGCAGGCTTGAGCAGGGTACAGGACCTGGAGCTAAGTGAAGATCAGGGCAACAGCTGCAGCACAGGAATGGGTGTTAAAGGGGACTCCAGTGCCTTTTTTTTTTGTTTGTTTTTTGTATTTTCCAGCCTGTCTCAGAGCTGCACATACACAGTGTCAGTGGTAAGCACTGACATAGCTAAGGGTTATTCCTGAACAAAATTCACATATAACTGGGTGAGATGCAGACATGCCACTAGTTCAGCCTTTCTGCATCTCATTTCTCTCTCCTGCTCACTTTTGGAGAGGAGAAAATGAAAGAAAACGTGTTGCTTATCAAAACAGTGGTAAGACCTGCTATTCAGAAAACCAAATACCTAACATCAAAACTTTATCAATCACCATTCATGACATCAATGTCATTCACAGACTGAAGAATTCTGGGGACAGCTTAAGAATAGCTTGTCCCTCTCCTATTAGTCACTGATCAGAGTTATGCGCAGGAGGAGAAGGAAAGGAGGTGGAAGAGTGGCCCCATTTGCCACACTGGTTGAGAGGCAGCCTCCCTTGCCCCCAGCACCTGCCCTTTGGAAAAGAAACTGTTCTGAGGCCATCATGAAGCTGCTTGGTTTGGTGTGCGCATGATCTTTTAAAAATATGTTTACAAATATATATATTTTCTTATATGCATATGTATTTCTTAAATTCCACTTAGAAATGTAGCTAAAAAAAGTAGAAAAGCGTTAGTGAGAGTGGGCATGAGACCAGCAGAGTGCTGCACTTCCCACATGTGAAGGCACCAGTGTGGAGACACACCTGTGGTCAGGCCTGGGCCGTGGTGGTCCAACCCTACTCCTGACAGAGGTGTCCATTTGCTTCCCCTCTACCTCACATAAATAGAGAACAGTGCTGTCCCACAGCTGATGCAGAGAGGTCACACTGCCCTGCTCTGGGCCTAGTGCAGCTGAGAGCAGTACGTGGCCCATGGTGCCTTTCTGTGGTGGAGAAGCCTGGCATTCTCTTAACATGATGCTTCCAGGCTGGAGGGAACAGAGATCAGGGCCTGGATTCACAGGGCCTGCATCTCTTCTGCATTCACATTCCTTTATGATATGTGGGCAAGACAAATGGTCCTTGCAGCCAGCACAAGCATAACCTGTGCTCACATTGGCCCTCGTTCTCTTCCAAAGCAGAGGAAGAGGTCATCCCACAATTAAGAAGTACATCCTACATATTAAATGAAGACATTTAAAATACCAGGCAATTTAGAAGATACCCTCTGCTTTTTCTAATGTGTACAACACACTGAAAAATCACCAGGGATCAGCTTGTGGCCTGGATTTGCTTCTCAGCATGGTTAACTGTACCAGTCCTTGTGATTGGCTTTTTGAGTGGTCCAGCGTGTGAATTTAATTCTAGAGTTTCTCTTTGCTATTCCTTTTCCTACAGATCACTTTTTTGCTTTTCAAAGGAAGCCTGCCTCTTTCCACAGATGTCTACAGGAGGGGTAAGTAAGACTCTGAAGTACTGAAGTAACATCAGCTGCATTATGATCTCAGCAGCAGTTTAAAGTAAGTGGCCAAGCATTATTAATTCACTGGTGCTCACTTTTACATCATTTATCATACTGAGCTACTGTGGTATTCATGTGGATGCAATGTGTATTTCCAAAGAAATTTTCATTGTGATTTATCAATTAATTATCAGGCCATTACACTTTATTGAGGTGTTACCCAGAGTCTCAAACATTCACTACTGCCTTTAGAGCAAATGCTTTAACTCCATCTCAGCCTGACAGTGTCTTGCAATCAACCAGGCTGCTCTGCCAAAAGCTCTCTCTTGCTTTACATGATGTCAAGGACTGCAAAGGAGTGGTATCACATAACCAGAAGGCAATTTAATCCCTCTGGCCTCCTCCACCTGGCCACAGACAATGCACTGCACAGCGTTTCTACATTTTTGCTAAATGGATGTGAGCAGGCAAGGGAACAGGGAGGGCTACAAAGAATTGTCCTCCCTTGTCAGGCTTACAGTTGCTGAGTTTCAATGTCTTAAAAACCTGTTTCCAGAGAGCAGGTAAAAGCAGGAACCCAGGTAATTCAATAACTGCACTTATGATAAAGCAGGCAAGCTCTGAAAGTCACCTGAATGATCTCCTCAGATGGGGGCAGGGGGGCCAGCACGGTTTTGCTACATTCAGTGCCTGCTTCTCTGAAGGGGCAAGTCCATTGAATAGGGAGGTTTAACAAAGAACAGCGACATCAGCCCTGTGAACTGAAAGTGACAGAGATCTGGTGTTTTTAGCATCACATGTCACCAACAGCCAGGCCTCATCTACCATCTACCTCTGGCAGCTGTGCCCATATCATCCGTTCTTTAGCCAGAAAAAAAGATGAAGAGAATTTGAGGTTTTTTTCCTCCATGCAATTCCTTGCATCTTTTTCTTTCCTAGCCTGCAATTTCTGAAAGGTGCACTGCCAGAAAGTGGTGGTAGCTGACAGGTCAGTCTTAGAAAAGGGAATGTGTGAATGTGTGCAGGCGTTAACAGCCATGTCTGCACAAGCCAATTCCTTGTTATCTGAGGTTTCAGCAGCTATTTATCAGAGGGGGAAAAAAAACAGGTGAAGAAAAGAATAAAAAATAAAATAGGCACAACGATAAAAGATGAGGCAATTGCATTTTGAATCAATGGCATTGTGTTAATAGCATGACCTTCCCCTTCCAAATCCCAGCCATAGCCAATGGCTATGACACTGCCGTTCTGAGAGAGAGAGAGGGAAGTTTGCCACTAACACAACATGGAGGAGAAAGCAAAGGAAAAGAGCAGCCCTTCCTGCTCTTCTTCCCCAGCCCTCTCTCCAGCCCCCCAGGCCTAGGCTAGGAGAAGACCTCGTTGTGCTGCTGGGTGACCCGGATAAACGTCGTTCTCTTGCTCAGTTCCTTGAGTTTGGCGGCTCCCACGTAGGTGCAGGTGGAGCGCAGCCCCCCGAGGATGTCCAGGATGGTGTGTTCCACATCCCCTTTGTATGGTACCTCCACAGTCTTGCCCTCTGAAGCCCTGGAGAAGAGATCAGTCGCTGCATTCATATGGATGCAAACCATGATTGTGTCTAATTGAGAATTGTGGCACTTAACTCTGCAGGCTGCAAACATGCCCCCAGCTTTACTGCTTGCTGCTGCTTGGTGCTCTCAAGCACTGAAATGTCTCAGCTCCACTCACCACCAACACTGAGAAGTAGAAGCAGACAGATCTTGTAGATGCTCCAGTATCCCATACGTTTATTTAAAAATCTGCCCTTCCTCCCCTCTACCATCTGCCTACAAGCAAGTGGAACTTCCAGCTTTACTGAGAAGTAAATTTGACTGTGAGAGCTGCAAGCTTTAAAGTGTAAAGGAATGGCCAGACTCAAACAGAGAAATGTGGGAACTGGTTCTCAGCAGGCACCACCCAGCACAGCTCTACAGAGGCTTCAGGGCCCTTGGGCTCTGTCCCATGTTACTGATCAGACACAGATGGAAGTGCTCTGGCTGTCTCCTAGCAGTGTGATTCTCCAGAGCTCACTAAGAGAGAGAGTGGGAAACCTGTTACAGAAACCTGCTGCACAGCTGTCCCTTGAAGCTAAAAGGTGATCTAGCACAATTCAGTGCCAGGCAAAAAGGCCAGAAAAATACCAGTGCTGTGAATCTTGTCAAGTGCTGGTGCATGCCAGCAGAGACTAC
The DNA here is from genome assembly GCF_901933205.1 of Camarhynchus parvulus. Taxonomy (NCBI): domain Eukaryota; kingdom Metazoa; phylum Chordata; class Aves; order Passeriformes; family Thraupidae; genus Camarhynchus; species Camarhynchus parvulus. The sequence continues at coordinate 63,313,567 of NC_044572.1, read as the reverse complement.
ACTGTTCCCAAAAAGCACATCTGAAGAGTTACACGATGGAAGAATCCAGGCAAATTACTTCCACTCTTCCTCCAGCTTTCTCCAGCCCCATGTTCAGCAATTCCTCCTGTAGCAGAGACCCTTTATGAGCTGATCAGTGGGATCAGCAGCTGATCCCACTACACTTTAGAGTAAGCTTGTTCTGTTGGCACACTGGCTCTTCTGGGAAGGCAAGCTTTGGGAAGGGAGGGTCTAAGACAGATGTGGGAGGGAAGAGGAGATGCTTTCCTTCAGCCCTACAAAATGGAGGCACAAATCATGGCAGCGGTCTGTCATTATTCTAAATGTGGCTTTATTTGCTTCTTCCTTAAAAAAGTTTTCAGGGGATAGTACAAGAAAGGGCATGCCTGTTTGTAGGCTCCATTTGTGAATCATTAACAACAGCAACAGCTGCTATGTGGAGGTACTTCAGTGTGAGCCTGGCTATATTTCATCCTGTTAGTTTAAATGTGAGGTCACAGCCCTAGGGAGACAATAAAGGCAAAGTGTGGATATGCCATGTGAGTAAGGAGCCATGATTAATCTCCCTACATCCGATGAGTAATTGACTCTTTCTTGAAACTCTTAAATAAGCACTGCAGTGAGTGGCCAGTGGAAGACAGATGTGCCACTGGCATCTTGCAGACTGCACAGGGCTTAGGGGTCTGTTGTATGGCCTGTGCTGCTGGGAGTTCCCAGGCTTTTATTTTCAGCTCCAGTGCCAGAAGGAAAAGGCTGGACCCATGAAACGACACTCATGCCACTGTTCCTGCTTTTGGCCATGCCCATCTCTTCCAGCCAAAGCTGTGAGGTTGAGCTCAGGCTCCAGGGAGCTTCCTGCAAGGTTATGAGAGATAGTGCCATGTCTGGGATTTGCAGAAACCAGTGCAAATTCCACCATGTCCTGCCACCTGAAGAGCTCTGCAAGCTGTTCTGTGCAAGTAGTGCGGGGTTTACTGCATGCGTGCATGGCCGCCCATTCAGCTCATGCATGAGAAGTCAATTACCTGATGCATGAATGCACCATCAGTAAATGTAAATTCCCTGTTAATTTGTGCTTAAGCATCCTGTGGATCATAAGCTGCACATTGCTCCTATGAACATGAACACACAGTGGTCCTTTTTTCAGTGAAAAAATACAGAAATGGGTGATGGTTACAGCCACTGCCCCTGGGAGATGTACCTGCAGTGGCTACAATGGTGTCAGGAAGCTGAAGCCTGTGGGTTGCTGTCACTCTGGTTTTTAAGATTTTGTAAGCTTTCTGATGTTGACATTCTTGTAGTGAACTTTCTCGCACACTTTTTGTAAATAACTTATTGTTTTGCATTCTTTTATAGAGGAAGAGAGAGTTGATGGACTATTAGTTTGACCAGTGTCATTGGAGAGGTGTCACTGTCACCCTCCAATCTGCTGTCACTTTTAGAAAACTATAAATGTTAGAGTCAGAAAATAAACTTCCCTTTTTTCCTTCACCTTAAGAACAGTGGTGTGCTTGTGTTCTTTCGTGTCCTATAGCGACAGGTTGCCACTTCAGGCTTTGGAAACCAAGATCTACAAAAGTGGTGAACACCTAATGACATAGCCCCAAAGCTCTGGCAGCTAAACACTTGCTATTGCTCCTCCAGAGTCATTGGTGGGATGTCCTGTTGATCAAGGAGTAACCTGCAGACATCATACTGGGGAAAACACCCTAGAAGAGAGGTGTGAGATTAGCTCCACAGCCTTGTCCGCAGGGATAAGGGGATGAAGTTTCTGATGAATATATACTCAAGCTGTGCTAACATTGACCCCAATAGTCTTGTCCCCAGAGGAAAGGGGTGTTTAAGAGATAACATGTTGCTCAGAGCCAGCTGAGGAGTCATCTGGTTCCCAGGGAAGTGTAGGTGGAATTTCACTACGTGTATGCACACACTGGTGCACTATTAATTGCTGTAGTCTGGCCCAGGGGTGGGATCTGTATCCATAGGGCTATAAAACCAAATGTTAACCCCTTTAACACAGTACTCAAGATGGAGGAGAGACATTTAGTAAGTGAACTGCTACAGTATTAATCCCTGGTGCCTGTCCACAGGGAGGAAAAATGGAGTTTTTAACTTATGTACGTTAAGACTGTGATGATGTCCAAAGAGTTCATACTGGATTAACCTTCAAAGGGCTCCCCAATGTGTGCTTTCCTAAGGAGTGACGTTTGGCCATAAATTGCTGGGCTTGCTGCGTTCTTGTGTGAGTGCCAGATTAGTTCATGCATGAGCACTGAATAAATTAATGCACGAGTGCCAATTAATTAATGCATGAATAGCCAGTAATTTCTGCGTAAGCATCCAATCAGTTCATGCATGCATGCCCAAATTATTTATGTCCAAACACCCTGTTAGTACATTCATGAGTGCCCAATGTGATGAGCACCCAGCTGACTTCCAGCAGCACCCACATGGGTGCTGTGCTGGGCAAACACAGTAGTGTTCAGATGACATGGGGGGCCAATGTGACTTGTGTGGGATAAGACCACAACCTGCATCATTCCAGAGATGTTCCACCTGGCTCCAAAAATGGTGTGAGCCACCAAACTTTCAGCAAGTCAGAGGAGCACATGACACCTCTCCTCAAGTGTATTTATGAAACAGCAACGGCCACTGGGGGAGGAGATACACCTGGACACACCTGAGGAGACATGTAGCTAGAGGCACCCTTGAAAGGAGGTGGTCCATGCCAAAAGTGCGCGCTCCCAAACGGAGTGTAGTTCCTGTATGACTCATGCTAGAACAGGGAGAGCTGTAAAGGAACTGTGTCCTGTGGACAGCCCTCAGTGTTGACAACACATCAGTGTTTTAGTTATTGCCAAGCTGTGGTTACTGCAAGTCAAGGACTTTGCCCTTCCTCACACCACCCCACCAGCAAGTAGGTTGGGAGGCACAAGAAGTTGGGACAGGACACAGCCAGGACAGCTGGCCCAAACTGGCCAAAGGGACACTCCATACCATATGGCAACAGGCTCAGTATATAAACTAGGGGGGGAAGCTGGCTGGGACCACTGCCCAGGAACTGGCTGGGCATTGGTTGGCGAGTGATGAAAAATTGTGTATAACCTGTTTTGTATATTATTATTGCTGGTGTTATTATCCCTTCCCTTTCTGTCCTACTACACTGTCTTTATCTCAACCCATGAATTTTGCTGTTTTTGCCCAATTCTGTCTCCCATCCCACTGGGGGGTGGAGTGAATGAGTGCCTGTGTGGTGTTTAGCTGCCTGCTGGGATAAACCATGACAATGGATTACACGGGCTGTCACAAAAGCTGGCACACTTGGCAGAGAGCTGCATAAGCAAGTCAGCAGGAACTGCTGAGGGTTTTGCTGCTCTCAGTCTCTCCTGGAGTTATGACCCAAAAGTAACCCCTTCTCTGAAAGAAAGGTGATGACAGAGCAATTGAGGTTCCCAGCAGCTGGGAAAGGTGTGCTCAAATGCTCTCAGCAGTAACTCTGACTCTTGCCAGCCACTGAACAGAAAGAGAAAATTATTTGTTTCAGACTTTTTGCTTCAGGGCCCACTCTGTGGTGCCCCTCCTGGCCAGCTGAGGGTTGCTGCATGGAGGGATGTGTGTGGTGGTGGGAATTCTGGCAGGCTGCATGGGATGAAACACATGAGATGGTGCTCTGTCAGCCCAGCAAAATGTGGGTCAGAATAAAGGGGTCAGGCTGCCCTGGCATGAAGCAATCTTTTGAGTGGGGCACATAAGAAATGGAGGAACTGGGGGCAAATCTTCCAGGCCATCATTTGGGATACATAAGATGGTAAGCAGCAGCTGGGAGTTGGTGCTATTCTGTTTCTGTGGCCAAAATTTCACCCTGCAGTTAATATAAAGTGCCCAAACCCAGCTTAGTAGCAGCTGTGAATTGCTGAGTGGCCACAATAGAACTGCAGCATTCACACAAAACCTGTGAAATTTCAAAAGGGTTAACAAAAACAAATTGGCTCAAACTGAACAATACTGCATGCATCCTCAGTCCCTGCTCGCCTTATTTCTCTTCTCCCACAAAAGAAACATAAAAATTGCCTTTCAGAAATCCCCAGCTCTGATCCATATTCCTCATGGAAGGAGGTGAAAATGTAAAAATAAGCCAATACGTAAATGACATAAGATTAATGAAAGTGAGTACACAGATTAAATGGGATCAGCTTGACATATTCATTACAAAAACAATTACTCTCATGACTTTATTCCCTGCCGCAGCCATCTCACCTTATCTGTCAGTTTTAATGTAACTGCTGCAGGCTCAGGTTCTCCAGCCAACACGTGTAATTTTGAGAAGACAAAGTTAAAAGACAAGCAGTCTGATTCTGCAGGGGACTGAGCACACTGAGCTCCCCACTGCTCCAATAACACACTGGGAGTGTTCAGGCTCTTTTGAAGACAAAACTGCTTATTTGGGTCACCAATACAGACTTACAGCTGGGCTTTTAAAATGCACATAAAGGAGCCACACTGACTTGACCTGTTTGGGTCAAGTTTGGGGTATCCAGCATTAAAATGCTGACTAAGAACGCTTTTGGTTCAAGCTTTCCATCAGTTAAACTAGGAAGTGATTAAACTTCCTGTAACTTTTACTATAAGAGCAATTCAAAGAAAACCTTGTGCTGTTTCAAATCCCCCTTCAATGCCCAGCACATTTACAATGCTGGATTTAGCAGCTGCTATTTTTAAACCACAGCGACACTCATGCTGGGACAGGCCAAGGAAGACTGAGCCCAAAGCTGGTAGAGGTAGCCAGGTCAGTGTCATGTCTGTAGAGTGAAGATGAGTATCAGCACTTCCCTAGTTAAGAGCCAAGGCTCACAGATTTAGTGTTTGGAGCTGTTGCATCTAGCAGTACACTGGGAGCCTCCTCCTATGCTACCTATTAGCGGCACAGAAATGCAGTATTTCAACAGAGACTAAAAATTTTAGATTGTGCTCCTGCTCCCTTGCTGCTGAGAAAGTTTCAGAACTTGGACCCCAAAGAATTCTCATATCAAGGATACAAATCAAAATACAGCTATGGATCAAGCCAAATTTGTATAGCATTGCCCATAATGACTTCAAAAGGACTGCCTAGACTGAGCCAAATAGAACACCTTCCTGTATAACCTTTGCTCCTACAAGATGGGATACTTGCACTATATCTCATTTTTAAGAAGGACCAGTGTCAATTAGCTCTCCTGCTGGCAATAAATTTTGTTGCCAGATCACATACACCTAATTAGGTAGAATAGAATTTAGGAGCTGCCTTAGTCCTTTGTCCTCCTGGTACAGCCAGCTTTCTCAAACTCTTCCTACATCTTTCACCAGCTCTGTCCCTAATGACTGTGCTGCACTGAGATTCAGGCAGCACGCTTGGGCTGCTCAGTGAGATGGCTCTCAGGGAGATGCCATTAACCACAGGCCTGAGCAGCATCAGGCCTTTCCCACACTCCAGCTGACTCGAGCTCAGGGTAGCAAAGGACAGGAAATGATCATTCAGGTAAAGGCTGCCAGCACCACCGTGCAATTGGCAGCTGCCACTTTTATATTGAGACGCTTATTAGTGCTGTCCACTCAGACCATTTGTTCAGAGGCTTTGATGACAAGCAGACTTGCTAGGGGACAAAAAAGGAAAAAAGAGCCCCCAGACTCTGTGCTGCTTCTGGGCAGTAGCATATGAACCCAAAGGGAATCAAAGCTCAGACATGTGCAACATCTGTCTGGAGCATCATTTCAGCTTGTCTCAGATGCAGATGGCATTTTGTTCAGCTCTTTCTTCTGCAAAAAAACAGCTGTGTTTGAAAGCAAAAACACTGAATGTGTTGTCCAGAGACCTGGTGGATGCCCCATGCCTGGAAACACTCTAGGCCAAGCTGAAGGAGCTCTGAGCAAACTCATCTAGTTGAAGATGCCCCTGCTCATTGTGGGGATGTTGGACTGATGAACCTTAAAGGTCCCTTCCAACCCAAATGATTCTGTAATGCCACGAACTAGGCCAAAGGAGATGGTTGTAAATGCTCTGACAGAGGCTAAGTTTTACCACTTTGCACTCCACTAAGTGTTATGTGAACAAATACACAATTTATGGTGCAGAGAAAAACCACCACAGGAGTCAAGGCTGGAGTGGAGAACAAGAGGTGGGATCAAAGACCCTTCTCTCTGGCATGACATCTGGGATTGCTATCTATCAGTTTATCTCTGTGTCAAAGCATGAATTCCATTTCATTTTGTGGATCCCATTCTTCTTTACATTCTGTGCTGTCACCTTCACAGAGCTGCAACTCTTACCCATGGTAGCAGCCAGACACGTTGGGAAAAACCTGTATGCTGGAGTGGTTGTAGCAGATGAGGCCAACAAAACCCATCAATCCCCAGTGTCTGGCTGGAACTGCAGGTGTACTGAGAGTCCTGCAAACAGCAGTTTACCAGATGGGACCAGAGCCTGAATCTATGCTAGCAGAGAAGAATCAAAAGGGACCCCTCCATACTCCAGTGTTTACTGTAAGACAGGAGTCATTCTCTAATGAAGTATGTAAGAACCATGTTGTCCAAGGGTAGTGACTAAGACTGCCACTCATAAGAGAAAAGACACAGAGGTTTTCTGATGTCATCTGCTTTTCCAGGAAGTCAATATTGTCAGCACTTTCCAGAGTAAAACAGCAACGGACAACAGATTTCTTTGCAAAATCTGTCTTCCTTTCCTCTCCCCTGAGGACTTAGCTCAAAAATGAAGCTCTTGCATTCTGCATTACTTGAGGCTACTCTGGTGCTCTGTTACCAAAAGAGGGCTGGGAAAGCTGTACAGCAGGCTTCTGCTGCCTATGAAGACTGCCCAACAAATGCAGAAGGGAGTCCCAGAGCTGCTGCTGGTGACTGAATGCTTTGGAAATCCTGGGCCCTCATCTCTGTACTGGGGAAACCCCAGCTGAGCTTCACCAGCTCACCAGCACCCACTTTCTTAGAGCAGAAGGGAGCATGTGGGCTAGCTGGGAATCCCTACACCAAGAAGACACCCAATGTGGACAAGCAGGGGGAGAGAAACTGCAGCCTGGTATGTCACGTTCCAGCATTTAGTTCATACACATCCGGAAGGAGCAGTAAGTCAGAAGAGTGCCTAATGACTTCCCAGACCACACAACTGATGCAGCAGCGACAGCACACCATATCAGCTGCAAAAAAGTGAACATCACTGCTCTCAGCTAGCCAACCCCAGCTCTTTCTTCCTGTCTCCCTCTGGATGTCATCCCTCCCTCAGATCTGCTGTTGTAAATGTAGGCAACAGCTGCTTCAACAGGAGTAGCAGCATAGGGCTGTTTCCTTCTGCCCAATTCTACTCCAAAAGTTCCGGGATGGAGGGCTCGCTGCAATTGCTCCTGTGTGGAATTCATACCTGTATTCAGCAACCCCTCCTGCATGTTTCTTCATGGCTGTATCAGAGCTCATTCCATAGAATAGTTTCACCTTCTTGCCATTCCTCTCTATAATTTCTCCAGCACTCTGGTCATGGCCTGCAAACATTCCTCCAATCATGACGAAGTCAGCACCAGCTCCTGTGATCAGCAAAGGACATGGAAACAGGGAAAGGAGAAGGTGAAAGCCAAAGCAAGAACACAGTGATCTCTGGAAACAATAGTCAGCATTTAATAGCTTAGTACAGAGTCCCCTCCTGTAATAGTCACAGCAAACTTGGATGAAAAGCTTTACTTTAGAACTGACACAGGCTGAATTGTATTTCTCTGGTACTTTAAATGGAAAAAACCTTTTCTGTTACAATGACAAAGATATAGATTATTCTACTCTATCCCACAGCCTTTTATTTTCAAATTCAGTTTCAACTCTTTACTTCATAATAGTATCTGAGCACAATTCCTTATTAACTGTGACTGCAGCAATCAGCAGTCCTAAACACAAGGCTGGGACCTGTTAACTCTGTACAGCTCAATGCTGTACACAGAAGTGGATGGTTCCTACTTCAAGAGCTTTCTAGGCCAAAAGTGGAGAGTGGGAATGAAGGAAAGCAGACTCATGGATGTAATGTAATCCTCCTAGCAATGACATAAAATGATTGATTCAGATTTTTAACTGAAATAATGATTTTTCAAGTCCATCACCCATCTGTGTTCAGTGTGGCTCTGGATGATTCCTAGTCAAAGCGATCTGGATGCGTCTGAATTTGGTTCCTGTTTAAAAATTCTGGTGCAAGGACCATCACTCCTGGGTTCTATGGTTCTCAGCACACACCACAAAGAAGTCTAACCCATAGCTACTACTCCTAAATATGTTCCAGATACTGAATAGCAACACTGAATACTCAATCATGACTGTTCAATCTGTCTATCTCCTCTGGCTTTGTAAATCATGAAATCGGATCCGCTGGGAGTAAGATCAGGAAGAAGGATTTTGGAATCATTCTTCATTTTCTACTGTGATCTCCAGTATTTCCAGCTGGGCTGGAACTATTCCACCAGCAGCTCCTCCTGTGATATTTTGGCATATCTAGTCTTCCTTGGAAAAGTTTGGCTTTTAGTCTTTTATGAGCCTGTGGTGACCCAACCCTGAAACAAAGCATTTTTCTGTTCATAGTCTCTGCTTCTTCAATGTGTATGTGCCAGAACAGGCCTCTCCTCTGCTCAGCTTCTACCCAGAACTGGCAGAAGAACTGAGCTATAAACACACTTCACAGAAAGCAGAAGAGCTTGAACTACACCCATCCTCCTAAGAACAAATCTGGACTCTGGGGAGATCCCAGACTAGGTAAGTCTGGCATTAGGATTTGCTCTGATCTCTGTCACTATCCCAACAATAGCACCAGACCTTGAGATCTGAAAAGCAAGTGAAATCCCTATCACATCTGCTCAGCTTCTACCAAACCTGAAGTTAAGAATATTTTGATCTTAGAACACATGACAAGAGTGAAGTGTGCCAGTTCCTCCCTCCAGCCCTTTGCCAAAGAGCAGAGCTGGCAGCAGTGCCTGGGGCAAGAGCACCCAGCTGCTCTGCTGACCTCGCCTCCCTTTGCCTGGTGCCTGCTTGAAAGGAACACTGTGTCCATGGTAAAGGGATACTAAAAATGAAGCTTATGCAAAGCACATCACAAGCAATATTTATAGCCAGGCACCCATTCAGGTATCCTATCATGTCAGCTGCCTGGCAGATTTCTCCTGAGCTTTCTTGTTTCAGATGGCTGAGTTTTAAAATCTTGGTTCGACTCATGTCTGCCAAAACCTGCCAAAAACAAAGGGAATACCCATATTTTAATTACTGGTGGCAAATTCCTGTTGCTACCTAGCACAACCTTGCTCCATCTTTGCAAAAAACAAGTACCCTGGGAAACCTAGCTAATGTCTTCTTCATGGGTGGAAGAAAACATGAGGAAGGAGGGACAGATTTGAGGTCAAGGCTGCAAAGAGTGCATTTTAACAAGTCAAAAGCCTGCCAAAAGACATTCTGGATTCTGCCGTGTCAATAGTATCTCCTGATCCCCAATTCTAGTGCCATTTTTGGTTGTGGGTCTTACAGCCTTCAAATTAATAATGCAAAAGGTACATGAAAACTACACTTCAAAGCCACAGAATTTTGGATCCTGTGCACTTCCGTATCTATTTATTATTTTCCTTTTGGCTGCATATTTTTGGGAGGGAAGCAAATATGTTTGAATTACAGGATTGAAACTCATCCAACTTGAGTAACTTTTGCAAACTACAACATAATTCATCAAGCTATTCCAGAAGAGAGGAGCTATGTTACAGCAGATGCAGCACGTCTAAACATTGAAATGACACATGCCTGCAGCCCTGCTGCTCCAGAAATGACAAGCCCATATTAAATACACTTCTCCAATGTTCTCCAGAACCTTCCACTGTGCTTCAGTGTTGCAAACATATCTGAAAGTTTCAAGTCTGTTCCATTATGTTTCCATCAGTTAATATCCGACCAGGAGGTTGTAGCTTTTAGCATGGTCTTTTAACTTACGCATATTTTTCTTGTATAACCACCAGAAGCACTGGTGATGTTTGCAACATCCATCTGCAGTCTTTTGTTTTCAAGTACAGATTGACAGCATGCCATTATTTTAGGTTGTAGAGGACTGGAAACACCTGGCTGTTGCCTAGATAACACAGGATGTGATGGGGTATGTTGCACACAAGTATCCCAGTAGCTCAGTCAGAGCTGGCCAGACTCATCCTGGTTTTACATAATGCCACTTTCGTGCACTGACTTTCCCCTTGAGGCCCATGCTGTATCTGGGCTGATTTTGCTCATTCACATTTCACAGTGCCGTCTCTTTCAAGCCATTACAGAATAGCAGTGCTGACGCCAGACTAAGCTTGCAGCACTCACACAGTTCTGCTGGATCTGGATAGAGTCCCTCAGATGTCTTTTGTATGCCTGATTATACAAGTCACTGATAACCAGATTGGCTCTGCACAAATTCAGCTGGAGTCGGCCTGGATCTGTGACCTGGGCACCCCTCCAGCAGATGCAGCCTCAGTTTGTGTGGACCACAGCTTACCCTGGAATTAACATTCACCTGTGCTCCAGCTGAGCCAGGAAGCCTTTGCAGCAGTAGGTACACACACAGCTGTTGAAAATAGGAGAAAAAACCAGTGTGATCTAGGATAATCTGGAACTAGCGTATGCCCCCAGTTGACTTTTCCATATGATTTTTCCTTCCTTTTCCTTCCCTGCTTCTGCATCTCTTCTCATCACTGGGTTAAGGAACAGCAGTAATGTGTTAAAGATGCTGGCATAGGATTCAAAAGGCACATTCTTTCTTGACTGTGTCAGAAAAATATATGTGACCTCAGGCAATTGAACTTAGTATTTCTGTGCTCTGACTTCTCATCATTAAAAAAGGAGACAGTAGTGCCTCCCTGGAGCATTCTGAGAAATGTGCTCATCTTATCAGCCTTTCCAAGGGTTCAGTTGTATGAACCATCTGAGAGCCCAGCATAAATTTCTTTAGCGCTTTCTCTCATTCCTGCATCGAAACAGCTCTTTTCTCTCCTATCAACCTACATAATTTTCATTCAGTTTACCAAACGCAGAGCAGGTTCCCATTCAGCAGCTCCAGAACTCCAGCAGTCTCTCCCAAAGTATGTTTCTCCCAGCATTTCTGTTCCTCATCTTCAGTGCTTCCCTGTTTCTTGCATTTTTAAACAGGCTTCTACCTTGTTTTCCCTCTGTCAAAATGCCCAATCTGCCTCTGAGTCGACACCAAGTCACAGGTACACCTTAAAGCTTCTCAACATCTATTTCTTGGTTCTTCACAATTCTCTCACTTAATCCAATCTACTCCTGTTTCCATGAACTTGGCTCCTCCAGTCACACTTTTAACCATTTTCCAGTGCTTGTCTTCACATTTGTGACTCCTTCACACTTCCCATAATTCAAGTAGATGCTCTTGTCACTGCTTTATAGGGAATCATCCCATCCCACGAAGATTTTACAGTGATCCACCAGAAGGAGACAGCACAATTACTTTAACCAAAGTTCTCTTCTTGTCTCTTGTCCATGCTTTGTTCAGGCCTTCATCCCTAGATGAAATTGTAGGTCTGGGTGTTTTATCATCTGGTCTTTGCTATCCAATATATTCATGTAACTCAAGCACAGAGGTTTGTGCCAGGCAATTCAGTATCAAGGCTTTGACTTGTAAATGTTGGGCACGGTGGCTACGCTCTATGAGGTTCAGATAGCCAATCACTTCAATAGCATTCAATAAACACTGATAGTAATAATGTTATCTCAAAGCTTATTTTGCCACATATCTTTGACAAAGGCACATCTGGGTCCAGCTTGTCAGATGTTCACAGTGTGCCTATGTCAAGTGTACATAACCAGATACAGAAAGTTTATTGCCTCAGGGTCATGTCCATCATTTCCAGCTCTGTATCTGTGACACAGTCATATTGATCTGTCTGGGTTACTATCAAGAGTACAAGTACTGCCTGGAAAATGTCAGCTTTCTGATGCTCCTCTGTCCAGGGGATAATCCTGTGGCAGCCTTCAGACATGCACCACTGGGAATCCCAGCACCTCTTGATGAACAGCAAAGCCAGAAACTGTCTCTTCACAGATTTCAAGCAGGTTCAGGTTCAGTTAGTCCAAAGAGACTACAGGGATCTCTCAGACTTGTAATAAACACTACAAAGAAAAACATTTGAACACTGTGAAGTTGCTCCCTGTTGTTCTAGCTTCTGGAAATGCTCTTGCTGAAGAAAGACCTTTTCCACAGGCCAGGTTTCTGTGCAGACAGCCGGGAATACAGTGAAGGCACAGTTTCAGTTCACAAGCTCCCAAGGACCACACCACCAGTAAGAACTTGGTGAGCTGTGAAGCCAGAGAAAGGCAGAATAAAGACCTCACTGCAGGCACCATGTCAGAGGGGGGGCTGAGGAGACGTTGGGAATTTTTTTAACACAATCTTGTCTAAGAGGGTGGATGCTGCTGTTCAGCTATGTTGGAATCACCCAACTGGAAGTATCTGCATCACATCACCACTGGGTAACACAAGGGTTATATGAAATCCTATGACCAAGCACATTCCTTGCTGGTAACAATCACTCCACAGGTATCCTTAGAATTCTCTAATTAAGTCTTCCTTGTGAACTGACCTGTCTCAAAACTGGAGCTGTCTGCAAACTTACAAGACAGATTTTGGTTTCAACCTTTTCAGGAGTTGAGTTCCAGGCCTAGAGTTTTTATTGGCAAGTCTGTAACCTGAGTTTAGGCCTGCCTCTAGTTTCCATATTTGCAAAGCTTCTTGCAAAGCAGACATTCTGCATCATAATGTGCTATGTCTTGTTTTCATACCACCCTGAAATCCCAGTGAGGGACTGACCTTTCCCACAATATTCCAGGCATTTCCTTACTTGACACCTCCAAAGAGTATGGCATTTTGGAAGGTGGGGGAGTACCTTTAAATGCCTTGTCATCTCAGGACGCATTTAGTGCCTGTGCCCCATATGCTGCTGAACAAGGTTATGGCTAAGTGACAATCATGATTTTGACCCCCCCATACCAAATAACTCTCATGCCCAACAGACCATACCCACAGATTAAATCCTCTGTTCTATCATCAAGAGCTGGTGCAATTCACAGAACTTACATGAAAGCAAAATCTGTTAATTATTACCTTAGATGTTTCAGACATCTGCCTAGCTCTAGGGGATACAGTATAAATAAAATCTCATGTCTTCAAGTGGACAGTTGATCCCAAGAACATCTCCAGGGATCTGGCCTGCCTTTTTGTTTGTTCCTCTGTCCAACATGCATTCCACCAGCTCTTCTTCCACTCAGGGCTCAAATCAGCCAGATCTGGCAATGTTACAGGCATCTCTGAACCCTACTCAGAAGAAACTCTTTCGAATTTTCTTTGTACTCTCACAGCAGGTGTATCTCATACACTCCTGGCAGAAAATTTCTAAATATCACTTTGACCAATCTATGTTTTGCACTGCAGATTTTGGACTGTCTGTTCCAAAGAGCAAATTCATGCCTGGTGCATTAAGTTCACTGGAGTCAGCTGCAGGGACTAACTTAACCTCCTGCTAATTTATTAGACATTCAGGGTCACACCGATTCCTGCATCCCTGCTGCCAGGGGCGCTGGAGACATGTGGGGGTGTCACAACATGCAGCTCTTACCAAACGCTTTGGCGACATCTCCTGGGCAGTTGCATCCTCCGTCCTGCACAAAGAAAAGACGACAGTGAGTGGCAGCGAGGTCACTCAGGGACCCAGTGAGCACTGCAGCACTGTGGCCCCTGCTTAGGAACAGCATGTCAAGACAGCTGACCGTGTACTTGGGATGTATCATCTTGAGTACGTTTTCACAGAATCCAAATAATCCTTTCCACTGCTTACCTCCTTGAGGCTCACCTACTCTACTGTACAGTCTACTGATAACATCACTGGTAACAGCAGCAATGCAAATTCCTGACTGCAAGTTTCCAAATCCCACAAACCAGAAAACAAAACCTCCTCTGATGATCTGAATCATCCCCTGCCCTTTTAATGTAAGGCTGTGTGATGCAAAGGTACCACAACCCTCTACCTTAAACCACCGAAGACATTTAAAAACAATTTCTCAGCAGTTTACCATATATTAAAAGGTCACAGTGAGAGGGAAGAGGGAATATACCATCAGTTATGTTGGATTTTTATCTGATAATCTCTAACAAACCTAGTTAATACAATTTTTGGTAAGTGAAAACAAGCCTTTCATCCTACTCCTTACTGTTTGCTATGGTCTTGGTAAGGAAGCAACAGCACTCTGGACCTATAGCATTTTCACAGTTTCAGTGCAGGGCAGTGGCTGATGAAGGGGGTTCAGCTGAGGGGAGGGAGGTTGTGTATGTGAGACAGAGCTGTAAAAAAGGAATGGCACACAGCAGAGCTCATCATGTGCTATGGTTTTTTATGATTTGTAAAAGTCTGAGCATCAGATGAAAGATCCTTTAGTCTACACAGTCATTGTACCAGGAGAGCTCCGCATTCCTTTGATGATCTGGATCCACTGCAGACTGCCAACAGCTTTGCTGCTTTTGAAGCTACCCCCAGACTGGCCAGTTCCCTCATGCTGTTTCACCTCCCTGTTGGCAGAAACGTGTGGCTGTGCGTGACCTGCGGCCGAGCACAGCCAGACACCCCCTCCATCAGCCATATTAGAGCTGCCTTTGATGGGCAGCTGCCAGCGGGGCTCTGGGTTAGAAATTCTGTGTGCCCCGAAAAGGATTCAGACACAAACTGAGCAGGTGGATCCAAAAGTGAGTGGCTTTTCAAAGGGCACCCCACTGCAAACAGTGCCTGGTAGAACTTTAAAGGCTTTTATTCCATTTGCTGATAACCCCTAGCACATTATGCCTTTTGTTGAGCTTAGACACCCTTGCTGTCAGCTCCAGGAATGAGTGCTGGGCTGGCAGCTGAATCTCTCTCTCCTTTTAATGGCTCTGCTTGTGCAATTCTTCCCCTTTAACAAGTCTGTCATAGCCTGGAGAAGGGTGTGAGTGCGTGTGCATGTGTCAGGGGAGGAAGAGCCACAGTAGAAAGATGAGTCTAATAACGTTCAAAGAATAGTTTTAGGACTCTTAATATCTGAGAGACATTGGCTTTGAATGCTTTCTGGTAGGTGGGTTGCAGTCAGTTGTTTTTGGGTGGCTCAGTATCTGACTTTTATAACAATCCAAGTAGTGGCAGTGATGAAGATTTTATGCTTTCAAAGGTGCCATGAGGATGGGGGGGCTTTACTGTGTAACCATTAATCACCAGCTTCAAAAAAATCACTTTGAATGCTACCAAATTACAAAATGCTGAGCAGCTTAAGAGAATAAAAAGCTCATGGGTTACCATTTATGATAAAAGTAACTGACAATGATGATTCACAATCCTTCTTTATCTGTAGATGTCTTCAGTTACTTCAGATAAGCAGGTACATTTAGTGATTCCCAGAAAGGGAAACAAAAAGGGAACATACTAAGCAGTTATGTCAGAAGATGCTATATAA
Source organism: Camarhynchus parvulus (assembly GCF_901933205.1). NCBI lineage: Eukaryota > Metazoa > Chordata > Aves > Passeriformes > Thraupidae > Camarhynchus > Camarhynchus parvulus. The sequence continues at coordinate 63,298,048 of NC_044572.1, read as the reverse complement.
TACAGCTATATGCAGTAACACACTTCATTCCTTGTGAAAAAACAGGTACAGTCTACAAAGTAAGACTGTTCTGCTGCTGCATTGCCTTGGAAGCTAACCCTTGAAATTCAGCTTGTTCCAACAGGGCCCTGGGTCTGGGTTCAAAATGACTTGTAGATGGCTGGGCTTCAGTTACAGAGTTTGCTGCAGGCTCAGCTTCTACGTCAGAACCCTGGGCAAACTTATCTGTAAAAATCTGCCTCTGAATTCAGGAGAACTGGCATAACACCAAAGTAAGACTACTGGAAAGGGTTATGGTCATGGAACCTGTAGATAGCACAACCCTGAGCCAAGTGGGTGCTAGGAAGAAGGACAGAGGAAAGCAGCTTTCCCAACAGAATTACTTTAATATGGCTGAAGTACTGTTTTTGTCCCCAGTCTTGTTCTCCAGATAGATAAGCCATTTTACATCACGAAAATTTAGCCCAAGTAAGAAAAAAAATACAGCTTGGAAAACCAGTATACACTGGTTGAACATTTAGTACTATAAGCAATTTATAATGAGTTTATAACTATGATTTATGTTTCAAGCAACATTTATAATAAACTGCATAACCAGTGCTTTCTACAAAGCACTGTAGCTGTCTGTTTGCTGGTATCAGCAAACAGATAGCTATTTATTATGCAGAAGATATATAATGTATGTGGCATATACAGCAGTAAAAACAATACATATGGTGCTTTATTCTGATCTACATACACAGGGTGTGTTTCTGTGTGGAAAGTGCTCTGTGTGGAAAAAGGAACAGTATGGCAGTAGCTGGGTGAAGAAGCCCTTAGTCATTCTTTTCACTGAATGCTGGTGACCTATCACCCAGGCAGGGAGAAGGGGAAACAGGGATCTCTGTCAAATGACAGTCACATGAGAGAGGACACATGCACGGCTGCTTTCCATTCCCCACATTGCTGGCTTACTAGAATATGTGACTGCCTCTGTCCAGCAGAGGAGTTCTCTGACCTAGAAGAAACATCTCCAGCAGGCCCCCTCCACTGTAACTCGCTGCGGCACTTTCTCAAGGCCAACGGATTAGCAGGAACGAAAACTGAGACTACGGGCTCCCAGACAAACAGCACGGGACAGGAACCATGTCTGTACCTCACGGAGGGTTTCCTCTCTGCTTTCACTGAGTCATGAAAGATTCATTTCTGAGGTGAGCTTTTAGTCTTACAGATAATTTAGCATGAAGAAAGTAACTGGTGCAATTTTACCTCCTACTTCTCTGTGTAAATGACTAGACAGACACCAGGTGTTCACTTGGACTATCATGTTTGCCTGAAAATTGTCACTTTCCTTGTCAACGAATCATTTCCAAACATCATACATGATAACTTCAGTAATAGGAACATTTAAAATCCCAGTTTGTGGTCGCATCCTAGCAGAGCTCCTGAAGATCAGGGTTCAGTCGTGCTGTGTTCTCTGCAGTCCCTATACTCTGCTCAGCACCATCACTTCTCATTCTGAGAGCGAGACGTCTTTTCCTTCATATGCAAATTGTACCAACATAACAAGAATGAGGAGTTAATTTGATGAAGGTACTGGACAAGACAGAAATGGATACAAGAAAGTACCCCAAGGGACTAACTCATATCACACCATTAGCTACGATCTACATGAACCTAGCTGGTAGGCTTTGAATCTTTTCACATCCTTCCTGCTACTTTCATATCAACATAACAAAAACCGCTGGACAGGTTTTCTCCTAGGGAATTGACATAGATAGTTGTGGTAATACTCTGCCTGTAGGGATTTTTTTTGGCTCAGGTAGGGTGTGTCCCTTCTTCAATCTGCAGAAAGACAGCAGTGAGACATTTTGAGGGATGCCATGTATACTTGTTGCCACCAGATCCAATTCTATACTTAGAATTGCTGCCATATGGTGTTTTTCTGTCATGAGGATACCTCTCTTCCATGATATTCTTGCCAGAGCTCTGGCAACAACCATGCAGTCCAACCCTTTCTTTCTCTAATAAATATCCAAAACAACAATATCCATCTGAATGCTCCAGAATTCAGATATAATGTCCTTACCCTTGCTTCACTCTTCTTAGATTAGGCGACAGAATTGAGCGGAAGTGATGTGAGCTGCAGCTGAAGGTATTTCTCTTGGCCCAGATGCTGGCAGCAGACAGGTATCAAATCGCCCTCCTGCATTCCCCCACAGGGGGCTGATAGGTGCGGGACCACTGAAACCTGAGCCAGTCAAGAACTGACCCATTCCCAAAGCAGGAAAGGAGATACAGTACAGAACCATCTAATTTTTCAACAGTCTGAATACAGACTCCCTGTTTTCTTGTAAAATCAGGGTAACAGCATTCTTCTGACGGCTGCTAGCAGAAAATTATTATTGCAAAACTAGGATGGGTCTCTGAGCACCACTGCCAGGATGACACCTATACTTATGCAGCCTTCACAGTAATGAGTGAAGTGTTCATGCTCTATTGCACACATTCTACTGTCTGTTATAGACAGAAACATTTGCAATACTGCCCAAATCATAGAAATCACAGACTGCTTCTCTCTTTTTCTGCAAACTTCATATAGAGGAGACATAGAGAGGAGGGACTGCATACTCATTAACAATAAAGAGCAAGAGAGAGAACTGACTGTAACACATGTTCCTGCTCCATTATACTCCAAGAGACCCAGTCAAACCCTTTGCCCACTCCCAATCAGTTTGTTTTCCTCTCACCTCCCTCCTCAACAACTCAACACAACATTCCTTCCTCCCATGGATACTAGTCCCAACTGGGTCAAAGAAACCAGGGCCTTCCAGTGATTTCACTTGGCAGTAGAACTAAAATCCAGTGTGTGGTCTCTCCTAGAGGGGCAGAGGGAGACTGCTGGCTGTGAGCACAGCACACAGGTGAGCCCCTGTGCCCTCCCCATGAGCAGCTGCCTCACAGGCAGCCTGCAGAGGCTGTGCCAGCCTGACATGGCCAGGACACACCGACTGCCTGTGTGTGCTAAGCACACAGGACCTTTGGGTGCTGCAGGCTGCACTCCAGCTCAGTCTGGGCCTATGCTTACCAATTTACTTTCTCTCTGTGAGGTGAATCTGGTCTTGCTGACAAGAGTGGAAACTGCCATTAGCAGGCAATACAGACAGATGCTCTTTTTCCTCCACAGGCTTGTTATTTCCCCAGAGTTGAGAACATAAGCGGCTCACGTGCTAGCTGGGCTCAAAACAGTCACCTCAAACACTCCTGCTCCTGCACACACAGCTTTGTGTGGATGCTCTCTGAATCAATCCAACCAGGGCACAGATGGGCTCACATCATTTTACCTTGTACTCGCCTCTATGCCTGCCTGCCTACCCCTCAGTCACACTCTCAGGAAAGTCATGTTTACATTCCACCCCTACAGAAGTCTTTCATAGGAATTACAGTTTGCTTCAATAGTGAAATCATTACCAGGCTTCGTATTCTGTTTACATAACAGCTTACTCCACAAAGAAGCAGATTTTGAAAAGCAAAACAGAAGTGAGGTGCTCACATCTTTTTAATGTTAGAGAGCTGTGTATTTTACATCTGGATCTCCACTGAGTGTCCTAGGAACTAATACAGGAGTCAACTGGGGATGACAGAAGGACATGCAGGGTACTGGACTGTTTGATTCTCCTGTTCCACAACGATTTGCACAGTGGGAATCAGAGTGGATGATAGTTACTTACAGAGATGATATGTCCTTTCAAGCCATGTGCTGAGTCTGCACATTCAATAACAGCACTCAGCTGTGGATAGCCCACCCCTGTCTTAATCCGAGTGGTACACACAGAACCTAGACAAGAGAACAAGAGGAATAAACATAGCCCATCAGGATGACAGAAATGATACAGAAAAAATGTGTTTCTATCAGCATTACTGTTCTCCCAAGAAGTCTCTATTGCCAATGCTGGCTTCTCACAGATAAAACGAGCACATAGGAACTTGAGTTCCGAAATGCTCTCACGCCACTTCTTGGGAGCTGTGGCTGAGGAGACTCATGCCATCCCTTTCTTCTCCAGTGCCAGTCCCAATATAGTTCCCATCAGTAATGCTGCTCAGTGAGGGAATTACTGCATCACAAGAAAGCAAATCTGACTAGAGGTGCCTGAAGGGAAGGGGCAAAAGGACCAGAATCACAACCTGTGAAACTCAGCATTAGCATTTATTACCTGACTATTTCTTCTAATAAATATTTCTATCTCTTTTCTGCATGTTTAAAGAATCAATTTTATGGTAAAATCTGTGATTTTTTTGGTAACAATTTTCCCATCTTTTGTTTAATACTGAAGGCAGGAATATTTGGCAGATGACAATTTTGGGGAATATAAAAAAATCAGCACATAGTATTTAAAAAGTGAGATAAGTAATCATCTAAAAGCTGAACAGTACAACAAGAGAAATATAGGAACTATATCTACTCACTGAACTATATCATTTATACCCATACATTGTGCATGCATGTACATATAGACAAAAATAAAGGTATGTATCTATCTGTATATATCTATCTACATATATTTTTTATATGTATATATAAACCAATTTACTTACAGTTCAACATAGCAACATGGATCTTTTGGAATACCTTCTCTACTTTGTTCCCTCAAAATAAGAGTCAAAAGGAGGACTACTTTTTGCCAGTCTACGTTCTATAATTTAGGATACAGACCTAAAAGGTCTGCATGATAACGAGAATTTCAAAACAGATTCTAAACCAAAATGCAGTGAAATATGAATCCCTTCACTCAGCTGATATCCAGGTATACTCAAGCTACCAGTAAAGCAAAAGTTACCAAAGATCTTCAAAGAACTGACAAAGTGAAAAGACTGAGAAGAATTCTTGCAAAATAGTAAGAAAGCTAGTTTTAATTAAATAGGGAAAAATATAATTTCCACAGGGCTTGTACTGCATAGTGTATGTAATGCTTTATAATAACAAGATAGATCATTATCTGGAAAAGAGCTTCAAGACCTGAGGGAGAAACATTTATCACTTGTGGGTTTGCATGGTCAACTTGTACAGATCTGTTCAGGAAGATCTCCAGGGAGGACTATACAGCATTTACCCGCATTTCCATGTTTGAGGCTACAAACTGTAATTATTCTTCTTTTAAATCTGAATTTGCCCATGACAATTACACCATGAAATCGCTGTTGTTGATTCTTCATGTATTTTGCAGTATTTATTGTTTGATATCTTCCTGGTAACAACTGCAATGTTTATTACATGATTTTCTCTGCTCCAGTTATCCATTCATGGACCATAACTATCTGGCACTGGAGAATAAACAATCTGCCTGCACTGCACTGGCTCATCACAGCTATACTGTCAGTGGCATTTGTGTTAGCCACTTTAAAATCTAGCCCACATATGGTGACTCCAGCTGCAGTCTAAGAAGAAAATAGCAAAAAGAGGAACATGTGAAGGAAGGCACAAGGAAAGGGAAAAAAAAAGATTATGGCAGTGTATGCCAGACAACATTAGGGAAGGGAAGATAGGGAAAACACTGTAAGAAGGTCAGGGTTCTCTTGTTTATCCATGGAATTGTTAGAGTGATAGATAGCATTACAATTACTACAATGTAGTAAGTACATTAATGTAAATTTTAACTCCCAGGTAACAGTAATAGGTAGAGGCAAAGTTATCCGTATTTCACAACTGACACCATATCACCTTTGAAGACATTGACAGAGACAACCTCAGCTTCACAGAACACAAATCATAAATCTACTCAGAAACCCATCTTTCCTTGGTAGAGGTGGACACAGCATCCTTTGAGCTTTAGCTCAGATGACTCATCCTCTTTTCAGCAGGCTAGAAAACTGTTCCCAGACACAACACCTGTTACCAGTGATAATGTCAGGAACTCAGGCAGCCCAGTGCTTCCAATAACAACTATGTTCACTGACTGAAGGTGCAATATACAACACTGTTCAGTATGAAACACTGACACCCAGTATGTAAATTTCTTAAACACACTGTGTGCAAGTTCATTGATATTTTATTGACCTGAGTAGGTCTTGGCATTCTAAGAGGCAAGGAAACAGCATAATATACTTGTTCCATCTGGACAAATCCTCTATCCTCTACCAATAGTACCAAAAGCCACCCTTATTTGACTCACCTGGTCCAATACCCACTTTAATAATATCTGCTCCAGAAATAATAAGTTCTTCTACCATCTCTCCTGTCACCACATTGCCTGCCTAGAAAGAAAGAACAGTATCACATGTACAGGAGATTTCAAAACTACTGCAGTAAAGACTAAAAATGATAATGTAAAGTTTGATCCAGAGCTTTTAGAAGTTGAACTATGCAGATTATGAAAGAATATAGTCCACCATACTGTTCCTTGGACATGCCACCAAGACTAAACCAGTCGTACAGGTAACTTCTCAAGTCAAAGGAATTTAACAAGTAGTCCAGTAAACCCTGATCCTTAGCATTCCATCAGGAGATCTGTTTTGTCATCCATCCCCCCTAATCCTCACCCAGAAGCTCTCAAGCACATCATCCCTAACCGCAGGGGCTATTCTTCTCTCTTATACGCAGTGAACTCCTCCACCTCTCCTGCCCTGTCTCTCCAGAACAGCCTAGAGACCTCCATGCCTTTTGCCTAACTCGCTTTTCAGGAAGAAGTTCAGATCTTGTTTAAAATGCTGAAAAATACATTTTTCCTTTAGGATTCAGTATTTTGCCCACTGAAAGGAAGGTACTGTTCTTCTAATTTTGTGCATTGGTGCCAAAATTGGTATGTACATACAGCTGACATAAATCTGAGCACTTACATACATTTGGTTGTGGCGATGCCACTGGTTAAAAACATGGGTTTGGTTCCCTCTGAACGACCTTTGCAGAGATACAGAGAGCATGCTGCTTAGGGTAACATCTTGTCTGAAAGAAATTCTGAATTGGTTTGTGTTCTTTACCGTATTTTTTCTTGCACTTCAACAGTTCTTTACCTCCTTTTGCCTACATTGTTATCTTTGCTGAAAGTGAAGACAGCTCTCTCAGCCTTTGTCTTGCTTCCTCTAGAAAACCTGTTCTATTGGCTCTCCACATCCCTAATCAATTGCTTAATGTTTGTTTACCTTATACCAGACCTCCTTGAAGTCATACCAGACAGATCTTTCTTGAACCTGAGGAATGAGAACTATCCACAGTGGTACAGGTGAGTTCTCACCAAGGCTTTGCACAACACTTCCCTTTTCTATGGAAATATCTTGCCTGACAAAGAAGAATGCATTTGCCTGTGTCACACTGGTGGCTCACAGTCACCTTGTGATCTACTCATGCCTTTATTTCTCCAAATTGTATCTTCTCCATTTATCTTCTCCAAATTGTAGCAGAAACTTGTGGAACTTTCCCTGATACTGTGCTACCTATTCCTAGAGTTACGTTTTTCACATGTGGTTTATTGAGGTGGGGGCCCTCTTCTACCAGAGCCTCAGCTGGGTATGTGCCCTGTAGTAACCATGAGATACAGACTGTTCTGGTTCATGGATGCTGTGAATGCAGAGAATGCCAGTGTGATGAAATTACTGATACTTTTAATAAAAGAAACTACAAAACAACCTTCCAGCACACACTTGGTAATTGGCTTGCAAAACTGGTGCAGTAAGTGCAGAGAGCTGCCAGTCTGTTTCTTTTCATTTAGAGAAACATTTTGATGCAACCTCGGTGCAACAAGACAGGCCCTTGCATGTCTCCAACTGTGCTTCTGATGGATCAGCAGTCAGAGTGAGGCTAGAGATTCATTCCCTTGCCAGGAGTGTCCTCTGTCCAGATTATTTTCAGGGAAAAGACAGTCTTCAAAGAGCAAGGATTTCAAATGACATTTGAATCCTATTCAAAGGAGATTTATGAGCTAAAACCTATGCTTTGAGTTACATTTGAAAACAAACTGTTAGCCAGTGCATTTTCAGACCACGCTTTCCTCTCTGCAAAGGGCTGCACAAAGCAAATGAATGCTGACATAGCACACACTTAACTGACTCACTACAGCTGTACTAACTGCATTCCCATACTCTGAGAGAACATTTTACAGGAATGCAATCCTATAAATTGCAGCCCACAATTTGAGAAGGATGTGAAAGTCTTCGAATGTGCCAGAAGAAGGTAGGAGAGCTGGTGATGTGACTGAAAGGCAGGTACTGTGGGGAGTGGCCAAGGCACTGGGCTCATCTAGCTTGGAGAGATGGTGGCCAAGGGGTGACCTCATTGCTCACTACAGCTTCCTGAGGAGGGCAGGTGGAGAAGGAGGTGCTGAGTCCTCCCCTGGGATCCAGGGACAGGATGCATATGAATGGCTCAAAGCTGTGTCCCTCAGGGAGGTTCAGACCTGACATGAATAATCAGTTCTTCAGTGAGAGGGTGGACAAACCCTGGAACAGGCTTCCTACAGAGGTGGCCAATGCCCCATGCCTTTGTGTTTAGTTTCCCAGGTCTTCCCTCACACCCTTCCTGTAAACTGGAATAACACTGTTTCACCTTCTGTCAGCAGGAACCTCCCCACACTCCCAAGACCTTTGACATGCCGATGAGAGGGGTCCTGCTCCAGCATTTGCTGGCTCCTTCAGTACTCTTGGACAATTACAAATCAAGTTTGGTTTGTATCTCAGCTCTGTGGCTTGTCTCATGTCTACAGAACATTCCTAACCATGAAAACTGCACAAGATAAACCTCCAGTTTTCCACATAACCTGTTCTGCACTTGTACTAAGGACAGGCTATTCATCTCTAGAGATCTGAATTTGGATCTAGAGATGTTCAGAAATCTCTTACATAGATACTGCAGGACTTAGCAAGTGTTTGTAGCAGTACTGATATGGCAGAGGAGGAGGCAAATTCTGAAGTCCTTACTTAGTATAGGTTTTATTCAAATGTAACTACTGCTGAAGTCAGCAGAAGGGTACCCAGGGAATACTGGGCAAGGCCTGTTCTCCACTTACTGATTTCTGACTCCTATTTCACCATTTATTTATTTTTACTGAATTTTGCTTCCTCCTTTTATTAGCTTGAAACAGCTGACAAGCCACCACCTGAAGCACTTATAAAAACAATGACAATATCAAGCAACAATTTGTGGTCTATGATACAGGACCAGTTAACTCTGCTCAAAAGAGCACGATATTGATTAAAAATAAAATAAAATAGAATAATCAGGAAATAAAGAGTATATAATAGGTACAGTGTTTCAGCTAAGTGCTGCATCCTTTCTGCTCAGTGGTAATTTGTTATACTAAGTGCTGTACATTCCAAGATGGGGTGATGGAGAGTGTGCCACTGAGGACATCAAGGAAACAGTTTACCTCTGGAAGGCAGATGACCACCTGTGCTGCATGACACATACCACAGTAAAACTTGGTGAAACACTAGAGCACATTCAAAAGATTCAAAAATAGGAAGGAGCAAGTATTCAAGTCAGTAGCTGCATGAGATTTTGGATAAAATATGTATTTAACTTAAACAGCAGTGTCTTCTTATTAGCAGAGCATAGAGGGTTGTCAAACTGTCTCTTCAGAAATGTTAACCAGACGTTTACTGTTAAGTTACTGCTAGAAAATGTTGGAACTGCATATGTTGGTTCAAAATGCTCATCCTAGCAGAGAAAAGCACTTATGTCCCCAGCATACATTTTTTCCTGGAATGCATGTACACACATCACTGATTTCTGTCCTTCTGCATCTGCAGATCCTTAACAAATTTTCAAGGAAAACATGGAACCCTACATAGCAGACTTCAACCTAGGTACCTTTTGCAGACCTCAGAGAGCACCAAAAAAAACCACTATGAGAGAGGTACAGTTAGCTGTATGTGAAGAGACCCCAGTATGACAGCTGAAGGCAAATCAGTTTACTAACATCCAGCTGAACTCTGCTTTACTGAAACCAATGCTTGCCTTACCACTCATACTAGTATGACAGCTGAATTGAGGTAAAAGGGCTTTTGAAGTCCCCACTAGTATGGTAAAGCCAGAACACTTCAACTTAAAAAAAAAAAATCTGAAAAGATTTTTATAGAAAGACTGAGACTACAGAAATTAAACCCTCTTAAAATTAGCTGAAAAGAATAGAACACAATTGGAACATGTACTGTGAAGTCACTACAGACAATGCACTTTATCGTGTGTTTACACAAGTAGTCAGGGAACAAAGCAATTGGTGCAAGTATTGTGATGTCCATCACTCAGTATGGAGTCTGAAGTCAACACCACCCTGGGGCATTCCAGCACTATCCAGGACAACTGAACTGTGGGTCAGTCCTGAGGAAAATCCCGGCCTCAGAAAAGTCAAAGGGAGTTTCCCTACTGACTTTAATGAGATCAAGATTTTACCTAACAGGATTATAAAGACTACGGCTTCTCTGACAGAGATACAAAATTAGTGAACACATAGGGCAGTGCCTGTGAATTTCAGTCAGGCATTTGATACTGTGCCTCATGAAAGCCTGCTATAAATATCAACTCACACTGCCTAAGACAGGAACACTGCTGCACTGATTGAAAGCTGCTGGCAAATGGCAATGGATCTAGCTGGGGAGAAGTGTCTATGACAACAGCTCTCAAACTTTCTTCTTGTATCCTAGAGGAAAGCACAGTCTGTGACTCCACATTATCAGGAAGATGGCCAAAGGACACTTCCCACCCACAAAAGTCAGGGGTGCTTAACCATGAGATGGAGATGCCCTTTGCAAGGCTGAGCCACACTCAGCAGGTGCTTGCACTCAGTACTGGGCCTGACCTGAGGCAGGCTCAGCAGCATCACTCTCTCCTATCCTGGGATCCTGCCTGGCCCCTGTTGTCAGATGCCAGCCCTGGTAGACATGCCACAATTGACTTTACTCTGGTGTGTGTTCAGGGGATGAACTGGGACTAGTCTGCATGGCTTTCTCTGACTGAATCCTGCCTCCATTCTGCCTCCAAGGCCCAGAAAAGTTCTGCTACTGACTCCAAGGAGGAGAAACAATTTCTGGGTCCTGCGGTTTCCCTCTGCTTCTGCTTTGCAATTCCACTTGTCTCCTTCTCTGGCCCACATCTAGTAGGTGCTACTGTATCTCCAAGTCTGCTCCTGCCTCAGTCTTCTTCCGGCCACACTCCCTGCTCCCCTCAGGGTTGCTCTTCTACAAGGAACAGAGGAATAGCATGAAAATAAAAATTCAGAATAAAAACTTCGCAAAGCTTGCAGGCAAAGATAACTTAACTTGTGAACAGACTTTCAGGGTGATGGAATAACCCTAAAGTCTACAATTAAACTAATCAATAAGGACTATGCAACCTGTAATATAAAGGCTCTGATCTTCCATCATGAACGCTGATTAAAGGTTTTCTTTAGACTTGAGCAAGCAAGCATAATTGATGCACATAATGCTGCACAATAGCAAAACACCCCAATGGGTGATCTTCCTCAGGATCTTCCTGGTTCTGGGAGGCACTTGTGCGACACTCACAAGACTTAAATATTCCTTCTTCCCCCATTCCCAACCTGATGAGTGATTTATGACAAGTCATGTTGTACTTCTGTGCCCGTTTCTCTTCTCTACCCTTTGTATTCCATGGAGAAACTGATCTTCTTTGTAAATTAATACAAAATGCAGTAGTGAAAAAACCTTGTGTCAGAACCAGGCAGAAGAAAATAATGTAATGTGATTATAAAAGTAAGAATTTAAAAAGAGAGAAACATGGATTTGAAAGGTTGTTACACAAGAGACATCCTTGGTCTGCAGGGGAGTATTGGCCACAGCGAGTAAGTAGTACATTAACCACAGCTGCTTTGCACATCCCCTTTCAGCCTCAGAGCTGAAGCCATTACGTGGCCCCTGGGAACACACATTCCCTGAGATCCAGGGTTGGGTTACTGTTATGTATTGCACTGCAGCTGACTGTGGAATGAATAGTCATGCTGAGGAAAGCAAACAAGGTCCTGGAGATCACTTTCAGCTATGAGAAAGCTTCTTTATTTTCATACCTCCTATTTAACTGCTAACCCTTTTGTTTGAAAGTCCCAACAGCAGAGAACGTACTGCAGGCATAGCACTGACACACCAAAGCAGTCAGAACAAACAGGTAGCAGCAGGACACGTCTTCCAGATTACCATTAAAAGGAGCCTAGACCAGCTCCTACATTTCAGCCAGGAACAGCTTCAAAAGGCCATTTTGGCATAGAACATGAATTAATTTGGAAGCAGGGTAGAGGTGGGTGTCTAGTTGAATAAGAGACCTTCACGGACTGAACAGACTCCGGAGGCTTTGGAAAACTGAAGGTTTTTGAACACCCCAAGTTTGTCAGCATGCTTTTAGGAGTGGAAATTATTGCTGTGCAGAGATGAAGAACATAAGGCATATTAAGCCACGTTCATATAAAGGAGCTACAATCAGAGAAGGTAACTGAACAGGTCAGGACTGTAAATGTGCTCAAGCAGGTGGTGCTATCAGCACAATGAGACCTGAAGTAACAATAACCTTAGCCACAAAAGCAGAGATACTAGGAAGGCAGCTGAACAGATGAGGAAGGTGGATGAGACTGGCCTAAGCACCCTGGACTAAAATCTGGTCTTGATATCTGACTTTGACACTGACCTTCTCTGCCTTCTGAGGAATTCATCTTGGTTGAGTTCCCTTCTCAGTCAGCAAAGTCAGCAATCAGTGGGGAGGTGGAGGAGGGCACAACACACGATTTTCTTTCCACTCCTGACAGAGATAATCTTTGGCTTTAACTATGTGCTTTAAGCTCCCTCCCACAACTCTTCAAAGACAAAGGCACTGGAGCAATCATGTCACTAGGGACAATACTTCTGATCCAAAGCAAGGACACAGCTTCTTCCCTCACTGCAGTGAACATGAAGCAGAAAGCTCAGAAGGCCCACCTTTATCATTCCATAGTTCCAATATCTCTCTCTCCAAAGCCATGGGAAATATGAGCATACCAAAATGGCTCCCTCCTGCCAGCTGTCGAAGAATGCCTATTCATCAGCCTATGATAACCCAGAATCCAACAAGCATTCCAGCTCATTTCAGTTTTCCATCATTCCAAAGCAAAAACACTGCCTTCCTCTGACATGGGAGAAAGGAACGCATCCTCTTCTGAGCTGCTTGAACATGCTATTCTCTACTGAATCAAGGGAGAATGTGCATTTAGGAACATTCTTACTTCACATTTACTTTACGTGCATGAAGCTTTATCTGTGGCATGGGAAAGCAGGCAAGTGATGCCTAAACACATGATTTTTTGCTGCACTGGCTTGAAGAAAGGCTGGTAACCTCTACCGATCTGCTGCTTGTTTGAGGATTTCTGCTATTCTCATGGAAACAATTCAGACACATTTCTTCAAGAGCCCTGGGAAAGCAGCAGTACTGCTCTTCTGCTAGGAGTTCCACGTCCATGTAAACATCTTATTTTTGGTGCAAAGGGGCTCAAGGAAGCATGAATTAGCACTCTGAGATAGGATAGTAACATCACAGAAAGCACCATGAAAAGCCCCAGCACTGACCATTTTGCTCCCTGATAATGCTGTTCACAACTGCCCAACATCCCTCTCATTCTTATCACGGATAAGGATCAGTCTGCATTGATCTGTTGCCATAGTGATCTAACAATCATTGGCCCCAGCTGGCCGGAAATGTTGGTACATTCCCACAGCAAACCTCTGCTTGGAATCACCAAAATTAACCTATACACTTAATGATCAGAGATCTCATCTAGTGTGGGAAGGAGGACATGAGTAGGAAAAGAGCTGAATCCACCTAGTCCTCCATGCCAACTTATTCAGACAGCTGTATCAGATCACACACTAAACATTCCCACAGAAATCGTCAGCAATGGACAGACAATACCAAACTGTTATTAAACACCCTTCCTTGCTTCCCTTCCTCTTCTAGCTTCTGATGCCTACCAGTCAAACTCTGGGTCCTGTTCCTGGACAGAATTCACACACACATCCACACACACACACACCCCCACACCCACACACCCTCCACCCTTTCTACACGCTTACCATAATGGTGTGATGTGGGAACAGGGCACGGACAGACTTCACAAACTCCACGAAATACTCTGAATAGCCGTTTGCCACATCCAGGCAGATGTATTTGATAGCTGGAATGGCCTCTAGAATACTTGTTAACTTTTTCAAATCTTCTTGTCCACTACCTGAGCTTGCTGCTACATGCTAAAAAACCAGAGAGAACAAAACAGAGAAGTAGGTTGCAAAAACTGAAATAAACACACACAATTTGTTTGTCTTTTCCTGTATAATCTTGGCAGGACTTGTGCTGGTAACTAGTGAAAAATCACACTATGTAATATGAAATAAATACCTTCCTGGGAAAATCAGGAAGCTATTTCTGTCTAGTTTAAATGATATAAAAGAGAGGGAAATTAGCTTTCTAGCATTCATTCACAAGTGTATTGTCACAGGCATATATAATCATCTGAGATCAATCAAGGTTCAGCCATACTCATATTAACATGAACACAAGATTAAGCCCTAACTTGGTATATTTCCAGGAAGCTAGGCAAAATTTGGGGCATTGTCAAAGAGTGGAATCTAGGTCTTTTAAGTTCACCAAGCACTCCTGTGTTCTACAGAATCACAGAATAATTTTGTTGGGAAAGGTCCTCTGGAGATTTTGTAGTCTAATCCCCTTTCTCAAGCAAGGTCAGCTACCATTGAAAACAAACTAATTGCTTCTTCCTTTGTTTTCCAATGAGTTCTTTCCAAAAGAAAAATAGTTTCCACAGCTGTTGGCCTACAAAACCTCTGCAGAAATCCAAGGTCACTGTGCAAGTCAGTATTTAATCACTACAGGAATAGGAGATCCTATTCCAGTCATTATGCACCACAAATAAGTTAAGTTTGGAAGGGTTCAGAAACAGGACATTCCTGGGACCACCTTCTACCCTACGGCGGCATGTAAGTAATCCTGACTGGCCAAAGTGCTAGGCTCACTTTCGGACAGCTCTGTAATCAATAGCCTTTATAATATAATTCTGAAATGTGCCACAGGTAAAGATACAATACAGCAATGTGGTATTCTTTTCTATACAGAGAAAGATCAAAAACTGCACTGAACTTTGAGCAGGTAGGGGAGATGGACAGGCACACTTACGGTGCCTCTACTGGTACAGGGGCCTGCCAGAAGAAAAGAAGTCTGAATGTGAGAAAGTCACAAATAAAGTCAATGTTTAAATTTTTAAAAAATAATGGCTCAGGCTAGGACCCTGTGAACAAGCGGGATAGCACAGCTTGGAATAGCACAAAGTGAGCTCTGGTGCAAGAAGTGGAGGACACACAAGCTCTGACAATTTTCAATGCTCATCTCTGCCTGGGCCCAGCACCTAGGCCCCTCCAGCCTGTAGACTGCAGATCCACTTGCTCACCTGATGGCAAAGACTTTGCCTGGCACAAGGGTGTGCAGGGCCAGCCTGTGGTTGTGTTATTTGAAATTATTCACATCAGTGAACTACCACAGCTTGCAACAGCAAAACAGCAACAGAAGCACAGCACTCATACCTACTCCTCAGTATTTCCTCCTTCAGGATACTTCCCTGTTTCCATTCCAGGCATATACGAACTTTGCTTTTTAGGTTCTTCATATAAGCACTTTCATAATGGACTCACATAGCCCTTCTTTTAAATCAGGACAAGCAACACTTCCCTTGATGAATTTAAGAACAGCAAATATCTTCATTCCCCAAAACCTCACTTGACAACAGCAATCCCTAGAGACTGCAGTGTATGTGAGTTCAGAACAAAGCAATAAACCATAATAATTTACAGTAGAAAAATGTACCTCAAGGCATTCTGGGTGATTGGCAGCAAACAGTTTCCATTCTTCCAGAGAATAATGCTTGTGAATTGCAGTGAACATTGCATGCTAGCAAAAAACCAAGAGAACTGACATTAATGTCTGAGTTAATAATTTTTCCCTCAGCTGCAAAATAAAGCATTAGAAAACTCCCTTTTAAGTATAGGCTCATCCTGCTTGGAAGAAACAGTAACAGCAAATAACAGACCAGGCAACTACAAACAGCTCTTCAAAAGTAACTTGGCACGCTTAGCCAACCTTTCAGGACGACGTTTATGATATGTTTCATTAAGCTACTATCAGTATTTTGAATGTGACAGAGGCTCATAAACTTAGAAAGTGCTGCAACTCTATCCCATAACCCACACTTTCAAAACTTGTCAGTTTATTTTTTTTTCCTGGCACAGAGCACAAAGGGACCTCAAAAAAAAGCTCTGGAAGCTCCACCTGAAGCTGAGCTACAGCCAAAATGGAAGCTTCCCAGTATGGAAGCATCTCCACAGAAATTTCCTTACATCAGGAGCCCTGTTTGTAGTAACTGTGTTGTTGTAAAAGCACACCTGCTTTTCTTTATTCTGGAGTTTTAAACTCACACTCCCCTGTTCTCCAACAAATTTAGCTAAAAAGGCTGCTCACTGTCACCCAGCAGCTTCCCAACTGTTGCAGAAATGAGAGTTGAGACTTACTTTTGCCATAACCACAGCCATTTCAAATGTCCCCACAGTGTCCATGTTTGCCACTATAATGGGAATTCCTGTGTATGTCTGCTTCGAGTTACGGAAGGTGAAGGTGCGCGTGAGGTCAACCTGCAGTGAACAGACACGCATTCTTTTAAGTAACTGATTGTAATCTTACACAAGTTTTGCCACAGATTTCAGATACAGCACGTTTAGACACAGCTTCTCCATTTTCCTCACATTTCCTGTTCCTTTTATTCCACTATTACATCTTTTTTTTTTATTTTTTACAATTCTGCCTTCCAAACAAGAAAAAAATTTAAAACAATGTTTTCTGCATTAAATAAAGCTCTTACTTAAGAAAAAGAATCAAAATAAAATTAAAAAATGAAAAGGAAAAAGGCAGAAGGGCTTGGAAAGAAAGGACAATGAGGACTCTGGGTTATTGTATACAGAAGTAATCTCAGCTGTTTCAATGGCTGCCTGAGAAACTTAAATTGAAGTCCTAACTCCAAAGAAGTCAGAATTACAACTCCCTCTGTCTCCAGGGCATAGAGGACTTTGTCCCAGTCTTGAAGGTAAGTGACCATACAATAAAGTATGCTCTTTTGGTCACAGTTACCAGCACTCTTGCCATACAATATGAACAATCATACCTTGCCTTGCTAAACCAAGAAGCTGCTAGCTTCT
Source organism: Camarhynchus parvulus (assembly GCF_901933205.1). Lineage (NCBI taxonomy): Eukaryota > Metazoa > Chordata > Aves > Passeriformes > Thraupidae > Camarhynchus > Camarhynchus parvulus. The sequence continues at coordinate 63,280,852 of NC_044572.1, read as the reverse complement.
AAGTTAATGTCTTAAAACTGTATCTGCCTTCACCTTCAAAGACATTTCTTCTCCAGCACCTTCATATGATCACAATAACATCAGGCATTTTCTTCCTTACATCTGCAAGGGGTATTATCAAATTAGATCCGTTTCCACTGGCCTACCTAAGACCTTCCTACCTATGGGAAAATGCTCAAAAAAAAAAAGAAATGTACAACTCTAAGATATTAGTTTAGTCTCTAGTGAAAATGAAGGTTCTTTCAGTTTTCACTAATCCTCCCTGCAACTTTAACCCAGTAACATTTGGAGACCTGAACTAAAATGAAATCCATCACGAGAAAGAAAGCAACTGAAAAAATACAGGATTTTTTGCTATTTAATTAAAACACATTTAGAGCACTTCCAAATTGCAGGCTAGATTCTGATTAATATTGTGAGGGATATACTGATTTGTATAAGAAAAAGAACTTGGTGCCTTAGTGATAAACTCTGAATCAGGTTCTCCTATAAGCTTGTAAGGGAAAGGTCACTTTAGTGAACAAGCTAATATATATCTTAATGGAGACTCCCCTTTCTCCCATTTACTATCAGAGGTCTAATTCTCCAGCCATCATGGATGACAAAACATTCTTTAGCTGCAGCTCACATTAGAAAATAGTATGAAGAAGATGGGTATGAAACAAGTATGAAAATTTAATTTACTTTACTCCTTCTTAACACAATGTATTAACTAGAACCAAAGGAGGGGGGACACAAAAGTACCCCACAACCAATTCCACGCAGATGCCAGCACCAGAACCACTGCCCTGAAGTTTCACAAAGGAAAAGCATCTCTTTGAAAGGAGCATCAGAAAGGAGAAGACTTACGTTTCAGAAAAGACACCAAAATACTGCAAAATAGACACAGGACAAAGCAAGAACTTGCCTTGTAACTTTTTTAGTCCTTCACACCTTTAAGCCTCTCCAGTATCCCATAGCAATAAGACAAATATGTTGCATAAAAACCACGACCCTTGCCCGGTAAATAAATTCAGTGTTTTTTCTTGTTTTATGAGAGACAAACAACAGCTACTTCTCAGGTTCACCTTTTCCATTCCACTCCTCACTTTATGGACTTTTAGTATATCCTCCACATCTGCTTCTTCTCCATACTGAATTACCCTGGTATGTTTAGGTTTTTCCTCATGTGCAAATCAGTCAACACTGTTGATCATGCTGGTTGCCATTCTCTCTACCTATTTTAGCAAACTGTGCTGCTCTTGTGGACTTAATTAAATTTTAAAAATTTAAATTAACAACTTCCTACAGGAAACTTGTCTGTTGAACTTACAATGGACAGAGTGCATGAGCAAGCCCAGCCAATGCAAGAACAGGCTATATGAGTACCAAGACCCCACAGACAGATAACGCTGCTCCCACTCCCACCCTTGCTCTGACCAAGTTAGATATTCAAATTCAAGCATCCTATTTTGTGATATCTTTTCAAAAAAGAGAAAGCAACCATGGAATATGAAGCCAGTGCAAGGAATCAGAAACAAGTACCAACATAGCAAACCTACAGGAAGATCTGCAAACATCCCAAACTGTCTCTCTAGGAAGCTGACTGAACTCTAGTCACTGCATAAAAAGCTATCCTTGCGCAAAACGAGGCATTCACACCAGAGAAGCAGACGCTTCCTATATAAGCTTCAAAGCAGCAGCTTGCTGGGTAGCAGGCACTGTAGTATGCTGCCTCTGTTCCTCTGCCAGAACTATTTATTTATATTCTTGTTTTGAAGCAGACTGGGGCTGTCCATTTCAGATCTGGCTCTCACAGACTGTTTATCCCTGTTGCCACAGCCTCAGTGATGGTGTCCAATTTCTTAACCTTCATCGCTTTTCACTGACCCCCTCATGACACGCACTTTTTCTCATCTGCAATGTTTTAGCAGTTCATCAGAGCCACCCGTTACAACCCTGCCATATCAGCTCATGTTCCTCCTATCGTTTTCCCTTCCCCAGCAGCCCTTCTTTCCACAGCCTGCACCCTGCTAAATATACAAAACACTGCACTTGAAGGAGCCATGTGCCTGCCAGTCACTCGGGGGAGCACAGCTCCACCTGTTTGCCAGGCCGGCACAGTGAATTTTAAGGAGGGATCCATAGGTCCCCAAGCAAATGGCTCCAAAGTGCCCAGAGGCTTTATGTGCAGTAATTGCACACGATGAGGAGTTACTTGGCTGGGACACTGTACATCATAAATTAAAAATTACGTGCCAGAGATCAACTTTCTGCTGAGAAGGCCTCTCACACCTTATGATAGCAAAGACGTTTTGCTTAGCTGCTGCCCTCAAAATCCCTGGCCATAGGCCTATAGCAAACAAGCCTCCATGTTTCACTTTCCCTTTCTACCTCAGTCTCTCTCTCTTACACCTCCATGTCCCCTGGAGAAAATCTTAATCCTCTTTTCATCCCCCAACACAATTCCTTCTTCAGTCAAACTAAATCCTTTGTTAACCTTGGGGTTATGTGGGGTAAACGAGAAGGCACCTTCGATCCTGAGGCAGCCATCTTTTTTTGTGGATGCAATCGATCCTTATGGGATTGATTTCCCGGGGTCTTTCCCGATCCCTGATGAGAGAGAACCACAGAACTGTTCCGGCTAACAGTGGCCAGCAGGCACACAGAGCCCCAGGGGACTCCAGGGCTCTACACACGCAGGTCACACGGGGGTGAAACCCAAGAGAGGGTGAAATGCACCCATTGCCCCAGGTTTGATGCGACTTCCCTCAGTACTCCCTATGACGGGGCACCCTGCGCACTGAGAAGCGCTCCCCAGCATCTTCGCGGGTTTTTATTACAATTTTTTTTTAAAGAGCACATCAGTTTCTCGGTACTAGCACCACCCACAGCCCCCGAGGCTGAGGGCAATGCTGCCTGTCAGGTGTCACCACCGGCTTCTGCCAGCCCAAGCTGCGGGGCGGGTAACCGGACACCCCCGTCCCGCAGCGCTGCTGGTTCGCCGCCACCGCCCCCTCCGACACCGGAGGTGAGGCCGCAGAGGCACCTGTTAGGAGCAAGCAATTCCCCACTGCCCCCTTGTATTTCAGCTTGAGGAGCGAGGGAGGTCAGCGCGGCACCGGCCACCCCCGGCTCCCCTGGGGCCGTGGGGGGGACGCGCCGCGGACTTCGCAAACCCGGCCCCGTCCTCCCCTCCCGGGAGCAGCGGCATCCCCCCACCACGCAAAGGGCGTCTCGATCGGGGAGGCCATTGCTGGCTAGACCGGGGAATAAAAATAAAGCGGGGGAAAGGCGAGTTAAGGAAGTTAAGCGTTGAGAAGGGGGAGGAAAAGCATGCTGGGTTTGGATGCCCCCACCTCTGCTCTGCTTTTGAGGCTGCTCCTTTTAGGTCTGACCAGGACATCTTTAAAGTCCAGTTTGAGGTCTGCGTCTATCCGGGGCATCTCGCTGGGGTGCGGGGGCCGGGGCTGTCCTGGCAGCGGAGGCGGCGGCAGTGGCGGCCCTGCTGTGCTGACTGCACCGCCCCGCCTGCAGAGTCGAGCCGAGCCGCGCCGGCCAAAGCCCGCCGACCGCGCACCGAGCGTATTTATAGGGCGCGGGCACCGGGCCCCATCACTTTATTAGGCGAGGGCTGTTTTTAGCCGAGCCTCTGCCCCGTCCCCTGCTGCAGCCACCCCCGCCTCTCCGCCGGGCAGTGTGCGGTGAGGGCAGACGGGGACGCGTCGCCCGTCCGCAACCGCCCCGTGCGGGGCGAGGCGCCGGCGGCACCGCGGCGGCTTTAAGGGCAAAGCAAGGGCAGAGGAAATGGCGCCTCCATGTGACCGAGCGGGCCCCGCCGCCGCGGGTACCGGGTGCGGGAGCCCGGCCGTGCCGGGTGGCTGCTGCGGGGCCGAACGGACATCTTGGCCTGCCTCCCTCTACCTTCCACCCCCCCCGAGCGGGGGTTTGCGGCGTTCCCCAACGCTGTTAGGGCTGCTGCAGCACGGCCCAAAATGCTGTCCCTCCAGTCAGATAAAAAAGATACCACTTGATATAGCTGGGCTGTCGTGGGAATCCCACTTGCCGGGATGCTCCGCTCCGAGCCCAAAGCCAGCCCCGTCCCTGCCCGGCATCCGGTACTGCTGAGGCCGAGCTGGGCTGCCCATGGCACTGCAGAGCACGGCCCAGAGCCAGAGTGTGGTTTTGGCGTTAGAGACGTTGAGAAATGTGCAGCTGGTTGGTCATAGGAGAGTGATCAGAGCACCAGCCACCTGCAGCTGCCTCAGGAATTTCCTACTTCACTGCACTTAGAGAAGCAACAGGGAGTTTTTGTGTTTGGTTGGTTTGGTTTTGGGGTTTTTTTTTGGTGTGGGTTTTTTTTTTTTTTTTTTTTTTTTTTTTTTTTTTTGTTGTTGTTTGTTTTTTTTTTTTTTTTTTTTTTTTTTTCTGGGGGAGTTGTTTGGTTTTTGGGTTTTTTTGGGTTTTTTTTTGGTTTTGGTTTTCTCCCCAGCATACAGGAGCCTGATTTGTGACTATTTCTTCCAATTTCAATGGTGCTAGCCACGGTTTAACACACAAGTCAAAAACCACTCAGAGCAGCAGGATTGCACAAGCTGAGTCCATCTACATCTGCTGCCAGAGGGATCAATGCAGGTTAACCAGATACCACATGAGATGACTTCCACAGGAGTCTTAAGCCTTAAAGTCTATTTAATTATGAAGTCAGTAAGTTGTAAGATTTGGACTTCGGAAGACACAAGAGCTAAGCATTTTTAGTGACTGGCAACTGAAGCCTGGGAGACTTAGACACATTGCAGGAGGAGGTAGCACTCTCTCCTTTATCTGAAAGTTGCATACTTCTGGTCAACACCCTGCCTCCCACCGAGCTCTTTTACACCTCTTTGCCTGAGTGGCCCAGATGATCCAGTATGACCAAGCATGAGCCCAGGGCTTTACACTGAAGGCCGAGCATTTGAGTGTTTGCAGTTTCAATTGTCCAGGTGGAGAAGCCTTGAATCTGGGACTTCGGAGCTCCAGATGATGTTCCAGGATAGCCTTGCTGTTGTGGATATTTCCCATGGAGATATTCAGGAAAAATGACTCTGTAATTTGTTTGATCTGCATAACAGAGGTCATTCATTTGGTTTTTTCTCCACAATATAAAGGAACTTCTAAAACATATTTTTCAGAGACATGTGCTACTATTTACTGTTAAGTAATAAGAGTACTGATGAGAATGGGTCCTGTGGAAGTGGCATGTCTGTAGCAGAGGACTGAGAATGGAAAAAAACAATTGCAATCTGTCTGTGCCTGGCACCAGGTCTTCCATTTGCCCTCATGGCAGGCATGTGATGCTGAGAAGAAAGAAAGCCACTGCATTGCACTGTGAATTCAAAAGGTCAGCACTGTTTTGAAGAGTAGGAGATAGGGGCTAGCAGTGGTATGTGTAAGCCACAGAAAATGCATGTCTGATGCTGTTTACAATTTCAAGTATTTTAGTCTCCACTCACAGAGCTCACAGTGCTGTTTTCCTGCAGATCACAGTATCTGCTAATATCCGTTAATTTCCCATGTACACATACCAACAGACTAGTCAGGTGTCTCAGATCACCTTGAGTGTTCTTTAAAGTTTACAAAGTTTGAAATTCCCTAGTTTCTTACTTCAATATATATTTTCTGTAAACAAAATTATGTTTTCTTGTTGAACCACCTCTGGTTTTTTCATTGTCCTTTCTGAAGTATGGACACTAGAGGGGACATGATCAATAATCACATAAATATCGTAGCCAGAAATGAAGATCACCTCTTATGTATCTTTTTTATTCCTCTTTATATTACTGCCACACACCTGCCACAAGTGATCCCATATTACCTCTTTCTGCTATGGAAAAAAAAGCTGTTCATCCAGGCTGGATACAGTTTAGTCTTCAAGTGCAAATGAGCCATCAGTTATTTCAAATTTAGGATATGTAAATTATTTGTTATTTTCCTTCAGAGTTCTTTTTTTCTCTACTTCATTGTTTTATAGTTATATTTAAAAGCAGATGGAACAATGCACTCAGAACGGAACTGCTCAGCCACTGTAGCTGAAAATGCCAATGTAGATTTGTAGATCTTCTGAACGTTTTCTAAACTTGGTGTTTTTGAGAAGAGGAAAAAGTAATCATTATAATGCGAATAGTTACTACTGTGTCTAAAGCCTATTATCAGCTAAGTTTGTTGAGCTTGTGGCTTTCCCCCTGCTATTGTAAATACTGCTGTATATAATAGTATAAATTACTTCACAAATCTGACCTGGTAACAAAGGACGTGGAAGAGGCTGAGGTACACATTGGCATCTTCACCTTGGTCTTCCTTAGTAAGATTTATCTCAGGATTCCCAGGTCCCTGAGCCTCACCAGAAAATCAGGAGTAGTGAAGACAGCCTCATAAGAGCAGGATCAGATTGGGAGGGCAAGTCCTGAGAACTAGAAAAAGCAAATATCAGTCCTGTCTTTGAGAAGAGTGAGAAGGAAGGAAGATCTGGGCTAGTCAGCTTCACTTCAATGCCTGGGAAGGTGGTGGAGCAAATAATCCTGGAAGTCATTTTCAAATGAATGAAGGACAAGAAAGACTAAAGCTAGTTGGCATGAATTTATGATAATAAAGTCATGCTCAGCTCACTTTCTAAGATGAAATTACTTGTTGGAGTGGATGAGGAAAAAGCAATGGATCTTGTTTATTTTGACTTAGGCTTTTGACAGATTTCAAGTAACATTTTTGTAGGCAAACTGGTGAGGTGTGGACTAGCTAAAAGGACATTGAAGTGGATTGAAAACTGACTGAACTTTGGGGTCAAAGACCTATGATTGGTGACATTAAAAAGCTCGATCGCCAGCTATTTGTGGTGCACCAGGTTAATTGCATTCAAGGTGTTAAAACCACTCCTTTTTATCAATGCCTTGTATTTTTCTTATTTAAATAAGAACATTTTCTCAATAACTCCTTGGTACTGAAAGAAGCATTCAGTGACAACCTGAAGGTATGAGCACTCATGAGCACCTGAAACGCCTCTAGGGTGAATGCTTAATGATGTTGTCATTATTTGTCAAGAGAAATTCTGGTCACAGCAGACATACAGCTAACACAACTGAAGGCACATGCTGACTTGCTGTGGTTCCTAGGAAAATACTATAGCCTCATGTAGCTCCATACAGACAGCCTGTAACATAATTAGTGTGCCTGTTTAAGGAGTGTGGTGAGCACTAGTGAAACCATTGCTCAGCTGGCAAGTGCTCCCACAAACTGTGTGTCACAACTTCCCAGCAAAATCCCATATCTGGAAAGAACAACATGCCACAGCACATGTGTGATGAAGATCTTTCACTCTTAAGGAGAAACAGTACATTTGAGGAAAGAACCTTGTTTTTCTTATGAGAAATGTAAATCCCTTTTATTTTTCTGTTTGAGTTTGGGCCTTGTCTGCACTGAATAGCATTTCCCAGTGGATGGAACAAGAAACATAACTCAGCAAACCCTGCAAATGCAAGCAGATTTCCTTTTGCAGGGGAGATAAGGGTGTTTCTCTGAACTATCAGTATTATTACAGCATCTGTGTTTAGGCTCTTGCTGACCTTGATAGCCACCAGAAATGGGAGGAGTGGGGCTGACATCCCTGCCTTTCTTAAGTGTGCCAAGCAGACTTCAACTACATGCATGGAGATCACTTGTAACAAAAAAACTTGTATGCCATAAGTATTTTCATCTAAATTCAAAGGTCTTAGAGGAAAAATAATCATAGTTGCTAATCATCAGCTAAATCCCAGGCCCGTACTGAAGTCAGTAGGACAACTTCTCATTCAAGTTTACTTAGGAGCAAGTGACAGTATCCATTCCCATTTGATTTCAGCAGGTTTCAGATGTTAATTGTAAGTAATCACAGAATCTATAATTAATGCAACTCTGACCTTCCTTGGCTTATGAAATATGCTTAAGAGTCTGTCTGTGCTGATAAGTAAAGTGGACCACACCAATCTGTCCCTGCAAGGCAAGAGACAGAGTGTGCCTCACACTAAGCCATTTAGATGCCATATGTGAGCTTCAAGGGGTCTCACTCAAACTGCATATTGAAAACAGTTTGATGCTGTTCCCTGACCTGTCCTCAGACTACCTGGAGGAGTGGTAGCTGTCCAGGTTGTTCAAGGGAGCGTGATTATAATTAAACAGTGTGGACAATTGTTTTGTAGAGCTTGTAGCTGGGTCCATGCTCAGGTCCAGTTTGGTTTACTATTGGAGTTTATTGGCACGAAAGTGGTTTGTAGATTTTTTTTTTAATGGTCAAAACCTGTTGTGTACTATCCATTATGAACTGATACTTCTGTTCATTACAGAACTACAGTTCTACATACTGTAAAAGGCAGTGAGATTCTCTCTGCAAATATTTACTCCTCTCACAGGATGTAACAGGTATTCTGTTGCTGCTGTATACCTTTAGATAAGGAGCCATCCTCTCCTTAGCAGTGCCCACTGGTAGAACAAGAGAAATAGTCACAAGCTGAAACACAGGAAATTCTATCTGAGCATTAGAAACCACTTTTTCTTCCTGTGGGGGTAGACTACATGATCTTGAAAGGTCCCTACCAACCTCAGCCACTCTGTGATTCAGTGGTTCCATACATTACTATGTCATTGCAGAGCATCTTCCTCTGCAAGGTCTCAAGGGCCTTTAAAAAAATCTGATAATTACATAGTTTATTTGGTGGTCATTTGATGGTCAAATTAGTAAATCCCATTTACATAAGGAAAAGGTATGGAGAGAAAAATTTAAGGATGAAGCAAAGTCCTATTCAAGTTACACATTGATAACTCTGGTTGTGATTTTATGCTGGCTTTATAGCAGTAAAAGCCACTGACCTCAGTAGACTTATGCCTACTTAATAGCACTGCCAGGAGAAATAGGCTGGAGAGTAAACTCATGAGAGACAAATGTTGATTTTGCATTAATACCACTGCTGCAAGAAGTAGGCTGAGCCCATGTTTTCACATCTGTTTTCCTTTAAAGTCATCAGACACCCTGGCTTACTTGGCTTCACTGCCTCAGATTGAGGGGGTGAAGGTCTTTTGTCTTGACTGGACATAGGCTGATTTACCAGGCTTTTCCAAAATATACTAGACCAAGCAACCCCAGTGAGGTAGCAAAACTGTCTTAGTAAGTAATTTCATTTACAAATAAGTAAACAAAAGCAAGAATGCATAATTGCAGAAGGACAAGAACAGTGAAGAACTCAGCAAAAATAAACTTCTGGTGTTGCCGGTATACCAGTTGATTTTTTTTTTTTGCTAACAAATCACCTACTGTCATACAGCCCATAAGAATTTCACCATGTTACAAGCCAGACTCAGCTGGGGCTGGCCATGGCCATACCGTCTCCTTCTGTCAGTGTTTGCACCTCAGCTTGGAAACAAGCTTGCACCTGAACTTCATCCATTACTACTAACCCAGAAACTCCCAAGAATCCGTTGTCAATTCAACCTGCTCATGTAAATAGAGGAAACTGCCGAATTCAAGAAGAAATTTGGCATAAATGTTTCTCTCACCAGCAGCTGATTTTACAGTATGCAACAGAGCAGTCACAGCACTGCTGAGGCAGTGCAAATACTAATATTGCTGTTTGCCTCTTTATTTTTAATGTAATACCTTGATCAATGCGCTGCTTTCTTCATATAAATCTGTTGCACATTGAATTAGTGCTGTTGTAGGCTTATCCTTGAGTTTGTGTTACTCAGGACCAAGGTGCTTAAGACAGAAAAGAAAATAATATCTACTTCCCTTGCACTTAACACCATTGATTTGCTCATTCTCTTGAGCATAAGTCAGACTAAGGTTCTGAAAGTCCCATTTCCTGCTTATGAAGAGGGGTCGGGATGTTGCCTATTCTAATCCTGGCAGTTGAGGGGTTTTTTGGCTTGGTGCCCAAAGTTTGTTTGAATAAGCCCACTGCCATTGCTATATGAAATAAATTAAAAGCACAACATTAATTTTAAAAGCCCCCACCCATTATATAACCAAACAGGATTTTCTTCATTTTCAGGGCTCTCCTTGACATTTTTATGTTGGGTGGAAATGTTGCCACAAATTTTAAGCTGGAGAAATGCTTCTGAACTGTGAACATCTGGTAATGAATAGCTTTCCAATCCATTTTAATCTTTGGAAAAACTAAACAACTTTGCTGCCCTACTGCACCATCTACAGGCAGGAAAAAACCATGCTCATGATATAAAATGTTTTAACTGTTTCTAGCAATTTCTTTAATCATTGCAATTAATACATAAACCTGTAATTTTTCTTTTTTCATCTAAATTAGTATGAGAGTTTTATGCCTTTTGTGTGTAAAATGACATGTCACACAACTCTAAATACCCTGGACTCTTGGGCTGGGGAGCTTTGCCTCTGCAAACCTTGTGTTAATTTGGATCTTATCATGGGGATGTAGAAAACAAGATTGGCTTGGTCCTTTATTGCAGTTTAGGCATTTAATAGGATGTAGATAAAAGCTGTTGCATTTATCAGCTGTCACACACTTTTTTCATAAAGACACCTACATATGGATTATGATTAACATCAACTCGGTTGTCACCACTATGCCTTTTTTTACCCATGATTCCTCACTGGCTAGAGTTAAAGATATTCTTAAAATGACCTAGAAAATGCTGCTTCCCTTTCCCACAGCAAATAAAACCCTACTAAATATTCTCGTATATCATTATGATAAAATGGGAGGGGAAAATTTAATGCCTGAGCTTGTAAAATATGCTCTAGTTTTGAAAGGCTGTTTAAAAAGTGAATATTATTAGCGTGTGAGGCAACAGTAGCTGCACATCTGTGGCTGCTGTTAGCTTAAATCTAACATGGTTTGGGTACCCATGTTCTTTAAGTAATCAAATAGGAAAAATACGGTGTGGAACTGATCAATCAAATCTCATGAACTGCCCTCCTCATTTTAGGAAGAAAGCAGACCTTTTAAAGTTTTTTTCATCTTCCTGAAAATACATGTGTTTAAAAAATTATTATCCAAATGAAATAGCATCCTTAGTAGTGGTAAGATATATGCATCCTGTCAATAAAATTTGAAGGAATTTAAGTGATTTTGTTTTGACAGTAGGACAAGGGGCTAAACTCAAGATCACTTACCTGCTTGGATTTTTCATATGTAGTGCCTCTGCTGGGAAATCTGTGGAGCAAGAACATTATTTGGTGCTGGATATGCAGCACCCAGAGGCAGTAAGGCATGGATCCTGATTACAGTCATTTTTCATTTGTATAATGAAGACTTATGAAAATACTGCCTGCTTTTAGTCTGTTCTTCCACCTCTTAGAAAATTATTATTTTGCATTTTGATTTGTGCCTACCTCTCTCTTTTTTCCTAAGCTGCTGTGTAGCAGTGCTGGTTTCTGATGTTAAAGGAGTTGATGTGTTTCACCCCATCGTCCATGTTCAGCAGAGGCAGAAGTCACTTCCATGTGTGGTTTGTGAAGTGCTTTGGGATCCTTCAGGATGAAAGGTGTGATACAAATATTAGATACTGTTCATTCCCTTTTTTTCTGCAGCACACACAGTACTAATAACTTTTCCTTTCATCTCGAGCTCCCCTGACTAAATTGTCAAACATCTCAGTAATACCATGAACATTTGCTTCAGGCACAGTCATAATCAGTTCTCTTAGCTCCATCCTTACAAAAGGATGGCTATTCTCCAGGCACACAGTTGACTCTCCTACTACCAAATACCTCTTCTTACCATCCTCAGTAGCTTCTCTTACAATTCTCTAGAGCTTCCCTGCTTTGGTCTAATCCTCCAGATCTCATTCAGGTCCCATTTCCCATGTGTATTCACCTCCAGTACATTGTTAAGTCTGTGCTGATCCTGCATCATGAGCAAATAGGACCAACACAGGGATAGTTCTTTGGACTCCCTCCCTCCCTCCCTCCCTCCCTCCCTTCCCATCCATCCATCCCCTGTATTTAGATGGCAGAGCCTCTATCCTCTTTAGGCAGATCACTGTGAGGAAAGCAATAATCAGCCTCTCCAAGCTACCTAAGCAGCACCTCATTCTCTTCTCAGAGAGAAGCAGAACACTACTGCTTTTCTGAGCCCTTCTGCCCAGCTCTGTGGGAAAGGGAATAATTAGCCTCGTTAAGCTACAGGGCCAGCAGCCCCTTGCCTTCCCGGCCCTCCCCTCCCTTGACCCCAGTGTTTTAGAGCTGCAGCAGTCCCTGGGTAAATAGAGCTGAGCAGCCGCTCCCAGCTGTGCCCACATTGCCACTCCCGGCTCCTTGTCTGGTGCTGCCCTGACACCACCCAAGGCTGCACAATTGGCCCTTGAGAGCTCTGATGGTGAAAGCAGAACATGGAGGGGCACTTCCTCACACTCCCTCTTTTTCATTCCTCATTATTTTAGCTCAATTAATTTGCTCACATGATCCTGAACCCTCTTGCATTCAAATGCAGGCTACTGCAGACTACTTTTCCTTCTGACACCCTGCTGTCGGGTGGTAGGTAATGTATTGCTCAGCAGAGCAAGCACTTGTCAAGAAAATTGATGACCTGCAGTGTCCCTTTCGGGTCAGGCAAACGAGTCTTGTGGAGTTTGTTAAGGTATGTGGGGCTATGCTGTCATGTGAGGGAAAATACAGGAATAAATAAATGTCTATAAATGTTCAGATTTCTGATCTTTGAAAATGATTCACTTGAATCACTGTGTCCAATTTAGTAAAAAGACATCTTTCTTTACTTCTTATTACTTTCCCAAGCCACCATTTGGGCTGCAGTGTAGCAGGCTGGTATATATCATGGCGCACAATCTAGCTTCCCTCACTTCCCTAAGTGTAAATTGGGACTACATCCATAGGAGCCAGTGGTGGTGTCATCATATAAAACTCATGTGTGTATGATCAAAGGAGTCCTTGTTTTTCTTTCCCCACAGCTCATAACAGAGCTTGAAAATACAGAACCATTTTGATATTTAAAACCATTTGATATTTAATCAGAACAGAAGCTTGGAATATGAAGAACATAGGCATATAGCTGAGCTGAGCTTTGGGAGACATTAAAAATGAATTATGCTGATAAAGAACAGCTGTATTCTTACATCAGAAACCACAGGGACAAATAATTAATTTGCCTTCATTAATTTCCCAATTCTTTCCTGGCAAAAAGTCCAGAAATGCTTAGACTACAGATCTAATTGCCATCGAGTGAGTGTATGTATTAAGAGACTGTATCAATTATTGGGCCATCAAATTTCTGCTCATGCAATGGTAAGATCTTCGCTCACCTCCAGCCATGCTGACTCTTTTTTGTTGGCTACTAGTAGGAAGTCTGGAGAAAAGGTGATAAAATGTTGATGAACATTTTCTTATTTAATAAGTCTGTTTCTGAATCTTGGCTGAGCAGAGCTGCCACAGCTGTGAGGTGGAAGAGGGAAGCAGGGTACAATGTTAATTCCCTCTTGAAAGACAGCGCTATGGAGGCCATAGCATGTTTGTCTCCCATGCCATTCCAGACTATGAAAAATAGCCATCCCTAGGTTTAAATGTTGTGACTCATGTGTGGTTTAAATAAAATAAATAAATCAAACCAATTGATCATATAAATGTGAGTTGAATGGCAGAAGAGAAGGGTACTGGAGGAATGGTGAGGTTTGTACCTGGTTTTTTTGAAGGAGTGACAGAGACTGCCTACCATGCTGGAGAAGGACACTGTGCCCTTGCTGCCATGAGGAGTGCATACTGAAGGGCAGGAAAAAGGCCAGGACACACTCAGCTGCCCCTGGCTTCCAATGAGCCATCCCATGCAACAGCCCCTTCCAGGAGAGGGCTTGCCAGTGTCTTCTCTGCCCAGCAGTGGCCTGCAACAGGATGTGTAGTGGTGGGCTTGTCTGGAGGGAAAATACATGCAAAGCTTTGTCTAGTTTGTCTATGCTTCTGGGAGAGCCTTGCATCTATGCCTTTGATGCTGGACTGCAACGTGGATTTACATTTAGAGAAAGATGGGGATATACGCACAGTACATATATAAAAAAGCTCTACATCACAAACACCAAGCCTACAGACTGAGGAAATTTTTAGGAACTGGTAGATATTCAAAGGATAGATGAGGACTCCTGAGAAATACAGGCTAAACCTCAGCTGGTATAGCTCTTATGAAGGATATAGACCTTATATTTATAATTTATTGAGTGCCTTTGAATGAGTCAAATTTTATTTCAGTGGCAGGCAGATCAGAAATCTTGGCATTGTTTTTTTGTCATGAAGCAATCTTGACAAGTATATATGGCTGGTACTTAAAAATTCCTACTGTGTCGTTGAAACACTTCCAGGCATCATTTAATCAGGTGAAGGAGATCTTAGCTCACTCCTTGTTCTCATTTAGTTGTGCCAATTATAGCTTGTCTAGAATTTTGTCTCCTCTTACTTGCAAACGTCTCTTCAATTCTTGCTAATTTCTGCAGCTAGACCAAGTGATTAAACCCAGCCTTTCTGACAGGCACAGTATCTGCTCTCTGTCTGTGCACCATGCTGGCCATGCTGGCAATCACTGTGAGCCCTTCAGCCTGGCTGGATGTAGGTCTGGAACTTTGTTTAGCAGGGGTTGAGAGGGTTTGGGAGGTAGGGGTGCACTGACCCCTACTCATGGGCAGAGGACTCATGTGGCTCAGGGAGCACCAAACCAGACAGCTACCTTTGCAGGCAAAGCTGAGAGCTGGCCTTTGTGTTTGGCCTTGCCTCGTGGCCAGTGCTTGAATGTATTTCATAAAATCATGGCATCATTTACGTTGGAAAAGATCTTTAATATCATTCAGACCAACCATTAAGCCTGGCACTAAACTGCGTCCCCAAGTGCCATGTCTACACATCTTCTAAATACTTCCAGGGATGGTGTCTCACCCATTTCACTGGGCAGCCTGTTTCTTGACAACCCTTTCCACAAAGAAAATTTTTTTTAGGTAATATCCTTCCTAAACTTCCCCTGGCGCAACTCAAGGCCACTTCTAAGGGATTCCCGCTGGACAATGGTGATGCCGCATCTTCCATATTCTGTTTGGGTGTGGTTTGTTTTTTACAGGTGTTTGTGGGGGGTTTTCCGGATTAATACAGAACGTTAGCAGCACAGAGGGAAGCGGGGTGCTCCCGGGCCCCGCCGCTGGGCGCGGTGCGAGCGGGGCCCGGCTCGGTGGCGGTGCCGGCGCAGCCCGCAGAGGGCGCTGCACCCCCGCCCTGTGCCCGCGGCCGCCGTTCCCTTTTCCCGGCGGGGAAAAGAAACATTTACGCCGTGTGGCGTCTCGGAGCTTCTTCTCTTCCAGCCTGCTGGCGACAGAGGAAGTCACCCAATCCACTGTCATCTGTTTGGCTAAATAACATGTAGTTCATTTGCGTGGCATGTGATTACAAGGTTCTAGAGGACACTAATTAGGAAGAAAATCTGGGGAGAGAATAGGGATTAGAGAGTATCCGTCAGTCAGATGCCTGTCAGGCAGCAGAATAATAATAATTAATCATGATTAACAGTACGTTCTGTGTCAGTAGTGCATCTTATCTGAGGACTCTACAAGTGTTTTGTGTTTAATCTCTGCAGCTCCTTCTGAGGGGAATAGACATGATAAAATATTTAGAACTGAATTTGCAAATGGCATTTCTGAAATGAGACCCCTAAGGCAGTTGTATGCAAGCGCCAAAATAAAGTGCCTGGTTTTGAGATGTGCTGAGCGTCTGCAAAGCCCAGAGTTGGTGTGCTAGAGTTACCTCAAATGTCTCTCAGCACAGACAACATGAGTACCCCCCTTTTCCTTGGTGAAGGACAACATTTCAAGTCATGAAATGCAGGCTCTGCTGGGAAATGCAAGTGTGGCCCTGTGGCCTTGCCCGGATTTACTGCTCATCTCTGCTGTTTGCATACGAGCATGCAGTCTGCAAGGAAGCAGCATGATCACACATGCAGGGCCAAGCTCTTGTGAGTAACCTGTGCACAGGTTGGGCGTGTGCAAGGCCCGGCATGCCACAGGCCAGTTCACCTGCAAATACTCCAGTTTCAACTCTTCTTAACCATGGTGTGAGTGCTTTGAATACATCTGGGGCACTGCCAGCAGCGCTGTTTGCAGGACTCAGTGTACTCACTCCACCTAAATCAGCTCCCAAATAATTGTAGAGGCATTGTCTAAAGCATAAGAAGTGTTCTGATGAACAAAATGCCAAGTTGCTTTACAAGTCAAACTTCTGAGTCATAACCAAAACAACAGTGCTGAGAAAAAATATCCAGCAGTTTTAAGAGGTAGATTTTGGTTTTATATCTATGCATTTTTTTCAGTGCTTTACACCTCAGATAGGATCTAAGGATGTGAAATGCAGTTTTTAGACATATCTGAGAAAGAACCCAAAACAACACACAGAACCCCCTCCCTCCTAAAAAAACCCCAGACTGAAACAAAACAAAACAAAAAACAAAACCAGATTTTGAGCTCACATGTACAATGTCTTGCTGCCATGTTTCCCACACACAGATGATTTCTATCATTTTCATACTCAGCAGCCCTGAAAGCAGAAGTATTACAGCCTTAAAGCTTAGACCCCTAACCTCTTCAGGCTCTGGAGAGATACGTGCCATTTCAGGTGAAAAGTGTTTGCTTTGTCCAACTAATAATGTGGTTAAGTCACTTAATTGGATGCTGCTCCCCCTCATGCAGACCTAGCAATTTTTTTGCTAATACAAGTTAATGGAATAAAAGCAAATAAACCTATGCCACAAATTATTCTTTGGAACACCAGGGTATATAGCCCTTCCTGGCCTGTGTTCAGCCTTTTTTGTCCTTTTTTCCTCTCACCATCATAACAAAGAACTGGTATACTCTGTAGGAAGGGAAGGCTAAATTATGCCACGTGATCTCCTAGGTCTGTAGCACAATGGTAGAAATCCTCCAAGTTCTGTAACAAATGCAGATTAGTTAGAAAATCCCTCTTTAGAGTTGACATAAGTATGGAGAGAAGAATACATCCAGTGTTGCAGCTCTAGTGCTATTTATTTGAGATCAAAAATTTTCCCATCTCTTTATTTTGCTAGTTTTCAAATATTCTATTTCTGCCATGCTGCAGTGCTTTTGAACCAGAATAACACAGACCCCTAGAAAAAGACAGATGTAGGATAAAAGGTTAGGTGTCCTGGCAATGGACAGAGCAGCATAGATTTGTAATGTCCCATTTGAGTCTCAGGCTTGTCACTACTTTGTAAACAAATGGGCAGTCTTCACAATCCTCCTAGCTGTTCTTTTGAGTTGTCTGGGAATACAGGCAGAGCCTTCTAAACTGGTTACAAGCAGATACTAAAATCAGTAATAATCACTACTGTGGAGTCCAGTACATTTCCTCTGTCTTGAAAGACAAAATTCTGCTATTCTTTTCAACACAACACACAAAAATGTTATTTGTAGATTTGGCAGTGTGGCCGGAGAAGTTTCTGGGGGTGCTGTGAGCCCACTGTGACTTTTCTGCAGTGCTCAGCTGGAGATATGTAGCTTAAGCTCTTGCAGAAATCTTTCTTGCTTTTTATACAGAAGGGTCTTGTTATTTCCACAGACGCCTTTTCTACCCTACAGGCAGTGTCAACTGCGCTGTGACTAAATCCACTTAAACTGCAGTTACCCCAGTGCTTCAGAGGACAGTACCACTTGGGGCACAGAGTGAAAGTTCATCCCTTAGGAAAGAGTTTGCCATGATTTTGCAAGGCACAGCAGTAACCTGGTAACCGACATATCCATTTCTGTTACATTTTCTAGGTCAGCGTGAATCATTCTTAAGGGAGAAAATTTAACCGGGCAAGTTGAGAGGACTGTAACTGCTCTGTGCTCCCCTTCCCCAGCTGGTTCTGCTCTAGGAGAGGCTTTTGTGGCACATGGTGTAGTCAGGGAAATGCAGTCCCCATCCCCTCCTCATCCTCTCAGGATGCTTTGCTGTTGACAGCAAGGCTAACAATGGCTCTGGTTCCAAGGATCCCATCCCTGGCATACCACTGAACAAATGCAGAATGAAATAAGAGAATAAAGCAATTTCAGTCTGAGTCAGGACGTGTAGATGTAAAGGCACAAGGAACCAGTAGGAAGACACTGCTCAGAAAGAGAGGTAGATTCCAAAGCGTGGTGCCAGGCAGAGGGGCAATTCTGGTATACACTCTAGTCTAGCCCAATATTGTGAACATGTGAAGGAATACACAGTCTTGGAAATAGTAAGTGTTCACCCATTACACACATTCTAACATAATGACATATATATGAGAACAATACTCTTCCATGTGCTGTGAACAGCAGCATCAGTGGTTGGCACATGACTCTCTTTTATCCAAGGAGATATTTACCAGCAAGACAACGGTGTGTGGCATGTAAATTTGACACCCTTTCTTCGGTGTTATCTCTGAAGATACTGTGGGCCACTGTCTTGGCTGCTTTCAACCTGAAGCTCTCATGCCATAAGGGTAAAAAATATGCTGGCAAGGGTTACAGACTGCAGTGATTTGAGCTGAGGACCAACAGGGCATGACATACTAAGTAGCATTTGGTCTTGGTTCAGCAGTTTGTGGGCAATGAGCATCTCTCAGCAGGAATAAACCATGAAAAACATAGAACTTATCTACTTCAATTACACAGAGTATTTCTTAGCCCAGAGTTATCAGCAATTAGGCAAATTCTTTTCTCCAGTGATGAATTTCTTTTTGACCCTTTGTAGGATACTCTACTTCCTGGTGCCTCAGTTTCCACACAGGGGATAAAAATATTCCTTTAACTTGCAGAGATGTTGTGCTGATTAATTAACGCCCAGCTGCACTTTCCAGGCTCTTGAGATGAAAAGTGCAATGTATGTATTTCCTTTTAAAACTGTATTTTACTTTCTTGCTGAAAAAGGCATAATTTGAACCACTGCCAGTGTGGGAGGGAAGAGTTCTCAGCGGACACAGGAAATCAGAATGAAGCATATCTTGTTTACCCCTCAAACCCTGCACTTCCAGGACTTGCTCAATGTTCATTGTAAGTCCAGAATATCTGCAAAATACCTGCTATCTCTATCTAGGTTTAATCTTGGCTAAATATTATTCAGAGAACAAATTGTGACAGCTGCTGTTCAAAAACTGGACCTTCTGTTGATGTCAGTAGTTGTATGAGAGGCGAATTTGGCTTGCTGTCCCATTTTAATGAGTGCATGAGTGTGTGTATCTCCTGTGTGTAACACTGAGACAGTGTTAAAACAGGTCAGGGTTTGGTTTAAATCCCTCAGTCTCTGGGGCTGTCTTATTTCTTGCTGAAGAAATCAGCTCTTCAGCAAAATGTGTGTCACCTCAGCAGAATCAGGGGTGCCATCTGCAGTTAGAAAGCTGGGCTTCACAAAATGATGCCTTTGCTCTCAGTGACAGCATTGCATCTCCTCATGAAGCCTCTTGGATCACAGAATCACGGAATGTTCTGAATTGGAAGGGATCCACAAAGGCTACCAAAGTCCTGGCCCTGCACAGGACAGTCCCAAGTATCACAACATGTGCAGCCATGGATGTGGGCCTTGATTTTGGAAGAGAGGTGCTGGTTTGTTCTGTTAGAGCAACACTGACAGTTTCTCAGGCTGCTGTGCAGGGTAAAGTGAGTGTGGGTTTTGGTGGTTTTTTTGATCCACCTCTGCAACATCCCCAAAAAAGTGTGTGACAGGGAGAAGTAGCTGTACCTATTGGAGGACAGACAGGCTCTAAAGTGAATTTTTAGGTACAAAAAATGTGTGGGTTGAATGAGTAGCTGAGCAACATCTGAGAAGCTATGAAAATCAGAGTTTTCCTAGATCTAAGAGGTTTAAATTTTTCAATGGAAAATAACTGTGCCCCATTGTAATGAAGCTGAATGTTTTTTTGGACTGTGTATAAACCCTTGATTTTGGCAAATAATGGCTGACTGGGAAGCTGGAAGCCGTGTGCTGTGCATGCAGTCTGTAAGCCTTTTGTCATTCTGAATGTTGGTTCAAGTAATCTTTCTTTGACAGCTCATTTGCATCTAAGCTATCCCCAAAGAGTCTGAGAGTTTGGAAATAATAGAGATGACATTTGGGTAAGTGTTTAAAAATGCACAGCAGCAGCATGCTCGGAGGCTTGCATTAACAAGCAGAAACAAATTCTGAAAGTGAGCTACAAGAAAAAAAAAAGAAGAAGAGAATCTGTCTGAATGAAGTAAGTTTCACTGGGCATCTGATGACTAAGTAGGAAGCATTTTGTGCCACAACCTGGGAAGGTAAGCGTTCCTCACAAGATGGCAGTGCCAGAAAATAAACCAACACCAATGTGGCTAATGGCTAGAATGCAGTATTGAGCACAGCATCCTCCCAACCTCTGTGAAGTACTCCATTGAGAAAATTGCTTGCAAATCAGGCTGAATGGCAATGGAAAAACAGGGCAACAGAATGACTTCAATGAGCCAAAAAAATTATGTGATTTTAAGTGTTCCTGTCCTCTAGCACAGGCATGGTGCCAGCAAATCTGTTCAAGCAAGCTTTGAGGATTAGGGCGATGCAATTTTGCTAGTTCCCAGGCAGCTGATGTCATGTGCAACTCAGGAGATGTTGCTGGATGCCAGTAGGGTGTATCCTAACAGGAAAAGAGATGGTGGCTGCTGTGTTTGAAAGAAAACTGTTTGTGCCAGGATGGGTACATTAAAACTCTCTTTGTGAAGGTATTTCCATGAAACCGAAGCACACAGAACTGTAGGTTTCAGGAGGCATTGAAGTTCATTAACTGGATTTACCACTGGTGTTTCCATGATGTACAAGTGTTCTAATTTTCACTCCTATTGATATTGTAATAGTTTGTAAAGACAGCAGTTCAGCTGGGGGTTGATTTTACAAACATATAATAAGAGACAGCATTTGCCTCAAAGCTTGTTAGTCCAAATGGGATGAAACTAGTAAAGAATTGAAGAAATAAAAAAGCAAGATGAGGAGAGAAATTGCTATGAAATAAAAGGACAAATTAGGGCAAAGCCAGAACTATCAAGTTCAGCATCATGCCTGTAAAAACTCTGTAGAGTTGCTCAGTGGATATAAACCACAACAGGACCAGCTTTATATATTCATTTTGCAAACCATAATTGCCTTCATAAGAGAAGGCAATGTTAGGCCCTCTGAAGAAAAAGCACGTAAGCACTCAGGAATTTGGCTCTAAAATGGTCATTTTGGGCTCTGGAATGTTACAAAAGTATATCTATTTGTTGTGGAAGGATGGAGATGAAATTCAGGGTACAGAGTCAGGACCCAGCTGTGAGTACCTGGACCTGATCTGGCTGGGGTTGGTGCAAGGATACAGGATTTGTGTAGTGTTCACTACAGCCTTGAGCCAGGGCTCACTCCTGCCCAAACTCTTGCCTGTCACTGTCTGTTCTAAACAAAACTCAGAAAAACTTAGAAATTAGTTATAAAGGTGATTGATTTCAGCCTTTCATCCCTGCCTGATTTCCTCATGCTGGAACATACATGGTTTTACCCAAAGCCTTTTTCGGAGTTTTCTTCAGTGGCATAAACAGCCAGCCTGAAGTCTGAGCTCCTTTGCCCATCAGTGTCATGCTCAGGAGCACACAAAGGCCAGAAACACTCATATAAATCACCTGCAATGAAGGATCAAAGGCACAGTGAGTGAGCTTTGAGTGTTCTCATCTGTTTCATTGAGCAGCCATAGCACAGCAGAGCTCCCACAGAGTGCCTGTGTAGTCTCCCCTGCTTCATTCAGACCTCTCACCCCAAATAGCTCCTGATCAGTATTGTTGGCTTTTAGATCCAGAGGAAACACTTTAATTATAATAGTGTTTTTCAGTAATATAGGAGCAGAAGTGTTTGGTACCTGCGCTCCTGCCTGGAAAGGCCACAGGCTCACTCAAGCCTAGGTGCAGGCAATAAGCCAGCAGGCGAAGCAGCATGGGCAGTGGGGGTCTTGGGCTTAGCAGGACTGAGGCCCCAGGCTAACACAGCAACACGGATAAAACCCTTCTACAAGATAAATTGCTTTTTTGCAGAGGTCAGTTAACCATTAAGGGGCCTTTGTACAGAGAATCTCTAATAAATAACTCAGAAGGGAACAGGATTTTCTCTGTGGTGAGAAAGATGGAGATTTTGAGAATTTATCTGCTTCCTCTTATTCTTGAACAGAATCTCAGAGCTCTTTGTGCATTACCTGCCCTCTTCCTCTGTTTCCCAGCCAGGCACTTTCCCCTCTTTCAGAGGGGCTGCATGGGGAAACAGCCCGGTGAGAAACCAGCCACTTGGACACTTAAGGAGCCAGCTGAAGAAACACTGGTTTTGACAATTGGTGTTTCCAGAAACACAGACTTTTTATGTTCAAAAATTTCTGAATTCCCATGGGGAATAAAATAAGTAAGAGCCTACCTCAGGAAAAAAAAAAATGGAAATATCCTGCTCACCCATCTGCTATTCTGGAATGAAATACAAGTAAAAATGTGATGAAAGACTCAGACAGAATAGTCGTTTAAAAGAGAGTTTCTTGTTAAACCAACAAATGTTTTTAAAACACCAGCAGGGTCCGTTTAAGGAGAAAGCAGCTGATTATTGATAGATTTTATCAATTTTATCAACAGAGGTTGTAAACAATCTCAAAGCCAAATGGTTTGTCAAGTGAAAATTTTGTGTTCATCTACTAAAGCAAAACTTATTTTCTACTCTTTTGTTTCTGTCTTTTTCGTCTTTTCAACAAGGATTTGAGAATTTTTGGGTTAAATATGCATGGAAGTCTTTAGGATTGGAATTTTTTGGAAGACTTCTGCTGAACCTAACCCATTTCAGAGTATGGCCAGTTGTAGTGAGAATAGAGAAAAAAGTAAACTACAGAGGACAATAGACCTGCTCCTCCCCACTGAAAACTCTGCTCAGAAATACAGATAGAAGTTGCTGGAAAGTTCTGAGGCACTCCTGGGTTTTATCTTGAAGTGGAGAGCTGAAGAAATATTTATTTTCAGACTTGGGTCACAGAATAAGAAGTGAGTGAAATGACTCATAATATCCTAGACCTGCTAAATAAAACTTGTTTGAAATGACAGCCCACTGGAGAGCACAGTGTCTCTTGAATCAGTTTAGAGCCTCAGTGTATAAATTCTGTGATCACAGAAAATACCTTAAAAGGCTTTTTCATTTTCTTAGCCCCTCAGCTCCCATGGATTCTGGACCCTCCCAGCCAGAAGAAAGTAGGTGACTTGCTTTTCTTCTGTACTAATGTGAGAAGCAGACTATAGCTTTATTTTAAGAAGGTGGGGATGGATGTGCCTCTTTGGTCCACATCTTTTCTGAGAAAATACCTCCGTTGTTTGGGAAGAGGTGACTGTAAGATGCCGTGATGGGTTTTGCAAAGGAAGGGAATATTCTGCTCACTTGTCTCTAATTCTAGCCCTAACTCCCTCTAGAGCAAGCACTTCTCACTAACAGGCTGCAGACTAAAACACTATGAAATTCACAAAATCCATTAATAGTCATTAAGTACAAAGGGCTCTGGAGAGATTCTTGAATGCTTTACTACTAGGATAATTTCCATACTTTTTCTAGATTTGATTCCTTCAGGCTTCTCCACAATATTTCCAAATCACACATGTCACAGATTTTATCTAGGGAACATAAAGAAACCTCCAAATAGCAGATTCCTTTATCAGAGTCCTTTTTGTGTCATTTCAATACTCTTGTTTCAGATAGGTTGAACAATGTGATCACATTCATGGTTAGTAGGTACAGTGAAATTCCTTATCTGTGGCTGCATCTACAGTTGCACTTTGATTTGGTAGAGTAACATAGTGTTGAAGTGAAGCCCCTGCTCATGCTCATTTCTGGTCCACAAAATTTCTTGGCACATAGATCTAGGCTCTGAAAGAAACTGCACCAAAAGCTGTACTCCAGATTGGCATCACACATGCCCCAGCTCTCAGTGAGGCTCTGGACCTACGACCCGTCCATCAGAGAGCTTCAAACCACTTGCCTGAGGGTGATCAGATGGCACCCTGCATTAAACCAGATGAATTCAAGCTCTAGATGCAACTTGTGTAAAAGACAGAAGGGAAAAAAGCAGCCTAGACTGCCAAGAGAAGTCAATAGAAATGGTACAGATCGCTCTTCCCTGGAGATACTTGCTGTGTGTCAGTCTTGCTGACTGACTGATTCCCTCTTTCTCTATGGCATTTGAGAGCCAAAAATAAATTAGGGATTTGTTATAAATAAATTAGCAGTTAGCACTGTTAGTGCTATGCAGGGAGGCCTGTAAAATCTGGGCTAGGAACCCTGGAAATTAGGCTGCTGAAGAGAGAGACCTGGTCAGCCACGACCTTGCCTTCACAGAGCACTGATGCCAACTTTGCTTGGGCAGAATTCTGGGAAATTAAGAGGTCAATGTGACTTGAACTCTGATGCCTGTCAGGAGCAAAGGTGCCTGACCGTGTCCCTGCCTTCTTATCTGTCAATAAACCATGATTTTGCCACTTCTTCACCTACCTGCTTTGCAGTCTTCTTCGTAAGGGTAGCTCCAACTTTGAGGAATGGGCAGAGCACAAGCAGCTCCTATTTGTGTTAAGCATTGGATTTCTCTTGGAAAAGCATTTATTGGTTTGTGTCTTGGACATGCTGCATTCCTCCCCCATAAGTACTTTATGGGACCAGAGCACTCCTCAGGAGCTGGGCAGTATACTGAGTATGCTACAGATCCTCAGTGTTTCTCTAACTCTGCAGTAGGAGATTGGGTGATTTATTTGCTATCGTAGCTGCTTCTATATGCTATATGATTTCTCTGTGCTTCATGCATCACAGCTTCTCCTCATTGTGTCTTCCTGTCATGATTCTGAGCACAGACAACGCTGAGAAGGCACATGGTGCACACTGGTGACACATCAGGCCAAATGGTCACAGTGAGGTGGTTTCTGCAGCTGACAGCTAGAGGTAGAATACATCATGTCGAGCTGCTTCTGATTTACCACCTAAAGAAATTGATTGTAGCTAGTCCATATGGGATGGCATGAGTTTTGAGCCAGATCTCTGGACCTGTAGCAAAAATCTGGGTGACAACACCAGCAGGTCCTGCCATGGATGTAGAATCAGCCCAGATTGCATAAATCCTTAAAACAGCAAATTTCTGTAAATTGTCTTTCTTCTTCCATTTGTTGTTGGTTTCTTAAGGAAATGTCTTAAAAGGGCTCACTTTTTGATCCAGTCAAAACATCCAAGTATCTTTCAGAGTAGTCTCATTTTAAGCCTCTTCTCTTTGTTCCCAGAAGAAAGTGAGTATGATTTTAGACCCTCAGGTCTTGTTCTGTTCTCCTGAGATGACAACCATCAATCAGGGCTTGGGATGCTGGGGCTGTGATGGATTGTCTGCTGCAAGCTGGTTCTGTAGGTAAGATCACTGGGCTGGAATACTGTCCATTAAAAACAGACTCCAAGAAAAGGACAAAAAACATGGCTACATTTTTCTGACCTGATTTAGCTACAACACTTAAATATAATGAAATGGTTGTCCAGTATGAATAACTATTATGGTCTTATTTGCCTTTCTGCTGTATGAAAAAATGGGAAATATTTAAGAACAGTGTAGTCACAGTCCTCTGAAAAAAATTATGATGGCAGAAGAACCTGAGATGCAACATAAAACATCTGTGATTTTTTTCTTCCTTTTTTCCTGTCCTTTTAAATTTCCTTTACATGGTTTTGCTGACAGCAATAAGTCACATTTTTCCTAGATAACTTTTGTTCTGAATTTTGTAAGATTTTTTTAGCCATACTTCAAGGCTGATGATAAGATGAATTACTCAAGGCATCCCATTGTTCCGCAGTTCATATCAACCTCATGATTAAATTATTTGACATGGATACACTCTTTGCACATTTGTACACTATTTTTTCTATATATAAATCAAATGGGAATCAAAATAACAAAACAAGAAAACAGACAATGTGAGTACATTGTCAGGCAAAGCAAGCCACAAGGCTTCTACTAACAAGGATTATTGATATATTTATTAAAATAATCCTCCATTTCCATCTCAATGTGCACTTGATTTGAATGTCATAAATAAACAATCAGTTCTTGATTTTTGCAACGCTAAGCATAAAATTAAAGCACAGAGAAACCAGTCTACACAAAAGCCTTTGGTTTTTCACAGAATCATGGAATTCTAGAATGGCTTGGGTTGGAAGGGACCTTAGAGACCATCTCATTCCAACTCCCATTTATGGACAGGGACATCTTCCACTAGCCCAGGTTGCTGAGAGCCCTATCCCAACCTGGTCTTGAACACTTCCAGGGATAGGGCATCCACAGCTGTGGGCAATCTGTGCCAGTGCATCACCACCCTCACAGCAAAGAGTTTCTTCCAAATGTCTAATCTAAATTTCTCCTCTTTTAATTTAAAACCATTTTCCCTTATTCTATCACTCCTTGTCCATGTAAATATTGCTCTGTGTCTCCTTTATAAACTTCCTCCAAGTAATGGAAAGCTGATTGAATCCTTTTTGCTGACTGAGTCCTTTTGGCTGAGCCCTTTTGCCTGAGCTTAGGTTTGTCTGAGGTGCTATTGATGGGCAGAGATCTGTAAGTGTTGCATTCAGACCAGTTTCAGGTAGTTGGTTTAAAAGATAGATCTCATTTCCTAAGAGAAGAAAATAGTGTTATTACTAATTGCTTTCTGACTGATAAACAAAGCTCAATTCTTGGGCTAGGCTTTTTGTAGGAACTTCTTTACACTCACAGGGTTCACATGAGCTCTGTCTGTCACATCCAGGCAGGAGCACAGAATCAGGAAAAGTTTGAGTATTGTTTTTCATCCGCAGACTCTGAGGGAAAAAAAGAGAATATTACAATATTGGCATATCCAGGTAAATTTATCACATAAGAAACTAAAATCCTTAATTTTGATATGCTGTACTATCCATGGTCATCCACCTAATAAGCATGGCCTGGGTTCAGCCAGAAGCCAGCAGAAATTCTCCTTTGGCATAAGTGGAAAGGACTTGCATCTTCACATCAGGAGCCCACTGGTTCTCCTCAGGCATCCATGACTGGTGGTGCAGTTGTACCTGCAGATACACTGTGGCCATGGGATGGTTCTGCAGATACGTTTCACGGTGGAGAGGAAATGTAAAGAGGCAGCATGACGGGTTTCCAGATGGTGCTGCCTCTTCGCTGAGCAAGAGACTCCATATGCAAGTTAGCTATACATGACTGTTGGCTTCTTCCAAAAATAAAGCTGGTCATTAACATGATTCTGTTCTTTTTTGTTGATGTTATTAAATTGAGAAATAAATCAAGTGTTTGTGGGTACGTAGGAAGGAAGGCACATAAAAGGAAAAACAGAAACCCAGAAAGAGGCAAACTCAGAAAACACATGGCATGAAAGCATTTGCAGAATTAGGTTGTGTATCTTTGCAATGTTTTTATTTATTTTTTCACCCTGCCATAATATGTGGGAAAATATCATAGCGTGCTGATACACTGGAGGGACAGAGTGGGCTTCTGTTCCTGTTCCTTGAGGGACTTTAGTTTATTGAGACTGCCTTTAATTACTGGGATTGAAATTATAATCAAAGAAGGGCTTGAACAGGGATGTTGATATTTCTTGTGTCCACAGAAGTGAGAAAAATACCTCAGGCCAAGGTTGCTTCCCCAGAGATACATTTGCTCAGTTATCTAACAGATCTTGCAGTTGGCAATGCCTATATTTAATTACAACTTCAAAATCATGGTAATAGAAAACTGTTTATCCTCTGCCCTTAGACTCTTAGATGTCAGGCTCATCCAACTGCTGCTCTTTTCCAACTCCCTGATGGAACTGCAGTGAATAACAAGCCTGTGCTTCCGGATGCACTGTGCATAAATACTCCTGGAAGCTACCCAGAAAATACCCTCCAGGAAAATTCCAGAGGCACTCTTGATGATTCACTCAGCACTAGTGAACCACCTAACTGGATGTGAGCACTCACCCTGTCTTAAAGGGCTTAATCTAATAAGCAAAACAGGAGTCTTGACTCTCAGTCCCTTTTATTTTGCTTCTTCTTTCAAAGCCATCTGCTTCTCTGACCTATTTCAGAACATGCAAATTCACAAGTGAGGTGAAATTTCCCATGGACCAGTAGCCTGTGAAATATAATTACTGTGCTAATTTTGAATTCCAAGCGGTCAGCATGGGCTAGGAGTGCTCGCTCAGCAAACATGTTAACACAATTACAACGAATATTAAAATAAAAGCCATGTTGAGATTTGGCAATGACTCTGGAAAATGACAGGTAGCTTTTTTGGGGTCAGAAAACAGACAACAAAATGCCTGATAAATGTTTGGGGTTTTTTTATGACGCACAGATGCATTCTCAATGGAAAGAGTTGAAGGCAAAAGGAAATGATAAGTGAAAGCACATTGCATCCAGGCTGCCTTCCCAGCAACGCTCAGAAAATGAGAGGCTGTTATGAAATCTGTGCTCCCTTGTGAGGTCTTTGCTACCTTGGATGACCTCTGTCAAGTTATGCGCTCATTCAGCACTGCAGCCTGTCTGCAACAGGGGCTAATGACACTAAGCCTGCTGGATAAATCCATGTGGGATTTATGGCTGTGCAATGCACAGCGTTTCAAGGTACACAGTATGCCAATTTGACAGTATCAGTGACAAGGCTGTGAAGCTGTTTTAAAAAATCTTAGAAAAATCCTGCTTATAAGTCTCCCATTGCTTCACAGTGGAATAGAAGAATGAGATTTAATACTGTATTTTAATGTAAATGAATTTACTGCTTCCAGTAAGGACAGTACATGGCTGATTTTTTTTTATTATTCTTTCAGGATTGCCTTTGGGATTCACTTAGTATTAAAAAAAAAAAAAGAAAAAAAGTATTTTGATGAGGTTAGCAGGTGGTATATTATCCAATCTCTGGAGTAAATTGTACTAATGGAATGACAATTTTGCCCATTAGCACCTCTAACACCAGAGGTGGGTTTCAGGCTGTGGTGCTTTTGCAGAGGGAGCTCCGCTCAATGAAGCAAAGCCCCACATCCCTTCTGGGGAAGCAACAATTTTTGACCTGCTGTGCTGCTTACCTTGGAAGAGGAGCTACAGGCTCTGCTGGTGTGGTCATGGCAGAACCTGAGGGTATCAGAGGGACAAGCACAGTGCATATTGTCTCCATTTCTTGGGAGGGCTTGTGTATGAGGTGTGCATGGAGTCGAAGGGGGAATGTGTTTCCTTGCATCCGAGACTAATTTCAATCTATTGTGGCGCAGACAGAAGAATCTGATGTGCTCAGCAGAAAATATATGGAAGAAATGCCTAATGCAAAGATAAGACAAAATGTACTGAGGGGGTGTGGGGCGGGGGTGTGTGGAATTAATTTTGACATAAGTGCTTAAATCAAACAGCCCAGTGCTTACAGCACTGCTTCGGATGAAATCTGACTTTGGTCAGCTCTGGTTGAAAATCCAGTTACAAAAGACAATTTCTCTCCCTCTTGGCACTGCCTGTCTGCACTGTAGGGTCTGGGGTCAGAAGAAGTTGTAGGGGTGCGTGAGATGGAAGCGCCAGGCAGCACAAGGCTCTCCTGCTGCAGGTACTCATGAGAGAGTACAGAAGCTGCCCTGCAGGTTCAGGACAACCATCTGCATTGTAAATGTGTTTTAACAACAAGGGAAAAATATCCTACATCACATAGCTGGCATAGTGTGGGAGCTCCATGAAAAAGCAGAATTCAAATCCAGCTCTCCAGCCCTGAGACTTTGCTGCTTTAAGCATAAAGCCAATTTTCTCCTCCCTCCCTGATGCTAGCATGTTCTCCAAGTCAGAGCCATTTGAGGGAGGCAGGGTAGAAAGAAAAATAACCACAAGAGAATAAAATACAGATATATATATATATATTTATATATATGCAGGGAT
Source organism: Camarhynchus parvulus (assembly GCF_901933205.1). Classification (NCBI taxonomy): domain Eukaryota; kingdom Metazoa; phylum Chordata; class Aves; order Passeriformes; family Thraupidae; genus Camarhynchus; species Camarhynchus parvulus. The sequence goes on along the minus strand of NC_044572.1, from coordinate 63,250,956 downwards.
GCAAAAATATATGTGAATACATGCATCTATATGATTTGGATCGCACACACACAAGGGCTTTGCGTAAACAAGATCTTTTAAGATTGCAAAACAACATATTTTTCCTTCGTGTCATTCTTAGAAAATTTTGGGTGAGATTTAAAAAAACCTCCATCAGCCTGAAACAGACAGGCAACACAGTAAAATCAATTCTAAGTGATGCAAATTGGCACAGTTATTTGAATAGTGTTATAAGCAGACATAATAATTGTTGCCGCCTGCCTATATTAAAACATTTCTGCTATACAAAGCCTTCCATGGGCTGCCGTTCTCCTTTCTTTGAGTAGTTGTCTGAGCTTGTTTGCTATTTATGGTGAAACAATACTGAACATTTTGCTGCCGTGTGAGGTCACAGGACAAACATAATGACAGACAAATGAAAGCACAGGCAGACAAAACTGAGGGGTCAGTGTATAGATGTCTGACATTATATCTGGCTGGAAATGATTCCAAAAGTCAACATATGCAAGTACTTAAATGTGGCTTATATTTTCTCTTTGGTCCAGGGCCCTGACTTCCTTAACAGCAAACACTTGCAAACACACCATCTGTTGTTGAAGAGTGAGCAGTTTAATGAAGAGGATCAGATTCTTTCCATCTCACTTATTCCTTGGTGCCTGTTCCATTTTCTGGGCAGTAGTCTTCAAGTAATACAGAATTTCCTTTGGTTTCCTTGAGCTGTTGTTCAGACTTGTAGTTCGTTAGACTGGTGATTTGGGATGCAATCAAGGATGTCAAATACATTTTATGATTTTTAAATAATTTTCTTTTAAAAGGAAAGAGACTTGATGTATCTTTCAATAGAGACTTGATGTCTCTAACACTCCAGTGTTATTGTCAGAGTAGCCGTACAGTGTTTTAAAAACAAAGGTTTAAAAAACAAAGGTTTAAAACCAAAGGTTTATCAGCATCAGCAGAGATACATGCATGCATCCTGTGCATATGCCGCCTCTGTGGTCACCTCAACCCAACTTTCATCAATCCTTCAAAGGGACAGCAAGATGTCCCTGTGTTCTTCATCTGGAACATTCCTCCTGAGCTTTGGGGCCACGATTTAGAGTACATCTCCCACAACACATTCCCCACATTGACCCAGAGCACTCATATCTTGTGGGTTTTTGCCTCTCTTGTGCTAAAGGGCTTCACATCCTTTCCCTGCCATTTCCCAGTGCTCTTTTCCCACCACAAGCCTGACAGGGGGTAAGTGAGGACTTTTTCTCCAGGACATGATGATCCTCACTGAAGCTTTACCCAACCATCAGCCATATTAGCAAACAGAGATGGAGCCCATGAGCAACCAGAGAGGCTTAGTTTACATAGACCCCAGCCTTTTAGTTCTCTGAATAAAAGAAATTCTTATTTCTTTTATTGCACAGCTGAAGATGCCTGACAGTCCAGCTGGAGCAGCAGAGGCTGCCATATTCGATCCCTGTCAGCTCCTCCGTGTGGCAGTGTGGCCTTACACTGTGTTTGTGCCAAGGAAAATGCCAGCAGGGGCCATGTACAGACAAAGATATAACTGGATCAGTCCTTAATGTTTGAGATGAAGATCCTCTCATGTCACTGGCACCATGAAATAGGGCCTGAAATGTGCCCCTTTACACAGTCCAGTTGGGTTAACATCACTTTGGAGGAACTGGGAATCCTGTTGGTCATAGCAGCATTGATGGGAACGTATGGTTTGGTGGGATAAGAGAAACAAAGCTCCAAGGATAACTGATATCTTCTGCTAATTAATGTCCATGTAAAGACTCCTACAGTAAAATGAGACATATGGCTCACCTTCCTTAGCCCTAAGCAGCTCTGGAGAAAATGTTTCACTTGTCAGAGAAACGATCACAAGGGAAGAAGCACAGTTAACTCGCCCACCATGAGCATTCTCTTTTAACAGAAAGGCCTATCTTTTGTAGGAGGGCACAGCATTTTCCAGAGGAGAGAAATTCCAAGCTAGCAATTACCTCATTCTTCAAATTAAAAACCAGAGGGAAAAAATGAGTGTCAGGGGAAAAAACATGTCTCTCTATTTAGCAAAAACAAGAGACACACCCGTGTCTCTGCACAGCTGAGATCCTGATCTAGGTGACAGTCTCAACTTTGAGCTCCCAAGCTAGAGGTTTATCTGGTTTTGCTGCTATGTCTCTTACAGATAAACACCCTGAACAAAGCCTAGAGAGCTCAAACACTGGCCTTGGGCCTGTATTTGGGCCGAACTCTCAGACCTTATAAGAAGATCACTAAGAAGAAATAAAGATATCACAAAAAACTGTTAGGCAGATGGATAAGAACTGAAAAATACAGTCTAGACTGGAGTCTGCTGCAGGCTAAGTCACTGACAGCAGAGAGAAACAAAGGTTTAGGAGGAGTAAACAATTAGCAACTCGGATTTATTGGAGACTGTTCAGGAAACATTGCTGTAAATTCTTTCTCATCTTGGATGAGTTAGCTAGAGACATGTTTCCTCTCAAAGCCTCTGTAGATTCAAGAACATCACTGGGAAAATCCCAGAGTAACTGACTGTACTTTAGGTACTTGTTTGGCTTTTCTCTTCAGAAAGATATTAGTAGCATCACCAGTTTTGGACTACACATCTGGAAGGCCAGCTGTCTTTTTCTTCTTTGATGTTCAGTTCATCAGAGATCCAAGTACCCACACTGTGCCATCTCATGTTTTAAAAAATGCATCCATGGCCTTTGTAAAAAAGGCAAAAGATCAGAGGAGACAGGCAATTTGTAGGAAAACCAAAATGCAGTTGGTGACTGTAGGGATTTGGGGATTTGGCTTGAATTAAGAGTGAAGGAAATACTGCTGTATATCAAAGAATACAGCATGCAGGCAGAAGGTGATATAGAGTTGAGGAAGCTGGCATGCTTCTGGAATTTGGATCCAAGAAACACAGAGTGCAGGTAAGGACGCTCAGAAACATAAGACTGAGCCAGGAGTGATAAGCAGGGAAGTGTTTTGTGGAGGAAGGGAGAACAAGAAGATTTCAAGTAAAGGAGCTGGTAGCTGTGGAGGGCAGAATACCATACTGAAGCCAGAATATTACATTTTAAGAAATTTTTCATTAAAGTATCCTTTCATAAAGATATCCACCACCATGAAAATTAAGCTTCAGATAAATGTGTTTTGATAGGGATGCACTGGATGTAGAAGAGGGAGTTTGCAACTATGTGGGGGAATCAGGAAATAGTCCTAATAGACTGAAATATCCTAATAGACTGAAATATCACCTTGCACATGGTTAATATTTACTTGTAGGTATCCAGTGAGGTGGTGGTGAAACTGGAGAATATTTCATGCAACAGTGTTGTATCCTTTACACAAACAGGCTGTGCAAGGAAAGGCTCCAAGGACAAACGTGCCCCAGTGCAATCCTAAAGGACTCAAGTTTTTAGAAGAAAGCCGGGGAGACAACACTCAGCTGAGGATTAGCTATGAGGGTTGTATCTACACCAAAACAATGTTGTTTCTATTTGACTGGTATTACATAAAGAAGGGTTTAGCAGCTTGGGATTGTTAATTTAACATTTGCATAGCCAAGAGTGAGAAAAGAAACACAATATGGTGCAATTTATTATTAGAAACCACTGCAAGGTATTCAGTTTGGGAGGAGTTTCCCTTTTTCTTCTTGTCACTTGTTCCTTGCCCTTGTTAGTTTCTTTTTCCACAGTCACATGTTCCCCTCCCACTCAAGGACATGATTTTCAGCAAGAGCTGCGCTGCTGATTTTACAGTCACTAGACTGTGCTTGGTTTCTGGTGTTACTCTGCCTCTTTCCATCACTACAGAGCTCCCTGCCAGAGAGAGGAACTATTGTTTGCAATCCATGATCATGAAATAATGACCATGAAGGGGGCATAAAGATGCTGACAGGGTTGGAGTGCCTCTCCCATGCAGATAGGCTGAGAGAGCTGGGGTCATTCATCCAGGAGAAGAGAAGGCTCCAGGGACACCTTGGAGCACCTCACAGTGCCTAAAGAGAGCTTACAAGAGACCTGGAGAGGGACTTTTAAGAAAGGAATGCAATGATAAGACAAGGGGAAATGGCTTTAAATGGTAAGAGGGCAGGTTTCGATTAGATATTTTGAAGAAATTCCTTGCTGTGAGGATGATGAGGCACAGGGACAGGGTACCCAGGGAAGCTGTGGGCACCCCATCCCTGGAAGTGTTCAAGGCCAGGTTGGATGGGGCTCTGAGTAATCTGGTCAAGTGGAAGGTGTCCCTGTTCCTGGCAGATAGGGTTTTTAAGGTCCCTTGCAACCCAACAATTCCATGATTCTGTGATTCTGTGATTCTATGACCTTGCCTTGCAGAATATGGCAGTTAATTTTGAGGGAAACTCTTCAGGTAGGAACAGGATTTGAGGGGGAAATACCAGAACTTGCACAGTTGGGAACTGACCCAGCATCATGGTCTTTTGGGTAACAGCATCCATTGTTGGCTGCACATTTCTGTCTCTTTTTTCCTTTCAGAAATTTTCCCACACGTTTTATTCCTACCAGTCTTCTCCGAGAAGAGGCTGTCAATTATTCTTAAAAACAGAAACAAATCTTTTTTCTCTCCCTCTCTCTCTTTCCTAAACAGAAAGCCTTTTTCCTCCTGCTGTAGCAGAGGCATTTTTCACCCAGGGAATAGAACAACTGTTGTCATTTACTTCTTTGTCACCAAGGGAGGTTCAAATGCTTGTCTCCCCCAGGGCTGGAGAGCTCTCCTGATAAGGTTGTAAAGCACCACTTGCAGTGTGCTAAATATAAAGGCCCTGCACCTGCACTTGCAGAGCATGCATGGTGTTGTCAGTGGGCTGCTCAGGCAGGGTGCTCTCAGGCCACTCCAGTATTGCTTCATTTTGTGGGCTTTGGGGAGGGGAAGGAGGAAGTCAGCTGCTCAAACCACAGCAGGGCTGAAGGCATTTTTAAAAAATTCCAGTTCAAACAGTGACCTAGGCAAGCAGTTTGAAGGTCACACACGGACACCTGGTGTGTCAGTGTACCTTCAGGGCCAGTTTGCTTTTTTGCATTGCCCTTTTGGAACTTCAGCTTCTGAAGCAAGAGCTGGTTTGGCTTTGCAGCACAAGTCCAATTTTTGGCCGGGTCTCTGTGCCTGGTTTATTTCAATCATCAATACTGCTTGAATGAGAGTCCTCTATTGACTATTTATAATTCTAAACAAGGAAAACAAGTACTGTCTCTTCAGATGAGGTGCCAATGTCTCTGTAATTCCCGCAGTTTTAGTGCTATGATTGGAATTTGGTGCCAGATGCATGGATTCCTCAGACAAACAGCTTTCTGGCAGGAGAGAGGAAGATCTGGCTCTGGCAAGCCTGTTTATGTAAAAGTTACCATGTTACTGGCTCTTGTCACCTGCATTGGCTTGATTTGAAGAAGCAGAGAAGCCAGACAGAAACTACTGGATAAAGCAAAGCTGGCAAACCCCTTCACACACATGCACACCTTGTTATTCCCATTGCAACCACTAAGTGATCCTGACAGGGCAGCTACAGACAAACAGTCTTATTTAGACATGCCAGTGGTGAGAGGAAAGATTATTTTATACTGCCTTCGTTTTTTCTTGCTGCCAGAGATGGTGCCCTTTGCACTCCTGACAAGGCACAGAAAGAAGTGGGGGTGGTGTATATGTCACCCTCACTGGACAGGATTGGCCAAAGCAAGTCAGATTGTTTCCTGGAACAGAGTTTATGAGAATTGCTGCTAGATGAAGAAGGGCTGGCTTCAGAGCCAGGATTCCAGAAATTACTGGTAAGAGAACAGAAGAGTCTTCAAGAATAAGGAAGGGTTAGCAAATAGCAAGCATGTTAAATCAGGTCACTTAGGAGAGGGGCAAAGTGAAGGCAGAGAAATCAAGATCAGATTGATTCCCCACTCAGCCCCATCCTCCAAGCAGCTGAAATGAATTCTTTCAGTTGATGAGAAATCAGCAAGTGACCTGTTGTTAAACTCTGGGAAAGCTGGTATGGTCTATTTGCTTGACCTTTTTCTTTCAGGAACTTGGCATATGCATGAGTGCTTTGAAAGTTTGCTGCTGGCCAGCCTCCAAAAGTCCCCTATCCTGGCATGAACCAGAGGTCATGCTGAACCCTGCTCACCCTCCCTGAGCACCCAGGTCTACCAGCCCTGTTCAATCTTTTGGATCCCTCATGTCCCACTCTCACATGGAGAGAGTTTTCAGAGTTGTCACAATTTGCATTTTCCTACTACTGCACCAACCAGTGACTCCTTTAGCCGGGGCTCTGAGAATCTCTCCTCAACATTCCTCCTGGTGCCTCTTCCTAGCTCACACCACCCCTTGCAGGAACTAGGAGACCCAGAAACCATGGTAGCTTTACCACCCAGTACTGCTGAAGCTCATGTTGAACCATGGGGTCCCAGCTGGTGTTTACCTTTGCAGTTGTGTGATGCTCATGGCTCCTTGCAGACTGGGAGGTTTGGCTGTGGCCTGTCTGGAGAATGCTTCATTGGGAGTTGCCCTGGGGAATTACTGGCCTGGCAGTGGCTTGCCAGCCCCAGCATGCCCCCAATCCTGCCTGGCTCTCTCCTGCCTCTCCTAGTCTGCATCCCACCCAGCCCTTCTTGCTAAGGGTCAGTGGCGCTCCTATCAGGCCACCTGTCCCATGGGAAGCCACAGCCCTGGACCCCATAGGGGGAGCCTCCACCCAAGCTTCCTCCAGCAAAACTCTGCTCAGGCTCTGCCTTGGAAAGTCCACCTTTCTTCCAGCAGTGTACCCCAGGTTGTGAGCGTTTTCCTCTCCACAGTTTTACTTTTAAACCTATTTGTCAGTACCTACATTCTGATTTAACAGGCTCCAGCTGGCTGAATCTGAGGGCACAAAGTGATTGAAGCATTTGCCTGGCACTACAGCATTCTTTCACTGAAAATGGTGGTGGTGATTCCAGAAGGATGTTTGACCAGGCATTACTGAAACTAAAATTTGTCAATTCATAATTTTAACACTCCATGGAGTTTGTTGTTCAAAAGCATACACAGGAAATCTGAGCTGTTATTTTCCCTGTCTTTGATCAACATGTCAGCATGCTGCTGTGAAATGAAACAGCGTAGGCTGACAGATGAGAATTTTCCCCCAAGGGCATTCTCCTAGGAAGGCAACACTGCTGATTTAGCAAGGAAATAAATCTCTACATACATGCATGCTGCTGTGTACATGCTTTTATGGCACTTGGGGAAGAAATCAAAATAATTTAAAAATACAGAAGTCTTCATTCTACAGTTCTTTAGCATTTGGACATTTTCTATGTAGCTTGAAATGAGCAACTATGAGCTGGAGGATGAGGATGGAGCTGTGCCTTTGTAACATCTGTACATGCTGGAACATGGAACATCTCAACATGCTGCCTTTGGAGCCCCTCGCCAAGCGAGCTCTCCATAAACAGAGACCTTGGTACAGCAAGGGGAGGATGAAAGCCAGGGAGATACTGGTGGAAGTCTGGAACCTCACAGCCCTGTCTTATTTATTAGTAACACACAACTGCAACCACTTCAGTACTTTATCTTCTCCAGATCTCCTACATGGAGACCTCTCCCCACAGGGCTGCTCTTAAATGCTGTTCTGCCCTCCTGAGGTGCATGTCACTAGCAAAGCTCTGGCTCAAATTGACCCAGCAAGTCATGTTGTCTCCCAAGGTGAGTTTTTCCCATTTAGGTAGTTGTAGGGGAAATTTGAGACTATAGCACTTTAAAGTGACATTGCACACACCCAATGGTATTACAACAGCTGCTCTGCAATTCTGAAGATAAATAAAAACTGAATGTTCCATGAGTTTTCTTGCCAAGTTGTACCAGCTTTGGGTAGCAGATATTGGTACAGGAGCTGACTTACGTGTGAGAGGTGCCAAATGAAGCTTTGTGATCAGTGCTCCTGAGGAAGAAGCATAAAGGACACACACTCCAGTTACTCCTACAAACTGTGCTGTTGTTTTCTAGACTGGGATTTTGGGTTTTTTTTCCCCCTCTGCCTCCCATTGCAACATTCAAAGCATCTTTGGAGAAGACAGCATATCAGCAAATAAGACCTGACTTTTTCTGCACTATGATTAAATGGCATGTGGAGTTCCAAGATTTCCTGTTGTTTCCTTTACACTCTCCACAGTACTCGGCAGCTCACGTGGACAAGACACAGGTGCTCCTTGCAATAAAGTGTACTCGACCTACAAACATTGAGCAACACAAGTCACAGCAGTGCTGGATGGTTAAGGAAAACTTTCCTAGCAGGGCATGATCAACTACATTTCAAGCATTGCTTCTGAAGAAAGAAGTCTGTGAACAAATCAAAGCTATCCTTGCATTGATTTACATGAAAGTTTTTCTTACATATAAACCAAGTGAGGCTTTTGTAGTGATTTAAAACATTGCAGAGGTGGGCTGCTGCTCAAATCTCAGAACAGGTAACATAATTTCATTAAAAAAACCACAAACCCCCACCGATCAGAGACCCCTCCTAGCTGCCCAAGTCCATCAGCCTTCACTTGTTGCTGTACACTTTGCTTTGCCAAAACAGAGCCAGGTTCCCAGCAGCTTCAGGCACAGCCTGCACCAGGCCAGGCTCCTGCCTGCACTCAGACCTCACAGTTTGGGTTGGTGCCTGCACAGCTTTCCAGCACTAAACAGGGTATGGTTACAGAAGTCATAGGATTTGGCCAAATTCCACCACTGCCATATAACCGGTTTCAAACCCTACCTTGATTACAGTTCTAACTACTGAAATTATTTTTATAAGCAAAGTCTAATTATACAGTCAATTTAATTACAAGGACCTAGAGTTCATGCTTGCCTTTTTTAACAGTTTGATCATATTGCATGCTTTAAATCAGATTTCTGTATTAACATCTATTTATATTAATTTACAATCCATTTCAGCCAGCTGCCATAAGATAATAGATTAGATGTTACTAATATAATTTGGTTGTAATCTTGGGATAAAAAGATTTGCTCAAGCACCACTGTATGCTGGCACAATAGCTGGACACAGTCTTCTCTGAACACACTTGTACACCCACTCCTTCCTTTTGGTGGCACAGCACAGCCCTGGAAGTGCTGAAGCACCATCTCTCCAACAATGTAAAAGGAGTTAGCAAGTCTGAATAGATCCAATCAAAACATTGACACCAACACATCTGTAATCAAAAACTTGCTAGACAGGACTACGGAAACTCCAACCCTCTACTCTCAAGATGCATTTTTTAATTTCTCTCATTCCCCTGCAAGATACCTCCAGGTATATTGCTCCAAATTTGGGGCAATTTATTGTAGAAAATATTCTTCACAAGGTCAATTTGGAAGGCTATGCTGCAGTTTGAATATGTCAGCTGTTTTAAAGTTCACTGTCTGTAACAATGTCAGTTTTCTTCCCTCCTTTGCATGCACTTGAGAAAACCTCATTACCTCAAATGTGACAAAATATTCAAGACTCTAAACATGAAAATACTGCTTTGTGTTTTCAGTTCAGTAATGCCTCAGATGAAGTTCAGAACTAAATCAGTCATAGCAATAACACAAAGATTTTTAAATTCCTTTATTAATCTGAATATAAAAAAGACAGAAGCTGCCTACAATATAGGACAAAGCTCTTGCTTCATGAGGAAACAAAATTTTCTTTACAAAGTGAAAAAATAAATACCCTCTTAGAGTAAGGTTTATATGCTAATGTGTCATAAAAAAGTAGAGTTTTAATATTTTGATAAAATGTCTGTGCAAAGAAACAGATGCATAAACACACATTACTGCTACATTAAGGCAATATGAAAAGTATAGTCAGAGAATTTCAGTAAAGTGACAGTGTACTTTTCTAGCTTTGATTAAGCCAGTATTGCACCCAAACATGGTCTCCAGTTCTCTCTGTACCCTGGAGAAGACACTAGGAAACCGGAGCCCAAAATGCCCAAGTAAGGGGGTGGAAATGAAAAACATTTTATTGGGTATGTAATTTCCTGCTAAAGATGCTAACTGAAGAAAGCATTTAAAATTATACAAAACCCTTAAAGATTACTGGTGCATGTTTAATAGTTTAAAATCAGTCTCCAAAAATAAAGCCAACTTGAAGAGCAGTTGCCTGCAGCTTCCAAGACCACCAGCCAAAAGTGGACTGTGGGAAACTTGGGAGTACCCTGCCCACTGAGAGCTGTGAATTAACTGCCATAGCAGTGCTTCCACAGGACACTGGCAACCACAAGACTTTCCTGACCAACCCTCAACAATTGAAGATTAACAATCTTGTCCTCCCTTTCCAAAGCTATTCTTTCAGAATTGTTTTCTATTTAATAGAATTCTGAGTTAAGCACAACTGCTTGTAACTTCAGTTTAAGAACTAATTTTTTAAAAAGAGATCTCTCCTCTTAAAAGCAGTTTACTAAAAGCAGAAGCTATGAGCCTTACTAAACTGGTATGTGTAAAAGCAAGTTTTACTATTAAAATAAACAGTGCAACTGTACTAAAAAGGATTTAGAGCATGTAAAAGAAAAGGCTGCGTTGCTTTAGCCAGGTACATCTGCATGTGTACGCCACACTTCTCCAGGGTTACCAAGCTTTGTGGCAACACTGCTGTGCTACAAACTTATGGATCATTCTTTAAAGAACATGAATCAATTACACTTTACTCTCAGAAGATGTCCCAAACCATTTTGGACATGCTGAACAAAGAATATTTATGTTAAAAATGCAGTAATTTTTTTTGCTTCAGATCGTTGATAGGTGCCAGAGTGATTGCCTTCTTCACAATCAATGGTTGCATTTCTTATTAGTGCAGTTTGAAGAGTACATGATGCATTTGAAGTGTGTATGGAGATCATATCACAGTCAGATTGAGAAGACTGGTGTGGGTTGGCAAGTACACGTGCTGGACATGCTCTACACGAGATCTGCAAACAGGACACGACTGGAAAGGAAGAACATTGGGAAATTAGTTTACTTTGCATTTCGAGAGTCTCTGCACTTCCTGGAGACTTCACATACACAATAACAGTACTTTTTCCATCATCCCATATTTAAGACAGGGTATGAGCTCATTCTTAGCCTCACCACAAATTACATTAGCATATCATTTAAACAGAATGCCCTCTGAAATTAGTTTGCCACAAACAAAATTTTAGTAGTTTTACTAGAACATCAACACAAACATATTAATCTATGACCACCAAATATAAAAAAAATCAAACCTTCCACACAAACTGGTAACTCATAACTTAATAGCTGTATTTACCTGTAACTGGGAAGCACAGGACTTGCAGCAAACTGTGTGGCCACAGGGACAGAAGGTTGAATTTATCTCTTCTTCACAACACACCATACAAAGCATGGACTCCTTCAGCTTGCGGAGCTTCTCTTGCAGGGCTTTTGTTTGTTGGCAGCTGAGACCCTCACAGTTGTCACAGTTCATGCTGCTTTCTGAAGACTTAAGAGGGGAACTTGGTGGGGTTTGATCACTTCTTGAAACAAGATCCACAATGCCAGCATTATAAAGAGCTCGCCTTGCATGATCATAAACTTCTTTTGATGTTCTTTTAATATCAAAGACATATTTTTTACCAAGATTAATGTTTTCATTCAGAAATAGAGATGCTAGGTGACCCTTTAAGTCTCGACTATACTGCATCATGACAGCACTGGTAACAGTGTCACACCTATAAAGCAATAGGACAAATGCAAACTTGGTTAGTTATTTCAATAGAACGATCCTACAGTAATTTGTTCCCAAAGTTGAAGTAACAGCACTGAAATTGAAGCAATTGAAACAGTCTGAGGTAATATTTAAGCTCTTGAATGATCTTTGCATGAAAATTCTCATTTGAAAAGCATAAAATGGAAAGTGACAATTACTCTACATCTTCAAAATGAGAAGTGTCTGGTAAAATGGAGTCAGCCTATAAAAGGGACTTAAAAGAATTATGCTAACAAACAGCAAACAGTTGCCTAATCCACAGTTCAGCCTGGCAACACCTTTTTGCATGGCATTTCCAAACGTTGCCCTAAAGAATTCCAATTAAGAGTCTTTGGCTCTCAGTTTTTATCATAGAGTCAAGTAATGTAACCCAATTCCCACCCAGTACTTTATATGCTAGTATTATGCCATTCTGAAGGGAACCAGTGTAAATGGAGTATAGAGAATTAAGGCATTTGTATTGGCCGCTGTGTGTTTCAGCTACCCTAACCATGCTTGTCACATATTTCAGTGATCCAGTTGAATCTTCAGAAGCCTATTAAGGCATATCACTTCTCTAGGCAACACAGGAAGGAAAACACAAACAGAACAGAAGGACTACAGCCTCACAGGGCCTAAGGTCCAAGATCTAAGCTTATGGCCAAATGCTATTGCCAAACTAAAATTCTGCTTAAATTAAAATCAAACTGCAAAGGACAGAAAATTATAAGCAGATAGAAAGATCAAGAAGTAATTGAAATTAGTATGTGATAGTTAATTTTAAGAAAACACTGCTAAGTGTGTTTGACAGCTAGTCTTACTGATCAGTGTTGGACACCACAGTAGGAAAGAAAGGGGGTTGAAAAGTTGCCCACCAACGAATGAGTATAGCACCCCACCCTCAAAGAACAACAGGACAGAGACAGGGAATAGCTGCTGGCATGAAGCAAAATCCTGAGCATGTGAGCAGGGACAGAGGAATTGTAAAAAGGTTTAAATATATGGGATGGGAAGGTGGCATACAGATAACCTAATAACTGAAGGAGCCAAATAAAGGATCTACAACATTCTGAATGACCAGATCTTCCCCACTGCTCTCATTCTCTCTCTTACATAGGAACAAAAAATTATGTATTGCTTATTAAGTATCAAGGAACATAAAAAGTTTATACTCTGAAATGCTGTTATTCACAGTGGGAAAATTTTGCATATTTTTCTTGTTACTCCCACCCCACAAAATGGAAAGTAGCAAAAACCTGTTCAGCTTCTGAACTTAAGAGGAAAAGAGAGGCTGCAAAGGCAATGGAATTTTGCAGAGTATTTCCAAAGTGCAGTTAGACTGCTGGCTGCTTAAGCACTTAGATCAAACGCTGGAGAAGAGCAGCAGCACATGACTCTAGGGGCAATACTGACCTGTAAAATGCATGTGTTTCTGTAATTGCTCTGTAGAGTCCACTTGCTGCCCTTGTACTGATCATCTTAAACAAGAGAACCACACTATTACCAGACTCCTTGGTAACAGTCAGATATACATTCTTTCCAGACTGAGTTGCCATTTGAACAACAGGATAAGCAATCCTATAAATTAATGTCAAAAAAAGAAAGATTATTTAGTTGTTAATGATTAGGGCATTTTCCACAAACTATTACAGTGCATTTTTATCAGAAGTTACAATGATTTCTGATGGTAGTCAGCAATGCTGATTGAAGATGCTGCCTTAAAAATAGATATAAAAATCAAGATTATTAAGGTCACTTCTTTATCTTGATTACAAGCATGTACTGCTCTCAGACCCTACATCCCAATGGTCACTTTCAGTAATTCTCAGAGCCATTTTGTGTATTTATGTGAAAACTAGGGGTGTGCTCCAAATTTTTGAAAAATTGATCATGCAAACAGTTCCAGAAAACACATACCTGTTGATTGGACTGAAGTCATCTTTGCAGATGGATATGCCTTCAGGGCCAACACCAATAAGGAGTTTTTGCCCTTCACTGTCTCTCACAGAATGCCACTCTACCCCGTAGTTCTCCAGTGTTGTAACAATCTGTAGAATCTGGTATTCTGCAGATGCTTGACTTAGACCTTCTAGCTCCTTGTGCTTTGTAATAATGCTGTTGATAAAAAGATTAAGGATAGGTGAAATAATTCAAGTATCTGCTGTTACTGTCAGCAGCTTGTTTTAACGTGGGTTTTTAGATGACCTAGTTAAACAGATTAGTAAGTGCTCCTGACCTGCTTTATCTGTCTATAGATTTCCATCAGTTATGAAGTGGAAATAGTTGAGAATTACCACAACATCCTGAGAATGTCAAGGAGAAAATAATGTGCATTTGCTTAGAAATGAAAAAGCTACATGTAATCAAAGCTTTCCAAATAACACCACCAGCCCCAACATATTTCCCTGAGCTACCACTAAGTTTATATTTAAAGAAAACACTACAGAAAAAGTATGACACATAATGTTTCCTGATATTCAGGAGCTATGAAGATGTTTCAGAATTCTGTTTACTTTTCAGAGGAAGGGTACTAAGTCAGATAAATTCCTTCATTCACAAGTACAGGTCTAAGACATAATTACAATTTTAATACCCTGCTCCAGGTACTTAAATGTATCTGTATTTCCTCATCTACCAGAGTTTTCATAAGAAAAAAAATAAACTAACAAAAAACCACCCCATAACTGAGCTTAAAAATTTAACTGAAATCAGAACATCAAACATTCAGGTTGGAGATTTTGAACTCCAAAGCTATTACTGTTAAATTACTCATTTACACTATATCACCAGCAATTAAATGCATAACAAATACTGTTGGTCTCCAAAAAGGAAACTAGATCATTGTGCTTTTTACCTCTCCAAAATGGTAGTGGTGAGCTCTTTTGCACACAACTCCTCATAATTGTACTTGGCAGTGTTCTGGTTATAATCTCCAAACTTCATCTGTGCCAACAATGCACTGAGTTCAATTGCATGCTCTGAAGAACACTGAAGATTACCAGCAAGAAGATCTTCTTTTACATGCAAGAAAAACATATGCCTGCAACACAATCAGAAACATTTGCTCACACAAATTGTTACATGATATCTGTAACCAAGACATGTAACAAGTAACATCTCAGCTATGTTTGGTAATCAAGAATTTGCGATGAATGCACCAAGGAGATGAAGCCCGGCACAAGGGAAAGAAAAGGGCCTCCATCTTTTTCTTTACTTACTCTTAAACACGAAGCTACAACTGAAGATGGCGTTTAAAATCACTACTAAAAGAAAAGAGCACTTCACCATCATCCTGAATATCTCAAGAATAAGACCTGCTTTAACTCCTAAGGCCACTTAGTAATTTCAACTTAGTGAGTAAAATATCAATGAAAGATTTCAATTAGCTTCCGACGTTCACATTTTTGTTGTGATTTACAAGTTATTTTCATTTCACAAAAGCAAATTTGGGAAGAGCATCTGAAAACATACACACTTCTGTTACCAAGAGGGGAAGCCTTACTCTACACACTGGAAATGCCCCCGCCCCTACAAGCCATGGTGTTTTTGCCAACAACAGGATTAACAGAGTAACTTGAAATACCTGAAAAGGCACTGGGGAATGAAATAGAACAACAGCTATGGTGTAAGGACTCGTCAGAACAACCTTTGCACTTGAGACCAAGAGAGGTTTGACAGCTTGCTGAAAACTCAAAAAGCTGCTCTTAATTATCTAATAGGTTACTTGACAGACAAATCAACATTTTCACCAACATTAAGAGCAGCATGTCATTATCCCCTATGGGTTGGCCTAACTTCTATAGATCATCCTTGTTTTCCTTCAGGGGACACAATATAAATTTTTTACTATTTAAGGCTCAACATATTTATGGAAGCCAGATGGAGAATTATGTATCACAGAAAAGAAATATTTCACTAAATGAAGCCTAGCACCCACAGGGATGTGTCTTGGCTTCCACTGGAACCCCACATTTACTCTTCTAAAATGAAGTTGAATCTACTTTTAAGAAAAGCTTTACTGAAGCTCTGTATTTAACCTCTCATCACTAAAGTTGAAGATGCTAGTAAGCGATGAGCTTTCCTTCCAATTGGAATTTTGAATATCTTACATATATTCTGTTGTAGTATTCTATAATTCCTCTATGCAACAAGGCAAATAGGACTTTTTTCAGCATCATGAGCAATTACAGAACTTGCAAAAGTTGTGCTCTTTCTTAGCTCTATTGGTAAACGTTACAACTAAGAAGATACCAGGCCAAAAGAAGCCCAATATCCACAATTTTTTGAATGAAGACAAAACAGAATTGGTATTAAATTATCCTGTAAGCTTTCCTACAGTCCACTTCCTGCAAGAATTCACAGCTCCAACACTTCCCTTTGCAAACCATTTGTCATGCTACAGCATCATGCTAGTTGTGATGCAAGTGCTTCATCGCATCACTCTCAAGTCTAAACACCAACCTACACCCTTCAGCAGTTGTAGAGGGGGGGGTCTGGTGGAAGCCAATGTCCTCACACTGTGCAGGACACAACTTTAGGTGGCAAGAGGACCAGACTTTCAGACAGAGTTGTGTCCACTGTCAGCAGGTTATTCCTTCTTTAGGCTTTTTTTTTTTTTTTAGAGAGTCAAACTTCTGCTTCCATGTGTTTCTCCTATTCTCCTACCTTGCAGAGT
Organism: Camarhynchus parvulus; assembly: GCF_901933205.1. NCBI lineage: Eukaryota > Metazoa > Chordata > Aves > Passeriformes > Thraupidae > Camarhynchus > Camarhynchus parvulus. The sequence continues at coordinate 63,234,577 of NC_044572.1, read as the reverse complement.
CACAGCTTTTTGGGCTTGGGGCCCAGAAGGGCATAACTGCAGCCTTTTAAGATTTAGTTGTACAGACTCCTTTTTGTGCTCAGCCCATAAATCTAAAGAATTCAGTAAAAAATAGGAAAACACTAGGGCCAAAATAAATTAAAATAGTAGACCTTTCCCTAACTCTAATCAACATTTCATAATATAAACAGCTTCTCATGCACTCTTGATCCTCTGACAATACTAGAACAGGATTTCCAGTCATTTTAAGTACTAATTAAACAATTTCAAAGAAAGATTAGACATTTTTTTCTCATTAGCTAAAACACATTTACAACTATCACACCTAAAATCTTGTATCTTCAGGGTTTTTTTCATATGACAGCACTGACTACACAGGGTAAAGTCAAGAGTTCTCCTCCTGCTGGGAAGACCTTGACACCTCAAGGGAGGTGAAAACCAAAATATTGCTCCTGCAAATACAGATGAATTACAGATACAGCAGATGCATGGCTTATCACATTCCATTACTACAAAGCCAGTAAAGGCATAGGAAGACAAATGGGTTTAAGGCACAATGTGAAGTAGCATCACGTCAGCTAATGTGCAGTAACTTTCTGTAACTGGCTCACATCACATAAGGGAAAACATCTCACAAATACTCAGCTACTTTGCATTTTTTTGATAAACAGAACAAACAGCACATGAAAAAGACAGTTATTGCAAAGTAACTAGCTATGCAAATTCAGTCCATCTGCACCTAAATAACCTAAACTGCACCCATAACAGGACAGTGAATGACTTCACACTGACCTGTTAGAGCAGATGGCCTGAACCAAAGTTCAGGTAGCAAATTCTCTGCCGCCTTTCTTTTTTTGTGTGTGTGTGTTGGTGGGATTTTTTTGTTTAGACTCTAAGTGTGTTTGATGAAGAAAAGGCACATAGAAACTGAAAGACAGTGAGGGTTATGAATACATCAGAAAAAGTGGTTTTGATTAGCCCATCCAGCTGCAGAATGCACTACTTCAAAGTTATATTAATATCCATTGTAAAATCATTCCTCTTCAAAGGTCCAACATGACACTAGCCACAATCTGATAACAAACACAGACTTAATTTTTTTTTACACTAAACTAAACAAAGTCTTTTGATCCTTAAAGAAAAAGGCCTAAGAATGTGATTTTATTGCTGAATACAGTCAAGCAAAACTAAAGCTTCAGGATCCTGGATGCAGTCCCTTATCTAATTCTGCAAATTCTAAAGGACCTGACAGACTGTCTTGTAGAAAACCTGCTCATGTCACAGATACTATTAGTTAAAAGAAAGGATGGTGGATTGCATATGAAGTGTTTAGGGCACAATCTAATTTACAAAAACTTATATAAATCCTATCTCTCTCTTGGAACCTTTAGATATGATAAAAACAAAATTTAAGACTTTTGTCACCTCTAAAGATAGTCAGGTTGTTAGTAAAAAGATACATTTTTTTCAAGGGATTATTTCAGCACTAGTGTTTTAGACTTAATGGAATTCTTACCTAGCAAGTTTTAGAACAATGAACTGTTAAAACTAAAAACTGGGCTGTTTTTAGGTTCCCTAAAGGCTGCATTTCCAACATTGATGGTAGAAAATCTAAAGCTCATCCACGATATAAGAAACTAAATGTTTTTGTTTCTGCATCATTCACACTTCAGTTGCACTTGATACATTAATATTACATGTTACAAATTTAAGAAGTAAGTGAAGTCAGACCAAAGGTATGTCTGACTGTTCCTACCCCCTGCCCCAGCCCCAACATTCTCTTAGCACATTCTGCAGCTTTTTACTACCAAGAGCTCATTTTTTGCCAAGGGCTCATTTAGTCTTTAAATATCCACAACTCTGAACTTTGCCCATCAATTGTTGTGACTCCTAGTCATCTTAACACCTGCCAGACATGTTGGGACATTGATCAGCTAGTGACAACTTTAAGGACAAACAGAACTTCCCATGGCACTTGTAGCCCAAGTTCTCTACACGTGAAGCATCAGTGCGAAAGACAGTCTGTGTAACCCAAAATAGCCTTTTCTGCCCCTCTAAACCCCATGCTACCTACACATACCTGTGCATTCAATTGTGGAACATTTCCTGAGTTTGGCAGCTCAAAACACTACGTAAGCATACTGACCAGAGGGCAACACATGAAGTTTGCCAAAGCTACACTCCATCAGTCACTGCCCAGACAGATTTCTTCCTTTCCAAAAGAACAAAGGGCAGTTTTACAATTAGAACAAGACCAGATTTTCTTCGAGCATTAGCTACACTGGTGATTTTATATTCATTTTTCATCCTTATTTTTGGATCCACGTTCTGCATATAATTTAAGATTTATGTACATACAAAACACTCAATAAAATCAAATGTGGTGTGATTAATGTATTGCAGTTGGATGTAAATAATTTGATACAAAAACTGTTGAAAGGGAAGGTTGCAAGATTTCAGCAGATGGTCCATTTCACAAAAATATATAGCTATCAAACCAAAGCCACATACCCAGATATCAATCACATTAATTGCTTTTTGCCTCCCTCTGAAGCAATTTATGCAGGCTGACAATACTGAGCACTGGTACCAGAAAGAGGCATCAACTTCACTACAATGGAATTCCAAGAGGGGGCAAATCACCTAGTAAGTGTTCATCCAAATGAACTGGCAGTAAGAACTCTACAAAAAAATACTATAAAAAGTACATGTAACACAAGATCATATTTTCTTTTGTAACTCATTGAAGACAATTATGTGCATTAGGAATCAAGGCTCTGTACTACTACTAGTAGTTTCAACTAATATTTTTTAATCAAGACAAGGGAAACAGAGCAAATAGGTAGCTAAAAAATTTAAGCTCTAAATTTAACTGTCAGTGGAGGAAGTGACAAACACCAATCCTTTACAAAAAGAGGTGTCTGCATATGACTAACGACCCCTAGACGCACAGCCAAAAGACCTCATTCTCTTGCCAGACTACTGGCAAGAATCTTGGCATACCTCCCAAGGAACTACCTGTTCTCTTTGGGGTATGATTCCTTACCACAGGTTGATGCTCTTTCCTACTGTGCAGTACATTTACTGCTCTGTAGTCTAAAATCAAAATTAAGAGGGATGATTGTTCTCCCTAAAAATATATTGATGAAGATTTCTAAATCAATAGAAAAAAGCAGACAAGGCCACCCTACCTTAAAAAAAGCAATGTTTTTTTTTCCTTTTTTATGGTCCTCATGATCTATGTTCTTCATTGCTCATAATAGACTGGATAAAAGGTTACCAACTGCAAATAACTCTGACTTAGACAAACAGATCCCCCAATGTCAATCACACATGCTTTCATTGCCTTGTAACAAAGGCCACACCACTGCTGCGCTGGCTACCCAATGTTATAGGAGTAAAGGCAAGAAAACCATCCTGTTGGATGTATCTGACTCCTCAACAGATCCAAGGCCACTCTTAATTTCAACTAGCTCATCAATACAACTGGACAACACAGCAAAAATTGTACTTTGAAAATATAATTCAAATACTGGCAAACATCACACAACTTTTAAACAACCTCAAAAACAGTAATTGCCACTTTCAAGGTTGGCAAAGCACAGCTCTTTTGAACACTTCATGATACTGTGTGGCTCACTAGAATTTGACATATTTTGTGGTTTACATGTGAACATTTGACTTTCAGTTGTGCTACACAAGACAAATAATGCTGAATTTAAACCTAAACCCATCATTCTCCCAGACTGCTGCCGGGCACCATGGGTACAAGTTTCCAGACTCCTGCGCTCCACGTTCCACAGCAGCCTGTGGCCGATGCCCGGAGCTCTCTGCCCTGGGCAGGGGTTGCGATATCTCAAACCGGAGCTGGCTCCCGGGCCGCGGCCACTCCCGGTCCCTGCCCGCGGACACCCGCACCCGGCACGGCAGGACCGCCCGGCCCGCACCGCTCCTGGGCACCTCCTCCCGGCCCCACCCCCGGCAAAACGTCTCCTTAAAATTCCGATTAGCGAAGTATAAGCCTTTCTCTAAGCCCTAGCTCCTTACTGCAATTCAACACTTCACAACATTTGATACATGAGCCACCCACAAGTCATTCAGTAAAGAAGTGAAAAGCAAGTTTGCTTTTTTTCCATCCCTGACTGTTGCACGACCTATCAAAGAAATACAGAAAACAGTGAAAATGAACAAGACACAAGCCAGAGTTATGATCTCGATCTTGGACCATCACACGTGTCTTTAAGCAGAGGTAACAATCCTTTTCAAGCCAGTGTGATTTTCCATGCTAAAGAAAACTTACAGCTAGCTCTTCAAACTCCTCTAAAGCAGCACACTGTTCACATCTCAGACTTCTATCTGTAAATCTCTGACAGCAGCAGATTAAATTTGAATGACATTCTTGCACTGAAGCACTTTTATTCCATTGAAAACAATTCTAAACTATGAAATCATGTGGTGCAGTTCAGTACTAGGTAGTCAAATAAAAAACCTAAAAGTTGAGATCCAAAGAAGAATAGAAATAAACTGCTTTTAACCCTGTAAAAGAAGTGTAGAAAGGGTTTCTCCACGTAATTCTCAGATTCTCAAAACACTTATTGAACATGGTTTGTTGCCACAGTGGTCAGAGGTAAACTTATAACCTGCTCTGTCTTTGTGCTCTGTAGCCAGAAGGCTACCTTGTATGAGAATATTAAAATTGGCTGCAATCTTCCTCTGGGCTGGTAAAGATAACAGAAGCAGAGGTCGACATTCTGTTGCCAGATCGGCTTTCACAGCATGTAGAAACCTGAACATTAAATTGCTACAAACAAACATACACCTGAGTTTTAAACTCAAGTGCAAGGCAAGGGTCTCTAATGAAGCACTGCAACTAGGGTTGGCAAAGGTTCCTAAGTATACAGAAAAAACCCTTTGCTTTTTCACTCAGTCACAACGCCTGCCATTATAATCATGATGAAGCACATCAACAAAATTCAGAATCACTTGCAGCTTCTCAGATTTCAAAGGCGGTCTCAACATGCATCTAATTTATATGTAAAAACAGGATCAGAAGCTGCAAGTAAAAGACTGGAAAACTTCCCGAGCATTCTTCACACACAGGACCACAAGGCAACAGCTCTGCCAGAAATACCCCACACATCAAATATGGATACAACAGCTAAAGGAAACTAAGGACACCCATCGCTTTCTTCATCAAGACTTTGCAGATAAAGATGAAACAATGTGTCAGCTTTAACTGTACAGCTAATCCTTGCAATTCTATGACATACCTATTGATTTTTAAGTTTGGCAACAGGTTTACAAGTTTTTAATCTTCTCCTTGATGTTTACACACTAAGTATGAATTCACAGTTACATGCACATGTAAGTCCTCAAGCAGATCTGAGTAGAAAAAAAAGCCACTCTACTAAAACTCAGTGTCAACAATCCAGGAGAATAGACATTTACCACAGGCACTGGAATTCTAGACTTCCTACATGTGGACTACTGGGCTTACACAACTAAAAGGCAGTTATTACAACTTGACATAAAACTTGTATTTGGTTTTAGTATATTTCTTCTGATGGCCAAGCCTGGGTTAATTTTTAAACCGTTAAAAATATTAGTTTCAGAACAGTCTTAACACATAAAAGAAAGCTTGCCCCACCTACATCCTTTTAAATCATCTTTACAGTGGAGAAATACTTGCTGCTTTGATGTAGGTGTATAAACTCTGTTACATTTCAGCTACACAAGCCAGTATTTGAGGCCCTTGGGGCATGTTTCACCAGTTCAACCTCCCTATTAACTTCCACCTCCTGCCAGGTCTTGCATTGACACTGTTGAAGGCAGGGACACAGACATCTGTAAAAGCCTTGTGAAGCTGAATAAGTATTCATCAATGATAGCATAAAAATGCCACTTGGAGGTTTCCTCAGATTTTCACCCTGATTTGCTTTGTGAGCAGAGACACATCCAACATGCTCAGGGTAATCTCTTCTGCCTCATCAGGTATGAAATTGTGTGGCTCCTTTTGTTCGACTCAAATCCCGTTTGTTATTTGGTTTTATACTCACCAAGAATATTTAAATAAGAGTTTCTTTAAAGAAAAATAGTCCACCATATGCCATGGATAGCAGAAAGTATTTCCTAAATGAAAGTATATCAGAACTGGAATTCAGTTTAAATGCATTTGCCTAACTGAAACTATTATCCAGGACAACCATGGTCTACCACCACAGCATTCTGAAAACTTCAACCATATGGATGAGCCGGAACCACTGCCCCCCAAAAGTCTCTCCCCTACACATGAGATAAAATAAATTCAAAACCTTTTTGCTATAAAATAAACATCAAATCAGACTGTCAGCCTCTGACCAAGTTCTTTAGACATTCTGTGCAAAAGCACCATGTTGTACTCATGGTCTTAATTCTGAAAGTACTAAGTTAATGATTCTGAGAGTAACAAGCCCAGGTGAGTAGTGAAAATGGGTTTTGGCATTATCATAGAGACACTAAATTTCAATTGGCTCCATGCATATTAACTGTACTATCCAAAACTAACAGGAAAGAGTAGTTGAAAGGTCAGCATTAAATACACATGTGTACAGCATTATTTAAACAAAATTCCATTGCAATTCATGTGGTAATCAAACTCAAGGAGTAAAAGCAAGTGTTCCCTAGTAATCTTAGAAGACTATTTCTTCTGATTTAATAACAGTAGGACAATTTAGTTAAGAGGACTTGCCAGAGAAGCAGCCAGACAGCTGTTTCTTTTGTAGCCTCTAAGGGCCTGTAGCTATATGAAAGTTACTGTAACATAATACCAGACAAAAAGGAATTCAGCAAGTTTTTTTGCACTGTGGGAGGAATTATTTCCTGCCTTTCTGTACTAGTGGTTCAGAATGACCTAGAGTAACACCACAGAACAGAGGTTACTATCGGACACAAAAATACCATATAAAAAGTTTGCTACTGTAACTTAGTTTCTTCCAGTTCCAGCACTAAGGGTTCAAAAAATTACACTCATTGCTTACCGGCAGCTACGTGAAGCTTAATGTTGCAAATTCAATTAAATTTTCTCTTTAAAAAAAGCAATAAACTTCAAAAACACTAAGATTTTAAAACTACATAGAAAAGTCAAGCAAAATTACCATACGATAAAAAAATAAAAACAGTGTGCAATCACTTTTGTAAGTTAAAAAAATTGGAAACAAAATATTAAATTAAATCTGCTTACAACCGTATTTACTCACCTTGTCTGTTCCTGTAAGATAAGATGTGGCTCAACAAAAAACTTGACTCTCAGTTTCAACCGATATGGGGCTAAACCATCCATCTGCTGGGAGATCCTGTTCCTCAAATTCAGCCATAGATTCTCCCCTTTGCTGCCAGTGAACTGCAGTCCAAAATAATCAACTTCTATAATCCCCAACCTTCTGCAAACCTGAAAGAATAAGATTCTTTACAATCAGGCTACATAACAATGAAAAGTAACATCTGAAGTGGTCTTTTAGACTGCTCACTTAAAACGCACATACAAAATCCTGCTGTTACCACCTTCATACAAAGGCTTAATCACTCGGATTTTAGGTTGCATACAAAACAGCCCAGAAAAAAAGCACTAAGCATAAACTAGAAATGTCTCCACTAGCCAAAATACACATGGGCTTCCACGGTCACACTTCACCCTCAGGACAGACACTTCAGAGGGTCAGCAGATTTCCACAAGAGGAGAATACCTGCTCCTCAACATCATAGCCAGCAGCACTTGCTGGGCAAGGAGGAATGACGAAGTACAGTCACCCACAAGTTTTATTTAGGTACCAGCAGCAGACCGGACTGTTCGTCTGTCTCCCCACGGCAGCCACCGCAGACACAGCGAGGCGGTGGTGACGGAAAGGCGAGAATGCACCTGGACGGCAGCTCCAGCCCGCTCGGGCCTGGATGCAGTGGATGCTACATCCCCCGCCTGTGGCCCCACTCTGTCCCCTCCCGGGGACACTTCCAGCGGGATTCAGCGGCGAGGCCCGGGCCTGCGCCTCCCACGGGAGAGGGGCCGGAGAGCCCCGTGGCGTGGGATGCAGCACCTTCTGCATTCAACATGGAGAAAGGGTTGGCAAAAAAAAGAAAAAACCGGAAAATAAAAATAAGAAACCAAAACCGTAGGAGAAGCGGGGAGACTGCGGCGCTCCCCGCCCCCACCGCCGCGGCCGCCCCCGCACGGCCCAGCCCCCGCGCCACCGCCGCCCCCTCGCCTGGCGCCCGGGCCCCGCCGCGGGGAGAGGGCGGCGGGCTGCCAGGGAAGCCGTGCGGCCGCCGGGCACCAGCGCTCGGCGCTGCCCCGTGGTCACCGCTGCGCTCGCCACAGCCCCCGCCCCGAGCGCTGGCGCCCTGAGGGCGGGCGGCGGAGAGAAGCCTCTCACCTGGTTGAGGCAGTCCTCGCCGTTGGCTTTCGCCTCTACCTCCACCTCCATCACCACCGCGTCCGGCCTGGTCACATAGCACAGCATGGTTGGGAACAGCCGGTTCCGCTGCTGCCGCCACGGACACCCGGAGCGGCCGCCGCCGCTGCCGCCACGGGCTGAGCCCTGCACGCGTTGCCCGCCGCCTCCCACGCCCAAACCGCGGCAGCGCCCGTCCCGCGCCCCTCCTCGCCTGCGCGCCGCCGGCCCCGCTCCCTCCTTATGTACCCTCTGCCGCCCCGCCCCGCCCGGGTCCGCACCTGCGGACCAATCAGAGGACGCCTCTCGTGGCTGCGGGCCGCCGCCGCCGCCAATCAGCGTCGCCATGGCCGCGCGGGCCCGTGTTGTGCTCGCTCTCTGGCGCCCCCCGCCGTGCCCGCGGGGTCGCGGGGCGCGCTGGGGCCGCTAGCGGGGCTCCCTCAGCCTTCTTCAGCCCGCGTCAGCCCCCTTCAGCCCCCCTCAGCTCCCCTAAGCCTCCCTTAACCCCCCTCAACCTCCCTCAGCTGCCACGGCCCAGAGCTGCTTACCCTGGTGTTGTGTCCGCTTAAATAAAAGCAAGGTGTGCTCTTCCAAGTGCATGTGGGGGCCAAGCCTGCTTGGCAAGGACAACCTGTGATGCATGTGAGAGAGGGCAGCCAAGGGCTATGTGACAACCAAATATTGCCCTCACAGAATCATAGGATCGGCTAGGTTGGAAAAGATCTTTGAGATCGTCGAGTCTCACCTATGATGCATCACCACCATGTCAAGTAGACCACAGCACCGAGTGCCATGTTGAGTCCTTCCTTGAACATCTGTGGGGGCAGTGTCTCCACCATCTCTCTGGGCAGCCCATTCTAATGTCTAAGCATCTTTTCTGTGAAGAAATTATTTCTAATTTCCAAACGAAACCTCCCCTGGTGCAGCTGGAGACTGTGTCCCCTTGTCCCATTGCTGGTTGACTGGCATAAGAGGCTGCTCCCCACCTGGCTACACCCTCCTTTCAGGGCACTGTAGAACGTGATAAGCCCTGGCTCATGTCTCAGCTTTTAAACACTCCTTTTTTGTTAAATGCAAGATAAAATTCAAATTGATGTTCTCACTCCCATGCTCTCTTTGGCCTCCTCAACTCTGTGTTATGCAGAATGGAAAACCCTGGAGAAGACGGAAATTTGAAGAACGACCGGTCAAGCCCTGTCACAACCTTCATGCACCACCACGCCAAGGGATGGTGGAGATTTTACACTCATTAAACTCTGTAGATATGAACCTCGTAGGTGATTCCTAACCAGGGGAAGAACACTTGCACCAGGCAAGCCCTTGGAATTATGTGTTTGTCAAGCACACCCAAGGTGCATGAAGTAGTTTATGGCTGCTTTAACAATGTAAATTGAAACAACAGGGAGGACTAAGTACAAATGCACGCTGTGTGTGTTGCCCAAGAGAAGTGTAGATCAAAGGCATACTGAGCAGTGCAGTGGTGAGGAACAAGTAGGCTGTCACCTGGCAGAAGACTGTAAGATGTTTCAGCTCTTCCTCTCAGACAGTGCCCAAAGGGTTGCAGCGGGCACTCGTCACACAAGCTGTCTCCTGTGCGCAAACAAAGTAGCTGAACAAGTAGCTGTGACAGGAAATGGGGATCTGGAAACAGACTGAGGAATAATAGGAAGAAGAACAAACCACAGCACTAATGCAAGGTCACCACAGGGCTGAATATTAGCTTGTTCACATGTGTATGGGTCACTTGATTCTGTTTCACAATTTCTGCTATGCTTGTCAGGGTTGTTAGTATTTTCCATTTTTAACAAAAAAAAACCAACGCTCAGAACAGATGCTTATTCTGCTGGGAACTCTTGCACACAAGGTATATGGAGCTTGATCCATTTTGTTCATGTGAACTCTAGAAGACCTCTCGGTTCTGAACCAGACAGAGCAGTAGGAGACAAACAAGGGTCAGGACACAAGATGTCAAACCTGAGTGGTGCTACATTTCACCTGCACACTTCAAAGCTCAGATTTTCCTGCTCAGGTCTAGAGTATTTAATTTGAAGAATTTACAGTCTTAAAGGACCAGACTTATGGAGTGGAGCATTGAAAAAGGGAACTAATATGAAAGAAAGATGAACAAAATTGCAAAATTAGTTGCATCTCAACTCTGTGGTTTTCTGTTGGAAAAAACCCAAACTCTTTGGGAGAGGCTTAATTATAAGGGGATTAGCTACTAACACAAAATTACAAAGTATTTTAGTATGGGGAAAAAGCCTGTAGTTCCCACTTGTTGTTTATTTTTTGTTGGAGTGGATGCAGGAAATTAGATTTTAATTCTATTTTAGTTTTACTTCTACATATTGTGGCATTGTGGTATTTTGTGTGATTTTGATATTTCTGTCATAATCAGAAAAGTCCTAGATGTGTTATGAAGAAGTGCCAAAACTGCCACGACTCATGCCATTAGTGTTCTGATATCCTCTCCCTGACAGTAGCTCTTATCAGATGTCACAGAAGAAGGTGCAAGAAATGTTTATACAATTGTGAGATAATAATGTACTTGTATATTTTCTCTAACACTAAACAGTTAAAGCTGGCCTATACCTGATAGATTAACCTTTACTTGTTTATCCATTTTTCTTGTGTAGCAGAAATCAGTTCACTTTATGCTGGGTGTTGTCCAGACAAAGAGAAGCTTACCTTTTCTCTATATATTAATATCCATCCTGTGTTTTCCTTTTATCTGACTTAATGTAAATGCAAGTGTTCTTATTATGTCTGTAAAAGTGTTATCCTGCTTTGAAATCTTCTAAACTGTAAGCCACAAAAATAGCTTGTGGCAGTAAATTGCGTAGATTGGTTAAGCCCTGTGTAAAACAAGCATTTCTTTTTGAGGGTATAATGTGGACACCGCTGTCACAGAAATACATTTCACTTTGCAGTCTCTCTGATATTTTATTCATGCTGTACAGAAGAGAGCAAAGGACCAAGCCCTGTCTTTGCACACAGGAGACAGCTCATGTGACAAGTGCCCGCTGCAGCCCTTTGGGCACTGTCTGAGAGAAAAAGCTGAAATATCTTACAGTCTTCTGCCTGGTGTCTTTGATAAATTATCAACACTCAGTGAGCTACACTGTCAAACTGCTCATAGCATGGATGTTCACCTTTTGTGTATCATAAAAGAGCAAGGTTTATCAACATGTCATCTCAGTGCTGTATTTCACAAAATGATGTGTGCTGTATGACATAGATCTCTATGATGGGTCAGCCTTTTGCTATGATGTCAGTTTGAGCATAAATGATTCCCCTTATATACATTTATGTATTTATATTTCTTTGCCTGACACTGGTTGATCATTTTTCCTAAATGTATTCTATCTATAAGGTTAATTATTTGTCACATCCTGCTTCAAATATACTGCCTCCTTGTCTTTGACACTTGAATGGAAATCCTGTGAAAGGTCTAGTTGCTAGGAGAAGGGAAAAAATGATTTCTAGACCTTTGAGTTTAGTCCCATCATGACAAGAATGACCATAGTTTCCAAAGGACATTCATGCCTCTTGTACAGATTTTTATTCTCAAGGCTTCCCAGGTGGTTTCCTCCAATATTGTCATGATACTCCACCTTGTGAGGAATTCAGTAGTGTAGCTGTGGTCTCTTTACCCAGATGTTTATGCAAGGTCTTAGAAAAGATCCTCAGTTGTTGCTTATTGTCCATGGTATTGACTCTGATCAAGTTCAGAATATTTTACTGCCACAGAAAACCAGGGTAAACGGTTCAAAATGCTCAGTTGATGCTGGTGCTCAGGATGAGGCTTCATCAAGTATTTAGAAGTTTCTATCATTTATCTTTGCTGTTCGTTTGTGGTAGTCATATTAAAGGCATGAATGAAGTGCTGCATTACCTCAGCTCTTGGTGCCAAAGGTGTGCTCTGCTGACTGAGGGAGATAATAATCCAGACAAATGATGAGCTTCTGTAGCCCTACATAGAAGAGGCCTGCCCCTCTTTAGGAAAGCTAAGCATCAACAGACTTCTCACGGTGGTGTGTGGTATCTTTTGTACTAGCAAGAATGAATGGCTGCATGAGAAACAAGACTGCTGGTCATGTTTCTAATTGGAATCTCAGTTTGTTGTAGTTAAGATGGTCATAATACAAAGCAACATTCCATTTTCAGAAGGCGTCAAACCCAATTTTATGATAGCATGCATGCTTTGTATATATTCTGACAAAACTCATAAGTTTACGCTTTACTCATTGGTCAGGAAAGACAAACAAAGGGCTTACTGGAATAGATGGTTGCAGGTTTCTCTTATTTATCCTTCTTTCTTTCTTTGTTTCTATGTCAACGACCTTGGTAGAGAATTCTTTCAGGGGTAAACACGGATCCTCTTATCAAACTTCTCTCTGGCTCACAGAAGTCACTGTAAAACCTCTTCCACACCAGTTTATATGACAATCACAACCAGTATGTTGATGTAGATTTTGGGTTTCTGTTTCCCTACTCTTGTACTTGGTATACGCTCTCCTGTTCTTATTTGTTGTTGTTTAACTTTGTTTGGCTTAAATAAGAGATATTAAGTAGGTTTAAATACTAACAGGGTTTGTTAGGCGACTGACAGATTGATTGGTTAACACCACAGCCACCACAGGAGAGTCATGAAAGGCCCATTTTTGCAAGCCCAAAGGAGCACAGTGGCAATGGCAGATAGGAAAGCAAAGTAAGGACTAAGGGGAAAGGACACCCTCTCTGGCCCCTTCCAGGGCTGGCCCAGAAGAGACTCAGCCCTGGTGTCCAGGTATGAAATCTGTCCATCCATCTATGTGTGATGGGAAGCAGCTTTCCAGGTTAGTAAGGGGACATGCTAGCTGGAGGTGTGGGACACATAACATGGTGCAGGGCAAGAGCTTTTGGGGATTGCACAGAATTCATCATGGGTATTCAGAGGAGAAATCAAAAGCAGGACAAAGTGAGGGTTTAAGAGATTGGGTTACTAACAAGTGTGGAACAAGGGAATAAAGAGGTTCACCTGTGTGAAGAGATGTCTAGTTGTGCTGTGCCCCACTTCTGACCAGCACAATCTGTCTTCTCTCTTCAATAACTCCACCTTCAACTGCTTTCCAGTAAGGGGCTCTTTATTCCCTCTGTGTATGGGGGTAGATGAGGTTGTTTGTGGTGCAGCAGCTGGGGCAAGTGTGGGTGTGATTGCTGGCAAAGATAATGCGGATGAGTGGGTTGGGGGCAGGGATGGGTTTGGAGATCTCTGAGGGCCACCTCTGGATGGGGAGTGGCTGCTGGTGTCCAGGGGCAAGAGCACAGGAAGGGGACTATAGGGACCAGGGAAATTCCCAAGAGCTGTGTGTGTGTGTGTGTGTGTGAGTGAGTGTGATGAGGGTTTGTACCAGCAGCGGGAGTGGGGCTGTGGCTTTAAGAGCTTGTGCATCCAAGTGGGAGTAAATGGGGAGAACAGGATCCAGGAGCAGCTGCTGGACACACCAAAGTCTTCTGCTGGAAGGCTCCATCTTCTAGGTGTGTATATATACTGCCACTTAAGGGCCTCTGTTCTCCTCAGCTAGAGCAGATAGCAGGATGAGGCTGGTGGTGCTGTCAGTGTTGGTGGGAGTGGTCTGTGTGTCTTTACACAATCTGTATGGCCAGCAGTGTATATATGTGTATGTTGTGCTCTATGCATGTACTCTGTGTCAGCTGGGAATACATGTTCAGCCTCATTACAGGTTGGAGCTGGGGATGTGGAGTAGCAGCAGTCTTGCCTCTGTCAGGCTGCTGAAATAGGTATTTTCCACTAACAAATCCTTAGAGAAAAGAACTGGAAAGCACATATCATACCATTGCTATTTTAGTCCTGTTTTCCTTTTTTCTCTTCTTCTTCTTTTTTTTTTTTCTTTTTTTTTTATATTTTCTGACCATCTCTTTGTATTCTGTATCAGATTGAGTAACCACAGACCAGGTCAGCACAAATGCAGTTTAGGATGATTTGAAATGAAACTGAGTGGGATCATATGATTGTAGTCAGTGTCTTCTGCTGTCTCCTCCCAGGGTAAAATTGCTTTGTGCATGAACACAATAGTAGTGTCTGTCCTCCTTCTTGTCACTGTCAAGACTGCTGGTCATGTTGCAAATGCGCATCACTCACGTGGATGATGATCTTCTGACTGAAGCATGGACAGAAGCATAAGACTGAGAGGCTATTCAGACAGTGATGGTTGTTTAGGGGAAACACCATAATCCATCCATAAACACACAAACATATTTTTTTTCCTACCTAAAATATTCTTTTAGTGTTTACACATACATCATGCCTTTGCCTGAACTTTTTGAAAAATATTCCTCTGCTCCGCACTGTCCACGGTGCATAATCGGCTTTTATGGAAAAAAGAGTGTGTCAGTGACTGACATTCCCACAGTGCTGCTTCTCCTTTACCAAAATAATGAATACGGAATAAAGTGCTGAGATTGTCCATGCAGCTAACAAGCCATAAACTGATTGTTTTATGAAGCATTATTTGGTGGTCATCCCCAGGAGTTTTGGTAAAACTATTCTAGGATGTTTTACAAACATAACAACTATCCTGCCAGATTAGACCAAGGATTCACATAGCCCTGAATCCTGTTTCTTGGGAATTTTGTCCAGTGGCAGATGACCTGTGCAACACATACTTATTGATGTCTATATACTGCAAAGTGCCCAAGGCAAATACCTCATGTTGTATCAAAGAGTATAAGAAGAAATTCTTATTCTTACTCCCCATAATCCTCTCCCAGCTTCCCCTGTTTCGTAATTCAGGTACTTTTTTGTATTAGATAAATAATTTTATGTTGAATTGTGTTTTTTCTTACTTCAAAACTTTCCCATTTGGAGACCAGAATTATTGTAGAAATCCTGTTCTTGTTGTTGGGACATATATCAGCTGCTCATGAAATCTATTAACTCAGTTTAATAACTAATTATTTTATAATTGCTATCAGAAAGAAATTCCTCAGTCTGCACTTTTTCAGAAGCTGCAAACATCAATTCACCTTTGAATTTGAGCTTGTTTTCTGGATCATTGATTCCATTCTGAGCATTTTGCTTCCTTTAGTGCTTGTAAAATGGAGTCATCATTGATTATTTTCACGTTGTTAAAATGTGCTCTTGTGGTCTGGAATCAAAGCTTTCACAAATTAAATTCTCAGCAACGTTTGTTCCTACTACTGTCACTATAAGTTCATATATTGAAGCTGTTTGCCCTTCCTCACACCACCTTCAGAACTGCCAAGACATTCAGAAAAATGAGCTGGAGTTTGAACAGATTAAAATATGAAGAAAGACTTGTATAATAGCTATTTTTCTATGTGTCAAATAACTGATAACCACAATGTAAAAAAATTTACATGTATCTCAGAAGGTTTTACATTGTCATAATAATAGTCAGTTCCACAAAGTAGAAAAGAATGTAATGATAATAAAAAAGCCTTTAAAAAGACTTTTTAATTCTGCTGTATCAGACCTGTCAAACATTGATTTTATAAATCTTGTATAACTCTTCTGTTTTTAACTCTGTCCATCAATCAATATAACTTTTGTAATGTGCTTTTATTATAAATAATACCTAACAAAGAGACTTGACAAAATATATATTTCTCTATTTTTAGTTGAGTTGATCAGTGCATTTGACCCAACGATGCCTATACTAATTTCCATTGTTTCTTTCCTGCAAATGAATCCATTTTTTGTCTGAAGAAAATGCAAAATATCATCACTGGCAGAAAAATTGAAACAAACGTAACCGTGTCATTAAAGCTTGATATAATAATAGATAATATAAAATAGTAAAATAATGTAAACTCTCATAATCAATTCTTCTACTTATTTTTCTGGCTTTCTTGTCTTTGTAAAAAAACTTTTTTATTTTTAGGTTGATTTTGATCCATGTACATTTTCCTCATTTCACAGACCCTGCACATGCTGAGCTCAGCTCCATCTTCACTTTCGAAGTGTCTGTCTGGGCAATCAAAACCGTGTATGGTAGGCCACATATACAAGCAAAGTGAATACTAATGACAACAATGGTTTTAATTGTAACATTTTTTTAAATTCCGAATTTGTGTCTTTGAAAATTCAGTAACTATTCGACAAATTAAACTACAATGATTTCAAATAGTTTACAAAATAATGTCCTCTCATTTCCTCTTTTTCTTCTTTTCCTTGTTGCATTTTGTACCATCAAACAATCTTAGTGTGACATTTTACAAAAACATTAATTCTACCACACTGACGTAGCCTAAGCCAATAAAATTATTAATAGCAGTGGTATTATATTACAAAAACCAAATTAAATTAAATTTTTCTTTTATGACTGGAAAATTTAGGCTTCTTAGAGTACACAGAGTTCAGATGATGTCACACTGGTTATATGATTGCAGAAACACTGGAATTATATGAGGTGAATTCCTCCAGAATTTTGTTTAGACAAAAGGAGTGATTTCTAATTCTGCTGTCGTGTAATAATGGTCTGTCCTTTTGATTTTAGAGCTACTTATCAGATTTCATGAGTGCGTGTGCAGATCAAAAGTGTCACATCAAGTTTTAAAAAAATATAAACTAACATATGAATCATTCACAAAAGTCGGAAAGGGAAGTGTCTATGTTATGCCAAAAATGTAACAGTAGGTATTCCCCTGCTTGAAATTCCCCTTGTTTGAAATATTAATTCTGAAATATTAATTCTGAGAAAATAATATAGTTACCATTATCAATTTAGTTTCTATTTTAATTTCACTTGGAGTTTACAGAAATGGAAGAACTTTATTTAATCTAGCAATAATTTTTTTAATGTTTACTATCTTCAAAATATTTTATTATTTTAGTCTATGCCCTAATATCCTTGTGTAAGTTTAATTCACACTATTCTTCTAAGCAGTTGAATACAAAATTTGCTTATAGCCTAAAAAGGGTAGAAAAGAAATACTTGGGCTATCATGTATCTGTCTTCTGATACACACTGAGGAACACTGCTGCTAAATATTGTGTCCCCCAAGTGTTATTATTAAAAGAGCTTGTTTGAGAAGATAGCATTTTATAGCCATCAACTGATTTACTCCAAGAAATAGTCTCTAGGAGTTGATGTCCCAGTATTTAGCCATTGAATGTCTGAAACAAAGGCACATGAGCACAAAAGCACTCGGATTGCACAATTTTATAAGCATCTTTTCAGGAAGGCATTTTCATGGACTATTATCTTTCAATTGCAAGTATTTGCAGTCAAAACAATTACATTTTGTTCTAAATGTCAGCCAACAAGATTGCCAACAAAACAGAAGCAAAGCCGGTTGCTCTTAGAAACAACATAACTCACCACTGTTAGTCATTTTTTCTCTTACAATCTCTTCAAACCAGGGTACCTCAGTAGCTTCAGTGTTCTCATTTCATAATTAGAATAGAGTTTAGGGTCTACAGCTCTCATGATCACAATAAAGAGTTCGTAAACTAATTGGGGGAATTAATACTTTTATAATGTTCAAGTGTTGCTCATTACTTTTAACAAAAGCAGAAGTCTAATCTAACAACATATGAGGGCTTGAAGCCTGCATGGAATTTGTTGTGAGTGGAAGAGGAGCAGATACCAAGTTGTGGTAATGCCAGTTAAGTGGAAATACAATGAGCAAATTAAGAAAAGTCAGAAACTTTCAACTCTTTCATAAAATAGGAACAAACATTTTTCAGAGGTGATTATTCTTTTCTGTGAATAAGCTTATCCTTTCCTAAGAAAGGTCACAGCAAGCAGCTGCAAATAGAGTAGGATTGAGAACTTAAAGTTATGTGTGTGGGTTCTCTCTCCATACCATTTTGTAGGGAGAATTTAGGTCACAGCCAATGATTTTGTCACTTGACAGATCCAGTACTTATCACTTCTACAAATAAGGGAAGATCCAAGTGACACAGAATTCTGCCACACTGGCAGCACATAGTGTTTTTAGTGGTGAGGTACAGAGTAGATAATGGCTTCTTTCAAATCCTGAAGGGAAATTAGCTCACAGATTAGCTTTTTGCCTGTGTCCTTTTACCAAAGACAGCACACTTAATGTGTGGGGATGAAGGGAGGAAAGAAACAAAAGAAAGGAAAAAAGATGTCTTGTCATTGAGGTAAAGACAAAATATCAGTTCCTGCTAAAGATATATAGATAGGTGTATGTATACTTCTATATATGTATACAGTTGCACATATACCTTGATTATTACTGAGTGTGAGGTTACTAGTTTTGCCTTGTGATTGTTCTAGCTGTGTACTCCAAATATATCAAAGGGTGATACCGATTGTTTAATGAACTCAATGAAAACATGGCCAGTTTCAAGAAATAGATGAAGTGTGACAATTGATTTGCTGACACATTTGTCTCGCAGTTACATGACATGTTTTTAGCAGGATCAGGAACTTGTTAGACAAGAGGCAAAGCTCATGATACTCACTGTGAATGAATTTGTTCGCCTGAATCAGCTCCCCAAACTGACATTTGCTCAGTGTATTCTTGAATCACAAGGAAAAACAGTAATCATTTTCTCAAAACTGTGGTCTGGTTAGGTAGACTGTTTATTGCAAATGTTTTTAATAAGCTCATGAAGAAAGATATTTTATTCAAAGAACACCCCCACCTCCACCCCCAAAGTTAGCTGTGGTTGCTTTTACAGCAGATAACAAAACTGCTAACAGTTGGTTGAAATAATTTGATAAATTGTTTGATTAAACTAGTATAGTAAATAATCTCAACAGAAGTCACAAATGTCATACATATTTAAGGATACATAACTGATGTATGTGAAAGGCTCCAATAACCACATCTGCAGCTGAAGGGCACTGCCATGCTTTTCTGGTACAGGAGGCATCTACTGTGGAGCATGAAAAGAAAATCAGCAAAAAGAAAAAACTCATGAAGGTTTTTGTAGGAGGAGAAAGAAGCTGTTTGCCTGGTGCAATCTGGGCAATTGGGAAATAGCTTGAGCACTCAGTGGTGAGGTAACGATCTGGGGAACCAAGGCAGTGCAAAGGAGAGGAAGACAGACATAACCGAAAAATAACATAAAGAAGTTTAGGTATAGGAAGAAACACAATGAAAAAGTTACGCCCTTGATAAGGAAATAAGATAATTAGAATTTGTTTCTCTTTGGTTTTGAAAGACTGGAGAAAGAAAGGGGATAAAATTGAAAATATGCAGAAACTTATATGAAAAAGCTATCTGGAAACTCTCTGGGGAGAGCTCTGTACAGTGACCACAAAACACACAATTGAATGCAATATTTCACAGACAACATAACTTCTTGATTCAGGATCATAAAAAACTTAAAAGAAACTTTGACTTTTTTTTTCTGCATTTGCCCTCTTTTTAGTTTGATTTCATGCTTGGTGAGTGGGGATGACTATCTGTACAAAGCAAAATATTCTGATAACTCTGATGCCACACGTGAAAGCATTGGTCATACTTTAAGAGAAACCCAAGAAAAGTGGCCCAGAATTGTTTTTAACTTTGCAAACAAAACAAAAAACACCCATTCACAGTTCTCACAAGACAGACTGGATATGCAAAAATGGGCATCCTGTATGCAAATATCTTGAAGTTATGGTTGATTTGCAGTTGACCATAGCTGTGAAGAGAACAAAAAGCAAATTGTAGAGTTTTCTATAAAATATATGCAGCAAAAGTAGAAGTCAGAAAAATTAGCCCTATTCTCAGAGGCTACTTTGTGTGTCTACAGCTTGGTAAGAAAAACAATAATTTCCACTGCAGTTTTTGTAGGAAAACTCTATTGCTCTGAAAGAAATACAATGTGTTTTGTTGTAGTCTGTGTGAGTCATGTGCAAGTCGTTAAAGTCAGAGCCTGTCCTCTGTAAACACCAATTATGTAGGGCAAGGTTAAAGAGAAAATGTCTGGTTTATGATTCCCCTCACTCTTATAGCTGTACACAAATTCTTCTAACGAGAAAAAAAGTTTTTGAGAAATGACAATTCTTTGCAATTTCCAAAATTTAGTTCACATCCATTACACAGCATCTGTTTGCAGACTCACTTGGCTAAAGTATTATGTTTGCACCTGGTAGCTCTCACAAAAATGGAAAGAAAAGAAAGACTGGTAATTATGAGAGACTACATGCAAAACTCTAACTTTCAGCACAGGAAATGCCGTTTCCTTGTTTCTGCAGAATGTCTTATATGTCCTGAAATTTCATTTACAAAGAGGATCATCTTTATGTTAATTAATATTTTTGTCTGAAGAGAAAACTAAATTGAACCAGGAAAAAAAGTAGAGTGATATACCCATGAAAGAGCACAGGGGTGTGTCTCTTGCTTGAGGAAACCTATTTTTCATGTGCCATCAACACGGGCTCTTTCACTTGACTTGCTCTGTATTTTTCATGGAGCTCTAACAACTACTTTAATGTCAACGTTTATTTAAGGCCAGTAGACAAGAAGATACCTTTTCCCATAGATTTTAAAATCCCTAAATGACCTTCTGATAGTTTTTAAAAGTTTTGTTTTCCCCCATAGTGTCTTTGTAATCACTAACTCTGTGCCTTTTAGTATCACCTTGCTCTTATTACTGAGGTCTTCCAATTAGCTGGTGACTAGAAATATGTTGTCCTGTGCATTAGTTTAATTACTGTTGTGGGAACTCATTCTCAGCAGGAGCTCTGTGAGTCAAAACCTACATTTTGTAAGAACCCAGTTCCCATTTTAAGCTGTTACCATGTAAGTAACACAGCCTTCAACTTTGTTCTGCTATCCCTTCTTAGATGTTCAATAGGTTGTGATTTTGTTTTGGTCTATTTTTTTTTTTAACTTCAAACCACTCCCAGTTTTGTATTCTATTGGCAAATTATATTATGGTGGGTGAAAAAAAATGATCTGTTTGTGAAGCTGCTTTTGGCTATGGCAGGAAGTCATTAAAGGGAGGTTTCAGTGAGTGCTGGCCTCCCAGAAATAACAACTATTTCCACCAAAACTAATGAAGCCTATGGATTTCTCTTGTGGCTGAATTCCCATCTGCTTCATAACTTGCTGCCTCTCACTGAAGCTTTTCCTTTTACTGGAGGATTCATAATGTTCCTCTTGTTGTTTCTCTGGTGTCTAATACAGGCTGAGTTTGTTGTGCAATCTTTCCTCACTGAAGACACAGATACTGCCTCTCTTCTTTGCACAGGTATCCAGTTTTGCAAAGCTTATATAATAATTTGGTGACAGCTGCCTCTCTGTCAGGCTTAGCTCAGACTAGTCCACAGTCCATAGTTTCAAAAGTTACTAGATTAAGAGTCAGCAGAGACAGTGACACATGTACCATATATTTACTTATGTAACTCAGTGTTCTGTTTCCTTTTTTTTTTTTTTGTGAGCTTGTTTACCTCCAGGAATTGAGGCCACAGGCTTCATGCTGATTCATTTATGTATGTCTATCAGTTTTTGCTGATGACAAGTAAGTTATCCACCTCTGGGTTTGACTATACAATTGTAAGAGGAGTGTGTTTGCAACCTTCTTGAACTATCCATAGCCATTTCTCATAGGACAGACTCTATAATTCTGTGTCACAAATTCCCTTAAACTTTCTGTTCCAGGCATCTTGCAGTACAGGCTGCTTGGTAGAGCACCACCCTCAGATTGCTTGTGCAGGCAAACTGGATCAGGCACAATTCCTACAGCTTTTCCAGTGACTATTTGCACCCCTTCTCTGTTGGACAGAACTGCCAGTGAAGACCATTACCTCAGGGAAGAATTTCTATACATGTTGTGGCATTTGCTAATTATAGCATGCAAATTATATTATTATGGATTGATATTTGTGTTTGCTCAGATTTGGCCCAGTAATCTTGTTGCTACCCCAATTTTTATGTGAGACTTTTCAGATGGCCTCTCTTAGATCAAAGCCAACCCCTATGCAAACATTCTTACTCTACATCAAAAACAAACCATGACACTTTCTGGCACCTCATGCCAAACAAAACAGATATGGCAGTGTGTGGGGAACATCTTATAAAACAGGTCTTTGGGTGTACACTGTTCTGTCTTTAAGTGTTCTGTTTTGCCAACAGAACCTGACAGAACCCTGCAGATACAAAAAGGAGAGAAAAATGTTTGACATAATTTCACCTAGAATTTCTTCCTGTGTAAAGAGCAGGAGCAGTAGAAAGTTTTCCCTTTTATATATTTGCTTATTTTTTGCTATGTGAAGCATTACTTCCATGGAGTGCTTAATTTCTTCTTTAAATGTGCAAAGTTATTCCCTCTATTTTCCCCATCACTTCCTGAGGAAAAATCATTTCAGACATTATTTTAGTATATGCTTTATCATGGGCTTTTGCTGGGGTCACAAACTGTTGCTCAGCCACAACCCTTTCCACACTGCCCTGCAGAGATCTTCCTTTTGCCTTGGATGATGTCCTTAATCTCTTCCTCAGTTGTTCTATTCCCCTGAACTTCAGTGGAGATCGTCCTATTGATTTGAACAAAAAGTAGAAAAGAGAAGGCTCTGGCATGACCTAGCTGTGGCCTTCCAGTACCTAAAGGTAGCCTAGGAGAAAGATGGAGAGAGATTGTTTACAAAGGCAGATAGTGATAGGACAAGGGGGAGTGGCTTTAAAATGAAAGGGGGGAGCTGTTAGGTTAGATGCTAGAAAAACAAACCACTACTGTGAGGGTGGTGAGGCACTGGCACAGGTTGCCCAGAGAAGCTGTGGATGCCCCGTCTCTGGAAATGTTCAAGGGCAGGCTGGACAGAGCTCTGAGCGATCTGGTCAAGTGAAAAGTGTTCCTGATCACGACAAGGGTATTGGAACTTGATGACCTTTAGTGTCCCTTTCAACCCAAATAATTCTATGATTCGATAATGATTTTAAATTCAGTAATGGATCCTTTGAATATAACACTACTGCAGATGAACATGCTACGTGGAGACTGGTAGGGGCTTAAAGCAGCTTCTTGAACAGCTGGTAGCTTTTTCTTCATTGCTCCAGTACTCTTTGGGGCACCATACTGCCTTGTACATCCTTGTCCAATTACAAGAGACACAGAAGTATCCCATTTACTATCAGATCTCTATCTTCTACTGAAAGTATTGGCTTTTGCTATGGTGGTGATTTTTTTTTTTTTTTTCAGAACTGTGGGCGCTGGTTTTGGTGCTGTTTCGCTGTATTTACACCAGGATGCTCTGCTAGTACCAGCAAATCATTGTCGCAGTGATACGTTCACTGAAATTCCTCTGTCTTATGTTATGACTAACAAGCCAAGCTCAGCTTGTGTTATTTACCACAGCATGTGCTGTTTTCTTGCAGACTCACTTTGACCTCCATGTGTCTTTCTGCTTCAAGCTTCTTTTATCAGAACTGTGTTATCTGAGCATTGTCTATTCTCTACAGATGCTCTTCTGGACAAAATAATTTCTTCTTATCAAATTGCGTTGTTGTGTCATGGACTAGTTTTAGCCTGCCTGTTGTACTTGTAAACAGAATGAAGACACAGAAGAATTCCTTACTAGGAGAACTGCAGCATTTAAACTGGATTTTGAATTATTGTTTAACGAGCCTCCTTCTTTCAGCCCTTTCCTTTCTCTGTCTCTTCATTAATAACATGAAAACTATCCCTCTAATTTAGTTACCCAATTCAAAAGACCAAATTTAGACAGTCTGAGTAGTCCTAAATGCTCTATAATGTATTTTTCCTGGTATGTTTCTTTAAAGTTTTATAGTTACCTTTTTCTGCTTAAGCTAACTGGAAGCTATTAAAATAGTGCAATACTATTACCCAAAAAAAGCTACTTTCTGACCAACCATCCTGGTTTTGCTGCCATCCACTCATTTAGCCTTCCCTGGCTGTCCTTTGCACTGTATCTCCTGAAGAGATTTTAATTGTTCAATCCTTTTGCTGAGGTTATTTTCTTCATTTGTACCACTACTCCTGGTATCACATTCTGCCATTAAAAAGCATTCAGAGGCAAATATCTGACAGAGCCCATCTTCATTCAGCATCTGACTCTGACTGATCATCCATGTCTGCCATAAATCTCTGAATAATCTCAGCATCCACTTGCAGCTGGCTCGTATCCCAGCTTCTTAAAAAACACAGTTGTTCGGAAACAGTGTGTTTTCCAAAACACTGATATTATAAATCCAAATATATTCTTCAAAGCAAATCCACAGAAAGGTCCAGAACATAAAACTCAGACACTTTGAAGTCTGTCCCAACCCCAGCATGCCAGTTTCTGATGGAATTAGTCTACATTCAGCCATAACTAATAGCCAAAATCAAAAAGAAACAATATTGTAGGGTGCACTCTGCAAAGCAGATTCCTAAATCACTTTAGCCAGATGGCTGTGCTAATCCATGAAGACTAATGTACAAAATAAAACAAAAATGTTCCAATGAATATTGGAAATAGTGAAATTGCAAATAGTGTTACTAAACCAGGATGTGATTTTATTGAAAGTTATGTAGAGTTCCATTAAATTACTCTCTGTGCTCTAAAAGATGTAGAAACAATGCCTAGTTGCTCTAGCTTTACATGTGCAATTACAATTTTTGAAGGTTTGCATTAGTCATATCAAGACCAACACTCAATTATTGAACAGGGGGTAAGGGATTTTGAGTGTGGAGTTTTGTGCCTACATCTTACAGTCAGTTATTGAAAAAAAAATAAGCTTTTCTTTTAAACAATTTTAGTTAATATGTCAGCGAATATTTTATGCTTTTCAAATTTGAATAACTTGCTAGGAATTTGACATGCAGTACAATCTACAGATTTAAAAGTACCTGATACTATTGTTCTTTGTTATTTAAAGTACTAAAATATTTAGTAATCTTCAGCATGAATCAGAGTCCTAATGCTTTAGGTGCTTCAACAGATGGGAGATCCAGGTTCCACTCCTCATAGTTGCGCAATAGGTATGATTAAGTACTCTATGATATTGCTTTCATCATGTATTGAAATGGGTTGGCATCAGTCTGAAAATAGGAGCTATTTTAAATGGGTAGCACTAACCTATTAAATCATCCATTTAAACTAGAAGCTTGTTTTTGAATCATGGGTACTTACAAGTATGTACAACACAGTATTAAAGTCCAATATCTGGGAATTTCATGAAGCTTTTAGTAAAGCTTATCACTGTTTCTGCTCTTGGAGAGTACAAGGTGCTTTACAGAGGCTTGAAACAGATTCCAAGTTCTTCAATCCTGTTGATATAATGTGGGTTGTTGCTCTTTGTTATGCAGCAGATTCATCAGGATTTTCGGCTCTCATGGCTCTAGATAATCTCAATATGGGCCAAGTCTGGAGGTGAATACACCTCAATGTGAAAGGACAAAGGGCCAATAATGAGAAAGGAGACGTGAAAGATAAATAAACATTTTATCTTCAGTGGTATTTATAGGCCAAAGGGCTTTTCATCCCTTCACCAGGATTGAGGAAAGCAGAATTAAATAAAAAGAATACAAGAACCTAGGAAGTTACATAGTAGAGGAAAATATCCTGAATCTGGCATGCTGCAACTCCATGCCTCCAGGTCCAACCAATAGTAGAGACAGACTGTGCTGTTTAGTTGCAGGACATCACCAGACAAACATCTTTGCCAGCCCCTGTTTTCCATATGGCATCCTTTGGGAACTTTAATGCTGCTAGCTGGAGGATTTTGTACATCAATCATGACAACTGTAGTTATCTATGATCCCTACACAGTACTACAGAGGATCATCCTTACACCCTCTTCCCTTAAATTGCCATGAAAAGTTCACTAGAGTCTCTAATGCATTATAGTTCATTTCAAAATTCACTGGAGAATGAATAAAGTGATATCAAGGCCTGCAAAAATAAACCTAAGAAAAGCTTGATGGGGGCAAGAAAAAAAATCTCCTTGAGGAAAGAAATGGATGGACCACATCTGTGGATTATGCAGCAAACTGAAGGGCACACAGAGTGAGCAGTAGTACATAACTGGGATCACCTCAAGGGATGATAGTTTTTATGGTATCTTCCCAAGATTTTAGATTTAAGATATTTACTTAACTTGTCTGCAATGTGACAGCAGGACTGAAAGCTGTGTTTGAGTTTTCAAAAAGGTTTTACATCTCTTGAAAAGACTGTTCCCTAACAACAATTTCAACTGCCTCCAGGCATTTATCTTGTTTAAATAATGTACAGAAAAATGAGAAAATTGAATAAGACTTCTTAATAAGATATTCATCTGAATAAATCTGTAATTGTCTTGAACAGAAAGTGTTTATGAACTCCTGAATACAACATTTCATCTTCACAAACTGTAAGGCAAAGAGAGAGTCTGATAAGCAATTAGGAATCTCAAGACATCAATTGCTATGAAAGTCCAAGCTATATTTGTTATTAATCATTGTGTAGCTCCCCACTACTGTAAATCAACACCAGTCCACTGAAGTCAATGGAGTAATTGAAGCAACATTGATTTTTCACAAGCTGCAAAGCTGACCCAGAGCATTTAAGTTTTATTCAGGTTTCTTTAAAGAAATATAGTTCTATTGTTTTATTTCTCCCCCTTTCTGTAAATTGAAGAAAGTAAATACTAAAGCTAGATTACCTAAGTATTTAGAGTTGAGCATGAGAGGATTAAGAACTTATATTAAGGCCTTTTTCCAGTCTTTCATGTACAAAATGTTTCTATTCTTGTTTTGAACTAAATTGTAATTTCAGTTACAACAATGTACTTATGGAGCATTGCTGATGAGATACAGTGCTATTACTGAGATAAACATCTGACTCATAGTACTTTACATGCACTCCAGCAATGAATTTACAATGTAGCAATTTTTCACAAAGGAAAAGTTTACTAGAATACATTACAAAGATATTTTTGCAGTCACAGAATCATGGAATTGTTTGGGTTCAAATGGACCTTAAAGATCATCTCATTCCAGTCCCCCGGTGTGAGCAGGGACACCTTTCACTAGATCAAGCTGCTCAGAACTACATCCAACCTGGCCTTGAACACTTCCAGGGGTGGGGCACCCACAGCTTCTCTGGGCAACCTGTTCCAGTGCTTTGCCACTCTCACAGTAAAGAATTTCTTACTAATAACTAAACCCACCCTCTTGCAGTTTAAAATAATTCCGCCTCATCCTATCACTACTCTCCCTGACAAAGAGTCCCTCCCCATCCTTGGTACTGACCTCCTTTAAGTACTGGAAGGTTGCTATATCTGTGCTTGTTTTTCATCAGGGTGAAAAATAGATGCAATGGATTAATGAGAGGAAGGGAAGTTCCAACATGTATCAAATAAAATACTATGCTTGTTGAAAGTAAACTTTTGAGTATTGACTTTTCACATTAAATATACAGGATATGTCAGATAATACTAGGATACATACCATTTACCCCAGAGTTTTGGATTACCTAAATTTAAGTTGTTTATTTTGAGTTATCACATTTCCAAAAGCTAAAAAAGATGAGCAAGGGAGAGAGAATATCTCCGTAGCAGCCCTAAAGGGGTGAATGGAGAGCAACACTGTTCATGTCTGTGCTCCCATGCCTGTGCCTGCTGTTCAAGGTGGGAAGGACAGAGACTGCCCTGAAGTGACCTCAGGGACTTTTGACTGTGCACCCCACTCCTCCCATCACATCCCCATTCCCTTGTCCTTTCTTTCTCCCAAGTCGCAAGCCCTCACTCTTTTGCCCCAAATCTGCGCACCCCAGCCTGTTACTGCAAACCTCCTCCTTTCCTGCCTCCCTCCTTTCCTGCCTTCCTCACAAACACGTGCTGCAGCCCCTCCCTCCCCACACCTCCTTTTTGCTGAGAGCTCCTCCAGCCTTGGAGATCTCCATTTGCGGATGTCTCACACCTCTGCCTCAGGCCCAGCTTCCCTGGGAGCCTTCAGTATTTGTCACATCCATGCCGTCTCTTCCAGCTGTTGTCAGGCAGCTGCTGTTCCTGCTGTCCTTCTCCTTTCTGTCCATACTCCCATGGCTACCAGCACAAACAGGGCTCCCTCCTGATTTCAGTGCCTTACCTACAAAATCCTGCTTCTTGCAGATAGAAAGAAATCCAGGGACAAGCTGCATTTACCAAAAATCCACTTGGATGGGATACTCAAGGAAGAAAAAGGTATGTTCAGAAGAAAAGCCCACGGATGTATCATGGCCCTACTAATTTTTCAAAATTAGCACTGTATTAATACAGTATTTATTTGAACATGGTGCTAAATAAATGCAGATTCTGTTATGCAACATATGACAGAGAATACAATGTACCATAGATTCATCACATCTGACATGGAATAACCTCCAGCAATAGGTCAAAATGGAAACACTTTTGATTCTTTCTGACAGTTGGACCCAATTACCCCATGGAAAACATCCAGTTTTGAAAGAATGGGTCCGATTTGAAAGCCTGTGAAGCAATCCCTTAGAATCTGTTTGGAGTACTTTGCCAGATCTCTATTTACTCAAGCCTTTTCAAACTGCCTCCAAACAGATGTAAATAACTCTTGTCTAGAGTCATATAATTTTATTGCTGAAGTAAATGAACTGAGGAGGAGACAAAGAATGCCGAGCAGAATAGAAAAGGTCAGTGTTACTCTCTCCACGGGGACAATAAAACATGGCAAAGTGGGGGCACCAAAGCAGAAGGGGAAGGGGGGGAATTGCAAGGAAGGAAGGAGGGAAGGGTAGATAAAACAGTACTGTCTTGCAGTAGCATGTGATTCATAAAGCAGCAGTGCATGAAGAGGAGGAAGGGTGATTCACCTGAGAAATTCACACTGCTTAGTACTGCAGCATCTCTCATTTCAGGGACGTGAAAACTTTGACATTTCCATGCCACAGCCTCGGTGCTGCCCTTGGTACTGCACAGGCTTCCTCTGCAAGCAGCAAGTCTGGAAAAAAGAGACCACATGTCTGATCACCTGCGTGGAAATACAGCCAAAAAGTGTTATACACCAACTCTCAGTGTCTTTTTGAAAAATGAATTGTATTTTTACCCCAATTTAATTGAAAAAGAACTGAAGCACAGATAGATGAACTTTCTTTCCTGAACTCAAAATACAAATAAATCAGTGGCTAAGCTTTCATTAAAACACACATACATTCTCAGCTGTGTATCCTTCCCATCCACCTTTTAAATGACCTGTAAAAATCTGTATTTCCTTAGAGTTCCCCTGAATTGGCCAAAAGGCAGCAGTGGCAGCAGCTGGTGTGCAGCAACAGCCGGTTAGGGCCTCTCCATTCCACTCTCCCATCACACCTTTCCCATGACTAGCTGCCTAAATAGGAACTTTTAAAATCACATTTCAAAATAAATACCTGCAATTTTTAAAATTATATTTTTGTGTTGGACTCTCACACTACATAACTCAAACATAATGTCTGCTGACACTTGAGCATTTCATACACACAGGAGTATTGAACCTAGTAAGCAAAGAGAGCTACAGGAGTAACAGCATCAACTTCTAAGCAGATTGGTTGCATTTAACAAACCATAAAGCATTTCATTTTGGGGTCAGCAAGCTGCTAAGCCTAACATATGCAGATTCTATTAATTTCCATGCCTGGCTCTTGGAAAGACTGAAAGGGGAAGAGGAAGAGATACAGGATACACAGGCAGAGCTGGCTGCACTGCTGATGAAGAGGACACAAGAAAGCTTACTCTGCAGTACCGAGTGCTCGGATGCCATCTGTCTCCTCCTCAGAACATCCAAGTTCTGCAGTGCTGGACAAAGAGATGGGAGGGCTCTGGGCAACCCAGCCAGCCCTGGTAATTCACTGCTGCTCCTGATCTAGAAATAAAAGGATTCACTCATCTCTCATTTGCATGCATGTCTCAGGCACAGAAAGGAGGATTTTCAGATGTTTTCCACAGAACTGATCAAATCTAGTGATAGGAGGGGAGCGTTGCTTTGCTGGATATTGAGAAGCAATAACTGATATTACATTGCAACTGATATGTGACATGCTCAGCATAGCTAAGTGTGCCATCTCCTGCCCTCAAAGATCAATCACCTCCTGGTGAAGGCTGTCCCAGGTTTATCCTGAATTAAGGACACTATAAAAGTAAATCAGACAAGGCTGGAAACTCAGGAATGCTTTTTCCAATTAAGAACACAAGAAACAATTAGGCAAAATGCAGTTGGAATTTGGCCAGTAAAATCAAACCCTGTTTTTATAAGAAACAGCACAGGATCCTTAAGAGCACAAATCTAATCTAAAAAAGGAGAGAAGATGGCATTACTGCTCTTTTTTTTCCCTGTCATAGTATGTTCCTGATTTTTGCTTATAGATTACTTAATTGTATTCTCTATTCATAAACATTCAATTATACAGTTTCTTGGAAGTCAAATCCTACAATTGTCATTGCAAATGAACAGAAATATGATTTGAAGGGCTATACATTGACAATAATTCCTTGATCAGGAAATTAGGCTTATTTTAGTGAACTGAGTACAGGTCTTAAAATAAATATATTCCAATACAAATGTGAAAACTCCAAATATTAATTTGGGGACATGTTTAATTTTAATGTCTGAATCAGCCACATTTTGCTACTCTAATGATTACAAAAGCCAGATAGAAGCAAGGTGTCATTTTTTATACAGATGTAAATTTGTATTGTATTGAACATTTTTATTTGTTTGCAAAGAAAATTTCTGTTGCATAGAGTGTAGGTGAATTTCTAAACAAAATGAAGAACAAAGCATAGTCATAATAAGCAACATTCCCTGAAGCTTATAGGGCCACAGCTCGTTAAAAAACCCCAAACCTATGATAACAAAGCACCGTGAAGGTGGATAAAGGTTTGTTGGTAATATGAAAGGTATGAAAGCTGAACAAAGAAACCTGACAGGGTAAGATGATTTTAACTTTTAACTGTACATATAAATATATGTGTGTGTGTGAATGTTACTGAGAATGAAAAGAAAATATTTCTTTGGATGGGTTTACAAAGAGAAGAGCTAGAAGAAGCAATTTTCATTTTTCTTTTGTAATCTAGATAGTGTAAAATTATTCTGTCTTCACAACCTCAAGGCAAAGAAGACAGTCTGCTTCTCTAGCTATAAAAAACAATCTGTCAGATTTTTTTAAAGGAAGTCACAACTGATTTTTCATAAAATAAAATGCAAGAGGATTAGAGCTTTGTGGTGACAATGAAATCTGCTCAAAACTCTTACAGTGAAACCCAGAGCTCCAGTGAGGTTGTGCTTGAGACATTGATCCTGCAATAAATGATGTTTAGATTCTGTAGATTCGGGGCTTGAACTGTCAAATGTGTCGACCTTCTTAATCATCCAGATTTAATTTTTTTTTCATAAACTCCTATATTTGAATAGAGCTAAAGGTTATCAAAGTGAAAACAACGCGCAGCACACAGACTCCAAACCTACAGTACCAACTCTGTCCTCGTAGAAAAGTGCTTGCAAGGCAGATGGAAAAATATTTTTCTGAAAATACAGTTCTAAACAAACTGTGTCATGTAACGTGTCCAATTTACTATTGTGCCTTATTACACCCTTCTGTGTCCAACTGGCATTCTTTTTGTATATTACCTATTTGCTGTAACAGGTGATGCCTCTGGGGTGATGCCAAATAATTTTACTTTTAAAGATTTGAATATTATCGGAGTCTCCCTAAAGTGTTCAAAAGCCCCAATATTAAGTTATTGGACTACTCTATAAGAAAATCAATGTTCTTCTCTGAGTCTAAGGTCCACTCAGGTGCTTGTGAAAATAATCTGATGAACTTTTAAACAATAAGGTCAGGTATCTGGGGTAGAGTCAAATTAACTGAGTAAAGGATCCAGCTTTTCTGCTAAAAATCATTTTGTAAAAGCTGGATCATAGTCTTATTTAGAGCTAACAAGCTCAAATTTTGCAATTAGGGTGCAAGAAAATCTTCCAGTACCATTCACATTTGGTCATTTGTCAAAACAAACCAGAATCTGTTTCCAAATTAGTGAATACTTAAGATCAGGAATTATATGTCTCTGTTTGTTTCTTTAGTAATTAGCATGCTGTGGAAGGTGTACAAACAATCAGTCCCAAACCTCCTGAATACAGGCAGTGCGCCCCACTCTGTGCCAAGTTATTCCAAGCCCCGGGTAGCATTTAATTTACCAGTGTACAGAAATTGCAGTTATGTTAGGTGCTGGCTAGCACAGCAAGATAACACAGCTCTAGTGCAGACAAAAGAGATTCATAGCTCTCCACAGGAGTTACAGAGAGATTTTTAAAACCACAAGAGGAACAGCAGCCTAAAACCAGCTGACGGTCAGTTACAAAGATGATGGAGCTAAACTCTTCTTGGTAGTTACGGACAATGTTGGAAGAGGCAACTTCCAAGTCAGTTTGGTTTAGGGATAGGGGAAATACAGAGACATGGTGGAATCTCTGCCCTTGGAGGTTTTAAGATTTTGGCCAGGCAAGGCCATGGCTGGCAGTAATTCTGCTTTGAGGAAATTTCCAGAGGTGCCTTCAACTGGCATTTCTGGAACACAATAAAGCAACATATAAATTTCCTGTGGGCTCACTTACGTCATCTTGTGCTTTTGGAAACGCCAGGTTTACAGGATTTTAACCTTCACATTTTGTGTATGAGACTGGAGATGGGAGAAGTAGAAAAACTGACAGGAAAGAATGAATACCCTTTGTGCTTACCTTGACTGGTGTTTTCCAAGCCCAAAAGAAAATTTAAATAGGTATTTTGTTATTGACTGAAAAGATGTGTCATTTGTGTAATCCCCAAAGAGACAACATTCAGTACCTTAAGCTGAATTGTATTTGGATTTTGCGCATGCATACAAAAACCTCAAAAATCAAGATAACTGAAATCTGAGGGGCAGAACCTGAGTCCATAGAACAGACTGGTGTTTCACTCTTAAAATAATAAGTGTGGTTTCCAGAGAGATGCATTACATAGATACTTCTCATTACACTCACTTACTTTCAACAATAGTATCTATCACTGTGCAAGTGGGGTAGGTACTGGAGAAATAGATTTGTTTTGTTGTTTGTAAATGGCATTCGCTTTTTGCTTATTTAAATGGAAATTTAATCAGCTTTGCTAGAGATATATTTAGAGATATTTATATATTTTATATATTTATATATTTTACATATTTAGATCTATATTTAGGGATATATACACTTTTATCAAAGAGAAGTTTCCACCCCCTCATCAAGAATAGTGTGATAATTCTCAAAGCCCAAGCACGCAACCTGTCTTCATCTTGAAGTCATGCCTTTGAAAACAAGTATCCATTTTCAGTTACTTGCAGAAGCTTTGGTTTGGGGTAGGGAGGAAGACT
Source organism: Camarhynchus parvulus (assembly GCF_901933205.1). Classification (NCBI taxonomy): domain Eukaryota; kingdom Metazoa; phylum Chordata; class Aves; order Passeriformes; family Thraupidae; genus Camarhynchus; species Camarhynchus parvulus. Next base: position 63,200,870 of record NC_044572.1, on the reverse strand, counting down.
GGAGGCTGACTTATTTTTCTTGCAGTCAAGCGGAAGAAGTCTCACTCCATGTCACTGTAATAGAAACACAGAGAAGGAACGAGCCATGTAGAAATCTGTGGAGTTGCCTGGAGGACAGAGCTGAGTTTACAGCAGGCTGCTCACCTCTGAGCATAACAGACTGTAGCAACACCAAAAAGCAAATATCCATGCCTGACTAAGCAGAATACCACACCTATTTACAAAGAAGAGCATGTCAAGAGCAATTTTCTTTAGAAAATTCCTTATTACTCATGGTGGTTTAAAGGCCTCCTGCACAACTTAAGGAGACAAAAAAGGAAGAGAATATGTTACAACAGAACTAGGAATTCACCTATCACACTACCTAATGTTCCACTGGAACTAAAAAGGTACTCAGTCATTTCATAAAACAAAAGTAGTGTTACTTCTGGTTTCTTGTCTAGGGAAGGAGATGCAATTTACAGAACGACAAAATGTGCTAGGTTAGAAGGGACACACAAGGATCATTGATTCCAACTCTTAGCCCTGCACAGCATCATCCCCATGAGTCACACCATGTGATTCACTCTGGGAAGAACCTTTGTCTTAATACCCTACCTAAACTCTACCCAGCACAAATTCAGGCCATCCCCTCATGTCCTGTCACTGGTCACCACAGAGAACAGATCAGTGCTGCCCCTTCTCTTCCCATCACATGGAAGTTGTAACTGCAGTGAGGTCTCCCCTCAGTCTCCTCCAGGCTGAACAGACCAAGTGACCTCAGCTACTCCTTACACAGCTTCCCCTCAAGGCCCTTCACCATCCTCATGGTCCTCCTTTGGACACTCCCTAGCAGCTTGATGTTCTTCTTGTACTGTGGTGACCAAAACTGCACACAATATCCATGCAAAATAATAAAAGATTGGGAGAGCAACTTGGCAAGGTGTCCTATCACATACTTCAGATTCCTCATTTATAATTTATAATTTCATGAGGCCATTCAGTTTGTAATTTCCTTTCTTCCCTTTTCATCATCAAAATGTGATAACAAAGACAGAAATAATGAATCAGAGAGAACCTTTTGCCTCTAGAAATTCCCTCCCCCTTAAAGTAGAAATCATATTATTAATTTATACAGTAAAGCAGAATGAATTAATTAGGAAGGTAAATCACAGGAATATATTTTAGCTTCAATTTTTATGCATACACATTTCTATATGTATTGTATATTTCATAAACTATGTGCCCATCTCAAGCACACTATGGTACCCACCAGACCTGTGTTCTGGGACATCAGTGAGTTTTCCTGGCCCTGCAGCCTTGTGATGCTCCACAGAAGTGCCGCCTACACTTGTTCTCTAAAGGAGAGAAGACTACTTTTCTTTCTGCAGATAAACCAGAAGCAGCTCAAGCTTCCTTAAACGTGTCTGCCATGTTCATCCAAATAACCTGAGGCATACCAGCAGACAGACTAGGCTGCATTTTCATGGCATTTTTCAGCCAGTCTAGATGCAGACGGCAGCTGAAATGTGTGATCTCACACTCCCCTGGCACCACAGGAGATGTTGCTGCTCCCAGCTTTGCACTGGCATTGCATTAATGTGCGAGGGAGAGCAGAAAGTGATCTGGCTGGAAACTATGGGGGTTTTTCTGGAGTTTCTGGCAGAGCAGCCCCCTGATCTCATTTGCATGAGAATACATGAATGAGAGTGGGAATGCAAGGAGTCCTGGGCAAAGCACATCATGGAGCAGAGGGGTGGGTAGCAACCATCTCTTTCAGCAGCAACTATTATTTAAATTATCTCAAAATAATAATGTAATCACTGTCATGCCTACTCTTTTGTGATACCTCCTCTGTGGAGTTTGAAGCACCAGCACAGGAGTGTCCTTCCTGGCTGGACACCTTCCAGGGACAGATGGCAGAAACCAGCAAAGTCCTTTACCTTCCTCCAGGCTCGTAATCTGTGGCATGCAAAGCTCATGTGGCATGCCTCAACCTTGAACTGTAAGTGCTGCTCTTGCCTTTAAATATTCAGTGTGGGCCAGCCAGAGACAGCACTTTAAACACAGCTGCTAGCAGGTAGGTAAGACATTCAGTGGAAGAAAACATCCTTGTTTAATTTTTGGAGATACTTCCCAGCTTTCCAGCAGGACTTTGGTTCTTAAAGACTACATATGTGGTATAAACCCTGGATTGTGCTATAAAGGACCCAGGAATGGGACTCCCTACAAAATGTTACTTTGGACAGAAGCAGTGTGGGACAGCAATACATGGTAACAGCCAAAGGGGCAATGGAGAGATGAAAGGAAAATTTTATAACTCTATAATATTAATACTGCGTGGCTGTGAGATTTCAGTACAGATGAAATGTGGTAAATCTCTATCAATCAGCCAACAGCTTCATAAGGGATAAAAATCTAAGGCTGCATTAGAAAAAATGTTTTCTGTTCTAATGTCAACTTCCAGTTTGCGTAAAACAGAATTGTAGAATATGCAATTCCATAGGAATACTTGACAACACAGAAAAAGGTACAACAGGACAACCTGTTGTCTGTGGGAAAAACACTACCCATAGATTTGTGCGGCCTATGTATGTACGGTTAGAAGAGACTTTATTAATATACATATCTAAATAGAAAGATAAACATTTATGTAAGATCAGCACTCTGATTTGATACAGCACTTTAAGTTGTATCTGTTCTGTTATGTCTTTATCTTTCTGGAAGACTTAAATAACACTTCTTTTTTGCTTTTTGTAAAGGCCATGTGGCAGGGTGGGGGAAAAAAATGGATTTAAAGTACATCTTGCGAATAGTAAACTTTATCATATTACCACCATTATTCCTACTAGAAGGTTATTGAAGAACTTCATTGCTCTAACTATAAGGCATAGACTTCTAATTTTCAACCTAAATCAATATACTTTCTAAACCAGACCCAAAAATAAACCTCCGAAGTTGGTTATTTAGCTGAGTTCTCTTTTGTTGCAAATTAACTGATTTCATTTTCCCATTTTCCTTAGCAGAGTGACAACTACAGAGCAAGAGTTTTATTGATCCATTATCTACAGCCCTTTTTATATTAGAAAAAATACATCTCACTTGAATTTCCTTGGACAGGACCAAAACCAACCAGTTGTTTGAACCTCTCTTCATAGTTCCTATTTTCTGAAACTCTGGTTTCTGCTGTTCTCTCTCACAGCCTCCTCTGAACATGGTGACCTAAGCCGGCACACACCTAAACTAGCACACACCTCCAGCCTCCAGAGGCCTCTACAGAAGGAGTGGAGCACGGTAATTATCTCCATGTGTTTCTTCATGACATTTACCTGCCATTTCCTGGGTTTGGCACCACATTGCTAGCTTGAATTTCACCTGTAACTGTCTAACCTTGTTTTCTGTCATGCTGTTTCTCTGCTGGGTATTTCCCAAGGTTTTTCTATGTTTCATTTCCTTTCGCTTCCGTTGCTCTTTGTGCTCACCTCTCCCATAATATTTATGCTGGAGGTGACACCATAATGCATCTCATCAGTCAGCCTGGCTCCTTTATTGCAGAAGAAACACATGGTAGCTCTTCTAGGAAACACTGCTTACAGTGATTACTTACACCTGCTTGGGGGAAAAGAGAGACATATGGTGGAAAAACATTGATCAACAATTGTGCAATTAAACAGTGGTGTGGGTCCAGCAGGCCCTCAAAGCTCTGTTGTGCTTGTAGATCACAGTCTGGAAGTGAGTGTACAGGTCTCATGGAGAACATCACAGAAAGAAGGCAAACAACAGTGGATTTATGACAAGAGAACAAATGCATGTATTTGTGCAGCACCCCACGAAACCAGTGGATTGTGGCAGAACAGCAGGGCTGTAGGAGTCATTTGTTAGTGAAAAATGTGCAGAGCTGGTTTAAACCTTTCAAAGTACAAAAGGGAACAAAAATTCAAGCTCAGACATGACAGTTGCCATATGTCAGGGCTTTTTCATATATTCTTCCTGAAAAAATACTGGGCAGGGGTGGGGGGTTGGGGTGGGGAGAACATCTCATTTAGGCACAGATTGTCCTTATTTGCATTTACGGATGTGTGTAAAGTATTTTTTCATGTCCTTTGAACTCACAGAGTCAAGTCACCCACAGAGCAATTCTGAGACTTCAGAAACCATTTGTTTTCTGTGTAGGTTCTACTGCTCACCCTGGGAGACTGCTAAGCTCAAATCATTATCATAGCTCCCCTTCCATCTTCACTACCCTGCCAAACATGGCAAGTGGAATACACTGTAGACAGTCCAGTTCACACATTGCCAAGTGCACTTCATGAAAATTTTGAAAGCTCATTCCTGCCTGGTATCAGAGCTCCTTCTCAGGAGGTGACACTTCATAAATGTCACCTCATAATGATTGTGCTAATTGCAACAACCCTGCCTTTGTCATCAATTCTTTTAAAGGTGACAGCATGGAGGAATGGCAGGGTGTTTTCCCAAGGAAACCTGAGGTACCCCTTTCTGTAGCCAGAACAGTTCTGCTTCTGCTTAGCTTGATGCACATCATCACCCTACCCAACACTTTTTGCCCATTATAATGTGTGTCTGCATGTTATCTCAGTTTACTTGTACAAATGATCTGAAAACTTAATTTAGTAGAACTACCTAGGATAGTAAAATAAGGACCATTAGAGTAGCAGCTCTTGTGCACTACTGCTCTGGGTTTGAGAAGCAAAGAGGAAATTATTTGGTAGGGTAATGTAAAAATGAAATGGAAAATGATAAGCAAAAATGTTGTATCTCAACTATAGACACTGTATTGGTCCATCTATCAACAATTATTCAGCACAAATGACAGAACAAGTGAAATTGTCCCTGCTTATGCATAACTATTATGTTGTGTAGCTTGTATCCTTGAAACACTGGAACATATACTGGATATTCAGATTCTTCAGTGACATGAGTATATGCACACATATATAATATATTAAGACAGACAATGTTGTACTTGCAATTTTTTTTCTTTGCATTTGTAAAGTGTGGGTAAAACCAGCTTAAAATGTCATACCAACCAAATATGTTTTTCACTTAAAAATTCCTATGAAATTGCTTTATTCAAAACTATTTAATTATTCTTTTGTGAACTTGACTATCTTCTGATTCTTGAAGTTAGTATTCAGCTTGAAATAGAAAGCATTAGGAATTGAATACAAAGCATGGATCTCACTGAGACCCTGCATGAACTCTGGACCAGTAAGATCACATTCCATGAATATTCATGTCCTTGGTAGCTGTGTGTGCCTTGGTATTGAACAGCATTCACAAGTACTTGATTTGCCTCTCTCTTTAATGCCTGTGACAGGTTGAAGACACTTGGTCATTGAAATGTCCCTTTAACTCCTTGCTTCTTGTCAGAGGACCACTGACTAACACTTCAGAAGAAAGATTTATTCTCAAAACTTTGCTTTTCATGGTACAGATGCTCAACCCATTCCTCAAGACTTGGTAAAAAACATATCCCAGGCCAGAGACTCTCAGATACACTTAGGTTTTAGGTACAATGACAAAATCCATATTCTCATTGGGATTTCTGCTACTAAGAACAAATGCTGGGGAAGCTGAAAGAATTTTTCTTGTTGATTGTCAGTATGAAACTAATTTAAAGCTAGTAGTTCCAAATGTAGCAGATTATGAAACTGAGCATCTCCAGACTGCCAGTGTCTGTGAACAAAGCAGGAAACAATACACTTGCTGACATCCATTAGACTACCATGGTCACAGTGTAGCAGTGTAGTTGTTTATTGGTTTTAATAGTGCAATTTCATGGCAGCAAACTGCCCTGGTGGCAGTCCAAGCTGGCCTCCAGGATGTCTTGGGAAATGCAGGGCCTGAATACTTCCCATGTACAGGTGGAGGAGTGAGTGTGGGTGTGGAAGATAATACTCAATATGCCTTGCTCCTGTCAAAGTCACCGCATTGTTTCTCTTAAAGCAGATAATCTTTAAAGGGGAAAATTCATGTTGATTATAGCTGAATGTACACAGCCATTAAAGTAGTGGAAACAAAGTTACTGGGTAAAAGCAAAACCCAATAAAATCCTTTTGCAAACTACAGAGTTAGTAAGGTACATTCCTGTACATCATTATCGATCTCCAAGACTTAAGAAACTGAAGGAAAAACACAAAATATTTTACCTGAATGTTATCTTTAAGAACTAACTTTCTGCATCTTGTCTTGGTAATCTTACCTTGTGTCTCCAAGAAATGCTGCTAGGTATCTTTGCGTACTCTCCATCCATTTGTTCAGCACTGAGCAGTTTATTTCCCCAGGTTTTGCCATATTCCTTAATAATCATATTTCTTCTTCTTGATTCATCCTACAAGCAGCATGTTATATGAAGGGGTTTTTCCCTGTGTGGCTCCAAATCAACACATGCTGGGCTCAGACTGAATCTGCCAAATTACTCTTTGGATTGCCTTGTCAAGCATTATTTAGCTGAGGCTGGATAAAATGATTTTGGGTAGGACTCACTTTCAACATGTGTCATAGTCCACAATGAAAACTCCTTTTTTTAGGGGGCCAATATTCAGGGAATATTGAATCAATTGCAGAAGCTATTAGATCTGATGACTTTCTCTGACTTTGGTCCTAGATCCTGTTTCATATGTGCTTTCCATAAAATCAGTGCTCTTCAGTGCCCTTTCCATGCAACAAGAGGGACAAAACCAGCATCGCTCTTACAGCTTAAGACAGGCCATGATACTTTTGGATGCAGTAAATACAGACTCATAGAGCCTCTGATCCAGCCCTCAGACAAGGACCTAAACTCAGTCTCATGATGTAGTACTCTATCCATAACTCAAATCACTGCACCTGCAATTGTGACTGATCTCTGCCTTACTACTATGAACAAGGACTGCTCTCTGCAAAACAGAAAATTGTAAACAAAATAATCAGCTGGAATTACATTAATTACTTGTAGGCAAAATAACTTGCTAACCATATGATAAGCCAATCTTTCAGAGAGGGGTCTTATCTTGTTCTGACTACAGCCAGGCTATCTTTTCCTAGAGTCCAATACAACTGACATGGATGTGTCCTTGTAAAATCCACTGCCTGGCACGTGTCTTTTACCAGACTTCAAAGTTCAGGGGCATCTTCTCTCTTATCTTGAAGAGTGTCAATATGAAAAACTGGCTAGGCCAACATCTGGTTCAAGCCACTGACCTCCCAAAGAGCTGCACTTTGAACTCTGCTGTTCATCACTCTGCCAGCTCAGAGGAGCAGCAATGCAAGACAGGCTGATGCACCAAGGGTTCCTTATTTGCACCCACGTGAAGACAACAACTGCTTGTGCAGATACAAACCAGCATGGGAGCAAGAAAGGGAATTATTTACCTTAAAGTTGCTGTGGATCTCGATGTCATCAATGTAGAGTTCATGGTTAACCCTCTGTGCCCATTTTCTTGCCCCCTCCAACAGCATCAGACCTGAATTATGAAGGAGTAAGGGCCAGATGGATCCCATTGTTTTCACCTCTGCTTATAAACATGAGGAGGTGTAGCACACACTGTCAGCAGTACCAGGTTAAAGGTTCCTCTGTTACACAGAGGACATGCTTGTACATCTGTAGGGTCATCCTGGACCCTGATGCCTGCTAGATCATTGCTGTCTTTTTCTAGGGGAAGACTAAAATTCCACAGCAGAGTACAGGAGTCACTCTGCAATAACAAAATGAATCAGCAAAGGAAGAAGACATTGTTAAAGGGTAAAGGATGGGGACATGGGATTTTTGCAGTTTGATGGATGACTTGTTTTATTTGGCTCTGCATACTGCTGGTATTTTCTCCTTCTAAAATTTATCCCGAAAATTTTTTGTCAGTAACTTTTTGACACTATCAACACCAGTAATAAAGTTTATAAAATCCTAATCTTTGAATCAACTTTTCTCAGTTCCCATTATTTCTGCCACCAAGAAGGCAAAGAGCAGGCTTACAAATACAACTCTTTCAATTTTCTTGCCTTTTGGAGCTTGTGAACTTTACCTCTGTTTTTTTTCTTCTGAGTTGACATAAGGGTGAGTCATATGATCCCTGTTTTTGTTTTCTTTTTCCAGCCGTTCCAGGTTTGCTGGAAATGACTCACATGACCATAGACATGTACTCGTGGCTTGCTAAGAGGAAATTTGCAAATTAGCTGTTTCAACTTGCTCTTTTTAAAGGGAATTAATTAATTCTCCTGCCTCACAAATACATTGGGAAAGGGACAGACCAGTGTCTCTGTGTGGGTAGATCACCAAACTATGTCAAATCTTACAGAAGTGTGACAGTATTCACAACGGTTCTTGGATGAGGCAAGAGAGGAGAATGTTGACTCCATGTTCAGAAGGCTTGATTTATTATTTTATGATATATACATATTGCATTATAACTATACTAAAAAGAAATAGAAGGAAAGGTTTCCTCAGAAGGCTAGCTAAGAATAGCAAGGAAAGAATGATAACAAAAGCAGCTGGCTCGGACAGAGAGAGAGAACCAGCTCTGCCGTGACTGGTCACTGAATCAAAACATCCACATGATACCAATCACGGATCCACTTGTTGCATTCCACAGCAGCAGATAACCAATGTTTCCGAGGCCTCAGCTTCTCAGAAGGAAAAATTCTAAAGAAAAGGATTTTCACAAAAGATGTCTGCGACAACAGAAGTTGTTAGATATCCATATCATCCTTGTCATCATTTGTACCACAAAGGATGCAGAGAAGAGAATCGGTGATTTTTGATGCTGTCATAGGAGAAGCTGGGACTCAATTGATGTGTAAATCCTCAACACTAGTCCTACAGTAATTGAAACAGTGAGGAAGTATCACTCTTTTAGCTGTCTCTGAATGTGCTGGACTCAAGTTTTCAACTGGCATTCATTTTTTCTTTCTATTGGGTGCCATGGTCAGTTAGACAGCCAACAATACCTTTTTTTTCTTTGTTAATGAGCTTGTCAGCATGAAAAAAGGCCTCATTTTAAAACTAAGATTTGTCTATTTGTCTCTAAAATGTGTTTTTCAGTTCTGGAGGACAGACCCATAATTTTAATTTTTTTTTTTTTTTATTTTTTCATCTTGGGACCTGCTGGCATATACTGCATTAAAAAAAAAACCAACAACAAAAAAGTCAGTATTCTGGCCAGCCTCAGTGCCACAGTGAAAAAGAGACAAGCTAGAGCAAACCCAAACTTTCAAGGATGAAAATGCTTCTGGTATGATCTGGGTGATGATATATGAAAAAAATGCCAATTTTTGTAACATGATGAAATCTTTTAGAGTTTGTTGTTTTGGAGTTTCTGTTGGGACTTTTTTTTTAACTTTTGTGGTTTTGGAGGTTTTTTTTGCTTTTTATTTGGTTGAGTTTTTTGGGGGGTTTGGTTTTTTTTGGGTTTTTTTTTTTGGTCAGTACAGATCTGGTTTTTGGTGGACCAAAAATTACTTACTAGATCATGGTTCTCCTTTCTCCCCAGCTCTGGGGATTTATGACAGCTGCCTTTTAAAATTTGCTCTGTTTGGAAGTTATATATAGATCACTTGCTGGAAGTCTTTAACAATAGGAGCCACAAGAAACAAGCTTTTGAAAAATATTCACTTTATATTTGTTCTTATACAAATAAGAACAATGTTTGTCGGTTAAGAACTTTTGTTTCAGTAGCAAATTAAATACTTTGAATTTGAATATTGAATTAAGACTGTCCAGCCTCTTGCTTCTCCTCTCTTCCATTCATACCATGCCTGTGGGAAATAATTGCCTTGTGTTCAAAATGGTGCTATCTTCAGCTACAATGACAAATTATTTTGCTTATAGGAACATACCTCATCTGGAACATGTCCAGACAGAAGTGAATGAGTGAGTAGCTATTCAATAGACTGCTTTATTCTTGCTTAGAATGAAGCTCCAAGGTCTCAAGATCACCAGCTAAGCCCTAGTAAAAGAAACATTATAAATTAACTCAGGGGTTATCCCTGGTAGTCATCCCTACTGTATCTTGATGAATCATCAGCATGCTCTGGCCTAATTTCAGATTTTATAGGTCTGATGTTTTGTGACTACTTAACATTACACTGTCCCATTGATTGCAAATAAAATGCTATAGCACTTCCACATGCCAGTTTCCTTAAACAAGGCACTCAGAAAAATCAAGAGTACAAATATACAGCTGTCTATGAAAAATTTCACTCAAATTTCTTACCTCACAGGAATCTATTGTATAAGCAAATCTAGTGTATAAGAAAAACTGTGTTATTTAGGATAACATTTATCTTTTATAGATAATTGAAAAGGTTAATAAAATTGGGATCAGTCAAAGCTTCCATCCATCCATCCATCCATCCATCCATCCATCCGCCTACTTCTCTGCCTTAATAACATATGAACCTGCTGGGCAGTTTCAACCCAGTTTCACAGAAGGTCAGTGATATCAAAGACAATTAATACTCTGCAGATTTGGCACACTTGGGTAGAGCTGGGGACCTGGGATGGGCTCAGACACAACATGCAGACATTTGCTTAGGCAAATAGGGAAGTTACAGAAGTAGGGGAAGGAGTTTAGGGAATGAATGGCTGGAAACCATGGGAAAACAGTTTTTTATTAGTTCTGTGGTTCAAGAAAATATTTTTTCTATGGACTTCCATATCTTCAATTTTTTTAGGCAGGGCCCCTGGTTTTTTGTTTTTGTTTTTGTTTGTTTGTTTTGTTTTGTTTTTTGGGGTTTTTTTGTTTGGTTGGGTTTTTTTGTTTTATTTTGTTTTTGGTTTTGGTTTTTGGTTTGGTTTTTTTTTTTAATTATTCTCCCTTCACTATTCAACCCTAAATAACTCCCAGAGAAAGCTAAGGCAAAAAAAGGAATAGGTACTATCTTTAAAGACTGTACAAGAACTTATATACATCAGCAAGAAAGGTGTGGATAGCAAATTATACGTGCACAAGACTGCCTTAATTCTGCCATTTCTTCCCTTATATGTGTTTGATGCTTGAACCTCAGAAACCATGCTTTTAATAGTGTGTTTTGCAAATCTGAGCTTTACACATACACAGATGGGAGCCGCAGGACTATGAAAGTGTGCAAAGCATTTCTGACTGCAGCTTCATTCCTGCAACTGAGAGTTTGAAATACAGAGTTCTTGGCATTGTCTTATTAGTGAATTGCTAAATTTGGCCTATTTTAAATTCACAGTTCAACCATGTTATTTGAAAGCAGGAAACAATTACTGAATCCACTTTTAGAAAAGCCTAAATGATAGCAAGGCATATGAAGTACAACAGCTTTTTTGTGTTGATGCAGCTGGGTCCTGAGTTTGAGAACTTATTTATTTTATGGATTTCAAATAACACTATTAATGCCTTACATCTTGACAGAATTTAACAGACAGGGGTTCATTCATTTCAACAGACTAGCTTATGGATACCAAAAGGGTAAAAAATTTATTTGTGCAATTTTTTCTCCAGTATTCCTTGTTCTTACAGGAAAAATATGATAGTTGTAGATATGTCACTTCTTAATTCAGGAACTGGGAGATAATTGACTGAAGAGAAAGTCACATAGGGTACCTGTAGTTAATCAGTGTTAAAACATATGAGCCCAGTGGGAATGACAGGTCTGTAAGCAGGAGGGAAACCTCCCAGCTGCACGTGCTAGATACACTTGTATGACAGCAGCTGCACAAACGTTTGTGTTTGCCATTCTCTTCATATATGGGTATGCACACCTTTTCATCTACAGCCATTAATTAGAGAAAAAGTCATCCTGAGGAAAGATTTCTGAGGTCCTGGATCAAACACAGACAGTCCCAGCTCTCTCAGGCTGCGACGCTCTGGGCTCCCAGGGTCCAGGTCACCGTGACAAATTTGACATATGCTAATGCAGGTCTGGAAGCCTAAGGTAGAAATTTGCATCTGTGCATGACTAGGGCAGGAATTAAAATAATACCAAGAGGATGACACAGAGAAAAGAAGGAGTAATATGCTGGTGCAGGAAGCATCCAAGTAGATCTAGTATAACACCTAGGATATATTGGAGGTGCTTTATTGACTGCATGGATTAATTTACTACAAATCCTTTTGAGTCCTAACTTGTGGCTGAGGGATTTGAGTCAATTTGCTGACAGAAAGCATGAAAAACGTCATCTAATGGCAACAGAATCAGGTGTGTCTCGGAGATTTGGTGTCACCCATGGCGTTGCATCCTGGGATCTAGCTAGGAAATGTTGATTTGAAAAGCATGATAAGCATCACCCAGGATGTTTTGCTTAAAGTTTCCCAGCAAATCTGGTCTTGGCCCCTGCAACCAGGGGACCCCCAAAAGTTATTTTCCTCTTCTGGAAAATAAGGTTTTGCTGCTGTTTTTCCACTTGCAGAAACCAGCATAACATGGGAGGGAATCATACAGGAAATGAAGACAATGTTTCCTGATTTGCTTAAGGAGAAGAAAGCATAGAGGGAATAATTGACAAAGGAAAGGAGAAGTTGTGAATGGAAGAGACATATCAAGGCACTCAAACACTTGATGGTTTTAACCCTCTGTGAAATTTCAGATGGGGATTTGAAAGAAAGAGAGCCTGCTGCCTGCAGCCAGGTCAGTACTTCATCATTTCTAATGAGGTGGGGTCATGGAACTAGGCAGAAACTGACTGCTCCTCCATGGAATCTAACAGCCAAGCAAAATCCACAGGAGTTCCTTACAGTTCATAAATACAGCTAGGCTACAAACCATGATTTAAAGGCCTTTGAAATCCTGATTATCCAGGCATCTCCTGTGATAAAGTGCCACACAACTTAATTATCTTCTGAGGTATCAATTTAGTGTGATCCCTCGAGACATGTCATTGCACTCCTGTCTTCATACTGCACAAATGGATCTGTTACATCCTCTTCAGCCCTTTGGACACAGAGGAGAGGCACCTTCAGCTGTCACATGCCCCACTGAAGTGCCAGACACCAGCAGTCAGCTTTGGCAGCTTGTCCTTGATGCTGGTTTTCTTTTCATCTGCCAGCTGTGAGTCCTGTGTCTCACTGAAGAGCAGAAACCAAGAGACAGGGAGCAGAGGGAAACCTCCAGGAGGACTCTTGCACCACCTGCTCTTTGCCTTCTTCCTTGGTGCATGCTCCTGTCCCTGCCTGGAAAAGTTTCCAAAGGGAGAACACTTCCACCTCCTTGCCTTGTAAAACCCAGTGGTGGTTATGGAAAGAATCCAGGAAAGCATTCAAAGATATTTCCACTTAAGCAAGGCTTAATTCCCACACATTTCACAGGGACCAGGCTCCTTTTTTTTTGATCCCACAGTGCAGCTGCATAGCTGGTATGCAACAGCCTCCTTAATTTTTGTGATGACAGGAGCTCACAAAGTTTTGTGTAAGCCCATAAGAACAGCATATGAAGGTAGCATTGAAGATTAAAGCAGTGTTGAACAAAAAATATCCAAACCTCACACTGGCCCTTCGCTTGCAACAGACCAAGGAAAAACCATAAGGCGAACACACTCAACAACAGAATGCCTGGGATTATGAATCCAGAAGAAGGAATGAGAAACCTCAAAGTTTTCTGTTGTGGAGAGGTTTATGAAGAAGCCTTACCTCTGAGCAGGCCAAACTTCACAACGACCTGGCTCCAGATCTGGTGCTGTGGCTCAGACTTATCTCTGCTTATTGCAGGGTTTTGTTCTGAGAAAAGAATTCTGCTTTTCTGAGGTCCTTGCCAAACTGAAGGTTATCCTTTAATCTTGCAGTGCAGGTTAATTCTGCCTGGCTGGAGGGCAGTGCCCCAGCTGCACAGCAGGTGCTCTGCATGTATGCTTGCTTCAGATATAAAAGTTGCACAGACTCGTGCTGGGTTTTTAAGAAAACCTGATCCTCCCTATAAGGGGGGCAAAGCCAACACTTGCTGGAGAAATCATTATTAACAGCCAAGGTCAGCAGGAGCTCAACAAAAGTATTTTCACCTTTCCAAAATTCAGATGCCAGATCCCTGGAAACAACTGAACAACACTCAAGGAAGTGGTGCTGAGCAAGCTACCCAGCAGCTCCGGGACTGGAGCAAGCAGATGGATACAAGGAGATGGGTGCATTAGGTCTGCAAAGTCAGCACTGTCCTGCCCTCTTGCTTGATTGAATTCCTGTAAGGGAAGTCTTTCTCCTTGTACAGTTTTAAAGACAGTGTCTTTTTCACTATATTATTATTAGCATTACAAATAATATCTTAAAAGACCCTCTCACCCAGGATCTGTCTTATGCAGCTTTCAGAAAATTATTGAAGTTTGCTATGTTCCATCATAGCAAACCATCAGTATGGTTTCAGTACTGTTCCATCAGTATGAAGCACAGCTTGCTCAAGTGCACGAAGAGTATGGCGAGGAGAAAAATCATTTATGTGAGGGAAGCAGTCAATTACTCCATTGATGTGTGCTGCTTCATAGGCTTTTCACTGCCAATCAGTGTCACGGCTTTCCAACCCTTTTTACAAACCAGTGCACATCATTTCATGCAGTTCAACTGATTTTAGCCTGGCAGCAGTCTGTAAATAAAGCTGTCCCTTGTCAAACAGTTAACTTCTTTCCCTTTGCACATCACCTCTGAATATTGCCAGAGAAACCAGCCACCAGCAGTGGTTATTGGCCCAGACAGGCACCAGAAGGCAATCTGACCATCTCCATTTCATGTCAAAATGCAGCTGGAGGAGAAGCTGGGAGCCATCTCAAAGCAGAGCAAGGTTCACAGTATCCTCCTCGGGAGCCTTGAGGCAGGAGGTAAACTCTGATTACTTGGTGCAAAGTTGAGTTAGTTTGAAATGTCAGGCTGCAGAGGGATCAGGGGTGTGGGTTTAATATGTGATGAGTTTTATGTGTGGATTTTAATGTGATGAGTGGTTCTGTTTCAGTTTTGGTTTTTTTTTATTTTTTAAAGTAGCAAAGCAAGGACCAATATGATGTGAAAACAGCAGCAGTTTAATCAAACTGACATTGATTTTATCTGCCCTTTGTTGTAATTTTGTCTTCCTCTGGGTTTTAGCAAATGTTCCTGTTCAGCTAATAAAGACATAACCATGTAAGCTGTTGAATACCCTTCCCACTTGCAGTCAGAGCTCTTGAAGCTCTGCAAACACCTCCTGTTGCACCAGAGACCTTTGTTTATGCATCCTGACACAGGCTCTGGCAAAGGCTGTGCTAGAAACAAGAGATTATTATGTCCCTCAGACACAGAAAAAGAAAAATAAAAGCAACATTCAACTGGGGCATCCTCAAGAGGATCTTGTTTGAGTGAAATGGTGCTGGAAAATCCTGAAAGCTTTGCAATGTCCTACCCAGCTGGGAAATGCACTCACTGCTCAGGAGACAACTTAGTTCATTCAGGCTGTACTGCAACATTCATATTTTTCCAGCTCAGTGACTCTGATATGCAGACATGGGTAGAGAGAGAGTTGAGAAGAAAGACATTTCAGCTTTTTCCTCCAGGTTTTTAGCTCTAAGACAACATTATTCAGTGATTAGGTTACTGCTCTCCAGACCCAGCTGTTATTTTTGAATCTGTCCTTTTCCAGGTTTCTGATATCAACTAGTTACTAAAATTCAACATACCTCAGTTTCCTCAACTATAAAATGGGAGTGAAAACCACTTTTAAATCCAAAAGCAAAATATTTTTGAAATGCTGGGTGTTTACCTATCAATGGCTCTGTGGGAAGATAAACTATGCCCATTTCACAGGCTATTACCTTGTATTTGGACCTGTCCTCTCTCCAAATTCAAAACAGAAGGTTGTGACTGGGTAAATAGTTTTTATTGCATCCACCAGGAAACCTGCTATCAACACTACTATTTAGCTGTTTGGATCCAAACCATCAAAAGCTTTGTCCTGTAGGTCTGCACTTGGAGTTGTCCAACAATTCAACAGATTTATTTCTTCCTTAAAGTAACTCCACATAGAAGCATGTCCTTAAGGTTCACATCTTTCACTGAAATCAATCAACAGTATAGGATCAGGGCCTAGAAAACTGCTTTAGAGATGCTTCATAGATTGATTTGCTCAGGCAAACAGTTATTTGATTTAATACAGAGAAATGTCCTGTCCCATCTCAATTCACACAGTTCCAGAGGGATGTCACAAGAAAATATTGTCCTCCTTGGAAGAGAAATAGAAAACATAATTCATTTTATTTCTTTCTAGTTAGAAACTCATTTCTGCCTCTGACTCAAATTTTTCCTGAACTCTACAGGGAGTGTCAATTGAAGCACAGGCTCACCTCTGCAGTGCGAGCAGAGATATCCTTGGAAAGGGAATGAGGAGCTGTTCCTATAAACCAAATACAATCCTGACCTGAAGGGAAGAAGTCAGAGGATATATATTTGCTCAACTCCATCAGCTGTTTTAACATAACATTTTTCTCACAGTATTTTATGATTCATGATAGTTGATTTGAGAAAAAAAATAAAATTGCACCAAGCATGGGAAAAAATTAATCAAAATTTCTGTACAACATAGGAATGAAGAAATGACAGTCATGCTGCTAAAAGACAAGTAACACCACTTAAATGTGCCTTGCAAAGGCAGATGAGCAAACTCCCCTTTACTACACTAGGTAGCAACACCCTTTTCCTGAAGGGACTTTCCTTAAATTTTTGATGCTAAACAGTTCAAGTGATCATGAGAACTGCCTTTACTTTTCCCTATGATGAGCAAACTTTTTGTCCTTCTGCCCAAAACAAGACAAAAACAGTCCAATTGGGGATTTCTACATATATTTAGATCAATTTTATTCCAAAATTAGAGAAAAGGGATGAAATTTACAAGCATCAAGAGAGAAACTGGATGTTCCCATAGCTTGCAGCCTATTTAAGACATGCATGCTGAGCTTTTGAACTACAGCACCAAGTTAAATGCCTCTGCATCTGCCCATTTGACCAGTGGTTTAGGGAGAGCTAGGATGGAGAAGGATTTTATGAAGTGCAGCAGACATGGAAGAACTGAGAACTCTAGGATGAAACAATATAATAAACATTGTTATAGAATAATTTAAAAGTGTAATCAGCCAAGGCATTATCTGACGTGGTGGACTAGGGGAAGTTTTGTGTTCTACTACAAGCTAAAAATCAATGCAGAGAAGTCACAAGAATGTCTTTAAGAAAGACAAGGGTAACATCCTGATCAAAAAAGATAAAGACAGTGTTTTGAAAATTTAGATGAATTGCTCAGGCGATCATTTACCTGTAAACTGTCTCACAGCATTGCTGAATAGTGTTGCTTCATAAAATTTCTTAATTCTAGAAAACTTATGCAGAAATTAATAAGCTTTACAGATGAATATTTCCAATTTAAAAATCCAATAGATAACATTTTCTAATCCAGCCTGCCTCTTTATGCCCATGATCTTTTTTCTGCTTTATCTGAAGCAAAAAGAAATTAGAGAGCCTGCCAAGGCTTAACTTGCTCAGCAGGCTGCAGGCATTAGCATCAGCCTTGCAAGAAAATGCTTGTGCTGCCCTTATCTGGGGAAGGTCAGCTCCCACAGGGACTGGGTGGCAACAACTCCAGCACTTATTAAAGGCATAAGTTTTCAGTTCCTAGGACTGCTTCACAAAACAAATGACTAAATCCAACTTATAAGAAGCCAGCAAACACCACAAGCTGATACCTTCAAGGCTTCCTGGCCTCATGCTCAGGAGCACAAAGGTCACTTGGCAAAGCAGGGTTTGGCAGACTGCATCAGAAAGTCTTCCTAATGTTTTCAGGAATGGTTGGGTCTCTTTCATAATGACACTTTAATTTCAAGTCCATTAAAAAAATAAAGGCAAACAAGAAACCAAACCACAACACAGACCCCAGCAGTAACTGGGAAGGTGCTCCAAAAATGCTTTTACTGAAGGTATTTAGCATCATAATAAGATGTCTGTGGCAAAGCTCAGCTCTGCCTTACCCTGTGGCATCCAGAACACGTCTGCTTTGATCGGGTTTTTTTCCACAGCTTGTCTCTTGGCTCCCTCAGCCATCACAGCTCTGTATTTACACAGCTGCCTCTGAAGCTGTAAGTCAGCACAGAGATTGTTGCACAAACAAATGGAACATGTGGATCCTGCCAAATATCACTTACCCCAGTTTTCCTCCTCCTTCTTAAGCATTTTATGTTTTGGCACTAACAGACTCCTGGAAAATTAAAAATAAAGTGCTTTGTGCTGTGTGTCATGTATAATACATATCTGTTTTGGCAGAAAAAAAGTTTCAAATAGCTTTAGGATAGGAGAAAATACAAATAAGAGAAGTTTCAGTATAAGGCAGCAAAATTCAGCATCACACCAAGACCAGTGCTGGGTGTTACACTCCATGTGAGCCACAGAGCCCCCCTCCACATGACCCTGTGGTTTTGACTAGAGAAGCAGATCCTGCCAGGTCAGGCTTATTTAGTCATGGTGTGCAGTCTGACACACTGGGGCCAGGCTCAGCACTTGCTTTCTCCCTCCTTCAAAACAGGTTATCCCTGAATAACCTTCAACATCTGGTTTTGCATTTATTTTAATCATACCAGTTGTGATAAATGAATTTATGCTCTTGCTTGTTTCTGAAAAATAGGCACTACATGCTGAATAAATGCAGTGCAACGGGGATCATTACACTGAGTATGAGAGATCAGATGAAGAGATATATATACTCTGAAATGAAGTAATCAAAGGTCTCCCAAGCTACAGATATTGCTATTAATAGACTGACATCCTGCATTACTAGAAACTTCAGAGAAGCCTGTTTCACAGTGCTTCATTCCTCCACTGCTCTAAGTGAAAATACAAACAGGGGAAGTTTGGGCTGCGCCAGGTGGAATAATAAAAGGTGGGTTACTGAACACAAGAAACAGCCAGATATCCATTTAGCAGCATCAAACCGAAGACTCCACAGAGGAATTTAGGCTGGGAAAAACCAGCTGAGTGAGGTCAGGTTGTACAGGGCCGAGTCCTCCAACACATTCAGCAGAGGCTGTGTACCTCCATGGGCACCCATGCCAGCATGGGATCACTCTCAGAGGGAAAGAGTTTTCTTCATATCTGACATCCATTTCCCTTGACTTCTGTCTGCTGCCTCTGCTATCACTGTGCACCTTCAAGGGAGTCATGGAATAAGCTGAGTTGGGAGGGACCCACATGGATCAATAGGTCTGATTCGGTCTCCTCTGTGCCCTCATGTGAGGTAGGGTGCACAGCAATGAATCCTCATCCATACCTTCTCTTCCTTATGCTAAACAAATCCTAATTTCTGGGTAAATCTATCCAGCAGCTTCTAGCACTGAAGGAATTTATTCCGTCACTGTTCTGCTCCCCTCACCAGAATGAAAAGGGTGTTGAGACAGAGTATTTGCAGGTTAAACATGAAGAAATAGTGCATCTGGAGAAATGAGGGCCATAAAGAAGCAAAAGCACCTCCATATCACCCCTCCTTTTAGCAAATGGCCATGGGCTCTGCCAATTAGAGCTGTGCCAGCCAAGGATAATGACAAATCTGAGCCCATTAAACAGCACCACTGTAACAGAAAGCAGCCCACCTGCAATGCCGCTACATTTCATTCCAGCCTCATTGAACTACACAATCTGTCAGTTTTAGTCAGGGTCAGTGTGTGGGCAGGAAAAAACTGAAGGATCAAGTAGCAGCACCTGCTGCACAGAGAGATCTCAGTTTTCCAGCGCTCCAGCTTCTGTGATGAGCTTTTGACACCCCTCTGTGCCCACAGGGCTGCTGTGCTGGCAGGGATGCCATAGTTAGGCCTTGCTCAAGCCCAGCAGGCCGCAGCTGCTGTGGTGCACGGGGAGGCCCAGGCACACCACGACCCCTGGCCATGGCTTGGCACCCCTGCATGCCCTGCCCTGGAGCAGGAGGGGTGCATGGCTGACCCTGCTCCAGGGGAGCACTCAGGTGCTGTTTCAGAGGCACATGTTGGGATGCTGCCAGCTTCAGGACTTGCTACATGCCCCTCCCCTGAAGCAGTAAAGTCCCTTCCACGCAGGGCAGCACTGGGTTAGGCAGGGATGCCTCAAACATCAGGCCTTCACCTTCACCTGCTAGAAATCCACGTTCTGGAAAATATCTGTACAAGGAAATTCATTAGCATTGAAGATAAATGTGAGTACCATTCTTTGAAGAACTATAGGCTCACTTAAGTCTACATGAATTTTATTTCCCCAGTCAAAAAAAAATGCAATTTTACTGCAAGATTTTCCTTTGAGGTGCTTTCAGTTAATTACACTGCCAGTATCTGCAGCCAAAATCCCACCATGTGTCTCTTTGTAGGTGGTTCCTTTTTCAGCTGAGGCTAAATGAGACTTCAGCCTTTGAATACACTTGGAACGGTAATAAACAGTTGTAGCCAACAGTGGTAGCTTCCTAAAGGCACTGAAAGGATTTAGGAAGACATTTCTTCACTTTGAATTTAGACCAGGTGGTGATACCTGAATTAGCATTATTATTGAAGAGCACCATCCTTAACTAATTTTTTGGCAGTCAGCTTCAAGCCCCAAATTAGAATATTCCTATATTCAATTTATGCAGGTAATTTTCCATAATTATTGTCAGTGACAAAATCTAGCACATGCTTTTTCAATTTACATAAAGAGAAACCGAAAGCCTAAACTTCTAAAGCAGTTCAAGATTTCTGGTATTTCTTGGACTTCCTTTGACATCTTACTGTTAACTTGTGCCAGAAAGTCCAGTACAATCTGTCCTGTTCTGCTGAAGAGTAATTATTCATTCATGGTAACCCATAAGGGGGTCAGACTTTATTAATTTTAATCTGTTTTACACAGACGTTAAAGTAAATTAAATTTCAAGTTTAATTAAAACACAGGTTTTAAATATAGATTAACAATATCTAAGGAATCAAAGAGGGTAGTACTGTTCTCATTGAACTTATACCCATGGGACTTCAACAGATTGAAGAATCAGACCCTTTCATTTCTTCTTTAGCTTAATGACCCAGACTCAGCAGTGTCTTACATGACTAATATGTGAAGATCAGACATTTGTCATCCCCAAGCAGGTTGTTTACAAAATTTACAACTTCATAAAACCAGTAATTTAATCTTTGGTTTAAGTGATGCTGTGGGTCCTTACAGTTGTTAAACTTCCACTGAATATTCTTAAAATACTCATTCTCCTTCATTTTTGGAAGCAATGTTTTGGACAATCATGGTAGGAATAAACAAATTGATCAGAAATTAGAGACAACTGTTGTCATTATGAGGAAATCAGGTGATGCTTGGGAATATTAATGCTGGGGAGAAAAGATGGGCTTTTAAAAACACTTGAGTCTGTGAATTGAAAGAACCATAGCTGGATAGAGGTTTCTGCATTACTCATCTGGTTTGCCAATTCAAGGTGTATTAAGTAACAGAGCTGAACAAAAGAAATTCTACAGCTGAACTGTAATAGCACAGGATTTCTGCTGAAAAAGCAACTGGGAAGCCCATGAACAGAGCATACAAGTAGTAACAATACACTGCTTTGACAAGATTTCTTTTACAGTTTTGACACTTCATAGTCTTACCCAAAGCAGATGGTATCCTTGAACAAGGTGGTGAAATTTCTTAAGCAGATATTCTTAACAAGAAATAATATTAATTACATACTATTTAATGAAAGTTTCATAGTGCTATTAAAACTGTTTTAAAGATGGATAAGCGAGGAGCACAGTCCCACAATTCATTGCACCCCAGAATCCTAGACAAAAGAATGTCTAAATGTGACCTCTTTGAGGGCATGTAGTGCTTGATATTGTGTAGCAGGTAAGGAAGTGTTTTATTAGGTACGGTGCAGGGTACTTACCTTATTTTTAATATTGAAATACAGCCAGCAGTGGAAATTACAAATCATCAGAGGGAAAAAAATTTAAAACCCCAAGAAAAGAGACAAATAATTTCCCAGCAAATCAAAGATATAAAAGGAAAATCATGTGTACAATAAGAAACCAAAACCAATTGTCCAATATGTATCAAAAGTAAAATCCCATGGATTTTACTTTTTCCTTTAGTGACCCACATTTTTAGTTTTCCTCTACAGAACACACTTCAATTAAGGAACTTCTGGTGATACTCTATCTGCAGCACACTCTAGTGAAATATTCCTTTGATGTATTGTACTCCTAGGAGAATTTTGTTTGCATCACATTTTCTGAGCACAGTCAAGCCATTAGATTTCAAGTTATATTTCAATATATCTCAGAGACTGAAAGAAGAGATGTAAGCACATAGGTCAGTCAGGGTGGTTGAGACTGGCCACTGATGACAGGACATGTCCTAATGTCAGTATTTCCTAAGGAAATGCAGGTTGTGTAAAGGAAGAAAGCACATGGCCCTTTTTGTACTCATGACTGACATTGAACATTTAAAATATGTTGTAGCAGTAGCCTCATACTCCAAGTATTTATCCTGGGGGAATAGGTAGATTTATCCATTAAACTCATGTTTACCAATAAAAACTTCAAACTACTCATCTAAGTAAATGTTTCTTGCAAACAGTGAATGGGATTTTTTTTCAGCATGAATGAAATCACTTGAACTGTACACAACCTTGAATGTAGAAAGAGAACTGGAGGCATTTAAAACAAGAATAAAAGTATGTAGAACATTTGTAAGATCTTTTGCCAATTCACAAAACACCTTTAAAGCAAATAAACAGAAGAAACCTCAGCTTAGGGGTAAAAAAGCCCTGAACAACAAAACATGTATCAACACTCTTGCCCTGCTATACAAAGCAAAGAATATCACTGTTACATCGTCCAAATACTTCACATTTGAAGTGAGGATGCTTTGTAGTTCCAGGAAGACTTTTTTTTGCAATTCTGATTTTGAAGGATATGTTAAGTTGTTCCAATGGTAGCTGGCAGAGCTCAGAGAAATTCTGTCCAGAGCAATTGAGTGAAAACTGGTATTTCCATAATTTACAGCTTTGTTCTGTTCTAGCCCATGGCACAAGAGAACAAGAAAAAAGCCAGCAAGAGAGATTCAGCTGTCCCAGCTTTGTGCTCTAGCATAAAGCAGGCTAGACAGAGAAATCTGCTTGCCTGTTTTGAAAGGTTAGTGCTTCTGGATACCTCTAACAGAGGTAACATGCATGTCATCAGTTGTGCAGACAACATACCTATGACCCTCTTCAGAATCTGAGGCAGCAAACCTGTTTTGCAGGTTACCTTCACCTTCTCCAGAGGTTGCACTTACCTTGATACCGGGGAGAACAGCACCTGCCTCGCTGTTGCAGATGGGATTCAGCTCTTCGAACTGCTCATTTCAGAGAAGATCCTCTCTACTTCTCTTTCCTCTTCTCTGATGCTGTTCTCCTGTGACTCCTCCACTTGGCACCACAGGCTCCTGCAGGACAGACGGACATCTCCCCTGGCCTCAGAAAGAGACTCCAAGCATTCTCTGCAGCCTAGGACACTTGCAGGCCTGCATCCACCATTTGCAACTTACTCTGTGTCAAAGCCTCTACCTTGGCATGGATAGCTTGCCAGGGGAACCACTCCGTGGTGTATTAACACCATCTCTGAGACTTTTGGAGCAGAAAAATTGACCTGAGTCCCTCTTCTTTGACCCCTTTTTAATAGAGTGCTCTAGCTGTGCTCTGGGAGCTGCACTCGTATATATTTCTTACTTGAGCACCAGCTGAAATGGCTGCTTGGCCCTCTCCAGCTGGGGGCAGCTAACAAAATCAGCTGATCATGCTCATTGAAGCTACTAGAGCAGCTTCCTTACCTTGTCCTTGCCTGGTAGCAGCAAGTACCTTAAATTTCTTTAAAAGTTCCCAAGCATTTCCTGATGATCTTGGGTCTTGTCATAGGAAAGTCAAGAAGTTTCCAAAGCTGAACCCAGAGACTGCTGCACAAAAAGCTGCATCTTTAGCTGTGATCTTGTAATATCCATTTCTTAATATTCTGAATTTAGCCACTTTTTAAACCATAAATGTAACAGTGATTTATAAAAGGTGATTTATAAAAGATGAAAAATTATCAGGGCCATTTCTCACAGCAGGTCCAGCTCCATCTATAGCTTCCTCTCACTGTAGACAGGTCTGGTTGTTGCAGAAAATGATTAAATACTTTCTCTTCTTCCATTTCAACTTTAACATTCAACTTCAGAGGCTGAAGATGGAAGATCAAACCTTGGTTTCACAACCAACTACCAGCGGTTGTTTGTGTAAGATGTGCCTCTGTTTGGTTTTTAATCCTACTAAATTCTTGACTGCCACACTGTTTTATGTCAACAAATTAAAGTGTCTGTTTCCACAGAAAAACACGACATCTCCTAGGACTTATTGCTTTAAAACCATTATCCTGCAAGAACCTCTTCTCTGCTACTGTAAATGAGAAATCTGGGTGTTATATTGACCCTTCTACTTCATTTAATACAGGCCTTAAAATGAAATAGACTCTCCATCCTGCACCCTCCAACATAGCCCTGCTTCTGTAGATCAGTATTATGAGTCTCTTTAAAAGGCAATGCAGATCCTTGGTTATCCCAATGAAGTAGCTCAATTCTTCTGCTTTTCTGATTCAACAAGTGTGAGAGGGGACACTTCTTATTTTACCAATATTGAGCACAAGAAAATATGGTTTATAGCACTGTAGTCGAACCGTCTGTAAAAATTAGTAGGTACTTCTGCTCAAGTTCACTACTCTGTTCCACTCTAGCTGGAATGACACTCATAAAACTTAAAACACAATTGAGTGAAGGCTTTTGCACCTTCATTGCCTTGCTGTTCTTTCATGATTCATTACGTAGCTATTTCAGTCAATCTGACTACCATCAGAACAGGGCACAAAATTATTATTCAAACAGGAAATTTCAGGTCCAACAATTGGTTTCCTGTCTGACACAATTCACATGATGCAGGGTTCGGGATTTTTTGTGTTTTACATCTTTTCCAGCAGAATATTGATATCAAAAAATCAATCCATGTCTGATAATGAATGCTAAAACCACTGAAATGCTAAAACATGGTACCTTTTGAATAGATAACAGGTTTCTGGAGGCAGAGGGCAAGGAGATTCAAAGGTCCAAAAATTGTGAAGTGTGACAGACTCTGGCAATGCTTCTGGCACTTAATAAACCTACATTGCATTTGTCAATTCCTATTTTAGGATTCCCTCCTTATTTGCCTACAACTAGCAAATACATCACATGTTACTTTGTCTAACACCTTCACATCAAGGCACTGCTTAGTGACTGAGGCAGCACTGTGGAAAGAAGCATCAGAAGATGTTAGGAGATTACATATCACACCAATTGAATGCATTACAGAGCAAATCAATTGTGATGGATAGAGCTTCAAATAATAATGTGATTACAGAGGGACAAACCCAGGAAACATCCATGGAGTTCCACAACATAGAAACCCAACAGATTAGATCTGAAATTAATCTCAGCTAAATTGATTAGATAACCGCTTTTGTATTCTGAATTTACACTCACAAAGGCAACTGACAAAAATGTCTGTTCCCCTAAGTGACATAAATTGGTAGCCCCTGGGGCTGCCACCAGAGTCAGGGAGAGAGACCCCTCTTCTTTGGTCAACATCAATTTTGCCATTCATTTCCAAAGGGCTTGCACGTACCAGAACCAAATTGAGCTTTATAGCTTTTCCTTTCTCAAGAGCACATTTCTGATATGCTCCATAGATTTTGGCCATTTCAAAGGGTCATGATGAGCTCTTTTCAGAGAGACAATCTAAGTCTTCTATCCTTCATCTCCTTCTGTTTAAGTCTATGAGTAGTCCCACTGACTCCTCTGGGATTACATGGATAGTGAAAGTCAAGCATATATCAAAGAATATGATATTCAGCAGGATTGCTGCCTAGGGAGTTAGACACAAAAGGCTGTAGAAGAAATATTCCATAATGAGACTCTATTAAAAAAACCCACAAATGTTATTAAAGTTTGGTTAGTTTGTTACTGGCGGGGAAGTACTCTGAATCTGGCAGTGTGTATTTTCCCTATAATTTTTATTGTTTGGATACATGCTATTATGCATGCATACAGTGATGTTATCTGCTTTAATATCTTTCAGATATTTTACTCTGAATGTCATAAGCACATAAAATCAGTTAATTCCTTCCATGTTATGAATGCAGAATACTGATTGTGGAGCTATCAGTAATATGTATTCAGATGGTACACTGCACTGACTCTGAAGGATCCACAATTGAATACTGAATAATCCACAAAATATGCCAAAATGCAAATAAGGTGACTGACATGATATTGGAATGTTGAAGTAATGGAGAAATACAAAGGAAGTATTAGTAATTTGTTCCTCTTGTGGAAAAATTGCTTGTGAGACTCTGATTTAACTAATTTCAATTTCTATTAAAACCCTTTTCATTACTCTGATCCACTGCATATGACAGCTGCATTTCAAAATTAACACTAATTTGCAAGTGCAGCTGGCCTCCCTTGACAGTGAGACAGAGCACAAAACATTGTTAAGACAGAAACTGAGGGTGGAGTTACACATACTTCATTTTATAGTACACATGTTTCAGAATAATTTATTATAAATATACCCCAGTGACATCAGTGCCAATTTTGCACGGCAGTTCCCTGCTTCTGATTTCCTATAAGCCAGATCTCTGCAGATCATTTTGGGCCAGGTGTACCTTGCATTACTATTTTATCTCAGACAGCTGTTCCCTCTCCCTTTATCCCTTCTGGGTTGCAAACACTGCTGCACAGAGTTGTAGAGTTGGAGCTCAGGGAACTGAAAGACTGGTTTTCCCTTGCTGGAGGCAGCGACAGCTTTTGGAGGGAAAGTTTCTTGCAGACTCTTGCAGTGGCAAACACCAGCACACCCTGCCCATTTGGCAATAATTAGCGCGGCACAGCAGGGCAGGCCCAGACTCGGCTGGATACATGCTTGCTAAGCATGTGTTTATCCAAAGATCTTGCTTGAAGATTTAATTTGATGAAATAGGGCCTTAAAAACACTGTAGGAGTTCTTTGAGGTTTGCTTGTGCTGTATGTTAATAAAGTAGCAATAACTTAGACAACAATTTTGATTTTGAAATTTCTAAAATAAATAAATAAATAAATTAATTAATTAATTAATTAATAATCATACAATCATTAAGACTGGAAAAGACTCATAAGAGTCCCAGCATTAACCCTGCACCACCCTGCTCACCAACAAAGCATGTTCCCAAGTGCCAAATCCACATGCCTTCTGAACCCATCCAGGGATGGTGATTTCATCACCTCTATGGACAGCCTATTCCAATGCCTTTCTGTGAAGAATTTTTTCCTCATATCTAATTTACACCTCCCCTGGCACAACTTCAGGCCATTTCTTCTGGTCCTGTCACTTACTACCCAGGAGAAGAGACTGACCCCTACTTAACTACCACATTCTTTTCAGTAGTTACAGAGAGATATAAGGCCCCCACTGAGCCTGAGAAAGATAGACAGATAGATAGATAGATAGATAGATAGATAGATAGATAGATAGATAGATAGATAGATAGATAGAATATATACATATAACTTCTAAATTCTAAAATTTCTAACCTCTACTGTATATCCAATTTAGCTTTGGAAAGATGCAGTACACTACCTTTCACCCTGAAAGCTTTCTAAAGGACTTGTTATTAATAAGTGATCTAAAATCCACATGCAAGACAGTAAGGGAGATTAGTGCAAAAAATAGGGAAATTAGTGCAAAGATTCAGGTACCAGCATTGAAGAATTCTTGCTGGTCAGACACTTACTTAGAGGTGTCTACATTAGGTTTTATGGGGCCATTTCCAGAGCAGAGGGATTGGTAATGTGCCATGATTTGGTTATAATTAGGCAGATTGCTAACATTCTCTGTCATTCTCTCCTTCCAACCTGTAACTGTCAGTCCTAGTTTGAGCTGATCTGTTTCTAATGTTTTGTCTTGGACACTGCTAACAGCCTGCAGCAGTGACTTCTCTCATCCTGCATTTTCTGCCTTTCTCTATAAGCTTTTACTACAAGCAAAATCTCTTCCTGCCCCTTTAGCTCTTGTGTCACAGACGTGCCAAATTGGGTGTAGATAGTACTGGAGGCAAATGAAGGAGCACCTTTTGTGCTTAAAGAGCTGAAGTTCACTGCAGGACATCCAAGCCCTCACAGCCTCTCATAGGCTGTTACACAACGTGACCTGTTCCCACTTTCCTTGCGCTCTGTGGCAGTGTCTGTTCTGTCTGTGAGCAATACCCTGCAGTGTGACACCATGCCCAGGGCCTGAGCCAATTCATTTTAGAGCTGATCTGGGCACTCACCATGGTACCATGTCCTGACAGGGACACAGACCTTCTCAAGAAATGAGGAGAATACGGACTGACAACTTTGGGGCAGCGCTGCTACTGGGCTCACAAGCTACTCAGTGTTCAAAATATGCTTGATTAAAACCTGCCTCAGACATCACAGACTTCCATGGGTATTAATTTTAAATAAAAATGGAATTAATGGGAAATTTCAGCTCTTGATAAAATCAGTCCTTCACATTAAACTCTCACTCACACAGAAAGTGGTAATCTCTCTACTGTTTGTCTAATAAAATATGTTATTTGTCTAGTAAAAGAGAAGGTTATGATTTATCTATCAGTGGTTTGCTAAACATCTCATTCATTTTGGTTTGCAAAGTGAAGCTTTAGGATGAGAGTGCTGATATTTTTGAATACCTGCCCATCCCCAGGGAAGCTGGAAAAGGTTAAAAATTTATTGCAGGCACTCCAAGTACACTAATGTCTTACAGACAGAGCTGGCATTGATCCTTTCCCCTCTCCTGCTAAATCTTCCACAGATGAGAACAGCTATTTACTTTACATTGTGCAAGCAGAGCTCCTTGAAGAGAAATAAAATCTAACTTGGAACATACTGTTTGGAGCAGAGTTGGATTCCTGTTACACAACGTCTGATTATTCCCATCATAGAAATATCTGGGGCAAAGAATATGTGTCTTCCAGAGCACCAGCTCCAGGTGAGTGGAAAAAGAACTGACAACTTGGAGATGTCTGCAGATGCACACAAGGCATTTATTTATCTGGGCACAGGCTGAGCTGGAATAACAGCAAAAAAAGCACTTTTTTTTAAGTTAGGAAAAAAATGGTGGAGCACGTTCAACAAGAAGGAAGTTCAATTAATATGAATATAAGGAAAAACAGTATAAAGACAGGAGTTTTATTGTGATCGTGAGGATAACTAAGGAGCAGTGTCATATCTCCTTAGGTATATCTGCTGCTTCTTTTAGTAGAGCACTTTTGGAAAATAATCAAGTTGACTCCAGGATTAGACAAATGTGTCTTATGGGTGCATGACACCCCTCAGCTCTAACTTGAGAAATACTAGATTAAAATGGTACGTGCTACTATCAACATAGTGATCAAGATGCTACCAAATCTCATGCACTGTGGTATCTGCATTGAAAAATACAGGGAACTTCCATTTAGTTCCAAATTTGGCCCTCAGAGATATATGTTCTTGTGAAAACTAATGGAAAGAGTACATTAAATCTGGCTTTAGAGCATAGCCCCTTATGAACTCTGCTTCTGAAACACTTCTTGTTGCTTTGATTTACAACAGTAAGTGTTACAGTGGCATCTGAAGGTCTCACCTGCACTTAGGAGGCTTCTGAGCTAGGTACCATTCACATTTGTGGCTGCAGGCAGTCTCTGTGGAGTCCTAGCTCAATTTGTTGCTCTCTCTGGGCAGCAGGGAGGGAGCCAGAAAGTTGAAAGATGTCCTGTGAAAGATGTCCTCTGCTTTCATATAAACAATACTTTGTTAAGACATTAATGGGTTTGAGAGAAATTGAAGATGAATTTACATTATAACTATAGACTTCTAAGCAAATTTCTTTTGAAGGGCCTTGGCTGGCTAGACTCCAGCAGCATCCTTTTGCAAGAAGACTGGGTTGAAATGCAGAGTAAGACTAGTGTTGCACAACCTACAAAGCCAGCAAATAACATAAAAGGAGTTGAAGATGTGCCTCAGCCAGAGTCACTTGCTGCGTGCCCAGGTCCCAAGAGTGGTTGTGTCTCCATGCAACTGCTCCTTCCTCTGGGCAGATAATAAAAGCCAATGACTAGCTGGCAGCACACAGCCATCAGAACTTTGCACACAAAAGGTCTGAGTTGTTATCAAATACAGAGCTGATCTCATGGTTACCTTTTATGCATAAAGCACACATTCTATTTAATGTGACTGCTGTAAGGGGAGCGCAGTCACTCTCAGCCACACAGCCAATGCACTCAATAAATGCACACAGGCGCAGCAAAGCTTCACTTTTGCCCTGAATACCAGAGCACAGAAAGCAGCTGCCTAAGGAAGGCAGAGTGAAAGAACATGGATGTTGTTTGCATGAATCCTGTAACCCACAAGCCTCAGAGAGAAACCTGAGTGGGAGTGGTGGACTGGCTGGGACAGCCCAGGACTGTCTGGCTGTGGCTGTGGCCTGGAGTTACCCTCCTGACTAATCACCCCTTTGCTTGCACAGGACTTGCTTGTGAAATGTCTCTGCACATAAAGCAGAGCTCTCTCGCCTACATTTCTCCCTCCAAAGAACAATACTCCTTGCACTACAGGTTGTGTAACTGAACACGGGAGCACTAAAAAATGTGCTCTCAAACTGTATGTAATTCAGGGAGGTTTTTTCTTTCCAGTAGTCAATTTTCATATGAAAAGGCTCTCTCTCTTTACGGGTAGGTTTCTTTGATACCTCCAAACATTCTTCTCTGTGTCTCACTGATCACCATGTCCCAGAATTTTCACCATTTATACTAACAGACATGATGGTGAGGTTGGGAACTGACTTGCAGACTTTAACTTGCCTTTAACTTCAATTGCTTTTTAAACCAAGAGCAACTAAAGCACTAGAAAACCCTTGATAAAAGACAGCTCTGCTCTATTTAAGAGAGGATTATTGCGCTTCAGTTTAAACTGCTTCCTTAATCAAATTGACATAAGCTTGCTTGATATCTATTTAAGTTTCCATATTATTTTTTCTCTTGTTTAATTAAATCCATTTTGTATTATGCTTTGAGGCAAACCTGCACAACTCTGTATGTACACAAGCTCTCAGATGGTGTTACCAACAGCCCATTTGGAAATGGTACAGCTCATTAGCTTTGCTGGCTCCCAGAGAGTTCAGGACAGTTTGAATTTCCTGCCAACTCAATGGTATTATTTAGTTTGTATTTAAAAGCTCGTGTTTCCTTTTGACCCAGGATGGTCAGCAAGCACAAGCACTGAAGGGCCTGGTCTTTCTTCAGCATCTGCAAGAGCAGAAGAGCCCTGAGACTCTGGATGAGTACAGTGCATTGCCTTTTGCTTCCTTTTACTGCTGTTTTATGAAACAGAAGGAAGAGACAATGTGAGCTTTTGTACAAAAGTGAGGTGACCTTTCCAAGTTACATGTGGGATCTGCTGCTGTTTCTATAGAGACCAAACGCATTAACCTGAGTCAAGTGGGAATGCCTGAGGCTCATTGAAAGGGATATCGTTTCTCAGAGAAAGCTGGAAGATTTAAGTAAAAGGCTTGATTCATGTGTTTTACTTTTTAAACAAAGGGAAGCTGCATTTAGACTTCCTCAATTGGATGTCTGAGCAAAGACAAACATTTTGTGTCTGATTTCAGCTTCCAATTTCCAACTTGCAAGAGTCCTACCAAAAAGCTGTCCTACTTTAGGGCCCCAAATGCTTCTTTGGCTGAATAAGACTGTACAAGAACTAGGTTTAGACTGGTGAAATATGCTTCTTGTTCAGTCATAGAGACTGCAAAAATACTCTGAGATGCTGCTTAGTTTGTCCATCCTACATCCACAAACTCATAAATCTCCCCTCAAGGCAGGTCCTAGCTCATTCTTTTCAGACCTAAACCCATTTTGTTTCAATACTGAGAACCAGAATACACAATAAAATATTTTGCACAATATGTAAGAAAGATTAAAAAAAATTCTTAAGAGATCAGTTGCACACCTTTTCTGGGAGCTAACAAGAAAATACAATGATGATAAACATCTGTACTAGCTAATAAAATAAAATAAAATATTTTCACTGAATTTAGGTGCTAGGCCTATTTAATTTGCAGGTGGGTGGACATGAATCATGTCACAAGTACTGCTTGTTGTCATCTGTCTAGATATATTCTGTCTGATCACTGGAGAAAATTCAGCTTCTGCCTCTCTGCCCAGACAGTTCAGTTTTTTGGTGGAGGAACAAAAGATAAAGTGGGGATTCTCTCCAAATCCCCATTTCTACCTAGTCCAACAGGTATTTTTGGTAAAATAAGACTTGTTATGTGGAAAATCATCCCCAAGCCCTCACCCTTACAGTGGCTTCCCCACAGTGTATTTGAGAGTCTGTAAACAAGGGGTTTTTTAGTGATTTTTCTCTTTGCATCTCTTAGGCATGCAGTCCTATTGCCAACCCTGGCTTTGGTAGTGGAGTATGCCTGCTTGGCTGTAGAAGTTAAGAGACAAAAACAACAGTTAATACCAGCTCATTAAAAACAAAAACCTCTTCCATATCCAAATAAAAAACTCCACATAGTTACAAAATGGCAGAGTTTAAAGCTTCATTTAAAGGCTAATCTGACAAATGTTGTATAGGAGAGAACCATGTAACTTACGAATAAGAAAATTTCTAATTATCACCCATGAAAAAGAAATGCTATGATTAGTTTGAACTGTGTTGAACCTGTCACTACTTAAGAGAAGAATTATTCAAAAAGGCAGCCAGTGCACAAACAGCTCTTCATCTTTTACCTAGCTTGGTTGGCTTTTAGATCAAACAAGTTGGATCAAAGTTTGTTTTTACAAAGTCCCCTTTAGACGTAAGAGTCCCAAAATACTTCATAAAATGGCCCTTTGAGAAATACATCTCTTAAGTAATAAGTTAGGTATGCAGAGTTAAGCAGAATAAAGAGCAATGTTGGATATCAGCAACAAAATAATTGGTTTTGTCATCTCAAATAAAAAATTAAATATTTCTAGCTGAATTTCATTTTCCATTCTGCTCCCTGATCACATAGCACACACGAAATGCTGCCGTAAGGGCCTGAACACTCTATTGATTTTAATAGTTGTGGTGGCACTGCTCACTGCTGGTGTTCATGTTACTAGAATGCTTAGTGGTCAATTTTAGGGTGTCCTTTGGACTGTCATCTAATTGTGCAACCCAAGGGTGAAGGTCGTGTCCCAAACAGAACTCACTGAAAGTGTCTTCCTGTTTTCTGGCTTGCTGCTGCTGGGAAACAGGATCAGCACTGCCTGTACCTGGTGCTCTGGTCGTGAGGAGGGCTCTGACAAGGACCAGAAAAGCTTTCTAAACTGGAGTTGCTCTGGCCCGGTGCTCCATGGGTACATGTTCTTTGTTTGATAAGGGTTAAGCTTTTTATTAAAGACATTCATGTGGGTTCTTTGTGTACCTGCACAATGTGATACCTGCAGATAAATGAAAGAGCATTAATTTTGAACACAATCCTGGTTTATCCAGTGCAATAGCACATGCATATGAATAGACTGGAAATATTGACACAGAGTAGCGGAAAAGGTTAAGTCAATGTTTGCTCAGTGCTGCAATCCAGAAGTCGTTTTGAGTGCAGCAAATTCTGAGACTCCCGAGCAGGAAGTAAACAAGCAGGTCAAAGCAATTAACAGATAAGTTAGGCGAGCTCAGTGCATGCACAAACAGGCTCAGCAAAGCACTCTGTTCCAGTCTGCAGCCCAGCCTGAGCACTTTGGCAACGTCCTATTGCCTGTGGTTCTGCACTTGTGCGTTTTCCTCCTTGCAGTGGGCATTTTCATGCTTACTTAGGGAAGTGTGACAGCCTGCAAGGGCACTGAGACCCTCCTTGGAGGCAAGGAATAGAGGGAGGTGCATTTGTGGAGGTTGTATTTTATCAAAATAGGGAGCTGCTCCTGTTCATATTGGCAATTAATGTATTGACTTCTATAGGAACAGGACTGGGAGCTGAAGGAGTCATCAATCTTGTTACACCGTATTGAGCAGAAGTGTAATAGGTGCTCAATCTGGTCTGTATATTTCTCATTTGCAGTAGCTGTGTTTCGGGGATAACACACATTCATAGGAATTGATCGATGCCCAGAATCTGAAACTATTGTAAGGACAGGTTGTGCAGCCAGGAAGGTGGGATCAAGCAGGCAGGACAGTAGTAGGTCTTTGAGTTTCCTGGCTAGCAGTGAGGAGAGACAGTAGCCTGGCCAACCCCCTATCTGTCTTACTGCTGCAAATTACAGCATCAGCATCACCTCACACTGGGCAGCAGTGAAGCAGTTAATGTGATTTTTGAGGGAGAGATATGAGCTCCTTGCCAGCCAGGTAAGTAAGTCAATATTACAAAGCAAACTCCATAAAAGAACTTCGTGTTCTCTGGCAGAAGACCTTCATTAAAGCAGCAAGCGAAGCAGTACACTTATTTCCCAGGGGTCAACCACTTACACCTTAAACTTTCAAAAATGAAATTTATTCCCTGTTCTCCCAAAGACATTTTACATAGTAGTGCGCTTTTGGGATTAAAAAATCAAAATCTCTGACATTTTCCTGAAATTTCTGTGATGAGAAGGGATCACATTGTTAGAGCTGAAGGACACTAGAGTGCCTCACAGTGCAAGAGCTCTCTTTTTGAATATTTGAGCTGCTGTTGTCTGAGATGGGTACCTGCTGGAAGAAATCAACACTTCAGTAAACTCTTGAAGTACAGATGGTATCCAGAGAGAAATAGAACTGAAGTCTCAGACTGGAGCTTCTCAAAAGTCTGCATTCAGCTGACAGTGGTTTTCAGGTGAGGCTTATTCTGCCTGAAGTCTCTGTCACGTTTTTGCGAATTTGCAGCCACAAATGTGAGAACTTCAACAAGCACGTGGCAACTGGAAGAAGGCTTCAGTGAATGAAGACAGTTCAGTACTCAGGGCAAAAAAGGAAAAGGTTATCTTGGGGCTTTTCATCCTTGACATGAAAAGATGAAAAGGGAACGTCATAACTTCAAAGTACATGAAAGACTGCTGCAAAAGAAGCAGCTTCTTTTCTTTATTTGCTTGTCAGATGGGACAAGACATAATGTGTTTAAATGGAAGGAAGAATCAGGTCAGGCACTAGTAAAATGAATTTTCTAGCAACAACACACTGAAGCACAGGAGTAACTTCCCTTTGATAGCTCTTGGGATTGTCTTTGCTGGGGGTATTGAAGTCCTACATGAAGCTAGTGACCTAAATATACATAGATCTAGATGAGATTACCTTGTTATGACTCAAGACCAGCCTTCTTCTTGAAGTTCCTTCAAGACTGCTTCTTTTGCACAGGGTCAGGAAAACTCTACCATGCACCAGAACAATTCCAAGACTTCAGAGGCACTTCAGAGAAGATGGAGGAGGGATGATGTTTACCCTGGCAGAGTGGTTTGCCCAGTAGCAGGCTTCACTTGCACCACAGAGATGACACTCAAAACCTTGCAGAGTGCTTTTTTTTCTCCTCATGTATGATTTCTGTCACTGTAAATAATATTGGAGAGGTTTTCACACAGTTTGTCGACTACTTTCTTAGCTGCGAAACATGACAGTGTGAGTCACAACTTGTCTGAAATTGAAAATAAATAGCCAAGTTGAACCTCATAGAAGGCAAAGGGATATTGCAGACCAAAACAAATATTCAAAATTAATAATAACGTCTCTCTATATAAATTACTCTTCTAGAAAGCAACTTTTCTCATGCTACATAATTGAGATGCTCAGGTAAATCTTAGAAATATGCCTCAGAACACTGAAAGTAGTGTGTATCATGTACAAAGTTGTGCTGTTTTCCCTGGCTTCAGCTGCATTTGAGATTTCAGGAACAGCTTGTATTACCTCATTCATCAATCTCTTGTCTTGTTCTGTTCCCACATTATTCTACTTGAAGTATAAAAACTGCTTCTGTTTTATTTAACCATTTGTACATGTATCAGACCACCAGGAGAGCAAATGGAGTGAAAGATATGAAGGGCCTATTAGGTATGTGGGATCTGTGAAACAGCTCACCTGGAGGTAAAACACAATACTTGGTATGAAAAGCTTTTCTTTTTGTAGTTCTTCAAGAAATATTCAGATTTAAGATGCTAAATGTGTTAGACATTTCATGAAGATCTCTCTCTGTGCTCAGACTACTGAGCTGACAGGCTAAGATGAAAAGGAGAATTAATTAGAATTAGTCCTAGTAGGAAAAAAGAAACTGCTGGATCAAATTCATGCAAGAGTAAGGAAGAAGTTGTTTCATTACCTAAAAAAAGAAGTAGGAGCAAACATTTTTTTTTGATCTTTAAATCAGTTGATCCAAAGCAATTTGCACCTGACCAACAGAGGAGCACCTGACTTTAGTCAAGCTAGATAAGGGAAAGCAATGTAAATTAGCCAGAATATCCTACCATTCTGACATGATTAGACCACTTTCAGTATTTAAGAGAAACTATTTTAATCTACCTCAAACCTTTTCACACAGCACTAGCACAGGTTTCTTAGTTCTGCTCTTTCACTACAGAAAGTTCTGTTGTGGTAGAACAGGAAAGGTTGAATATAACTGAATTCTAAGTAGATCTGAAAAGCCTTTTTTTCCTCTTTTTTTTAATTCCCCAGAAAAATGTTTTGTACTTAAAAACTTTTTAATTTTATATTTTCTATTTTCTCTTTAATTTTATATTTTTAAGGTGATTTTTATTCTGCATTATACACGTCTAAGTGAAACATTATTTTGAAATAAAAATATATGTCTTGAAAAAATTAATTTTAATGAAGAAGGTCTTGCTAAACCAATTTGACTTTGTTGGTAATTTGTGCATACAAATTAGATAGATCTAAATGTTTGTAAGTTAACATTTAAGTTAATATGACTTTGCTCTGTGCCCATCAGCATTTTCAGTGCATCTAACTAAGAAAGCCCCATAGTTATCCATGGGCATCTGCTTACCTGCACCATAGTGCAGTCCTAACATCCAAATGGAATTTGACCATCACATGGCCCTAACAGACTTCTTGCTGGTCTTCAGCCCAACAAGTATGAGAAAATTACGCATCCTTGCCTTGCTCTTTTCCCACTGCAGTGTGCTCAGGGAATGTCATGAATGATTTTAGACTGCAAGACTCAAAAGATTTCCATCCTAAGCAGACAAAATGTAATCTCCCTCTGCACTACCAAGGATGTCTTTCATGTCCTATGCTAGCTAAGAAATACCCAGTTCATCCATTCTCTCTGAGAAGGAAAACGATAAAGAGTTCAAGACCTTGGAAAGTCTTATGACTACTGATAGAGGAGCAAATTTGGATAATAAGGTCCATGTGACGCAAGCTGACAGTAAGTTTTCTGCTGAAAGAAGAAGAAACAACTATGGGATTCAGGACAAGTAAAGATTGTTGTCTTAGAGCAGCATCTTCTGAGCAGCAGTCACTGAAAAGTCTATAACCAAACACCTGAATCATCCTTTCTGGAGAAAAATTATTTATATACTTCAGAATCCTATCTCAAACAGTGCTTTCCAACATGAAGAGTTCAAAAGCAGAATAATTTGCTTACTTAATTAGAAAATAGATATTCTCCATAGGAGTCACTGTACTTTCACCACCTTTTTTAAAACCATTTTCCCTTTCCCATTTTTAAATGAAAATTTAATTTAACCCAGACAAATTTTTATGTCTCAAGATACATGTTTGGACTGAGTGCCCTTTGATGTGCTCCAGAGAGGTGAGATGCTCCTCTGAATCTGTCTATTGGGCAAAAAGGCAGGTTGCCACATGTGTATAGAGGAAAACAGTTTCAGAATGCAGGCTGGCATTTTCGACGGTAATTAAAGGGAAAGAGCTCAATATCAAGCACTTCTGGTCAGTTCACAATCACTCTGGGGACATTTACAGTACCTTGAAAAACAGTAGAGGGGACTGTAAGAAAAATCAACACATCTCAAGGAGAATAAAGTCTTTAGTGCTTTAAAAACATCTCTAACTGCTCTTAGGAAGTGTGCAAGGCTAAAAGGAGTGCACCAAGTTTGGCTGACAGCATACCCAGGCATTCCTGTCATGTAATTAATGCTTACTGGAATGATCTGCCCCTTCATTGTCGTGTTAGCTAGGTTTCAAATGACTGTGAAGAAGGAGCCAAGGGAACATGGCTGAAAGGAATCAACGAGCAATACTTGTCACCAAGCGAGGCAGACAGAGCCACGTAAGGGCACAGGCTGCATTAAAATATTTGCCAGGTTTTTAGACAGGCAATTATCGCCTCAGTCTTTTGTAGGCCTCTGATGTATAATGTCATATTCACACACAAACACGTTCTCTCTCACTTCTGCATTTGCCATTTTAACCACATTTCCCTAATTGAGCTCTTTTGATGGAGATTAGCAGGCTGCTTTCACGTGGCAGCTGCGGCAGTTCACCTGGAGGAGAGGAGGGCCAGCGGGTCAGAAAAGCAGCCAGACAAGTTAATCATCTGCTGAATATGAAAATGACAGTGCCGGGAAACAGTCTATTCTGTGCAAATAAAGCCCTTTTGTGAGAGTAAGTGATCGAGCTCCATCCAGCTTGTCCACCACAGAAAGAGAACAGTAAAGGACTGCAGGGCGGGGGCAAAGACACTCACTGTGCTACTGACAGCAGTAAGAACTGGTAATTAT
Source organism: Camarhynchus parvulus (assembly GCF_901933205.1). Classification (NCBI taxonomy): domain Eukaryota; kingdom Metazoa; phylum Chordata; class Aves; order Passeriformes; family Thraupidae; genus Camarhynchus; species Camarhynchus parvulus. The sequence goes on along the minus strand of NC_044572.1, from coordinate 63,162,244 downwards.
GTCTTACCAGAAATAAGTACCCCAGAGTGAGAGAAATTTGTTACATATGGTTATTCCTGGAGATGAACAGTCAATGTCTTTTTTCACAAGCTCTGCAGGAAGCTTTCAGGACTCTGTTTTTAGCAAGTGAGGAACTCCTTTTTCCCCATCCCCCAGCACCAATTATTCGCACCACAACTTCAGCGGCAAAAGATTAGCTCAGCAACAGCAGCATTGAACTCACAACAACTGTTTTATGAAGCTCATTGTGCTTGAAGGTGCCCCTGCCCATGGCAGCAGGGCTGGAGTAATGATCTTTAAGGTCCCTTCCAACACAAACCATTCCGTGATTCTATGGCTTAAACAAAGAGGGAAGAGACAGCACTGCCAAATTGGAGCTCAGACTTCACTGTCTGTTGGCCAAGGTGCAGCTTAACACAGACCCACTGGATCTTTTCTTAGTAATTCAGTGTTATCTTAGCCATTGCAAGGCAGACTAAACCCCTTGAAGCAGGTAATGAGAGAAGAACACACACTAACACTCTTGTAAGCTGATCAAGCAACACATCTCTGCTGTGTTGCTTGATCTCCAAAGAGTCTTCCAGAGGAAGGCAGAACACCTTTAAAAATGGGGCATTTTATATGGAAGACTGAAAGGCTTCCCATGAAAGATAAAATTCTATGTGTTTGGTCCTTGCATTCACGTTATAGCTCTAAAAAGCACACAAGACAGAAATGTTTAGGCATTAGACTGTCAGTCTCTGGGGTAGGGCTGTATTTTCTATATATCTCTATAGTGCCTGGAGTAATGAATACCTTCACAAATGAAATAATTAGTAATGCCTGAGATACTTCTAACACCTTCTGAGATGTCCCACAATATGGGAGCTAACACCAAATAAAGCATTTTTTCTTTAGTATATCAACCATCAATATCAGGAGGAATTATTTGTTTCTCCAGCAGCAGCTCTGAGTGGATACATAAACAGAAAATCCAGTTATGTGTAACCACTGCTGATATACCAAACACACCACTCATCACTGTTTCTGTGCTGCTCAAATATGTGGCTGAAGGAGGCTGTTGCACGAGTCCTTCGCACACATCTGCCAGTATCCTTTGAGGGTGAAGCTCGACTGTACATGATGGAGTGGATAATACATCTTTTGTTGCTATGTGGGTAAGAACAATAATCGAAACTATTTAGAGGATAATTGGTGTGCTCTATTTTAAAAGGAAATAATCTGGTTTCCAAGGGGACTAACTATGAGACCTAAAGCCTGTAGTTTATCTCAGAGTAGGAATGGGATCATTATGGAGGAAAACAGAGCACCCATCCAGTTCAATTACCCCAATTGTATTACGAATGTAAAAGAGGAAATTGTATGTATCCCAAAAAGGAAAGTTTCCCACTCTTCCCCTTCCATCCCACTTGGAACCTACCCTGGAAGCATTTGGCCTCCTTCAGACTACAACAGGTCTTTTGTGCTCAGAAAACTTGGAAGGTTTGTTCCTTGCTGATTAGTCAGCTACCTCTTAAACCCTTCTTCATCCTACATAATCAAAATGTTGGAGCTTATCAGGCTGTATTCATCCACTCAGTAAACTGCCATATCTTGCTGGTGCTTTTGCAATCAACAAAAGAACAATTGGAAAAACACTGCTTGGAAAGGGTGAAGCATTTGCCAGGTATAAGTCAACTATAATAAAATATGGTCTCTTTGGGGGAAAAATGTTCTTTGGAATATTAACTAAAAAAAAGTAAGTGAGGAGAGAAGATAGGGTCCAAGTTACCCACTCCAGAAACTTTTTTCCAGTATTTGGATATCACTGTGTTGCTCTTACTCTTCTGACCTGACCAACATCCCCAGATGCCTGGGAGGCTATGCAATATGAACAGCTGGTCAGCATATGAATTCTGAAAACACTGCAGTGAGAAATAAACTGCTAAGGCTCTGCTCATAAGGTGGCTCATGCCAGGTTAGGATATTCTGCCTCACCAAGAGAACTACCTCCTCTGCTGTTGGGCTGGTATTCAATTAATCACTGACACCATCAGGTCTCTTGCATGGGTCTCTAGCACTTTATGACTTTAGGTCATCTGCTAGTAGACTTCAATGTAAAGCTCTGTTTTTCTCCTCAACAATATTTATATATTCTCCCTCCTTGTTAACATGTTTTGTTTTCTTTGCTTTGCTAATCTGGAGTATTCAGTAACTTGCATCCTGTTTTGGTTATGTGTATTGACTGGATATGCCTGTGACCAGATCAAATTAAACACCATTAAAAATAAATACATCTGCACCTATTTTGCTATTCTCTTTCAAATACAGTCGTATATCCAGGTCAACTATGCTGGACTACTGAACTTTGATTGGTGTGCTCTGGAAATATTTCGGCATTCCCACTGTGACATCCAGAAAACGTTATCAGAGGGCAGCACTGGTGCATTTTAAGATGTATGTTAAGAATACCATGAAGCATCAGATGTGTCATATTTATACTGATCTCAGGGAGTAAACCAAGTTGCTTTATACAGAGGGCTGTGAAGCTGTGACTGTAAGAAGAATATATCCCAGGGTGTTCAGGACATTCCTTGATTTTAAATTATTCAGATCTTCTAAGCAGTGGCCTAGTAGCACAAGTTTGAGTTGGCTCCTTTTCTTCTGAAAACTGTGGGTATGGTGCAGTCTTAATAATCTGTGCCTGCTTTCTGGAAAGGAACAGATGGGCCCATTCACCAGAGTACATCTCTAAGTCAGTATGGTAGCTGGAAAAGCTCTCTGCAAACCCTGTGCATCACTGCAGATGGGACTGATATCCTGATAATCTGCTGCCAGTGGTTCTGGTAGATAACGAAAACAAACATTCATCAAGAGGGTCGCATCTATTTAGTGTAGGCTTCTACTGCAGCCATGGTGCCATACCACAGAGGCTGGACAGCTGCTGCTCTGTGAGACAGCCAAGGGAACCCTGCCTTGCACCACAACACAGCAGCAACTTCAGACTTCAGTCTAAAATGAGCAGGAAAAAGCAAAAATCCCCCAATCCTCCTGTTTCACAGCCCTTTGCGGGTGCAGAATATGGTGAAATAGGTATGATAAAGATTTTGCTTTATTTTTTGTGGCTTGCAGTCTGAAAAACATGGATTGGGAGCTAATGAACAAGCACTCTAGAGCAGATCTCCCATATCCAGCCTGTTTCCTCTTTTCTTGGTGAGTAAAAAACTGGTTGGGTGGCTGGGCCCAGAGAGTGATGGTGAATGGAGTTACATCCAGCTGGCAACTGGTTGCCAGTGGTGTTCCCCAGGGCTCATCTTTGGGGTTGGTCCTGTTTAACATCTTTATGATGATCTGGATTTGGGGATTGAGTGCACCCTCATTAAATTTGCAGACAGCATGAAGTTGGGTGTAAGTGTTGATCTGCTCAAGGATAGAAACGCACCACAGAGAGACCTGGACAGTCTTGGTCAATGGACTGAGGACAGCTGCAGGAGGTTCAACAAGGCATTGTGCTGGGTTCTGCCCTTGGAACACACAGCTCCATGCAATGACACAGGCTGGGAGGTGAGTAGCTCAAGACCTGTTCAGCAGAAAGAGACTTGGGGGTGCTGGCTGACAGCTGGCTCAATATGATCCAGCATGTGCCCAGGTGTCCGAGAAGGACAATGGCATCCTGGTCTGTATCAGGAATAGCTTGTCCAGCAGGACCAGAGGTGGTTATCATCCCTCTGTACTTGGCACCAATCAGACCACACATTGGATACTGTTTCAGTTCTTGACCCCTCACTTTAAAAAGGACATTGAGGTGCTGGATTGAGTCCAGAGAAGGGCAACAAGGTTTGTGAAAGGACTAGAGAACATGCCTTATGAGGAATGGCTGAGGAGCTGGGTTTGTTTAGCCTGGAGAAAAGGAGGCTAAAGGGACCTCAAGGCTCATTGCCACCACTTGAAAGGAGGTTGTAGTGAGGTGGGGGCCAGTCCATCTACTGTTCCTGCAGTGAGAGGATCAGGGGAAATGGTCTTAAACTGAGACAGGGGAGATTCAGGTTAGATATAAAAAAAATATACTGCTAGGATGCATAACAGGTATTGGAATATGTTGCCCAGGGGAGTGGTGGAATCACCCCCATCCCTGGGGGTGTTTAAGAGGCATCTGGATGTGGCACTGGGGATGGCTTAGTGGTTTAGGGGTTACAGTGGTGGCGCTAGGTGAAGAGTCGGACTGCATCATCTTAAAAGTTTCTTCCAACCTTGATCCTACGATCCTATGATTCATTGTCTGCCATCTGGGCCCAGCTCTGTAGGAACATTTAGTTCCTACATCCATTACAGATTTCATCAGGAATTAGGCACTGCGCAGCTGGACCTTACTGTACATTTGTCTGCCACAGAGTTCTTTCATAACACTGAGTTTGCTTTGGGAACATGGAGTTCCAGGAGACCCTGCAAACTGTCAGAAAAAGTTCTTCAAAATGCAGATCACAGACACTCAAGAAATCACAGGGCAGCGTTAGGTGAAAACCACATCCACGGCTCTGTGCCTTCCATAAAGACACACGATATATGACTGAAACAGAGCAAGCCCATCACACCTGCCTGATGGAATGCTTGTTTTCAGTCACTGCTGTCAGTGTCTCACATCCAGGGGAAATAAATTCAAATCCAGCTTCCCTGGAAAAGGGTTTGTCATTAGAAAGGTTTCTAATGCAGTTGTAACAGACGTCAATAAATAGCAGAATTATTTCATTGCAGGTGTAGCATCATTTAAGAAAAAACAAGAGTTCTTAAAGCCTATGGCTCTTGACAGCCCCACTTAGAAAAGAAAATATCCCAATTCAACCCAACAACAGCTCAGTAAAAGTTGCTTTTTAAAATGGCAACTAGTAAATTCCAGGGGCAAGGTTACAAAGTAGCTTGTTAGCAGCTCAAGTGTACTCTAGTCGCTTCCTATCCCTCTCTCTCTCTCACAACAGGAGGCAATTTTAGACTGCAGAGCACAGATGTGTCTAGCAGACACATCCTTCTTCCTGCATCTTAAATAAGTGTCTCACAGACTGTGAGCCATTAATCTCATAAAAAACAGGTACTCAAATAGGATTAGAAAAAATATAACAACAAAAATCGCCAAAGAATTGTCAGTAGCTGTAAGAACCAAATGGATACCTCCTGCTGTGAAGAAAACCCACTGTCAGCTATTGCTGTTATTACTCTGAATCCTTGAACAAAGGCTGGAGGAATCAATTTATCTGTGCATTTCCAACTTACCCATCCTTGTGGGACCAAATGCCACTGCCAGGTGCATTCCCTTAAATATTTTATTTAACTACCTTACAATGCATGTTTGTTACGCTGTCATGGCACTGACTACTGTAGTAATTTTGAACTTCTGTGATTATTCATGATTAGTGAGTGAAATGAACACAGCTTCTTTTTCCTCAGCTCCCCATGCTCAGTCTGGTATTCCATAGGCTGGTTCTTCCCTTCTGCCAAGGTATAAGCAGGGGAATAATTCACCCAGGAGTGAGTGAACTCAACCTCACTGCTTCACAGGCAGGGATTTTCTTCCCATCTCTCCAGGTTACTTAAAATGGAGTCCAGAAGAAACACTATGAAAAAGTTACATACTACAGACTACATAAATGCCTAAGTATTCCAGTAAGATTTTCATGCAGATTACATGGAACTTCCGAGACTGACAAAAATTATCAACTCAATCTGATACTTTTGGAGACTGGAGCATGGACTGGCTTTAGTGAGATTACTGCACAAACTTGTACACTAAGGCACTTGCCACAGTGGGAGATTTCCTGTTGTCTGTGCCTTGAAGTTCTTTATAAATTACCCTCTGACTATACTTTTTGTGCATCATACATAGCAGGTACGCATCAGATAAACTTAGGAGAAACAGTCTTTTCCAATGTGACTCCTGAAAAAAACAATTTTAGCCTTAGACTGAATCTCTGTGAAATGGTTGAAACAAGGGCTTGAACATTCTGAAAGCCAGACTCTGCCACTGACTGACTGTATGATCCCAAGAAAGTTGTTCATTTGTTCTATGCCTTTCATTTCTCCATCTGGAGATACTTTAAAGCTGGTACATACATAGAGCTCAGTTACTTGCTGATTATAGTGCACTTGACATGTGCACACAAAAAACATTTTGAAACAGAAATTTTGAGTGCTGACTGTAACATTTTTAGTTTATTTTTTTTACAAAACAAAAAAAAAATTGCATTTTTCAACTATCCTACAATTTATCACTGTTATCAGAGCTGGGGAAAATGTTTTCTCTGCACTCCATTCCTGAGAACACTTTGAGCCTTTGCCAATCAGGAAAAGCCATCTTTTCTTTAGCACAAATTTATTCTTCTTGCAAAAAACCCCTTGTGTTTTATGACACACAGCAGTCAAATGATATTCTAGACACAGACATGAATCCATCCATGAGGTGAAGTGTAGCATTCATGTAACAAAACCAAACTAACTTCTTGTCTGCATTTGTTCAACACAATTCTGAATCACTTTACCTTTTGGAAAACACTTCTTTGGGAAGGGAAAAAAAAAAGTTATGCTACCAAAATCTACATTAATCCACTATTCTATGCAGAACTTCTCAGACAGATCTTTTATCAAAACAGCCCTAGCTAGCTTTAATGATTTACTTATGCTGCATTAAAACTCATATGGTATTTGATATAATTTACTTACTGCTTTCAGTGTAAGCTCTTTCCAACTTGTTTCTTTTAAATGAACGGTTGCTTTAATGCTGTAAATATTCAGCAAATATCAATATTATGGCCAGCACAATGTGGTTCAGTGTAGCAGTGCCAAGTTTTCATTGATTGCTGCTTGTATGCTCCAGTTTTAAGACTTGCTTTTAATAAGCTCAAAATATGTTCATGGGATTGGTCTCAAAATGTCTCTAGTGGAATAATCAAGCTTCTAAGAGGCTGCAGAGAAAAACAAAAAATTTATTCAAAGAATTCCAGCTCAGACACTCAGTCAAAACAATTCCTGGCTTAGCCTCATTAAATAGGTCTCAAGATGAACATCCACTTGACAAAGGCAGCTCTGAAGGACTGCTTAGGGCTTCCCCCAGCCCTGGCACCAGGGCCTTTGCAGATATCGCATATTGTGGCTGCTCCCAAGTCCCTGTTCTCAAAGCCATCAGAGTCTTTGTTGCTCCCCAGACCCCACTGCAATCAGGGATCCCAGCCTATGCCCATGAATCTCATCAGCCACGTTTCACAGGCTGAATGCAGTCCAGCCTGCTCACCAGCTCCAGTTACCATTCAACATTTTAACTATAGATAGCATCTCCATCATTGGCTTTGGATCTCCAAAAACCTGAGTTTCTGCCAAAACCATGGGCCACAACTACCCACTGATGTGGAGTGAAGAGTTCCGGGGCAGGGGAAGGTCCCCAGGCACTGGGTCTGAGGGACACCAGCCTTCAGCCTGAAGGACACAGAGTAGCAGCAGGCCATTGACCAAAGGGAATGTGAGGAGGGGAAGAGGAGGACACAGAATGAGCAACATCAGAATGAGATTCCCAGTTTTGGTGGAAAGCACTAGAGCAGAATAATGTGGCCCTTCCTCTGCAAAGGAGAAGTGGTTTCAGAGGTGGAATGTAAAGCTGAACATGGGTGAGGGCCTTCCAGTGTCACATGATGTCAAACATAAGGAGCTTCTCTGCACTAGCAACCCACTGTTTTTATTATCATATTTCATCAATTCTAGTGGTTCTGCAAATGGCAACTGAATCAAGCCTGGAGCTTTCTGGGGAGAAAACAAAGGACAGAAAAAAGACAAAGAGAGGCACAAGAACAAATGGAGGATACTCTCTTCAGCTGGGACCTGTGATTCTTAAAGTTTAGTAGGACCATGGAGACAGTGAGGGAATCTTTAAAGCCAGTGAGATGATTTGACTACATTAATGGTGTATACACTAAAGAGAAGAATATGAGAAAAAACTTGCTTTGACAAAGTGGAAAGAAAATTTTTAAAAAACAATAGTTATCCTTTCACAGACTTACAAGTTTATTTGAAAGACTTTAGACTAAAATTAAACCCTTAAAGTTAATCCCTCCAAACTTTAAGAAAAATCAAGAGAAATCAAGGTCTTGATCAGAATCAAGACCTAAAATCACCTGGGGAGATAAGTTACATTTTTTCATTACAATATTTTCCACAGAGAACAGAATAAATACAACAATATGTTCTAAAAACTTCTCTTGCAAAATGTGAGCTGTTGTCTGAAGTTCAAATGCAAGTGTATTTCCCTGACTTGTCTTCACCATCCACCACATTTCAAGAGCAATGACTCTCACTGTAGAATCAGCACTGTACCTTCTGTTAAGGATTCAGCCATCTAGCCAGGGGAACATTAATTTGACCTGTGGCAAAGACATTTCTCAGTGCAGTTCAAACTGGGATAACTCAGATGTAAATGAACTGGAAAAAAAAAATCAGTCTTTATTTAATAGAAAATATGCAAATGTAGAAAAACACCCTGCTATTTATGCAGCCTTTCTATGACATAGTTAGATTAATTTTAGATTCTGGAGGTGGTGCTGTTTTGCTGTTCTGTATTTTTAAAGACATGTCGCCACACAAATATTGACTCTATCACATATCATCCAATCATGCTATTTCCCCAAAGTTAAGAATGTAAGTTTGGGAGGAATGTGTACAGGTGAAAGCCCTGGAAATGAATCCAGGTTTCTTGAGCCTCAATCAAATACTTTGTCAGAAGGTTACCTTTCATCTAGGTGAGATTTCTTGCTTTACTTTTGCAGAGACACCAGCACCAGGCCTGCGCAGAAATAACACTGAATTACAGGAATTGAAGAAAATGTCAGACCATTTTCCACAGTGCTTGTCACCCTTTTTGTCACAGGGCAATTAACGTGTAAACTCAAAGTTCTGGAATAAGATCTAATCTGTTTCAGTTTCTTCCTCTCCCACCCTTTTGAAAACAAGCTGTGTCCTTCAGCCTTGACCACTCCAGGCTAAACTCCCACTTGAAGCACATGCACAGGAAAAAGATCTTGCCTCTGCTCACATCAAAATCCTGAAGCTCCTGCTAAAAAAGAGATAACCATCTCTAAAAATGAATCAATCAATTGAATTATCTTTTTCAGAGCTTAAATCACATATAAATTAGCTAGAAATTTTTTGTTCAAGTGTTTCTTTTTCTCGCGTATTTCTGGCTTTGCCTGAGACTGAAACTCACATTATCTAATATAATTCAGAAACTTTTTCTGTCTAAAGAGAACTTGAATATTTGAATGATTGACAGATTTTACAAAACTGATCATGATTTCTCCACAATATTGACTGCTCAGTGAGCTGTCAGATATTGTGCAGCTGAAGAACAAAAAAAGTAAGCATGTTATTTGCTGGAATTGAAATGTCAATTAGATCCTGTGATAAGTTAATTGATATATTTAATGAAGAGTGATATTTTTCTATGATGTGCAGGAAAAATGGTGCCATCAGTATCAAAAAACATTTGCTAAGTTTGCTGCAACAGGTAATTGCTCACTTTCCTCTTTTTGAAATATTTTGCTTAGAGGGGGGTTAAGCTTTTGAACTGAAAAATGTTCACTGGGCTTAATGCCTCCTGTCAGACTACATGCATTTGCCTCCCTGAATAGCCTAAAATAGAAGTTAAACTGGAAAATACAATAGTTCTTGCACAACATTTGTTTTATTTATTCATCTCAGAGGAAAAGAATGGGCCAACAAAAAAGATATGAGGTCACTTTTCACTCTTTCATGGATTTAAATTTAAGAATAAGTTTGTGTTGAGGCCCAATTCCTCCTCCCACTTTCCCTGGCAACTTTCAGTGCATCTGTAGTCATTGCAACTGCTTGGATCTCAGAGCCCAATGGTGGCAAGCTCTGGTTGAAACACACAGAGGTAGTGAATAAGCTGAAATGTTTTGTGATTTTAAAGGATCTTGTTTGGCTTCAATGCTGGCCATGACTGACAAATAATTATGAACAGTTATAACAAATAATTATGAAATTCTTACAGTCAAAGTGCAACTCTGGAACGTGCTCTGGTCTTCTTCTGCTGAGAGGTATCAAAGGAACTTGATCTAACTTCAGGTATATTAGATTAAGTAGGATTTTGATTGTTGCATTTTCCTCATAATCAATTCAGGATTCTTAGCTGTGGATGATAACCATAGGCTAGAGTTAGTTCAACTGGACCGATGAAGCAAATTCCCAACTCTCTGTTCTGGACATCCTCAAGTTCTGATTTAAATTCACATATCTTGATCAAGAACAGACCAGGCTCAATTCACAAGGACTGTGACTAGTCAGTGCCCATCCCAGGAGAGAGCAAATGACGTTCCCAGACAAGAGGCCATTAGCAGTTCTTTCCAGCTGGCATTCCATCTTTTCCGTATTGTCTACTTCTCCAAGTCTGATTAGATGGGAAAGAAAGGATGGAGTAGAAGTCAGGAGAATAAACTATTCAGACCTGTGCTCAATTTGTTATTTTACTGATCCATGAATTTGTGTTAAAACATGGAATAAATAATTAGTAAACCACCCTTACAGAAATAAAAGCATCAAATTATATCGGTTGCTTACCAGTCCTATTGTAGCACATAAAAAATAAGTTTGAAAATACTGAAAAATACAGCCCATGCCTAGAGCTGTTTAAATCGTTCAAAATAAATGTGTCCTAGTTTGTCTTCCATAATGTTTTCTTTGCCCTCTTTCTTACACACAAAAGGCTAAAGACATTTTCTTCTGTTTGAAGAATTTTCTCCCCTGAATTGCCGTTCCCTGCAAGGCAGCTGGCCTTTAATGAAGCAAATAGGATTAGGCCACTGGAAGAATAGTTTATCCTGATTTTTGAAAATCTAAATCCAATATTGTTTGAATGATGCTGGCCCTTCCTTCATCAATCCTAATCTAAAAGATGTTTTGAACTTTCTGTCAAAGCACATTGTATAACAACAGGACAGTGATATAAGTTAGGGGAATATCTCTGCTCTTTGTAACAGAAAATTTTATCCATCTGACACTCTGTAACATTTTCCATTGCCACCATATAAATACATGCAGTAGAGAAAATATTTTGTGCTGTCCCACTCCAGGAAACTCCAGTCAGGCTAAAATGGACACTAAATCCAGAGTTGAGAGCCACAGGCAGTCTGTGCAGGCAGCCCACAGTACAGCCACAGTGCAAAATAGAGGTATTAGAAGCCTCACAAAACAAACCAGGTCAGCCAGGTAACTGCATGGTTCTGCCAAGAAAACTGCTTCAGAACTGGAGGCTGCTCCCAACTCAGTTATGTTATGCCAGTCAAGGTCGCATCTCATCTTCTTTCTACTTATGTAAGTGGATAAACCCTGCCAGAATAGCTCTGCTGGCCTGAGCTGGAGTGATTTGATGTGGGAGCCTGTCAGAACTGCCACTGAAAAGATGAACAAAGACGTAATCTCTGGCAGTCAGCACTGAAATCTGCCTTTGCTATGGCCAAATTCAGTGCTGCCAATTCTTCTTCTTAACTATACTGGCTCTGCCTTTTGAACTACCCAAATATGAAGCCAAAAATTTCCCTGTGTATCCTGTAAACAATACAGTGAAGAAACATTCACATAACCATTTCCTTCCTGGTTTCTACTGACCCAAATCACTCTGTAAATGAGACTTTTGAACACGCTGCGCTCTTTGGCTGACGCCAGGTCTGTGTTGTAATCATCATTCCTGGTCTGCATGGGGCAGATTCTGTGCAGCAGGTCAGAGGTTGTTGTGAACATTTGTGCTGCTCCTCCAGATATTCCTGAGCTGCCACATGCAATTCTGGCTGCATTTCTCCCTTCTCCAAAGGGGTAGCGTTTGAAGAGTCAAAGGATCTGCTCTATCTTTGGCAAAAAACCTTTGGTTGTTCTTTGACTTTTTTACGGTTTCTCTATGGAGGAAAAAATAATCACTGCAATATAACATGGGGAAGATACAGTGCAGGTTTACAGCAATTGTCTCCAGCACATCATATCTACTCTCCCTGTTGTGCCCTCTGCATCATACAACATGCATTTTCCCTTTTAAGGGTGGAAAATTGCACAATTGCGAGATACTGTCCTTCAGGGAATAATTCGGTTTAGTGGGTTAAATATAGCTCTGTTGCAGTTAAATTCAGATATATTTCCAATCTGGTGGTGTTGCACTCACTTTTGAGAGGTCTTTATAGCCTAATGGACAAGAGGTGCGCTTGGTGCATTTTTGGGGACAGAGGGTGCAGCAGGATAAGTGTGGGCATATGGATTTCTCATCACTCCCATCAGTTATGGCCATGGAGATGCCAGCACATTGCACTTCCCTCCTACCTGATGAACTCTACTTCATCCCAAGCTAACTCACCTCAAGGGGTGGGTTAGCTGTGCCACCAGCTCACATGGCTCCCATCATGTCAGGCATTCACTGCACTGGTTGCAACTACTCCAGATACTTTTGCCTTTATTCTGCCTCTACTTTTTGCCCATGCCTTTGAAAATATTGTATATCAACTCAGATTTTCTGCTTAACCAGCTGCATATTATACATTTATATTACAGTCCACCACTAACCCAGTTTCCTGTCTTCTTCCAAGTCCAAAATCTTTGTAACTTCATTTCCTAGAGACATATAGCTCTGTCTAATCTCACCATTTGTTCTGTTGCACTCTCAGTCCTCAGCCTTGGCTTCATTACTTCACAGTACTTTGTCTCCACCGACCAATCCTTTGTCTTTTCTCATGCCATTTTTATGGCCAAGATCAGCACTTGCTTCTTTACCTGAGCTTTGTTCCTCATCTGATCCAGTGCTGCTTTTTCCTGTGTCTGCATCAAAAATGTACCTTCATATTGTGTCTGTCTCACTCTCAACATGAGACTCTTGGGTCACACAGAGCATCTTCCTGCATTACTCATAGCACCTATGATGTTATATAAATCATCCAAATGGGCACTGTATCAGGTACACTATGTCATACAGTCTGGACCATGGCCAGAGCACAGACGGAGATTTCTATTCATGGCATCAATCCTGTGCTTGCTCAGTCCAATTCCTGTATATTTTTCACTGTGACTCAAAAGACAGAGGCATTTTCATTTTGTTCCCGTTTTCTCAATCTTTTGTGCATCAAAAAAAACCATTAAGGAATACATTGCAATTAGCACTTCCTCAGATGCACTCATCTGTCAAGAGCACTCAGCAGAGAGCCAGTTTTCTGCAGGTGGGTAACTTAATGCCTCCTCTTGCCACTTTTATTTATCTCAAGTTAATTGCCAGAAGTGGAAAGCTCTCAGTGTTCTGCATTGAATTCATGGTCATACAAATATTTAAGATGATGGATTGTGTGTCTGTGACAGCTATCAGTAAACCAGAGATAGGTCAGGAATTCTCAGAGCAAAAACAAGAGCACTTGAAAAAGCTGGTGCAGACAGGACAGAGAAAAAGACCTGAAGTTGATACACATTTGGCAGCTGTTTAGACTCCTCAGATCCATTCTTGATGCAGTACTGTCCTTGTTTGTAGATGCAGGCATTTCTCCCTGCCCTCATATTTATCCCTGCTGGGAACAATGACTTACACACCAAGTGAAGTACACACCACCAGCACCAGCACATTTTCAGCACTGTAGTCAGTGGGGCCTGATAATAGGGCTGCAAGGTGTTCCCATGACAAAGCAGAGCTTGGCAGCTTTGTATGGCAACTGTTTTCCAACCTGTTCTAGAGCTGAACAAGAATGGAAAATTTTTCTGTCTCCCAGCAAAATATCTAATCAAAGCCATACTGCTGCTATGAATCAAAATGATAGGTGGATTCATCTTCTGCAAGACACTGTGCAAACAAGAGCAATTCCAAGTCCACAGAGCTAACATTCTGAAGCCTTCACCCGACAGTCATGTTGTCCTTTGAGTCAAATGGTTGGCCCTGCCTTGCATAAAGCTATAAATTCTTGCGTATTAGCAGGATGAGGCCCAGAAAATCAGGTGGTTTATACTGATTAGCCCCATCAGTAATTTGGTGATTCCTTAGGGATGCCAGGGGGTGCAGATGCTGTGGGGAAAGGCAGCAGTGCCAGAGCAGCCCCGCTGTGACGCACCAACACACCGGGCTCTAAACAGGAGGAGCCTCACAGGAGGTGTCGCACCGAAGCAGGGACTGCCTTGCCTTTCTCAGCAAACTGTTCCTAACAATGTTGCTGGTGCATATACTGTTGTGAGAAGCCAGCTGGCTGCCATCTGAGAGCAGATGCCAAGTGGCTGTCAGATTGTCATCTTGAGTTTTAGTATTCAACCTGTCTTTCTGTGAATTGGCTTTTGGCCTTTTTCCCCCCAGGGAAGAGTTGTTCCTCAGCCAAAACACCTCCAATTTATCCCCTGTAAAAGAAATGAAAGTATGAGTCACTATTACTTCTGGTGAAAAAATAAATCTGAATTATAAATTTATAAATCTGAATTCAAGTGCTTCAAATTTTTTTCCACTTCTTTTTTTCTGCAGTTATGTAACTTTTTCCTCTTCCTTTCCTAAAAGAAACCCCAGGAAAACACATAACAGCCACTTCAGACAGTTTAGTCATTCAATCTGTCCATTATGTAATTAATTATAAAAGCTGAGAGAAATACAGTTCTTCAGTGTCTGACCTCCTGATGGTCATATTTTAAGTTTTAATAAAAAGGCTGGTTGCATATCATCTTCAGTATAGTACTGGTCAGGCTTGGAGAAATGTCAGCAATTTATCCAAAGATGTAAGACAAAATGAAATGAAAACTAACTAAAAAATACTCAAAATTAGACGGTAAAATTCCCTGGAATGATTTTTCCATAAGTAGCGGTCCAAAAGATGCAACTTCAAGTACCCCTAAAGGATTGCTACTTTTATGAGAAGTGCTTCACTTTTCCTCTTTGGGAATGGAATAATTTTCAGTTGTGTCATGACAGGCAATTTAACTCACTGATCTCGTGGGAAAATAATACCCTAACGAGTTCTAGAGTCTGGAATAGAAAGACGTGGTTATTGCCATTGAATCAAGAAAGTGTCTGTTAGGAAGATACTTATGTAAGGAGAAAGGGTGTGTTTTCCATCAGAACAACCAGCCAAAAAACATGCAAAGGCCCAGTAAAGAAATTGTTCCAAGGAACTTGCACCATTATACAGGATTTCCATTCTGCATTATTATTTGACTAATCATACCTGTGTTAAATACCATTAATGCAGAAGGATGCATATTTGTTCTACTATTTCTAATTCTGCTGAAAAAAGTAAAATGCTTGTTTCTTTTCATGTTTTGGGCATTCCCATTTAACTTCTGACAATAAAATACTATTTAAATTTATCCAATGACACAAAGCATCTGCTTGTTTACTGGCAGACCACGGAAAATGAAAGAAGGAAAAATGTTTCATATGCACTCAGTTACAGAAATAGGTTTTAAGCACAAGAATCTGAGCAAAGCAAAATGCACCTTGCAGCACCCAATGAAAAGATCACAAAAATGTTGAAAGGTCTAATACAGAAAGACCACTCTGATCAGTGTTGCCAGCTCTCAAAGAACTAATAATAAGGAAATGCATTTAATTTTAGATCTTTTCAAGAAGAAGAGGGCTGATGTCCTGACACAGCAGAAAACCTTGGGACACTGCCAGCACTTGGCATGGCAATCATTTCTGTATAGCTTACGTAGTGAGAAATTCTGGTTTGGGTGAAGAACCTGATGTAATAACAGTAAGAAATTAAAATGTTAAAGTAGAGACAGCAAAGGGGACCAAACCACAACACCCAATGCAGCAGCATGCTATTTCCTGAATCTCAGTGCCTGGGCTCCGCAGGGTCCTAAAACAGACATTGTTTGGTATCTTTTGCATGTCCTGAATTGCCACATCATAATTTTCTTGAGGTTTCTAATTAAAAATGTTGTCTTGTTGGAAAGAGTCAGACCAGACACCTTTTCCTTTACGGACAAGCTTCTAGTAAGTTTGAGTCCTGAGGAATTTGTAATAGCACCAAGAGAGATACTAAAGCACTTTAAACCATGGTTGAAATTAGAGGCATTGCAGCAGTGACAATGGAAGGCAGGTATCTAAATTACTGTGTTTCAGGGCATGAAATGCCAGACAGGAGGAAGTCCAAGCAGGAGGGGCATACCCTTTCCAGTACCCTGCCAATCCTGGTTATCAGAGAACCTGAAAAGAGGATAAAAACATATTTGTCACATGTTCATTAAAATAAAAGGAACAAACCAAGTATAGACTTCTTTAAAAATATTTGGCTGGTCCTGAGAACAAAATACTTTTGTGTTTTTCTAATTTTTTTTTCTAATCTTCACATGTTGTTTTTCTCCATCTCATCTTAAAATTACTGCATTTGATGAAAAGCTTGTGTCATCTGACCAGGCTAATTGAAAATGAACATTTCTCATGAAAATTTTATTTCTTGTGGAAATGTCAAATGAAAAAGGGTTTTGAAAAGCAGAAATCTTAAAAAAAATAGAAAAAAAAATATCTATTTTAAACAGCAATCCTTGATATGTCATTCAATTTTAACAATTCAGTTTGGCCTGCAAGGAATTACACAGGACGGTTGAACAGAAGACTCTCCCTATGGTTGATCTCCAGAAGTATAAAAAATAATGCCAATAAACAGTGAAATTGTACTTGAAAACCATTAAGAGCCCTGATGTTATTTTAGTTCTGCTCTGACCAGATTTCTGAAGACCTTGCAAAGAGGGAGAGGGAAAAGATGCTTCTGTCAGCACTGACCACATGGTCTTCCATGCACTGGAGGATGCCCCTGGGACTATGCCCAGGCTCTTCACCGCACTGGTGGCTCTGGGAACAAGATCTCTTGGCACACAGCTGGGGTCAGCTCAGGGACCTCTGTCAAGCACTCTGCACCCCTGCACTTGGGCAGCTTTGTCCTTGACAGCTTCCCTTGCTGGGAAGCTTCCCTTCTGCCTGCCCTGGGTGATATGGCCACCAACCTATTTGCTTTCCCAGGCCATGACACTTGCTCCTCTGCTCCTCCCGTGTTTCCAGAGGCATGCACCAACATTGCTTCACTTGGAGCAGCCACGTGTGAGCGTGATGGCTGTGCTGGCCTGCTTCACTTGGAGCAGCCACGTGTGAGTGTGATGGCTGTGCTGGCCTGGGCACTGGTGAGAGGGAACCTGGTTCTCCCTAGATCCCCCTGTCTAGAGCTGCTCTCCCCCGGGAGGAATGGAGCAGCACTCTGGTCTCTTTTGCCCCAGGGGTGTGTGACCATGCTGCTGACCTTGCTGTCTTTCTTTACACCTTACAGTGTATGGCAGAGCTGATCAGCCCCAGCACCACCAGCCAGGCAGCATCATCCCTCAGCTACTCATGAAAGAGCAGCTAGTCAGTCAGGCTGGGACAGGAACTCCCCAGTCTTCCTGGAATGGAGAGACAGATGACTAACATTGTGTCAACTGAAGGCTGACCAGGTCTGAACTTCTGAACAGCAGCACAAGCATTTGATTACTCAACACCAGAGCTCTACAGATGGGATTGCAAACAGTCCTGAAGATTTTCCATGGGATCTCCTGATTTGAAGATCCATCCAAAGGCAAAATCTGTGTGTATTGCTGTGTTGATTGGCACCACCGGTGGTGGACGAGGACCTGGTGGTGGAGGACCTGACCATACATAAAATTCTTTGTGTCATTTCTGCTGTGAAACAGACAAAAGTGATAGATAAGATGTCAGTATAAACTGTTCCTGCAGATGCAGGAACAGTCACACAAGGCAGTCTTGCCATATTGTTTAGATAGTTAGGTGTTTTGCATGTAGTACAAGAGATGATGGATCCTGCCTGTGTAGCAATGGTAATATAGGAGCATTGGGTATGAGAATTAACATTGCAGATAACACAATTGTGAACACTATACTGTTTTTCCAGCTTTTTAAAAGGCTGGTTTAAAGTGGTTTAAAGTGGTTTAAAGTCTGTAATTTTTGAGGCATGCACCACCTCCTACAAACTACTTTGAAGGCTCTGGTTATTTCAGAACGCCTTTTGACTTCTAGACCAATGGCTCAGTCAGGCTTGGATAATATGTCCATCTGTGCTAGGATGTACTTCACACTGTCATAGTGTTTGGAAATCTCTTGCACACCATCAAGCCATCCTGCCATTGTGTGGTGCCATACAAATTTGTTCCTTTTGAAAAGCTTTCCTGGCACTTTTGGTAAGCTGTAGGCCTCTTGATTTGCAAGCCAGGTTGCCACTTGTTTTCTGTTCAGGCTGGCAATTTGCCTTTTAGCAGCTTCAAAAAGGAGATTTACACCTCCTCGATTTCCTAGGCATATAATAAAGTCTTTTAACAGAAGTAGTGGTGTAGACATGTCTACTGTCCCACACACGTAAGAAATAAAACACTGGGCTAATTAATGTTACTATTTGTTGAAAGCTGTCTTCTGTGACAGTCCTCCTTCCCTGAACTGCTGTAGGCCTGGGCAGATCGAGGCATTATTTTGCCTTCATCTGTTGCCAAAGTTTTTTCAAACATTCTATAATGTCATTGACTTAAAGATGAGGAAATAGATACAGCACCAGCCTACACCCCATGATGCGTTGCTGTGATCCCCCAGAGCCCTGAGTGAAAATGTCTGTCCCCATGTATGCTGCTTCCTGCTCTGACATACTTTCATAAAATAAAAATACTTTCAATATATGGAAATACAAAGTGTTTCGTCCAGCAAAGCATTTGGGATCCTAATGCAGGGTTTTAGTTCTCTCATAGAGTCCCAGCCTCACATCAATGCCAACAGTTATTTCATTGAAAACTAATGAAAACCTAAAAACTTTACTGGATTTGGCCTACTGCTCCTGTTGGCTTCCTGCCCCATGACTATAATTTCCAATCAGTTCTAATTTAAATTACTTTTTATTATCTTCATGGTAGTCACAAGCTTACAATTAAATGCAGCATGTATTTTCCGAAAAAAAGAAGAACAAAATATTTCCCAGTAATGGCTACTTGGGGACTACCAGAACAACCTAAAAATATTCAGAGCATGTAAAAACACAAAACCATAAAAGATTTCTTTTTAAAGTAAAATTAATTGGATGAAGTTGAGCAATGAAAAATGTAAGTCAGACAGTATCAGGAGGGATGTCCTGTCACTCTATTAAGCTGCAAAATAACCTCCTGATAGAAGGAACTGGAAGCATCATTAGTCCCATTCATTTAGAGCAAGACTGGGCAAAGCAATGAATGGAGCAATGATCTTTCTGGCCATAGATCACCACAAGCACTTGATGAAATACCCTTGTATTGGCATTGCAGTTGAACGTGTGGAACTGGTGTAGTGGTCTGTACTTCACCCATACCACAATGCCCATTATACTCCCATTTGGAAAGGAGCAGGCTGGGTTACCTGAAGCCAGAGCAGGAGGAGCTGCAAATGCAAGTCTTGATTTATGCAGAACAACAGAGCAGCCATGAGGGGCCCATCCAAGGTTTTGGCAGCACAAAGTCCTCTTTCCCCATAGGTGGATGTCAACCTTCCTGGGAAAGGAATCAGAGGACATCAAGCCGAGACACCTGCTGCTAGGTAAAACAATACATCTGATGCTTCTGAATTGTCAATAGAAAATAAATTTCTACGTTGCTCCAGAGCCCTGTCTAGTTGCTTCAGGTAACTGAAGCCATGAAGCTTCCATGGTTTCTCCATAGATGGTCTACTCCAAATTTTCCCTGTAAAGAATTGATCCTAATACTGATCCCAAGTTCTCCTTTGCTCAGATTTACTACTCAACACCCAATTAATATTCTTGATGTGACATGGTTGTCTGATTACCATCGCTGTTTTGTAATTGGAGTAACTTAAACAACTGATGCCAAGTGGATAAGGACATCCCATTATCCCACTTACAGTCATCTCCTGAAGCATTGCACCATTGTCAGGCCCCTCCCAGAATGACTGTAGGCAAGAACTACGATGAAGATTTTATGAGAACATCTCTCTGGCTGCCACCTCAGCAGCACCTAGAATGCAGATGCATTTAAACATCTGCTCCATGCTCTCAGGTGACAAAGACATATGAGAGAGACAGCAGGCAATTAAAATTCAGTTTATAAGTGGGAACACTGGTTTGGCTACATAGATCACTTCAGAGAGAAAGTTATTTTTCAAGGGAACAGCAACACTGTATAGTTAAGCAAACCATAAACTCTGGGGTTACCTTGAGAAGATGGATTGCTGAAATCAGTGTTTTTCAACATTAACCTTTTCCTTCTGGAAAGGTCAGTTCATGCCTCTATTCCAATGAACATCAGAAACTTAAGTGCTATAATTAATGCATGTTAGGAGCAACCATCCCAAGAGGGGGCCCTGTCAAAGCTGTAACAGTGTAAAACAAGGGGATTTGTGTGTTTTTTCACTGTGCCACACTAGTGGCTTTTACAGTCACTAGTCACTCTTTTGGAAATTCCTTAGTGATAGCACACTTAATTTGTTCTACATTTAGGTTACCACTTCTCAACAACTACTAGGGGGGAAAAGGGGCTTTGGTTTTTTTTAGCTGCAGACCAGCTCACACAGCATCTCCACACCTTAATCTTACAGCAGCATCCTAGATTTGTGAAGACAAAGTGACGGCAGATTGGAGGCTTTTATTCCACGATTTTTGCTGAAGTTTGGAAACATTTTCAACCTTGAATAAGCATTTCCTTATACAAATGGCTTATTAGGCAAATAATCCCTCATTTCCTCATCTAGGAATGATGTTATTTACCATCATTAGGTTATTGCTCCTACTAACATAATTAAAATGCATCAAACATCCTTCAGGTTTGCCAGCAATGACCTATTTGCAAATTGGGCTCTATGGCCATTATGTTCTTGCACATATAAGACGTGACTCTTTTAAAATGCAGCCTTAGATGACGATATTGGGAAGCTGCTCACCCTACTATAAAATACACATGTAAAATGTGTAAAGAGTCTGTCAGAGAAATGTTCCCCTATACAGTGTAACTTCATTTTACGAGTACTAGGTGTACTAGTCACTGAAATTGCAGGTTTTGAGTTTCCAAGCTTTCAGCTTATTCTACCCTGTTGGACTTTTATGGCTTTCTAACCCAAGCCCTCACTCAGAGACACAAGGCAGCACAAAAAGTGAAAACAGCGCAGGACATCCAGGCTCAGCAGCACTCTGATAGAATCACTGTGCCATCCGTCCCTCTGCTGTGACACATGCTCTTACTCTGTTCCCTGAAATATTCTGGATAAATCCATGAGATTTGTTGATGCTGAATATATTTTTGACTCACTTAAAAGGTTAAACTTTTTGAGGTAATAGAAAAGAAAACCAAACAAACCTTTTGACAAGCATGTATTAAGCTTTGTTACTCTGGGCAAGGGTAACCTTTGAAAAACATGCTTAAGAAAACAGAATACTTCTAATATGCCACATATCTCCTAGATTCTGTAAGGTCCATGTAAATATCAACTTTTTCAACAATTATCAGGAGCCACTAAGTAATAAAGAGAGAAGGGCATTCCTAAAAACAGCAAGACTGCATAACCAAGTTCCTGTTATCTACCACTATTTCAAATTACAGCAATGTCTCCTTTTCAGTATTGCTTGTTTAAGAAAATGCCTTCTCACCAGAGGAAAGCCCAGGCAGATGTAAACTAAATCCCCAGTTGTTTTGGTACAAGTTAAGTTTTCACTTGTTCCAAGAAGTTAAAAAAGCAGTAAACTAAGAGGAAAATCATATTCTTCTTTCTTGAATCTAGCTTGCATTATCACACAGCCAAATTCTTAAGTCAAGACATTTTAAGGCCAGAATACTCATGAAGATACAACCAAAGCACTGTCTGAAACTTGGAGGCAAAATTAGAGCAAAGTTATTTGGGGGAAATGGAAGAAAAATCTATAAAAAAGATTCCAAATGAGTCAGAGGGCAGAAGAATGATGGACCATGTTTGTCTAAAAATATGCCAACTGTACACAAGGAAAAATGTGCTGTGAAAAAAAAATTGTACATACATCAGTTGGCAAGAGTTTAATAATTTTCAGTTCTCACTGGACAAGTAAGCTAAATAATTCAAGGCACTTTCACAGCTATTGAACTTAATTTATGAGCCTAGATTGCTGATTTTGCGTATGGTTCAGAGAAATCTGCACCAGTCCATATCATTATCACCTTCAATTCTAACTCTCTTACAGTTACAGCAGTTTGGGAATGTTCAGTGTGAAAATTAAGTGTTTTCCGAAAGCAGAGCTGGTGAGATTCTGGCTTTACACGTGATTCTTCACTCTTCAGTCATTGCTGCCTTTGTTTCTAATTATCTCACATTACAGAACAAGAGAAGGAGCCCAGAGGCAAGTGGAAATCCACTGCGCTGAGTGCTGTAAAGACAACCAGAGACAGGCCCTGTCCCAAGCAGCAGCAGAAACAGCAGCAACCTTCTAAAAGGTAAGAAAATAGCAACCATTTAAGAATGTTTTGCAGGGCTGGATTGTTGAAGGATTATGTATTATATCTACTGGGGCTGCCTCATTTTCAATTAATATAGTTACATTAAAATGAGACCTAGTATCACCACATTTGGAATAATGCAGAGCAAAATCATGTGGGGGAAGTGGGGGGGGAGGCAGCAAAGCAACTGCTTACAATGAGCACATAAGCATTGGAAGATAAGAACAAAATACTAGGGGATGCTTATCAAAGATCTATAAATACAACCTAGAGAGAAGAAAACTCGTGGGGCCATAGCTTGAATCTATAAATACCTTCAAAATATAAATATAAATGAAGGAAGGGAATTGCTCGATCTCAGCAGATGCTGAGACACAGAAGCAGGCTAACGAGGAAGGAGCTGAGACTGAGCTCAGAGTGCATTTCTGAATGCTAAAAGCACTTGGAGCCCAAAAGATTATCAAAGAGGGTACCATCCTGCTAATACACAAAGATGTATTCAGTGAGGCATCAGTGGGAAGAAATGCAGGCAGGGTGCAATCTCGCAAAGAGTAGAAAGACAAGTTGGCTACACAAGCAGCCTTTCCAGCTCCCACATCTGACTGGTGTCAGAAGCAGCCTGAGTGGATTCTCAACCCTTGGGACAGGTGTTTACAGCACTCAGGCTCCTGCAACGTGACAGTAAAGTCGTAGCTGGAGAGCAAATAACCTCAGTGGTAACAAAATAGACACAAAGACCTTTTGGAAGTCAAAAGACAACAAAATCCAAATTGACTTGGGGAACTCATGAGAGTTTTGAGGTCAACTTCCCCCCAGACCATTAAGGCTTTTCTTCTTTCCTTTTGTTGAGGGGAAGCTTGTAAAGCCCTGACATGGCCCACAGCCGTTCTCACATGGGAGATGCTGTCCTTGAAAACCTTGGCTCCTAGGACACATGGACAAATATGGAAAATTGCATGCAGCAGGACTGGCAGTTCCCCACGCCTGCCCACAGCTTAGGCCTGAAGGGAGCTTGTTTTGTGCACATTACTCAGGGATAGGGCAGTCTGGGATTCCTAATGTAGCATTTGGTTGAGTGGGAGCAGTGTAAGTATCCTGTGGGTTTCTGTCAATCTTCACTGCTATTGACAGTTATAGAAGGGTGAGAAGGAAGTTCAGACTTTGGCCTTGTTTGGATAAACCTGCATGCAAGAGCACTGTTAATGCAACACCCCATGTTAGGAAATCACACACTTGTGGTGCTCCACGGTATTTCAGCCCCATTTCTTTAAATTGTAATGTCTTCTTTAGATGCAGGACCTATTATTATACCTGGAAAAACAGGCACACATCTATACTGCTATAGGACCACTAATCAATTTCTTGTGGTTTTCCACATCTGTACTAGCAACTGCAACATTGCAGAAAGAATTGTCACATATAACACATTCAATTGTCTTGGCTACTGAATCCTGACTACTGACATTATTTTAGATGTGTTACTGATTAAACAATGTTTTTGTAGTGCAAAATGCCAGGCTTGATAGAGAGCAATATAGCAGTTCCTCTGAGACCTGACAATTCGAAAGCACCTCAGCTTCTAGCATCTTCAATGATTTCTTGAAGACCAAATCTCTTTAAAGGCTTTGGATCCTTTAAAGTTCAACTAACTATAAACAGCATAGAAGAAGGAATAATTCTCCCAGGTAAGCCTCCCACAGAGACTGTTCTCTGTGCCAGTGTACAGATGAATAGGCTTTGAATGCTAATTGTAACACTGTGTGTACTCTTCCTGAGCTAATCATCTCACAGGGTGCAGACAAGCAACTTTTATTATCAATTCCATTCCAGCACACAAACCCTCCTG
Organism: Camarhynchus parvulus; assembly: GCF_901933205.1. Lineage (NCBI taxonomy): Eukaryota > Metazoa > Chordata > Aves > Passeriformes > Thraupidae > Camarhynchus > Camarhynchus parvulus. The sequence goes on along the minus strand of NC_044572.1, from coordinate 63,137,961 downwards.
AAATGCTTTTCCAATTGCTAATTTAGAGACCTCCCATTGGCTTAGTTCAGGCTGTGGAAGGTTTGTAAACAAGCTGTGTTATTCAAGAGGAATTTGCTCTCTCTCACTGTCTCTCTTGCTTTCTCTCTCTTGCCTAAAGTATTAAGATCTATTGGAAAGAGTTGCCTAAGAGAGGGAAGCAAAGCATGCTAATACCTATTGGCAAAGGCTCATGTTCAATGTCTCAAGAGGTTTCATGTGCAACAGACAGGAAAACTCACTTGCAGACCTAAGTAGCAGTCTATCACTTGCTTTACAAAGTAAAAAATCACTGCAAAAAAGAAATTATTTTCTCCATTTGATAGTGGAGTAGTCTTCACCATTAGAAGTTACATAGAAATTTGGGGTTGTCCCTCACTTTGAAATGAGATATTCCATATATGATCAAAGCAGTGATAACCCCTCCTGGGAACCCTGCCAACATGAACTGCAGACAGCATCAACAAGCTGAATGCTAAGAGCTTCCCCAAACTGTGTATGGCTGTTCAGATTTGAATGGAACAGGTCAAGAAGTGCCACTAAAACTGAATATTTTCCTTTGCTACAAGTGACCACAACAGCAATGTGGCAGAGTCACATTCAGATGAGATTCTCTGCTTTTAAAACCCCAGTAAATGCACTCCTAATCTTTCAGAAGTCTGTTTTGCTGGACAAAAAGTGCAGTCTCACAGAAAGGAGGCTTCTAATGTTTCTGGCACTGCTCTGTTTTAAATCTTTGGGAAAAGAGAGTGCAGACTGTGGAAAAATGAGCCTTTTTTATAAGCTCAAGTGTGTGAATAGCTGGTAACAGTACTCAGGGGAAAAAGAAACTTCAACCAACCACTCCTCTTACTCTTCTCCCTCTCTTGAAAAAAATAAAACTCAAACAAAAAAAACCCACCCCATCAACAAAAGAACCTCCACCAGCCAGAGAGAGAACTCCTTGTCTGAGATGGAGTTTTGTAATCTAACAGTATTCTTACTAAAGAACAAAGATCTTAGTGTAGCTCAAGTGGACTTTCAGAGACGCTTTGTAAGTGTTCCCTTCTTGCTGGAAGTTAATTTGATCCTGTTGTGTCCATATTCCACTGTAACAGGCTGTTACATTGTTATTACACTCCTGTTCTGAACTGCACCCGGGAGCTGCTGCTCTAACATGATACAGTTTGATGTGGGAAAAGCTATTTGCAAGTCTCTTAAAAATCCACATTGAGTTGAAGCACAGGCAAACATTTTTCTGCCATGGAATTCAGATGCAAAACAAGGACTTAGTCTTCATATAAGCCATCCACCAGACTCCTGGTTTATGCTGAGAGAGAGAAACCACTGAATGATCTGGTCTCTCTTGCAGCTGAACACACATTTATGAAAACCACTTTGTTCTTTGGCCACTCTCTGGAATCTATTTTGTTCAGCAATAGAGCCACGTTTTTCAAAGGTCTTAATATTTTTCTTGAGCAGCTTTTGAAATGGGAAGCTGCAGACCAAACTCCCCTTCTGCTGAAATTGGTAGCAGACTCCCATCACTTCAACCAGCAAGTAACTGTGTAGTAAGAGTACCTCAGTAAATAGGATTCGTGTCCCACATAATTGACCCCTTTCTTTCTCATCCTCATTGACTGTGTATTGTCACAGCAGCTTCTTCCACAATGCAAACAAAGAGTCTAAAGAGAATTTTAGAACTGCATGAAAATATCATCTTGTCTTTGCTTCAAACAAGGATCTCTTACATACATTTACTTTGGCTTTTTCTCGTTAGCAAGGAGATGAAAATTTCAAGCATCTCATAGCTCATTATTAATACATAGTCATGCTCTGCTGCTCATGAGGGACATGGAGATGCTGGCAGCAGGCCCCTTGAGAAAGCAGCTTGATTATACAACCCCTGTGCGTAGACAATTCCGAGTGACTGCTCAGAAGAAAGGACCAGTTACAGTTATTAACAACATTTGTTGGGAACCAGTGATGTTTGTGGTGCTCTACAAGACAAATACTGTCCTACTTTATCCTGAAGAACAACAGATGTCAAAAAGAGTCTTTTGAAGGTGCAGAGAAAGTGACAACTTACAATGTTCATGTTGGGTTTGGCTTTGCTTTCCACTTTTTCTCTTATCATTAAAAGGCCTGTACTAGAATGCTGAGGACAGGCTAGCTACAATTACACTGATAAAATGTGCTTTGAGAACGAATTTGAATGAGAAGGAAGAAGTTCCCACATGCTAGGAGATAACAGCAGCCACCAAGAGTGAAGGAAAGTGAACAGAGCAATGGGGTTGGCACTGATGACTACACTAAAGGAACCAAAGGCAGAGATTTGGCTTGATGAGGTGTTGGGATGAAGCATTTCATCTTGGAAGGGAGAGCTAGAAGATTCAATGCAGTAAAAACATGTTTTGATTGTCAGGCAGAAGGTTGTTGCAGGAGCTGCATTTCCGACATAGCGGTAGGGAATAATGAGAGCGTGTAGAAGGTGGGAAAAGGTTTGAGGTTATCATCAAATGCATGACACTCAAGATGGAAGAGAGTAGGATTATAATGACAAGACTTATACAAGTTTAAGGGCATAGAACATTAAAATGTGTTTAGGACATGAATAGAAGGAGCCACCAGATGGAGGAGAAGGAAGGGAAGGAAGTAGTTCAGTCTTGCTGTCACACATCACTGGGGAAGGAAAAAAAACCAAGAAAAAAACAGGAACAAAAGCTATTAGGAGAAAATAAGGTAAGTTGATGAGAAAAGCTTGTGAGAGCCTTTCCATCTTATTCTTGGAGTCAGTAAAATTTGGAGGAAGAATGACAACAAGGCAGCTTAGGGAAAGAAATGAAAGTCTCAGAGGGGGACTTGGTGGGAGCAGTGGGACTTCTGCTTGAGAAAGATTTGAAAAGTCTCTTGAAAATAATTCAGTACAGACAGTCCCTCTGGCTCCTGAATGCCCTTTCAAGACATTCTGTGGAGGAAGAAGCAGAAGCAAGAGGTGACCTGTGGTTGCATGTACATCACTCAAGTACAAAGGAGAAAATTACAAAGTGGAACATAAATAAGTAATTGAGCACTTGTGAAAGCAAAAGGAGGAGAGGAGAAGGAGACCAGGAGCTGCAGGGACACTAGACATATCCATAACTTATAGGGTGTATCTGAATAGACAAATAAAGGAGAACACACAAGAAGCACTGAAAGAGCAGTGGCTGGTGACCACTGAAAATTTTGATAATGAACTGTCAGCTAAGACACAATTAGGCACCTCTATTCAGATGGGTTTCTTGGCAAAGGATGACAGCTCTGATGTTCAAACATATTCTGTCTTCTTGCTAAAGAAGATGCCATGTGGATGCAACTATGAATTTAAAACAGAAAAAGGAGAAAGTTGTCAAAAATAAGGCAGCCTACAAAGCTGTATTTACCAGAGATAAGACTAAATATATTGTTTTCTGGCATCGTAGCTGAGAGGCTGCATGGTTCATCTCTTCCTTTCCATTTCACAGACTTTGACAAGAGTCAGCACTTGCTCAAAGGAAATAAGTATCAGTATTAGATGCAATCAAATGACAACTTCATGCATTTGTTAGATTTACTCCATATTTGATGATGTAAAAGTCTTCTTTGAAGGAATCTACAGGGCAGTACCTGGCAGATGCCACTTTGGCTGAAATCAACAGCTGGAATTTGGTCATTATAGTCTCAGATACTTCAACTTGTGGTTCATGAGGATACATGGATTACTTCTAAGAAGTCTGTAAAAGCAAGAACAAGTAGGTTCAGATTTGCTGTACAGGATATGTATCTTCGGTGAGAAATTTTAAGGAATGTGTAAATTAAAGGGGAATGTCCCTCTACATATTAGTTTTCAGTTCCTTCTCGACCCAGATCATGCAGTTGACATAGAGAAATATTACATAAATGTAATTAAGCATGCAATAGCTTCCTCTCTTCTTGAGTTTTAGGAAGGTTTTCTTTCTTTCCCTTCCTCGCCCAGGGGCATTCCATACTATTTAGAAATCATTTGTTAAAAGATAGATTAATCTGTATATAAAATCCTAAGAATGAGATGGATATCTGAGCTCTCCATTATTCTAGAAATAGACCACATGCAGTACTTACATGTAGTCAAGTGACTCAATTTTAATGAGGCTATCACTGTGGAGAATAAAGAAAGTATTTATACTTTACTCCCCAAAATAATGGGCAGTTGCTCCTTTTTTTTCCAAAACTGCCAGTTTTATCAGCATTTATTTTAGTCCTTTATAGAATTTTCTCACTTCAGCAGCTTCAAGGTTAATTCTGACAGAGAAGGAACTGAGACAGGACACTGGGATTTGCTTTCAGAAAAGTGGAAGGTTATATTAACCATACCTGTAAGTGTTCTACTCCTTCCTTTATTCTCAAATTATTATTTTGCTTAATAAGAAGGTCAGAGAGAGAACATTTGCAGAGAACATTTGATTTTTTTTCCACATCAGAGGATACACTTCAGATCAACCCTACAAGTGACAACTGAGGACATAATAAACCCCACAGCTTTCACTTGGGTGTTAATTTCTACATGACATTCTGCAAGCAAATAGTAGGTCACTCTTCCTGCTCCAAGCCAAGCAGAAGCCATTAGTTTCTCAGCAGGACACACCCTGAGTTCAGTGTCCCCCTACTGAATCTGTACAACTGCTATGTTGTTGCAGTGTGAGCAAAGCGAGCATGCACTTGTCTTCAAAACACAAGAGAAATACACTCTTTTTGTCCCTGGGCAGAACTACTTGCTTCTCTGATTATCAGAAAAGGATAAATACTGCTTTTCCTCAGAGCAGTTAGACAAGGAAAAAAAAATACTGGCAAGTGGCCTGAATAAATTATTATGCATTTCAAGATTAAGAGTTAGATCTTTTTATTATGCTATGCAATTTCCCCTTTTTCTTTCCACAGATAACATTCTCACTTTATACAACACACTGAAGTCAGTTTTGAGCATAAACTCATTGTTCTTACTTCTTAAAATAGGGGCAATAGGAGACAGGAAAATAAGGGTATATAACCTTTACTGAAGAACATGCATTTCCTGTACATTCTTAACAAAAACGAGCGATTTCCCCAAATGCATAACAACAGACACTGGGCTGTACAAGATAATTACACGTGCTTTAATCATGGAGAGACCTCTGAATCTGCACATTTGACCTGAAAGCTTCTAAGGAATGTTTAAAGGAAAATATGAGAGGCAAGATGAAGCAGATGAATGAACATTAAAGGGAAGAAGGGGGTCATATTTATGAAATGTACATAAGTTGCTCCAAGTATGACTTCAAATAGCATCACCTTTTTTCCCTACTTTCATAGAAGTAAAAGGGAATTTCTTTTGAATTTATATGAAAGAGGACTCATCCATTATATCTTTGTCATGCAAAAAACCAGCTTTCAAGCAACACTCTGTAGTAACTTATTTCTGCTTTTCCCAATTAAAGAGAATTAAAATGCTGCATTTAATTTCTTGTATGTAAAGGTGCATAAGCCATTAGAAAGTCAGGGCAATCTGTTGGTGGGTGTAGAAAGTTCTAAAACTCTTTGCCTATGTTCAGGAGGCCCACCATCTTCCACAGATAATGCCAAGAATTTTTAAGAGGGCTCTCTCCTGTTCTTGGGTTCAGGGGTTACTCAGAGCATGAGAGGACACGGCAAGCAACAGCAAAGGATGGCATCTTTGAAAAACGGCGAGAGTCAGAGCGTATTCTCTCTGGATGGCAATCATACTGCCATTTTCAAAACTGGAAAAACCTCATAAAGTTCCTCCAAGCCTCCAGTTTTCACCCTTGGAATCTAACCAGCATGGCTATTGGCAGTGTGGGGGCTGCACCTGTGTCTTGGGATTAAGGTGGTCAGTAAGGCATCCAAATAGAGGAGACTGCTGTGTAGAGCTGGTTAAAATGTGGGTTAGGCCTGGCAGGATTCACTAGTGCACAGCTGTACTGATCTGAGTACTAAACATCTACTCAGCTACATCAAAAGTACATCAAAATTACTATAACTCTAAAAAGTCTCTCAGAAAACAAAGAAAGAAAGGTGAAAATCCATCCCAGTAAACCTGAGTGCTTCAGTTGCCTGTAAGTTTACTGCAAGCAACAAAACAGTTTGATGCAGTCTCACAACAAAATGAGTCTGTGCAACCAAAGGCACCTTTTTGATACTGATGTAGCATGGGCTCACCAAAGGTGACACACAGCTGGACCTGCCTGTCACTGACAAGGAGGAATAAGTTGGAGATATGGTAATCAAGAGTAGCTTTGGCAGTAGTGGCCATGAAACAGGAAAGTTCAAGATCCTGACAAGTGTGAGGGAGGACAGCAGCAGAGTATTCAGGTGACAAGACTTCAGTTTATTCAGTTTAAATGGGTTCTGGTGGGAGGCAGTTCTCAAGGGCCAAGGATCTCTGTGAATTCAGTAAACTTCCGAGGACAGCATCTTTTGAACACACAAATGATCTCCCCTGAAATTCAGGAGGAGAAGCAGATTCTTCATGAGACTTTTGCTGAGCAGGGAGCTTGAGATGAAGCTTCAATGTGAAATGGCAGTATAAAGGAGGTGGAAGCAGGGACAGGCTCTGAAGAATGAATTTAGAAATATTTTCTGGGCATGCAAGGACAACACTAGCAAAGCTAAAGCTTACTCAAAGTTGACACCAGTAAGGGGTATCAAGGGTGACAAGAACCCTTAGTATAAAAAACCAAACAGGGAAACTGTTGGGACCTTTGTTACATGGGGTATGTGACAGCAAGCCCAAACATGGCTGAATTAATCAATGTCTTCCTTGCCTCAGTCCTCTCAAACAAGATTTCCCAGGCTTCACTGTTTAGGAGAAAGTGTTCAAGAGGAACAACTAACAGTAGCAAATGAGGATTACAAGAGGAAACAGGCATAAATGGAAACAAGAGAGTTCCAGACTGGCTATAATGAAAATCTATTTTTCCCATAGGAACAATGGGTAACATGCTGGTCACAAAGGTTTTGCTGTCTTCAGCCTTGGAGTTTTCCAACATGCAGCTCATTAAATCCCTGAGCAATCTGTCCTGATCCCTCAGCTGGCCCTGCTTTGAGCAGGATGGTGGACTGGAGACATCCTGTATTATCACATGATTTTTCTGAACATGACTACCAGGCTAGCCCCTGCAGCATGATGAATCTTGAAGAGTGCTACAGCTTCTTTCTCAAAATTGTTTTTAGAAAATGAGAACACTTTAACAGAACTTGCAGGAAAAAGAAAGGAAGAAGCCGGATCCCAGTATCTTATACACCCTTCAGAGCCATGCAGACAAGTAGTGTCCAAGGCAGCCAGCTTGCTAGATGTTAAGGGAAATGTGAAACTAAGGACTCCCAATGAAACAGCAAACAGCTGCTGTATCTACAAGGAAAGGAAAACAAATAGTATGCAGCTTTTCATTGCAGTGGTATTCATATTTTTTATTTCTACTCACAATAAATTTGGTAATATCAGCAAAATTTATTCTAGATTGCAAGGCTGTGCAAATATCTATATAAATGAAGTGTAGTGCTTGGACTCCTGGCAGCTGGCCAGAATAGTTCTCTGTGTAAACATCTTTGCTATTTCTATATTAGCCACTCATGGCTATACCTCTCTCCTGGCCTATCAAGCCAGATAACTCTTTATTTTATGTTTCTCTGTGTAGGACAAAATCTAACAGCGGAACAGCATTTACAGGCAATTTAATACTGCAATGATATGCACTGCAATTACATAAATGTCTGGTCTTCTGAACAAGGTCCATTTAAGGATGCCCTGCTGACTTTAGAAAAGGACTGTAGTTCCTAAATTCCCAGTCGAAACAATAAATGAACTGTGTGAGTGGTTAAGTTAGCTGGAGAAACAGACAGAGATTTGTGCAGTGACATAAATTAGGACTTAAAATTATCTCAACAGTTTACATAACATTTGCTGTGCACGGATCCATTGCATGTGGTGTTTAATATTGTATATATGCTTTGGCAGATCCAGTACAACTTTATAGTGAAGTAAGGACACAACAGATGACAAGAAACGTGATGGCTCTATTCACATACTGCAGATGCACTGAAATGAATCTAGGTTTATTACTTATTTATATATCTGCATGTGGGATTGTTTTGTCTGTTTCTCAGATTTTGGGTTGGGGTTCTTTTTTGTTTTGGTTTGGTTTTGTACATGGGTCACTATTGCCTAATAAGGACTCAGTGTTTGTAAAGCACTGAGTACATCACTTGACGTTTTGGAGTCCAGTGCTTATTGCTTCTTGCAACACAGCTGTAGTAATAATGAGTAAATTGAGTCAGTGATGCTGTTCAAATTAAAATAGGAAAGAGGATAACCTTGCAAATAAAATGGTATGCAAAAGTGCATATGTGTTTCATCAAGGTAATTGTAACTCTGAATTGCAACTCTCTGCAGTCCTTATGGCAGATTTTAAATATTTGAACTGAGGAACATAAAAATGCCCAATCACCCTACACAGAAATCTGTGGTTAGAAGACAGCATTGCCAGAGAGCATTTCAGAGCCCTCATAACACCTTCCTATATGTTTGCCAAGAGGACTCAATGAAGAACTTCAGTAAGCCAAAGACTTGCAAAGGGTACCCTTTTTTGAGGGGCACATTACAAATATACTTCTTGCTCTGTGCAATCATCAAAAACCATTCAAAGTGCCAAGATCTACAGTTCTGCTTTCTGCCACACATACTGTCATCAGCAAAACCCACCCAAAAATTAGAAACCAAACCCCCAAAGTAAATAGCTACCCCCAGAGGACCTGGGTCAAGGTCCTTGTTATCATCAAGTTGTGACTTTGTCCTGACTGCAGAGTATCAGGGGAAAAAAGCTCTATATGCAATCTATCCCTCCCATATGTAGATGAAGATGTGACTTCTGGAATTCCCAGAAGGTGCAGATATAGCATACAGGGTTGTACTGGCCCCTTTGAGCTTTGTGTGCCATCACTGATAACAGGGCTGTTTAAACACACTCTGCTGAAGAAATAAGCATAATTTTCTATTCAAGTGATTCAAGAGCAAGCAGACAGTCATCTTAGGGCTGAAGGAAGGAGTCTAGGGCTTAATTTCCAGGAAGGTTGTCTGTACAACAGCAGTTATGTCAGAGGAACAGTATCTAGTTTACACAACAAAATATCCTTGAACTATTAAGTCGCAGGTGAAGACTGCAAATCAAAATTAATTACAAGCATGTCTTGGCATAGAGACAGAAATGCTGCAGCCCAGTAGAGAAATAAGAAAAGTCAACTAGGGCACTCATGAGCACAGGAACTTTTATTTTGAAATCTGTGGAGAACACTGTGAGGGTCAGCATTTAGCAGCTTTCCCCTAATTTGAGGTACTTCTGGTATTGAAACTAAAATAAATTATTCACTTCTGTATTTTTTGAACATAAAACTATAGGGCACTCTCATAGGTGAGGATGACAACAACCTTTTTTGCTTTAAGCATCTTAACCCAGTTTTGAACACCCTTTGCCCCTGCTCTCACCCCCTGCTTTTTATTCAACCATGACTACATTTTGGGATTGGATTATCAAATAACTGGGATAAATTTCGCTGTGATTTTCCTTGGCACAGCATTTTAAGTGAAACTATTTGCTATTACAGACCCTGATAATGGCACCCCTAGGTACAATACCCTATTTCAGAAGATCTGTGTTAAACATTAAGAATTCCCAAACAGTTACCTCCTCGGGAACAAAATCATTAAGCTGGGTAGCTTGACTTAATTAGACTTAAATGTCATCAGTGATTCACTCTGTTTTAATAAACTCATCTGTTTTCATGTCAGTTCTGTAATTTACACCATAAAAACCCAGTCATGTTGTTCCAATGTCTCAGGAGCACAGTTAGAAACTATCTGAAAATCTTTCAGGGCTGCATTCTTACAAGTTTGATGACACTGTAACAGATGCAGTGAAGGTAAAGCCTTTTTGAGGAAAAGCATCACAGAGAGCTTGTGGCAACTAGAAAATTTGGAGGAGCAACACAAAAAAATATACAAGTGCTTTGGAGGAGGAGCTCTTTTGAGAAATGTGCTTTGCCACAAAGCTCTGAAAGTGAGCAGAGTGAGAAGAAGAAAACATGAGAAAATAGGTGTTCATGTGAAACCCATTTCAAAATGGTAAGTATTAAAATTTGCCTGGCAGCTTAGCAGGTCCACTGTCTTCCCTAATTCTTTTGGAAAGAAGTGCCAGAGGTGTGGGTCAGAGGCAAAGAACGGCCTTTCTTTAACATATATACTCTATTCATTGTGACCTTTCACTATACTTGGACTTAAAATCTGCCTCAGGAAATCTGTGTAAAAGTATTACATGCATTCAGTCCTCTGGCAATTTAAAAATCAATATGCGCCTTACCAATATGCTACACTTTACATGTGGGAGGGCAGGAAAGGAGCTGTGGCAATGATCTCACCTCTGTGCACTGAACCCAGCAGTGCACAAATACCACCCTAAAGGGAATTTCAGCGCTCTGCAGTGGATCTGCATGTCATAACCTCCAATGCACAAATTCTAGGAGCATGCTTTTGAACTCTCTAAAAGATAGGCTATATGTTCCTCTTTGATACTGGACAGAGGTCAAAACATATATAAACAACTATATACATATATAACAACCTAAGTTTCATAAGGTTGGTACTTACCACTGTGGTAGATCCAGTCTAGGAACAGCATTTGCTGGGTGGGAAGCCTGCCCCAATCTACTTCGAAGCACAGCTGGGAGTAAACAGGTATGCTAATGAAGAAATATACATGCTACTCATTTACCAGCTCCCAGAGGAACATTAACAGCAGAAGTTGATTATACATGCAGAAGCAAGAAGGTCCTGTACCTGATCAAAGACACTTGTCTTTGTGTGCTAGAAACAAGCAGGACAGGCTAGATACAGACAAAATTATTCATAATGCACCTCCTGGTCAGATTAACAGGGATAAAGGCTCACCCTAGTTTGTGATATTTCTAATTAGAGACTGAAAGACAGCACTTCACATAATCTGTGATTAAAGAAGGAAAAAACCAATCAAGTGAACGTACAAACACCCTACCTAGGTTTATTTTGTTTGCATGGGGTTTTTTCCTCTACAAATACTGAACGGATTTATGTGCATGAGATTTATGCACATGGTTGGATATTGCTGAAAGTGTGTTTGCTTTGCATTTTGTTTGAGGCAGCTCCACTGGAATCAGGTTTGTTTATTCACCTGGTATTTGACAAACTGTCTCTGACACCCACCTATCAGGGGTTCATGCCCATGTTTCTCACTGGAAACTCCATTCCCCTAATTGTTGCTGTAAGCAAGACAACAGAAGAGGTGGTTTTGCCTCCAGGCTGTGTCAGTTGGGTCTGGTACCAGCCATGTTTTATTACAACCTGTAAGACTGAGATCTCTTTGATTGTCCTTCGCAAGCCTTCAGTTTTCCTTTTCTTTTTTCTTGTTTTTTTCACTTTCACATACACTCACACACAGAAGGTATATTTAAAGGAATATATTGATCTTAATGACCTCTCAAAATTTATCCTGGGGCTAATCAGAGGCTTGCTGTGTTGTGCTGGCTAAATCTATCATGGTATTGAATAATTCACAGCATGCCTTAAAGGCTCCAGACTAGGTGATTTACCCCCATATTAATGTGATGCTTTTGCATTTTAATAGGCTTATGTTAATGTTTTACAAAATGATAAAGCATTCTTCTGAACTCTCCAGCGACAAGGGATGATGGTATGAACCACATAATTCTAGCAAAGGACAGCCAATAACATCAGATTTATGAGGGCTGCTACAGCATCTGTCATAAGCTTGAGCCAGACCAAACCATTTTGTTGAGACTTACCCCTATTCTGGCTGCACAAGTGGCTTTTCCCAACCTGTCTGACTCTTTAATTGAAGTAGTCAGGTGCAGGAGAAAAGGTAGGGCATTCTGAAAGCAGAACTAACCTTTCCAAAACTGTTTTAGCACAGAGGTTTTTATATCCCTTTGAGAAAAACCTAGAGGAGAACAAGAGGGATTTCATTGCTCTGAGGCTGGAATTTCAGAGAGCAGTGCTCACTAGTGGGGTCATATTTTGCCATTTGAAAGGCAGACAGCCTGTCAGCAGAGCTCAATGTGTTAGGCATATGTTGGGTGCTGAGAATTGTAAAATGCAGGTCAGATGACGAGAACACTCACACCACTTCCCTCCAGCTGTATGGCACCTTTATATCTCAGCTGCTCAACAGATCACAGGAGTGCTTTCCCCAGCCTCTCTCAAGAAAAAATGAATTACATTTATCTCTTAAAACCTGCTGAGGTGCTTATGTGAGAAGGGAGCTAAGGCTGGGGGGAACCACATTGTCTCTTCAATAGCTGCTTGTAGTGGCATCCTCGTACCAACATAGGATGGAAACAAAAGGGAAAAATACTCCAGCTCTGGCTCTTCTGGTAGATGGCAAGGTGGGAAATGAACTCCACTTCTGCTAAATGCAGACTAATATGTATGAGAGGGTGGGGGAGGTGAACCGCTTACCCTGCTGACACCAGTCAACTCAAGCCTTTGAGAATGGGACTTGCTGGCAGGTTGCATGGAGGATGGTGGCTTCCCATCTTCATACAAAGAAAGGCTAGAGAAGAGGAGAAAAAGGAAAAAAAAAAGACAGAGAAACGGGAATAGGGAGTGAACAATGGTACAGAAACGTAACATGAAGTGTGCAACATTATTTGGAGTGGTGTACCATATCCAACCACTGACAGGCAAAAAAATTGCATTTATTGATTTAAAAACCAGGTTTTTGTTGCAAAAGGCAAAAAAAATTTCTTACATGAGTTCATGTTTCATAATTCCTCTGAGAGAAAAAAGAGGGCAACACAGAACAGAGAAAGCCATCTAGAAATGCTAAATATTGAACGCTCAGGTGCTCACCTATCAAACAGAAAATTCACTTTTAGCATGTGGCTTGCAGCAAAGACCCAAACCTTCACCTCACGTACTCCAACCCAGTTCCTCAAATGCTATGATGTAGAAGACATTTCTACCACAATGAATATGCAATGCACTGTGGAACATCTGCTGTTGGTGTTTAAATGGACTACCGGCAATTCCAAAATACACCTGGGAAGTACGAAACCCAGGTTTTCATTCAGTGTTAATTTAGATGACCATGTTAGCCTCTGGCTTACTGGCTGCTGTGAGGTGGAGCTGCTTGTTTCCAGAAAATTCAGTCTGCACCTGAGAGATTTTCATGACAGCTGGACAGTTTTGTTAAGATTGTCAATGTTAACAACCACTGCAAAAGTATTCACTACTTCTTCTGGACACTTCCAGAAAGATAATACAGAATTACTTTTCACACCACATGCAATTGAACTGTGAAGACTGTGGCTACAGTTCAGAAAATGACACAAGAAGTGACTGATCATTTAAAAGGATAACAATACCATCTGGAATTTAAATTATTGTTATTAATGCAGAAGCTGGAAGAAACACTAAACTGCATGCTTCAGATTTTAAGCCAATCTTAGCTACTAGGTATTAGTAGCAGATTATCCTATCACTGCTTAATTTAGGGTCTCAGGAATCTGTATTGGAGCATCTGCTGCAGTCAGGGAACTGAAGTCGTGTTGGTATTTTTGTTCTTCTCTATCCATAGCATTTGCAAAACTTAAAAACAAGCTGTGGGAATTAAACCATGCAAGTGGCTGTTGAGAACATTGTTACATACATGCCTCTGATTAAATACCTACATTTGAAAATGTTGGCCATAACATACACCTACGCTGTAATGAAGAACCCTTAGACCATTCAGGTACAATGACACCCTGAATCACAGAAAAGAACCAAAATTAATCTCAGTAGAGGTCCTATTCCACCTCCCCAGCCCTGAGTGTGGAGTAGAGCAGAAAGAGCAGCTGATGAGCCTTCCCAGGCAGGCTCCTTGTACACTGTACTAGAGCATTTTCCTTTTTTTGCAACTGTTGCCTCATGCTCAGCGTGTGATCTACAACATCTGCCAGGTCTTTTTCTGAAGAGCTGTTACTAATGTTGAAATGTATCCTGTGCTTGTGTGGCTGATTCTTCCTGTGTAAGAACAGAACCTTTACTCATCCTTACTCAAACACATCCCACACTTTCATGTCACTCAGTGTTTTGTCACAACTTCTCCAAATTCTCATCTTCCCTCTTAGTTCTTTGTGGTCTCTCTTAACACTGTGTTATCTGCAAATGGAATAAATGTAGTGTAATAAATAAATCCTAGTGTAAAGGCTCATCACAAAATCATCTACATCAATATGGACACCTTATAAGTGCAAAGACAAACTAAAAATCTTCAAAGTTGAGTCACCATATTCTTAGCAATTGCAGTCAAACCAGCTCAAACTTGAAATCTAGAAACAGTTTTTTTCATTGTTTTGCTTGTTAAGCTCTTGTTTGTTGCAGTTAAAAATCAAGCATTCACTTCATTCTAAAGTCAAACTGAGTTAATATCAGGAGCAAGTGACATGTATTTCTCTTTGAGCACTAGTCAACTTAAACATCAGTCATACAAAAACAGATTTACAGCAGAAATTAGTTCCTTTCTCAGAATAAATGAAGCAGAAAGCCTGTTATTTCCTCATTCAATCTTCTGCACACAACATATGTATTGTAAATATAACCCATGACTTTCAGGTCTGCAGAATTTAAATGCATCCATATTTTGCAAAAGTATCCTTAAAACTTACCTTCCAGACACAGATTGTTCTGGCACAGGAGTCATTTGGGAGTGGATTAGATAATAAGAGCCTGCAATGGGGAAGAAATTTTAGTCCATAGTCCAAAGACTTTTTTATCTTTTCTAATACCAAACTTTAAGGAAGTAGCTCTTCTCCTCATGGTAAATACACTTGACTTTGGAAATAAATTATTTTATTTCTCTCCACTTATACAGGAAATTACAAATCCTCTCTACCAAGCTGGATAGAAATAATGTTATATGTTTTACATTGAGTTTCATAAAGTCGTAGAACAGCAACCATCATTCTGAAAGAAAAGTCAGAAAAATGGGAGTTTAGGAATACAAGCAAAAAACCTTCTTACTGGATCTTGAGTTCCTCACTCTTAAGAACATCAGTAAGAATTTCTCTCTGTTCTGTCTTTGCAAGTTCTCTTCAAGTAAGAATATATTGTAAGAATATATTTGCTGTCTCTGTACTCTTGCAGGACTTCTAAAATATTTTTTTTCAGCATTACAAGACTTAAATGAGAAATGCTGTATAACTGGAAAGCATGATGACAATAATTTTTGTTTTAATATCTCAACAATGATGACTTGCTACTATTGTTCACTCAATTTCTTAGCTGAAGCACTTGGTAACCTTCTTCAATCATCTATATAGTAAAATTCCTTATTTACAAAAATAAAACTTATCCAGATTAAATTTTCTCCCTTGAAACAAAAACAAACAATTTTCACTGTGGGTCTTCAACACTTTGCAGAAATATAACCAAGCAGATGTCAAGAAATGGTGAGAAGCATCTGAAGAAGCCACCAAAGTTATGAGTGGGTTTGTGTAGTTTTAAATTTTGCATCTTTTCCATTCTTAGTGGCAACAGAGTGGAGACTTATTCTTGTTGCATGGATTATGTTGTAACCAATCTATTTTTCACAGGGCCTTCCAAAGTAAAAGATGACTTAATTTAACACTTTATGTAAAATAAAGCCTAAAATAGGATCACCAACTACTGCAATTTCACTGCCCCATGATGAGCAATGATCATGAGCTTGAGAACCTGAAGAGACCCTGTTCCATAGCACTACAGAGCAGAGGCCTTTTAGCTGTAATACCCTTGGATAGCTCTGCTGGTCAGGTCTGGACACTGTCTTGCACAAGGAGCTTCAGTTAGGCCTGGTGTCTTTTAAGTCCTACCACAAAACAAAACATCAAAGATAGTCTTTTTTAGCACTCTGAGTTGTCCCTTCAGGGCAGGGACTACTTTTGTGTTTATAGGACACCTAATAAAACAGGGCCATAATTGGATTAAAAGGCCAAAGAATTTTCAAAATTGAAATAATAAAAAAATAACTGCTTTAGTAATGTGTTTCACAGAACCAGCCTACAGACCCTGAAGAACCTGGCTAGAATGGCTGAGCCAATAGAGAGCAGGTGATAATTGATTTCTTATGTATGCCAAGTTCACACTAGGACTTAGAGCAAATCTTCTTGCTGCAGCTTTAGCTCAGTATTCCGTTACTTAATCACCATGGACAGAGAACAGATCATCCTTTTTCTTTCTGAAGCAGCCTTTTATGCTCTTGAGGACTGTTAATTCAAGTGTGTTCAGTCTTCTGTTGCTTGCTCTCAGACATACCAATTCACTTGGTCTTTCTTTGAAGGTCATGTGTTGTAGACTTGTGCTTATTGCCATCCCCCAACAGACTTGTAAGTGCTCATTTTTTTCCTTGAAGTGCAATACTCTCGTCTTGACCTAGCAGGAATATTGCAGCATACTGCCAGGTATAGAAGATTTCCAGAAAGCTGATAAAATATATTCTGTTAAAAGTTGAACAGCAAAAGAAAAGCTAGAGAAGTGATAGTCCTTAGCAATGTCTAGAGTACTGTTTACTAATGTTAACACAGTAATAGGGGTATAGAATAATAAAATTTTTAAGGTTGGAAAATCTCTCTAGGATCATTGAGTTCAACCATTAACTCAGCACTGCCAAGTCCACCACTGGACTTGTCCAGTGTCCCCAAGTGCCAGATCTACACATCCTTTACATACCTACAGGGATGGTGACTGCACCTTCCCTGGGCATCTTGTTCCTATGCTTGACCACCCCTCCCATGATGAAATTTTTCCTGATATCTAATCTAAACATGACATTGCACAACTACAGGTCATTTCCCCTCTGTCACTTACCTTGGAGAAGAGTCCCCCAGCTCACTACAGCCCCCTTTCAGGTGATCGTAGAGAATGATAAGGTCACCCCTGAGCCTCCTTTTCTCTAGGTTAAATACGTCCAGCTCCCACAGTTGCTCCTCATAGGACTTTGTGCTTCAGACCCTTCCCCAGCTCCGTGCTTCTCCTCTGGACACAGTCCAGGCCCTCAATGTCTTTCTTGCAGCGAGGGGCCCAGAACTGAACACAGGATTTTGGTGTGGCCTCACCAGTGCTGAGTACAGAGGGACAATCACTGCCCTGGTCCTGCTGGACACTGTTGCTGGCACAGGCCAGGATGCCATTGGATTTATTGGACATGTGGCACATGCTGGCTCTTCTTCAGTCAGCTGTCGACCTGCACCCCCAGGTCATTTTCTGCCAAGGATCTGCTTGTGTGAGAACTGCCAGGTTAACACTCTGTCTTCCCTGAAAATTTTGAAGCCTCCTGGGGGCAGTAAAGATGCGAAACCGACACTCCTACCCTAAAAGCAGATTCTAGCCAATTCAGTTTAATAGGTAGATCTCATCTCTCCGGTGCTGCATCAGTACTCAGCATAATGAAATGAGTCATGCTGTCATCTCTGCCTACTTCTAATGCTGTCACCCAACTGCAACAGCTTAGGTAGCTCTGAAAAGTCTCTTCCTGTTTTTTTCCAAAATTTAACCATCTTGGAATCGTTCTGCTATGGCAAATGAGTACAAACTGAAGGCTTCCTGGCAATATTCCCGTGAATAAAAGAGGGAATTACGGTTATTTCCAAAAGAAGAAATGTGATACAAGTTTAATGAGATAAAATGAGTCCGGAGATTAAATCAAAAGCTGTTCCAGAGAGACTACAAGTCAATTTATAAATAATATACCAAGTGGACAAGTTAATACAGCAAAAGATGCCTGAGGAGAGGAAAAGAACAGAAGATTGGCATTGGTTTGCAGACATTTGAAAAAAACGGTGTCATAGTGAAAAGGAGAAAGTCACAGGAAGGATTAAGCAAAGTCTGCTTTAAAATATGTAATCAGTGCATTTTTGTTTGTTGGCAATAGTGAGGTAAGGGGACAGCCAAGCTCACATTGGCACAAGTGACTGTGAAGTGATCAAGGCAGAGCAAGGAAAAGGGCAAGATGTAATTAAGAAGATAAAGAACACGAATAGTAATGCTTTTCACACCTGGTGAGAAAGCAGGCATTGTTGACATAGTGTGATAGCTACTGATGGTACCTGGAGTAGGAAATGTGTGAGAGGTAGTGGCAAAATACAAGCATTTGTAGGACTCTTGTGAAGAAGACCTGATTTTCAAAAGTGCTTTCAAGCCAGGAGTATTCAACCCTATAATTCAATTGGAGAGGGTGGGAGATGGAATTTTGTTCTTTAATTACAAATATGTTAATGATAGCAAAAGGGAACTCACTAGTTATTTAATCAGATAGACATTGCTCTACTATAAGGGTTTACTTTGAGATTATTAGGTAATTCTCTTGTCTTAAAAATGAATTAGCAGTAAATTTCAATTTGTCTCATACTTTACTTCACAATTTTGGTAGATGTTTAAGCACAGCTAAACAAATTGGATTAATGAGCAAAATAATTAGGAACCTGAATTGTCTGAGAAATTATATTCTAATCTGCACAGAACACAAGCCAAACAGAGGGAAACAATTCATGTGTAACTCCTATCAATGCATGCAATAACACAATATATATATCATTGTGGAATAAATTAGGGGTTCCATGCCTCTATGATCCCACTTGAGTTTTGTTTGCCTTAGAGTTAACAAATTATTAAATAAGAAACTCAGTAACAAAACTTGCATAAATGCCGGCTCAGACTTTTATTCTAGAAGAAAAGGCTGTGATCTTTTTTGCCATTTAGAAAGGATTAAGCAATAACCTTGATAAAGCAGTAGTTTCTGCTTTCATTTTGAGACCAGTGGCATTTAGCAAAGTCTTTAGGCAGCAAGCTAGAAAAAGAATTGTTGGTATAATGCAGTCACCTTCAGCAGTGTTTCCACCACCATCTCTTTCAGCCACCACCCCAATTATCTCCCTCCTGTATTCTAGTATCTGTCAAGCAAGCAGCCCCAAAACACACATGACAGTCCATGCTTCCTCTTTAATTTTCTGAATAATATTTAGATCTAGGCATGATCTAATAGCATGCTTTGGATGCTGCCTTGTCAGGGAAGGGGTTACAGGCCTCAGAGGAGCAGAAATGTCCATGAAAAATCATTTAACTTGAATCTATATTTTCCTGAAAAATTAATCATTTGTTTAAATGGACTACCAGCTTCTTCCCATAGGATCATTCTTAATACCAGTCTCTCAGCCCTGACAATACAGCAAATCAAGCTCCCATTTGCTCCACAGCAGCTCAGGGGCATTCTTGTGCATTCAAAGGTCCCACAGCTCTTCTAACCTCTTATGAGAAATGAAGGTCCTATGTTTGGTGTTTGTTCCAATAACACCTTACCTACACCATGTGCTCAAGTGTGGAGACAGGCACTAACCCATTAGGCTCTGGCTCTCTTCTCAAGAAATCAAAATGTTAGCATTCAGCCTTATTCCTTTTGCAGCTCAGGATGAAAAAAGTAATCCTGCAACAAGACCAAGCAAAGTTGTTGGAGTAAGAAATTGCATGTGATTTTTTGCTCTCAAGAGCTGCTATATTATATGACTGTGGAAAGAAGAGGGGATTTTCAGGAAACAAAAGCTAAATAAATATAAGCATAAATCAGATAGCAAGCAAATGCCACTATTTTTTGGCTTATTTCAATACAGGAATTTAAATTGATGACTTCCTGGGCTGCAGATTAAAAGGTTACAGAGGATGCAGATAATCTTTCATGCAGAGCCTGTTGGAGGCTGGGAATTCATTCTCCAGTAGTTGACATACCAGTGTTAATCCTCATGTTAGCTCTTGGGAACTATCCAACCCAAGGTAAACAGCCTGCTTGTCTCTTAGAGAGCATCCAGACAACAATTTACAGCAATCTCACGTTTATGTAGAAGGGATGCTGCCTAAAGTAGGTGTGCTATTTTCTGTATGGGACACTGGAGCAGCAGATTTAAATAAGTTTTACTGAATTAAACTAACCAAATGTTTTCAGTAAATTATAGTTATTTAAGCAAGTTGAATGCAATCAGACAACTTTTCTAATCGATCATACATTAGAATTATTTTCATGCTTAGCCAAATCTGCTTTTATACTTTCCAGGTATCAGTCTCAACAGTAAATAATTACTATATTCCTACACATAAATTGCCACTTTAATTTTGCATGTTTCAAAATTTTTGCAATATTTTTAGAACTTTCTAGTGACATGTTTTATTAACAGATACTTATTTTATACAAGAAACATACCTTATGTGAATGTAACTTGAATACAGTTAAATAATAATAGTAACTCCTAAAAATTCTGTAAACTAGTATGAACCTCTAAAAATGTTTAGTCCCCACTTCTTCAAAACTAGCTCTTAAAATTATGTTGATTATAAGCACCTTCAATATTGGATTTGTGTTCTTCAATATTGGATACGTGTGTTAGAAAGGCAAGACCTTTGTTTTCTCCCTTTCCTCATGGATGTATAGATCCTTTCCCCAATGCTGCTGAGTTGGATTTTAGTTGTCTCAACTCATTTTATCTGGATGCTAGTGTCCCCAGGAACTAACATGCTCATAACCTCTCTGTTATTGTATCGTTTTCTAAGCAGGACTTGAAATAATTTAGAATTTATAAAATGGAGGTACAGAGTAACCACTGTTTAGCTGAAACTGGAAGGGATTTTCACCAGGCAGAATTCATATCAGAATCCTCCCTCACTTCAGGAAAATTAAATTCAGCAAAGACATATTAAGATCTATGACAAATCTGAATTTACACTCAAAACCACTGAAATTGCATTCTTGCTGCCTTTATAGTAGGAATCAATAAAACACTGAGAGAAACTGAAGATTAAAATATTCCTATGAATGCAAAAGTTGCTGACTATGATTCATAATTACTAATCACTTCTTTAACATATGCCTATGATTTGTTTAAGGACTAAGGTTAACCATAGTTTCTAGCATTCCTTGTTTCCTGTTGTTTCATGAGATTAAAAACTGCAAAACATTTGTCTCATTTTAATTGGCCAAAAAAGAAAACCACAAAGATTGCTCTCCAAATACTTTTTTCCAGACTATAAGACAAGTAAGGTTAAAAAACAGGAGGAAAATTACACAACAGGAGAGGGAGTATGAGGCACTGTTTAATGCCTTTGGCATTATTTCTTTTAGCAGTGAATACTAAGCAATGCTTCAAACTGAGATTACAATTGAGCAGACAGAAAAGGAAAATATCATTTTGTCTGTGAAGTTCTCAGAAGGATGAACCTGTCAAGAGATAGAGAAATAGGTCACATGAAAGTTAATGAAAAGTAATAAATGGAATACATTGTGCCACAATGCCTCATCTCAATTAAAAGTTCACTTGCTGAATGCCATTTAAATTGACAGATACCCAGCTCTTATCAAGCTGCCTATTTATCGTCTTTGCATTTATAAAGGCTGTTGTTTATTCCACTGGGTAGCCTCTGGAATCCTCCTGTTGCATTTCTTACTCAAGAATGATTGAAGTGTAAAGAAGTGAAATGCCAGGATTCATAGGAAAATGTTTCATGGGAAAATGTTTCCTTATTACAGATGTACAGATGTTCATTTCAGAGTAAACTGACATTAGAGCAAGGCTGGATTTTAACTTCTAGCAGTGTCTGGCATTACACTGACATGAACTAATGATTGCTCTTTGACCAAAGCAATGCCATCACTTCAGGAGGCTGCTCCAACACCCCTTTTTAAGAATGAAAGACCAAAAAAAAAGTGGTTTGGAAGGCAAGGTAGGGAACACGTCGTATCTGCATGACATTTCACACTGCTGCACCACAGCTTCCCACACAGAGGCATGATAAGAAAAATGAACTTCCTGAAAGGGCTATGATGTGCTTACTGCTGGGTTACAGCTTCAACATTGCATTACCCTGCTGCAAGAGGTGAGTTATATTTTATGGAGATGACTTGGGCCACTTGTACATGAGACAAAGGTTTATAGCTTTTTTGTGGGAGGGATATCTTAAGGCTGAAGTTGAAACACAGAATACCATAGGCACTACTAAAATTGGGAACACAACTGCAGCATGTTGAAGAGAAAAGGTGAGGTATCAGAAGGATGCACTTTTTAGTTGCATGTGGACTCTCATTCTCTCCAGGTCAGGTGTCTGTCTTAAAGCTCTATGTTTAAGTACTTCATCATCTTTGTAGGTTAAGTACTTCACAAAATTCACTTGTCTCAGAGTGGGTACAGTGTCTCCAGAACTGATTGCCCATAAGTCCTTGACCTTGCTCAGGAAATGAGAGCTCTGCTGTGTAGCTCTCCTTCAGTGCCAGGATCTCAACCATATTTCCTTCAACTCCACAGTAAATGTCTGCATTGTGTAAGATTTGTGGGGCACATTTCACTTCTCCTGTAAGAGCTGTGCCACTGAGCTGCCCAAACTACCAGCTACCAAGAGGGAGTCTGACATTGCAGGAAGGGTTCCCCACTACAAGGTGGGAGGGAAGAATATGGATCTCTGTTTTGTGATACAAGCATGGATGCCAGAGTGCCACAACACACCAAATACAACAGAAACAAGCTGTGTGTTTGGGAGTTTTACTGACTAGGAGCAGAGCTGTGGCAGATACTAATTACTTCTTTGCTCAGGATGGGAAACCAGTGTGCATGTGCAGCAGCCTAAATGTGGGCACCAAACACTTCCATTGCCAAAGTGTTAATAGGCTGCTTCATTTTAGGCAAGTGTGCAGGTGTTTCAGGCATGGTGAGAGGCTGGAATATGTGAGAGACTTTCAGAGTAGCCTCATGTGGGGGGAGAAAATGCGCCTTGTGCAACGTTCTTAAACACACTTCAGTGGGTAAGAGCAAAACATAACTCAAGAGATTCATCAGTGAAAGAAAAACAAGCTCACACTTCCATGGCTCCAGTTTACAGCACGTCCAAGATGGGTGCTGCTCTGACAGTCAGGCTGGCAGATACCAATCAAATCCAGGAATATCTCTTACAACCTGTACAATTGCACAAGTATGCAGACATATTTTCATAGAGATTATATATGAAAAGAAGGACTGTTCATCCTTAGTTCACAAACGCATAAATGTACACTGCTATCATGCAAACTAAAATATCTGTGTTTGGGATTTTAAAAAAATTATACCTGTGTCTGAAGCTCTAAACCTGAATTAGCTGCTTACATTTAACTGTCCCAATGTCTTTATACTTTAAGGACTTGAGCAATAAGGATTTTGTACTGAATTCTTGCTGATTTTAACTTGTTCAGCATAGTTGAGAAATTGAGCACTTTGGGTAGCTGTCTCCTCGCTTTACCCAAGGCCTCAGGCTGTTAAAAGCGTGAAAAAGAATGCATCAAGGGTTATTTTTAAAATGCTTCTAAGTGGAATTTGTGCTCAGTTAATATTTAAGTACTGCCTACAATGCACATAATAAAATGGGAGCGTGCTTTAGAAAGCCCTGATAGAATGTGCACGTCAGCTGGTGCTCTGCTAGCCTAATGCAATTTGATTTTGACATAATGTAATGGAGCACAGTGATGAAAAACAGCAACCCTAATAAGGCTCCTCTTTTCACAGCTTATTTATTTTTGGCCACTGAAGCAGTATGCTTCTCTCTCTCTTTCTTTCAGAGCATGTAATCTCAAAATAATTAGCCAATATGACTTTTCTTTGTGTCTTAATTAAATGAAATCTAAGTAACAAATTATTACTTCAACATTGCAAAACTGTAGGGGCATATTTTCAACTCATATATGCTGGCTGCACAGAAGTCAGATGAACAATGGGAAAACCTATGGTAGCAACAAGGGAAAGCATGGGACCAACATGAAGGGAAAGCATGGGACCAACAGGGCCTGATTGCCCTGTAGGTGCTCAGAAGAGAGCTGGCTGTGTTCCATACTGTTTCAGTTGCCTGCTATTTAGCATCCGGGCAGATTGGACTGTGCTGTGACTTGTATAAGGTGAATTAATGTTTAAAAGAGAATTGTATCAGGTTAACAAATTAATTTCTGCTTGATTCTGGTTTTGAACACAGGTACACCGGTTTCTAGGGTGAAAGGCTAATGCATTAACTCAACACATCAAGCATATCTCATTATGCAGAAGTTGAAGTTAACACACTCAATTTTCTACATTTTTAAGGATCTGATGCTTTCGGGGACTTTTTTAGTTCTCATGCTAATTGTATGATCTGCATCTTTTATCTAAAATGTGGTTTGTGTCAAAAAATTCCTTTCAACAAAATAACCATCAGGCACTCATGAAATTCCAGATCGTCTAGGAAGCAAGGGAAGTAAATTGTGGCAGAATAGAAGAGGGTACTATTCTCAGTCCCAGTGGGCACAAACTAGGCAAATGAGAGTTACCTGCTGAATTGCATGCATTCACTCTGGGAAGAAAACTGCTTTTTCACTTTAGACATGGATGCAACCATGCTCTTTCTCTCCCAGCCACAAGCATACACACCTGGCCATAATCCTGGCCTTTACAGGATGCTTTTTATGTCACAGGGGGGAAAAAGTAAAGAAAAAAACCCTGTAAATATCCTGAAAAGGCGCTCCCGGTATAAAAGTGTTAAGCCACCAGTGAACCAACGGTCTGTGACACTTGAGCATCAAAAACTTTAAAGGATGTGTCCAAGACCTTGTCTGAATTACATTGTACTGAACAAACTGAGAAGGTTGTCAGCAATAACTCCACATCGCATATAGAGATGAAGAATGAAGTGAAGGGAACCTTGATGAAGTCTGTTGCTGACATTTAAATAAATTAATGATGTACTCTGTATACAAACAAGAGAAGTTGATGTTTCAGCAGTGATGGGCCTGATTAGTTTTTAATGATGATGAAGCCAGCACTTAATTGGTTTGTGTTAAGCTTTTGAAACCAAATTTTCAGTAAGCCTGTTCATGTGGAAGCATAATACTTTTACTGGCATGTTCAGCTATGTGAAGGTATGTAGCTACTGGTTAAATTTAAGTTGTTTAACAAACACCTGCTCCTGGACTGTCCCACCAGCAGGCTTCATTCAAGCAGCAAATGCAACCCTTCACACCTACACACCTGCTTCCTTCACAAATAAACCACAAATCTGAAGGAAGACAGGAAATGTGTCTGGGTCTCGCATGGACATGTCATAAAATGTCTAGCAGCTTAATACAAAAGAGCTGAGAACTGCCTCTGGCTCAGTTAATCTAGACACAGCCAATGCCATTTTCCTGTCTGCTGCACTTGCAATGAAGGGTAGTTTCTGTCCTTCTGTGATGGTATCTGTGAGGCAACTGCTATTTTATGAGAGCAATTGATGCAATGAAATAAGAGAGCAATTCTAACACGGATACATTACTGTTATGATTTTTTTATTTATCACTTTTGTACATCTTGATATTGACAGTCTGAAAAAGAGTGGATACTTTTTGTGTTTTGGAAAACCAATCTCTCTCCATATACCAAAGGGAAAACAGGAATGTTAATCCTGTCTGGTAGATTCAAGAAACTCACTGAAATTCATATTATTTTACAATGCTGTGGTGTTAGGAAAGCATTAGTCTTGACCAAGACTGCAGAGAATTGATTCCCATGTCATTTCTAAGTGACTATTAAAATGCAGATAATTTGTCAGAGTTGGTGAAGTAATCTCAGGAGCTCAAAGGGAAGATGTTAAGTCAGATAAGGCGACAAGTATTAAGTTGCTCAAAAGGCAACAAAAAGATAATGTTAATTTATTTACTTCCCTTGTCTCTCAAGTGTTGCTTTTAGCCCCTTAAAGCTGGTACAGACAGAAGTAAACTAGATGGTCTACCATTAATCAGAGAATCATGGAATAATAGAATGGCTTGGGTTGGAAGAAACCTTAAAGATCATTTAGTTCCAACCCCCCTGCCATGGACAGGAACACCTTCGACTAGACTGAACTGCTCAGAGTCCCACCCAGCCTGGCCTTGAACACTTCCAGGGATGGGGCATCCATAATTTCTCTGTGAAACCTGTTCTGGTGCCTCACCATCCTCAAATTAAATAATTTGCTCCTGATATCTAATCTAAATCTCTCCTCTTTTAGTTTAAAACCATTCCCCCTTGTCCTAAAACTACCTGCCTGTGTAAAAAGTCACTCTCCCTATTTTGTATAAGGCTCCCTTAAGTACTGAAAGGCCACAATGTGGTTTCTCCAGAGCCTTCTCTTCTCCGGGCTGAACAACTTCAGCTCTTTTAGCCTGGCAGAAAATATTAATATACCATCTGTGCTTATTTGTAATAAACTCCTGTATTAAGTTGATAATGTGGAATTTTAGTGTTATATTTCTATATTACAGCAAATAAAGGTTCTGCAATAGGAAAATTGCCAATATACCTTCCGGTCTGGAGATAGGTCAGAAATCAATTTTCTCTCTTACTCAATAGCAAAAGTCACGAAATTATTCCCATACCCAAAGAAATACATCTAAACCCCACATTAAGATATTCTGATAGGACAGAGGTATGTTACACTGTGATCCACTTTAAATTAGAAAGGCATTTATGCTTTGAACAAACAGGTGTTTGCAGCATAACATTCATGAATGCTGATATAAGTTAAGTGTCATTCTTGGAGGCCACTCCCATAGGGGATTTTGGTTAGAACCTCACCCAAAATGTATTTTGCATTTTGTAGGTAGTGAAATGTCCCCCTTATTTAAAGGCTGTGTTAAAACATGCCACATTTGGAATCAGGATCTTGTATTTTGTCCATCTGAGGAACAGATAATTGTGTTTTTACAAAACTCAAAAGTGACAAGAACTATGAGACCTGACTTTGTAAGGATGTCTCTTGTGACTGGATTTGCTAACACCCCACACAGGATCAGTTTCAGCTGATAGTCTTCCCATGTGAGGTGCCTGCAACATGTAGACTCTCATATAGACTCCCCTGTGCTCATAGGAGTGGAATTCCTGTTACAGTGGGCACTCCTTTTACAAGGCTGCTCAAGCTGCCTCTTCTCTGCCTACTGGAAACTGTGTTGAGCATAAAGCATTTGAGACAATTACCTCTTCCAAATTTCTAATCATTCAGACAACTTCTGCTAAAGTCAATAGGCTCAGATCAGACAGACACAGAGAGGGACACTGTGTAAGACTTGTTATCTTCTGAAAAGAACTAAAAAGGAGCTGCCATGCCCCAGTAGGATTCTGACAGGACAGAGCAGTTTCATGTTCCTCTGATCAGCTGCAGCACACCTCTCACTGGCTCCTGACAGACACTACAGCAATGCCATGAGATGGTTAATTACAGAAGGTTCAAGGCAAAAAATGAAAAAAAAAAAAAAAATAAAATAGAAAAAAGAAAAAAGCATCCTTAAATCTTAGCACCATTCCCCTTTTCCCTGCCTCTAGCAGTAGAAGTGTACATTGCTAGCTGACACTCAGTCCACTCTCAAACCCTGCAGGAGAAAACACTCCTGGTGTTTTGAATGGTGTTATCTCCTTCTGTTCTTTCCTGTGTTACCTACCCAGCCAAAAGAAGGATCCCTTTACTTCCTGCTCTGAGGTACTAGGACATACATAGCATTTAAAATGTATTAATTTGAGGGACTGAAGATTGCAGCACATTAAGTACATGAAGGGAATTGTACCTGTGCAAGTAAATCACAAATGTGGTGACAGATACTTTTTAAGAGAACCATGTAAGACTGTGTCAAAGTATTCTTCTTTACAGTGCATTAAAAGAAATTCTAGCCTGGAACTGCTGAGAAAATAATTTATCCTGATTTTTTTAAAGCCTGATTCGGTCCTCTTAACATAATTTCCTGAGCTTTGAACTCATTGAGTCTTCTAATAATGTTCTTAAATGAGAGAAGGAGGTAATTTTCTCTCTCACTGCCTTTAGGAGATCATCAATCATGCATTACTCATAAGTGTTAGCATTGCATCATTCTTTTTTCCTTTTTTTCTTCTAAAGAAGCCTAACCATGCATGGAGAAAGTACTGTAGTGTAAAAGTTTCCATTTATAAATTGCACAGTCTTTGTTCAGAATTGCTGTAACTCCTACAAGGCAATTTTAGTATAAAACCTGACAGTGATTCAAATCCCTAGCTATAATACATTTTTTTATAACCTTTCCATCACCTGCTGCCACAACACATTTCTATAACAAGCAAATTCCATGGATGTTATCATGACAGATTTATAAATGAGTTGTGCTGTGATCGTGTCACAGAAGATGTGCTTATTAAGCCAAGGGGTGATGCAAGTATTGAGCTATTTGAAAAGCCAAGCCACTTCTATTTAAATCCCAAGAACCAGGCTCCAAGATATTAAGAACTAGTTTGACTGAACAGTTTTCAACATTTTCATATTAAGTTAATTTCAGTATTAAGACACTGTCAAATTATATAGTAGTCTTTTCACTTGAAAAGCAGATTACATCACATGAAATGTGCTAGTCTTTGTCTAAGTCCTCAACTGACTGTCCCTACATTATAAAATTCAATATTTACTTTTCCAAAAAGAATTGCAATTGACAGTAGGTGATTAGGAGAAATGAAGTCTGAACTCTAACTGCATCTGGGTGCAGTAAATGTCCAGAAGGAAAGCATGAAATAATTTCTGAATCTCACTGTTCATTGAAAATGAAAAGCAGTTCCATATTAGACATTGGTTACTTCAGGAGAATAAATCAGAGCTGGAATGAAATATCCCTGGTGTGTTCCTCCTTACTGACAAAGTTCTGTTTCCTGAATACACCATTGCACAGCAAGAGACAACATCTCTTTTTGCCATTCCAAGGCCCCACAGCACAATGTTCTTGGTTCAGGATTACACTCCCAAGAAATTCCCACTTTCCTCTTCCGTTACTTCCACGTACCTTTCCACTCAAACAGCACCCTCTGAGCTCCATTCACTCCTCTAATACCCATTTCTAAATGATCTTACACGAACCTTTGCATGCCAACCTTTTGCCAGGGGAGATATTACTGTTTCAAAAGATCCTTATTTGTTTCCAAATACTTGTGGGAAAGTATCTTTTCCCACTGCGGTTTCATTATGTTTCAAACCAGTCTTTCATGGGGTATATATAGCAGCAGCAGCAGCAGGGAGCAGCCTACACTTGAGGCTAGCAGTCTCTCAGAATTACTGTGCAAATACGACTTAGTGCTTTCTCCTCTTTCATCCAAGACTTGAGTAACTGGCACTGCCTCATGCCTGTCAAAAGACTGCTTGTAAATCCATTCTGAGCAAAAAGAGGAAAATATAAGTAAAATGCACATGTTCACCAAGTCTGTTTTTTAACCTTTTGAACTCTCGAGAAGCTTTTTAAAGCAATCAGCTCCGAGTGCAAATGATACCCTGCTGCTGCTTATCCTCCTTTCCCAAGAAACCCATTTGCACAGTATTATTTGTTTATTTCTCTCAGGATAGAAATAAGCACCGAACATGGGAATGTTAACACACTTCATAATGATAAACCAGGGGTTTAAATGAGCACAAAAACTTGCTGAGGCAAAGCAAATGATTTTAAAGCTGTAATAGGATTCCTTGCATGAATTTGAAACATATGCACATAAAGCACTGACCCAGGACATTGTCACTGCCATTTCTATTATCATTATGACTTTGCAAGTTGTATCTTATTAATGAGCACTCACTGCAGTGCTTTACCTATTGTGAGAGTTGCTGTACCTTCGACATCCTCCCTTTTTCTGAGAACCATCCCCTATTAAATATAAAACTGCTGTGAAATGAGGTAATACCACACACAACAAAAAGATCTGCATATTGACAAGACAGTCCATCACAACACAAAGACACCTGTGCTGCCTGAATGATCAGCAGCAAGCCATCATGGGCCAGGTGTGGTACCTCCCTAGGCAAAGAAATGGCACTGCCAGCATTGCATAAGAGGACTCACCTCAGGGAGGTGAAAAACAAGAGAATAAAAAAATCACTTTTTATAAGCATGCAGGTTTTGGTGTTCTTTCCCTTTGCAGCCAGACACCCAAACATGGATAGCACACACAAAAATCTTACTCCTTGCACAAGAGAATGGAGAAGATACACTGGTCACTGCACCAGGCTAATGCTATGGAAGCACTCAGCCTGCCAAGACAGAAAGGAAGAGGAGAGCCTGCAAACAAGTTCTGTCCCTATAAATAGATGCCACAAAATTGCATGTATACAGAGTAAACCCCAGTTAAAGATTAGATGACAACTACTGCAGTAGGTTTGTCTTCTTATGTAAATCTTGCCTATCCAGCTGAATTCCTGGGGTGCCTGAGGACAGTACAACTTCCATGACTCTATATTTTCTCATCCCAGAGGCATATATCATGCAAAGCTGTGTGCATGAACACTCTGAACTGGGCTGTGCTTTCAGCTGCACAGGTCTTTTTATCTCTTGCAGTGCTGTCAATCTCCCACAGGATGGCTGATAGTGCCACTGGCACTATGCCACTGGCACTAGTAATGCAGTATCTTGCCCAAATATGTGCCACTTCTACCTGAAAGAACAAGTTAGAGAGATTTCCTGGAAATGTTAGTGTATCTATGCAAAGACTCACATGGAGGGAAGCAATTTATGGCAGTACACAGACAGGATGGGATCCTTATCATGGCCACCTTCTCAGACCCATAACTTTTTTTCCATGGAACTTCCTCAGTTCTTCAGATCAGGACAGTGTAATTGACCCTGCCAGTCAGAATTACAATATTTCAGGTTTCTTTCTTCAGCTCTTGTTTGGCTCCAGATTCATCTGTCAGGCAAGCCAGGATGAAAAGAAAAATAATATGAGCTGCTTAGCAGGAAACTTCATCCATTTAAACAAAATAATCAAATAGTTATTAAAATGAATAATTTCAGCTTTTCTTTCCTTCTGCCGCACAGAAGCAGCCTCAGTGAGAAAGTCACTATTGCCTACTTACAGAGCATATTTTTCCCATTCTAATGTTTGTTTGCTGTTTCAAGTGCACCATATAATCAGTGAGCAGTTAAATTTTGTGCCTGTTATAGAACCCTTAAGTGTTGAAATCCCACGGCACATTCACTGCTAAGGAGCATACTGTTTCTAGCCTCCATCCAAACGTATAATCTTTGTTTTCCACAGACATATTCCCCATCACACATAAGCCTTTGAAGTTTTATATATATATAAACGTTAATTGACTCTGCCTCACCCCAAACTTATGCAGAATTTCAATGCAAAGACTTCCACTGATCTCATGGATCCGAACTGTGATGTACAAAAAAGACTCATAATGGTCAATGTACCTGAAGAAAACCTCTTTTTTAAGTCAAGTGAATAAGCCATCTGCCAGCCAATTTCACTAAAAAACTCTAAATGTGCAGGATGATAGCTTTATGGACCTATTCTTTAGCCACCAGCTTCACAAAGGTGTCAGGCTGATAGAGGCCACAATTACTCACCTGCCAATCTCCAAAACATTTTTCCTAAGAAAATGAAATAAATAAAAAAGACTGACTGCATACCTCACCAGGTTTTTCAGATACAAGAATACATAAAAGCATGAATATTTATTATGGGAACCTGAAAAATAAAGTGCTTTTACCATCTAGTAAGGTGGCAGTACTTGAGAGAACTATTCTCCTACTGCTCCATTTACTGGTTTATAGGCAAACAGAGACTGCAGGCTGTTGCAGAAAATATGAAACAGATTTGATTTACAGGATTTTTTGCTTTTAGGAGTTGTGAAAAGTTTGCCAATGGAAGTTGTTTTTCTACCTCCCTCGTTGCCATGAGTCCCTAGTGTAGGAGAAACCTGCAGTTGTCAGAAAGAACAGGTGTCAATGGTACATTTCTATTCTTCTGACTTTTGCACAACAATCTTCTTTTATTGGAACAAGCAAGACCACCACTGAAAAATATTCTAATTAATCTGTGTCGCAATGACCCTTCTCTTTTTTATGTCTTCACTGCAGTTTAGGAAAACCATACAGAGACATCCAGTAATAAAATTTTTCTGATTTTAAAATTTAAATAATTGTTGAAAAAAATGTTGAAAAAAGTGCTATAAATTAGATCTTTAGAGGGAAAAAAGCCAAACTGGGATCAAACTAGGAGCTGTGCTCATGTAGAGCCTCATTCCATTATGAATGAAGGGGTTTTGACTTCCAGAGAAAACATGACATAAATGACTTCTTATGGGTCTACTTTCATTTATTTGTAATTGACTGACTGGTTCTGCTGGGCCTCTCTTATTCCATTAAAATTTTAAACTACTTATTATTTGAGCTAATTTGTTTGTTACCAGCTTTATCTTTCTGGAAATGTGCATAAGTAGCATACCCATACTGTTTTTCAACATTTTATTCAAAGACACAGTACTCACATCCAGAAATAACACACTTCTATGGAAATCTGTTCCAGTCCATGTGGCTATGCTAGCAGGAACTTTCAGTTTGCATTTTTATTTTTCTTTTTTCCTTTTTTCTTTTTTTAACACAGATTAAGTTGTTCTTCTTGAAAAGGATCATAACTTTCTTTGCTAAAGCTTCTTAAACATAAAGATAGAATATTTTCAGACAACGCTAATTCCTTTACCGCCCTGCAGGAACCAACCTCTGCAAACATATTGCCTAAAAATAGTGTTGGATGAGAGGCTGGACAGGAGTCAGCAGTGTGCACTTCCAGCCATGAAGCTGATTGTGTCCTGGGCTGCATCAAAAGCAGTGTGGGCAGCAGGGTGAGGGAAGGATTCTGCCCCTCTGCTCTGCTCTGGTGAGACCCCACCTGCAGTGCTGCATCCAGCTCTGGGGTACCAGCACAGGAAGGACTTGGGCCTGTTGGAGTAAGTCCAGAGGAAGCCACCTTGTTGTTTAGAGGGGTGGAGCATCTCTCCTACCAGGAAAGACTGACAGGATTGGGATTGCTCAGCCTGGAAAAGAGAATTGCAGCCTCTGAATACCTGAAGAGAGTCTATGAGACAGATGGAGAGAGATTACTTACAAGAGCAGGTACAGACAGGAGCTTCAAACTGAAGGAGAGTGGGTTTGTATTAGACACAAGGAAGAAACTGTATACTATGAGGGTGGTGAAACACTGGAACAGGTTGGCCCAGAGAAGTTGGAAATGCCTCACTGCTGGATGGGACTTTGAGCAGCCTGATCTAGTGAGAGGTGTCCCTGCCCATGCAGGGGAGTTGGAATTAGATGGTCTCTGAAGTCCCTTCCAACTCAATCTATTCTATGATTCTGTGGTCAGGACATGACTTGGTTTGGTGTGCAACTACCCTGCTGATCTGTTGGGGAGAAGTTTCACTCCCTTAGTGAAAATCTCAAATCTTGCAATCTACTGCCTCCTTCTTCCAGGAATCCCATCTCTTAACCCTTTCTTGGGAGACAGTCTAAGAGATAGAAAAGACATCACTGCACCCATGCAGACATTTATGCACTTCACTGCACCAGCAGAGGAGGGGTGTTCCACTGCATGCTACAAGTGCAGCATCCAATGTGAGGAAGGAAGGGAACAGTGGCAGAGCAGGGCTCTCTACCTCTCTACCTACAGCCTGGTTATTACTGACAGACAATTGCACCTTACATACAGTGAGTAAGTTCTGTGCTGGTCCGTCTCCCCAGCCAGGATGTTCCTGAGCAATAAGAAAATATTCTACTCTGTTGCCTGTGTGGTTAGGAAGATATTTGAAAGGATAGACTGGGCAGCCTTTTGCTGTTGATGTGCAATAGCACAACATGTGACAGGATTTAATTTCCAGTACACAAACCTGCATGTCATTACCTCACAAGCACACCTTTGAATGTCACTCTTTTGCAATAGCCCCTTTGCAGACTTACCCCAACTTCTATTCTTTTCTTCACTACTACTTTGATTCTTTAAGTCTGGCTCAGCTCAGCTTTCCATGCCGTACATGACCCAGACAGATGCCTTCTCTTGTTCTTACTTTCCAAACCCATGGATTTTGTCTAGTTCACCACACTTCTTTTCCCTCTTCTGCTCCTTCTGCCGTTTAGAGCCAAGCTTCTTTCTGTTCCTTCACACTTACTGCGCTTCCTGTAAACACCTTCTCATCTGTAACCTGCCATCTGAAACAGATTGCCTCTTTCTCTCTGCTTCATCAATTCATTCTCTCTTTTCAAATCTCAGTCAAAAGCATAGATTTTCTCACTATGCTGTATCTTTTAATTTTTTTTCATTGTGTTATCAGCTTTATGCCTGAATGCCTTAATTAGCTCACTGTAGAATGCCCTTACACAAAGACTTTCTGTAATTTATAGTCCTCTGTATGTGTGAGGGATATTTCAGGCTGTATTATTTATGATATTTTCTGTAAACAGAGCACAATAGTAATCCTGTGGTCTGCCAATAAATCAGTCTTACCTATAACAAAGTTATGAGCTGAAAAGAAAGACTGCGTATCATGACTGTACAATAGAATCAATGAATCAACTGCTTTAAAGCCTGCCAAATTAATGTCTTCCTTCAAGTATTTGGATCATGGGAAGGGTAGAACTCATTTTATGTAAAAGCAATATATTTTTACCAAGTTAAATGAGTAAGACTTGTGAAGTTATTATAAGGGCTCTCTGCTTAATTTCATGAGCTACTGGTAAATTTACTGTAAGTGCAACTCCAATTCCTACTGAACACCTGACAGCCTCACAAGCAGTGTCTTTGCACAGAAAATCAAAGGACAAAAAGCAAATGACAATCCAAAGCTTAAGATGGAAAAGACCAGTTGTATCCTTAGGGAGCTACTGGTACCTGCTGCACACTGACAAATTCATAGCCAATCCCAATATGTCAGTAAATTGCACAGACTATGAAAGTACCATCCCAGAAAAGGTGTACACACTGCTTTTGCCCACACTCAGATTGACATGGGAATAGAATTTTACTCACTAGTTTCTAAATTAATTAATCCATTTTAATTTTTTCATAGAAAGCTTAAGAATTACAAAAATTCTGGATAACTGCATTTTTATTTTACTGTATTTAATCATGCCTGTAGCATAGTAACTGATAAACTAAGTACTACTATTCTAGGTCATAGTCCCTGGCAGTAATCTTTCAGGAATACATTCTCAGAGTAGGAAGCGGGAGAGGGAAGATAAGAAAATCAAAGCAGAAAAAAAAAGAAACCAGGCCACAGCATACTTAATAGAGACAATAAGGTCAGACAGCTGAGCAAAAAGCAGGGAAAAGGAAAAGCAGACATCAATGTATGTGCAGTGTGGAGAAATGATAGGCAAGAGAAGAAAACCTAACAGGTCCTGAAGACTGCTGTAAATGTTTCTCAAAATGAAAGCAAATAATCCCAACTCACCTTGCTTTAGATAAGTGAGATAGCTATGATTTAGAGAATGCTTTTAGACAAGATTTTAGAAATGCTTTAGACAAAAGAGATACAGGTATTTATTTTTCTTCTAGTCTTAATTTGCCGTATCACCCTGTGATATGGCTGTGGTTGACACATGGATGATGTGAGTCTGTGGCAGCAAACGGCACTCTACTAACTTTTGGTCAATAACCTGAAAATGTGAGAGGCCCTATTTTATGAATACATTCCCACATGCCTCTTTCTATCGGATGACAATGATGTCCTTCTTATAATACAAAAAATTTAAAAGAACTTTAAAAATTCTTTGCTCCCCATTGTGGTAACAGTGTCTCAGAGTCATAAAATAGGCAAGGTTGGAAGAGACCCTAAAGACCATCTTGTTCCAAGTCCCCTGCTATGGGAAGGGACAGCTTCCACTACACGAGGTTGCTCAGCAGTAGATACAATGTTTGAGATTCTATCAAATATGTAACACACATTACCATCGCGTAAAGTTCGTCTTTTCATGTTATGTTCTTTTCAGGTAGAAAATAACTGTGCATTTAGCAGTGTTTCATACTATGTAGCTCAAAGCACACACAGGACTGGGTACAGCAAAACCACCTGCAGCTGTGGCTGACAGAAAGTGTCTACGACTGTGGGAAAAGTCTATTTGGCAACTGACAAAAACTTGTCTTTACTTGTTTTGCTCATTTTCTTCTCAAGACAATATTTATCGTCATAGAAACACAGAAGAATTATGTTTCTACAATCTGCAAGTGAACAAGGCTTGGGGAAGGAGGGAGAAGAGCATGGCTCACACAGCATCAGAAAGCAGTTCCCTGTTTTGGGGAAACTTGAGGAAGGAGTGGGGAACGTGGGAAAACTCTGTTCTGCAGAAGGTGAAATCCCCTGTGTCTCCATTGCCTTCCCAAGCAGTTATTCCCCAGGATCCAATTCCTCTTCTAAAAGGCCCTTTCAGTCATACATTTTCCACCCTTAAATCAGGTAGCATCCCTGACTTTCTCACAGCTTTCTTTCATGGTGATTCTTGGCCATGTAAAATACATACTTCAAAAAGTGTTTTCCCTGTAGCAATAGCCAATATTTTGTCTATTCTCATTTGAATAAATTATCTTCAAGGCCCAACAGACTCACTGATGGGCTTCTGCGCAGCATATAAATTTATCCTGGCATTCCTAGCCTACATCCATAAAGGTGAAGCTCTAATATGTGCAATTAATGCTTAGTATACAAAATGGAGTCAGTAATTTAATACAGATTTGAATAGCAAAGAGAATTCACATTTGTAGATCAAGGTTTTCTGAGATGCCACAGAAATTTTGAGGCAAAGTTATGCAGTTTTGCCACAGAGTCCATATCAGAAGTATACATAGAACTTAAACCATGTAATTTCACTTTCATTTTCTATTTTTATAGGAATTATGTGTATCCACTGGGAATATATTTACCCTGTAGTCTTTTCTTTTATGGAAGAAAGATTAAGAGACTCATTTAACAAGGTTTAACAAGGATCTGTGCATGTTTGCATAAATAATTAAGTTCAGAACAAGTCTTCTAGGTGAGGACTCTCTGTTAGCACTTGCAAAATGCCCACACTGTGTTTCTAGTGCTCATGTTTGGTTTTAGTTTAAAGCTCTCTTAATTCACTGGCATCAATTACCATTTCCAAGGACACAATTTGTAATAGATGAGCTCAAAATAATCAATTTTTTCTTGCCATTTCAGTTCTGTTCTCCCATCTACTCCCACCCTCTCTCCCAGAGATACATGATTCCACATGCCTGCTGGGAGAGCTGTGGCTCACAGAGAGTATTGATCAACATGGCCCTATGGACACTGACAAATGTGGACTGTTTGGTGTCTGGAAGTGCTCAACAGAGAGACAGCCATTCCACTATGCAGGGTAATCTCTACTGAAGACCTAGCAGGCTCACTTTTTATCATTCACACCATCATGTGTTTTTCTTCTGCTTGCAAATCTATCATATTATAACACAATACAGCATATGCCAGAAGGCATTTCAGGGTATTTTGATTTATTTGGATGAAATACATGTTCATGAAGAGAGCTGGAACTCTGTAGAAAGGCACTTGTTTTTCATGACTTTGTTTCCAGAAGACAAAACAATTAAGTGATTGTTGAATTTCCTGTAGGCAGAGAGCTATATATTTTAGACTTTCCCACTTTCGGAATTTACAAAAATCCAATGGCCAGAGAGGCTGGCAAATGGTGAGACACTTTTCTTTTACATTTCTTCCATCCTTCAGAATGGTTCAAAATATATTTTAGCTTAGGGAAAGGTGTTGGTTATTGACTACTTTTTGCAAATACTCTCTTCATCTGGTTTCCATGTTGTGAATGGCAAGTGAAATGCAAGTTTTCTCTCCACCTCCCTCCTTATGTCAGGGACTAAAACAGGAGAGAAGAATAGGAAGGCAAACACATGAACAAAGATGGTAGGGATATTCCACACAGAAAGACAAAACATGCTAGAGGGCATCTGCCCTTGGTCCTCCGAATAAACACCCATTGACACAATTAGGAAGTCAAAAATTAAGAATGCAAACAATCTCATAATATTTAGACCAGAAGGTACTTTTGAAAAGTCATTGCACTTCCTCTGATCTTATATTGGCTGAGAATTTTCTACTTCACTATTTCTAACTAATTGTACTTGGGTCATGGGAATGAGTGCATGCAGAACAGATGGGTGCATTAAACCACACTCCTAATGGAATGGGGGAAGAAAGTGGTGAAATGAGTAAGGAGAAATAAGAATACCTCAGTCCTGTTCCCGTAGCAGTGGATTATACTAAGTACATGTATCTATCTGTGTTGTACAATTCCAGGTTCCTAGACGTTGGAGAACATCCTGAAGAATCTTTAATACTCTTCCAAAATGGCACAGTATCCCATCTTTCTAGCACATACCTTCAGACTACTCATCTCAGCCTAATAGTTTCTCAGAAACAGAGAGAGGGGGGATGGAAACAGTCTGCAGCACAAAAATGAAATTCTGGAAGTACTACTATTACTGAGATAAAGGGAAGGAAACATAATGTAAACAAACAATTTGTAAGAGTTTTGAAAGCAAACTCCCATCTGTTCTAGGCACACAAAAATGCTACATAATGGACTATAATTTACAGCATAAATGGCAGTACTGTTAACCTCAATTTAACAGGAGAAGGAAAACTGCTATTCATGTCAAACACCATAGCATTATATAAATGATCCACACAGAGCTGAAAAATTGAGACACAGAAATAAGATGATATGATTTATTTCACAAGTAAACCAGGGACCAAAGACCACATATATAGCTATGCCTGACACACTTTGTCAAACCAGCACTGAAACATACTCTGCAGTAAAAAAATAATAAAAATTCCCCAAGTTCTTCACATCTTCTGGGGGAAAAATGCCTTTCAAATATCTGGTAATTATTTTGTCAATAATCTGTATTCACTCTATAGCAGCTGCTGTGATTTGCTGGGTTTCACTCCAAAACCAAAATGGCAAAAAAGGCTGTTTAGGAACAGAGGACCCTTGCAGCAGAGCTGTGTGAGTGGTGTGGCATTTTTAACTGCACTTTAGATGATTTGGGAGCACAAGCCCTCCTCAAAGTCATGGCACAGACAAAAGAATTTAATCCACCATCGCACATTCAGGACTCCTTTTCTAAGTGGATTGGTGATGAGACCAGCTGGAATTATAGATATCAGAAAGAGTCATTCTGTTCTGCTAGTTGACATGAAAGAACATTTTCCAGTTCTTTAGCAGAAATCACTTTCTGAAGTCATTAGGACGAAATGGGTCTTACCCTTAGGAAACTACACCAACTACAGGGATATGCATTTGGCCTGTTTCATAGATGTGTCTATTTTCCTGCAGTTACCTAGGAAGAGGAAAGAAAGGGAGGCTTTGATATAGTGGGAAGAACCCAAATATTATAGACTGATTTGCTGAATAAAGATTCATATTATACCTAAAAAATATTAATGTTTCTTTCTTTATAAAACAATTCTTTTTGTCCCAGTGCAGTTGTTGCAGTTTCCTATTGATAGGATTACTGTTAAGTTTAACAGGTTTGCCCAAAGAATATTCCCTGTGAGGTTATATAGAAATCTTCTAAAGGCATGAAAAGCATTTTCACAGGTAGAAAAACTGGAAACACATTGTAGCTAGAATAAAATACTTCCCCATCAATGACAATTTTGCAGCAATAGAGCTCATTTGATATGACTGAGGTTTCATTTGGTACCATCTCCACACTGCTAAAAGGTACAAGTCAAATCTAGAAAAATCATTACTTTAAAAAGAGACATTTTCTCCTGTGTTTCAAGCAAGCAATTGGAA
Organism: Camarhynchus parvulus; assembly: GCF_901933205.1. NCBI lineage: Eukaryota > Metazoa > Chordata > Aves > Passeriformes > Thraupidae > Camarhynchus > Camarhynchus parvulus. Next base: position 63,098,266 of record NC_044572.1, on the reverse strand, counting down.
CAGCTTCCACGGAGTTGAGGGGTTTTTGTAAGTATCTAAAAGGCTTTTTTCGTTGCATCACACCCTTGTTGTGACAGTCTCCACCATGTGCTAGAAACTGGAACAGGCTGCCAGGGAAGGTGTGGGCACTCCCTCCTTGGAGATATTCAAAAGCCACAAGGATATGGTTCTGTGCAAGTGGCTCTACATAGTCCTGCTTGAGTGGGGATGCTGGACCAGATTTCCCTGATCTTAACCATTCTGTGATTCTTTATTTATCTCTCACCAGGAAAGGCTGGTACTAGCTTTGTCCCCCCAGTGATGTTCACTCACACGAGAAGACTCTTTATTATGACAGTGCCATATACAAGATTTCCAACTCCTAAATTATTTCAGTTCCCATGTGTACGGCCATTACAGCAGAGCACATTTGAATCATTGGCTTTATCAATAAATTGATGATGTGCTTTCAGAACCTTACATATATATTTTGACACATGTTACTTCTAATCCTAATGTGTAAGAATTTGTTGAAAAACAAATACTGCTGGAGTTTCATTAGATTACTATATTTCATCTTAAATTATGTTGCTCTACAGAGACACCTAGCATTGCAATGAACAATAACAGATGTGACTGGTTTGGCTAAAGACCAGTCACCAGACAAATACAAATTCCTAGAGGATGCTTTCAGCACAACAAACTTCTTGCTGTTTAACAGAAGCTTGTCACTGACAGTAACAAGCTGCTGATATCTGCCCATTCAATCTTTTGACATACAGGAAACAGATGCAGCTGCTGAGTGCTGGACAACTTCATGTGTGACAACTAAGTCCTGGAAGTCAATGCAGGAGCATTCTTCTGCCACAACATACACACACACACACACACACACACACACACACACACAATGTGTAGGATAGGAGGATGCCTAAGATAATTCATTATATGAGACCAAACTTCAAGACAGACTTAAAAAGTTCCTTGGAAAGCACTTTGAAATACACTTGCTGAAGTCATTAGGATGAAATAGGTCTTACCCTTAGGAAACCACACTGACTGCAGGCATAAGCCTGTGGTTTGTTCCATGGTTTAGAAGGGTCAGAGAAAACAGATAGGGAAATTGGCTTATAAAGGGTGATGCACAAGAGAAAATATTGGGAATGACCAAGGGATAGAAGCCAGGTGATCTCTGTTCTGAGCAGGGAGGATGGGGAATGTGGCTGGGGTAGCCTCCACTGACAGGACAGATACAGAACACTGCAAAGAGCAGGTATGAGAGGATATAGCTCAAGCTCTGACTGAGGTGTCAGCCAAAATCTGCCACGAGTAACCACTGGCAACCTTACCAATAGACACTGGTACATTCACAATTTGCAAGCACACGAGTCTTAAAGACCATCCCATATTACTGAGAAATGTAAGGATTTCTGAAATACATTCCTGTGTATCAAGTAATGGAGATGGGATACTCCTTTCTATACAAGATGCCATTTCTCCCAGGTTTCTTGACAGTGATAAATAATCACCCAGCTCTGAAATGGCCAATGCAGTCCCAATGCTTTCTTATCATCAGCAGAAAGTTCACGTGCTAGACTATGAAAAACCCGATTTAGAGAAACAGTGATATCAAGGAATCAAAACAGCAGTTAGATAATAGACCAGGGAAAATTAGGTGCAGATATTTCTCCCTTGTTCCTTTCTTTTAAGAACAAAACAAGACAAGCTCTTTATCAGAAGACATGTAAGGCTTTATTTAAGAGGTCGTGGTGAGGACATCAACAAAGTATGTTACTACTAATACCAGCTAATTTATATGCATAAGAGTTACTACAACTGCACAGACCAGAATTTGAATACTCAAATATTTACATAATTGTTTAAACTGTCTTAGACCCCTAACATTGTCAGAGTGGTGTAAGTTGACATAAATAAAAGATAACCCACTACTATGTAATTTGCTTAGGCAAGAGAGATAGGCCACAGATAGTGTCTACACAATTAAGAAGAGCAGTACATGTTTTTGTCAAGAAATGCAACAATTGCTCTATCACAAACAAAAAGTAGAAGTAAGGTAAAAACCACATAGAAAGAATTATTCTGCATTGCAGCTCTATCCTAAAACTTCAGCACTTTGGTGCAGTATTGACTATATATCTTTTATGGTTTCTACAACATAAAGCAGTTGTATTTGGAGGCAGTCCCTAGCTTCGAGGCCTGATTCTCTGCTCTGTGAAATTAGAAGTACCTCAGTGGAAAGAAAAATCAGTCACATAAAACCTGAATCTAAACTATATTGAAACCTTGGAGCTATGCTCTTGGCTCCCCTAAAATGAACATAGAAATGCATGCTCAGATTCCTGCAAGCATATCAGGAACACTATTTAGGTTACATGGCAAACAAATTACACAGAAGATAAGACCACAAGATCCTGGAAATTTTACCGCTGCAGACCTTAGTCTCTGGGGAAAAAAAACCAGAGAATTCAACTGACATTTACTTAAAAAGTAAAAACAGTATTTTATGCTGGGTGCGTGGCAAAGGGAATAAAGCTGATGGCATGAAAAAACAAAGTGCAATATCTCATAACAAAGGAGTTTCTTATTATTACAGCCAGCAGGAAAAGGCTATTATGTGTAGGCATTTAGGATAGAAGCAAGCACAGCATCAGAGGGAGGTCATGTGGCAAGATGATTGTGATATTACCCTAAAAGAACTTCACAACACCATCTGTCGCCTTGACAAGAGTTCAATGAACTGCTTGATCACAGAAAATAATAGAAGAACCTGTATCTGGACAAAACAATCCATGTTGTAATTCACAAAAAACAGCATCTAGGAAGAAAAGGAGCAAACTGGGGAAAAAAACGCAGTCCCGCTTTGCATTCCCTTCAGCCAGCTGATGCTTTTTGATACAGTTCCACTGGCAATGTAATTCTGGGAAGCTGTTATTACACTGCCCACCTTACAACACATGGCTGCAGTTTTACCACTACATGGCTGCCCATAAGCTCTTTTCTTCATTAATCTGGTATGAAGAGGCCAAAATGTGACACATTAGCAAACAGTGAGGCGCAGCAGGAGCAGATTTAAACAGCCAAGTGGTGGGTGCTGAAACCTGACCCCCTGCAGTATGTGCATCTGCCTTATCTGTGACCTGCTTCCAAGGGCCAGTTCTCACTGGTGGCTGGAATAACTTGCAGTCGTTATGTACAACCTCAAATTTGATCCAGAAAGCATTGACAGGATTTGGGTTTCATCTCCATTAATCCCAGCCAGTGTGGGAAAGTTTTGTATTTTTGCTCTTTTGTTGATAAGGCCAGAAAATGATCTAAACAAATGGAGCATTCAAACCAGAACCAGAAACAAACATAACAACTACTGAGTAATTACCCCTCAATAAAGCAGTCCACTTTAATGCACTTTTCCCTCTGGAAGGAGATGTAATACTATATTGTGCCACTTAGTTCAGAAAAACATATAACCAATATCCTGCAGGAATTCATACAGCCATGTGATGCTTGATCACAGTAACATGGTGATACTTTGTGATGCTACAGAGAGAATCACTTTTGCATTTATGAGAGCTCTCCATTCCTGCCAGCAAGCAGATATCCAATGCCTGACTAAAAAGTTCATTTTCTAATTAGTGAACATGTGTCTCTACTATGCCTTGAGTTGGCCTAATTATTCTTAATTAATTCTTGCCTTGATCCTGTTGTTAAACAGAGTGGGTATTTGCAGAAACTTTATTTTGTGCTGATTTTAAGGAAAGAGAGCAAAAAACATCAGAAAGACTTTAAAATAAGTTTTCCAGTATAGATAAGTAATTTCTGGTTATTCTGGAAGTTTGGCTAGCTGCATTTTAACATTCAACTTTTGATGCTTAACAAAGTAAGGAAGATCTTGTTTAGTTTCAGGGCAGAATTTTGCTCTCATCATAGACACCTAAAGAGAATTTCAGAACTGTGTCATTAATACAATTCCACAGCTGTGGAGAAAACACATCCATATCTTCCCCTGCAGCACAAAGCCAAAATTGGAAAAAGCTGCCCTAGCAGGCCCATCGGTAAAGGCTTGTATGTGACAGCTGGCTTTTCCTTCATTTTTTGGAGACTCAGGAGCATCTGAGACAGACAGACAGACAGACAGACAGACATACAGTGTCTGAAGATGATTGTACACCAGGTGGAAAGCATTTTCTAGAACCCAAAGCCAAAGCCGTGTTATCTATTCAAAACTACAATTGTTAGGTTGCTGAGATTTGTTTGTTTTCTAATTATGACAGGCAGAATAAAGAGTAAGTCTATCTATAAAATATTAACCACATTTAATTCCTTCAGGCAAGAACATAGTAATAACTGGCATTTCTTTTTTGTAAATTGTTATATTACTAATGCCTTCCAGTTATTTCACTCTAAGTTGAGACCATCCCCTTGTTATTAAATCACAGCCAGCATTCAAATTACCATTTGCATAAACTTTGCCTGCCTCTGGCAAGAAGACAGGCGAAAAGCCTTTTATGAAATCATCAAACAAGTACTTTTCCAAAAATAAATTGAAGACTGTAGCCATTTTTTAGTTTCTGAAATAAATGCAGTTTTCAGCCAATGTATCAAATTATTATATGTAGGGAAAACCTCAAAGAGAGCAAACTGCATTATAAATACAGTACTTGCTAAAGTGTTGTTAAAGGGCATTTGAATTGGCATGCTAAACGGAATAAAAATGCAACAACATCCGGACACAGGACTAATTCTTGTAAAGGTGTTCTCTAAGGACTGATGTAGGAAGTCAGCCAACAAAATTGCCAATCTCAATATTGCATTTTATTCTATCTCCAGTTTTTGCTTCATGTTAAATATGCATTCTTACCAGACTGATCTCATTGTTAAAATTGTGAGCTGCAGTGAGAGAAAAGAAAGGTAGCATTACAGTAAAACACTACTTTAGTGTACACACCCTGATAAAAGAACTTTGAAAAATAAATGTATAGCTGTGTTTTACCCCATACCTTCATTCCCATTCTACTCCTATATAATACTTTGTCCAGTTATTTTACACCTCTCAAAAGCCAATGACATTTTTCTCCATTTCTCTTTTTGTTTGCCTATTAGCTTTTAACAAGAAGAACCTTTCACATAATAATAGTAATAGTAAAAGCTCTTACTTGTTCTGGACTAAAATAAAACATTAAAGTGTTTCTAGATTATGGAACATTTTCACAGGCAAGTGTCTAAACTGAAAAACCATGCATTTCTCTGGATTTACAGTGATATAATTGAGATGGGAAGCAGATGCTGTTCTGTAACCAAAAGCCCAATTATGTCAATCAAATGTATCTTCAGGAAGTTAGAAAACTACACAAAACTTGATCATCCTGCTAATATTAATATATAATTAGTTAATGAGCCCCTACAGAGGGGAAGTAATTTAAAAAATTGTAGTGCTCACTGTATTTCATTTTAAAGACTAATGTCACTCATGAAAAGGTACACTTAACTGGGTTTTTTGAATTTACATTTCACTACCACTTTATTTTGTAGCAAGCTTAGTAATTCATTTAGGAGCTCTAAAAAGACAAGTTCAGTGAAAGAAATCACAAGTCCATTGTGTATATGAAGTAATTTGACATCATGGATATTTTATGAGAATTTTGTGAGGCTGTAACAGATGGTGAAACTTTTACTTGGGCTAGAAAGAATTTTAAAAAGTAGTTCTATTTGATTTCATCAAATACATTTTACACACATTAAGAGATTACAAAACATCTTTAGTCTCTTGACTTTCCAAAGCTCTTTGACACGTAATATTTTGTCAGAAAATTTTGACACAGAGTCAAAGCCAGCTGAGTAGAATCAGCTTATGCAGAAAATGATGCATGGAATCTTAATCTATAAAAAAGTCTGGACAGTTTTGTAAACTGTAATAACATAAAAGACGGAATAAACCCATGGAAATCAGGATTTGTACCTTATTACAAAAGAAATTTATTTCTCTTGTAAAAGGGAGAATAATCAGTTCTCAGTGAACACTTTCAGGCTTTGGATGTAGTACTCCCTCCCTAGTAACATGGATATTAACATAAAATGATTTACCTCAATCAGTGGAGCTGCTATTCTTTAAAGATCACTGTGTGCATTTATGAGCTTCCACCAACAGAAATTTTTGTTGTCTAAAGAATCCTTTTAGGAGACTTGAACCATTTTTTCCAGCGTTGTTGTGTTTGTTTCAAGAACTTTGCCCATACTTTCCCCAACTCTAGGAGTTGATAGAAAGGCTGGTGAAGTAGACATGAAATGGGAGACTTAGATGTACCAAAACAGTCCAACACCAGTTCCCAGACTGACTCTACCATGGGCATACTTCTTCATATTTACTCCTCTCTAAAAGATGTGCTATTATCCCTTCCTCCTTTTATTTCAAACATCTTGCAGTTTTGAAGACACACAGAATCTTTGGTGTTAAAGGCTTCAATATCAGTTTGACAACTGCTTTTAGCGATGAAATCTGGATAAATGAATGCACCTTCTAGAAAGAAATTAATTAAAACCAGGGTGTAATAAGTGAAAAAAACCCTGGAGGACTGAGGTAGGGAAGAAGAGGTAGATAAAACAAAAGGAAGGAATCCCTAATACACTGTCAATAGCAATATCATCTTCTCCAAAGCAGCTATAATACTGCTTTATGTCACAAACAGTCCACTGGTGTGAAGCCACCCAAAAGTAGTTTCTTTGGTGTACGGATCCCAGAAAAGCAAAAACCCAACCTGGCTCAAAATATTGTTAAATATATAAAGCAACCCTTAAACTTCTGAACTTTGCAAAGAGGAGAGTAACTCTGTAAGTATTAAATTCTACAAACTTCTAGAAATAGCATGTGTGTTTTTAGTAGAATGAGAAAATTTTTTTCCCCTAGAACAAGCCTTTGTCCTTACTATTTTAGTTTTATCCAATGCAATTTAACAATTAAATCGAAACACAAACATTGACTTGGCAAACACTTGAAGTAAAATCAACTTGATTGCACATATTCTTACTACTTCCCCCAACAGAAATTACAGTGTAGTAAAACTGCTTTCCTTAGGAATTGTGTGCACACAATCTGATGTTGTGGCATAGAGAGATAATCAACGTAGAGCTGAAAGTAGCCACGTTAGAGTCTTCTAAATGCCAGTGCCAGTCAGGCCAACGCACTCCAGGAATATTCCTGGATTGTTGTTCTCCGCCTATACTCTGGGAGAACATCGCAACTGCTCAGAGCCAGGTCAGGCACTTTGGCTTCATGCTGTGCTGAGCAGGAAAGGTGTTTCACTATTTTAGAGTTTGTTTAAAGCTCTTCTTCCTAATTGTTACGGTCACAGTCTCTTTGCAAGAGAATTCAGCAGGACATTGTATTTCTAACCTCTTTGTCAAAGAGTTCAGCAGGTTGCAATATTTCTAGTCCTTCTGTTTTGCAAGGCTAAAAGATCCAAAGGAATTATTTTCAGCTCAGCTGTGTTATCTCATTGCCATGTAAGCCTACACAGCTTGGAATTCTGCATTGCAGCTCACATATCCAGTGAAACACCACAAACACTGCTTGATTCCTGTTCCTCTTTCAAAAGAAGTCTGTAAAGGACAGTGAAATCTTGCAAGAGAAAGAGACCTGATGATTCCCATGCTTGCAGGTTAGAATATACCCAGCTGTCATTTTAAAACTGCTAAAATTGCAGTAATTTCAGACATTTGAAATTTTTGTTGCTTTTTTCTATTGCTATTAAATGGCAGTGTCCAATTTACAATAGGCTTCTAAAACTATTTTGCTTTACAATTGCTCTAGGGTAGGGAAAAACATTAGTAGCCTAGATTAAACAAATGGATGGTATCCATGTCTCCACAGAAACTTGAAAAAAACATTATTGATTATTGGAAGTTGAGAAAATGGACCTAAAACACGAGATAGAATAAACTCCATATTAAAGGGTTATTAATTGCCTTCCTTATTCATGTAAAAATAGATTCTTTGAACAATCATGTGGGTAAAATTAAAAGTGAAAGTGTTCACAGCCTCTAGGACACTTAATTTTAGGAAATTTGGAGGCTATTTTCTGTTTACCTTTGGTAGTTGCTCTCTCTCTGTAACTCCAACAAAACAAGGAGAAAAAAATACCTGATATGGAACACAGGAGTCTAAAGAGCACTATTTACAATGACATGTGAAGAAAAGTGTACTAGCCAAACTTACACATGTTCTTGCACTGCCTAAATTTCAAGTTGGCAAACTCTCTGTGAAGGTTACTCTCTCAATATAATGGCCAAGATTTTGAAATACTGCTACACCTGCCTCTAAATCATGCTAATTCATGAGTTCAGAAAGGATGTATCATACAAAGAAAAAATAAACATTTATTTAGATGCTCTTCCAATTCTCAGATAAAGTTCTTTTTTAGGTCTTCTCTGAGTTTAATAGTGTTTATTTTGTCTGTGCCTATTATTTATTCTATGTCTGTGTATTTTCAAGTTTCTAATCCAGGAGCTGGACTTTGATGATCCTTGTAAGTCCCTTCCAACTCAGAATACTGCAGGATTCTATGACTTTATAATTCTATATGTCTAATCAGAGATGGAATCATACTTCAGCCTTTGTCTCTGCATGGGACTAACAGAAAACCACTATAATAATCTTGTGAACTTTTTTTGTCTCTCTGTTAATCTTACCAGAAACAGAAAGTATGTTTTATATTATTTTCCTTCTTATTCCTCTAATTGTTTATGGGACTGAAGCATTCCTTTTGTTCTGTTTTATGAAGGCATTAATACCTGGATTATGATCAATTCTCTTTTCTGATCTTATCCTCTCTCACACTTAGCTGTACAAGTTCCTCCTCAGATGGAAATAGGAAACACCCTCAGGAGATGTTGCAGTAGGGATATTCCTGTATACTGCTGAATGGTTTGAAGAAGATCCTTTCTTTGTAATATCCTTAATTCACACATTTTATATTTTTCCCCCACCTCCTAATCTTGTTCTCTCTTTTCACTCTCATCTTCCTTTTTACAATCCTCCTAGGATAATCCAACCTGGATGTTTAATTGAAAAATTCTCTTTGTATTATAAAACTGCCACATCATCTGCAGCCACACCTTGGCTTGTAGTAAATGTACTACTTCCTTCCCATCCTTTCTTTTTGTTTTCTGTTTCAAGTGTGAGATCATCAGCTAAAAAGTCTACTGTGCCACCTTTGTACAATGTCTGATAGTTCAGGCCCTGCTCTGAACTAACTGGTCTTTCAGTATCTACCTGCTAAGCCCAGAGGAATCAACAGACATATTGGTAACATACTTGGGAGAGGAAAGCACTCTACCCGGTGCCTTTAGAATGGAGCAATGTCCCAGATATTCTCTTTCTTTTTGTAGCAGTTCCTGAGTTTGCTTGCTTTGAGGCTGCTTTCTTGAAGCTACCTGAGCAGTCTTAACTTTAGCAGGTGGCGACAGATAAAATATGAAAATACATTATATTTCTGATTTCTTTGATCTGATACCCTGAGACACAACCTTACCCTGTGGGGTCTGATATCATTAACCTCTCCCCAACCTGGGGCTGACAATCTTTCCAAATTCTGCTTACTGAGAAGTCCACTGATGGTGGAGTTTTGCATGCTGTGTACTTGGCATCTTCCACTCAGCAAGTACAGCCATCTGTTTTAGTTCGTCATCGTACCAGTCAGCCCTTCAAAACTTCATGGACAACTTTTTCTAACATTAAAATTCAAAGACCTCCATGCAATAAGGAGGAAGGGAGAATAAATTAGGCAGTGCTTAGAATAGGAAAGACAGCAACCCTTAGATAAGTTATAGATGCTACATTCTCATTTGAATGTTAGAACGTTGCTAAGGAGATGGGCAAGGAAGAGAATTTGCAAGGGGTATCTACCTTAAGGAGCAGGGTGAGAGAAGCAGGTTGCCAGCTTCCCATCAGCTGGATGTCATTTCAGAGCTGAGGACAACATCCACTGTACAAGACATTGCTCTTTATCCCAATCTTCAGCTCAAAGCACCTGGGATACATTCCTGGAATCCTAAGTGAAAGAGACTGAAGATCTGTAACATAATCTCAATTTCACACATATTAAGACAGAGAGAAATGAAAAATTTGCTTCAGGTCACCCAGCAATGCCTTTCTTATTCAAATAAACCACCATATTAAAACAAATCTAAATAGTGACAGCATTAAATAAGTGCTGGATTTGGTCCACAGACCACAGCCATAGGAGTGGAGCTGTACCACATATTCCACCAAGAGTCTCTGTTACTAGATTGTGGTACTTCTGTTAGAGACAGAAATTAAGACAAAAAGAAAGCAAATGGCAGCTACAATAAAAGCTGCTGAGCATTCCAAACTAATTTAATCCCTTGAAACACAATTCTTTCAAAATAAAGATGTTTAGAAACAGCAGTTTAGCCGTTCTAAGCACCATCACCAGAGAGATTCATGCTCTGGGGAATTAGAAATACTCATCTATGCTCCCTGCATTATAATCAGCCAATCTCGTTATGCCTTCCTTCTTTATAATTATAGATCTTATTAACAAAGATGAATTTCATGAAAAATAGGCATTACAAATTGCACGTTTTTCAAAAGAAGAGGGAATAATTTAGTTTTGGATGCCAATGAGATTGTTTCTTCATTTAGACAGAAAGTTTAGGTTTAGTTAATAACTACCTATCTGGCCTTTTCAGCTGTTCTTTTTTGTGTTAAGCACGACAATCAGGATGTCAATTATGATATGAGGTGGCCTGGGTGGCCAGAGCATGTGACTTTTTAGGTGCCACTACTGCAATGGCACACTGAACAGCTCATCTCTGCCCAGAAGGCCCACAGCCTTTTCCTGCAACCTGGAGTAAACTGGGAAGTTTGGAAGCACGTAAGCTCCCACTGCATGTACAAAACCAGGATATGACCAGTGTAAAACAGCAAAGTGGGTTGGGGGAATAAGTACAGTTTATCAAATCTCTGAGAAGCAGGCACTGGTCTGAGGGGTTTTCACTGTCTTCTGTTTTGAAGACAGTTATGTCTGTGACTGTGAGAGTATAATGCTCCTGAACTCCTCAAATAATTCTTTGAGTCTGTGGGAGGAAAAAGGATCACTTACATAGTGACTAATCAGTTGGTTTTAAACTTGCTAAAGACATTAACTGGTAGAGCAGGGAACTGACCACAGCTTGTGGTTAGGTTTCATCTTTAAAAAGGAATCTCACACTAAGTTCTTCGCTACAGAGAAGGAGAGACCAGGAACAAGGAATACTCTTTATGTCAACCTGTAATGTAAAAACTGAGTCTTGTCAATATCCTGTGTTACACAGATTATTCTGATAAAGTTACTATTCTTACGTACTGTTCAATTACCAGTATTTTAGTATTACATGAAGGAAAAGAATAAGAAACTTTATTTGGTGTAAAGTTTTTAGCAGGGCCTGTTGGGATAGTACAAAAGGTAATGATTTTAAACTAAAATAGAGCTTAAGATGAGGTACACAGAAGAAATTCTTTACTGTGAGGGTGATGAGACAGACACTGGAACAGTTGTCCAGAGAGGTGGCAAATGGAAATATTCAAGGTCAGGTTGGATGGGGCTCTGAGCAATTTGAAGATTTCCCTGCTCATTGCATGGGAACTGGACTAGATGACCTCTAAAGGTCCTTTCTAACCCAAACTACTCTATGATTCTATGATTTGATGAATGGCAAGGAGAAATAACTGTATGCTGGCTGTAACGCACACACCCATCCTCACCTATGCCCCTCCAGGACAGGGCAGAGGAGTTTGGTATAAGGGAGTGAAGCTCAGCATGGGAAATGGGGAGGAAAGGTGCTGTAACATTTCTTTCTCACTAGCCAAATATATTTTAATTGGGAATAAATCAAATTAATTTTCACCAAGTGCATTTTGCCTATAACAGTAAATGATAAGTAATCTTCCTGTCTTTATCTTGACCCATGAACTTTTCTGTGCCTGTTGTTCTTCTTATTTTCTCCCTCTGTCCCGCTGAGGAGTCGGGAGTAAGAGAGAAGCTGGGTAGAAATTTGGTCCTTATCTACAATTAACCCACCACAGCAACACATGATTAAACCTCTTTAATCCCAAAAATCAGCAGGAATCTGTTACTTCAGCTCCAATGTGTTTCTGAAAAGCTTCTGTAATAGTTACTGCACCTTAATATTGCTTTGATGAAAGCAGTCTTTAGGCAAGACAAAGCATAATTTTCCCACTATCAACAGGGAGTCCTGTTTCAGTATGCCACAGATCACTGCTACAGTTTATAGGCAATAAAGTAAATTTATTCATTTGAGAATACTGTTTCTTATATCAAATAACTTTTAACAGTTGATAAATGGAATGAACTGTAAGCTGGATGAAGAGGAGAAAATTAAAAATTCATTTCTTAAAAGAAGGCAGCATGACAAATAAGCAAATTAAGGAATATTAATATTCAACTCCACTCTTCCTTTTTGCAAGAGCTGGCTTGAAAAATTCTTGAAAAATAGGTTTCAAATGATAAATGCCAATTTGACAGAAGATAATTGATGGAAGAATGCATCTACTCACTGAAATTGCTCAGCAGGAACCTTGTTCACCTGTCAGACTCTGCAGGCTGATGAATTTCTGTTAGACAGCTCCCATGCTCCAGGGAAGATGAGGAGGACTTCCATGTCTGAAGTCTGTGAGCTTTGGACTTCCAGGTCACTGAGGCAGTGAGAAATCCTTCTGCAATGTCTGGAATGTAGTGCCTTGAAATCATTTAACACAGATGCTGTACTGTTAAAATAATAATCCTGCCTTACAGATATAAAGACTCTCTAGATGCAAGCTGGCCTTAGACAAAAATGTGTACTGCTTTGAAATTTCAACTCACAGCATCCTTAAAGAGTTCTGTTCAGAAAATGGGAGAGTCTGCCTTGTGCCCGTATGTCAATGGATCTGATCATCCACCACCTGTGTTTTTAACCTCATGAGACTGCAAAAGTCCTTTTAGAGGTATAGCTTTCATTTTATAATCTGAGCATTTTGCTTTCCTGCATCAGGATTCATCTTTCACTTGTTCTGGAGGAGACAGCATCATAGTATTTAAAAACCTTAAAAACTTTAAAATATTCCATTAAGTTACACTCATGTAACCTCCTGCAAACGGTTCTCCCTCCAATGACACTACAAAATTAAAAGGCATTCTGTTGCCTTGAGTAATTTTAGCTAGATCTAACAATTCTGATAATTTTATTAACTTTGATGAACTTTGAGATTTTTTTTTTTTCTGAGATGCAAGTGTTGTGGGACAGTAATTTTGGACCTGTTTTCCCAAGGAAGTGATGAAGGAAGATCATAAGGCACTGTACTGCAAGGCAGTAAACCTAAACCTGGGACTCCGTTGAACATTTCAAACTTCAGAGAGATACATAGCTCTCAAAGACAGCAAATTCCTATACATTTTGTGAAAACTGATTGCTGGAAATGGATCGAAATGAGTGCTCCCACTAAGGAAAAGCCAGTTGCAGATCAGCCAGTTGGCCAATCACCATGGATATAATGAACAGGCAATCGGCACACGCTTATTTCAGCAGCGGCATATGTTGCCACATTCTCAGCCAGACTGGCAAAAGACATGAGAAGGAGCTGGAAGAAGTACTTGAGCACTGAGAATGGGAAGGACTATGGAATGTGGGAGACAAAAATAGTTTTAAAAAACTTCATTAGTTCCACTGCTCACAGAACAACTTAACTTTGGTATCTTAAAACTGCAGATTTTTCCTTGAATATAGGAATGTATGAATCTCTTATGTGAAAGACATATGGATTCTGCCTTTTAGTCTGTACTTCTTTAAGTGATGATATATTTATAATAAGATGCATTTTATGAGAGCCTATGTTTCATTTGTGAATAGCATGAAAACCAGGTTGTTCTCTTCCATAGTGTGAAGGAAATGTAAAGTGAGAGCTGTTGAAAAGGATTTTCCAACAGGAGAATGAAGGTGATGCATTCTTATTCTGGTAATGACAGAACGGACTAATGGAATCATCAATACCTGTATGTAAACTCAAATCATATGAACTCAATAGAATCACTGAATTTTAGTTTAAAAAAGCTGGATTGCTTTTCATTTTTCAATGTCTGTTCTTCAGCCTAGCTGATAATTTGAAGATACTGAATGGTCTATTTAAAATAAAGTAACTTTTTAGAAAAATAAAATTGTCTGATACAAATTAGATTAGATATCTAATATTTTCCTCTGTTACTGCAAAAAATTGAAGTATTACAGCCATTACATGAAGTCATAGATGCACACACATGTATACCTATATACATAAAACATTATGTATACTACATCCCTTTTTCCTAGTCATATTTAGACTTGCTGTAGTAAAAAAAGTGCAGGGAACCTCATGCTGAAATGAGTTGCTGGACTAACATAAATATATAAGGCTAAGAATCTCTATGTGACCTGGTTTCTAATTATACAACAATTCCATAAGTAACTGCTGAATATTTAAATCTTGTATGTTTGTATATATTCGAATCTTCATTTACTGATATTCAGAAAGCATCTTCAGAACTCTCAGTATCAAATGGGCTAATTTGAAATTACTGAATCACTCCTAGATACTGATGATTAATTGGAAGCAAAAAACATTCCACTGCCTAATTAAAGCAATACAGTAAAGTCATTATAGCAAGAATCAAATAATCACCATTTTAACTCAGCCTTCCCCATAAAATTTAAGGAAACCTCTATTTTCAAAGATCTGTGTATTCAGTGTCCACGTTTCTTCCAAAAGTTGTATGTATGAGTAAAAAGGAAGTACCAATGAATCAATAAACAGCTATAAACTGAAGTTTACACTAAGTTATAAACTGAAAACTTAGTATGATGTTCCAAGAAAACAAGATTTTACAGAGATCAGAGGATCACAGAAGGGTTGGTTTTGGTAGACATCTCTAGAGTGCACCTGGCCCAAGCCCCCCTACCTAAGCGGGGTCACCTAGAGCCAGTTGCCCAGGACCATGCCCAGATGGTTTTTGAGTATCTCCAAGGAGGGAGAGTCCAATGCCTCTCTGCACAACCTTTGCCAGCGTTTGGTCACTCTTGCAGTGAAAAAGTGTTTCCTGATGTTCTGAAGGAATCTCCCGTGTTTCAGTTTGTGCCGGATGTCTTTGGTCCCGTCACTGGGCACCAATGAAAAGAGCCTGGCTCTTCTCAGTCTCCCTTCAGGTATTTGATACCTGATAAGATCTTGAAAACATCTTCCAGGAACTTTATCATTTCTAGGTGAAAGCACCCCAGCTCCCTCAGCCTTTCTCCACTGGGAGGATTCCCCAGTTCCCTGATCATCTCTGTAGCCATTCACGGTACTCTCTCCCCCACAGCCATGTCTCCCTTGTACTGGGGAGCCCAGAACTGGACACAGCACTCCAGGTGTGGCTTCAACACTGGTAAAAAGAGGGGACAGATCACCTCCTTTGACCTGCTGTGACTATACTTAGTGCATCCTCCTAGTGCAGTGCAGGGTTCCATTAACCTGCTTTGCCACAAGTGCACATCGTTGGCTCGGGACCTACCATATGCAGCTATGTTCATAAAATATATTTTCTTCCTGTTCAACATACTATTTAAACACATAGGGTGATTTTGCAACATCAAGGCAGACGTGAGCAAAGTCTTTAATATGTACAGACAGTGCCAATATGAACTGCAGCATTTAAATGCATCTGTTTACTGCTTACTCAGTAAAAACAATTTCCTAGTGGAAGCTATGAGATGCAGAATATAGCTAGGAAAAGAATAAATAAAAACTAGATATTTTATGAAGCTAAGAGAGATTCAGAGATGGAAGAGCAAAGGGGTCTAAGCTAGACTTAAAGATCTTGAATCCATATCTTTGGAGTGAAACTAGTTTTTAGTTCAAAACCTGAGAGCAGCTCAGATTTCTTGTACCTCCCTGTCATACTGCTTGAGTACACAATGAATGTATACAATAAAACCATGCTGAATGGCACAGAATTGCTCTGTGAGAACAACTGGATGTTTGGCTACTAGACATTAATATTATTGCTATGTAAACAATAATACAGCAATATTAACATTAAAAAGTAAAAAGTCAAGTACATGAATTACTGAAACAATGTTTGATACACTGTACTGAAAGAACCTAAATAATTTATTAAAGAAGTAAAATTCCTTGTTGCAAGGCCATGCTGGAAATACTCTAGGTTTATTTTTATTGTCATTTCTCAATAGAAAGGATATATGATACGTTTGAAGGCCTCTGACTACCTTAAAAGTATATATACTAGGAAAGCTTCCTGGTTATGAATAACATTTATAACTCTTCTGAGAATAAAATAATATTCTCACATGTTACATAGTTCCCGTACTCTGCTGCTGGGAAAAGGCAAGGTTTCAGATGCATCTCTCAAGGTAGTGTATTTCCTCTTCCTCATTTTAGTACACATATTTTACTGAAGGCTCTTTAAGCCCCCCATGCATTCCATGTCAGAGCCTTGGTCTGAACAACATTAACCTCACACTCTGTCATTCCTGGAAAGTCCCTACAATGAAGACTTTCTACAGAAAGCCAATACTATATCTCACAGCAGTGTAGCATCAACAGACAGGTCCAATCCAGTTTTTCCATTCTGTGTGCTGGGTTATACAGGTCAGAATGACAAAGCAAAGTGGCTTAAATTTGGCACTGAAATATTTTTATTTTCAGATGTTGCAGAATGGGCACATCCCACTTTTAAAGATCTCAAAAGAGATCATTTATGCCTATGTCATAAATCAGGCACCTAAATATGAGCATTTGGCATTTTTGTCTCAGTGTTTTTCATATGAACAATATTTGTCTATGTCTAATGGGCCTTGATATTCAGCAATGATAGCTACTTTCCAAGCAAAAAGCATAGCTAAAAAAAAAAAAGCAAAAGAAAACTGAGAGAGAGCCAGCAGACAACACTTTAAATCAAAACTCGCCTGTGCAATTCTCAGGTCCAGCCTGAAGCTATGCAATTTGAAATATGAAGTACTTTCCAGGAGGATGAGATACTTTTACTGTAGCTAGTAAAGCAACTCTGGGTTGTCACAACAACAGTAAATAGACAGAAAAAATAAATCAAACTGACAAAATGTACCGTGATAAGAAAGTTCTGCAGAAGTACAAGAGCCATTCTGACTATTTCATTTCATTTCATCCAAACTGAATTATGCTCAATAAATAAAATACAACATGATGATAAAAAAACCTCATCTCTGTCTCCAGGCTACTTACGGCATAAGTGGATTAGATTCTCTGCATAATGAACTAGTAAACAGCAGACCCATATAAAATGAGGAAAGAGAATTTGATTTCAAATGCTGAAACAGTATGAAGTTGACAATTGCAGAGTTATTAGCCAAATACTAGGCAGTCAGCCAGAAGGCTTCAACAAAAATTGCCTTAAGCAAGAGCAGCAACCAAGGGGAGGAGTTAACAGGGGAAAAAAAAATAAAAGGGGGAAAAATCCATTAAAATCACTCATGGGATGATATTTGTCACAAGAAAGGCCAGAATGACAGATGATTAAGATCTTCTTGATGGAAAAAAGTGCAAAAAACAAAAGCAGATTTAATGTAAGAGGAAGTCAGCAAAACAAGCAGTATATCACCAAATAAAAATCTAGAAAACTCCTCCATTAACAGCAAAGGGACAGCCATTTTATTCTGTTAGTCTGTTGTAATTCCCTTTAGAGTTCACTTGGATAATGAGTGATTAATGTCTGTGTGCCTAAAACTAAAACTGTGTCCTAATTGGGTTTGGCTGAGCTAATTGCCTCTGATCAATAAAACTGACACATAATACACTTGTCCTTCAAGAATCTCAGTCTGGGTATCATTGCACTTCCCTCAAACCCTGCTTCTGACATCCAGGGGAACAGAAATTGGTCACGTTCATAGAAAATTGGACATAACAGAAGAACTTAAACAGAGCAGTAAGCACTGGGGAAATGTGTATTTTATTTGACTAAAAGCCCCTTGTGCTTCATGGCACATCCCACCCACTCACAGCAGTTTCCTACACGTTTCCAGTCCCTTCTCTGCCATCAGAATTTCTGTGCTTTCCTTACACCAGCACAGAGACTCCAGTAGAGCCTCTGAGCACAGACTGGGAATACAACAGTGGAAGGGGGGGAGTCTCTCCCAGAAGACCTCCAAAACACACAGGTTTTGCTAAGGTTCTTTCCCACCCCAGTGCCCCTGTAAGCCTGCTCCTAAAGCCACACCAGCATTTTCTGGCACTGCAATGCAAAAAAAAACCACATTACTTTCTCCTCAAACCAACCAATTATGCTTTATATCCACGGGGAACATCTAATCATAGGATACAATGCCTACTCTAGCAAAATTACTCACAAGGGCAATAAAAATAGCAGACACAATGTAACTACTTAATACTACTCCAAATACCATTGTAGGGCATTCATTCATGCTTAATAATTTCCTTTTTAATTTCCTTGACATGAGGGTCAAGGTTAGCTTCACAAACTATGCAGTCTACACAAGTATGTTTTCTTCAGCCAGGTGCTACCAAGTGCAGCCCCTCAGACCATTTCCACAGAAGTGCCAGTGTGAGAGTCACTGGAAATGGCATCAACTACTATTCTGCTAGGAGGCAGGGTCAGGAGACTCTGGCTCTGCTTCGGTTCATGAGGATTGTCTACATGGTCCTTAAAATACCAAGTGAAACAGTGTAACACAGATCTCCCAACCCAGCTTAGCCAGGAGAAAGGAGCTTATTTAAACAAGCCTGTGACTATGCCAAATGCCAGCTGGCCACTACACACTTGAGCTTGGTGCCACTCAAACCAGTGGTGGTTTCCAAGGTGTCCTTGTGAGATGAAATATGCCATGAGCTGTACTTAATACACCATTGGTAAAATTTTGCTCATCTGAGACACATGCCCTTGCAGAGAAACAGATACTATCACATCTCTATTTTGCTTTTCTATGCACAGCCATGCCCTCTAGTGGAATTGGCTGGTTTGCTGAGTGTTTTTTCCTTTTCTCAAAATCTGAACACTGAACTCTGAACTACATTCATCAGCAGGAGTTATGATTCTCACTTTTTTTTTTGGAAGCTGCTGTATTATTAAATTTAAAGAACTTAGCTGTACAGATAAGTTCTTTAAATTTCAAGATACTGGGAGAATCCAAATTATAAAGCTTTAAATAAAGCCCTCACTTTTGAGGCAGCCTTCCTACTAGTTGTTCCTTTGATAGAAGAAAATCCTGCTTTGTGGTCTTTTACACAATGTCAAAGTCAACGAATTTAGGAAGAGACAAAAGGAACTGAAGCAATCTGGGACCACTGCTGACCTATCCAATACTTTCATAGCATAAGCACACAAAAATGACAGAAAACTTCAGTAACAGTAGAAATTACAGTTTCAGGCCTAACTTCCATTTGCAAGCTCACTAGTGGAGAAACACCTAGAGCTCGCAATACCATGCAGTAAAATACTAAAGACGAGGAATAAAGTGAAGGCAGAAAAGAAGACGAGAAGAAAGATAACAGGAGCCCATATCCTGCTTTCTAATTTTCAGGGTCTGCCAGCTTCAGTGGTGACAGCAAAATTTTTATCAACATCTTCATGACTGCCCACAGCTGTGATTGAAGATTAAGAAAACACAAAGTTGTCCCACTGAATTGGAGAGTTACAGCAGCCACGTTGAGATGGTCACTCCCATCACATCAGGACATGTTTTACGACCTCCTCCAGTCAAATATAACTGTTGGCTGCCCTTGGAGTCTCTCTGTCCCAAGGTACGTGCTCTTGTCCTCCCCACAACAGCAATTAAGGTCCTGCAGAAGGAGGATCCTAATGCCTGTCTAGCCTCATAACTTTGCTTAGCCACTGATTCCCTCCACCCCCAGTTTTTCCAACAGTTCAGAAAGGTGGGAATGTGTCTTCATTCACTCTAGTGTATGTAAGGAGAGTGGGAGGGGAGGACCAAGGAATGTCACCATTATTTTTATCTATTGCTACAATGTGCCCCCCCCCTGTCTTTTTCATAGTAACAGTGAAACTGAAGCAAGAGATGATTTGATTATTATTTGAGAATTATAATTCACTTTCATGCTGTAAAAAAGATAGTGCATTAAAAAATTAACATCTAAACCAGGACTTTGAACGTATATTAACCTGGAGATTAAGTCCCATACCTGTTCTTGTGTGAACTGAATTAAGAATATTTTTACTTGGTATACAGGAATTATTCTTCCAGTTCTCTTTAGGACTGAGAATGATTATTGTCCATTTCTTCTTCTGCTAGTCACATGGGAAAAAAAAATTAAAATACCAACCACACTAACAAAAAAAAAAACCCTCCCTCACAACTTCCTTTATTGAGATTAAAAAAAGATATTCTCTATTCATATAACAAAAAAACCTTTGTGTCAGCTGCAGAGACCATTACATAGCTAAACCCCAAGAGTAAGTACAGGTAAGAGCAGAAATTAACTTTTATTAGAAAGCTATAAAGGTTAATTTGGAAAAGGAAGCTCTTAGAAGCTGCTAGAAATGGTGATGAGGCCTCAGGATAAGTGACACTAGGACAGATAGTTCTTAGGATGTAATGCCTAAACTTAGTTTCCACCGATATAATGTAACCCTGCTGAAGTTTTGGGCATATAAAACTTTTTTATAGATGCCAACCTTTCTTTTCAGCATGCAATGGAATTCAGCATGCAATGCAAGAAATGTTGAATCAGATCTTTAGACACTTTCATTAAAGTCTTTATCAATTACAATGGTAGTAGCAGATTTTTATAATTAAAATTTGTCTTGGGTATTTCTAACAATATTTAGATATTGTTAGAAATATCAGAACAGATCCAGCTAGGTAAACAAAATATGTATAGAATTGCAGAGCCATAATACATACTAGTCAAGTTTTAATCATGTTCTACAGATTATTAAAACCAAAAAGTCTTTGCACCCAAAATATAAAGATTGTTAAACCATACCATCAGCAAGACTTAAGGAGGACAAAAATTACTTTTACAAACCTGAGAGATTCTGAAAGGGCCAAGAGTTTTGTTCACTATTTCTAGTCAGTTTGAGAATGTCATATTGGAGGCTACCAAGCTAACTGCGCTCAAAAGAAGAGACTAAGACATAAAGCAGATAGATACCTAAACAAATTTCACTTAATATCAGCATAATGGGAAAGTATTTAAAATCATCTTTCACTGAAAAGCTTAACAGGCATGAGCCTGGTGTCTACAGTATCACTCTTTCAGAACAGTCTTAATCTAAAGTCAATCTAAATGGGGGTCACTAAAGCCTAGGAAAAGGTGGAATTACGGAAAGGCACGACTAGGGATGACTTTGTGCTGCAAAATCTATTACAGAAATGTAGCCTAATTTATGCCTCTAAGGGAGGCTGATCTAGAAAAGAAAAGAAATCTTCATTTGACACAAGGATTGTACAGTCAAATACATTTCTGTGTTTTGCTCTCAAGATTTATTGCTACTGACTTACATCACTGTTCTTTATAGATTTGCAAAACACAGGATGCCTATGCATTTTTTGTACAGACCAGTATACCAGTCACAACAAATTTGCAGAAGATGCTGCATGTGCTTGTATCAGAGAAGCAGAAGAATAAACTAGGAAGTCCTAGTTCAAAATCAGGTCAGAATTAATATCAAATAATCAGCCTTGAACTACTTAATTACTAAATGAGCAGAACAGGTCATTGATACTAAAAATTTATTTAGCATTAATTTTATCTCTAGAAAACTTGACCCGAAGCCCCTGGCAGAATTTTAGGTGGCACTGTGCTGAATTAACACCTGAGGGATCTGTCTCAGAGCTGTTTGTTAAATTTATTGCTAATGTACACAAATATTAATGAATTAGTATCAATATGTAACTTGTGTTCAAAATGAAGCCATGTAATTCAGCTTTAGTGATGGAAATGCTATAGCTCTGCACTTTCTGGACAAACAGGGGAATCTTCAGATCAGACCAACACATATAAGATGTTTGGAAAGTGACTACAAGGGAAGAAAAAGAAACCAGGCCTATTCACTCTAGAAACAAACAAGAAGATCAAGCTAAACATGTGAGCTGATAAGGAGCTTGCAGAATCTCCTTAATTTTAAATTCCTAAGAACCAGTTAAACAAAGTTTACACAGTGTATTTATAATTCATCACAGACCTTGAGCAGGGGATGTGCTTTTAGAAGTTTCTTCCAGTCTTGTGCTTCTAGAATTAGTGACTGTTAATACTATCTCAACACATTTCTTCTCTCAAATCCTACACAGACGTGAAACAAAACTGTACAACAGTTTATGAATAGTTTTTCTAACTGTAAAAGTAGCAATGGAGTCTAAAAGTGCTTATTCACTGTGAATTAGCAGGGCCACCACTGACAAAAACCATCCAGAAGAAAATTGAAAATATGTAACACTGAAGAAATTAATATGATTTTGCAAAAGAAAGCTGAAAATTAAAGGTTAAAACCCCTCCCTTGTCTTCTGAACACTTTAATTCCTGTAACATCATATATTACATAAGGCCAGATTGCACAGCTTTTGTCAGCATTTGCAATGTGTGTCTGTGAATACATCAGAAAACACTTGATTCAAGGCCTTCCCCTCCTTGTGAAGAACTGTGCAGGCAAGTGGGAAGTCTCTATTTTCAGATATTGTTGTTAGGTCAAGCATGAGAAAAATACCTTCTAAATATCATACTTTTTTTTTTTTTACAGAACTTTATATGCAGTCTGCCATGAAAGCTGTCTTTCTGACCTCAAGATAAGGCACGCTACATCAATTTCAATGTTTGGAATATAAACTCAACCATTTTTCTTTTAGCAGGCATTTAGCTTCTAATTTGAATTTCTGCCACAGAGCAATACTTTTTTTTTTCAATAAGCGAAAGCAGAAACAATTTATAGGTGATATACTCTTCTGAAAGCACACAAGCTGTGTTGGGATTATGGTGTCAATTTTCCAGTTCATTCCAGTACCTCCAACCACTCCTGAATATACTTCTGCAGTATCAAATGACACATCCAGCAGTGTCCCTCTGCATATATTCTCCTTGTAAGAAATTATTTCAGGGCTCTTATCTTCATATTTTTGGAATTTTCAACCAAAATGGAATTGGCTAGAAAATAAAATGTTTTGACTTCCAAACCTCAGCTTTTTCTAAAAGTTGAAGTCTCAGTTAAAGGGAAGTCTAAGATCTCCTAGATCCACCTAAATCCTACGTCCATGTCATTCAAACATTAACTGAAGATGCACAGGGTGTGAGACTGTTACTATAATTGTAATTATAGCCATCCAGAAAGACTGGCCAACTGTTCTGAAAAGGTCTTGATTCCACTTAAACTGTCTGAAGATTTGCTGAATGACTCCTAACAGTTATTATTTGAGCAGACAGTACCTAAAAATTTAATTTAAACTTTTCACTGGATTATTTACTATTTGTAAGAACAACCTTTTTTCTTTTAGGTCATTGTTTGTAAGAATCACTAATATCTATAAAGCCGTCTCCAAAGAAAATAATGGAGGGACACATAGACAAACTCAACTACCAGCTTTGCAAGGCCTTGGAAAGGTTATCATCTATCCCTTACTCCAAGAACCTGGCAACCCTAGGCACACCCAGTGGTTTTGCTTTCCATACTTTTATCACAGAACCTGATTCCCTGAGTTCACAGGATGGGTCAGGTTGGAATAGACCACAGTGCGTCACCTGATCCAACCTCCCTGCTCAAGCAGAGTCATCACAGGGCACAGGATTGCATCCAGATGGAACCTGAATATCTCCAAACAGGGAAACCACAATCTCTCTGGGCAACCTGCTCCAGCGCTTGGTCACCCACACCGTCAAGTTCTTCCTCGTATTCTGGTGGAACTTCCTGGGCATCAGTTTACACCTGCTGCCTCTTCTCCTATTGCTTGGCACGACCAAGAAGAGCCCGGTTATATTCTCTTGGCATCCTCCCTTTGGACACTTACAGACACTTACATGTCCCTCAGCTGCCTCTTCTCAAGGCTGAACAGGCGCAGCCTCCTGAGCCTTTCCTCGTAAAAGAGATGCTCCAGTCCCTTGATCAACTTTGTATCGCTAAGGAGGTCACTCCTACGCTACCATCGCTGAAGTCAAAATCCCTCTGGTGAGGGTCCCAACCTGCCAAGGTGCTTTCCTGTAAATATACTCTGTAAATGTGCTTTCCTTTAAAATAAGCTCTAAAGAGCCGCAACTTCAGGGATTCGCACGCTGCTCAACATCCGCCCTTGATGCCGCCCGGGCTTTAAGGGCAGCCTTACGTTCGCACCACGGGACACGCAGAACGAGAGGCTCGGCTACCCCCGGGCAAACTCCCCGCTCCCAGCTCCGCCCGGACGCGCCGGGAGCCGGGCGGGGCGGAAGGGACGGGGCGGGCTGAGGGGAGGCGGCGCCGGGGCCGGAGCTCAGCCGAGCCCCGCCCGCGCCCCGCCCTCCGGCGCTGGCCTTCGCAGCCGGGAAAGGCCGGGAAGATGCTGGAGACGCTGCGGGAGCGGCTGCTGAGCGTCCAGCAGGACCTCACCGCCGGGTGGGTATGGCCTGCGGCACCGCGGGGCCGGAGGGGGCAGCGGGAGAGGGGCCCGCGTCCTGCAGCCCGGCCGGGCAGGGGGGAAAGCAGGTGACCGGGGGCCGGGGAGGCGTGGACTGGCACAGGGAGGGAGGAAGAGGCGGAGGTTGCGCAGACGGGAGGCGCTGCCGGGGCCGGTCTGTCGCCCGGGGTGCCCTCCTGGGTACGGGGACGGGCTGGAAAGGCGGCTCCAGGGTCCCGAGTCCCGCCGTGTTCCCGCTTGCGCTCGGCTGATGGCGGGCTGGCGAACTCTGCGGGGCCGCGGGCAGCGCTGAGGAGCAGGAGGAGGAGCCGCGGTGCCCGGGAGCAGCTGCGGTCAGGGGAAGGAGAGAGAGAGAGGACAGACAGACAGACCGCGGTTGTGAGAGAAGATGTGAATGAGGTCAATTAACGCGCTTGAATTTTTTATGAAGTTACCGACCTTCAAGGTTTCATGGATCAGCGTAATCCCGTAAAGAGCATTTCTGGGCGCCTCTTGGTGTGCGGAGAAACTCGCTTTTCCTTGGAAGATGAGTTACTGTCACTTGGGGAAAACGAGCGCAGGATAAGCGGATGGAACAGCCCCGCGCTTGCACTGAAAAGTAGAAAGATATTCTTCCTGCGTTGTCTCACAAGGTTTATTTGGGTAGGCCCTGTGTCGGTGCTGTTTTTAGTACAAGCAGGTGGCCTAAGTGAGTGTCGCTGGAAGCCAGCGAGTGGCCGCAGGACAAGGTCATGCCTGTGCTGCAGAGCTGATGGCTCATGATGAGCCACAGGGGGGTATTGTGTTGTAATCAATTGCTTTTAAAAACTGTGTGGTCTTTGGCAGCGTTAAGGCTGCCTTATAATACCCCTATGGCAAATATTTATGTGTAATGAGGAATGTCTGTGTCTGTCTGAAACTTAAAATAAGCAGTTTATCATTACTTACTTGCATACCGGTGTATGATGGTCAAGAGAAACTGACAGAAGAGGCTGCCAGTCAAACAGATAAATTGCTTACATGTTATCTGTCTCATCTTAGCAAACAGCAACTGAATATTAAACTGTCTTAAAAATACAGACAAAAGCATTGCTTTATTTCTGTCTCACTTTCTCTTATGCTTCTCAGAAGAGTTGATATCTCAGTACAGTGTAAGGCTCTTTTGGAAAAGGTGCTTTTCATATGGTGAAAGAGAACAACAAAAGGTCATAACATGGCAGATCTAATGGTCATTTAACTCTGTGGTTCTGTATCTGTGTTTTCCATATTTGCTGCAGTGGAGTCAGTATATTTCCATGTATTTTGCTTCTTTCCTGGTGTTGCAATGTTTTGTTCTGAGAACAGTCCCTGATTTCAAAATGTCCATCTTTGTATTTTGGCATCTCCATTTATTTCTCAGAACCACAGTGGCAGAGGCTGTGGAAGGCATCTTTTTTTTTTTCCTTTAGTGTTCCCATATATCCAGAACACAAGTTGACCTGGTTTGCCCCCTCTTCCTTCCTAGACCGTGTAACCTAATTTCTTGGTGTTTTGGATCACTACTCTGTTCTGCAACCCACCAAAGTGGTAAAAGAAGTCATTTTGTGATGTTGAGACTTCAGCTTAAAACTGTATAATTCTCAAAACCCAAAGAGAGTATTTTTGTGGCCAACTTGTTAACTACACATAAATGCTTGCAAAGTAGAACAAGATGAATTTCATGAAATCGCGAGGGGGAAGGTTTTCCAGGGCTTCTATGACAATAATATCACTTCCCGAGGAGTATGGGAACATGTATGTATTGCTGAAAAGGTTGAAATCTGGGTTGTGTGGTTTAAAGAGAGCAATTTAGAGTTATCAGCCATTTCTGTGGCCTCCTTCCTTGCTCAGTTGTGTCTTCTGTCTAATTCTGTATGTCCTGTAAGCAAGGCATCTGAATTTTGACCCATTCATCTGTTAGCAAGCTTTTGCAGGCAGAGGAAAAACAACCAAAATGGATGCAGTAGAGAAGGGCAAATTGCACAGCTTCCTTCAGCAGTGGGTTCTTCCTCAGTGTGCTGTGGTTGTTGCCACTTGGCTTGGCTGTTATAAGCAGCACTCTGAGAGAGAGGGGAGACCTGCCTTAGCATGTCTTTTCTCAAATTGTGAACCACCTGGTGTGCTGTAGAGCTTTGATGTTTGTTCGAGTTCCTGGAAAACAGTGATCAAGACTGGGGGAGTGATTTGGCTACTCCTCAAAGCAGCCTGAATATCTGTCTGTATATTAGGTTGTTTCTCCGTCCCTGGGTCACTCAGGATTACAGATCTCTCTGTCATGTGTAGAGGATATCTTTTGCTCTCATAGTTCATTCCCATCTTGCTTATGTCTCTGTCATTTTTTTCTTACTGTCCTGAGCAATAAAAGTTTTTTGTGACCACAAAGGGCCTAGAAATTGAGGACAGCCATTGCCTGGGTGATCAGCAGGTTTGGTTCTCACTGTATTGTGTCAACTTGACTAGCATATATATATATATATATATATATATAAAATATATATCTTGACTGATAAAAAGTGGAAAGAGCTGGGGGGAGGGTTGGTTGGTTGGTTTGGAGGGGTTTTTTTTTGCTTTTGAGGAGCAAGATACCAGTCAGTTTGAAATGGACTGTGTGTGAAAGAAGCCTCAGATCTGCTCAGTAGCAGTGCACTGTGGTGATGCTGCTGGGGGTTCTGAAAGCTGGCGGAAGAAAAGTTGTGCTTCCGCTGGTTTTGTGGTGGCAGACTTACGGGAAGTGGGCACATGTGTATGTGTGACTGTCATGCTTTTCCTTGCCATGAGAATCTTCATGTAAATGGTATTCCTCAGGGCTGGATTGGTTATTTCTAGGCAAGTCTTTAGTTCCTGTCTGCTAAGGAAACTATCAAGAGGTGGATGACTTGTATGCGCAACTCCCATGAAACTTTTCATACTGAATTGCCTGATGCACTTCTACAAAAAATCTCAAGATTTTTTGTATAGCAGCAGTGTCAGTGGAAATAAATTCATACAAGAGTCTCCACAAAACAAAGGGAAGTTTGATTTATTTGTGAAAGAAGCTGAAACAAAATTAACTGTAATAGACTGGAATTAGCATATTATGTGCTCAAGCAATTCATTCTCTGGTTTTGGCATTGTAAATGTCTGATGGATTTGTGTTTTGGTTTGTAGGTTGAAGACTTTGGGCGACAAATCAAGAGATGCAAAGAAAAGTAGGCAAAGGTACTTCTGAATGTCTTAATATATAGCATTAATATAAGATACTCTTTTTAAGGAAAAAATTGAAGTGGCTCATATATATGAGCCAATTGCAAGAACATTTGCATATAATTTTACAAAATACTGTTTTGACAACAGAGAAGCTTAACAAAAGCAAATGCTTTGCTTAATAGAGCCTTCATTGATAGGCCTAAATAATTTCTAATGGCTGTCAATCAGTTCATAAATTACTATTTAAATTAAATGAATATGCAGTGTTTTTGTAGTACCTCGTAGAAGATTCAGGTTGCAGTACACTGAAATGTAATTGTTTACAATCTCTGTGAATCTCATGTCCTAAAATTATAACTCGGGGTTTTTTTTAGTGTAAAAACAGAAATAGGAGCTTTTTTATTGTGGAAGATATGTGTGTAATGAAATACTTCAGTTTTCTGTTTCAAGAAGTTTTGATAATTGTGCTGATTTTGTTTTCTTTCTTTAATTGATTTGGAGGTTTTTTTTAGTCCTCATTTTTTCAACCTGTGTAAGCTGCAGCGAAAGACTACTTGTTGTCTGTAAATGATATCTGTGAGCGTTACTTCTTAAAATCAGATATGCTTTAGTGTAAAGCATGTTCTTATTAAAACATACTATGGAGACACAAATTAGTTTAAAAACAAGCCAAGTGCTAAAAATAAAGCATCTGAAATAAACTGTCCTAAGTTCTGAATCCTGATGTTTTAGATATAAATTTTTTTTAAACAGAGGACAAATTGTATGGACAAGGCATGGAAGCTAAACTAAGAATCGGTGAAGGTCTGTTTAAGGCAACTGCCTTCTCTGTGTGTTTCCAGTCCACAGTACTTTGGTTTTTCTGGAGTACTGTAATAAATATCCATTGCTTTTTGAGACAAGCACTGGGTGAACCAATTGAAGCATCAGGAACAGGGGAATGCTGGGGTGGCTTCTGCTTTGCTGATAAGGTTCAGGGACAAACACAGCTTAGCTTGACTGTAGGGATGGCTGAGGGCATATGGATGGGGGAGCCAAGAGAGGCCAGTAAGGGTGGTGGTGTTGCAATGGGAGTTTGTCATTGTCCCTCTGACCAGGGAGAGAATGATATTTTTTCCAAACAGTTTGAGGAATCCTCTGTATCATTAAACCCCCATTCTTGTGGGGGCCTTTAGCTTCCAGTTCCTGAAAGGCCAGGCCATCAGTATGCAATCAAGGAGTGCCCTGGGAGGGTGTCAAGGATAACTTCTTGATGCCTCTTTATGACCTCTTTGGCATGCTGGAATAGCCTTAGGAAAGCCAGAGCTCACCTGGAACTGATATTTACAAGAGACGTCAAGGACAAGAAGAGTGACTAGCCCTGCACTGGTAATAAAAGACTGAAAGAAAACGTGGGATTGGTGGTGAATGGGGTGAATTACAGCAAATGTAGAGGTTGTTGAGTTATTTAATGCCTTTGTGGTTTCAGTGCCTTGTGCTTAGTGAAGGGGGTTGAGGAGACTGACCAGTAGTGATTGAAGATGGTCAATCCATAAAAGCCCATAGGACCATACGTGCCAAGAGGTAGCTCATGAAAATCAAGAGGTACAAATTCCATGTTTCTCTGGGAAGAAAGTATCCCCTGCAACAATGCAGGCTGGGGCTGACAGACTATCTGGGAAGTAACTTTGCTAAAAAGACCTTGGAGTTCTTGGCAGACAGCAGGCTGAATGTGAGCCAGGGACATGCCTTGCAGCAGGGAAGTCCAACAGCTAATGGGGTTACAAGCAACACCCAGACAGTGGGATTGAAGAAGGTGATTGTCCTCTGCATTCAAGCACACCTTAGACCACTAATTATGCTGTCCAGTTTGGTCCCCAGTTTGAGCAAGATGTTAATATTCTGGAGCAATTTAGTGGAGGGCCACCAAAAAGGTTGGGGCAGGAACTCAGTGTGTGAGGAAAGGCTGAGATGGGCAGTTGTTCAGCCTGGAGAATAGATGACTTCTGGGAGACCTAGCAGCAGCCTGCCATTACACATGAAGTGGTTATTGAGGAAACTGGTGTGTGGTGGGAACTCAAAAAGTGATAGGCATAAGTTCAAACGAGAGATGATCAGACAGAAAAAGCTGAGAAAAGCTTCCTGAGAAAGCTGCTTTGATCTCATAGCGGGTTTTAACGGGGGATTCCAATGGGAACTTCCTGAGGTCCCTTTCCACCTCACTGATTCTGTCACTTTTCCCTTGCCTTAAGGACAAGAAGGTTTAATTTATGGTAGTTTGTTTTGTTTTTTTGGATTTTTTCCCCATTCAAATTGTTTGAATGATAGTGCAGAACAGTCTTTTGGGGTGGTGATCTTCCAAGAGACAGATTTTGGATGACATTAAGATCTTCACATCCTTAGAAGTCCTCTATTGTTAATTTTCTATAACTTATAATAAGACGTCTTTATACTTCAAGCTGTTATTAATGGAAATGTATGCATCGAATAGGAGATCATTAAAGCATTAAACTGGCAAAGGTTCCTTTGCTTAGTATTTATTTTTGGTGTAGGATATATTAAGTGGAATATCTGTATTGAGGGACATGAACTTGTGTAGTAGTCTTTTTTTTTCAGAGCGTTTCTGTGCCCTTTTTTAGGTTAAAATTCCGTTCATCCTATATCTTTGTTAACTGTAATTAGAAATTATTCAATAAAACTTGTTTTTAATGGACATGGTTGAAAAGAAGTAAGAATAGGCTATCATAAAACAACAAGGGAAAAAAGCAATCGTACCTTTGGAATATTCTTGTAAGATACACCATGTAATGCATTTTAACCAAAATTGGCAAAATGTTTGTGAAAGTAGGAGCAGGAGGAAATATTTCTGTGCTCAGCGTATCTGTCAGATGTGTGTGCACACATTTTTTTATAACAGCCTTCTTTTCTTAAACAATTTTGTACATTTGCAATTTGTTTTATAGAACCGTTCAGTGTTTGCCAGAGTTTTCTGCTGGACTGGAATTACTAAGCAGGTATGACCTTACTTTTCTTTATTAGCATTTGCTTCCTATATAAGATTTAAAAAATCTAATTTCTTAAGAAAGAAATTAGAGAGGAAAATCAAAGTGGTGCTACTAGGTTTTTGGTTGTTCTGCAATTAGTAGTGTGGGAGTGGTTACCAAATGATAAATGTGTTTAAAGCTTGCCCAATTCTGAAGTGTTGTCATGTTAATGAAACTGAAGTTCTGGAGGAAAAGTTGCATTTAAAAGGTTACTAATGCAGAGAGGTGAAGGAGGCCAGAACTGAGTCCTAGTCTGTGGTTTCATAACTTAGACATATTTGATACAATTTCCTTCTTTTTTTTTATTGGAAGGGGTATATGTATGATTACAATCTTGTTAATTTTAAAAATTTTCTTAATTAAGTTAAGTAGTTAAGTTCCAAGTGATGTTTAAGGTGGTGAGTTGTCTTGTAAGTATTGTTGGGTCCATTTAGCTTTTAATGTCAGTTAGCAGGTTAAAAACCATGAATCACTATTTCTTTAAATGACATTATTTCTCAGTGTATATTTGTTTGGCAGAACAGTAAGTACTGGAAAGAATTACACAGCTTTTTAAGCTGTAATTTCTGGTAGTACCTGTAAATATAAGCACAGTGGCATCCATGAGTTCCTTTGTAAGGAGAGCACAGTAAGAATAGTAATTTGTCTTCTCTTCAGATATGAAGATGCTTGGGCTGCCCTTCATAAAGGAGCCAAAGATTGTGCAAAAGCTGGAGAGGTAAGAAAAAATAACACTGCCATGCATGAAATATTTTAAAATGTGTAAATAATTTTAAACTAAAACTTTTACTACCCACCTACAAGGTTAACCTTGGCCCCCAGGTAAACATCCGCATAGCTTTGTTCACTCTCACAGTAATGTAAACAGCAATGTAATGCAAATGTGAAATAACAAAAAACTTGATGCAATGTAAACAGTTGCAAAGATGATGTTATATGTTACTGCTCTAGATCTTTAAAAGCAGTGAGCGGTGGCTGGGAAAGTACAGAATGTATCTGGGGTTGAGGCATCTTAGTGGTTTGTATCAGGGCAGGGCTGTGGCGCTGACAGTGCTGCCCACTCCTAGTGCAGAAGAGACAGCAGGATTGGCTTGTCCAACTGAAAATATTTGGGAAGTGTTTGTACTTTCTCCTAATTTCATTCACTATTCCTGCCCTGGAAGCAAAGTGACAAGTTGTGTGGTTTATCTATGGAATGAAGGGGAAGGAAAATTCCAGTAAGTCTTACCACTGCATTACTCAGCACCAGACTTTAATTTTCAAGCCATGTTTAAGGGGCAGACAGTGTAACCTGGGTGGCCACAATGCAGAGCAGGACTGAACTGTCCTGGCTGAAACCTTCACTTTGACTGAGTGCATCCTTTCTGACTCTTCTCTTCACTTAGAGACTTCTCTGTATCTTTTTATAATGGATAAATCACTCACTGTGTATTTACAGTAAGAAAGAAAGTCTCTTATGTTCTTCTTTCTCTTGCCTAATGGTATGGCCATGCTTTTCCCTGCATTCTAGTGGAAACCTTTAGGCATGGGAGATGGAGTTCTCCTTGCCAGTTTGGCATGTTTTACTGCTCATAATGTTCTTTTTTTCCTAGAAAATCTCATAAATGATGTGGTCACAATTTTATAATACTTGCTTTAGTTTGCTTTAAAAATTGTAATTTTGAGAACAGGGTGAGATTTCATATATATTAAACTAATATAACCTAATCTCACATGTTACAGCTGCTTGAGAAAATAAGAATAAAAAACTTCCAAAAAGATTTAAATTTTCCTTTAAATTCAGGTATTTACTTTACACACAACTCAGTGTATGTATTGCTTGTTGAGTTTTGTTTGTTACTTTTTTTATAAAAGGGGAGAATAAAAACTGCGTAAGTACAGAAGATTGACTGTACTGTAGAAGGCCTAAAGGTCCACTTGTCCAGTATCCAATTTCTTCTTACTTGTGCTCTTATTTATAAATGTTGAGTAAAGTGAAAATTTAGGCTTTAATTGCAGGTTACTGCCTTACCATGTTAAATGGTAGATGTTAACTACCAGTTCCATGCACAAAATTGTCCTTTTAGATGATTGTCAATTCACCTGCATTTATCTCAGGGCTGAAATGTTAGTGGTGTTTGTCCCCGTCTCATGGTGGCATGTTTTGGTTTTTTTGTTTGCTTTACTATTGAACAGATATAAATACTATATCCTGGTCTCAGAAATAGACCTGGCTTTATTTAAGTAAGACTGTTTGGTCTTCTGAATTGTTCCATTTCTCATTGGGCTCTGGAATAAGTTTTCAAAACTTGTCTGGTGAAACAGGATGTTTTCTTAACAGGGATAGGTAGCTGGAGGAATTTGCAAAGATAGAAGTTGTTCTTTTTAAAGAATTGATCTGAAGTGGGTAGAATTGTACGCTTGAGAGCTCCTTTGTCCATTGCTCAGACTTTTTCAGTTTCTGCCTATAAAGACTATAGAAATTGAGGAATTCAGAATGCAGATACAGCCACAGGCTGTAGTTGTGTGCAAGAGGAAGAATGGGTAATGGAACTAGGAGAAGGGAAACCGTAATTGAGTCATCTCAATTATATATAATGGAAACATTTGTTACCTAAGATCTCTTGATCCTGGTGTTTTTCATAGAAAATATAAATGCAATTTTAAAGCAGAGTACCCTTTTCTTAGCTTAGTATATAATAAAAGTTAAGAAGGATGAAATTACAAGAATTGTAGTAATGTAGAAATGTGTTCATAAATACTTGGCACTACTGCAGTTTATCACAAAAGCAGAAGAGCAGTAAAGTTATAAAGGCAACTTCTTATTTAAAATGCCATTCCTTTTACTTTATTTTTTAGACTACTTTGCATGTGCAGAATTTTCATTTTTATTGTTAAGATGAAATTGGTATGACTGGTAACATTAAACTATTGATATAAATATGCCCAAAATTTGAGCACTGCGATGTTGTTATTGTGCACCAATGCAACACTGCTGCCAAAATTTCAGGTACATCTTGCTGACAGTTAATAATATCCATAAAATACTTCCTTCATTGATTAGTGTATTGAGTAATAACTTTTTGTCATATTTTTGTTCAGTGCATTTTGATATAAGTATTCCATACTACAGGGGATTTTTTGAGCATGTTGTTTATTTACTTGAGGAGTACACAAGTGGCAGTGCTGTAGGGTTGTTGTGCTGACCTTATGCTTCCAAATGTATTAATTATAAAACATCAGTCAAGATGCTCATAAACAGGTACAGAAGTTTGCAATTAAACACTTATTTGTTG
Source organism: Camarhynchus parvulus (assembly GCF_901933205.1). Lineage (NCBI taxonomy): Eukaryota > Metazoa > Chordata > Aves > Passeriformes > Thraupidae > Camarhynchus > Camarhynchus parvulus. Next base: position 63,064,158 of record NC_044572.1, on the reverse strand, counting down.
CAGCTGGTTGACAGTGAAGTTGTGATGCTTTCTGCACACTGGGAGAAAAAAAGGAGCAGTCTGGTGGAACTGCAGGATCAGCTTCAGCAAATACCAGGGTTCTTAGCAGATCTGGAATGCCTCACAGCAAGCCTAGGTAAGTTCTTATAGCCATAGCAAGCATTCAGATCAGTACAGAGGATTAGACTGAAGTTCAACTGCTGTGAATGTTGTGTAAAATTTAATTTTGCTTCCTGTGGTAAAACTGTAGTTCTTAAACAAACTGGTTTTTTTTAATTGACAAGTAGCAGTGGTTGCTCTGCCAGCAGTTGAAATTTTGTATGTGTTGTTATTTGAAAAAAAAAATTGATAAATATTTGAACAGGTGAAAAATGCTATTCTCGAGGTCTTATTAAATTGTTAAGATTTTTTGATAGTATAAATGCTAATGTATATAGCTGCTTCTTTTGGATTCTGTGTAATTTTACATAATAATGTTTAAACTTATCATTTGGGGTGGGATGGGGGTGTGGAAATTTACCTGACTAGGGACACTTTCAAGGCAGAAACCTTTGATTTTGAATAATTGTTGGTTCCAAAGGTAACTTCCATAGTTTGAATTAATGTACAGGGATAAGATATTCTGAGGTGATACTGAGGTTTTCTATAGGTGACTGTTAATGCTGCCTGTTAGCAAACACCTCATGTTTGTTAAGTGGGTTGCAATTTTTAAAACTTTACCAAAGGTTAACCGGTTCATTTTGTTTAAAAGATGAGAAGATAAATGCTTTAGTGGACTATTTCTGGAACCTCCAATACAAAACTGTTGATCTACTGTTGATAATTAAATTAGGAAAAAATGCTGGAGACTCTTGGTCTCTGAAAATCTCTGCTATTGCTGAGCCTTGAAGTGGGCAGGCAGCGTTTGACAAGCAGGATGTCTCTTGATGCTTCCATGAAAATCTATATGGAGTGCATCAAATTGAAGTTTTGAAAAACTTCTGTCTGCACATAGATTTTAGGTAGCTAAGTTCCCCAGGGAGTGTGCCTGCACTTCTCTTTCTTACAGCAGCTGAGAAGTATGCAGAAATTCCTCATGTGATTGCAGCTCTGATTTTTTTGTGGGGTGGGCTGGATTTATGTGCTGATGCAATGTGAAGAAAAGGAGGGTTCTTTTCTGTCTTCAAGGGCTAGTTTCTCATTCTGCTATGGTCAGTGGTCATGCACAAATCAGCTTTTGTTCCTAGGTAGGCTGGTAATAACTTTGCTATTTATTCCTGAAGCAGGGAATGTATTCTGCTTTTTATTACAATTTTCTTATACGATCTTGTTTAATAAGACTTTATCATCTGTGCTAACCATTTAATATTGGCTGTTTGAAAAAAAGAAATCTAAGGAAATAAAAGTTCAAATAATGATTTATTAAAACACTGGGTTTAATATTACCGTGCAGTCCGCTGATAGCCCAAAGATAAACAATGTAGTAGAAAGCTAATGAAATTGCCTTTATAGTTCATAATGCTGCAAATGCTGTAAAATCCTGATGAATTTGGGCTACTTTCTGATTCCTAATACAGTTTTATGAACTAGAATTAATATTGTTCTGATTGTAGAATTTATTAGATAGGTATGTCTCTAGATATTTTTTCATACTGCAAAAGTAGGATTTAAGGAAGCATTCAGGAGCCTGCTCAGGGAAGCTAATGAATTTTGAAGTGTGCGGCTAAGGTTCTGAGATTTGAACCAAACCTTCTAGTTTTACCTTTTGTGTCAGATTTTAAGTAATTTATCTAAAATTTCTTATTAGTTTCTCCTAACAGCTGTGGTTTGGGTTTTATTTTTTCTTCTAATAGTTTTTATGGAGTCTATTTGAAGAGATAGATGTAATTTGTACCAAATTCAACATCTAACCTTCTGAAGGTGATTTAACAGAAATTTACTGCAATATTCAGCTCATTGTTTTTAATTTTTATAACTCTTAACTAACTGCTTCATATAAATATAAACTGTAGTTGGCTTTTCAATAGATGGCTATTACTCTGACTGTAAATTTTTAATATGAATAAAGTATTCTGTAAAAAAAAGTGAAAATAGAATTACAAAGTGCTGGGTTATGCACTCAAGATGTAATTTGGCTAACCTTCATAATTTCAACAAAACAGTTGGTTCTTCTGACATGATATGCTTCTAATAAATCTAGTAATGCTTCCATTTTGAAAGTAGGTAGGGGACCCTGGCTGCTTTCAGTGAAAGAAATTTCAGGTAATGGAAATGAACCTTTTTAGTGACCCACTTAAAATTGGTATGACTCATATACAGATTCTTCAGCTTTTGCTATGTATTACAGGACATGTTTTCATTAGTAATTTTATAAAGTTCTTTAGCTTAGGTATGCACATTATCAGGCATCCCTCACTTGAAGTAGAAAATCCGTGTCTTCATTTGATAAATTTATTGTATTATGCAATGTCTTGTAGCTGCTACTGAGAATTTTGAAGAAAAAAGTTACTTTCATGTAAAAGTAAAAAGGGCAGTTACTGCTCTTTCAAAGTGCAGGACTGGAATCATCACTTAAGCTAGTTTTTGGTTGAGATGCTGTAGAAAATATCTGCTTGCTGATATCAGCATACTTAGTATGAAATGTGTTTTCATGTTTGAGCAGCGGCATTTTGCTCAAACATCGGTTTTGGTTTCAGCAAATCAACACACACAAACATTGATCCAAATCCAGTTTTTCTCCCTTCCTGTTTTTCTTTTAAAGATCAGCTTGATATTGGTTTCAGAAAGGCTGATCTTGTATATAGGTGACAGATCCAACATTGGTTGAAAATGTTTTCCTAGTGGGACTGGGAGGAAAATAAGGCTGGGCGTGTAGTCGCAGAGATAAAAGCCTTTGCCTCTTAGTCTTTGGGATTTTTTTTTTTAAGTGAGGGCTAGATGGGTGTGAAAATTTGTTGGGGAAACATAACTTTCTGCACTGCTTAGGAGAAGCATCCTTGTTTATATCTTGAGTAAAAGTTCAGTCTTTTTTTATTTCAGATTGTGTATCAAGTATGAAAGTTGCCATTCTCTAGCTTTGCAAAATTAATCTATTTTTTTCAGAATTTGCATTTATCTTTTACTGAGAAAATCAGAAAATGTTGGGAAGATTTATACAAAACCTGGGCATTTGAATTATATTGTGTAAAGACAGCTGTGTTCAGCAGGGAATTTTTTGTCCATAGGCTCCAGGGCACAACACTTCAGCAGAGGGGGTTGTTGTATTAGGTAGATATATATATATATATATATATATATATATATATATATATATAGATATATAGATATATATATATAGATATAGATATATATATATATGTATAAAAGGCATACAGTTTGGTGCTGTAAACTTGGAAGTGCCTGAGGACTGAGTACACAAGGAAAAGGATCCTAGTGTACTTGCTATGTAGCTTCAGCAAAGAAGCTGCTTTAACTTCATGTAAGTGGTATAATACTAGCTGGGTTTAAGAACCTTTCTGTAAAAACAGATAAATATTGAGCAGTAGTAGAACTGTAAATATATAAAGTGGATTTTTTTGGATTTTTTTGGGGGTTTTTTTGTTTTTTTTTGTTTGGGTTGGTTTTTTGTTGTTGTTGTTTGTTTTTTGTTTGTTTGTTTTGTTTTTGTTTTCGGGGTTTTTTTTGTTGCAGCTGAATTGAGCTCTTCCCATTCATATATGTCTTTCACTGCTCATTTTAAGATTTTAGTAATCTCTGCACCTGTGTGGCCTAGAGGTAGAGGGAACATCTTTGATATAATTGCTTCCATCCTTTCTGCTTTATCCTTTTTAGTCAGAAAATAAATGAGCTTTGTAGAAATATCTTTAATACTCCTGCATGGTTTCTGTTGTTTGAATGGCTGGGACAGTGCAGGAAAGCTACATCTAAAGTTAGTGGAAACCTATTTTCTGACATACAGCTGTGATTTAGCTATTCTAACAAATTATGTACTTATACAGAACTACAGATAACATACGTTTCAGTTAGAAAAGTTATGTGGTAAATTTGAATTAGGTGCGCTTTAGGAAGAAAGTGTTTTCTGGATAAAAAAATCTGTGGCTGTTGAGTTCTAGATAAATACTTTAATACCTGATAGCTGGTAAACCGTGGAAAACAGTGTATGCTGATAGAATATAATACAGTGTAATGTCACCTGACCAAACTTTAAACATACTTCAAAATAATTAAAACTAAGAATTAAAGTTTCAAATACTGTTGTTATGCTTGTGATAATGTGAGAAATACAGCCCAAACTGTTATAATTGGAGTGATGTGACCCAAAGAACAGGTTGGGGTTTTTTTCAGCTATCTAATAAAACAATACTATTTCTACCAAGTGTAGCATATTGCTATACATGAGAAGTCTTAATCCAAAGGTAAATATATTTTTTAAAATCTGAGAAAGATTTAGAGGAGATGGGTTTTTCACAGCCTAAGTTTCAAATTGATTAAATCTGTAGTTTTGTTTGGCACTGTCTTTGTATGCACAGTGCATATATTCTCTTTTGGGTAAGAGAGATGTTAATTCTCAGCTGTAGCTGCTGCAATGGAGCTTGTCTTGATTTTTTTTTTTTTGTGAAAAGCATTTTTTCTTTCACTTCAGAAAGGAAAAAAACTTCTGAAACCTCTTTTGCAGTAAAGCAGGATTGTTGCCTCCTGGAGAGATCTCTGGTGTCCATTTCTCTTCTTCAGGAGCACAGTGTTTTCTGCAATTCCCACTAGAGGCTGCTCAAATGCAAGTGCTAGGAATCAGTTGCTCTCTAGAATTCACTTTTCTTCATCCTCTTTATTTTCCTGTCCTTTGTTGTTGTCTTTTAATATTGTTTCAACAGCAAATACAGCAAAGCAGGTGGTAGCTGTTTTTAAGTGGAAAAAACAGTGGTTGATAGGTACCTTAGTAAGTTATTTTCAGTCCTGCTGTGTTTGAGAATTTTGCAGATTAATAAGGGAGCAATTATTCTGAAAAGCAAGTTAGCACAATACAGGTATTTGGATTTTAATGCACTCAGAGAAGTCTATTTCTTAAAGAAAAAGGGCCTACCAATCATAATTGTAATCATGATATTATGCTTTGAATACATCTGGATTTTGTGAGAGAAAATTGAGTATGTGGAAAGCAATGAATGTTCCACATCACAATATGTAGAACTGAAAACATTTTTTCCCCTCAAACCTGTTTCTGCATTAATTGTCAACTGCCTTTCTTTTTTGTTTTTTGTTTTTTGGTTTTTGCCAATCCCTCCCACTTCCCCTCAGTGATCTGTATACAGAAAAATAATTTAGGGAAATTTTTACTGATTATATTATTCATGTTTCCCTTTCCTGTTGTGGATCTTCTTTGTTAGGGGCTAAAAAAATGGTGTTAAGTGAAGACGAACATATGAATATGCATCCTAGGAAATTTGCTTATGAAGTCTTAACTTCTGCTTTTTTAGAGGAACCACAAGGCTGGCTATTTATAAAGAAACAATAGCTAAGGAAGTTGAAATTATTTATTGTCCAAGATAGGCTTCAAGTAGAATGGCCAAGCCAGAATGGAAGATTTGACTGATGCCTTCAGCTTCCTGTTTCCTTTTTTTGAGCATCTGAAATACATTAACTCTGGCTGCTATTTGTTTGTAAAAATGTGAATCATCTTGCTCCTGCAATTTACCTTCCCTGTGGTATAGGAGAAGGCCTGGCAAAAAGATGAATAATATTCCTGTAGTTCACACAGCTTCATCCCAGAGTGACCAGCTGGTTAGAGTTTGGGAAAATAGATTTTCCGCTGTGAGATCCTGAGGAGAGACATGAAATTTAGCATTAATCACCCTCAGGGAAAGTGATTCTTTGATACAAGGTTCACATGGATTAATTCAGATGAGGAGGGACCTCAGGAATTGTCTTGTCCAAATTTCTGCTCAAAGCAATGTGAGCTATGAGATGAGATCAGTTTTCTCAGGACATGTCATAGACAAGATTTATTTGAAGTTGAGACTGAGCAATTATGTTTAAAGAGAAGATTAAGAGATGTGTATGTAAAATAGGTAGAATTAATTATAAAATTTACATGTGTATGTAAAATAGGTAAATCTCTATATTCAGTCGTCAGTAAAGGGTCTGTCTTCAGAGACATGAATATATGTTCTTTTATATTACCATGGCATCATGTGAAAGTTAAAATTCTCCCTGTATGCTTTATTTTTGTTTCATTTGAATAAATGAAGATTGACCTGGCTTTGGCTAGCACAGATTTATTCCTTGGATTGGTACTGTGTAGGAAGTGCTAAACTGGCAGTCTGCTCAAGAAGGAAAAGTATGAGTCCTGAGTGCTTCTCTTCCTCAAAAACAGGCCAGGAGCCTGTGTCACCACAATGCTGGAATAAACAGAATGGTTCAGCACCTTACTACAAGGGAATCTCAGATAGATCTCCCTTTAACGTGGCTCTGCTGCCACTCTTCACTGTGGGATTTGGGCTGAGATTTTTTTATCTTTTGGAGCCATTTATATGTGTGTAATTATCACCCTGTTAATTATTTACCTTTATGAAATCCTGTTTCTGGTCAGGTGAGTTGTCTGTCTGTTGATGCAGTTTGATATTCATACAAGTCTTTCTTACAGCCCAGCTAGAGGCAAACTTTGAGGAAATGGAGAATCATCTGTTGTGTCTTGAGGAACTATGTGAGCAGTGTGAATTGGAAAGGTACAAATGTATGCAGACATTACAGCTGGAAAACTACAAGAAAACAAAAAGGTAAATAAAACACTTGCTATAAATATAAATTAGCATACAATATAAGCCTTTTGTAATTAACTCCCCCCCAATATATAATATTATCCCTTTTATTTTCATCTTCTAAAGAAACAATAGTTGCAAATTTGTAGTAGATTCATTGAATGTCTGAGTGATGAACAAAGAGTACATGTGTTTGGAAAATTATCACAACATTGTTGTTAAGATTAAGTCATGTTTATTATTCTCCACAAGGAATTGGAATAAGGGCTGTTGTTAATAAGCACAGATAAACTGTTGTCTCTTTTAATCCCTTGCCTTGGTTTATGGATTCCTTTTTTTTTTTTTCCTCTATGTACCTGTCAGGTTAGGAACTGAATTTTCCTCTATTTTCCTTTCAGTTCTATCAGTATCCAATCCTATAAGTACCTTTTACTCTGTGTGAAAGGTATTAATCTCCTGCCATTCTCTTACTGGTAAAAGCAGGACATTAATTCTTGGAATCGGAGTTCAACTTACAGCAGTATGTATGAAAATTCAGAACTTTGAACTCGTGAGCTTCAGGTTAACCTAAAAGATAAAGTAGCAAGAGAAAAGTATTAAGCTCTTAAATAATTGTTGACTTCCTTGATTTTTGTTACTGCCAGTGCCAAAAATAACCTAATAAAAGGAGATAAGAAAAACAGTATTACATTCATTATATAAATCAGGAAATGAGGAGTTGAATTGAAGCAATTTGTCCAAGACAGTGTCTGACAGACTGTTAGGGAGGGGTGGGTGGATGTGGATGTTGACTGACATGGGGATGACCAGGTTACTTGGTCTGTCCAGGCAGGAGTCCTGCTGTTAGCCAGGCAAAGCACCCTGGCGCTGTCCTTGCCTCCTTGACTGTGGAAGCAAGTTTGATACCTGTGGTAAGATCAGAACAAGTGGTTCTCACAGTTCTGATGAGGATGTGGTGATCGAGGTTGGGACTGTGCCGGACAGCACTGGGCAATATTTTCCTTAGCTTATCTGTGTTCACCCTCCTTGCCATTCTTGTAGCTCTTTCTATTTGTATGGTTTTTTAAATCCAAGTCTGTTCCCAAAAGATCGATTTACCCCTGATTACTTTTTCGCTACTGGTTCTCAGTTACTATGTAGGGAATCTTAGGCTTCTGTGGTGTTACAGATCCGCTTACTGAAGGATTGCTGATGTTGCAGGTTCCAGCTCCCTAAAGGTCTCCAATACCTTTAAGATCCCCCTTCAGTTTTCTGTGAAATTTGGCTGTTTCTTATCTAACTCCCCTTTAAACACTTGTGAAATCCAGTCATCCCTCATGGTCCTATCTGTAGCTTTTGTCAGTATCTTATTACGTTATCTGTCACATCTGGCAATTTCTCATGTCATGTCACTTTAGTTTTTCACATCCTGTTCAGTAGTCTTAACCTCAGGCCAGGGCCTCAGCAATGGTCTATAATTTTCCTGCAGCCTGAATTTTCTCTTTCCCAGGTCAGGGCAATTCCATATTCTCTCTCCAGGAAGAATGAACAGCAGTCAGTATGGCTGAATATTCACTTGTTCAGACCTACTTGAGTAATCTAAATATCTAAGAGTAATAATTTCAAAATTCTAAATACGTGCTATTTAACCAAATAACAATTTTAAAATGTGTATAAAGCAACAGAATTGGCCCCGTATAATTATCTTTCTACAGTTTTCTGAATGATTTTTGTTCTCTGCCATCCTTGCTCCCTTTCTCCTAGCCACTGCTTTCAACATCAAAATAAAGTGTTAAAACATTGCCTGCTCTGCTTAGCAGCATCTAATCAGTTTTATAAATAGAATGCTAAGCAAGCTACTTAGTGTAATTGTAAGCTGATTACATTTGGTCAGACCTAGACAAAACAGGAAAAACGCAGGTAATTTCTGGTTGATCATTACCACTGTATTTATTTAGGTAAGAAATGAACTGCTAGCTCATTACAGGAAGGACCCTTGCCAGTGTGGGTGCTTGAAGAGCGAGCAGCCGGTTAACTTGACGTGAGTGTGATTTGTGGTGCATCTTTGGGACTCGTATCCTCTCTTCCTCTCTTCAGTGCTTGGGGTTTTCACTGTGATACCAGCTGAAAGAATCAAGGAGGGGGAAGGGATCAGGAGTCTATGCTCTCTCTTTAGCACAGAAATTATTTTCAGGGAGTCTTACAAAACTCCCAGGTTTTGTGTTTGAAAAAAAATTTTTTTTCTCATGCGTTTTGGCAATATAGGGATGAAAACTGAGATGAATCTGAGCTCTAGAAACTCTGATTATTTTAAGCATGTAACAAAATGTAATTTCATTATAGAGTCACTGTAGAGCTTAGGCTAGAAGGTCATATATTTCAAATCTTTTGAAAAAATCCTATATGAAAGACTTAGAAGAAGGTGCTTTAGGTCAACATCAAAACTATGAAACACAGATTATGGTAACTATGGGAACTTATTTTAAGAAATAGGTCTCCCTATTAAATAGAGCAACTTCATTTCAGTTGAAACAGATAAATTTTTTCCCTTTTGTCATTGTGTTGAGTACTAATTTCAAAGTAGATTCATCAATCCGCATCTTTTCCAAGCTGTTTAAAAACCTCGTGTTTGGGGGAATTGGTTTTGGGGTTTTTTTGTGATCTTATTCTTGGAATTTTAATATTATCTTTTTTGTGTTTAAATCCATTGATCAGGGTACCAGTACTGTAGTATGAAGTCTAGATTCCACCCTTCTTTTCTCTCGTTAGTCTCTCTGCAATCTATTGGATGAATCTTAGCATTAAACCATGTAATTTTGTTTCCTGTCTTTTTTCCAATCAAGCACAATTCTTCTTCCCTTTCCTTCTTTCTCCTGCTGAGGATGATCTGATTGCAGAAAACTTTGTGTCTCCTTAGTCTCATGCGGCAATCTTTGCTTTCCCAAGGGCGCAGCATCCTTTAGGAATCACTGTCAGGAGCTCGCTTTTGTGTCATCTGTTAATGTGCCCTGAATGGCAGCCTTGTGGTGTAAGATAAAAGGCTTCTGACCTGAAGCTGTACTTGCCAGGGAGCCCATGGTGCCATCTGTATCCATTTCAGAAAGATCACCACATTTTGAAAAATAGTAACTCCTGATTGTTGTGTCAATTAAAAGGAGCTGCCCAAATGCAGCATTTTGTAGGAATACATTGGGAATAGCAGGATCCTGCTATGACTGAATAGATTTTACTCTATGTTATTTGACTTAAAACATAATTGTCTGAATTATAATTCCTTAGGATGTCTTTTTTAAGAACCTGCTCTGTTTTTCAGTATTTGTCAGCTTTGCGAATTGATATAGAAGGAAAATAAATGTAAAAATCTGAAATACAAACTTTAGTGAGACTACTGTTTTTTCCTTTTTGATGTTATTAAAGCAAATGCTTTACTTGAAGAAAAAATAAGTTCTTTAGATTCGTGTTTATTCATAATTTTTGAATTTTAGAGGTTTATTTGTAGTGTAACCCCATGCTTTCATAATTAGTGCAGTAGGTGAGGAGTTGGTGCTTTAGTGCTTCTGGGGAACAAGAATGTTTGATTTACTTTCTCATTCAGAAGAGTATAAAATTTATGGCAATCGCATTGTGTAGATTAGAGATGTGTATGAGAAAATGTCTTAGTTACTGTTGTTTTCTTCTGTAAACTTAACCCTCTTTTTAATTGCTTTGGGAACAAAAGGAACAGTAAGGGTTGTTGGATGTAGATACAGTGACTTATCTGAGGCCTCAACAACATAAACATTTGAAAAGTAGATACAACAATACTTCCATATCTGTAGCTCTTGTTTAGATCCCATAGCATTCCTCAAGCAATAGGCTGGGACAGTACTCTGTACTGTGCAACATCCTCAGTGGTGATTCCTTCCCACCTGGCAGTGAAACATTTAAAGTCTACCTTCATAACTCTTTCAAGCTTTACATGTAACTTATAAAATTTACTTTTTATATGTAAAAAAGTGTATATGCCCCTTTCTTGTAGATGTGTCAAGAAAGTACATTTTTGCTTCCAACGTTAAGTGTACTGTGAATTACTTCTGAGACCTCAGCTACATGTTTCATAATTCTCATCAAAGTTTTCATCAGTGTAAATTTTCATGCCATACTCTTTTTTGATCAGTCTTCTAGTGGTATAGATTTGGAGCTGCTATACCTCTGTGTAAGTGGGTATCTGAATAAACATTTTTCTAAGATTGAATGCAGAACTTTTGTTATCTTCAGGAGTTTTACTAGCAGATGTGCAGTGGATGACTGGCTTTGAGTTTTCATTAGGCACTGTATGAGTTTCTATACTCACATTGCAAAGATGTTTTGCATCCTGTTTCATGAGTTTGAATACAGCACAATCAGCAACATTGTATATAATATAATCAGAATAGAGCAAGTGTTTTCATGGTGATAACTGGCTGGAATTAATTTTTTGGCCATCAGTTGTTGCACTTCTTTGGGCAGACACGTGGAATGAGAATTCCTATTGACCCTGAGGATACTTGCACAAGCTTTGGAAGAGTTTCATGGATAATTTTGCTTCCTTTTCTTGTAGTTTGAAGGCTCTAAATTTTCTTTTGTTTGCAAGAACTCTTGCATTACAATATTCTGCATATGCCAAGCCCAAAGGAGCGTGCTACTTCATTATTAGTGGATTTTACTCCCATCAGTGCTCCCAGTATTTGGAAACATTGGGCAAGACTGAACACACAGCAGATTTGAAGATTGCAGGGGTTTTGTCAGTTTTTTCTCTTATTTGCAAAGTGTGAATGTACGGTATAATTTATGTCACTTTTAAGTTCATTTAATTTTGCCCTTTCTCTGGTGATCTTTGTTTGATTCAGAGAGACAATGACATTGTTACAAGGAGATTTGCTGCTTAGGTTCTCCTTATAGTCTTGTTTTCTTTCAAATAGGCAAATAAAAGACCTTTTTCTTTGGCTTTTGTGACCTCTGGTTAAAGACTGAATGTTTGTGTTGGATCCTCTGTATCCTACAGCACCTTTTAATAACATTACCTAGAAAATGTTAAAACATTATGTCAATCCTGCGTAATTTATCTCTACCTTTATGTGGTGCTTGTTAGTGGGCATAATCTGCAAATCCTCTCAAGCTGTTAATACCAGGCATTCTTTGTCCAGACTTACTGTACCAATAATAGGAACAGATGGTTTAAGACTGCCTTAATCATAATTTTTTACCCTCCCTCTCCTCAAAAATGCATTATTTGTATGTGTAATTAATTCATTGTGGCTAGTGGCAGAAGAATAGGGCTTAGATGCTTGTCATTACCACACTTAAATTAATTCTCTGTGCTGTGCCTCCTGATAAATTCTGTGTTTCTTTGCTATGGATTATTTCCTGAGATCTTTAATAACTCCTTTCCACTTACATTGAAAACCAATTCATTTAAAAGTAGTTTAGAAAAATGTATGAAATGTGTTCATTGACAATGCTTCTGTGAGGGAGATTCTACATTCCTACGTCAAAGGGACATGTTGAGGATGCCTGAAGAGATAGATACAAGTTGTAACTTCTCTCTGGCACAATTGCGTTCATGCTGTGTGGAACCACATTCAATATTTTAGATGAAGATTGCACATGGAGTCCTTTTACTTGTTTCTGTGAATTAGGATTGTACCGTATGTCGCATACTGAATAAAGCTTGGCCAGTTTTTGAATGCTGTCAGTTTTCTTCTTTTGAATGCTTATGTGGAAATTGATGGCCAGGTTTAAAAGAAGGTCTGCAGTTTCTTGTGTGGCTGTTTACCAAAAACAGGCTTGCAGGATCTCTTTTTCTTTCTAGAAAAAAATAGTGGAGTTGATGGTGGAGGTGGCCTCTGATGGTGGATTGTTTGTACCTTCTCTTAAACTTCACCTTCTCTTACATTCTTTCTAGTTTCTCAAACTGTAGCTTCTCTTAATAATCTGTTCTCGAATTTCAGCTTTAAACTTTGGTTCCTAAAATTTTGGTTGTATGATAAAAACAAACTGTTGATACATGTATGTTTTAGTGATCCAAAGATGTTGCATACTAAGATAAAAGTTTTTTTAAAAATGTAAAAACTGTTGGGTTTTTTGGATAACAACAGGATGAAAGCAAAAGCATTAAAAACTGTGTCCTGTGGAAAATCCTACATCTGAAGGCATGAGCTTTTAGAGGGAGCTAAGCATTTTTTCCACATTTCAGATTCCAGTTTGGAGTGGTTCTAATGGTAAGTGGCCTGTGTCAGTCTCTTAGCAGAGGACAAAACTTGCCTGTAATGATTTTGCTTCTACCATTTTCTTATGATTTGGACTTTTGTGAAGTTCATCTCCCTTATTTTTTACTGTTCTTTTGAATAATAGTGCCTGAAAGTTGGCTCCCCATGTTCTTAAGATTTGTTGAGGTTTTTTGAAACATTGAAACAGAAATGCTTTCACGTATCCTGGAATTGCTGAGTATGTTAGGAGAATGCTTGTTTTTGGTTGTATTTATTAACTCGATTACTAGTAAATGTTTGTAATTTCTGTTGCCAAAAATTGCTGGAATCAGTTTCATCTTTTGGATTGAAGTTAACGTAGAGGTTGAGCTGGAAAACAGACTTCAGCTACTTCTGTATCTGCCTGAGTATGGAAGCAAGAAAAATCTCCATTGCATTATTATTGAAATGCCTTAGTTCTCTGCTCTTCTCTTTTAGTGGATAAAATGTCACTTTTGATGATGGAGAATCCTGACCTCTCTCCAGTGTTTAGTCAGATGAATAGAAACCCTTGCCTACAGTTCAGTTCCAGTAGTCGTTCAGTAATAGTGTTGGTTTTTACTAATTTTTCAATACTTACAGGTTTTCATTGCTTCAGTCTCAAGTGTATTTCAAAGTAGTAATTGGCCTAAGTATCTCCAAGGGATGCTCAACCAATCTCAGGGATGGGCAAAACAGTTTTGTGTCAGGATTGACAAAAGTGCTAATCCTACCTACAAAAAAAAAATTTTTGAATTATTTCTGTGCGCCGTATAAGTGACATAGGTTTTGAGTTCTCTGTATTTTGGCTTTTACTTCTGATGACATCCAGAGGAAAGTCCTAGAGGAGAGATCTCATGGCTTTTTAGCTTACTGAAGCTTGAGTCAGGCTATGGAAGGATTTTTTTTTTTAACACATTATTTTGAAGACTTAACTGTATCAGACATAGTAGAGGAAATGCAGCATTTCTCAGTTTCTGGGTTGGATCGTGTTAGGTGCCATAACTATTTTTATATTAATTTGCTGATAAGCATCTATGCTTTCTTCAAATATATTTTCTGTAAGTAGTATTTATGACTCAACATTTATTAACATGTATAATGGTAAAATCTTTCAAATTCAATCCTCAATTTTTAGCATTCATATTCTGTCTTGATACTCTTTTGTTTATATATGAGTCTAGTAGTTGGAGTTTATTGACTGTTGCTTTCAGAGCCCGTGTTATAAAATTGTTCCTGACATTAATTTAGGACTCTGTTGCTTTCTTATATGCCTGTTTTCTTCTTGAAGATCAAGTAAGAAATTCTGTCAGTTCTGGCTGGTGGCATCTTTGTAAGGAATGTGGTGTTTCTATAGTCTCCTAGGTATTTAAGTGGATTCCTTGATGTTTACTTGCACTTAGGAAATTGATCCTTAGTGTTACAGCCCTTTGCAAGATACAGTAGAGCCTGAGATTTTTTTTTTCTTACTGTTGCTGAACAAATTAAATTATCTTTGATCTCCGTAACTTAAAGCAGGATAGTTATGTGTCCTGGTCCTCCCATATTCTGATTTCTAGATTTATTTTTGTTTGTCAATGATACCAGCACGGTCTTCCTAGTATCCATCTCATCTGCTCAGTGGCTAGAGCAGGGTTAATCCTACAATGCAATGAAAAGCCTGAGGGGAATGGGAAGGTCCTTGGGAATTTCTATCTGCCTTCTAACTAGATTGTAACTCTAATTGGTCATGTCAGTAACCCTGTGGGACAAGTCGTATATCATAGATGATTTGTTTCACCTGTTGTCTCCACAATTATATGTTCTTACCACAAACCCTGAATCTTAACTTTTGTGTAAATGAAGAAGTTGAGACCATGGGACAGCATCATCATTAGAACATTCCAGATATCTTAAAAACTGGTAACTGAGTTTGACGTGTACAGAATTTCACAGAGTAATTAAGTGCCACTCCCCCCATCTATTTTATGAAAACAAGTAACTGGAAATGCAGGGACTGACACCATTGCCTGTATGTGTGGCCAGATAGTTTTCATGGACATAACTTCAGTGTCAGTGGAGCCTGCACAGCCTCTTGCCTCTCAGGAAAGAATCTGGGATTTGTAAATTGCTCTGCATACAGAACGAGATTACTTTTGAAGTGTCTCCATGCCTTTATAGTCTGATTATGTTAGACTTTAGCTTGTTATTTTAGCCTTTTTTTCTTGCTCAGAGGTGCTGAACTTCGTCTTTCACTGAAAAGAGCTATTCATATTATAATGTGCCTCCTAATTTAGTCCTTTCTTCTGAAAGCTTACTGTTAACTATGAAAAGGTAAAATGTATTCTTATATGAGTAGCTAGCCAGTTTTTTTGTCAGTAACCCAAAATTTAGGAGCTGAATAGCATATAGTCAGATACCAGGTAGATGTATTGATCAGTGGTCAGACTCAGCATGGGAGCTCCTTTAATCCTGGTCAGATGCTGAGCAGCCCACACTGGGCTTCAAGAGCCTTCATGTGTAGAGGGCCAGAGGCAAGGCAGGTGTGTGATTTCCTTCTAATAGTAGTGGAAAGGGTTATCTCATCCATCTGTGAAGTGCATGAATGTTCTTTTGGATGAAAACTCTTTAAAATCCAGGAGCATTTCCCTATGGAATGCTTTCAATTGCCTTACATGTTTCCTCCTGCTTGTCTTTTAACCTTGCTTAGAAGGCCATTTTTCTAAAACTGTTTTCAATTTAATCCTTTTCATTTTAATTACTCTCACAAATTGCTGTTTCTTTACATTGTCTGTGTTCCCGATATGAAGTTCAGCTCTTAATGTGAGGTCACTGTATTCTGCAGATGACGTTTTGTCTCTAGACTCCTAGAGAAGACAAAGGAGGTATCTTCCTTCTGGCAGTTTATCAGTAAATACAAAAGCATTTATTTACTTGTAAAAGGGAGAGGTGTAATAATTTATTATCTGTTTTTGTCTGTACATCTGTGTGCCAGGTCTTAATTACCCAACTAGAAAATGTACTGATACACTCTTAAGCCATTTGTTTTTCCAAAATCATCACAAGTCAGTTTCCTTTCCACTTCTCAGTTTAGTGTCATGTTCTTACCAAAGCTGCTGATAAATGAGATTAAGGATTTTTAAAATTTTTAAACTTCCATGTTTTTATTTGGATAATTTGACTTAATGAATTTTAAAAAAAATCTTCCATGCTGCTGATGCTGAACATGGTTTCAATAAGCATGTACTTCATTATGGATTTCTAAATTGAAGTTTCATCAAAAGTCTTGTGAGAAACCACAAGATATGATTAATTCATGCTGTGTAAAATATAAAATCTTCAGTCTTTGGATCTGAATTGGTATGACAATACAAGGAAGTACAGATCCTTAAATTTCAAGTCTGTGTTTTTACTGTATACTGGTGATAGATACTTTTAATTTTACAGAGGGAAAGAAGTTTTTGTCAAATATTAATTTCCAACTTTCTTAATAAATGGTAATTATGTATATGGATATAGGAACAACATCTTAGTGCATCTCAACCATAAAAATATTGATGGATTTTGAAAAGGAAAATTCTGGGGGTTTGGACAAAATGAGTGATTGTCACTTGGCTACTGTATTACCATCTTGTTTACTAATCTCTTTCAACGCAATGGCAGTAATTGTTTCATCTTTCCTTTTGTAGACAAGTGTCATAACATCTCCTGATTTTAGGTGCAAGTAATGTAGTTTTTCCCCTCTTACTTTCACAAGATGTTTCTTCTACTATGGTTTTGTTTCAGTCCATGGAAAACAACCATTTCCTGTGATTGTTGTTTCCTCAACTACTGTTCCATTATTAAGAAAAAAAAGGATGGCAACTTGTGAGAGTGTTTAAGAATTTTGTAACTCTATTTAGAGTATACAGGCTAGGAAAAAATTTTTGGGGTATGAACTTGCAAATCACAGGTATTGTAAAATAGCTTTTTTCTCTGGTGTGAAGGGGAGAAACTAGCTTGGGAAAGGGATGGAGGAGAAGCAGGAAAGGAAATAGATACTCACAGGAAGTTGCAACTAATAGAATTCTTTGCTGTGAATCACACTCTAGCTTATTTCCTGGTAAAGCACCCATTCTTTCAAAAACCTGTATTTAACATTTGGTGACAAAAGTGGGATGTTCTCTGAAAATGTGGAGGTAAATGCATTCTCTTGCTTCTTTTATAATACTTTGGCCTGCTTAGAGAATAAATTATTTCAGCTTTGAGTAAGTCTTGTCTGTTCTTGATGCGAGAATAAATGCGGAGTTGCATCATCTGTTAAGGGATAGAAGGAGTTATTATGGTATAGCATCTGTATAGTGAAACAATGTCTCTGGTAGGTGACTGAAGGGTGCTTTAGTCAGTGGACAGAGAATAAAATAATTTATCTGGGCAACTGTGAATTCAGTCTTTAATTTATTTTTCTTACAGTCACTTTTGCTTCTGAATTCAGAATTTAACTAGGCATTCTGTGAGGTGCAGACTGAAAAAATGTTTGATGTAAATGAGTGTTTTGTAAGGCCAGCATTCTGCCTTATCTCAGTTATTACAATGATTCTTCTTTAGCCTTTAAATTCATGATGAATCACTATGTTGTAGTAATGGCAGTTGGAGCATTTTGCAATTTCTTTAAAACAGAGAAGATATTTCTGTTCATTTTATAGCCTCTGCATTCACAATTGCATAATCACTAAAAGTAGAAAGTGGCCTGGTATGAAGGAAAAAAATATACTATTATCTTTTTCTTAATTTCTTAGCTTTCTGGTACATGAGTACTGTGGGTTATGTGTCATATTCCATACTTGAAAATACTCTCCTCTGAGGAATGTCACTATATGTCTCTTTGCCTGTCTTTCTCTTTTAACTGAGTGATATTGTCAAATTTTTCTCTTTTGGTGTTGCAACGATGTTTTTGAATAGCATTGATAAAAATGGAACACAAATTGTTATTCACTGTGCTGTAAATTGGTAAATCTCTGCTAAGTAAAGGATGCTTTAGTAACTAATGCCTTAGGAAGTCTTGGTTATTTTTGGAGCAGTGTATCTGGAAATTATGTGGCTAGATATAAGTGTGCAGAATTTATATAATTGTACATGTTTATAAAGAAGTGGTGGCCTAATTTACAAACAGATTGATTTTGTTTGCTTTAGGTAAACACATGTAGTAATATTACTGTTATATATGGTGACAGTCAAATTCTTTGATTTTTGTCTTTTAGTGAGTCTTAAAGCATGTAAATAAATCCTGTAGCTCTACATGTGGTATTTCTAATTATTTTTTTAATTCTGCTCTTCTCCAACAGGAAGGAACTGGAGACATTTAAAGGTAAATTCTATTTTCATTTTCTACTTAAATGTTTGTAAGAGTTATGGTAATTTGTGTATTAAGTGAAACTAGGAAGGAACTTTTGCCCTTCTACATTTGACAGTGTTTATTTTATGTTGACCCAGGAGGCTGTATATTTTTCATATTACCTGTTCTTGCTACTGTTTTTTTTGATAGAGTCCCAAATGTAGGGAGAACACAGATATTTTGTTGTCTTATCTAGGTTTCAGAGATTCCCTTATCTGACTCAAGCCTTTCCCTTGGTGTTCAATTTTTGTATTTTGTACTTTCTTCAACTAGTTGATATCTCTTTCAGCACAGATGTACTTTTGGCACATGTTGCAGGCTGTTACATGTTAGGTTTTTGTCTGGCTGTTTCCTGGGAATTTTTACAGTATTATGCAAATTTAATTTTTGTAGCTCAACTTGTTGGAGACACTCGATTATACATACAAATATTTGTCCAATATATGATGTAATGGCTGGCAACTCTGTCATGTGCTATTGCTTTATCTCTGGTACATAAGATGGAACATAGTCCCATTTTCAGTAAATCCTAAACTTGGGCTTACTCTACCTACTGACATTAATGTTTGATCCACTTGAGAATCGCTATTTTCTCTTCCTTTGGATAGGATGTGACTGTGGATTTGTGACTAGTATTTATGAGAATGAAGTTGGGTGCATTGACTCATGTCAATCAGTTGTCTCTTGAAATTGAAAGGAGGGATGGAAATTTCTATCAGCTGCATTCCTTTGACTTTTCAGTTCATTACTATCTTATCTTTGTGGTGCTACAAAAGGAAAATAACAGTTACAGTAATAGATAAGCAACAGAGATTATGTAAAATGTCACTTTTTCTGTAACTTACCAAACCAACCCTTTTGTTGATTGATTTGACAGCTTTCAACATAGAGCAGCTCAATACAAAACAGAAGGTAATGCCAGGCTCCTTCTGATCCAAAGCAAGGCAGCTGCTTTGTAGTACCTGGTGCTTGTGAGAACAGTCAATCCTGGTTTTTTGTGTGTATTGATCAAGTGTTTTAAGTGAGTTTCTGGAAGCCCCAAGAGTGGTTTCCAAAGTAATTTTTCTCTAGGCCCCTTGTTGTTTTAATAGAGACTTTAATGTTATTTGACAACAAGAATTTTACAAAGACAGTTATTTTGATGGAAGAGGAACATGCTTACCTGTGTGTTGACCTTGAAATTTATACCAAATTAAATAACTGGCTCTGCAATGGATATAGATGCAGATGGATTTCCAATATTGGTTATGAAAAACTGGTCTTGGTAGCCAAGAGAAGGCTAGATAAGCATAGAGAGATGCATCATGGAAAATGGATATTAAACGTCTGTCAGCCTAATTTGTGTGGGTTTTTGTACAGTGAACTGGTGGACAAGCTTGTATCTGACAGAAGAGAAGGGGAGTAATAGCTAAGAAAATTTCAAGAATGATCTTGTGAAGCAAGTCTAATTCCTTTCTAGAAGATGACAACCAGAAGGTTTAAAATAAACAATAGATTCAGTGTTTTGATTTTGGCAACAGCTTTCACTGTTTTGCCTGACATTTCCCAGGAAATTGGGATTAAACTACTAAAAATCCAGGTGCACAATTGATTGAAAATACATAATTGGAGGAAATGTTCTTGGGTTTCTGACTCATTAAGTTCTCAGATCTTAGAATTTTTTGTTGTCAATCCAGATTGTGAAGTAGAGATATTCATTATATTGGCTTCAGTCAGTCTTTTTCTGAACCTTTGCACCGTACATTATTATCTGGCATATCTTTCATCAGCTGGAAATAGGGAGAGTAGGAGATTCTTAGTTGTGAAGGATTCTTTACATAATGGCAGATGTTTTGGTTCTAGGACAGCTTTGCCCGATCTTACTCGGGGCTCCTACTTGAGCTTTCTGTTTTGAGTTGCTTCCAGGGCTCACTAGATTTTGGCAGAAATGATCTGTCACTTGGTTGGCTTTAGTTCCAGTTGATGGGGCACACTGAGATAACTCTGTGGATGTCCATAGGAATCCTGTCACAGAGGAAGGAAAAAGGCAGAAGCAAGGGCAAGCAGTGTGTTTTAAGTTAACAGCCTAACACTGTAATCTAAAAAGCAGAAGAAGCCAGGAAGAGTTGGTTCCAACTGAAACATGTGAAGTAGTTGAGTAGATGGTTCTTTACATTTTAGTATTGCAAGTATAGGCTACATCCTCAACTAATTTATCTTTGCATAACTGTCTAGAGTGAAATGTCTTCCTGCATTCTGTTCATGAAATACCCAGTGTGGAGTCTATAAAGAACAACTGTTTAAAATATCTTCCTATACACTTGCATCTTTTAATGCATTTGCACTTGAAATCATTGTACATTAAAATCTGTTCCAATGGAAAAACCCGAAATGCCATTTTTTTATAATAGTAACTTGTTATTTGTGAATTTGAATACCATATGCTAAAAAGTAATAGGTTCCAGGATATAAGGATGGTAAATGTCTTGCATAAAAATATCTTTCATAAAGATACAAGATCATTCTATCTGAAAACGCAGGAATTAAAGTACCACCAAAAAATTCCTTCAATATGTTTGCTAGAAGGGTTAAAGGAGAGTTGTATGCATTTTTTCAGTGTCCAGATGAAACTCTCGCATTCACTAGTGATGAGTTCTTATGCCTTGCTCAGGATAGAAAGTAAGTTTTACTGAAATTAAGAAACTGAATGGTCTAGTCTGAGATTGAAATTAGCTCAGCACTAGAAACTTGAATGCTGTGATGCATCCCATCAATTGCACAGTGAATACAGAAAAAAATGCAAAGTTTATGTTGGCACTGACCCTGACAGTGCAGATGTGACTCACAAGGCTGCTGAGTATCTTCACAGACCTCTCAGATGTGTTTTAAAGCTTTGCTTCCCTGGAATTTTGTGGATGAGTAAATACAAATAGGTATACAGGTGTAGTCTGTAGTAAATTTGTGAAATCTTCAAATGTCTGTAACCTTAAAAACATTTCAAGTGCCCTTATATATACACCTAGTATTTATTTATTTTAATATTGAAGCGAAATCTACACAACTGAGAAATGGAATTGTTCCTGATTTTATTTACAGCTTCCCACTGTGTGTGCCAAGGTACAAAGTGGTAATTCATGGATCTTTTAAGTATATTTTTGAAGATATCAGGGGTCACCCAGAGGGGACCCTAACAAGGAATGTGTATATGCCAGTTTGCAGCACTGAGAAGTGTTGAGAATCCAGTAACTCTCTTTGACGTTAGTACATTTAAGGAGCATAAGAATAAATAAGAATGTAATACTACTTAAAGAAATTATGAATTATTTTTGTACTTGTCAATGTTTTAGAATTTGTTTCTGCCATTTTCATAGAATTTGTTTCTGCCATTTTCATGTTGGTATTGGAGATTGCACTCTATTTCATTGAAAGGAATAGATTTTACTGTTCTTCCTTTTGCTTTAAGACTTATTTTTACAGGGCCAGACATTCTCCTTTGTTGTTTGCTGCACCCACAGTGTGCAGGGGCAGGACAAACCTTTCCAGTCTCTCTTCTTTGAACCACAAGGGTTTTCTATTATGGAGTAATTGAAATTGATTATTATTTAATAATCTGTGGTGCTGAGAAAGTGAAGGTTAGAAACTTTCCTGCTTTTTTTTGTGTTAAACATTTCTCTCTGAAGTAGGCAGGGAATGAGTGTGTGATGTCTTTGTCGACACTGCTGCAGCACTGGCATTTGTGTATGTGAAGTACGGGGACAGAACATCTCAAAAGTTGTCCAGTTCCTTATCTTTTTTTAGTACTTTATCTTACAGAGGTCTTTGCTATAAACGGTGGTGGTTTTATGAATTGGAAAACATTGGTGTGCCATATGGACTGGCCTGCAAGTTTCTTTCTGACTTGCGCTAATTTCAGTCTTGGGAGAACTGCTTGTAGGAACTGGCTTATGCTCTGTGCTGTCCTGTCTTGGCTGACACTCAAAAAGATGCTAAAAAAAAAGTGTTCTGTTCTGAATCTTGGCAATTTCTTGCAATAGTAGAGTTTAGTTTACTTGATATTTATGTGTGGTTTTGATTTTAGTATTTGATGGGTTGTGCTCTTGCATCGTTTAGGAAGGTATCA
The DNA here is from genome assembly GCF_901933205.1 of Camarhynchus parvulus. Lineage (NCBI taxonomy): Eukaryota > Metazoa > Chordata > Aves > Passeriformes > Thraupidae > Camarhynchus > Camarhynchus parvulus. Next base: position 63,041,748 of record NC_044572.1, on the reverse strand, counting down.
TTTTCATTTTACAGCTGAGAGGCTGGAAATTTGATAGCACATGTGGTTATTTGCTCCTGATACTTGAAACCTAGTGCATTTAGGCCTGCACTGAGATTTCAAATTATTCCATCATCCTTCTAGGCACATAGTACCATTTTTATTTTTTTCCTTTTTTGAGTTAACATTCCTTTAGTTCCCGAGCAGCCAGGATTGTGTAGTAAAAAGTTTCAGAATACTGTTAATCTCAGTAGAAGATGGAAGAGTGGAGCAGATAATGGGGTAGGTAATCAGCAGTGAGAGAGTAGGGAAAAAAAAAAGTTTTGAAAGTAGTAGAATTGCAGAGTGGTAATAACATATGTTGTTGAGTTTACTTCTAATTTATCCAAATAGGAACTATATACTTGATAGATTTCAAATTTGTTTGTAAAAGTCCCTTTTAATAAAAAGTTCAGGATGCAATGTTTTGAGTTCTTTTCTGGAAAGAGAACTAAAGCACTAGAGGCTGTTTGGAGATCAGCAACGCAGCACTTTTGGACAATGAAAGGTGGCAGCAACTTTGCAAGGGCAAATACACACATGGCTTTGGCTACTGAGTCACGCATATTTCTAAGCTTTAGCAGGATTAGTTTGATTCAAGCTGAGGGAAACAGGTCATATGACCATTTTCAGCGCTTTTGTTTACAGTACAATAAAATATGTTTTCAGCCTTTTGAATCAGAGGTCTCTCCCAAACAAGGCCTTTTAAGTTTTAAGAGCTTTATCAAAATACTCCTTGAGAAACTGACCTGTGAAGAGATGTTTTTTCTTGCTTTTGCCTTCAAGGTTAAGTCACTAGGTCACATTTGATATGCAGATTTTTTTGGCATTCCTATTCATGCATCTAATATGATGCTGTTGAAATTGCAGTTTTCCGCTCCTTTTATCAGGAGCTTAAATATGTTTATATCCAAACTTCAATTTCTGGACTTTCACTGTTCCCTCTTTCTAAGAGCACACAATATTTGGAGCAGTCTGTTGACTACATCTCTTTGTTTGCCATTTTTTTGAAATTACTCACTTTAACAAATAATATGTCAAACTGATTTTTTTTTCAACCAGTCTAGGGATCTTCTTTATCGTGCTGTGTTCTGATGGCTGTCAAAATAAAACTCCTTTTTCCTGCTCTTCATATTGCCTTCTAGATGCATGAGTAATATGCAGTGGAGGTCTTTACAGCTCGTGGTTGACAAAGCTCATAAATTCAGTGACGTAGCTGGTCTTGAAGTTGAGCTGTCATTTTGAGCACATAATCCTGTATGTTTCTTCTGAGCAAGAATAAGGTGACATTGTGGTAGAAATTAATTCCAGCCACATGGAGTTCAATTACTTTAACATTTCTGTGGTCCAAAATTTCAGTATTTAAACCTTGTAGCACAGACAACTCTTGCTTTGTCATACCAGAGAACAGTTAGGAAAGAATTGCTTAATTCTTTTGTAATAAAGCTAAAATGTGATTAAACTTTCAGATTTATACTCTGATATGAGGGGTTTTCCTCATTATTTTGCTATGAGCTGAAAACACCCTGATAAATTTCTAGTAGTACTGTGTTTTACTAGCTTCTTTCCCATCTGGGCTATGGAAGGAGGGCCTTGCAACTTTGGATGCTGTGTGTTGTTCGTGGCAAGAATTGACCAAGACTCTTATATATGATAACCCTTCTCTAGGGAACAGAAAGATTTGAGTCTTGGGCACTTATGGTCAAACCTTGAGTGAAAGGCAAATAAGTTTAATTACTTAAGTCGTCCATTTTAGTGAAATAGATGAGACAGATAGAGAAGGAAACAAGATTCTTAGTTGTCCTTATAGCTACCTTGCTTTTGATTTTATTTTTTATGTTTTCAAGTTTGCAGACTCTTGCGTCTCTTTAACATTTTTACAGTTTCTAGGTCTGTATCTAGCTTTTTTTGTCTTCTATTTTTGCTCCTTTTTTGCCTTCCTTGAAATGGTATGGCCTTAAAATCAAGCCTTTTTAAAAATAGTGATTTTGTTTTTAAAATCCTTTTAAACAGAGGAATTTAAGGGTTCAGTCTTGGTCTTTCACTGTTTTCAGTCCTTCCCAGGAAATAATTGAATCTTTATACATCTGGACAGATATTACCAACACTGAAATGTATGTTTGAGCTTTCAAATGTACATTTCTGTAGCCCACAGGTGGATGGTGCTGAGTTGTTCGCATCTGATTATGTTTGGCTGAGTTTTCAGACTTAATAGCATACTTTGAGAACTTGTCCTGTCTATGAATACATACCCAGGAACAGTGGAAGTTTTCAGTTTTCTGAGATAATGCACAAAAGCAGTTGCTTGCCTCTTGCTGACCCTCTGAACATGACTTTGTTCTCAGTTGGCAACACAAATTGACCATGAGGTGTAATTGAAAATGTATTAGCTGCCTTTGCCAAGGCAGCAAAACATTTGCTGGATTAAGACTGGGAGTCAAGCAAACTACAATGGATAATATCTTGTGTACGCATTTATTTTGCAGATGACTGGAAAGAAATTTATCTAATATGTTAATAAGCATCAAGTCTTCAGGACAGATAATATTTTCTATATAAGAAATAGAATTTACATTTCAATGGAAGAGGGAAAAAAGGGGAGTTTTGGCATATTTCAACTGTAGAAACAAAATCATCTACAATTCTGCCTTTGATTACCACATCAGAAAGCCCATTTCCATTGTGCTTTGCCCATAGGAGGCTGCATTGTCAACTAACTCAATATAAAATGATTTGGGCTGAAAGGGACCTTAAAGATCATCTAGTTCCCACCCCCCCTGCCATGGCTGGGGTGCCACTCACTAGCCCAGGTTGCTCAGAGCCCCATCCAACCCGGCCTTGAACACTTCCAGGGATGAGGCATCCACAGCCTCTCTGGCCAACCTGTGCCAGTGCCTCACCACCCACTGAGTAAAGAATTGCTTCCTAGCATCTAATCTAAACCTCACATTTTCATTTTAAATCCATTGCCCCTTGTCCTGTCACTATCTGCCATTTAAAAACTCCCTCCTTTTTTGAGCCCATTTAAGGCCACAGTGAAGTCTCTCTGAAGTCATCTTTTCTCCAGACTGAAAAACCCCAGCTCTTAATGATTTGATATGATGAGGAATTATTTCCTTTTGCTCATTTTTTATTAGTTTTCAGCTGGTGAGGTGAAAACAGGACTTTTTTTGGTAGTGTCAATACAGCCTTGGGTGGATCTTAGTGATAGAATGGCATTCATTACTAAGGTGGTTATATATTGGAAAAAGGCCTGACTTTTCAGAGCTGTAAATAGGGAGTAGGGTTTCTAAAGGAAGTTTCAAAAGGCTCCTATAGAGAGACCAGATTATTTATGGGCAAACTAGATAGTCAGATTTCCTTGGAATAAATAGTGTGTACTGTTGTAACTTGGCTGATCAAAGATAAGTTTTGGTTTTGTCACTTCTACCCTAAACCACTTCTGGTTTAATGCTTTAAACGCCTTTTTATTTACTTATTTTTATTTTTTTGTTTGTTGTGTGTTTGGCTGTAATGTTATTTTTTATGTTGCAGATTCAATAGTGCAGTTTGTAGCCTCCATGCTCAACTAGATTTCAGGATTTTGCATGATGGCTGTCACCTGAAAGGGCTATTCAGACAATGAATTAGCATAACCCATAGAGTGCTGACATTACTGATACTTCTGAAACCTTGTGTTTATCAGCGGGTTGCTAATTCTGACTGGGTAAGAGTGAAGAGCAGGAACCTTCCTTTCTATTAAATTCTGCTTCATCTACATATATTTTTAGAGAATCTTGTGGGTTTTATTTCGTGAGACATCCATATGCCCTCTCATCTTGTCTTTGCATTGCATTTTGTGGGGGCTGGTTTATCCCCCGAACAAATTTTACTAGTTATGCATTTACATAGTTCTCTCTTTTTTTCCTTGATTCCTATCTCTTTGTAATCTAGTATTGCACTAAGTCAAAAGCCCTTTCAGAGGTCAGATGTATCACAACAAATTTGGCATCACTGCAGCTTAAGATAAGATGCCTTATGGGTGTGCAGGTGCAGGTCCTGTTGGCTGTGGTGGAAGTTTACTCTATGCTGGAATCAGTCTTGCAGAATCCTGTTTTTTTGAGGAGTGGAGGAGGCTAGGGTAACAATAGGGATTTTCTTCAGCCATTGCCAGGGTGAATAGCAAAGTGTGTAGATAATAGGAAACAATTTCATGGGAACATAAGTCCTGCCATACTCAGTTTATGTAGAACAGAAAATATTTAAAGGTGTAATATTTTAATTGTCTCTAATGCTTAAATGACTGATGTGGAAAAAAATAGAAGTCAGTTCTGTCTACAGCTCTAACTTGAATTCATCCTTTAATTACCGAAGTCCAGACTGAAGCAGGATTATCTCATGATTATTATTATTCTTTTAATCTTTCTCATAGATATTTTTGGTATTATTTTCACCAGTTAAACCCAAGTTTTGTAGGCCAAACATTCTAGGTATTTTTATGTTTAATGATGTCTATTGGAGAAGTATTTGTAATATAATAGCTTTTTGTCCCTCCTCTGTATTTTGATAATTGTCACAGAGAAGGTTTGCTAAATGTGATCTTTTTGAGTAAAAGAAAGGGATTGCTACGGCTGTCCTGGTTTCTGGCAGCACTGTGCGCCCTCCTAAACTGGAGAGGCAATGTGTGCCAGGGTTCCCAATTCTGAGGAATGCCTTACAGTTTTTGAACATAAATGCACTGTTGTGTAACTGCAGCATCAGCAGAGCCAGAGATTCTCAGTCATATGCTGTTGCTGTATTTTTTTTTTCTTCAGTTTTTGATGAAAATGTAGTCTGGATATTTAATACAGAAAATTCAGTTTTCAGTGGAGAATACTGTTCTAATTTATTTTAAAATCACATCCAAGGCTTTTAATATTTTATGTGTGAAGTAAGAATAGTATGTAATCTGGTTTGTGGGGTATCTGAGCTAAGCCATGTTAAGGAAAGGCACTTTAAGGGGTGAGCCTTGTGAACAGTGCCTAATTAAAAAAAAGAATTCAGAGCCCTTCTGTACCTTTCCCCTTGCTCCCAAATCATTTGCAGACGCTCCCAGCTCTCTGCCAAGTAAACACATGCTGTAGCTGCGTGTCATCAGATTAGATCCCGCTGGGAAGATTTCAGTCTCCGCAGCACCCCTTGGTTCAGCAGCGTGTGGTATCTTCCCAAATACATGCCTGCATTTCTGGTGGAGCCCAGCTGCTGGGAGCTTGTGCTCAGGTTCTGGGGAGGCGCCGACTTGAAGTATCCATGTGTGTGCAGCTGCATCTGCGTGCGAGCGGCCCATCGGAAACTGCCCGTCGCGGTACCACTGCTTTGAAACAGCAGCCTTCTGGCAAAGGTCTTTGTTCTGCATCAGTGAAGATGCACATCGCTGGGGCTGCTTGGTAACTGGAGCTTTCACTTGACCAGTGCTGGGTTTCTTTTTACTTGCTTATTTCTTACTGCCATGTCATCTCCGGGAGGCACTGAGAATACTCAGAAGAATTCACGTAGGTGGAACTTTATTATCATCTTTGTTAATTGTCATCTTAACTTGCCAAGCGAATGTAAAATGCAAAATGAAATTAAAGTTAGCTTAATTAATTTCCTCTGTTACCACCATTGCCTGAATTGCAAAGGGTGTGCTGTAAGTGACAGGTTAATTATCAACTTGATTTAGCAAATTGGAAAGAAATGGTGACTTAATGTCTATTTTTTCAGGGCTTTTGTTTATTGCTTTGCTTTTGTCTGTCGCTTTGCATTATTGTCAAGGTAATATTAATTAGAATTAGTAAAAGAATGCAAATACGCAGATATCTTGTTAACTAAAATTCAAGCAGGCGTGTCTGAGGGTGGGGTGACGCCAGATGATGAGAGGAGACAGAGAATTATTATCTGAAGATAAAACCAAGAATAAAAAAATAGAGCAGTGAATGTTAGCATAGATATTCATGCTAATTTCCTTTAGATAAATAAAACAAATGTTAAAGGTATATTTAAATGAAGCAGCTAATGCTATTTACATCCATACAAAGCCCTCTTTATCATATGAAACAATGTTCTTAATCATGCAATCAATAACATTTTTATGCTGTTAATTTGTAAGTAATGGTGTTTAGAACTGTGCACTAATTGAAGTAGAAATAAAATGTAGATTTCTACTCTGATTCTTTTTATATTCTTTTACATAACCACTGGAAGAGTTTTTTTTCTGTTACCATTCACGTGGATTTTTTTCCTGTGGTATCCAGAGCCAAAAGATAAGAGTAAAAGGAACTATTTGCTATTTTAATAACCTGTTGGAGCATGCCTTTATCAAGACTCTACCTATGAGTTGTAATTTTGATGACTAAAGTTCATATTTGCATTGAGTAATTATTTAAAGTTGAAAATTTTGTTTTAAGCAATTCATCTGATATGGGAGAACTCTTTACATTTGTGTTGATTAGAAATACTTAATTTGTAAATATACTTGTTTTCCATAATTCTAGTCAGATCAGCTGATTGCTTACTTAAAATACCAAAATTTACTGATCTAAATGTGGTGTGACCACTGTGCACTCAAAATTGTATAGTCTTGCAAGCAATATATATATCTATATCTATATACATACACTGCTGATATAATCCATTTTGTATTCTTAACTACTTGGTGCATATTGGCAAAAGTTGTCCCTCTTTGCTTGTTCTTGTTTAACTTGTTCTTTGTTCTTGCAGTGAAAGTAAGGGCAAAGAGGGGCACAGTTGCAAGTATCTATTTTTTTTTCTTTTTTACCATCATATCTTGGACAGTAGAACAGCTTTTTTATGTGTGGGGTGGGGGCCAACCTTGGAATTATATAAGAGCTAGAATATGAGATTGGAGAATAATTTGTAAGCCTTAGCAGTATTACTCCAAGTACTTCTGGGAAGAGGTAGCAGAAAGTAGAAGCCTTAGTATGAACGTCAGTATTGGAAAGGTTAACATCTCTATGGTAACCAGGATTATCCTAATTTTTTTTAATCACATTTTCATCTCTAGCTTTGTGACAGAAAAAAAAGTAATGGAAGACATATTTTTTGATAATCTCTTTGCTCACCACCTATGTAGACTGCGGTTAATGACAGGTTAAAAAATACTCATATACCTGCTTTTAAACTCTCTAACAAGACCAGCTGTAGTATTTTTTGGGGTGCTGAAAGACCAAATGCTGTAGGCTCTTGCTGCCTGTGACTTTATCATGGTGCAAATGAATTTTTGGAAAGTTTTATAATGACAGTATTCTTTCTTTTGGCATGCTGCTTCTATTTTATGTTAGAAATGTAACTGTAAGTGCAGACATTTCATCAGTTTGATTTGTAACTAAATAAATGTACAGCAATAGAGTATACACTTTTTATGTTTCTCCACATGATGCTGTTTATTTCTGTAGTGGTACTCTAAATATGATACTATTTTGGTTCTTACAGTGTTCAAAAAGAGTAGAATGGTTTTAAAAGCTGCAGTAGAAATCATTTATTCCTTCCCTATAGCATGTTCTTACATAAATCTGAGCCCCGCCTTTCCCAGCAGTGTGTCATTAAACTACTTGTTCTGCTCAGGTTCTAATGATGTGTGTGGATGGCTGAGGTGTGCATGTGAGCATGTAGGAATTCTGAATGCTTCTCTACTCCTTTCATTAAATGGAACAAAAATGTGGATATTTTGGTAAACTCTTCTGGCCATTTTATTTGAGTGTTAGGTATGTCATGTGAAATTGTATCAAGGCACTGAAGCTGAAACTGTACAAACAGAAGTCTTTGGTACTGTAGCTTTGGTACTGTGTGGTGTCCTTTTTTGGGATGTATCTGCTTTTGCGGGTAAAATATTTTGTAATAAAAATAGATATTTAAAATGTGAGCTATTTTTAAAAATCAGCAACACATTTTAATATCTACATAATATTTTAGATTGCATATTTCTAATACAGTGTGTGAGTTAAAGCCAAAAGAGTTAAGAGGCAGTTTTGACTTACACAATGTTTCATTTTTAATCACTTGGGTTACTCTGTGGATTAGGGTGAAATAAGAATCTTGTGGAGATGTCACTCTGCTCTTTTTTCCTTTTACGTAGAAGGCAGCTAGTGCTATTTTGATGTTGCATAAATGAGACTTGATCAAAACGTAGTTGGCTGTGTCTCATTTTAAATCAAACGGGAATGGTGCCATTTATAGGAATAAGTTTCTGTCTTAATTAGATGATTATGTAATCACTCCAGACCTTGCACACCAGCATTTCCATTGGCTCAGGAGGGTTTTCCCTTGATCATAATCTTAAATCCTCATAGATTTATTCTCTCTGGTTATTGAGCATTAAACTGGAAGCCCACGCCTCAAGGAGAAGCCACACTGAACACCACACAATTTATTTTCAGTTACCTTGTGCGTTCACAAGGGTAGGAAATGAAACTGGTGCTACTTGATAGGCTCAGGGTTTGCAGGTCACCAGTGATGTGGGAATTGCCATTTTGCTGACACAATGTCCTAAGCCTTTATTTACCTTTTATAAAGACTTACCTTTATTTTAAAGAGCACCATTGTCCATGTGGTTACTCTCAGGTGCAGGGTGGTTTCTGTCTCTTGATGGAGAGCAAGGGTTCTCAAGCAGGGCCTGTGGCTTCAACTTCTGTCTCCACAAAACTGTGTGGCTGGAAGAAATCTATCCACATTATGGGTTTGGGTGACATATATATTTTTTCCCTTTTTACTTGTTGGTACATATTTAGAGGGTTGTGCTGCCAGTCATTTAGCATCTGGTCCTTACTACAATTGAGTGTCTTTCCGATGCAAAGCTGTAGGAAAGCTGACAGAATAGAAAGCCAAGTCTTTGATTTTCAGCACATTTGGGAAGCCATAATGGGTGTGAATATGTCCACTAGTTGCAGGGTGGAAGTCTGGCAGAGGTACATCTGTCTGTCTTTCTCATGCATGCTCTGTCCCTGTGTAGAGTTCAGGGTGCTTTTCTACCAATGAAGTTTTCTCCTGCATATTAGTGATTATTCAGTCTAATAAAACCCATGGAGTGAAAACTAATTTGGTATGTGAAGGAGTTGTGGACTAACTCTAGAACAGAAGAGAAAACAGAAAAGATTTTATCTAGCACAGACAAAAATAATAAATAGCAAACCAAAAACTTTGGCAAATGACAGGTTATTGAGTGAGAATGATTTAGGAGGAAAACAATCTCAGTTACAAAGTCTCTTTTGAGAAATGAACTATTAGGATTAATTCAACTGTGAACAGGGTAAATAACATTCAGGGATGGATCAATCATGAGATTTCCAGTGGACAGCTGCAAATGAGGTGTTAGAGAAACAATTGAGTTATAAGAAGAGAGCTTATTTCATAAGATGCTAGGAGAGCTTGGCTTGCTTGACAGAGCAGGGGACATGGAGACTTCTACATGTAAACATATTGAAGGAGTTAGCATCAAGAAGAAGAAAAATTCCTGAAAGGCCAGGGTGTGTTGGACTGGGGGGAGCGGGAGAGGTTGTTTTGTAGTAATTAGTATGCCTCCAGCTAATTGTTAATTGTATAAACTGCTCTAGTATTAATTTAGAAAAGAGGCTTTCTTAAATCCAATAGGCATGAAAATACTGTCTGCCTATGTTGTGATGCTGCTCAATTTTTTATTTTGGCATCAGTTGCTTTCTGCCCTACCATAGTTGCTAAGTTACTGGGAAAGAGGAACACAGAAGCTTCGACCGACACATTTGGAGTGCTGTGTCCAGTCTGGGCTCCTCAGTACAAGAGAGACAAGCAGCTCCTGGAGTGGGTCCAGTGGATGGTCACAAAGATAATTAGAGGTCTGGAGCATCTCTCTTATGAGGAGAGACTTAGGGAGCCAGGCCTGTTTAGTCTGGAGGAAAGAAGACTGAGAGGAGATCTCGTTAATGCATATAAATATCTCAGAGGCAGGTGCCAGGAGGATGGTGCCAGACTCTTCAGTGGTGCCCAGTAACAGGATGAGGAGCAATGGCCATAAACTGAAACACAGGAAGTTCCACCTCAACATGTGGAAGAACTTTTTTACATTGAGGGTGGCAGAGCACTGGAACAGGCTGCCCAGGGAGGTTGTGGAGTCTCCCTCTCTGGAGACTTTCAGAACCACCTGGATGTGTTCCTGTGTCCCCTGCTCTAGGTCACTGTGCCTTGGCAGGGGATTGGACTGGATCCCCAGAGGTCCCTTCCAACCCCAACCATTCTGTGATTCTACTGAAGTCTGTTGGGCAAAAAAAATCTGTTGGTTTTCTGGTTTTTGTAATCTGCTGCTCTTCTGTCTTCAGAGGGTGAGAATTAATAGCTCTGTGGTATAAATTTAGTCATCGATGACTAACCTGAAACTTTGTTATATAAATGTCAATTTTGCCATATTCTGCTAATTGGATCCATGTTCCAGTGATGTCCTCACTTATCATTCTTAGTTGCTATTTTGATATAGAAGGCAATGTGGCATCTGTCTTGCTGGCAAAGGCTCCTGTAAAGAATTCTGTATAAAGCAAAAAAATTGTATGGAACCATTAATTTTGCTTAAAAGGGCAAGACTGAGAAAAGAGTAGAGAAGGTTTTTGATTTTTATCATTGCCTGAAGACCAAACCACATCTTGAGCACCAATACAATTGGGATTTCTTCACAGAAGATAGAAGCTCCAAATACCACTAACTAGTGTTAAAAGTGAGTTGATCTCAGATTTAGTCTGTTCATTTCAGTGATGAACTTGCATACCTTTTCATGTTCTAAGCATAGGGGACAGGATAAAATTTTATAAAAATGTTTGGGTTTTTCTTCATTTTTCGTAAAACTTCAGTTTAAAAACATCACTGTTTGTTAGGATTGCCTATTTGCCATAGACAAAAATACACTGGTTCACCCTTGATTTTCAATTCCGTGATATTTTCTGGCTTATGTTTTACTGAGCTCTAGGGAAAGTATTAGATAATTTGTGAAAGCATGAAGTTACTGTACAATGTAGCATTTTTTTAGAAGTGCTTTCCTTTTTTCTTTAAGTACGAGTTGCTGACTCCCCTCTGCATTTGTAAATGGAGCATTAGTGGCCATCAGTGTGATCTCTTATGTCATGACCTAAAAAGTAAATTTGAAAAGCTGCATTCCCTCCCTTCTGGAGCCCTGGATGATTGCCAGAACTTTGCATTAAAACCCACAAGCAGTGGTACTAGGGCAGTTTTTGCCTTAAAAGATAGGTGGAGTTACATGCAGATCACCGCGCCAGCATCTCTGGCGGGATGGAGACAGATTTGCTCTGACAATATAATGCGCTTTGCAAGCTTCTATTTTAAGAATTCTTTGTGCTGTGACTTTTTTAAGGCTATATTGGGCAAGTATTTTGTTTCTCTTAAGAGTCTCACACTTCTGGAGGCTCCAAGGAGGTTCATACAGACACTGTTAAATTCTGCGAGTCAAAAGGTGTGTGTACCTAGACAAGTATTTTTCAGAGTACTTCTGATCATAGCTCTTCCATGTTTTATAATTGAGCTACTTCATAGTGTTCTTTTGCCCTGTTACCTCTTGGGTAGATGCAATCCAGTCTGTAAAGTACCTGAGAACTGATTTCCTACAGGACTTTCATCACTCCACAAGTAAGTGGAGTAATCTGCAAAGTCTTGACTTCCTCATTCATCCTGAGGTGGATGAAGCAGGGACAGTGCAGGTGCCAGTGGCACATCCTTGTGCTCAACACACCTTGGATCTAACCTCCAGATCTCTTCTTGAATGAGTAGGTAGCTCAGTTTCTGGGCTCTGACAGTTGTTCTGCTAGCACTGAAACACAGATATCATTTGTAATGGCTGGGTAGCTGAGTGTTTTGTATTTTGGGAGGCAGGGAAGCAGTGGTATTAATTTGCTGTGTCAGTTTATATAACCTTGGTGACTCAGTGGGTGCACATTATGCTTCCAGTATTGCTAATTTAACTAGTTGGCTGCTGCCTTGCTCTCAAACCTGTCAGGTCTGTTCCTACAGGTTAATAAAAGTGAAGGGTGAAATATGGTCGACTGTTTAGAACTTTTAAAGAATATTTTAAAAAGAAGTTAACGTGTTTTGTAAATGAGACTTTGAAATGGGGTCTTTCCAAATAGAAAATCATCAGATGTGGCCTATGTTATTATAGGCTGCCTTACTGTAAATTTATGGTCTTCATTTTAACTTGCAGGTTTAAGAAGAACGTTTCTTGTTTTATTTTCTATATACATGCTTAGAAAATAAAATCTCTTCCAGTCTTTTTTATTATGTTTTTTTTTCCCTAGGCTGAGTATCCTCATTCAGTTTGCTATTTAGAAAGCATTAGGCAGGTGTTAGAAAAAGCAGGCCATCAGATTTTAATAGCTGCTGATGTGATTACTGTTTTCACTTTTAAAAATGGATTATAATAGCAGTATGCAAGTATATAATGTCTGACCTATTTTGAATAGTAAGTGGAAACTCTCCTTGCAAACTTCTTCATCAAAATGCAATTTATTTTAGCCCTTTAATACTTCATATGCTCATATATGAAATTATTTTTACTGTATTGGGTACAATGCATTTGTGTTTAGCCTGGAGTAAAGGAAGCTTGGGGGGACCTTATTGCTCCCCACAACTGCCTGGAAGGAGGTTGTGGTGAGGTGGGAGTCAGTTTCTACTGCCGGGTAACAAGTGACAAGAGAAAAGGAAATGGCCTCAAGTTGTACCAGGGGAGGTTTAAATTGGATGTTAGGAAAAGTTTCTTTATGGAAAGGGTTGTCAGACATTGAAACAGACTGCCCAGGGAAGTGGTTGAGTCATCTTCCACATGTTTGTGAATGCATCCCTGGGGGCACTCAAAAACATGGATATGGCGCTTGAGGACTTGGTTTAGTGGTGAACACGGTGGTGGTGCTGGGTTGATGGCTGGACTTCAGGATCTTAGAGGTCTTTTCCAACCTTAACTATTCTATGATTCTGTATTTATTAGTCTTATTTCAAAAATACAGTATTGATGTATTATCAAGTATCAGTGCTTTATTTTCTTCCTTCTTGACCGAGATTTAGGCTTGTTATGGTTAGATCTGCCTCTGATGCAGCCACTGTTTGATGTATATAGAAACACAAGTATTGCCAAGGGAGCTTGCTTAATAGATAAGGCAGAGATGAAAAATAATTTAGAATGAATAATATCAGCAAGAATGTTTCAAAATAGGAGGCTTTTTAACCAAATGTCTACAGTTTTATAGGGCATGAAATTATAATAATGATGTTACTTTGATTCCTTATGCATGCTTCAGTTCTCATTAGCCTTGGATAGTCACTGTTAGAAGCAGATTTAATAGTTTATAAGAGAACAACAATAGGTTGAGGTTCAGTGCTTGCTGACCACCTTGGTATAGCGTTCATTCCATCCCAGAGAGAAAATGTGTTCCAACAGAACAGGAATGTTCGCGGTTCATTCCCACCCCCATCTCAAGCTTCGTTTATAATTTCAGGTATGTTCAGGGACTGATGTTGAGGTGATTTGCCAGATGCTGTTCCTGGTGTGTTTGTCCCTGTCTTGAAAGACCTCACAGTCTTTGTTTGTCATATTCCACTAGTTTTGTTGTTACCCAATCCCCAGGACAGATTAGATGGTTTCAGTGTTAGTCTTGTGAGTTTTTTCTTTAAATTCTCTTCACTTATCCCACTTTGTCCGTCTCATTTGTGTTTTAAAAGGCATTCCAAAGTCTCTGGGCATCAAATGTTCAGACCCTCTGACATTGTTTGTAACCCACTTCCGTTAAGCTTTATTTTTACTTAAAAAATAAATTTTGGTCTTTGTGAGAGTGAACAAAATTTTCCGTGCATGAAGCCTGTGAAATCAAATGTGGTGTCATCTGTTGTAATCTACAGTAGCAGTGAAGAGATGAGAAATATTCTGTCTAAAGTGATTGAAAGCTTAGGTCTAAAAATTCATAATTTTATTTCTGTGTTAGTAACGAATGAAAATACTTTTGGTTGCTTTAAAAGGAGGCAGCAAATCTCTTTTGCCATGGAAGTTGGACACTGTTGGGGCTGACAAAGCAGATGTAGGATGACAGGAAGAAAGAGAAGGAAACAGGGCAGATATAATGGTGGCCTGAAGGCAGTGGTTTTTTCTCACTGTCATGCCAAATGTGTTGTGAACAAATAATTCATATTTAATAAAGGTCATATTGTGTTCTAATGATACCCACCTCTAAAATTAGTTGGTGTTCAGATTTCAAACAGCACATTATTCCAGCTTAGATGTGAAAGAGAAAACATTTGGCACTGAGTAGGATCAGTACACTTCTGCTTATAGTTTATCCTAATGCTTCAAAAATTAGCATTTCTGCTTCCTATATTGGAATCACTATGCAGTTGGGGCTCTTTGAATTGGCCCAGGTATGGGTGGCTATATCTGTTGTAGAGATTGAATGTGTGATTTTTGTTGCTATAAAGAATGCTACCTAGTAGAGGGGTGCTGTTTAGAGAAAGAGAGCGAGAGTCAGGAAATTTAACTTTTTCAGAGATCAGCTGCATGTTTGCCCTGTGGAGAAAATGTGCATGCATTTTGTGAGGTTTAAGGTACTTGTAACTAATTAGTGCTAAATTACTCTGAAGAACAAGATCAAAAATTAGGTTAGCAAGGCCTTATACATATTCAGTTAAGGAAAATATTATAAATTAAGTGTTCTGTATTTTTAGCAGGCCTGAAGGTGAATGTTCTAAATGTGCTTACAAATGGCAGAAGTTGATTGATACAGATGTTGGGGAAATTAATTCCTCATTTTATACTGTGCTGCACATAGGCGCAAGTCAGGGCTTGCTGTCCCAAGGTGTGGCATGAGACATTGTGTGGCATCCCTGTGCTGGAAGGAAAGAAGGTGGGGGGAGGAAAAGCTGAGAGAGAGATTTCATACAGCTGTGTATATTGAAAAGAATCATCTCACAGGAAGTGTATTTTACAGGTTTCACAGTCCTAATTATGCTGACTTCCCTCTTCAGTCATCCCCCTTCTTTTTTACCTTCCCCCTTGTAAATGCTTTTATCAGCTTCCTGAATTTCTGTTTTTTATTCACTCCTCGCTGTCACTTTGATGTCTGTGCATCTTTTAGGTGGATTTTCTTTGTTTGCTCAAATAAGATACTGTATCCTAGGTGTCATCTGTCAGGTCGTTTTCACTGTAGGCGTAGGGTTTAGTCACTGATGGTCACAAAGCAGGATGTGCTTCCTCACTCAAACCCAATTGTTCCTGCAGCCTCTTGGGATTTTTTTCTGTCAGAGTAGCTTCAGTAGGGTCAGTTTTATTGTACTGGCTTTTTGTTTGTGGTGTTTGGTTTCAATACGGCAAAGCCTTCTTTGCCTCTTTTAAATGTCTTCCTCCCAGTTAGTATTGTTTTTTTCTCTCCACAACTTGTTTAATCTCTACCAGGCTGAAGAAATCCAGGATGAAGGATCATATCTCATTTGTTATCTCTTTTGAACAACCTGTCAGTTGCCCTTCTCCTCCCCCTCTGCCCCATTGTCATTTCTCTTCCTTTGTATCTCCTTTCCTTTCATATTTCTCATGTTTAATGCTCCACTGAAGCATCAGTAACATCACCCACCTGCTCCACCCTCTCCCTTGCTGCATAGGTGTTTCTCTTTTTGTTGCATATATTCATTGAGGTGTTGGGTCAAGCAACTGAGAGATCTAGGAATTTTTGTCCTATTTTAGTGGTAACAATTCCTCCCAATGAAAAGCAGCTGAAAAACTGAACATCAGATAAGACAGAAGTCTTAGCTATTAATTGTGCTCTTCCTTTGAGGGTTCAGGTGACCTGGTTAATAATGTTAACCAGTGGACAGCTTGTCTAGATGTATTTAATGCTAATAAATTACTCTGATTATTTTCATCAGTCTATTAATTTCGATGTATTATTTATTTAAAATAATCTATTAACCTAATGATGTTAAGATCTTAGATAAGGCACGCATGAGAAAAGACCTGCTAGTTTTTGTTCTACCTTTAAACCAGCCTACTCCAGTACTTGAAATATTAATGATGTGCTTCTTTAAATCAGTTTGATTTGAATAGCAAATTTTGTAATCAGTTTATCTGTTATTGCAAGCTAAACCAGAGTAAGCACAAATTCAAAGTTACACTGTTGATTTGTGCCTAATGCTGCCATTGATGAATTCATAGCTAAACAGCAAAAATAGTTTTGAGTGAACATGGTTGCAGTTAAAACTTGTATGAGAGGAAAAAATCTGAAAACTGTTGGTATGTTGAGACCTGGTAGCTTCTCTTCTTATTAGTATCAAATGTTGGCTAGCACATGAAATCCTGGGAGATCTGGATCATTCCTCAGGGTTGAACAAAGAAGAAAGTGAAGGCAGCCATGCACTTTCCTGTTGTGGTTTACAGACTGTGAAGAAGGAAGGGTTTTGGTTTTCTTCCCATGTGCCCATCTTGTATGGTTTGCTCCTCAAAGTTTGCGCTTAAATCCTTTAGAAAGCAAACAGACACGTCAAAGTTGCAGAAACTGCTCTGAATTGGCAGTAAAAATATGGAATGGCTTTGGCTGTAGATAAAGATGACCTTTAGTCTACCTTCAGTGTTGCAAGTTTGAACACTTTGGAAGATGGCACAGAAATAAGTCAGCAAGCCAGTAGGAGCAGATCATCTTTCAAGACTTTTTTTTTCTCCTTCAAAAGATTTATCTCAAATATTTTTAAAGTTTATCAAAAGAAATTTATTCTTTTAATTGGTCCATTTAATGACAGCTAATATTTTGCAAGCTGGAAGTTCTGTCAGTGCTGCTTTTTTGTTATAGTCTGTTATTTCTCAGCTATAGACTGTTTAATATTCTGTAAAAAATGAAGAAGCAAGTGGAATTGGCTGTGAGTATATGAAAGCTAGATGCATAGGAGAAAGCTTAAAAGGTTTCATTAAAAATTTAAAACTCAATGTCCTTTCCTTAGAACTGACACACTGAATATTGCCTTACCTCTGAATCACATCTCATGTGCTAACTAAACTGTTTTTCACATTTTAATTTTAAAGATAAAAATGTTCAGTGGAAAAAATACACTGCATATATTTCTGCATTTAATGTCAGATGCCTTTCCATAGCAGAAAATGAGGAATTTTAACTGTGAAAATATAGTCATATATTCTGAAAATATGGCTTTATGTGCAGCCAGATTGTTCTGTTTGAAATGTAGTACAATTTTTGTTTTGGTTTTCTTCCTTTTATTGTGCCTATATAATTGTTACTGTCCAATTGGCTGAATTTAAAAGCAACCCATTGATTGAAAAACACTTTTATAAGAGACTATTAAAATGTAGCTTGAAGAGATCTGTCTTACAGTGTTATAACAAGTGTGGAAAAGACATTCCATTGCTAATGTTGCAAATTGGCTTTACTCGCAAATAACACTGGTATATGTTCCTTTTCTAAAAAGAATGATGGCATCTTTGCTTTGCATTTGAGAATAAATATGGATTTTTTAAATAATCTCGTCTGTCATAACTCGTACTCTTTTTGTAATGAATATGGAAGACTGCATGTAATTTAAAATTCCTCAGCTGGTAACACATCTCTAATAGCTGTCTGTTAGCAAATGAATCCCCTTGTGTTTGGATGCTCCTGGATGCGGGTTTGTATGAGGGAATGCTATTTCAGATATTGTTTCACTAATGATATCAAACAAAAGTGTTTGCTCATCACTAGGATTTCTAAAGAAAATCTGTAGTGTGATTCATTTGGGATGTTAATCAAACAGTGTTGAACTGGACTAGATTTGTAATCTAATGGTTCTACTTCTAAGAAATAAGCTCAGCATTAATTGCATGAATGAATAGCAATTTTTTTTGCTTGCATTGGAGAAATTGTTTTGACAGAAATTGAATGGGAAATAGACTGAGTTGTCAAGAAAAAAATAAGTATTTCAAGCATGTTGTGTGTGCTACTGATATAATGATTGGTTTATGTTCTTTTAAAAATATTTTTACATACGAAATTTTGACATAAGTGAATAAGGCTTCTTCTACCTGTGGGAGTGTGATTTCACTGGTGGTCCTGCAGTTTTGACTACATAAATATTTAGTTTAATTTATACAGTTTCTCACCTGCGAATTAGCTTAAAATAGAAAGAAGGAAAATAAATTGCAAGTCCAGAAGCGGCCACCAAGATTAGAGGGATGGAGCACCTCCCCTACTAGGAAAGATGGATAGAATGGGGATTGTGCAGTTGGAAAAGAGAAAGCTTTTGGGGTGACCTAATTGTGGCCTTCCAGTACCTGGAGGGAGCCTACAGGAAAGACAAGGCAAGAAAAGATGAGTGACTTTTTAAAAGAGCATGTAGTGACAGGACAAGGAGCAGTGGATCCAAAGGGAAAGAGAGTAGGTTTAGATTTGATATTAAGGAAAAATTCTTTACTGCTAGACTGGTGAGACACTGGAACAGGTTGACAGGGAAGCTGCAAATGCCTATTCCTTGGAAGTGTCCATCCAGGTTGGATGGAGCTCTGAGTAACCTGGTCTAGTGGAATGTCATGGCAGAGGGTTGGAACTAAATGATGCCTGAGGTCCCTTCCAGCTCAGTTATTTTATCTAGAATTCATTCTATGATTCTGTGATGTGTTTCTGTGATCTGTTACCAAATATAGTCTACATAATAAATACGGAATGCTTTATCAAGCATGTGAAAAAATCAAATTCTCTTTCAACTAGTTACAGTTATGTGATTGTTTTGTAAAAGGTAGGTTCTTTTTTTTTCCTCCCCTGTTCTGATTTAGCAGTTATTGGTCATGTTAACCTAAGACTTGAATTAAAATATGTCTTCCAAAAAACCAAAATCCCTCCTCATGTGTAAAATATTTCACTGTCAATGTAAAGTAAGTGAGGTTAGACTGAACTGTATTGAGACTATAAATCTGCAGCTCATTCCTTTTGGTTCTGAAGGCCTCTAGGACTGTTGGACAGGATCTACCCGTCCCTCCGAAGAGAGGGGTAGAAATTGCATATTCAGTCAGAAAACTGGTTATTCTGAAAGCAGTTTGTGGAGTGAAATCCTTATTTTGTTTTAGTTATTGGGAAAGAAGGCAAACATTGTTTTGCCTTCATTTTTTGACACAAGATTTAGTTCAGCACTCAATGGTGTTGTTCTGTGTGTCTGGAAAGGGTAGAGTTTGGGTGAAGAGTAGTTCCACTGCAGCAGGAGTTTGGAGCTGGGTGTTTTTCTTAGGGAGCAGTAAAAGCTGATACCTGCCAACTGATTTGCCATGTCGTGGAACCCGTGTTTTCAACCTGTGCACAATGTGTTGTGACAGCACAACAGTATCTCATCATTAATTTACGTGTCTGCACATGCACATAATTTGATCTAGAAGACAAACAGCTCACAGCTGTGCAAAGGTTAAGATCGGCACAATTCTTGTAGCAGCAGAAGCTACATGCCTGTCTTTGAAAGCCTTCTAATTCCAAAGCAAGAGTGATTATCTTTTTGGAATGGAAAATAGTCATTAAATTGTTCGATAGATCAATTTGTACTCGGGCAATGGGATGTTATTAATCTTATTTGGGACAGTTTCATGGACCTTTGGAAACATGAATAGAATGCTGCAGTGCTGTAGTTTGTATTTTAAGTACTTTGGGTTTAGATTTGGTATCGATTAGTTTTTTCCATTTGAAAATTAGTATTTTTGAGGTAAGGCTGAAGAAACAGTAATTGGAGAGCATATGCATTAAATACTGCACTTCATGACAATAGAATTGTGCTGAATCATTTAAGCTGTTCTCAGGTACAATTTCTGTAATAGTGAGATTTTTCATCAGTGTGTGGCTAAATTTTAAAGCCAGATCATTTTCCCAAGAAACTTAAATGTACTGAAAGTACATGTGACATTGTCAGGTTTATTTATAGTGGAAATACATACTTTCAAGCTCACTAAATGAATTATTTTTCTTACATACTTTAGGTGGTGGGTTTATAGGGAGGCAGGGAAAAAGGGTGTGAACTCAGATGCTTGCTTTTTTTTTTTTTTTACTTTTCTGCGCAAAGGTTCAACTTAATCTTATCCTTCCTTCCCTCCCTTGCAAGTCACTTTTTATTCTCTCTCACTTGGGTGGGAATCTGACTGAAGGATAAATAAGGGAGGGAGAAGACACGCTTGCTAAGAGAGCCTGTCCGGGTGTAAGCTGAGGAAGGCTCTCAAGTACTCACATCCCACTGACATCACATTGCTAAATTCTGTGTTCTAGAAAGACACATGTTGTCATTGAACACCAATGACCATAAAGGAGATTCTACCAGAAAAGGGGGAGATGGTGGGTTGTTAACCCAGGAACAGTCAGGAATGTGCCTGAAGGAGAGAATCCCCTCCAAAGCTTTTGCTGTAACATTTCCATGCTTTGCATGACGTGAAGCAAGTGTGGAAAAACCCCACCCTTAATCTGCTGTAGAACAATATATCCATGGTGATTTTGACTATGGTTAAAACCAATTAAAACTATTCTAAAGTAATTCCTGCTTACCACATTTACAGGCATAAAAAATTGTCTGCTCCTATTAAAAAAAAAAATAAAGAAATAGGCAAATGCACTCAAGTTTTGGGATGTTTTTAATGGCAAATGAACTGGGCAAAAATTTATGAACAACAGTAAATGTAGTTCTAAAATGAGACTCCATTATGGAGTGGGTCGCCTTGCAGAGCAGTCCCCTCAGCCTGGCATATTTTTAATAACAAATGAGATTTTAATTTTTTTTTTTTTTTTATCCTAGATGAATATACATTTTTAGGACTCGGTTTGTGCATTTGCTCTTTGGTAGAGCATATTTTTAGTGTCTCTTAACTATGATGATTTCCTGGTAGCCAGATAAAGGTTGGAGTTCTGTGGAAACCTTTTCCCAAGCTGTTTCCTGTCGCATTGGTTGGAAGCTGCCTCTTCCTCCAGGTGCTGCATTAATAACTGGAATCCTGCTGTACACAGGCACCTATTTTCTGTGGTTTGTTCTGATATTTATTTAGGCCTATCCTTTATATTCCAAGGATTTCAAATAAGCTGTTTTTTTTTTCTTAAAGAGAATTTTTAAGGTAAGCCATCTTGTTGAAACTGCTTGCTGGAAAATGTTAAAGATGATCTCTCTGCACTGGTTGAACCTCTGCTTTTCTTCTTGACCAGAGTTTTCATATTCTCATGCAATCTATAAAAACCCTAGTTAGGTATTATCAAGAAGTACGTAGAGTCATTTTTAGTGACTGATTTTTTTGATAAACTTAATTTTAGTAAAACATTTCTTCATGAAAGTTCAGGCTTTTGAGAGTTGGCGGACAGTAAATCTCATTTGGAACAGTGTTGTTTTTTTTTCAAACACAGATGATCTTTCTGTCATTGAGTGAAATCCCAACTTCACGTTCTAGTGAATCAGGACTTAATTTTTTTAATTGTAATTATTTGACTATATCTTTGGCAAAGCCAAATTGCTTTATAAAGAGACTGTTAAATAAGAGTTTAAAAAGAATTAGGACTTGTAGTTTTCGCTTGTTTTCCTTTCACTCTTCTGTGGAAGAAAGACTGTGTGCACCTAGATGCCTTATTCTGCTTTTTTTCCTCAAATTTTGCCAACACAATTTTTTTTCAACAAATTTTGTCAGCAGACTATAGTGCAAGAGTGCTCTGCACATCCTCCCTTACAGCATCAACATGTATTCTAAATTCTGTCAAGAATAATTTAAATATTTTTGAGGGAAACTGCATCCTTTGAAGCACTCCCTGGTGTCTTGTCTTCCTTTGATATTTTTAGTTGAAGAGGTCTGTAACGAGGCAGTTTGCAGTATAGGTTGCTAAGTCATAATGCACTCAGAAAGCTGCTTGGCTGTCTGCCTTTCATTGTCTGCTTTTATGATTTTACTGTTCTGATTTTTGAAGGGTTTTGGTTGTTCAGTGAGTAGCCAGCCTGCTGATAGGTTGTGACAATCTCACACGGTGCTCCTGCGTCCGAGTGATGATGCTCTAGCCTGGATGGATGTGCAGCAGGATGGACAAATGACCGGCTGGGTGGGAGCCTGGTGCTTTGGGGGTCATTTCCTACCTGGGGGTGGGACCAGAAGCCAGAGCTCTATCCCAGAGGAGGAGATGGAGGGCTCTGGCACTGGGCTTAGAGATGACCCTGGCTCCGTGGAAAAGCCTGGGGGTCCCATGGGCAGCGAGCCGGGTACCAGCCTGCGGCACATCAGGCAGCAGGGAAGGACACAGCACCCTGGGCTGTGTGAACGGGAATGTGGCCAGGAGTTCAAGGGAAAGGATTATCCTCCACCCAGTGTGTCTTCATGCCATGGCCAGTTTCAAGCTCTCCCAGCACAGGAGGAACATCGAAAACCAGCAGTGAGTTCAGTGAAAGGCTGCTTCACTGAAGGTTTGATATCTGTAGCAAAAGCAAAAAAACCAAAAAAACACAAAGAATGTGTGCATGCATTTTATGGTCTGGTTGGTTGAGTCTACAAAAAGCAAATGAGCTGCGGAGGGAGGAAAAAGGGGCATTTTTTTGTGTTCTCTGTGTCTTTCTCTCTTTAGACACAGATGCATTTATGGGTTCTATGTCACGTGAGATGTAAAGTTACGTAATAAATTAATTGAAGGGAAGTAAACTGGTTATCTATGCAAGCACCAAAAAGCCGCCATCCATTTGGACAACTTGACATCTTTCATGTTGGGTCTAAGGGATGTGCTAGCCATGTAAACAGCCAGTGTTTTCAGTTGCTGATTTTTTAAAATTTTAATTATTTTTTTAGTCATTCTTCCAGCTTATTTGGGAAATCTATTGTGCATAGCTGGAAAATGTTTTAGATTAAAGCATTAAATGGTCACTTTGTTGGTTGCATAGATACTTCAGGTACTGCAGCAGAATTTTAATTTGTAGGAAGTGTCAGCCAGGCCTCGGAGTGATACCAGGAAATGGTGTCCTCTACACTTCAGATGTATAGCTACAAGCTATTGTCATTTGTTCCTTTGGAGTTTGGATTCTCCTGGTGTCTGGTTCAAACTCTGAAGATATGGGGCAGGGGTGTCAGGCTGTGGGCTGTAGGCTGAGGTGAGCGGGGTGAGCTGTGGGGCTGTTGCTGGGTGTGGTGCAGAAGGCTGTGCCTCAGCACTCAAGTGTTCACTGTTTTAGGAAAAATATTGCCTACTTTTAGTGTCTGTTCTCTTAAAAGTCATAGCTGGTGGGGAATTAGTCATCTTTTATTTGGGTTATTGTGGCAACTCCTGTATGTCTGCATCTAATTGTGCATTAGCATTTTCTCTGTAGTCTGTCTTTTTTTCTTTTCTGTGCACAGTGTGATAGAGAAATAGGTGCCATTGCTAATTGAAAAGTACAGTTTTAGGGTGAAAGGAAAAATATAATAGTATTTTAAGTGTGCCAAGTCTCAGTTTGCATCCTGGGAGGAATTCATATGAGCAGTGTATGATGGCATATGGATGATACTCTTGTCTTTCTTGGAACTCCTTTGGTTCTGTCTCTCTTCAGTGTTTTATAAACTACACTTCGCTTAGGGAGAACATAATTCTGAGTAGCTCTGTGAGAGAAACAATGCACCTGTTTTCTTTGGTTTCATGTTTGATGGTTGGCTTCACCTCCCATCCTTAGCATTTCTGACAACAAACAAACCCAAATGCAGCAGTTTGGTTTTGCTTAGCCAAGCACCTCTTACTACACCTGGCAGGGCGTGAAATTGTGCAGCAAGGTTCTAGATGTTAACTCTCTATCTGACTTTGGAGAGCGAGTCTGTGACAGCTCTGCAGCTCATGTGTTTACAGCTTCCTGTGGAACATGCCAGCACAGCAGGCAGCTGTTGCCATTCAGCTCTGGCCAGTGACAATTTCAACAGTTTACAGGACGTTGTAGGCAAAATTTAAAAACAAAGAGCTCGATGTCAACAAAGAGATTGTATCAAGTCTCACTTGGATGCCATCTCTGTTTTGGGGTTAAAAATATCTTGAATTACCAATCTAGAGTGCAAAACTGTCAGACTATATTATGAGAGAGACAGAAAATTCCCATTGTCTGTGAGAGCCTCTGGCTTTTATTATTACAACTGAATAGCATTTCTGCATCATAGACAATGTTATTAATAATTGCTCATCATCCAGGACTGCAGTAAAGGAGTTGCTCCAGGGGACACAGAGTCATCGTACACCACAGTGTAATTGATAATAAAGACATGTTGCCTTCAGGAAAAATGCATTCCTTTTGTACACTGATGTTTTGCTTCTGAAATCTCCTTTAAGAAAGAGATTTCTGCTTATTTACTGATGTTTTAATGAATATCTGGTGTGTCAGTCCAGTTTTCCTGGCTTCTTTTGGCATCAGCCACAGTTCAGTTGCTTCTGTGTATGATCTGTGACCTTGATGCAGGCAACAGAGTGAATTAACTGCTCTCTGATGTTTTGCCTGGTTTAATAAAACATGTTCTGCATTTGGGCAATAATTTCCATAATAGTAAATGCTTTTAATGAATGTCCATTTGTAGAATATCATTAACAAAACATTTTTCCTGGAAGACTGACACAATGCTTGTCCTAGAAAACCTCATGTGCCCTCAGCATTTATCCATGTGGATGCCATATTCCAGCTGTGTCTGTCTGGCATGTGAAAGCTTGGACATTTTTCACCCAGTGGTATTTGTTGGAGCTTTCCCTAATGGGCAGAATGGAACAGACCAGCAGCTCTTCTTGCCACCCCCGTCCCTTCCATCAATAGCTCAGCTGGAAAATTCCTTTTCTATTGTAAGCAGAGCACTCATGACACCAGAAAAGTGAACGGAGAACTCTGGGAAAAGGGTTCCAGGTTATGTATTCCTCCTAAAAATCAATTTTTCTGATGTATGTTCTAACAGTCTGTCTGCAGTCAGTGCTCCAATAGCAAAGACATGTTTTTATTCTAGAAGATGTTACTGTGCAATAAAGAGCACAATTCTTTTCCCCTCTGTCCAGTGTAGAGCAAAACAGAGGGGAGGGAGTTCCTCTAGTGATATTCTGTCTAACATTTCCTAATTCTGTCTAATATTTCCTTTGCTGCACATACATGTAGGATTCTTCATGGAATTTTTCCATTCTATCTGGAGGCTGGCAAAGCCAGAATCTCAGGCATACATGCACATACACGCATATGTTATGTACGTGTATTTAAATGTATGTACATATAAGTACATATATGTATCTTGCCACCTGCTTTGTAGTGGAAATGTGCAGCAATATTCAAATGAAAAGTGTTGCTTTTGTGTGCATTAGGTGCATATGACTGCAAAAGCATCAAAAAAACCTCAGGTTTTTTTGGCAGGATTCTGAAATCCCAGTTGTTGATGGACAGTGCTCTCAGGTGTTTCTGTTTATATAGCTCTGGAAATTTACATCTTGCCTCAAGATAAATGGTTCTGACATCACTTTAGTGTGAAGGTTATGCTGCCTAATGTGGGATTCCCATCCTGGTTTAAAATACAGTTGCAAAGCACAGAGAGCTCCTTTTATTGCCATAACAGTCTGTTAGAATTTATTGAACTGGTTCTGTAGGTTTTAAATTCTGAGAGTGGGGGGGTACACCTGCAATATTTGATTTGTCTGTTTGTTTTATGCTCAGCTGAACTCGATGCTGAACATGCACAGAAGGTTTTGGACATGGAGCACACCCAGCAGATGAAGCTGAAGGAGCGCCAGAAGTTCTTTGAAGAAGCCTTCCAGCAGGACATGGAGCAATACCTTTCCACAGGATACTTGCAGATAGCAGAGAGGAGAGGCAAGTTGTAAAATACATTTTCCACAAACTCCCAGCTTGGAGAGCATTGTTGAGCGGGCAGAGCCACCAATGCTAACAGAGGAAGCCCAGCAAAAGTGTCCAAATTCTTCCTCAGTAGAACTGGAACTTCAGATAAGCCTTTTTGTGTCCCAGGGATACTGGGATACCTTAGAAGATTAGTCAGGCTCTGCTCCTTGTCTGAGGAGATGCAGAGCACTGAACTGCATCTGGAACAGCATTTTTCTCTGCAGCTGAAGAATGCATCTATATAAAAATATGGATGGAGGCAGCTGCTTTGTCCACTGGAGTTCCAAAGCCTGGGGTTGTCATTTGGCAAGGAGATGCATCAGAAAATTTTGCAAAGTGCAGAGAAAAGTTCAGTGTAGCATTTCCCAGCAGTTCCCAGCTGACAGCTATTCCCATTGGGTGTGATTAGGACACAGGAGGTCACATTAAGTGCTCTCCTTATTATGAAATGACACAAGTCTGGCATCTCTGGACTGGTTAAAGCGCAAGAATTCCAGATATTACAGGGAATTCTGTGTGGGAGGTTTCCATCTGTTAGGCCAAAATGCAGAGATTGTTGGACTGGTAAGGAAGCCAGTGGGAAATTAGGTATTCATGTGGCAGGAAAAATGTAGCTATTCTGTCCTTGTTCCAAGTGCAGTTCTGCTATCATTTGTAATGTCAGAGCGGGGAGTACAATCCAAGGTTTCCATTTCTCTGCATGACTGCTATAAATACTCATCTGCAAGATGCTCTGCATGGGTGGCTAAGGAGAGGTGGGATATGTAAGTCTAAATTCATGGTCAGGGGAGAAACTGAGTTTGAGTCCCCTGCTTTCTGTAATAGGTTGCCTTTTAGACTAAAAGTGGACATTGTCATGGGCTGGTACTGGACACACAGCTCTGTTAGAGTGTCAGGCTGCCTAACATTTGGAACTTCAGCTTTTTGGGATAATGTGGAGCCTGGGTGTATCAGAGAAACTGTTTTAATGAAAGATTTGGACATGTAAAACTGCAGAGCTGTAGCATATTTGAAAAAAAAATCCCCCAATCAAATTACAGAATTTGATCTCAGTTCACCTATGAAGGCTTTCAAAAATGTAATTGTTACATTTATATAAACAAGTAAACTGTTCATTGTAATAATTTGATACTATGCAGCAGGTGGGCTTAAATCTGAGTGGCCCTGAACTTGTTTCCTGTTTGCATGTTTTGCTGTTCAAGGAAGAAGATACTCATCCAAGTATTTACTTCCCTTACAAATTGTCAGTACTGTATTGACAGTAATAAATTAATTTGCTAGAGTAATTAGTAATGTGAAATACCCATGCTGAGAGAAGATACTGGGCATGAGCTTGGGTTTTACAGACTACTGTAAATTCTTATATTATCTGAGAGAAGAACAGCTGCTCTCTGTTAACATTAATCCTGATTTCTGAATTTCTGTGTCCCTTGTATATTGACATTTAGTGACATTTAGTCCTTCAATGTGTTCGCTTTTCTCTAAAAAGACTTCTGGTTGAAAAAATTGAAAAGGAATGTTCCAAAATGGAAAGTTTCAATCCTTGTGCCTGAGTCCCATCTCAGCTTATTTCTGAGAAGGTTATTGCTATAAATACTGCTGCTAAAAATGTTTTGGTTTACAGAAGCAGTAATGGATGTTAGTTTCACAACAAAGATTGCACAGAGTGCTCTTGGATTTGGGCTGAGGTTGCTGCTGAGCAGCTCCTGTGGGCAGGCTCCTTCCATTCCTAAGTTTAATTATTGCTGCTGCAGACATTTAGAGCAGCCTCTGGAGCTTTGGTAGGTGATAACCTCGTGTAGCTGATGGTCACTTCACTCATTTGCTGTTTCTCCTGCAGAACCCATTGGAAGTATGTCTTCCATGGAGGTGAATGTGGACATGCTGGAGCAGATGGACCTGATGGACATGTCTGACCAGGAAGCACTCGACGTCTTTTTAAACTCAGGAAGTGAAGACAATAATGTGCTGTCTCCCATGCTGGGTATGGTACCTGTACTGACAGCCTGCTTAGAGACAGTGATAAACCAGCAGAACTGCTCCCTTTTGTAATGGGTGATGTTGTCTCATAAAACATCACACTTGATGCAGATTAACTGTTCTTCATTAGTGCTTCTCAAAACATTTAGTTGCTGTACAAGGGAGCTGCTGCAAAACTGTGTGGTATTTCCAGACAATCTTATTTTTCTTACTGAAGCTCCCTGTTGTACTCATCACAGTCTGGATAGGTGATGTGTTACATACTGGCTTGAGGGGCATTTTTCCCAATATTGAGTTAATAGAGGACATTTTGACAAACGTCAACAGAAAGCTTGCAGTAACTAGGCTTTTACTTTTAATACTGATTTCTTAGAGTTTATCCAGAATGTTGCTTGTCTAACTTGGTTGGACCAGCTGTGTAATGCAAGATCTTCTACACTGAGAATTAGTGTCTCAATACTGGATCTTTTACCTACCATGGAAGTGTTTTCCTGGTTAAAAACTTAAGTGCTAAAATGCCTTTACTCAAAAAGAGCTGCAGTGATTTTTCTTGTGGGATAGGAGATGAAGCTCCTTTAAAGGTCCTTTTGATACCTTCTGAAAATACAGATTGAAATATCTTCATGGAAGTACAGTACTCCCTTATGTGAAGGTGATTAACACCTGCTGTGAACATGAAAAGCTTGTGGTAAATGGTTAAGGCACACTTGACTGCTAAAGGTTTAGGTTTTTGTGCTTCATTGCAAAAACTGAATTGAGATGGGTGGTTTTGGATAGGCATCCAGTTCATGCATTATTAAAGCTGATCATCATTTGAGCTTGCCAGTAATTGCAGAATCTAGAACTGTTTTCCCCTTGCTGGCTGTTTGGCAGATGTTGGACCAAGAAGCTTCATGTCTTAACAGTAAACAGTCTCAGCTGGATTTCCAAGGAAGGGCAGAAACTACCTTTTTAACTAAGTAGATAAATGCATTAGCTTTTGAAAAAAAATACGGTCTTTATGCTGTAATCTAAATATTACAGCACATATGTGCAGTGTCTGTATGTGGACATACACTGCAATATAATGTACCTGTGCTGTAATAATGTTCCAACACTGCAACCTTACTGCAGTCTAAGTCTTGTGAATCTTGCTCTTGTGGTTCCAGACATTTAATTTCCCTCTGATTAAGGGATTTTTGTGCTTAAGAACCTGGCACCCCAGTATCAAACCAAATATGCAATAGTCTTCATTCTCAGAAAAATGAGATTGTTAACTCTTTATTTTGCTGTCAGTGGAGAACTGGGTTGTCAGGGCAAGGTTTGTTTGACAATTGGCCTGAACACCACAAAATACAGGTAAGTTATTAAAATAACTGGTAAAAATGAGAATTGGCTCAAGACATTGAAATGTTTTCAAATTTGCCTTACTATAAACATTGCCAGCTTATGAACATTGCTTTGCAACATTTCATGACACTAAGTTAAACTGCAAAATTGAGTTAGCTCTGTCACTCCTGAAAGTTCCTGCTGTGTGTGTTGTCTAAATTGATCTAATGCATGCTGGTGTACACCACACAAGGCAGGTTCTCTAAAATTTCTAGTGTTAAAATATAACTCAGGTACTTGAGAAGCGGGCAGAGACAGTGTGGTTTGAACTGCTGTGCAGTCTGAGCAGAGGTAAGGTGTAGCTCATATCCATCTGACCCTTCTGAAAAACTTCTGAATAAAATTTTTAAGAGAATTTTCTCACTAAAGTTACTCATCAGCTGAAGCTGGGTGCTCTGACTATGGAGAAACACTTGTTAGGTATAGGAGAGAAGGAAAAAAGGGCTTTTTTTGGCAGATCACATAGAAAGTGTTTAGATGTTTCCTCATTTTAACTTTTTTGCTGCCCGGAACTGTCCAGGGAAGAGGATCTAATTTTGAAGCCTGAACTCTCAAACTGCAAGCAAACACTGTTGCACTGTGTTGCAAGTCTTTTTTGCACAGGATATAGAGGAAGCAGAGTCTTAAAATCCCACTCCTGTGCACTTGAGCTGTGGTATAGCTCTACCAAAGGATTGCTTTCATGCTGAATTACATTTGATTTGCTTTTGCATCTTCGTTTTTAGTCAAAACTGGTGATGACTGTTATTGCCTGCTTCGTAGTTGTTTGTTTGGTTTTAAATTTCCAATTTGTGTAGTTCTGTTACACTGAGTTTATTGGGGGGTTTTCCTCTTGGTGTCTCACAAAAGAAGGAAAACAGCCTGAAAGTGACTCCTTAAGCAGCGCTAAGCTGATGTTAATGTGCTGATTTCTCAAGCCCCTTGCTGAGCCAGAGCTTGACTGTTGCTGTTGTTTTCCCACCTCTCAGGGCCCGACTCCAACAGCTACGTGAACGAGATCAGTCTCCAGGTGCCGAGCCAGTCGGAGTTACGGCAGAAGCTCTGTTCCCTGTCCTCCACCTGCACCGACTCGGCCAGCCAGGACGCGAGCGAGGGAGAGTCCCCTGTCGTTCAGTCGGACGAAGAGGAGGTTCAAGTGGACACTGCCCTTGCTGCTGTAACTGAGAGAAAGGGTGCTTCAGATGGCAGTGATGAAAGTGACTCTCAAACTATTTGAATCTTAAAACCATATCCTTTAAGAATGACTTCTGAATGAATGAACAAGTGAATGAAGAGCTTGCCTGTGTAACAATTTGCTAACCAAGTGTAACAGCCAGATCTTTTTACTTAGTAATACTGCCTTTTTACAAAATTGCCAGTCATGTGGAGGTTGGTTTTTAAAGAAAAAATTATGCCTAAAGCACACACACTTTAACAGTAGTCTTGGGGCTCAGGGGAGCAGTAAAACTGTTGTATATACTATGTATAAGAGAATTTAAGGGGAAAGGTAGAAGTTACTTTGACCACTAACCTTTAAATGGCTGATTGGAAGTACTTAAGAGTTGATGTGTAAAACTGAATCCAAATTGTTCCTTGCATGTTTTCAGCTGCTGCAACTGAAGATATAGGATCCAAACCAAAATGAAAAGTTATTTTCTACTCTTTACTACCTACTGTCTGCCTCCTGCCTTTGTCTACTAATGCAGCAGTGTCTACTGTTCTCACACTTCTTATTCAGGACCAACTTAGTTATAGGTGTTAAGGAAAAACTAAGAACCCGAGAAGGAGGAGAGAAGCATATGGAAATGTTGCACTCCTTGTGGAGCAGGTATCTTAGCATTGTGTACTTACTCCTCTTTCAAGATAAAATAAAGAATTTCTATCCCAACCACGTCTTTTACTTGATTACACAGGTATTTTATCCATGACAAGTGAACAGAGGAGCCTAAGTCAGGAAGAAAAGTGGTTATTAGGAGCACCAATGTAATGTGCTTTTCCATGGCAACATCTGTTTGACTACGCTAGGGAGATAAACCTGAGTTAATTGTTAATTAAGTGTGTGTATTTTAGAAACCTCAGGACCTATAGGCATCATCTCATTCCCGTTTTCTGCAGTCGTTTTTCTCTCTGAACTTGAGGTCTGACCATGTCTAACACCTGTTGCTTGTCAAAGTCTCATGCTCTGTTTTCAGGGATCTGCTCTCCTTTGAGAAGGCTCCTGGCTCCTGCTCTTTCTGCACGGAGGGAAGGAATATAATCAGAAACAGTGTAAGTAAAAGGATGAGGTGGGATGTAGATCCCTTCCAAAGCCCTGCCCTGGCAAAGCCAATGGCTGGGAAGGGGGGATATCTCCTTCCTGCTTGCCAGCTAGGCAGTGGCCAGTTTCCTTAAGGATTCTTCTGTTAGCTGACCAAGTGTTTCCCGATCCCTGTCTGGGAAATGAAGGTTGGAAGCTCCCTACCTACAATTAAGAGATTTACTATTCAACAAGGCAGCTGTTGAAAGAAATTTATCTTGAAGGAGCTTCCTTTACTCTCTTGCTTTCCAGAAGACAGACAAAATGTCCAAAAAAGTTTTGTTTTTTTTATTAAACCTCGTAGTACAAACCTGGAAAGTAAACAAAAAACTGGCAATAAACAACATGAAGTCTTTCCTTACAAGGAAAGAGAGCAGAGCAGCGCTAATAAATTAAATGTCAAACTGTAAGCCATAGTCAGAAGTTTACTGTCAAGAGGGAAAAGTACACAGCAAGGCCATAAAAACCAGACAACCACATTTGAAAACACTTGACTCTGTTTATGTTATTGTTAAATATTCCAAAACAGTTCAGTCTTCTGCAACAACAATCAACAAATTGTATTATAGGACTTTCCTGACAGTCACCACTGGCAAGCTCAGTGCAATATGGGTAGCTACGGTATTGTTGAATTCAATTACGAAACAAAACAGTTTGTGAAAACATTTTCCCTTTTTTATTCCACACATACTGTACACACAACCAGAAAAGGGCAACAGCTACTCCATTATTATTTTTTGTTGTTGTTCAGTGATGTAAGCAGCACTTATAAATGTTACAAGAAAAACCCTGTAAGCATCCAATCCAACCGATGAAGAAAGTGAAACGTAAGGCTTTTCTTCATCTTGTCTCTCTGCCATCCCTCCCCCCACCCCAAGAAAAGGCTCAAGTATTTAAAAAAATTTACAGGCATATGTACAAAAGGTGTGATTTTTTTTTGTTACAACATGAAGAGAAAAAATAGACAAGATGAAAGCAAATGCATTTTCACATTCAAAAGAAATATGCAGACTTGCTAGTGGCTCTAAATGTGATCATATAATGAAACAAATTCAAAACAAAATTAATGCTTGACTGTGTAAAGGTGTGAAAAACAGCAGTGGAATGGAAATGGAATGTTAGAAAGATTGCACGTCTATGACAAAAGAAGCACTTATGGCTTCAATCACTTTTTTCTTTTTTTATCTTTTTTTTTAAAGGATGCTATTGAAGGGTTTTTGATAAAGTAGCCAACAGCACCAAAAAATAACAGAATGGATTTCCTAATGAAATCAGGCACAGTTTTCCCTCACATAACTCCTCAAGGCAGGCAGTCTTTTTTCCTCCTTTTTTTAATTTTTTTTTTCATTTTTAAATTTTTTTTTATTTTATTTTTTTTATTTTTCCCCCTCAAAACAGATGCATAGTGATGTGCTGGTAAAAGAGAACATACTCCAAATCTCCTCCTTTTGCCTACAGTTAGGAAACAAAGTCCATCTTCAGCTGCCATAACCTCCCAAAGAAAGTGTGTATTCTCCAATTTAAAAAATTACAAAACTCATCTTGCTGTGACAGAATAAAAGACAGCCAAAGTAAAGCAATTTCTTTCAAGTTTTTGTCTCCTATCCCTTTTCTCTCTAGAAAAATCTGCTCACGTGATCGGAGAACAAATTATAAAACACATCAAACTTTAACCTATTCAAAAAATGGGTTAAAAGCCTTTTTTCACAGTTACCAAAAAGGCTTTTTATTTTTTTCAGCCATAGGGACAATACAAATTCATATTTTATCAGCCCCTTGCCGGTTTTAAAACAGTGAACATACGGCAGTTTAAAAAAATCAGACTGCTGTATCTATCTATTCTAAGTACAAAACAAAAAAAAATTCAACAGTTTAATGCTAAAACAAAATTAGTTCTCTAAAACCAGAAGAAAATCTTCTTTAGAGCTAGTGCAAAGACAGCGTGTATTCTACAGCAAGTACTCCAAACTATGGTATAATAATTACAAAAAATATATATAAATTGACAAAATGAGAGTGTTGGCATCTTCAGGATTAACTTGAAGCACTTTTGGATGAACTGGAGGATGAAAGCCTAGATGATGGCACGTCCACTGTCGCTCTCTTACGAGGTCCTCTTTTTGGTGTAGGCTTGCTGATACAGTTCTCAATGCTGCCATTTTTACCAGATACTTTTCCACAGATTTGATTGACAAGACTGATTATTTGTTCCTGTTCAGGAAGTGGGAAAAACAAAACACAAATTAGTATCTGCTCTTCCTCCAGAGTCACTTAAACAGGAGTGCAGTGGAGTGCTCAGAAATGCTGGGAAGCCCATCTTAAAAAGCTGCTTGTACCCAGTGCTGCTCTCCAAGAGCCAACGTGTCATTTCTCCCACTGCTCTGCTCTTTACCTTTGGGGCCAAGTCCCCTCACAGCTAAAGACATGGAGCCTCAGCCCAGAACCCAGGCACAGTCCTAAGTCCCCATCTTGAGTTCTGGGATTATTCATCATCACATTTGCTTGGAGCCATTACTGCACCTCTCATCTGCATGTGCTCTGCCAAGTCTGCCCTAGAGGATGATCATGATGGACTGGAATAAAGTCTGCTAACTTCCAGTTACAAACAGAGGGAAGGTATTCCAAAGTACAGTGAAAGCAAAGCCTCATGCTCCATCCCAAAGCATCAAGTGGCTTCTTATGTTCTGTGGCACATATTCATGGAATTTATACTTCAGGTTTCATCTGTGTCATCATGTTCCCTTTGGTTTGGTTTTTTTTTTTTTACTTAAATTGTAATAAAGCACTTTCTTCCCACATCAAAAACAAAACCAAAACACCCAAACCCAAGACCATTTTCCTGAGGCCTCAGCAGGACAAAGGCAGAGTGAAGTGTCCTCCCCAGTGCTGGGCACACAGGGCAGTGTCATCTCACCTCATCGTAGCGGTACATCATCTTCAGCCCCCGGCACGACTTTTGCTTCTCCACATGCCGCAGGGCACACTCCAAGCAGAAGACAACATTTTCATTCTCCTGTACAACCTACATCAAAGAGCAGGGGTGGGGGTGAAGATGTGCAGTTAAACTCCAAACTGTACCTGTATTTTCCACAGCGTATTCAGTTATGGCCTGAATTACTACACCTGGATTTTACTGCAAGGTAGTGGAAGGAGCGGTAAAGCACATTGTGAAATCATGCAGAATGTGCAATAGCTAGAAAGAACCTATCTCTTTCTTTAACAGTGCTAATGTTGGCAAACCCTCCACCAATAGTAATGAGGGCTAAATCCAAACAGGATATGCATTTATTAACATCTCCTATGCAGTCCTAAAGATCTTCTGAAAGGAACAGTTTGCCATTACTTAAAATGCTGCCTTGAATAAGGATATAAT
Organism: Camarhynchus parvulus; assembly: GCF_901933205.1. Taxonomy (NCBI): domain Eukaryota; kingdom Metazoa; phylum Chordata; class Aves; order Passeriformes; family Thraupidae; genus Camarhynchus; species Camarhynchus parvulus. The sequence goes on along the minus strand of NC_044572.1, from coordinate 63,006,943 downwards.
CAGCTTAGCCACAGGATTCCTCAACTACTGTCTTGTTCAGCAGAGGTGACATTTGCTCAGCTGGCTACCTGCCAGGCCTGCACACTCAGCTTGGAATTTAACAAGCAAGTTGGGAGTTTTTTATCCACAACTATTGTTAAAGAGTGACACAGAAAAATCCTTCCCATTATTAAACTTACTCCAGAGCAAATGCACCAGAAGGTCCATTAAGAGGTTCTGCTTGGTATTTTGGGTTTTTTTCAAATAAACTCATTTTAAAGTTACTTCAAACTAATGCTACTTAAAAAGTGGTCTAAAGACATGTATAAATTCAGCATATTTTGTCCTAGGGAATGGAACAGCTACATCTGATTATATGTGAATACATTTCATTTCCATTAAAAACCAAACATCTATAACCAAAACAATCCCCAAAAGATGAGAGAGAAAAAAAACTTCCAAACCCAAAGGACTAAATATGGACTCATATGCACTGCATTATATTTCTTTAAATACTTGTTCTTAGGATTAAAATGGTATATAAGGTTGTGGGATGGGCTCCTGGTATTTTTAATGACATTGCTGTGTTTGTAGGTGTTCTGCATACAGCTCTAAGCCTGGAAGTGTCACCACAGTGGTCAGCACACCTTCAAAAGCCAGTAGGCATTTCCATCTTAGAAGAGAGAAAGCTTATGGGCTATTTTTGGACAGGCTGGCAAACACCTTGATGGATGGGGATACATCTCCCCTGCAATTTGGCTTGCAGGGACATTGTCTCAGCATGGGCTGTGGCTGCACGCCTGAGGCTCATGGCAGGTGTCTGAGCTGTAGCTCATCCTGAGACCTGCTCTGTCACAACTTACTGCTGCTGGCAACCTGCAGGTGTCTTGGTTAGCCCTCCTAGTGCAGTGCAGACATCTCTTAGGTGTCTGAGGGCACTGCTTCATCCCTTCTGACAGGGTGGGAAACCAGCTGACTCTGTTATCTTCTGTCACCACTGGCCAAGGCAGTAAATGCCACATCAACACCTCTGTGTCTTGCATGGAGTGCAGGACATGGCTCTCTCTCAAATGCCTATAGATCCCTGGAATGCTAGAGCAGGGGGACAGTACCCCAGGAGTGGCAAAGGATTGTACCCACCATGGAAAGATAGCACAGGTGCTGACAAATCTGACACCTCCTCTCTGACGTTTCTAACTGCAGCCACTTTCGAGGCTTTTTCTTGCCATCCACGCTGGCGCTGCTGCTGTCGTGGCTGCCGTAGCGCGCTGAGGAGTGGAGACCGGCCTCGTACAGCTGCCGCCGCTGCCTCAGCTCCGTGTCCCTGTGAACGGGGGCACAGTCACACACTGGCACTGCCTCCAGCCACCACAGAGCCACACACAGTCACCCCTTCACCCCGCTCATCATTGAAACCTGAGCTCCACACAGCAAAGCCCTGAGTGTTGTCGGAGGTTGGTGCCATTCCCTAGGCATGGCAGACACAGCCAGCGCCCGGGAAACGCTGCCTAATAGCAAAAGCTATCTCCGGATTTTAACAGTGACCACTGTATCAAGCCAATGGTTCTCAAACTGCTCCACAGAGAAGTGGGGACTGCCGAGGACTTCCTGGAGGTCGATGGTTGCTCGAGCCATGTGGAGAGTCGGGAGCTGTGGTTAACATGACTGTCATTCCTGAAGTTGCCAAAAGCCACCTTGAAGAAGAGGAGCCGTGGCTGTCAGGAGCAACAGCCCCTTCATCAGGAGGCAGAGATGAACCAAGGACCTGCTGCCATAAGGTGCTTCAGGCAGGAAAGGGGGAGCAGGGCAAGTGACTATGCCAAAAGATGGAGATCTTGCTGTACACCCAGGGAAAAAGAAGGAGATGTCAATAAAGGACAACGCACCAAGCCCTCCGGCTGCCCTTCACCCGCGGCATCTCTAAGGCAGACAATACCTCCTGTGCTGAACTCTACAGCTTTAGGAGAGCAAGTTGGGTTGGAGCTGATTGGAAGACAGCAAGTGTGGAGTGAGCCGAGCATATGGAAGGGGAGGATAAAAAAGTGCACCACCAGACACAGCTGAAGATGAGTGAAGAGCCAAGCTAAGCAAATGGCACGGGCAAACTGAGCAACCAAGGCATATCAGGAGAAGAAGCAGCAAGAGACACAACAAACAAGCAAAACAAAACAAAGGATAAAAAATATGTTCCACAGTGTTCCACTTCAGATGGCTTTTTTTTTTTTGGCCTTTTATTTTAATTTTTTTTGTCTGGGCTTTTGTTTCCTATAACCAGCCACAGGAAGGATCCACATCCTCCAGTGAATTCCAACCTATGCATAAGAACAAGTTTGAGAACCACTCTGATAAAGGTCGATGTGATGGTCTAAGAGCAAACACCAACATTTGTTTCGCCTTTTGTACTTGCAGACTTCCTCTTCAAGGGGTAAAAAAAAGGCACTTGAAAGTGGTTATTCCCACAGGGGAGCCACCTGCAGGTAAAGCAGTCAGCACACCTCTTTGCATTTCTTTCTGAACACTAAACAACACATGGGCTGTTTTCCCCTTCAATATGTCACTGGAAATTTTCCAAATGAACATGCTAGTTAGTTAAATACAGTTTGTAGACTTCATTCATCAAAACTTTCTTGACATCTCGAGTATCAGTTGTCACAAACTTGAAAGATAGGTAGCAACTACATGGTAGGGAACAAAAGAGAAGATCATTACACAGGAAGCCAGGCAACATTATATTTTCTTTTCTCACCTATCTTAAGAGAAACCCTGAACAAGTGTCCTTAATACTGGAGAGAAAAAGGAGCTTCACGCTTTTACTCTTCAAAACACTGGAGTTCTAACGCCAGATGTGTTACCATGCATGCACTCTTACTCACTATTTAAAACCAAGTCAACCTTCTGTATACAAAAGACCTTTTGCACCTGTAGTATAACAGTCTTGATACTGAAGACAAGGGTTTCTGGTGCAAAACCCACTACAGACATGGATTGTGACTACTGATGCCAAAAAATTGAAAAACTCAAGGAAGGTGTTTAACTGCTTGGCACCACATAGTTCACATAATGCATCAGGAAATCTCAACTCTCAGCACCAAGAATTAATAAAAACCCAGTGCAAACTGAAGTTTCAATTTTTTAAGATGTCTAAAGTAGGGAATTCTTAGAGTTAAGACATCCTAACCATGGGCACTGTCACATCAGCTGCTACCAAGGAAGGTGCTTCTTCCATGTGTGCCTGTCTTCAGGTACATCTGCTGGGCTTTGGCTTGGATAAGTAGGGGCAAGGTGTGTCTGAAAGGATTACTTACGCCACGTCATCCACCTCTGGAGTCTGTCAATGAAAACAAAAGAGGTAAGCAGGCCCCCAATTCATTACCTGAGCTCTCCCAGGAGCGATGATATTGTACTCAGAGTCGGTCCATTTTCTTTTTTTGCTTCTGCTGTTGCAATCTGATAAAGCAACTTTTCCATTGAAAATGGTTTGGCTATACGGCGCCGCTTCATTTCCTGGGACAGGAGGAAATTAGTGCCACATTAGTTCCCAGCAAATTTGAAAATAGAAATGCTACCAAGAATTAATTCAAAGTAAATTAAATTTTGATACTAATAAACTGAAGCAAAAAGTAGCCTTTTAAAACAACCACAAGTAAAATCTTTTCATAGTCCCAGTTAAACAAAGTGTTTATGTTCCAAGCACCTCAAAATTCTCTCCCTAGAAATTTTCCTGTGGAGGGCAAGAGGAGCAACACCATCACTCAAGCTCAGTAACACTGGATGGCTCAGAATACAGATAGTGTAAGATCTATACATATGACCTGCTTGAAACCCAGGACAGGTGTTATTTCACATCTTTTAAAACATAAAAAACCTAGCAGAACAGGCAGATGCCAGGGAAAAGAGACAACAGGCAAAGAGGTGGGTTCAGTTCTGCCTGTTACTGGTTCCTCTCTGTGAAAGTTTTTAAAGTTATGTTTTTCATTCAATACAACCCAAATTATTTTGGTACCTCAAACCCTTTTGATAATACTTAGGTAGGCAAATTCCTTGATTTAATGTGCAGGTGAGAAAAGTTTTCCCAGTACCTGTAGAGGTCTGTTTTGGCTTATGTAGAGTCAAGAGAGTTCAAATGAGCTAACACTGGACTGTAATGTAAGGGTGACATTTCTGGTTAGTGGTTAAACCTGCCAAAAACCTACTCAGCACACACAGCCCTGGAGATTGTATTTTTGACCCTAATGTTTTTTACCCTGTTCTGTAACCCTAATTACATGCTCTGGGTATTTCTTTTTTCACAATCAGTGTATCATAAAATAAATAATTTTTAATAGCACCCATTGCATGCATTCAAGTGATAACTATCACATAAAATGGAATAGCAGCCTCTGCTGACCAAAAAGGGTTCAAAAGAGGTTCAGAGGTAAGAAATGTATTCTTCAGAAGCCATTTGCTCTGCTAGACCTTGTGTGGTGTTGGAACAGCTGCACTGTTAGGAGTGGTATGGGAAGATTTTTCCATGTTAGTTTTGCTTAGTCTGAGGCTGTGTACACAAGAACGGATTTCAATCCAGGGAAAAATTCTACATAGGCAACACACACAGCCAGAAAAAAAGGCCACAGCGAGTGGCTGGACAAGAAAGCAAGGTCAGCTCCAGCTGGGTGACAGTTCAGGGACACCCTGAGCATGAGCTGGGTTTAGCACAACTTGCTGTATCTCTGCATTTATCTGAATTTCTGAACCTAGGTACATTTTTCTCTTCCACACAGTAGCGAAATACACAGATAAGTATTTTACAGCAGACTTGTACTGCTGCCTGATTATTTCTTTTAGTGACACATTTTTCATTGTCACAGAAGTTAGTGAACATTCACATTATAATTTTCATCAGCCTGGCACTGATGATCTCTCTTGCTCTCAGACATCTCTTGGTCATTCATTTTCCAGGCTGAGTAGTACTCTTGTATTTAATGCAGAGGCTAATTAATAATTTTAACCATTGATCTCTGCTGTGCTTCTTCTAGTTCCTCTACATCCCTTCTGTAATTAGGGGCTCTGAATTACACAAACCTCCAAGACTACACAGTGCAGAACAGTTTCTGCTTTGTTATCTATTCTGTCCTTCTAATTCTTAACACTCAATGTATTTTTGTTATGCCACTCCAGAGCACTTGACTGACAGCTCCATAGGAATCCAAAGACCTCTTTTCTCACTAGCAAGAGCCCATCATTCAGAGCCCATCTCTGTATCTGTCACATTAGGATTATGTTTTTAAATTTAAACTTAATATTTATCAACACTGAACTTCATCTACCATCTTCTCACTTGGATCACTCAGTATGATGAGATCTTTCTGTAACACTTCACAGCTTTAATTTTTGCTGCCATTACTCTTAATATCCTCAGCATAAAGGATTAGCTTTGCTATTAACTTCCCTTCCTAGGTTATTTATGGATACATTAAACTGTGCTAGAACAAACTCCTGAGGAATGCAGAAAGAGACCTCCTCCCTTCATGATAAAAACTGACCCATCCTCTGCTTTTCTTTAAATCAGTTATTTTTTTGGTGTGTGAACTTCATCTCTCAATTTATTTATGAGCTTTTTTTCCCAAAAATGCTTACAGACTCTCTCAGCTGCAACTCTTGTCCTTATCTACTTCCAAAAGTTTCAAGGGCTGGAGGCCATGACCTTGCTGCAAAAGCCACCACGGTAGTTGCTCTGTTCTTATGTTTTTGTACATTTACTTCCACAGCAGTGGTTATTTAGCATTTTTCTGCTCTTCCAAGGTTCTTAATCTCTGCTCTCCACCACAGCACAGCTCTTTTCTAGTGAGGACATCAGGTACACTTCTGTAGGACCCCTTTCCCTTCAGTTTCATCTGAAGGAGCCCCGTGTGCTCAGGGTGGGAGAGCTCTGTGACAGGAGCCAAGGAGTGGGAAACCTGTGGCGTTTTAAAGGCATGTTCCTCACCCCAAATAAAACTGGAGGCAGGAAATACTTGTCCAGCCCCTCCTAGCATCTTCCATGGATGACCAGGGAGTACAGTGCTAATACCACAACTTTCCTGTTTGGGAGATCAGTGCACAGGGATTGTGTCACTGGTAACAGAGTTAAACCTGCCTTATGGACTCTAAGCTCTCCTGTGTGTGCAGCAGTGCTGCTCCAGCTGCAAGACTAACTCCATTTTTCCTATGTACTTCTTCCTCTTGTATTACAATACCAACGGATTCTCTTCCCACACAATTTCTGGTAGGCCTTAAGAGCACTAAAGCCCTCCTTTAAAACCAGACATTCCCTCTTATTTCCAAACCCCTAACCCAGAGTGCCTTCATTTAGTCCAACATTCTGTACTTCAGTTTCGTAAATGAATTTCACCCAATGCCTTATTTGAAGCTGTGGAGTTATACCTTTGCCACTCCAAACACACACTCTTCCACCACAACTCTGAATCTTCTTCTTATCCTTACCTTAACATTTCAAGAGCTCTTAGGGTGCTTTTAAAAACCAGCAACTTTGTTCCAAATATGGTCTAATTTAAACCTGACTGTCCCCTTTACACAGGTGTTTATATAAACTCTTTTATTCCAACAATTTTTCAAGAGTGCTTGTAAGACTGAAATCAATGCAATTTCAGATGCAGAATTCATTTTCTCATGTATTAAAGGAGATTGAGCAGTCATTCAATACAGAAATGAAACAACATCATTTTAGTAATATAAAGCGAGTCACTATAAAAAAATCAGGTCACAGTATCACAGGATGAAAACAAAGTTAATTTATCAAATGCTAAAAACTGTCAGTATTGCTGTGGAGAACGAGCAGACAGAAGGTACAGTTGTTTATCAGAGTTCATTTAACAGTCCAAAAGGGGAATCTTGCCCATTACACACAACATCTCACCACCTCTGGGAAGCACAATCCTGGCCAGCATTGTGGCAAAGATGGCAAAGTGCCTTGTCAAAGTGGAGAAACCAAAGAATAATTTCCAAAATTAAAGGGAATTAAGAACATAAGACAGTTTGAGGACAGAAGGGGAAGGGGGGGGGGAATAAAAAAACAACACAGTAGATGTTTCAAAAGTTATTTAGATATAAACATGTTATCTGTGGTTCTTGTAAAGTTTGTGAGAGCTGTGATTTCCAAGGTAGGTTATCATAGACTGTAATCTGCTGGATTTTCAGTCAGCTTGTATTTACCAAGTGCAAAGCTCTTAAAAATTAATCAAAAGAAACTGTTCTTCAAAATTTGAGGCACCAAGAGCTGTTTAATTGCTGCATAGTGATTTCTGTCTGTTACAGGAGTAGCATTTTCACGATATCAAACAAGTGTTCAGTAGAGAGATAAATACAGCACATGGAGTTAATATAATCATGTACGTTCAGACAGGAAAGGTTAGCTCAGGATTCTTATCCCTTATTTATAGATATACACAATTCCCACATTCCCCCAAAATAAATATATAATAAAATAACCTTTTATTTCAAACTAAGTTAATATACAGTTAGTATAACCAGGCTGGAAGAATTCCATTTACCCTAAAGAAGCAATCCCTAACTGTGGAGATATTACAGTTAATTACTTAGTAACTTGGTCTGAAGCTGTAAAGGATAATTTACTAGTGGCTCAGCTATAAAACACTACCAAAATAGTATCTGTAACCCAGAGTGTATTTCAGAAGGTTGGGAACGCAATTAGTGACGTATATGCTTTGTCCAAGAACACAGAAATGTAGCCAGGATCATGATGACTGGACAAATCACCTGTTTCTGCAGGCAACCTGCCTTGGTCACTTGTGTGAGAAGGGAATGGGAAGGTTATTTATTTACATGTAGTATTGGATGGGCTGGTCAGTGAACCTAAGGATTTTCAAGTCTATTAAATTGAAATTGCCCTGATCAACAGTTTTTCCTGAATGAAGGGGCAGAGAAAAACAAGCAATACAGCTGTGAGTATTAACTGACTCTGCCTACCATAGGAGCTAACAAGCACAGTTATTCAGATATTTGCACCTGAGATTCTAATGGTTCTAGAAAACATCACTTTAAAAAAAAAAAAACTAGTAAGCATAATACAATGTATAATCATTAGCTCTGAAGGGATTTTTGAAACGCTTCCTTGCAAACTGGTCTGCAGGCACAAGAACTTCTGATTTTTTTTATATATACACAAGTCTTTATCTGTCAGTTAACAACTCAGTCACTTTTCTGACAACACTGGATCGTCTTATGCCTTGCAGAATTTTTTCCTTTTTTTTTGTTTATTTAGTAGTCCAGAAAAACAGACGTTGTAGCACTACTCTCATAATGCTACCAAATCCTGGAATGTCTGCTGTCCTTTTAGATGGCAGGGCCGTGAATCCATTTTAACTCCTTTTCTCAACTTACCTTGGCTGTTTTAAAGCCCATACTTGTCCACTGGGTGGTAGCAAAGTGCACCGATTCGGAAACACTATAGCCACAACATACTTTGGACACAAAGGATCCAGGAAAACAGACCACAAACTGCCCGCTCTGCTGTACAGTACGGTGCACCCTGATCCCCTCCTTACACAAGACCTCTGGGGAGATCTGGAAGGACAGAGGAAAAAAAAAAAAGAGAGAGAAAAGAAATCAATGGGAACTTCCTTCCTGGCTGTGTGCTGCTATGCTACAGCTCGTGGAGCAAAGCTGTGCTCTGGGAACAGCTCTGCTCCAGCTGCTTTCCCTCTCCCATTCCACACGTGCCAAACCTCAGGGTCTGGAGTGACAATTGCAGGAATGCCTCTCCTCAAACCAACAGCTCAAACTCCCCCATGCCCAAGGACAGAACACTGTCTGCTCCTACAGGGAGCAATGCAGATCATTCAGCTTTCCATCTGATCTTTTCCCACTTGGCATTAAATCCACTGTGCTACTGCACTTCTGTGAGATGTTAACATGGGTAGCCAAGGCAGGGTTTTTTGTTATGAGCTCCCCAATTTGTACTTAAATGCACTAAAAATAAATTGTTATCCAAAAGATAAACAAAGGAAGCAAAAATACCTAAGTGTTAGATTTCTCCTATCCATGCTGGCATCATAAAATATCAGTCATGGCAGATGAATTTATTAAATCCTACTCCCTTTGTGAGGCTAAATACATTACAGACAGTATTAAAAATGGACATTTATTACACTTACATGTTTGTTTTTATATTAATACATAATAACAGCCTTGTTAGAAAAATACCACGTAGGTAAACACTGCAAAGAGAAAGTAGCCCCCTCTGCACTGCTGCAGTGTAAGGCAAAACCAAAATAAATACCCAACCAACCAGCCTCCTGAATAGCCTAGGGGTCTCAAATGGGAACAGCTCTCCCAGTGTTAACCTACCATTACATTACTTTCAAGCATTTCCAGCCCTGGAGTGCCATTGGCTTGCAGCAGGGTATGTACCACATCATCAAGTTTGTTCTCCTCCGCAGCAGGAATGCAATACCTGTTGTTTTGTCAGAGGAAGAGAGAAAGATTTACTGTGGAGTAAATAACAGTCCACAGCTTCACAGTAACAGACAATTCAGACCAGCACATTGATTAGAAGAAAGAAATTCAACACAGGGTTTCACACACAGTTCTTTTGGTAAAATACTGAGAATTGAAGGGAAGCTGTTTATTCAGACTCAGTCTGATCATATTCAGCAAGTATCAGAAGACACAAAATCCCCAAACCAGAAATGTGAAAACTCAGTCCTCTGTAGAGTCAGAGGAGAGAAACCAGCAACAGATTGATGGTCATTTTAACAGCACCAAACCAGCTAATTATGGGCAAAAGTTTGCATCTTGTGAGCACCAATATATGTTGGTATCTCTACCATAAAAGACTGTATTTCTTATCAACCAAAGGATCTTTACATTTAGTAACATTTTCTGTTTGTAACAGTCAAGAAATCACAACTTCCCTCTACTGTTAGTGCATGAAGTTGCCCAAAACCTTCTTGCCTTGCTTACTGAACAAATCCCACATCCCTCCTCTCCCTTCCAACACAAGACCTGACTAAGAGCAGCCAAAGTGGCAGGAAAGGTTTCAAATTCTGCGGGGAATCTGCCAAGTTGCACATCCTCCTCTGCTTAGAAGCCAAGGAAGCAGCTGTCCTCTTGTGCTCATTGCCAGCACTGCTCCCTCAGCAGAATGACAAGAAGTAACACCAGAATCTCGAGTCTTAGAGTCACACATCCAGAGAACTGCTGTTTTTCTGAATGCAGGGAGGTGATATGGTGACAATTGGTCACTGCTCTTGCCTGCAGCCTATCTTAGGGGTGATGCTTAAGGCAAGTCAAAAGCATCTCCAGCTTTACCATGACTTACCCTTTCTCTTTAGGCAATGAGACCGCAACCTGGAGTCCATTTGCCCCCACACCAGAAACACACACACACACACACACACACACACACGGAGTCGTTTTTCCAAACTTGGAACAAGAGAATGAAGCTGGAAAGATTTTTGGGGAACTGGAACAGCCTTCCTGCTATTCATCTGATCTTTCCAGCAACTTCATGAAGGCTTCTGCTGGCCTTACACACCTTGTCAGGGTACTTGCCTATAACATGCACTAACTCCGTCTGCATCACACCGGGTTATCCTGACTGAAGAGTCTGTAGGAGGCTGCACTTCCTATGATCTGAACACCTCGTCACTGCTCACTCTACTGATGATGACTTTGATTTGTGTTTGTTGATCCTCAAGCCAAGAGGCAGAAAACATGGCATTATCTGCTATGGTAACTGCAGCCACAGTAAGAATTTATTGAGCTGGTTGCCCAGGTGTACAAAGACCAACTCCTTACATGGATATTGACAATGGTCAGGACCTTGCTAAGAACTCCCAGGGTTATAGAGAGGTGAAGCCAAAGAACTTAATCTTGGAACAAGTAAGGATCAAGTCCAAACAGCAATTTTAAATGTATACATTTAAAATTGAGCCATATCTCAAATACTTTGATGCTAACAGTGACAGCTTCAGTACAGCTCCCTAAATGTGGTGTATCACTCTAGTTACAGGGATGAAAATATTTTAAATCTGAACCCAGATCATGGCAGAACCCACTCTTCTCTTTTAGAGTCAGAAAATATGGCTGGAACAGACAGAAGACTCAAGCACACAGTCCCTCACAAGACAGGCACAGGAAAATGCTTGGGAAGTTTGTGTGAAGAGGAGGGGCAGCGCAGAAGTGCATGGAACTGAATACCTGGGGCATAGGGGGGAATGAGATCCTTTGCAACTGGTGTATGCTGCAATTGCATTCACCTGTAATTCCTGCCAACTGCAGTGCCCTTGCAGTACCTATAAAAATGGTAAGCGAGCAGCCAGTGTAGACTTCTGAATGTCTTAGCAGAACAAGATTTCCTTCTCTCTTTTAATGGGCATTAAGGATCCCTCCAGAATAAAAAGGTTAAGTCACTGACCTCTGCCCTGCATGCAAATTGAGTTCTCCCCTGTTTAATCTCCAAGCGGTAAAACCTCAGAGATTAGAATGAGTTAAGCAACCTGCAGGTAAGCAAAGTGGTTTGAGTAGCACAGGGATCTGTCCTTGGAGAAGAAGATTTCTGCATGGTGGAGGGACTTGGCAAGACAGAGGAGATGTCTGGAGCCCAGTGGCCACTTTGTTGTCCCCAAAGCAGTGACTGAAGGCAACGCTGTCAGAGCAAATCGCGCCAGACTCGCAGATACTAAATTCATCTTCTCCTAACACAGCTGGGTGCTTTATTGCACTATTAAAAGTTATAATGAGCTAATGAATACTAGCCTGACACTTCAGGCTGGCAGCCTTGCTGAAGAATAGCTTCAACAGACAAAGGAGTTTCACTTCCTTCTTATGAGTTATTCCTGCCTACTATGCCTGTTTCATCAAGGCTATCATCACAAAGATGCCTTAAGCTATGTACTCATCTGTATAAGTCCATCAAGATAAAGCAAATGGCTTCTTTACTTTTATTCTTCTTGGATTCAAAAAACAGAACAGTAGTCTTTCCTAAAATTTGAGCTGTCTGCATGCAAGCCTGTTCAATCCCAAGAGTCATATGTTTTGACACACAGCATGAAGAGTGGCCTCAGAACTTAATTAGGCGATTCTTGAACAGCTTCTGTTTGGAATTTACTGTCATTTAAGACTAGATTAATGGTTTAGAGAGAAACAGTCTCACCTAAGGTTGAGGACAACATAGTTTGCTCAGTGATCTGTCCTGACAGTATATTATTATAAAAGATTACAGATTCCTGATTCACAGAACAGGGAGAAGAGCATGAAATGCCCGTGACAGAAAAGGACAAACTCCCAGGTCTGCAGCATCATCCAGCAGTTACACCTTCACCCCTTGAAAGGATCACATACAGAACATCTCTTCAACTTAACACATTTAGAGAGAGAGGAGATCCTGCTTTAATGGTTTTCTCCAGATTTCAAATCCTTTTTGTTGGGCCATAGGCTTTCCCAGTGACAGCTGGATCAGCACCCCTCACATCAGCAGCATCTGAGAAATGTGTGAGAACACACTTTGCATGTGCATAAAGAGCAGTCCATGATGCCACTGCCACCATGGGGACATCTAGACACCAGAATAGACCATGGAAAACCAAGTGAAACTTTTCTTCCAAGAAAGGGGGTTTTCATCTCCTAAGTTTGTACCACATTTTCCCATCAAAACTGGAAACCCCAACAACACACACACACACACACACACACACACACACACACACACACACACTGGACCCTCTAGGTGAGATTCCCTCATGCAAAAGTACTACATAAGTTGCTACTAATGCCAGCCACCTTAGGGAATGTGAAGAAAAGCCACAGGAATACCTACCAAATGCAATCAGCACCAGTGTGTAAGTAGTCAATGTATGGAAGGTGATTTTGGTCTCGAGACCAGCATGAGGTAGAAAAGACCATGCCAATATTTAGCCAAGGAATTGTCACTCCTAAAACAAAGAGATTGAAAAATTAGTTTTGAGTAACTTCAGTTTGTTCAGTAAAACACAGTTTGAGAGGGCATTTAAATCAAAAATCTTATTCTCCCTGTTAGCTGACCCTTGAAGTTATAAATCTTCCTATCAGAGTGAATAATTTACAGGGAGTAATTAAACAAATCCAGCATTTTCCACTAAGAAAATATCTATCAGCCAACTGCAGTGCCCTTGAATATGTTTGTCTTCTAATAGCTGTATAAAACTTTTATTCTTAGGAGAGTTCACAAATACCCATAATTAAAGCTCACTGCCATTGATCAGAGGCGGTTGCATCATGTTAAGCATTTCAACAGGTACCCTCTGTTTTCCGGCTGGTTTGTTCAGGCTCAACACCTGATCTCAAAAGGAGATTCCACTGTTTCTCCAGTGTTTCTTATCAGTAAACACTGCAGTGGTGTTTAGGCAGCTGGAGAATTTGTGTCAATTCATTCAGAATTGTGTCTGCTGCTTTTCCCAGTACTACAGACGACATTTTGCAAGTGTGGAAGTAGCACAGCTCTGTCCTGCCACACAAGAGCACTGATAGCCTGGCAAGAAGAAGCAAGGGATACTGCAGGTACAACTAGTTCCTCCCAGGAACAGGGTCTCAACTGCTCATTAATGCTTTATCTGCATGGCTGCCTTCACCCTTTAAATAGCACCTCCTACATACAACTGCACGTCTGCTCACTCAGCTGGGGAATAGGGGGGCAGGAAGAGGGAGAGGCATTTGGTGCCCAAAGCACCACACTCAGAGGACACTGACACCAGCAGAGAAGGGAGTTGCTTACCAGGCACAGCACCAAGATGTCGCAGGATGGATCCTGTATTATTAGGAAGGACTGTGAGGTTCCACCCATGCCTGTTTGGGGGGTGACACACAGGGAGACACAGTCAGTGCACATTCCCAACGCCAACACCCCCAGTGACAAGCTGCCCTGCTGGGCTCTGCTCAGGAGTGAGGCAAACAAAGAGGATGGATTTGGGGATCTTACCTTGAAAATGGTTCAGATTTTCCCACAGGAAAACCACTCCCGTGGGTGTTGGTATCTACTTTTCCACAATGCACTGCTACATGGCAATCCTTCTGTTCCACTATCCGCCAGTATTCTTGCTGTGGTAAGAGAAAGCAGCAAAGCATTTTAAATTCGCCGAACAAGGTATCCCTCATTAAAATATAAAGCCCAGAAATTTACAAGGCTTTCATGACCTCAGTGTAATTCAACATAAACTACAGCTTAAAAGTAAGAATATAAATAATTGAAAGTCACAATATGGCAGGCAAAATTTATATCCTCTTGGTTTCTGTGTTTCAGCACATGTCAGATTAAGAATTCTTTCTCTTCCTCAGCTCATCAATACCTTTATTTTAAAATGTTCAAAAAATTTTAAAAATTAAGAATCAGCAACGTCTATTTAACCATCTTTTTAAAATTCTAAACTAGACAGCCTTAAACTGATTAGAGAAATGCTTGAAAATCAACTATCCTGAATCCCCATACTCAAGTGCCCTGAAACAAAAACGTTTACCACCCCTTGTGCTGGCCTCACCTCTACTTCAGCTACTGTAGGCTCCTTTGTGAAGCACATGTTCATGATGTTTCTTGCTGTTCGGTAGAAGGTTGTTAAAGAAACAGACCTACCCTGTGGAAAAATTAAATAAAATTAAAAGTGAAAATGAAAAAACAACCCTACTTTTCCCCATGGCCTCACTCTTTTCCTTACAGGCTCGATCCCAGGTGATAACAGAGGGAAAGAGGATGAAGTCTTCAGAAGAGGTATGGGTCTAAAGCTCATTTTGTTGCTGAGAGAAAATACCTCAGAAGATACAGAAATTCAATCACATGACCTTCCCAAACCCACCATGTATAAAGGCCAACTGAATGTTCCCAGAAGAAACACTGCTTTGTCCAGCACAACACTTGGTGTTTGATAAATACAGAGGATGGACATGGCCCAGCTCCCTATAACAGGTTGCAATGAACCCAGTATGCACCCAGTCAAAATTTACTTTATCCAGTAATGTACAGCAATTTATATTATCCAATACATTATCCAGGAACCACATAGCCATGCTCTTTATGTACAAAGAGCAGGTGAAAAAAGACTTAGAAAGTTCACAGAAATGCTCAGCATCAAATGTTGTATGTGGTGGAAGAGACTCACAAAAAGCAGAGTTTGCCAGGATTATTGTAATCACTTGCTTTCAAAAACTAGTTATGCTCATTTCAATAAAAGCAGTCCAAATACCAAGGAACCAAGCCCTGTTATTACAAAGTTAGAAAAAGGAAAACACAGTAAAATTGCTGAAAAAGTGCTTTCATTCTTGGTACTGCTGCAGGAGCCGTACAAGAAGAGGCTATGACTTGGTTTTCTGCTTGAGCTAGCCTCAAGTTTCCAGGCACCTGCTTTCCTGCACACCTACACCACCACAAGCTCTGGGAAGCATCATGCGATGGCTTTGGAGGCAAGAGCACGAGAACCCCCTTGCTCCTTTCTCAGCCCTGACATCACGGTGTGCCCAGACAGGAACACCTCTGTTGCCTCCTCTGCTCCAGGGCAGAAGGAGGACGCTGGGAAGCTGCATGCCAGGAGAGCTGGCAAGCCCCACACTTGGGCTGAGGGCACTGCTGCAGGCAGAGACAGCAGCACTCTGCAAACAGGGAGTACAAAATGTCTGTGCCCCCTCACCAGATCCACTCCTGCTCCTTCCCACTGTGCCCCCTGACTGCTCATCTGAGCAAGCACAGGCTTAACAACTCTGCATAAATGACTTTTATTATTTGGACTGTTACCTTTCTAGTTTTTCAATTATGAAACAGACCTGCCAAACCACTTCAGCCTTTTCTTGTGTTTAATTTATTTAATAACTATGTCCAAGAGTAAACTAGAAAGAACTATAAAAGCAGCTTTCCCCCACAGGCCAAGTCTATCACTCTGCTCATATGGTTGTAACGTTGTCACTTTTTAAATTGAATGCTGCATAATTAGCTTTAGCAAAAAAATAGTTTGTGAAATGCCCAAGGCCCAGGGCACTCTGCTTCCCATAAACTTCAGAGCTGGATTCTCTGTGATCCAATAAGCAATTTCCTTCATGTTTTAATGCCCTTGTGAATGGTTTATTGTGGCAGCCTTTTACAGCAAAACCTCTCGTAAAGCGCAGGGCCTGCACCAAGGCTCCGCCGCCACCGGCAGCAAACCAGCACTGCAGCAGCTGCCTCCTCTCAGGCCCCTGCCTCTTCCTCTCATCTTATGCAGAAAAACAAAATTAAGGCCTCATCTTCCAAGATTAGCCATGTCTTTCCATTTGTCAGATAGACAAGAAAGAAAATAGAAGTATATAGCAAGCTAGAAAACAGAAAGTGGAAAAGTGGAACACTTTAACCCTTTAAACTTGCATATACCCATTTCTTCCTCAGCCAAGAATTTGGCATCTTTTTAGTCTCCTAAAAACTTTAAAACAAATTAAATGGCTGAGGGTTGTCTGTTTGTGCTCTTTGGTTATTTTCTTTAATCTGAGGAATCTTGTAACATTTTCTGATGACAACACAGAAGATAATTTTAGATGTTTTAATGGAGCATTCTAACCAGAACACAAAATGAATTGCAGGGGAGCAAAATACCCTTTCCAACACCCTGAAAAGTATCTCAGCAGTTCAAAAACTGTCTTAGGAGATTCAAGCTACAAAGCACAGTCTCTGTTGCTGTGAGAAGAAGAGAGGAAGGTTCAAGAAAAGAAATTCCTATTTCCTCCCCTGATTCTTGTCAGGTCTGATGCAGGGGCCATGAGAGTCAACCCAGGGGGAGCATCACCACCACCACCAAGCCTGGAGGGAAGGCAGAGAGAAGGACACTGCAAAGCTCTGAATGGTGAAGACATTAAAGCAAACATAAATATGAGCTGAAACCAGAGATTTCACAATAGCCACAGGTGGAAAGGAGAGGCTCCTATTAAGTGGAGTATGAAAATGCCAAGTCTCTGGGTGAAGAGAGTTCAGCACAGAATTTCCATGACTGTTTATGGGAGGGCTGGCAAAACTTGCATTGTGATTTCTTCTGTGCGTCCCTCTAATGAGTCTGCTAATATGCCTTCAGTTTGTTCTGTATGGAAACAAATGTCAGCACCAGTAAAGATTTTTAAAATATTTTCAGAGCTAAAACTGGGGAAAGAAGTGTGAAAATCTTGCATCAGATGCTGCTTTGATGTCAGCAGTTTACTTCACACACTTAGAAATGACAACATTTTAATCGTCAGGTAGAGAAACCACTTATTATAAGTAAAGCAAGCAAGCACAGCAGCCTGCAGCACACACTTAAAAGCACAGCAGGCCTCACAGCCTGGGAAGGAGAGACTGAAAATAATTTGGGAGTCCTGGCAGAAAGTCAGCCTAACACAAAGGAGATTGACTCTAACCTTGACATGTGATAGGGTGGTAACTGCTCCTGGAAGACTGGACGTCTCTTGCTAAAAACAGCTTGAGCATGTGCTGACTGCAGAAATTACTGTGAGAAATCCTAAATGTATGGCCTCTTCATAGTCTGAAGAACAGACTTTATGGCCTAAACTGGACTACAGCAAGATAATTATGATTTGCTCCCTCTAGTCCTCAAGATATTGACGTGGGCATTTTTCACATACGTGGGCTTGTTGTGCATTTTTTTTTGTTTTGTTTTATGTGTGTTTTTCATTTTTAATTAGAATTAGCAATGTGCTTTAAAAAGGAACCATTACAATCCCATCATATGTGGAAACTGTAACATGAGGGCAGGTTCTGTTAATGAAATTCAAATTTTCTCAGGAAGATGTTATTGGGTAAAGAACACTCCCCCATCCACACACACAGGATTAAAAGGCTTGTTCCATTAAATTCCATGAAGCACTCTCTGTTTACAACTGATGCCAGCACCACATTCTCTCAGTCTTTTAAAGCCTAGTGATGAACTACAGCAATTTTACATCTTGTGGGCTACCCTGGTGCATCAAGCTTAATGCATAATTTCTGTGTCTTGAGGCTTGCTCTAAGTGACATAACCAGTATTAATGCATTAGTCCTCCCACAGGGCTTTACCCTGAGTGCTGTGGAAATGAAGCTTCACTCCTCTCTCTGCACTCAGGCTGACCAGGTGTCCCACAGTGTGCCCCACAGCAGGGATCTCTCCAGAAACCCACCAGAGATTTGCTTCCCCCTGCCTTCCCCTCAGTCCATCACCTGTGACAGCAGCTCCCAGTCTCTGCACTACAGAGAACGTGGGATGGGATCAAAACAGACACTTCCCAGTGTCTGGGAAGCTGCTGGTACCACAGTGGACAACCCAGGGCATTCTCTGAGTGGCTCCATGTGCTGCAGCTGCTTTGGTGGGTGGGGAGAGTCCCCATCCACGGGCTCAATGATGCTTCTCTCTAACAGTCTCCATGCTCAGGACAGAAGTATTTCTACCTGATATTGTCAGACTCAGACAGGGTCTGATGCTGCCCCTACTGCCAGCACATTTTTTGGTGACCAAGCAGAAATTCTGGGAGCTCTCTGCGCCTTTTGGGGTAAAGGCCTGGTACTCAGCAGACACAGACTAGTTATACCAGCTACACTTTGCTTGCTTGCTTTTTTTTACTTCCTAAATCCAACTGGGATACTTCTCACAAATCCCAATCTTGCTTTGTATCTACTGAACTTTGAAAAGGGATTTGCACTGGAAAAGAAACAAAAGGCATTCCCCCGCTAAGTTTGAGGCTGTTCACGCAGCAGTCCAAGTAAGGTTTATCAAGCTGTTCATTTAACCATCATTAAGCACAGGATATTAAGCACAGAAATGCCACCTCACTATTCACAGAAGCTGCTGTCATTAGATAAGCTTCTCTCCAAGTGCAGCATGGCAAAGAGATTTCTTTTCAAAGGTGGGATTGAGGCCAGAGTCCCCAGTAAATCGAATTTTTGGGCTGATAAATCATAACAGGCTGCAAAAGAAAACTGAAGCAGGCTTTTAAAGCCCAAGTCCTGAGCTCATGCAGTCCCTAAATAGCTTAACAATAAGTCATTTTAGGCTATCTGGCTTCATTTCCTGGTGATGGAAGTGAGATTGGAAGGGGAAGAACAGCATATTCTTTTACTGGGCACGGACACTCAATGCTATATTTCTCTCAGAGTGCAGCTACACCATTTAACTCAACTCAAAATTGCACAGTGAGTTGCAGCGCCAAGTCCTGCTCCAGAGCAGGAGACTGCCAAGTAAAATACAGTGAAAGAGTCAGCATTCCTTTGTAAATGGATGTACTTGGTATGTGGAGGACTGAGCAGCCATGTGACTGTTAGTGCTGAGCAAAGTCTGGCATTGTGGATGAAAATATTGTTTGCATTTCAATTTGCCCTTTCTAAATGTAGTAGTATTTCTAGCAATGTTCGTTTTGATGTGCAGCACTACTTCACTCAACAAGAGATTTGCAAAAGCAGGAATGAGAAAGCAGAACATTACTTTAAATGACACTAGAAAATCAAAATCTGTGTCTGCAAGGATAATTGGGCAGAGGTATTCAGGGAGCCTCTCACAAGGAGATGAACGGGGCCAGAGCCCAGTGCATCTTGTTATGACAATAATGCCTCCCAGCTTTTCCAGACATCCTGCAAGAGCCAGGCATACCAGGATAAAGCCACCAGACTGCCTGGCCATGAGAACCATGATACCTGCTGCCTCAGGGATGCCACTGCAACCCATCACAGCTCCCCTCAGCCAGCTGGGCGTGCACCCACACACCACTCACACAACAGCACCACCAGCTCTACAGAACAGCTGGGGCAGAGCCAGGCTCATTACCTTGTATATACACTTGTGTAAGTCGCTAAGAACTCCCTCCTCCTCCTCCTCCTCGTCCTCCTTCGTGGTCTCCTTTTCCTGAGCAAAGAGCCGCCGCCTGCCCGTCTTCAGCGGGACATCGACCTCTTTTAACTTGTTGCGGAAGCCATTTTTGTGAACCACGCCATTGATGAGTCCATTTTTGGGCTCAAACCGGGGCAAGGAATGGAACTTGTAGGCATTCTCTGAATGTCCCTCCAAAGGTCCTTTCCTCTTCTCCAGGATTTCCTTTTCCAGCAAGACCTCCTTCTCCAGTTTCTTGTGCTCCTCAGGGGAGAGGGAGTCATAGGAGAGCAAGTACTGGCAGTAGGCTTCTTGTAGCTTGGCCAGCCTGTCCTGTGCAGTTTTGGGGATGCGCAGCATGTCTGCCAGCTTGTTCCATTTCTTGAGGTCAGTCACTTGCTGCATCCCCCCCATCTCGTTGATCAGCTGGACGAAGCAGGCCAGGTCGAGCTCGCAGCCTCCTGGGGTGCACATGTGCCAGGCAGCAGAGGAAGGGAAAGAGAAACACAGGAGTAGATTAGGATTAGATTAGCTGTGGGCAGTTCATGCCAAATGTGCCACCAGGCTGGGCACACAGGGGACGTGAGAGCTCCAGGCACCTGGGCACCAGAGCAGGATTGTCCCTCTCTTGTATGCCTCCTGCTAAAGAGAATCACACACCACTGTTTTGCCAGCTTAATTTATTCACAGGCTGTATTCTGCTACTTGCAGCAGCCTTCCCTGTGATTCTGTTTGCTCTCCTCCTTGAGTTTCATGCTCTTCTTTTCTCAGAGCACCTCAAGATATCTCCTTGACATGCATCTGTGCCCTGGTCATTACCCAGTGGCTGGGCAGATGAGGGCTGCCCATCTCTGTAAAAGCCCACACACCCTCACCCACCACCAGTCCCACATCTGGTTCATACCAGGAATAAACAAAACCAGTGTCAAGCTGGGGTACTGACCATCAGAAAGACAAATACCTATCCTTTCTGGAGGTGAAATAACAATTATCTAATATCTGCACAACACCTTGAATGAAGTTAGTATTCAAAAGGAGCACATTACTAATTTCACTACAGGTAATAAAATCCATATAAAACACAAAGGGAGGCAAGGGGTTGTTTGGAGTTGGAGCCTGCAACTGCATAAAAAGTTCCAGACACATTATTCTTCCAGTCTGAGGCCATCCATATTTTTTACTCCATTCTGGTTATGTATGTTTTAAGATGACTAGCACGTTTCACACTCCAGTCAAAAAAAAAAAAAACCACAAACTTCAGCATAAAAAGCAGCCAAATGGATGAGGAACAATAAAAGAAACATCATAAATACTCTGAAAGCACAGAAATAAATCATCAGTGGAAAGAGTGAAGAGACAGCCCAAAGACCACCTACAATTCAACAGGGTGCTGTTCAAGGGAAAAAGAGAATTAATACAAAACCACCATCAACATCTCTGCCGCCACACTGTCTCCCCTCTGCCTTTGAGAAAAGTAAAGAATCATCATGCCATAGCCACTCCAGAGCACTCAGAAATGCTACTGCAACAGAGAAGGGCAAGAAGCAATATTATTGTAAATATTTACAGTAGGATGCACAGTTACATCATCTTAACTCATATCATCTTGCCATATTGCTTTTTTCAAACTACCCTGTGCTGCATTTCTACTGCCCACACAGCACAAGGCAAAGGTGTCTGGCTGCAGACAAAACCAAGCATAAGGCTTTGAGTAGAATCTAAGGGTGGAGGCAGGACCACGAGGTAGCAAATTTATCCTATTTAGTACATTTGGGAATAGGGTGGGGGAGGTTTTAAGCAAGTCTTGAAGCTGAGAAAAAGTAAATACCATGGGAAGAAAAAACAAAATGAGTTTGAAAAGTTTTCTTTCTTTCCTCTTTAATCTTCCATACATAACATAATATAAACATAACTTTCAAGATGGCTTCTGTTACTTTTTTGGTCAGTGGTTTCTACATGCAAGCCACAAATAAGCTGAAGGCGGAACTCAAGATATGGCTTTCCATGCCAACAGATTCAGCAATCTACATAAAGTTGGGTAACATACTCCCAAACTTGGAAAGAAGTGTGGCCCAAATTTACCACTATATGTTTTCTCCAGCACACACTCAGTTTAAGGTCCTAGTTTCAGCACTGTTGAAAATTCAATTTTCTCCTGCATCATGGAATGATCACTCATAATCACTCTGCAATATTAGAGCTCGAGTAGCACTTCATTCAACCAGAGCCTACAGCTAAGGTTTGCAAAATGCTCTCAATTATAATTCCATTTCACACAGTCATAAGTTTTGGAAGCATTTATATCTCAGACTGATGTTTTCCAGGATTGACCTAAGCTTGCTGTTTAAACTTTCCTTGAAAGAATAAAAAAAAAAAAAAAAAAGGAAAAATGACAAAAAAGGAGTTCTTTAAAAGCACCTATAGCAAAATGACTTAAATAGGAGATCTGGCACATTGTGCAGTAGCAGTGTTTAACTTTTTTTTTTTCTAATTGCCTTAATTTCCCTAAGTTAGGAATACTTTTAAATTGCTTAGTGAGCAAGCTCATTTTAAAAAAGAAAATTTTAAATCTTCAGGTATGCATTTAATACCAAAAGCTGGCACTACACAAGCCATTGGCAAAAGTCCCACTTACTTCAATGGAAATGTGATTTGGCCTGGAGAGAAGGGCTATCTATGCATGTCTACTTAAATAAGCGTGCATTTATCACCACAGGTTATTTTATATGTTTCCTGACAAAACCAACAGATTTTTCCTCTTTGTGCACTGATGATCTCCAGCTTATTTTCTCCATTTTGTTTTTGATTTTAAACACAAAATAGGTAGGAAATTAACTGCAGAAAGGATACATAGGATGCAAATTTGTAAGAGACCACTGTTTGCTCTGGTTATATGGCACCCAGCAGAATAGAATCCTTGACTATTCATTAGGCTCTTAGGTGCTTAAATAATACAAATAATTAACAGTAATGCCATCTTAATGCCGAGTTAAGGTATTTCATTAAAAAGTTAACATTGTTCCAGGAGCGTTAATCGAGCTGTCTTGCACATTTTCTTCTCTCTCTTGCCAATGTAAATGTAATTCATTATTCTTTTCCATTAGCATACAACCATTGCATACATTAGGCATACAAAATGTTCATTTATTGCTGCTTGAGTGATTTTAATTTTCAGATTTCCTTGAATG
Source organism: Camarhynchus parvulus (assembly GCF_901933205.1). NCBI lineage: Eukaryota > Metazoa > Chordata > Aves > Passeriformes > Thraupidae > Camarhynchus > Camarhynchus parvulus. The sequence continues at coordinate 62,983,968 of NC_044572.1, read as the reverse complement.
TTTTTGCACGGCTACTGCAATATAGTGCTAAACTATCATTCCTCCTTCTTGAAACTTTGTTATTTCTCTGCTGTGCCCTGCATTGGCTCACCATAAAGTCTGCAATCATTTTGTGTGCTTTTATGCATTTTCCCTCACTTACCATATGTGATATAAAACAAAGTTTAAGAAGGAGGAGGCGGGGGAAGGAAGTGTTGTGAATCGTTTAAACAGAAAAGCGTCTCCTTTAATCCAACCAGCGCCAAAAGCTGCCTTGGGTCGGATAATGCCTCAAAAGCAAAACTCTAGCCTTGAGTTGCAACATGAAGGTTGTGTGAGCTTGTGACTCAAAACACCTCAAAAACAAAGGAAAGAACTTACAAAAATTAAAAACATGGGTTTCTTACTATGTGGTGCCTGCAAAGGCAGTAGAGATGGAGGTAGCTCATCCAATAGTTCATTTGTATGCTGCTGTTGTCATGTTTTAACAAACTATTGTCACATTTTTGTCACGTGCCATATCTGACAGCAGACCATAAACCAAGAATTCTGTTAAATAAGTGATTCTCACTCAGGCATTAGCCCTGGCAGACACCTGCTGGGAGAAATAATGAAACCTCCATTTTGCAATCAACTACATTTTACTGCCTATTCTTGACACTTAATGGTTGTTAAATGTCAGCAGGTCACTGCGAATTTGTGATTTTAAGTGTCTGAGTACCCAAACACAAGTCAGTTCTGAGATATTTTCTTTCACCTTTGGTTAAATGTTTTTAAAGGAAGAGGCGGGGAGAAAAATGCATTAAAGCCTGGCAGCATTACAACCTGTTAGGAAAACATCTTTGGAAAGGTCCAAAAAATATTCTGAAATAACTTTTAAAACAAGGCTATCAATATACATAGTCATACAACGCACATAAATAAAGAGCAGAGAAAGAAGAAGATTCTGAAATCTGAAGACCAAAGTCCCACAGAGCGATTTCTTTTTCCCCTGGAAAATGGCAATATGAAGTCACCCTGGAAGCTCTCTGACAACCTACCTGCATCGTGCCTGGCCAATGGAAAAAGAGAGAGTTTCAGAGCTCTGCAGAGTTACCTGAGCAGGGGTACGGTTAAGCATAAAGACAAACAGAGCATAAAGTCTACACGGACACTTAGAAGCAGCAGCAAAAGGCCAAGGAATCACAGCCCTTACCTATGAGTGGGAGTTCATCCATGGTAATGCCCTGAGATTTGAGGTGCTTCTTGATACAGGCCAGCCGCTGCACGTTGGGTCCCCAGCGCCTGCCTAGCTTGTGTATGTGCTGAATCTGTGTCACAAACCGCATTTCATCGTTTAGCTTGCACTCAGGTCTCCAGTCTGGAGGAGGAATCACCCTGCACATCCCATACTTCTCTACCTGAGCTCGGACTGACTCAATGTATATCAGTGGGTCATGAAATTCCTTGGTGGAGGGCCTAAGGATGGGAATCTCCCCCAGCATCCCCCACCCAGACTTACTACTGCCCTTTTCGTGCTTTCCCATTGAGTCTTGTGGCTTGTGCAAGGACTCCGCTTGAGAGGTAGAACGATTTTCACAGGAGGCATTTTCAGTTTTGCCATGTGCTTGTTTCCCTGGCGTACTCTTTCCAGCAGTGGCTCTTTTCGGCCTATTTCTTTCCAAACTCTTCTCTGGCACTTCCTTTCTAAGGTGTCCATTGAGCAAAGGCTTTTCTACTGCTGCCTTTTTGCTGGCAGCTTCTGCCAAGTTGACAGCCCCTTTCATTCTCTTGGTGGGCGACTGTATTTTGTCCATGTGATTCGTCTCTTCCAGCCTCCTCTTCGAGTTGCGCAGCCCCTCCCTTAACTGTCTCCCCACCTCCTTAGTGCATGTCTTTTGGTTCAACTTGCCATTGACTTTTACACCATTAACAGCGGTATTGTTAGACTTGGATGCTCCAAGGGATAGCACCTGTTTGCGGGTTTTTGCATTGCTACTTTCTATTTTCCCTGAGATTGTGTGGTTGACAGGTGAACTGGGTTTGTGGTGATTTAGTTTGGTTTCCTTGACCAGTTCTTTCTTGGCTTTGGTGTATGTGACAGTTCCCTTTGTCACTGTTGCAGTGTACTTCACAGTTTTGGACGGTGAAGGTCTGACTTCTCTCATCTTTTTGGCACTGGCTGCATTTGCACTCGGAGATGACATTCGAGTGACCCCGTTGACTTTAGAAACCTGAATTGCCAGAAGTGTTGTAGGAGGAGCAGAAGAAGGAAACACAAAACATAAAAGTAAATTAATAATGTGACCACTCAGCCCATCTCCCATTATCTGGACGACCATTTTCTGCAGTCCTGACTCCTGGCCCCATCATACAAGCTTCACATACTGGTTTGCACACAGGCAGGAGAGGGGACTAGGCATTTATAATAATAAAATTTAAAAATTGTTGGGTTTTTTTTAAATTTACCAGAAAGCCCCCAGTCTTGCTTTCACAGGGTACAAAGCCTCTGACATTAGGAGGTGCCTTGTTTGCACTACCCCTGTCCTTGTCTACCAGAAAGCTGTTATGGGATTAGGAACCACAGATAGTCTGATTTACAAACCAGTACCTTCATTACCTCTTTTTCTGGCCCTCAAGACAACCTCTCTCTCTCCCACCAAACTTCCTTTACATGCACATACATTTCACTACTTCTCAGCAGACAAAATAGGCAGCATATATTATCTGCTCTAACTGGCATCTACACTTTTGCAAAAAACACATCGAGATTCAAATCAATTTACCTTCTATCCATGCATACATATAAAAAGAGATGTGGAACACATTATGCACCCAACCGATCAGCATGGCCATGAAGGATCCAGTCTGTCATACATATTAAATCTTGGGCAGTATGTTGTTGCTGAAGTTGATAATTTGAAATAAAAAAAATTGTATACAGTAGTCCAATGTAATTTTTTTTAAGTTTGGTATCTGGGCAATGTTGCTGACACATATTCTATTAAATCATATTGTGGCAATGGAGCTTAGAATTGCTGGACTCTGCTGCTTTCTGTTAGACATTTAAATCTAGTTATGAGACTAGAATTTGTATTTTAACTACAAGATGTCTTAAGGACCAAAAGCAATCCCCATCTACAAAGGGAATTGAGACAGCTCAGCACTGCCAAAGCTAAACTCTACTACTAAAAAACCGAAAATTTCAGCATTTACACAACTTTAAACATTGATTCCTTGCCTCCTTAAATGACTGTGAGCACAGAAAACACACCCAAAACCCAGAAGCATTGATAAAAGTACTCAAAGTGAAAGCATACGGTACAATCACCCCTTATCAGCACTCAGGTGTGTGAAACCACTTCCTGCAGAGTTGTAATACTTTCTCCTGTGGGATTTTGAAATCCTTGCCAAATCAGCAAGCATGGCAGCTTCCCTCAAATAAATGCAAGAACTGCACTCACTTATATAATAAGGATAATATCAAATAGGGATCAAGTAGAGGCTGAAAATACTGTGCTATGGTCTTGCATGCAGTGATTTGTGGAAGGGGAACTGGAACCTGAAGATTCTGCATACACACACATACACGTGTGTCTGTGAGTGTGTTCATGCATATTTCCTCCTCTGTACTGCAGAAACTGGAGCAGGAGTAATGATCTTTTAAAAACCATCCATATTCTTGTCTTTCCTGTGCTTGAGAGGCAGAAACACTTAAGGAAAATCCAGTTAACTGATGACATGAGGTTTTACCTTGAGCTTTTCAAAGATGTATGAGGTATCATCTGGAAAGTATACACTTGCAAACAGAAATGCATTTACCCATTTCCCTTGAAAATTTAAGCAGTGCTCTGTATTTGAAATGCAGGCCCAGACTGAACTTTTACAGAACTTTTTCATGCTGCAGAACAAACATGGGCAGAGAGCTGCTGAGACACTGCCTCTTGCCTGCAGCAGTCACAACAAGCATTGAACATCCCTGGATTTATAAATAGCTAGGAACAATGATTACAGATTTTACCTAGACTAATAAAGAAGAATTGATTGAGAACTGGAAGGGGAAGGTAATCTGGGTGATCATATGATCTGGATGATCACAGTGATCGTGAAATGGGTTTTCATTTCTAAGATGTGACAACAGTAGAGAAAGGACAACAGACTTTAAAAAAGAAAAGAACAAAAAGCCCCCAGAAATAAAAGAAAAGAAAAATCCACCTGAAAAAAAATCTAAACCAAAGCAATTCCCACTTAGAGGAAAGGTAAAAAGCACAGGCCATTATGGCTGTTCACAAAGTTCTCTAACAACTGGAAAATTAGAAAATTATCACAGTAGAAAGTGGTAACACAATTATGTGACTAAGGGCAACTATATAGAAAAAGAAAAAACACATATTAAAATCAGAAAGGCCAAGGAGCTAAAGAAACTTCAGTTAGCAGGAAACTAAAACAGAAAACAATATATAAATGCCTTAAAAATACAAGATAACAAACAATGGAGGAGATAAAGCACCACACAAGGAAGGAAAACAAATAGCCTGACTAAAGTGTTCCTGCTTCTTTTGCATTAACCTTCACCAGAGGTGCCGCTGACTGAATATTTATCAGGTACAGAACATAATCCATTTCAGGCTAGGATGGCAACTCCAGTAAGGTGGAAGATACATGAATGACATAGGGCATGGCTCCTGGAAATAAGCTGGGCTAGACAGAGAGTCTACCTAATTTCCAATCTTAAAATAATTTTGGAACAAATCATCAAACAGGTAATCTGCAAACACACAAATGATTACAAATTAATGTTAAAAACAAAACAACAAAATCTACCCATTTTTTTTCCAAAATAGCAAATCTATCAGATTTAATCATCTTCCAACAGACACCTGGCTGAGGTAAAGAAGCATCTCTTTATGCAGCACGATTTCCGTCACTGTCCCTTGGAACATTCCATCAAACTCCTGAGACACATCCCAGACATAATTACTCTAAAGTGACATCATGAGGCACTAAATAAAGTCATCCTCAAGAAAAGTTTTCACTGCTAACAGTTTACTGTTGTCCTAGGAGGGCCCTTCACGTGTCTTTTTGCAGGGACTTGTTTTTGCCTTGGTTCTACCAAGTATTTTCATTATTGCAAAATAGTGAAACACACCTGGAAGGAAGAGGCTGTAATCACTCACAGGACAAGATCAAAATCTTGAAGAACCTATTTCAGAACATTTCTACAGTAAGAGGAAGTGCTATATTTAGGAGGCACAAATCATATACATGTAGGGGAAGAATAACATTTGGGGACTGCAGTGAGCTGCAAAATGCAATGGCAATACAAAGCACACAGATCACTTTCTGAGACCTATTATTAAGGATGTTGAAAGCAAAGGGTAGGAGCACAGGCTTTTCCTAAAGAGAGCTGGACCCAGCAGTGGGGCCACACTGTGGGGAAAAATTTAGATAGAGGAGCAAGTCTAAAAGAACACAAAGTGCTCAAGTATTTGGAAAATAAGATTGTTGCTGAGAAGCCGAGAGCTGGTCTTACTCTGAAAGAGATCACTATGGGACAACTCTGTAACAGTCTTCTGATGCAGAAGGAGCTCCTCTGAAAAGACAGTAAATGCTCTATGTTCCCTGGGAAAAGCAGGAGGAAAAAAATCTCATTAAATGTCTACAATGATCTGAGGCACAACTAGGAAAACTTGCTCATTAGTAGAAAAGGAAAATGCTGGAAGAAGCTGTCAATGGACATTGTGGAATCTCCTCTACAAGAGGTTTTCAGGTTTCAGGAGGCTATAGCTGTATTACTGTGCTGTCAGGTATAATCAAGACAAAACCTCAGTGTGAGCAGTCAGGCTGCATGGAGGCATCTTGTCATTCCAGCCTGCTGATGATTTTTTCTGAGGAAGTTGTGACCAGAAGTCTGAAGGGCCACCTGGGGCATTCCTGCAGCAAGGGATTGTGACACAGGGGATGAGAACAGGACACAGTAAAGTGCTCATGGAAAAAGGCAAATACCCTCACAGCTTCTATTCAAAGCAAAACATGTCATGAGCACGATCAGCTTTAAAACAGAACCTCCAATCTTAGAGGGTAGGCACAGTATTTTGAATTTGTATTCAAACTTATCATGGAGTCCATACATTAACCCAGCACTGCCAAATCCACCACTAAATCATGTCCATAAGTGCCACACCAAGTCCCTTAAATACCTCCAGGGATGGTGACTCAATCACTTGCCTGGACAGGCTGTTCTAACACCTGGCCTCCCATTTTCAGCAAAGAAAATTATCCTAATACCCAGTCTACAGCTACCCTGGTGCAACTTGAGGCCATTTTCTCTGGTCCTATTTCTTGTCATCAAGAGGAAGAGGCTGATCCCACCTAGCTACAGCCTCCTTTCAGGCAGTTGTAGAACACGATAAAGTGACACCTGAACCCCATTTTCTCCAGGTTCAACAGCCCCAGCTCCCTCAGCTGTTCCTCAGCAGGCTGGTGCTCCAGACCCTTCCCCAGCTCCATTTCCATTCTCTGGACACACTCCAGCCCCTCAATGTCTTCACTGTGGTGAGGGAACCAAAACTGAACACAGCACTCAAGGTGTGGCCTCACCAGTGCTGAGTACAGGGGGACAATCACTGCCCTGCTCCGGCTGGCCACTCTATACACACACAGGTATCATCCTGGCTGGTACAGGCCACGATGCTCTTGTTGGCTTTTTGGCCACCTGGGCACTGCTGGCTGTTGTTAAGCCACTGGCAACTAGTCTTTTTCTGCTGGGCAGCTTTCCTGCCTCTCTAGGTCCCTCTGCAGAGCCTTTCTACCCTCAGCAGATAAATGCTCCTGCTGGTGTTGTGTGTGAAGTGACTGAGGTATCCTCAATCCCCTTGCCCAGGTCATGGATGAAGATGTTAAACAGGACTGGCCCCAGCACTCAGCCCTGGGGAACACCACGGGTGACCAGCTGCCAATGGCGTCTAACTCCATTCACCAGCACTCTCTGGGCCCAGCCATCCAGACAGTTTTTAACCTAGCAAAGAGTGCACCCGCCCAAGCCTTGACCAGCCTGTTTCTCCAGGAGAATTGTCTGGGAGGTGGTGTCAAAAGCTTTACTGAAGTCCAGGGGACAACATCCACAGCCTTTCATTCATCAACTAGGTGTGTCACCTAGTAAGAATAAAGTGACTGATATTAGCTGTACATGATCCAAAGTCTTGAGCCAAAAGGTGAAAGTAAGGATATGAATAATCTCATCTTTGCTTTCCAGCTATGTTCCTAGCTTTGCAGACATCTTCAGACCACTCTATTCTCTTCTTCACTGAACACTTGCCCCGCAGTAAAACATGGTATGATAGATTTCAAATTTTTCTTGTCTTTATGAAAAAAAAAAAAAAAAAAAAACCAAAATGGGACCAGCACTGTCTTGCAGCAGTTGCTTTGTTATATTTGAACTGGTCTATGTACACACCTCTGCATAGCACTTAGGATTCAGCCTCCAAAACCATACACAAAAAATAAGCAACCTGCTAGACAGCAACCACAGTGATAAGAGCAACATTAGCAACACCGAGAACAGTTTTGGTACCAAACAAATCCAAGTTATGCAACTGATCTTGAATTCATTCATAAAAATCGTTCTGTGCTTATGAGTTGTGCAGAGGTAAATTACCATATTAGGCCAAGAGAGGGCCCCATTGAACTACATTTCCTTTCCTCACAACCCTTTAAAGTAGGAAGACTTTGAAAGATGGCAAAGGAGAAAGCAAAAGAGACAAGGAACCTGTGACAAGTGCAAGGGCACACCAGAAGAAGACATCAAAACAGAAAATGAGAGGGGAAAAAAAGAAAATCTCTGGCAATTTCTAGTGTTCTACCTTTACTTTCTGTAAGACTTGACAAAACAAAAACACACAAAAATAAACCATGCAAATGCAGTGATCAAGGAGCAAAAATATAGTGGAAGAAGGAAGAACATGTGGCTGGCACCCTGGGAGAAAAATCTCCTTTTGGAAAATACTGAAAAAGTCAAAGACTCAGGACAACAGAGAGAAATTTAGCAATGTTCCATAACTGGTAAGTCTAGGGTTGTGTACAAAACTAAGGCTTTCTGTCAGGCAAAACAAATAATCCACCTTTAATTAGCTAGAGTCATATTTTCATTAAAATTTGTAAGAAAGTACTTATGCTACTGTTGGTTGCAGAAAAAATTTAGGTGTCTAATCATTTCCTAGGGGAAAAAAAAAAAAAGAAAACCCACATCATCTTGACTTAAATCTCCCTTATTTTCTGAAGCCTGGGGACCACCCTTGCTGATGTGTCCATGTGGTGTGACTGCTGCTTGTACGGCATCGCTTTAAATTTTTCTCCATTGTGTGTCACACAATCAAAAACAGTTAATACTCTACAAAGCAAAACCACTTGGCAGAAGTGGCAGCAGCTGACTTTCACAAAAGTTTTAGCCAACCAATCTCTGACAATACAGTTTTAAAGCATTTCACATAAGTGTTCCAGTAGGTTAAAAGAATTAAGAACTGCATTCTTACGTTTTGGGAACTTGTTCAAAACCATGAGCTCATGATAGAGCATGTCACAGCAAGGACCATAAGATACTGGTAATCACAAAAAAGAAATTCAAAAGGATGCAAAAGAAGGCAGACATTCACACTGATGCTTAGATAAGGGCAACTTGCCATGGTGGAATAAAGAATTGAAGTTTTAGAGAGGTACATACACACTGTGAATAGCCTTCAGATCTCAAATCTGATTTAGAAGGTAATAAAAATTCGGTGGAGGCATTTCAGGTGAACTTAAACCACCACTGAAACACACAGCATTAAAGATTTCTTCAGCAAGAGCATCACTACTTTTCTTTTTGCCATTTTTAATTTCCAAGCCTGCTACTCAGAGGTGCAATTTAAAGGCCTTGACAATCCTCTACAAGATGGCAATTCCAGCTCCACTGAAGACCAGGTCAGCCTACTTAGAAGAAAAATCTTTAGGTGTCAGCAAGTAAAGACTGTCTCTGATCAGTCCACTGAAAATTCATCACTGCAAAACAACCAACCCACCAAAAGAAAAGAAAAAACCAGAACAAACCAAACAAAAAACACAACAACAACAACAAAACTAAAAATAAAGCAAAAACCCACAAAAAAACCCCAAACAAACCAACAAAAAAAACCCATCCACCAGCAACCCAATCAACATCCCCTGCTCCCCCCTCAAACCCCCAAAAGGCTGAAGTGCAGCAAGCTTTCTGTACTTCACTACCCTGGTGCAGGTACTCTGCTAACCCAGCCCCAGCCTGAATAAGGACAGTCACAAGCACTGGAAGACTGGTCTGCTGCTAAACTTTCACACCTGAATTCAAGTTAGGTTGGAACAAATCTGCTGAATTTTTTTGCTAACTTTCAACCATGTAACATGGAACTCTAAAAACATCTCGCAGCAGGTACCTTCATTGTGAAGGAGGCAGTATTTTGGAACATCTTGTTTATACGTCAGACAAAACTTTTTTCCCAGGCTCTGAGGTTTGTGCTGCCCATGTGCAAACCAAGACACCTGAGTGTAATGTCAGGTTCTCCACAGCACCAGTGAGATAAGCCACACAGATCAGCTGCTTCTTCCATGTGCTGCCAGCCTTGGCAGTGTCAGCACAGAGTGCCAGTCAGAAAGCACTGGCCATAAGCAGCAATGTGAACTTTACGCTTTCATATCAACATACCAGATAATAAAAAGGGTTGTAAAGCACGCTTTATATGGACTTCCCATGTATCAATTTTTCTTTTTCCTTTTTTTTTTAAATCACTGGGAATTAACTCCCTGCTGCTCCAGAGGATGCTTTTAAGGATTGCCACATTTGATCTACACCAAGCAGTGAAAAAAGGAGCTGAGAACCTTAAAAGCCTTTTTTTCCCATGTGTCCACAGCAGAGAACAACTTATTACCTGTTTCCTTAAGTCCTGAGCCGATCTGTGAAGAGTATGGTGGTTGTTAGCCGTGAGCCCTTTCGTAGAGGAGCCAGTGTTTGTAGTAGCGTGGTGATTAGCAGCAGCCTGGTCTTTTCGACTCTCAGCCTTATGTTCGCTGTTCCTCTCCTTCCCTGGGGTGGCCTCTTTGCTTTTGTGTTTCTGAGCAGGTTCTTTCTCCTTCGATGATTTGCTGGACCCATTGAAAACTGAGAAGAGAGAAAATCAGGTTATTAATGGGGAAAAAAAAGAAAAGAAAAAGTATGCAAGACCAAACACTTCATTCAAAACATCACAATTTTCTGTGCTCACAGTGTTGGATATTTAGTGAATGCCTTTGTATATCTAAAGTTAAATCAATATAGAAATAGCACTATTTTGCATGTTTCTTTAGATGAACAGATTTACTGCAGTATTTCCTCTGCTTGTTAGCACACATTATCTTGAATATCCAAATTAAAACATACAAGGTATATTACTGTTTTGACTGACCTAGATTTAGAATTATGAGTTTGATTTTTACTTATGACAGTTTTAATTATATTTTTTTGCTCTTGCAGTGAGGGAATTCTAAACATAACCTAAACAGAAAAAAAGGCTTATTTTTATACCAATGTAGAAGAAAGGAGACGTTCCATGAAAAAGCATGTTTTGTTTTCATCAGTACCCGAACTGCTGAATCAAACTGACAGCAGTTTGCCTATAGCAGACAAGCTGCAAATAGAAAAAGGTACTTCTGCAAAGAAAGGAAAATACTAAAACCATTTTGGAACACGTGACATGACGTAACACTGGGACCTATGCTGAGCTCCATAACCTTATAATGAAGGGATAAGAAAGTGTGGAACAGACCCCCTTTTTTTGTACAATAAATATTACGTGAATGTATAGAAACAAGTTTTGTTCCGTCTCTCTGCTGAATTTATTTAAGAAGAGTCACTGCTCTTCTGTTGTCAGGGAACATGGAAAGCTGAAGCTAAAACAAACAAAAAAATCACATCACATTTCTCTATTTGTTAATCAAAAATGCACTAAATTCATCTCAGTGATGCACCCTCTTCAGTGCAGCACTTGACAGAGGTCCCCAAGACTTGTGACCCAACATCCAAAATGGCAAATGCCCTCATGCCTCTTATTCTTGATTTCTAACCCTGTCTTTCTTTGACACGGTTTAGGAAAGGATGCAAATAAGAAACTTCATAAATACTTAATAGCACAACTATGTGAACATTTTATTTATTACACACAACATACACCATCTGTTTGGGAATAGTAACTAAATGCACAAAGTTACTGTTTTCTTGTGAAATGAAAGCCTTCTTTTGTCACTAAAGGTGATATTCCTACAACACACACCTTATCTAAGTTGTAAAGTTTAGCTATCTCTACAGATGTAGAGTATTAACAATAAGACCAGCAGTAAGAATAGTAATAAAAACCACAATCCTGCTGGACAGAAGAGGGGCAGCTAAGCTGCTTTTGAGCCCACCCTACCTCCAAACCTTCCCAAGCAGCTATCCGGCTTCCCGCAGCCAGAACCCCAGCAAACTATTGACAAATTTAATTTTCAGGTCACTTATCATATTTTCAGTTCCCTTATCATATTCAGTCAGATAAGTGTTGAAGTAGATTATTTAAAAAAGAAAAATCTGCAATTGCTTTTCCTCCTCTCTTCCTTCCCGCTTGCATAAATGGAGTAAGAATGAGAGAAAAGCTGTCAGCAGTGGAGTCACCATAAATTTCTCCATGGTTCTGTCACTCCTGAGCTCAGGAGCAACTGGTGCTGCCCCAGCCAGCCAAGGATTTCTCAGTGATTTCTGCAAAAATCACGTAACCCTTTGTGTCTCATTTCCAGTGATGGAACTGATAATAATTGCCAACCCCTCTCGGGAAGGTCATGACAATACATTCATCCTCCTTTGGAAGGAATTCTCACATCAGATGGAAGGCACTACAGATGCACAAAGCATGACTATTTATTTTTAATAAGACATAGCACAAACAACCAATGGCAGCTTTGTTAATATGTATTTTATCATTTAGAGTGATACCTTCCTTTGAAGGGAACAAATCGTATATACTGATCTGCTCCTAAAGAAACATTCCAGTCAGAGAGATTAATTTACTGTAATCAGTTGCCACTTTAAAAATCTAAGATTACTAAAACAGAAAACACAGCCAAAAAGCCAAATTGTGCACTTCTTGGGTTCACAAAAAAAAGAAGCAAACATGAGACAAGGTATATTTTATATGCAACAGCTCATTAAATTTAAGTGTCGTGGGAACCCTGCCAGTTTTACCCTCTGAGTAATTATCTTTTGTCTTAATTTGTAAGATTCTTGAAAGGGGGAAGAGAAATACAGGAGGAAAAAATGTTCAATCTCACAGGAAAAGCTTAAAAAGCTAGTGTCTGAAAACACAACAAAGGGAGATGTAGATGCAAAAGAGTTTTTGCCACACTGTCTTCCAGTTAAACAGTAGATGTATCAGTTTTTACAAAAATCAGTATTTGTTTTTTGCAACACCTATATTGCTGTTATATCCAGCTATACAGTTAAACAGTAGATGTATCAGTTTTTACAAAAATCAGTATTTGTTTTTTGCAACACCTATATTGCTGTTATATCCAGCTACTTTATATTCAGCTACAAAACCTTTCCGCAGTAGTAAGTTCTGAAAAATTCACAAACACACGCATCATTCACAAACATGCACATCATGTGAGCAACTACCTAAATGCTAACTTGATTAATTACAAAATGCTATTGCAAGCCAGGCATTATGGGGTGGAAAAAATCCCCGAGACTATGATTTTCCTCCCACCTCACTAAAAATATTGAAGCAAGGTACTTACACTATAAATTTATTTAGTACAATACATAATTAAACTCTGGTCCCAACAGCTAGTATGACAGCCAAGAGAAAAAATGTATCACTAAAAAAAGACTAACCCCCCTCAAAAAAATCTTGTTGCTGAAGTGTAACTGATAATAAGCCAGCAACACCCACTTCTCAAAGGAGAGAAAAGAGTAACCCCCAAAACCTCTGCAATAACTATTACTGAGACCAAATTTGATCAAACAGTGAAATTATTACTAATTCCTTTGCGCCTTCTAATGCAGCAAATGGCGCTCTCCTTCATGTCTGCCAACTCCTAAATATTTCTGATGCACTCAGAAAATCAGGAAAGGTGTATGCTGTGCTTTATGAACCCCTGAGAGGTGTGTTCCAGGAAAATCTCCCATGTTAGAAATAAGTCTGACATGCCAATATCCAATGTTCTGTTCCCATTCCCTTTAGTTCCTTGCTAAAGAGCAGTCAATAAAGGTTTCACCCTTGAAGCAATAATTTCACTAAAAGAGAGAAAGACAAAAAACCAAGTCCAACCTACACTAGTGGTGAAACTTGCATTCCTGAAGCAGAAATGATGTGTAGTCTTGAATTACGATTATTTTATATATATTTTATATTTTATATATGTATTTTATATAAAGCTACCTTATTCTGTATTTCCAGAACAGCTTTTAGTTAAAGGTAAGAAGAACTACTAACAAGTAATTAAGAGTGTAAGTAAATTATTAGTGTTCAGACACTCCAGATAGAATAAATGGGTATCATTATGCTTGTATCCATTTGAATCTTATTCTCAAAATGCTGCGTCCTCCAAAGCTATTATTATTATTAAACTGAAACAATAAGAGTCCCACAGTGAAATACTTGTGGGTCTTTTGGTTAGCACGGATGATCAAATGCAAAGAAACTGAACCACTACATTCAAAACTCACAAGCACTGGGGGTTTTAAAACCACTGATATAATTTATGGCAGCAGAGCAAAACCTTATGGCAGGCATGATCCCCACAGATGCATCACAGTGCTCCCTGCATCAGGGGAACTAGACCCCGGGCACCAATATTCACCCAGGATCCCATACTGGGACTTTGGGTATCTCATTTGAAACTGTGATAAAAAATCCCTACACAAACCAATGCAAACTGTGCAAATTGTGCCTCTATTAGGTGCAGCTATAATAATGTCTAAAAAAATTTTTGATCAAGTAAAGCCACAGATGTGCTCAATTACTACAGATTAACTAAGCATTTACTACAGGAATTGACACTGTAGTGGGCGATAAACATAATGTGTTTTCAGCAATTTTCGGAAGTATTCCTACAAATTAATTTGCACACAAACACTTCACAGGATCCAGCCAGCCAGCCATTCAGAAGCTAATTTATAATATGCACAATAATCAGGCTTTCACTGTGGAGGCAGCAGAATTACTGGATTGGGTTCAGTCAGCTATTGACTCTGTGGACAAAGCTTTGTTTCCCAAGCTCTCCTGGAGGTTATTCCTGCACCTGATATGCTTTATACTTGAGATAACTGGGGAGGTTTAATATGGACTGCAGAGTACAGAACCCTTTTGCTGTGTGCCAGTGGCTGGGAGATGAAGGCATGGACCATACACATTCAGATGTGCTGCATGTTGCAGAGCTTGCACTGCATAAAGCAAGTGATTGCACACTCATAAAACCATCCAGAAAACAGAGGGGAGATAGAAGTGAAAGGGAGAAGTTTTGTTTTTAGAAGGAGAAAAGGGAGCCTTGCCAATATTGTGAACCCGAGCCAGCTATTCCAGTGCAAGCCTCATGTTGTTACATACATCATGTTTGGGAAGAGATGTAGTATTAATCAACTTTTTGGCATGGAGTATCCGTTACTGTACAAAAACATTCTTGCTCTGGCTTTAATTCAGTTCTAAGTCACTGTGAAAACATTTACGTGGCTCTCAAACTGTGTTAAAGGACCCAGGCAATAATTCTTTTCCCCTCCCAGAGGAACTAAAACAACCTTACACTTCCACAAAACACAGTATTTTAATACTGCCAATTGTTTTCCTTAAATGTTGGATATGTTCTGACTTCCATAAATCATTTCCAGGGATAGAAGCTGTCTTCTGGAGCCCCCTAACACACTCTGCCTACTCAGGGTCAGGAGCAAAGGTGTACTTCAGAAGAAAAGGCTAGCAACACATCATATGAAAACATGTGGTATTGCTGTTTCTGCACTTCCCAAACCCTAATGCAACACCACTCAATTTCTCAGTGGACAACACCGCATGAAAATTTCCATAGCTGCATGCTAGCAGGAGTCAAACAGGAGAGCCATGGCAGAGGGGTAACACTGAATTTGTTTTTTGACACCATCAACAACACAGCTCAAGCCCTGCACGCACAGGAATATATTGGGCCACCAGGAGAAGCATTATTGGTATGAGACACCGCACCACCGCTTGCAAAAATTCAATACGAAGTGTCTCGTCTCAGCACAAATTCATTACTCTCACCTAACCATTATGACACAAACAACATCAAAAGGGTCACTCACTAAGCAGCAAGTCCATACAAGAAGTGTCTGTCTGTTATCATGAGTCTCACACCAGGATAACAATTCAATTTTTTTTTTTTTTGACCAACTTCCAGCTCCCCTATTCTTCTCCACAGGTCATACATCTTGCTACTGAAAATCCGCAAATCCCCAAATGTGTTGTGCCTGATTTGCATATTTAAGTATGCAAATTACTGCAAACCGGGTAATTTTCGTGTTACATATTTTTGCAGAAAAATTAAATGTGCAAAAATGTTTATTGCAACAATTACTGGTTCCATGGTCTTTCAACAAAAGGCTGTAAATCATCAAAATAATTGCCTACCCATTAACTATTGCAGCACTCTGCCTGAAATTTTCTCATTCTTTAAAATATATTTTTCTTCTAAATGTTTACCTCTTCAGGATTAGTTTAACTAAAATTTATGTACAAGCCTAAGGCTCTGTCTCATGTACCCACCCACAAATACCAAATTTAGTTAAAACCAAAACTAAATAAAGAACTCCAACCATAAATCAGAATTTTCTCATAGCATGCTCAAACAGTAATGCATGTAAAAGATGTGCCATTCAAGCCTGAGATACACAAATGCTGCATTGGACTATACCCTGAAATAAGAAAAAAGCTGTCTACGATCTTTTCCTGCATCATCTTTGTACTACTACACATGTAAGGAAATTACTCTGCTAAATTATCCATTGCAAATTGAGAAGTGAAACGTTCTGTGTTTCTGGTAAGCAAGTAGGACAGCACTGAAGCAGAGTATAGTGTTTCTAGCAATGCTTCCTTACTATGCACTACTGCCAACTCTGTTTTGAAATTTGAGCCACAAGCGGAAAAAAAAAAAGAAGCATCTCTACAATTTTTTCCCCTGCTCATTTCAGGCAAAAGGCATACAGAGCAGTTTTTATCTCATCATGTTAACAAAACACAGCATGATCCAGCAACCATTTCTGAACCTGTAGGTTTTGCTGGCACACTGAAGCCGGGTTTACTCCCACTAAGGACACCAGACCCGCCCTTCATGAAGAAGTTTGGTTACAAAAAATGATGGTTAATTCTGTTTTCCTAAAAGTAAATTAGAATTTAATTGTCTGTCTCTGGCATCCAGAGACAACAGGACATTCCCAGATATGCTGGCCCAGATGTGCACTCCTCTCTGACCCTGAGCTGCTGTGATGGTGTGAGAGATATCCAATTCCCCAATCATTCTTCCTGAGAAAATTAGCCAACCATTATTAGAGGACCTGCAACCTGCTGCATGCAACATCTAAGTTGCTATACAGCTGTATCTGCGTATGCTGCTCCTCCTGAGGCACTTTTCCAGCCCACAAGCCCTTTCAAGTAGAGTAATGCCTATCCTCCTCTGCTCCTGAGATGGGACTGATAACCCAACAACTTCCCAGCTCCACGTTCCAGCTCTCTATCACAGCCTGCCCAGCAAGACACCTGGCCCTTGCAAACATTTTTCTTCAGGAGCCAGCAGAGAAAACCTTCCATTGTGCCACAGAATGAAATCAAACTAGAATTTATTTAGTTGCAAGGAATTCAAAGAATTAGGTTTAAAGGAACAAAGACCTAAGCCTACTCTCTTACCTACAACTTGGAATTTCCTCTGAGCAGCAGGGAGATGCAATTTACACCCAGTATCTCCCTGGAAAGACTTGCACACTCCCTTTTACACACTCCCATGAATGCAGGGGATAAACACTTCTCCTGCCAAGCATTTCACTTTGCTCTTTTACAGCTGGATGTGTGTGCGGCACATCAGCAGCACTAGGAAAGGAGGGTGAAAAGGTAACAATCTGAGGCTTTAAATTTATCTGTGTAAGCAGTAAGGTTGGAAGGCAACAAGTCAGTTGAGCCAATTATTTAATCTTGTGCCGCAAGCTATGCCACGTGCTATACGTGCTTCCCATTCCCACTCAGGCACTCTAGATTGAGTTAGCTCTCCAAAAGGTGGCTCAACAGGCTCAGTTATAACAAATAGTTTGGTGTACAACCTTAATAATACCCCATAATGGCGTCAGAAGAGGATATTGACAAATGACTTCGCCCAGAAAAATTGTTGGCCCCTACTGAGCAGAAAGCAATCATTTGACACTGTCTAATGACATTAATCAAGCTCTGAACTTTTGTTGTTGTATGTCATAGCAAATGCTTAGCATTTTCAGGTCCAAAGTGCTTGAGTAGACATTGTATATTAAAAACAAAAGACTTTAATTCATTAAAAATAGACTCTCACGCTAGATTAAGTTCATTTGCTGCACCCGTCCCTGGTCTGCCGTTGTGTGTGGTCTCATTTAAAACAGACACACAGGAACCAGAACCTACTTCATTCACATGAAACAAAAATACTATTGGCTGTCAACCAACATAACAGACACTGAAGAATGGGAATACCCCTGGGTAAGGAAATTTTAATTAAAAAAAAAAAAGAAGAGAGAAGAAGAGAAAAAGAAATTACAGTGACGAAGGAGAAGCAGCTGCCTTCTCTGGGAATTCCTGTTTCTTCACCTTTGTCAAAACATCTCACATTGTCTCCTATGTATTTTATAAAGGTCTTTTGCAGCTCTATTAAAGCAGCAGCTTCATTTACACTCTCTCTGATCTACATTGATAAAGATTATGAAGCCATTATATGGCTCATTATGTTTGCCTTTACTTACCCCCAATTAAGATTTCAGGTGTCTCTGGTTTTGAGCTAATTTCAAAGTGGCTGCCATCTGGGACATTCTCATAGAACACCATCAGCTCCTTTTCCAGTGATATATCACATTTAAAACTCTAAGGGAGCAGTTCTGTTACGTGCAGCCTCATTTTCCATATGCAGAGTTTTGTGCCTCTTATTTTGGGGGGGTTACTTAGAAGTCAATCCTAAATGCCAAGTTTTGATCTATGGCTGGTAAAGCATTAAAGCCCCTGGTCACAGCTGACAGCTGAAATGCTATTAGGCACAACATCCCCTTGCAATTATCCACAAATCATTCACAAAAAGTGAGTTTTTGAGCTTGGGTGTGCAATAAAAACAGATTCAGATGCAGTCATGAAAAAAATTTTGGCATATGCAACAAAGGCACCCTTTATAGAAAACTCCCTTTTGAAAGGCAGAGATGAGGATCAGCACAGTGAAGTAATTGGGATTTACTAATCTCTTCTTTGGAGCAAGGTAGCATGAAAGAACAAACAGAGCAGGCACAGGTCACCTCTGAAAAACTGCACTGTGAAGAGACCTTCCTCTCAGTCCTCCTACTAAAAGAAGAAGAGCTGAAGGGGCAGTCACCAGAAAGAAAGATTCTCATGGAAAACTAATAGTGAGGAAGGGAACAGAGAGCATAGGCTGCATTTTGAAACTATGTCAGACAGAGATAGCACAGTTATGAAACAAGAGCTCCTGCTGGAGCAAAAAACACATCACACAGGAGGCTGGCAGGGGAGCATTTCAGCAGGCTCAAGAAATTTTCAGCACAGCTTTACATCTTCTATTATACAGTAGGCAATGTTGCAATATACATGGATCCATTTTTCAAGATATGGCATGAGGACACCGTGGCACAATTACTGTGCAATTAATGCAGCTTTTGCTGATTTGCAGAGAAATAACTGATTGAAAATGTTTCTTTCATAAAATTTTTCAATCAACAATATGGATGTCGTATCAACCTACTGCAAGTGTGGTCTCAATAGTGCGTGAGAGGAATTAAGTGTTGCCCCTGGCTTGTGTTTTGATAACACTTATGAATGCTTATATTTAACTTTGATCAAATAAAGTCACTCTAAATTAAACATTAGTCTCACAAAAGCCAGAGAGCGTGACTGTGTCTATATGTGTGTGTGTGTACATATATAAATACATCTCATAGAATCACAGGATTTTTTTTAGGTTGGAAAAGATCTTTAAGATCATTGAATCCAACCATAAACCTAGCATAGCCAAGTCCACCACTGAAACATGTCCCTCAGTGCCACATCTACATGACTTCTAAATACCTTCAGGGACAGTGGCTCAACCACTTCCCTGGGCAGACCTGACAAACCTTTCAATGAAGAAATTCTTTTTAATGCCCAATTTAAACCTTTCCTGGTGACTTGAGGCCATTTCCTCTGGTCCTATTGCTTGTTACATGGATAAGAGACTGACCCCCATGCCAGTATATGCGTATATGTGTGTGTATGTAATTCCAGCCATGCAGTAGTTCTGCGACGGAGTTCAGATTGTCAGAAGAAAGAGGTTAAAGCACAAGATGCTAAAACTGCATCTTACTCTACCACTTTTTTAATCAGACCCAGAAGGACACAGAAGGACAAGGACTGAGCACACTCAGCTCATAAATTTCTTTACTGGGGGGTGCAGGAGAACAGCACTACTTAGGACCTACCTTGCCCATTTGGTACATGTTTATGCGTTTTTCCTTTCCTAGGGGTTGACTGGCATGATGATGAAGCATTGTTTGTGGCTGTTTTTGTGTCCTCTGTCTCCTCCTCCTCGTCTTCTTCATCCTCATCATCCTGAGAGCTTCCAAAATATACCATGTTGCTGGGCAGGGCTGGAGAACCTGATCATTATAAAGAAATTGCTCATTAGCATGATCACATTTGCTTACTGCACTAACCATATTGATCATAACCTACTTCAGTGTCCTCCACAGCAAGGGGAGAGTGGGACTCAGAGCTGGGAGGTCAGATCAGTGCATGACTAACCAGAGGGTTTTTATTTATTAGTTTTTACCAACAGGATATGCATGGTCTTAAAAACCCGGGCTCACCCCCCCTCAAGCACATTCTATTCATACTCCAGACAATCAGTCCTGCTACAAGCCCTAATTAACAACTCTTGTGTATTCAGAAAAGGACTAATGCACATGCCTAATTTCAAATGCGTGCTCAAGTGCCTTGCTGAAATCTTAACTCACAACTAGAAGCTTACAGATTTTCCAAACAGAAGAAAAAAGAGCAAAAAAACCAGTCTGCACCACAGTGATATTTCTAAGTTATCATCACAATAAAGCATTTAAAGTTCACAATACTTTGCAGACCTCTACAATATTGCACACAATGTTTTGCAGAATTCTGCAGTAAGAAACAAAGAGAAAAGTGAAGACATTGAGAAGTTTATTTGCATGGAGGATTCCTGGCAAAGGAGAAAAGAGAAGAAAGGCCTTCTGATTACCTGTTGTGCTCCTCTTGAGGATGCTACTTCTCATCTCTTCACTACTTTTCCCATGATGCTCCCATGATTTTTAAATGTACAAATACTGCTGACAAATAATGGCAACTTCCCATGAGCTCAATATCACTTTCTATTTCAAAATGAGCCCCCTGTCCATCCCCCAGAGGTGCCCTAGGAGCCTTCTAGTTATTCCCAAAGAAAAATTTCTTCTAAAGAAAGGGAAAAAAGTCACACACTTGGATAATAGCAACTTCATTTGTTTTCCTGCAGCTAAATAAAACAAAAGGACAAAGAGAACTGAGCTAGAGACCAACACAAGGTAGTGGCTACTTGACTGCTGCTTCCTTAGGAAGCACTTCTGGCTTCAAGCTCTTCAGAACTGCAATTCTGTTTGGTTTGCTCTTGAGCTGTTGGTGTTGCCACCACCAACAACTAACTATAGCTTATTTTTTGGTTGCATATTTCTGCTTCCACCAGGGTTGTACAAAATACTCTTATAACTATAAAAATCACTTTTTAATTAATGAATTACCTAAATATGGCACAAAAACAGGGATAGGCTGTTTCTGCAATGAATAATCCATTCCTAAATAACTGGTTTTGATTGGGATGGAGTTAATTTTCTTCATAGTAGCTGGAACAGGGCTATGGTTTGGATTTGTGCTGGAAGCAGGGTTCATAACACTGGGATGTTTTAGCCATTGCTGAGCAGTGTTTGCACAGTGTCAAGGCATTTTTTGCCCCTGTTTTTCATGCTGCTCTTCCAGCAAGCAGGCCAGGGTGCACAAGGAGCTAGAGGGGACACAGACAGGATAACTGGCCAAAGGGATATTCCAGACCACAGGACTGTTCTCAGCAATAAGAGCTGGGGGAAGAAGAAGGAAGGTGGGGACATCCAGTGTTACACCATTTGTATTCCCAGGTAACCATTTTATGTGATGGAGCCCCTCATCCTGGGGATGGTTAAACACCTGCCTGCCAAAGTGAGTAGCAAATGAATTCCTTGTTTCACTGCTTGCAGCTTTGCTTTGCCTAATAAACTGCCTTTATCTCAATCCATGACTTCTCTTACTGAAAACTGACCCATCCAATTCTCTCCTTCGTCCCACTGAAGGCTTAGCTCCCACCTGTAAAGATGTTGGCTTTTGGCCTCTCTAACAGCCCCTTTGGATCTGTGGCTGCCTTGGGGAGAAGCAGACAGAAACTCCCCACCAGCATCCTGTGCTGCATGTGAGTAGTAGCCCTGGGACAGCCAGGATAAACACTACAGCAGCATTGAGGGCATGATGATTCTTTCCCCCTGAAATGGTGCATTTTTCCATCCAACCTAGACAGAAACCTATGGACACATACAGTTATCCTAGCGGAAAGGGCTTTTGGATGCTACAGTTCTCCTGTTTATATAGACTAATAATCAAATTAAGACTGCTGACATATTTCATGGCATGGAAGCTGTAGCAACTTACAGAAACAAAAAACCTTCACATTTTTTATGCAAGCCCAGAACTTTCTGGCACAGTCTAAGCAATCAAACATAGTAGGTAAGAGGTGCTGAGAGGCACATTAATTCTTCTGCTCGTAGGGGAGTTTTAAGTCTCAACAGCAACTAACAAGAAGACTCTAAAATAGTTGCTCCTAAGACAGTGCTGCCTGAAAAAGAAATTGTTTAAATTGGTTTTTTTCTTCCATCTAGGTACCCAAATGTGTAGTATGGATTCAGAAACTGTATGCAAGTGCATGAGTTCTTATAAAAATCTGAAGTCTGACACCATTGTACATTAACAAATGGTTGCGTAAAAGAACCTTACTGTTTGGAACCCTCAAAATTAGATTCAAACACAGACTGAAATCCCCCTATTATAATTAGAGAAATAGTCAGAAAATGTATCCTTCTGAGACACTAAAATAGGAGTCTAGATATAATGTCTGTTCTCTCAGCTTCATCTTCCTTGGAATTCCACATCTCTGAGATTTTTTGGCAGCTGCTTTAAACAGCAACCAACGAAAATGTATTATCTGCAATGGAAATGTTGTTATTACAATAGCTATCTTTTCTTTCTTCTTAAAGCAGAGAATAAAACACAGTACTATGTCAGTCTGTTTAGAAAGTTGGGAGAGTCTTACTCAAGTTCGAGAGCAGGCACAAACTTCACCTAACTCCTGGTATTCAATCTCTGTAATCTTAGTGCATAAATCTCCTGTCAGAATGTCAGTTTTTAATTCTTTCCAATCGAGAACTATGAACAATAATGGTTAAACTGCATTCCTGGGACAGCTGGGACTGTTTGGGAAGTACATTTCCAGAGAAATTAGACTAGTAACATCCAATAACACAGGAGAGTCCTGCTAACGCTCACTTTACTGATCTAAGTGCTCTGCAATATGAGACCTTGGAGAAAAGCTGGTGTTCAAGTCTGGGTCTCCTCCCCTCCTTCCCACCAGCTTTTCCTACATATTTATTAAATGTGACTTGCCAAACAGAAAGAAAGAAAAAAAAGTCTGGACTTGCATATTTTTGTTCTATTTAAGCATTGTTATGGATAGAAGACTCTGAAAGAAATCTAAAAGCTCTGACTTTTCTTGCTTAATTTTTGTATTGGAACTATTTTTATCCTCATCTTTTATAATACTACTTCAGTTCTGGAATGGCCTCAAATAATTTGTTCACAAATATGAGCTGAACTGGTAAAAACCAGTTTCACTGCCTGGTCTTCACTGCAAGGTAAGATCATGGTGGTTTTCCTTACAGACAGACTTTGTTGAGAGTTGTTGCTCTCAGGTTACTCCATGTGTAACAGATATTTACCATGAAAATGATGTATGACAGCAAGATGATAAAAGCCCTCCAAAATGACATGAGAATAAGGAACACTGCAGGTTCACCAGGCACATCTGTACACACACATTCACAGAACACAGCATTGTAGGGTCTTCCTTGATACGTAAAATTCACAGATCACTATTCTGCACATTTATCTCTTCCTGGACACACTCAGCAACAGAAACCCATGGGGCAGCTATGCTGGTTCCCTCTTGCACATATTTCCCTGCCAGGCAGTAAGACTAAATAAAGATGAGCAATCATCCCTCCTCTTCCTCCTGCCCTCCCCAGCACCAAAGTGTGATTCTCAAAGCCTACCAAGGGTAATATAAAGAGTGACACTGGAAATAATAACCAACAGCAAAAAAGAAGAGTGGCAATGGCACAAATACAGGGCAACATCTGTGCCTGGGAAGTGGTGCCTGCCAGGTCTCAGCACTCTAGGTATACAATTCCCCACTTCCTCACTTTCCATCCCCAAGAAAACGGCAGAAAAATCTGAGAGGGAGAGAGTGAGCAAGTGAGAGAGAGAGTTACGAGAGCCGGTGGCTGTATTGAATTTTACAAGTCTCCTTCTGTGCTGGGAGCCTCCACATCATGCAGGCAGCTGCTACCATGGGCACTGGAACAGATGAAGGGGGAGAACAGGGAGCAGCCTTCCAGAGCTTGGGGAAAGCACACAAGCAGCCCTCCACCCTGAGAAACACACCCTGCCACCACCCCATTAGCAGGTGCCTGAAAAGCCTGCTCACTCAGCAAATCTGATGGCAGCCTAGAAATTTAATTTGACTTCTTACCACTCATTTAGAAGACGTTTCATGCAAGGAATAAGGAACCATTCAGACTATTGGTGGCTGACATTTTTCTTGGCATCAAAAATAGCCTACAGAACATCTACCCCCATCTGGCCTCTTCTTATTATACCTGTGCCACCTCCTCAACTGTGGCAGTGTAATTTTTTTGTGGGGCCATGTGGTGAATCAGATCAGGGAACTGATTCAGATTAAAATCCCAGACTAAGGAAATTAAAGTCCATTAATAAATACTGTAACTGTAATGTAATGTTACAAGCTCTCAAGAAAAGATTTGGAAAATTTCTATACACTCTTTTTCTTACTGAATGTGTAGTGTAATGTATCACCTTATGTTATTAAACAAAACATTAAATGAAGTATGTTTCCAATCTCGTGTAGGAGCTGCACATTTTACATTGTGTCCTGATGATGTCTAAGCACACAACTCCCAAATGCTTTCCCTCCCCTCCCCTGCCAAGACAGCTGATTTGTTTTGCAGAAATATTTGCATAAAAGCATACACCGTCACCAAAGATCTGGATGGGGCAATTTCAACATATTGGGAAGGAAGGAAGGAGAAGCCATGGCAGAAGGAGTGAGCTGTAAGAAAGGCTGTGAAGTGCAGCAGCAGCAGAGAAGAAGGAAGGAACCCAGATGTGCTGGGGCTGGAGAAAGGTGATTGGTGAGAGGTGCACTAGTAGATGGACACAAGCTGACGGAGCAGTGGGGGAAGGGAGATATGGAATGGATTACTGACAAGAAATAGTAACAACTACAGTAAAGTGTACAGGACACTGCAGCTAAGGCTGGCTCAATACAAGGCATCCATCTGACAGTGCAGTCAACCTGCTGCCCTGGTCCAGACATTGGCCACTCACCTTTTCCTGCTTAACAAGTCTCACAGTTGAGAGCAGAAGCCATGGCCAAAGTCAGGCAGCAACCTGGAGGGAACTTCTCAGCCCTCTCCCTCTCCTCCAAAACACTAGGGGAAAGGCCAAATACCAAAGCTGGACCTCCACAGTGAGATTTTGAAAGCCTAAAAAATTTCCATGTCTGACTAAGGGATTGCGAGCCACACACAAAAGTTTGAACAGCTGACATAAACCCAGGTACCCTCTCCTCACCAGTACAAGAGTTCCTAGGATCAGAGGCTAATGCATGTAGCAAATTTTGAGAAAATCATTAATGATGAGTTGTTTTTTAAAAAATCACTCATCAAGGTTACAATGAGCTATGAATTATTACAGAAAGGGAGGACAGTCAGCTCTTTAAAAAAATTAGATTTGAAGTATGTTTGGCAACTGCTTCCATCAGTATCTTCAGTTTCATTATTGAAATTCTCTTATGAGTATTTTGTCTTCCCTCCTATTGTGAGAGCAACACAAAAGAAAGCCTAACTATATAGGAAAAAATGATTTCCACAACTACACACTAAGTGTGGCCTAATGCATATGAAGGAATGACAAATGCATTCCATGCCCTCTTTTACAATAATTTGGTGCTTATACAACAATAAGTACAAAGTAAAATATAGGGGGTTTAAGTTATGGTGATGCTTTTAGCAATTTTCTAGGAAAAATATCACCCTTTGCATGTGCAAAATTCAGGCTCACTACTAACAGTAGGCAGAATTGATGCTTTTGCAGCCTCTACACACAGATGTGTTGACCTCAGCAGCAAGTGCCTGATTAATAGAATAAACTATACTCTTTTTCAGCCATTTTATTTGACTAATGAGGTTATTACTTTTTTTCTTTTTGACAAATGTGTAGTTCTCTCTCCTAAATTACAGTTATGTTTTGTTTCTCATTAAATTACATTAACTTTTGTCTTGGACTAGCTAAACATGTTAAAAAAACCCTCTGAATTTGGATCTGAAGAGTGGAATCAGAAGTACGGAAAGTGCATGTGCTTTGCCAAAAATACTATTTCATTACTCTTCAGAATTAGCTGGCAGTGCTTCTGCAGTATTTACTGAAGTACAAACCAAATGTTTTCATCTGGACGGGATTCAAACTGTGGTATGTTACAACCACAACAAAAATCATCTCAGTCCAAAAGCCTTCTCTGTAATTTGGGCTGTGGTTTCTGCAAAATTGGAGGATTCTTCTCCATGAATTATTTACACCGACTCCCCCTCTAGCTCCTCTTTTTTTTTTTTTTCCTTGCCTTCTAACAATTAAACACAACCCAGATGTGCTTTGGAAAAATCTTAAAACAATTTAAAACATTAGAATGATTTACACACAGGGCAGGTCAAGGTATGTGGGACTTCAGCCTGCCCTAAAAAAGCACACGGCTTGCCAAGCCCCACAGTGAGCCACGTCCAGAGGTTTGGCTTCTCCTCTGACATACAGCCCCATTTTGTGGCTGTAAGCAGGTGGAAAAACCTTGCCTCTCAAATGCTCCTGATGTGCTGGCATCTCAATGCTTAACTTTTACAGCCTGCCTCTCATTAATTATATGTCCCACTTATTATGTTTCGGCAGGACAATGCCAAATCCCTGAAGTGAAAATATATGTAATTTATGCCTGCATCTTATGGCTGTTTTACCAAGCCAGGCTAAAGGAGCACAAACTGCATAAATTCTATAGGAAAGAGCAACTGTACTTCACTTGTCTGACTCCACCTGCAGGAATGGTCCCAGAGGGAGCTCCCCAATGCCTGAGCAAGAGGGAGGAAAAGGCCATCTCAAATACAGAAATAAAACTGAGCTCCAACTCCTCCCTCTGCTGCCATTGTTCCAATCACAAGGTGCCTGGTGTAACATTTAATTTATTGACTAGTGTAGCAACATAACTCCCATTTTCTTCTCAGTCTGTTCTTTGAACTAATAGAGTTTAAACACAAAAGCTTGAAGAAAATTTTTCCTTTTCTAGAGAAATGGAGCAACGGTGGGGAAATGCATGAGTCTGCAGGAAAAAAATAGAAGGTCTACTTTCCAAACTTAGCAAAACACTCCAGAGTAACAGAGCACCCAAAATTAAAAAATAAAAAAACCAAAGGAGTGCTTCTTACATCTACAATTCTTATCTGACAATCTCAAATCCATTTAACTCCACCAGCCTGACTGGATTTTACAGTGAACCTCAAAACCAATGCTTTCCACGTGCACTTCAACTTTATGTTCCCTCCCACCAAGAACAAAACTAGTATGGAAGTTTTAAACCACCGTGATGACATTCCCAACAAGCTACCAGGCTGTGTTTCATACCCAAGAGATCCTGCTAGGTTTATCCCTAGCATAAAATCAGTCATTTGGATAACATTGAAGCTATGGTATATTCACGGGTTAGAGAAGCAGTCTCAGAGGCTTTTGGCTGGGATAAAGGGCAGGAATTGCCTTTGCCAGAATACTTTACATTGCCCCCTGGGCAGTGAGGCTTTGAATTGCTGCTGCCATCACAGCACTCAGATTTTAGGCCAGTAGCTCATCCATAATCAACATCCAGCTACGTCAACACCTATATACAGAGTTAAATATTTATCCTCATTTTACAAAATACCAAGCAGCTTGCTGAGGGACTTGGACTGAATCTGTAGCAAATATAAGAGCTAAACCTCAAGATTAGTCTCCCATTTCAATCAGTCAACTGCATCCTGTGGCTTTTTGCAGGGGTAGATATTGAAATCGTTAACAGCAGAAAGGGCCCAAAAACTGGAAGAGCAAGAAAAAGCTTTCCTTCAGCTCTAGTTCTACCCACAGGATACTCTATCTTACTTCAGCACCTCTTCCCATCTCTTAAATCTCCCAGCAGGCACACACTGACATGAAATTGCACCTTCCACTGGATGTCTGGAGTTGTGGCACTCCAGCAACACTCTGTTCCCCTGGGAAGGAATAATCCATGGTGGGGGTCACCAGGGTCCCTTCTCTCTCTGTTCTTCACACAAATGTTGCTCACTCTGAGACTGTGTAACCACTTGTCCCAGACAATACTGATTAAATTACTCTTGTCCTAAATCACCACAAGAGTTGCTTAGTAGCTCATATTCCATAGGTGGCCTAAATGGTTGCATGTATGAGAAGCAGCTTATATTCTATGCTCCAATGTTACTCCGAACTTTAAATCAGAACTTAGAAATTTTGAGGTTACAATTACTAAATGCAAGCTTATTTTGATTAAATGGTTTGTGCATTTGAAATTCAACACCCTAAAGTTTATTCTTGAATTTACAATCCATCCTAAAATTTTAGTTTCAAATACTAAATTATATAATAACAAAATCAATTAAAATTTTTCTTCCAGTATTTTAAACAAGTTATTGTATGTCTGCATACAATAATATGTTTTAATATTTTAAAAAGTTTTAATATTGTAAAAAGTAACCCAGACTGCAAAGAAGCTCATACTTTTGGACAGTATCAGCATTTCATTGCTTTGCTTCCAGCCTAATCAAGTTGCAGTGCTATTCAATCTGCTTACTCTGATGTGGAGATCAAGTCTCCATGGTGCCAATGGCTGGTGCTTCAAGAGTGTGACCCATGCAAGGCAGCAGCTCTCCAAGGACAGCAGCACAGGCTGACTACTGAGCCTGCTGACACCAAACTAACAGGCAAACAAACATACCTTTTGCTTTGCTGAAAAGATTGGCAAATTAACAGTTGGTTTTGTAACATGCCCAAGATTAAGAACTCCCAAGTTTCACTTCTGGGGGCTCTCCCATTGTAATCGGAAATCTCTGCAGGTATGAACTGATTCCATCAATTTCTCCAAAAAAGAAGACTCAGGTCAAAAGCCCCTGATCCTTTTTACCACCCAAATACAGGTGCTTAAAAGAATAAAAAGCCTGTTTAAGAGTGCGCTGCACTAAAAGTTAGAAGCTACTGAACTTCAGACAAACAGGCATATTTCAGACAAATATTTCACATAGTGAAATTTTCTGTTTTGATTCTGCCCAATTGTAATAAATCATCAGATTATTAAGTCAGCACAGCACTCAAAGAAAAAGAAAAATCACACATTTTGCAGAATAGAAGAGCCTGAAAACTCAATTTGTGAGATCTCAATTAAACCATTTTTATTTAGGAATCTCTGAAATTCTCTAGCATGTAACTCCCAGAGGCTCAGCTTAATTAGAAAATTGATCATGGGAAAACTTCTTAAAATGTACTCTACTAATCACAACCTCCCTGTTATCACCTTTTGCCAAAGATCTATTGCTCACGGGGAGTTGTTTTTCTTTCCTCTTTTAGCCTGATATTTGACTCACAATATTTTAACCTGTAAATAATTACAGAGAGCAGAGGTAACTTGAATGCACTGTAACAGAAGCTATTAAGAAAAATATGATCAAAAGCAGAAAACATAGTAAAAGTGAGAGCTGTTCTACAACTACACGGAGATGACACACTCGTATCTACATGCTGCTGAAAGACACAATTATGCCTCTGGCAAAGGGCATACAGGCTCCTTCAAAGAAGCTATTTAAAGATAACACTGCAGACAATCACTTCAGAGATATCTGTACTATTCCCCTCCTTGTGTTGAAAATTCTAGGTCACAATTCAATAAAATTCTTAAAAAATCACCAATCTTTTTTAAAGGAGGATTTTAAAATAATAGAAAGCAGAGGAGCCTTGCCAAGTTTGGTCAGTTTGGGAATTTATTCCAGGCCTCAGATATTCATCAACTGTTACAGCTTTTTCATTTTGCTCCACTTACCTTTTGAGAAGTAATTAGTACAGAGTATTATCAAATCAAGAGTTTGAAAAACAAACTAATTAAAATATGTCTAAAACCTTTGTGTTCTGGATAATGAAACCAAGCAGGTCATCTTGGTTAAATTATTTCCCCTTGAAATTGCAGGGTGCTAATGGGGGGGGCAGTTAAAATTATTTGAATCATTGGATTTTCTTACACACAGCAGGACAGGTAAATGGGACTTGTTCTCCTAAGTATGGGACCTTATACATGTCAAGGGACTTTCTTCCACATTGTAGCATAATAGTATTGCCCCTTCACTGACAGAGTTCAGCCGCCCCTACTCAAAATAAACCCCACAAGAACAATGAAGAGTGAGCCATAGTGGTGACAGGATGCTTAAATTTCTCTGTTTAAAAACAGAAAATGAAAGTACTCCCTGACATGTGAATTCATGGTGGAATTGAGTCTAAGGTTGGACTTCGTGATCTTGAAGGTGTTTTCCACCCTTAGTGACTCGTGCTTTTATGGTGTGACAAATTTGCTCTGTGCTTCTGACACCACTGTGGGGTATGGTGGTACAAGGACAGAGAAGACCACTGAGCTGCATTCCCAGCAATCCTGGGAAAGACTCCTTTGTCAAAAAAAGGCTTTGATCATGAATCTAGGGTTTATACCACCAGATCATTTTGATGGAGTTTTTTTTTTTTTTTGGTTTGTTTTTTTTTGGTTTGGTTTTTTTTTTTTTTTGCTTAAACAAACATAGGGATTTACTGTCCTAGATCTTATCACTCCTACACTTAAGACTTTCAAAGTGCTGATCTTCAACCCTGTGAGTGAGTTCTAGTGTGCTCTTATTTCCATGCAATTGCATGTTGCATTTCATGGTGAAAGCACAAAGAGCCAAGGTGAACACATACAGCTGGACAGAAGTCAGAACAACCACCTGTCCCACCATGCAACCAATTCTGAAACCCTCAACACTGCAATAAAAATAATAGCATGGAGGTTCCAAATCAAAATAACTCCTTCCAAAAAATCCCAAGTCTTCCTTCCCTATGCAGGATCTTAATAAGCTGCTGGCTCTTCCCTCTCCAGGCTCACTAGGCAGCACCAGAAGAGTAGCACCAAACTAAGCCTGCCAGTGCCCTGGAGAGGCACCTGTGGGACCTTTCTGGAGCTGGATGTACCAGCACACTGCTACATGAACTCCCTACCAGCATATTAACAACTTCCATCTCCTTGTTTTGAAATGGACAAATCGAAAGAAACAACCACCTGGAGCTAAACATTCCCAGAGACCAAATGGACACAAGCTCAGGCAGCCAGGACCCCTTGAAGGACACAGCAGTTCAGGCAAAGAAGCCAGAACCATGCTAATACAAGTCTGAACATCAACCCCTCCCTCCAAGCCACAGCACTCTTCTGCTCCTCCAGAGAAGCATCCAGGGAGCAGGTGTCCAAGAAGATTCTCCTGCCTCTTTTTTAACTGGCTCTTTTCATGTTTTATACAGGGGTGATGCAGTAATAAGCTTGTGGGGGTGCTGAAACACAAAGCTGACAGCTTTCCCTTTCACAGTTTTTCTTCAGACTGTTTAAGCAGACCAAGAACATGCCATGTGTGGCACTCAGAGCAGACTCTCCCTCGTGGTTTTTAACATAATTGTAATTGTGATCTTGCAGTCTGAATGCATGTGTTGTCAGAAATGTTCAAGTACTCCTGCATACTGAAGAAATTAGGAATGAATTGCAAGTTCTTAATTGACAGTACAAAACATCAATTATGCCACAGATGAATAGCAAAGGAGAAAATTACAGGTGCAAGAGCTAAACACCCATTGATTTAAATAAAAAAATTAAAAAAAAAATAAAAATCCAACAACATGAAGCACTGGAATAGGACTAAAGTACCCGTGCTTCCCATTTGCATTGTTAAACCAGAACACAGAGAGAATGCTAAAAGAGTAGGAAATAAAAGTGGAGATAAGTGACACCCCCACACAGGTTGCCTTTCCGTAAGTGCAAGTGCCTTCAAAGCTATAAATAGCACATGCTTAGTTAGCAAGCAGTGGAAACAAGCGTGTGAATGCAGCCATGTGTGCTCACACACAGACACACAGACACACAGAACCCCCATCTGACTCTTCTCACCAACAACTGTGGCAGTTGGCCCAGATCACAGCAGTGACACGCTGCCAACAGACTGATCAACCTCACGCACACTAAATTAGAAATACATTTCCACAGATTACATTTCAAAGGACCGTTATGCCACTTTGAACTCCATTAGATTCTGCTCCTCTTCATCCTTTAAATAAACACAAAAGCTAGCAAATCACCCCCTGCTATCCCCTCCACCCACCCACTTTACCACAGGTCCCAACAGGATGGAGGCTCCATATTGGATGTGAAATAAGAGGGATAAATTAGCAACCAATCTGAAAGTACCACTAGCCTAAAACCTTACAGAAAATCAAACCACACTGCATTAAGGTGAGAAAGCCTCAGCAGGAAGCTACAGGTGGTGTTGATCACTGCTGTCCACAGATGCAACTGAGACCTAAGAAAGAGGAACTCAAGCTCTGAAAGATTCAACCCACCAGGTAAGACTTTTGCAGACAAGCTCTATCTGTAACAAATGCACAACCTTTCAGCAGGTAATGGGACAAAACAACACCAAGGGGCACCATTCCAGCACAGATGATGCAGCTAGGGCTAACGAATGAGACAGGGGATGCACCTATCCAGAAACACACAGCAAGAGATAACATGACAACTGGGGGATAAAATTGAAAGATGCTATCTTCAGCACAAGACTTGGGACACAGAGCCATGGAAAGTCTTAAGAAAAATGACCACTTGAGTAACATCTCCTTCTCTAGTTTAATCTGGACAGTACCTCATGCTCAGGCCCCCCAAGTCTGACACGCAGGCTTGCACACACACAGCCCATGGATCCCTGACACACCACACAGCTCCAGCCAGGCTCGAGCACCTGTTACTGTGAAGTAATTTGAGTATTTCACTCCACAATTTCAGATGCCTCCTTTGTACTTGGATTGCTGAGAGGAGGAGCTCACCTGTTTTAATTATCACCACGGGAACAATCCAGCTCCTGAGGCAGACAAGAACAATAGCAATCCCTCCACCCACTGTCAGATGAAAAACCTCACTCAGATTGAACAATAAAGGACAGTGAGTAGGTAAAGAAGGGGAATTTCCAAGCAGATTTTCTCCTCTTGCAGGAACAAGTACTCAGGCAAGTTAAGCACTTCTCCACTTTATAGTCAGACAAAACAAAGGAGGATAGGGAGGACTTAAGAGAGCTAGACAAAAACCCATTCAGGGTAACAGAGAGCCAAGCATAAAAGAAATTTCTTTTTGCACTATTACCAGCCTCATTTTATGATCTTTAGAACCATGAACTCGAATGCTCCTGCTGCAGATACAGTCAAATTGCTGAGAGCTGAAATGCACACAATACCTTCAAGTGCAGCTCCAGTACATTTGTCTGGCTGCTGCTTGGTGTGCAGTGCTACAGCTCCTTCTGTGAATGAGACTGTGCCCCAGTGCTGCTGCCAGGTACCTACCTCGAAGACAGAGGAAAGTGAGAAAATCTTCTGTCTTGGGCTTCCTTTTGGAGAGGTCAGAAATCTGAGTGGCAGGAGGGGGTAACAACGGCTCCACTATCTTTATTGGAGTTGTGCTGGGACTGTTTGGCTGGGACTGAGCAAACTTCCTTTGTGCTTGCAGCCTTGGCCTGTGGAAACAAGAGCACATCAGAAACATGTTAGGCAGAACTTGCTGGATGTGTGAAAATATAAAAATTCACCATATAGGACGGAGAGAGAGAGACAAAGAGAGAGAGATCAAGATCTGAATCCATCTCCCACCAATACCAAATCCCTAACTGGGTCAATGATGAAGACAGTATTTTATTTGTTTTACCCTTTGGTATCTTCTGCTACAATTTGGAAAAGCAGAAAGGGAACATCTTGACTGCAAAATCTGTGACTACTGTTTCATATGTTCTGAGTGTCTTCTTGCACTTGATACAATTACAGTTTACCATTCACTTATTTGGAAATTAAATCTGTATTTTGCACCATGAAAATGCCTTTTTTTGTTAAGTGTTAGTGCTCATTGCTTTCTGTTTTTAATTAAATTACAAATTAGGTTTATTTTAGCCCCATTAATGTTTTAATTTATTCCAATCTGCTAGAATCTTATTTTTATAGTCAAATATATATTAATAGGATAAGGTATATATATATATTTGTGCCCAGTTCTAAAAAATAAAGCCTTTAGGAGAAGATATTTTTGACAGGGAAAAACATCAGGCCAAAACATTTAGATTTTATTTGTTGGCCACAGCCCAGAAGACAGTAAGCAAGGAGGTCAGCAGTGGGGCTAAGCAGGATTTGGGATAAATTTGTAAGGTTGAAGGACATGTGTGGAATGAATTTGTTCAGTCCTGGTAGTGGGCAATGGACTGACACTCTCTGATTAGTTTTAAAACATGCCCAGATACGGCTGCAGGAAATGAGCGGCTGCACGTGATTTTGGCACTTGGCTGCAAATTATTTCAAGCCTATCTGAAGGCTCTGATTAACTGCTAGGTAGCAATGAATATGATTTTCTTTAATATGTCTAGAACGTAAATTGGTATTAGGGAAAGCATTTTGGGGCAGGACAGATACCTGGAGGGGGTCTCGCTGGGAGCCTGGCTAAGTTCCCCACATAAGAACATGTTAATTTCTCACTTAAGCAACTGGGATTCTAATTATGATCTTTATTACAGCTTCAAAAAGGAGAGAAGCTACAGAAAGAACTTAAAACCTTGTTGAGAAAGGATGCAATTTTATGTCATTTTATTCCCTAATAGCAGAGTATTTACATAATGTCAAAGTGGAACATATTAAATAACACTGAAGGGAAGCCCAGGTCTTGTCACTCCATGGCAGCCTCGATTGTTGTGACTTAAGGAAAGCTCAGTTATCGTTTGGTAGGGATGAAACACAAATTGGCATACCTCTTGTTTTTCACGGGTATTAACCTTAAATATTTGGGTAACAAGAGGTTTGTTACAACAAACACATCCCCTAATGACAACAGAGAGCCAAAGTAACATTCAGCAGTTTTCTCCCTAAACTATGCATAAAATTGTCCTTGTCCTCACTATCCAACCCCCACTGCCCTGAACAACAAAACATACCAGCCATTCCTACTGCTTTTTTAATCTCCTCCATGGCAAAAATAACCTGGTGTTTACAAATATTTTTATAATGGAGTTTATAATTTGTGAACTGGAACTAAAAGACTATTTAGCACATATATTTCCTCATATCTATGAACAATTATCTTTCCAGGATGAAGGTCTTGTATAGATATACCTGTATCTCCCAAAAATTACTCAGATTGCTTTGCAAAGCCCCATCTCTTCAAGCAGACTAAGGACTCCTGAGCAGGATGAATGGTATTTTAATTTCAAGCAACTACATTTCTATCACCAAAACCATACATGCAGCCAGAGAAAAACGCTTTGTGTTGGTTCCTGTTCTGCACAAAACATATGCTCTCTCGGCAAAAAGCAGACTATAAAGGTTAGCAAGCACCCCGGCTTTCTGCACAGCAGTTTTTTCTCATTGATGTGCTTCATCAGCCAGGCTGTTAAAAACATAAACCCACCCATTCTCTACATCTCTGTACCTGCTCAAATCTCATGTGATCAGTGATAAGCAAGCAGTACCACCACCCACCATGCCACAAAGTAAAGATTAAGCTTGTTTTATGATTCAAAATTAACCATTTGCAGCAAAAGAATCATCCATGCTGGTTTGCAGTATCCCTATTATCAGTCCCCAGAGCACTGAAACAGCATTAGAGAATGACTTGCAAGTTTGGCATAGATGTGAAATTAATTAGGGAACCTAAAGTACTTTTGGTTCTCTTTTTGAAAGTATGCTATCTGCTACCATTCTTTTCTGGGACAAAAAATTCCTCGTGGGGCACGAAGCCTGGCCTGGCAGCATCACAGGCTCTTCACACCCATGGGGGCCCTTGATTTCAGCAAGGATAGAGAATATTCCAGGTATTCCCTCCACTTACAACCATGAACTTTTGCTGCTTCTCCCAGGGAGGCTGTGGAGACTTGTTGCTATATGGTCAGATGTGCCTGATATGCTTCTCCTCCCAGAGAGGAAAGATGGCTGTACTTCCACCTGCTCAGTTTGACCTCACCAGTTACACCAAATTATGAAATATCCATCTTTTATTAAAACCACAAGCAGCTACAGGGTGTAAATATCACTGATTCAGTTTATGAACACCAGTAAATGAAAGCACTCTTTTATGACTGCAGCATCCTTTAGGTTTCTGCAACAAGTAGTGTTCCTTGCCTGGATACGTGTGTGCTCCACAGGCTTCTACTTCAGTGCCTGAGAGTGCATACAGAGTGAACTGTGAGCAAGAAATAAACTATTCTGTAGCTACAGCATACAGGGATGAGGAATCATGATTAGGAAGCAAAATACACGTTCTTAAGTAGCTCTTGCTTCAGATTTATGTAAACACGACCAGTTTCAAAGGTGGGCCAGCAAAGAAAAGACACATACTTCAAAACACTGGCAGCAACTAAAACTGTTTCCTTGTGAAGGCATGTTTGCACCTTAATAAACTTGTATGTCCCCATGAAAACCTCTAGCAGCATAAAACCAATTATTTCAGGTATGGTTTCACATTACACTTAATCCAATCTAGGTGTGAAGCTGCTGCCAAAGAAGGACTGTACCCTCCTTCTTCACTACAGTTACATTAGACGAAGCGTATCAAGTCGTACTCACACACCACTTCTGAACAAGGAAGAACAGAAATTATAAAAAGTGTTAAGAAAGACACAGTGTGTGTATGATGGTGCCTATCTAAAATTTAGAAAAAAACAGTGTAGCCAGCAGGGCCAAGGCAGTGATTGTCCTCCTGTACTCAGCACTGGTGGGGCCACACCTCAAATGCTGTGTTCAGTTTTGGGCCCCTCACCATGAGACACTCAGGTGGTGGAGATGGAAATGGAGCTGGTGAATGGTCAGAAGCACAAGCCCTGTGAGAAGTTGAGTGAGAGAGCTGTAGATGTTTAGTCTGGAGAAAAGGAGGCTCAGGGGGAATCCCATCACTCTCCACAACCGCCTGAAAGGAAGATGTAGCCAGATGGGGGTCAGTCTCTTCTCCCACATAACAAGTGACAGGACCAGAGGCAAAGGTCTCAAGTTGTGCCATGGGATGTTTAGATTGGGTATTAGGAAGTTTCTTTACAGAAAGGGTTGCAAAGCATTGGAATAGTCTGCCCAGAGAAGTGATTGAGTCACCATCCCTGGAGGCATTTAAAAAGACACATGGATGTGGCACTTAAGGACACAGGTAGACTTGGCAGGGCTGGGTTAATGGTTGGAGTCAATGACTTTAAAGGTCTTTTCCAACATAAATAAATCCACGATTGTTTAAATGCCTAACACCACCAACACTTTCCTCTTTGCTTCCTAATGCAAGGATTTCTGCTGGAATGACCTATTTAGTGTGCATTTGGCAACAACAGACAGATTGGCATGAACAGTAGAAAGAAAAAAAAAAATCCTGTTTCCGTCCTCAAAATAAATTGCTCACTTTGTCCTCACTGAAAGGGTACACACTATGTAAGGCTCATAAATACGCAAACAGAAAAAACTTCGTAAGATGGAAAAGGATGAGGAAAGAACTTAAAATAATCCCACATCTAAACGTCATGCAAACACCCAACATGCAGCCAGAAATATCCAGACTATTTAAAAATAAACAGTAAACCACTTTCTCTCAACAGAAGAGATTATTTTCCTTCTACTTCTTTTGAGAGACTTTAAACACATACCTATGACGCAAAGTTCAAAAAAGCCTCAGCCTGAGGAAGTCTCACCTCCTTTGGGTATGCTTCTCTTCTACTGAACTGACTGTATAGGTCTAAGAAAGTAAATTTCAGCCAGAGACTAAAACACCACAACAAAAATATCCTGATTGCAAAAAGTCAGGCTAGGCTACAAAACATTTCTCTCCTGACACAAAATATACTTTTTGAAGCTTTTTTAGAGTAGAGCTCATTTTTAGTAGAACATTTTAAGCAAATTGCATTCTTTGTAATTAAAACACTACAGTTTGCGTTAACTAAAAGTGCTTCAGAATGTCTTTTAAAAAAAGCATATCCTAGCACCATTTCTTTAGCTTGTAAAAAAGTCCACATTTAGGAAAAAAAGACTTAATACACAAAGGCAGTCTTTTCTTCACAAAGCAAAGTTCAGGTTAGTAATAGCAGTCTATGTTAAATTTAGTAAACATTAACATTCTAGATAACAGTGCATGTGCTAGCAACAAATCAATATTAAACTATCAGTATGTGAGATTTTGTTGTACACGAGTACAAAAATCTTACTCTTTTCACTTTATTACTCCATAACTCCTAAGCGAAAACAAAGCATAAGTATGATAAAACACACACAAAACCAAATATGCACAGATTTGTAATCTTTTTTGCATGCATCCTTATCTATTTATAGAAAATTCTGGGTTTGAGAGACTGTTCTCATGCCTAAGCATCTCAACTGGGAAGAGATTTGCAAAACAATCTTCTGCAAATGTTCTCTAATCTCCAGCAATCTGCAGGTTTCCACCAAGCTTCCTGCTTAGTATGTGCTACCATATGTCCTTGCTGCTTGGTCTCATTACCTTTCACTTACTCCTTGAACTCCACTTTTGCTTTTGCCTTTTCCTGCTTTTCTGTAGCCTGATACAACCTTTTCCTTGACAACAGCAGGACAAAGAGTTAGGTTTCCAAACACTATAGGAGCCAAAACTGAAGCAGCTGCTTGAGCGGTAAAGTTTTGTGACTAATTCCCATTTTCCTTCTCACTGCAATGTGCTTTTCACTTAACAATTAAGGGAAGGCTCTGGCAGGGC
Organism: Camarhynchus parvulus; assembly: GCF_901933205.1. Classification (NCBI taxonomy): domain Eukaryota; kingdom Metazoa; phylum Chordata; class Aves; order Passeriformes; family Thraupidae; genus Camarhynchus; species Camarhynchus parvulus. Next base: position 62,945,256 of record NC_044572.1, on the reverse strand, counting down.
TAGGCACTCTACCTCACAGATTTTGTTCATGTTAACATCATTATAGCTTCCCCTCTGCTGAATACCTGGGTTATTTCCTTCCTTGCTGTGACATTTTGCTGGCATGGTGAAAAACTTATCTCTGAGGTTTGCTTGGCTCTGTGCCCCTGATCTCAATGAGGTCTGAAGTGCACCATCTTTCGGTCTCGTTGGAGGTGATAAACCAAGTATGTAAATTGTGTAACTGCACCATACAACGGGGCACTTGGTCTGGCACACAGCATGTCTGTACAGAAAAATTCACTTGTGTGTGCAGCTTTGTTCACTAAGGTAAACTTGAATGTGACAGGCTGCAGAAATATTCTGCCCTCATTTAAAAATAAAATAAAAACGTAATTTAGGCTTTAATAGCCAGGTGTCTGCTGGAAATCAGATGATTATCAAGTGTGTAATTTCCACCTCAAAGTCGACCATGTTACAGGCACTTCTAGGCAAGCCCAAGATGAGTATTCAAAACTTGTTGCTGGAGGTATCATTCTTCACAGGACAAAAAAGAAATCTTAGCCAGCAGGAAGCATGGCTAAGCTACATTTTACCCTTTCAATCCTCAGAGTAAGTCCAACAGTGACCTTCTAGAAGACCACCTGTTCATGTGAACAGGGTTCCAAACTTCAACTAGATTTCTACAACAATAATACCAAAACTTATATGAAACATATTCTTTTTTCCCCAAATTGTGATGGTTAACAGTTGGATAATCAAAAACACGAAGTGGGAAAAAAAATCCCCTCAGAACACAAGATCTTGTTGGCTGTCCCTGGAGCACACCCTGAGTATGCTCTGTTGGCTCTGGTGGCACTAGGCAGTGTTTCTATTTGTACTCACTCACCTCTGCCACCACTGTGTCCCAAGCTACCCTGTCAGGTCAATCAACAGCACCACACCAAGAGCAAGAAAGCCAGCATGTGAAGGAGTCCTTTAAATTGCATTTACGCTCCCACATGCCCCAAAGCTACCGGGATAGCATTTTCTGCCCGTATCAGTGGTATCTGTTGCCCATTTGATAACACATGGCTCCACTGCTACTGCCAGCAAGTCTGCAGTAGAGGAAACAGAGATTCAATCGGCATCTGTGTCCCCACACCGGTTTGTACCAGGAAGGGACTAGAAATTAAGAAACCTGGTTGCTCCCATCCATGAAGATATCAAGTGCAGCTAACTATTGCAAAGCATGGGGTCACTCTCAGATATGGCTCCTTCAAAATAATTCACAAGATAATGTAACCTGAGACACAACCTAGACCTGTACTACTAGGTAAGAGTGTACTTCTTAACCCTACCATATGATTAAAAGAATCTGGGCTACTTTTCAGTAAATTAAACATTCCAGAAAGGTTGAATGCAAGAATTTACAGAAGCTGTTTTACTAAGACCTTTATTCACTCAATCTTTTTTACTTTCTGTGGGTCAGTAAATCAAAATTTAGCCTAAATTAATAACACAATTTTAAACCAGATTTAAATTTTCAAGTGATCCAATGAAAACACAATATTAAATCCATTCAGTCCTTGATTGTAAAGCCTAACAGGGCACATTTCTTTAAAAAACACTTCTTGCTCTAAAACTTTAGCCACAATGAATGGATGCACATTTTCCTTTGAGATTTTTTTTGGTGTGTGTGTGTGTTCTGTTAAATGGGAAGCAGTTGGTTTCTGAGAACCTCCTCTCCTGTTAACAACAGAAAGGTGTTTGGAAATAGCATTTAATGAACAATAATTGAGCTAACCCATATGCTTCGTGACTAGTTCAAAGTACAGCTAGACACAAACTTTTTTTGCTTAAAACTGCTTGAGTTATCATTAATTCTGGAACCGCCTGTTTTTCCTGGCAATACTCACTGATTACAAGAAGGTACTTGCAGTCTCCAAACCCTCCTCATGTCCTGCAGTTTAGCAGAGACACTTATACCTATTAAGAGGAACAGCTGGCTGTTCAAACAACACAAAAGATAGCACTGGGCAAAGTGGGAGTCCTTAAAAGCGGCTGGGCACTGTTACCATCCCCCACCACTTTAACTTGTTAGGAGGAATTGGACAACTTGTTAGGAGGAACTGGACAACTCCAGCCACCATAAATGAGCCTTGTAAATACTCCACATTGCCTATATTAGCAATCACAATGACATAGGTATGGAGAGCCTGCCTGCTAGGCCGAGGCCCATACTAGACAGTTTCTAAAAAGAAGTTGTAGAAAACTAACACTGCGTTCAGGTTTCACCTCTGGATCCAGTAAGTGCAGGTGTTTCAGTGGTCTAGATAACCTTGAGAGGGCTAAATCACACTGGCCACTAAACACCTAGGGTTTTCGCCCTGAAACATCCACAGTGCTCAGGGAATTTTGACACTACTCTTATGTAGCAGCAGGATTTCCCACTGTGAACCTGAGTGCCCTTAGTGGACTTCAGGATACAGGGAAGCAAAGTGCAACAAGAAAGATCCAAAAAACCAAAAGCATAATTAGTCAAAGTTGCAGCCCTTCTCCAGGAGAAGGGCTCTCTCACCTTACGGCTGCAACTGGTTTTAACTGGACTTCATGCAAGAACAGTCCATGCTAGACAGTCCATGCTTATTGCACATAATTTGCATTACTGCAGCAGTGTAGGCAGGGTCACAACCTCTCATCCTGCTTAAGAAGAGTTACCAAGGTGCAACTCCAGCATGGCACAATTACAAAGCCACACATCCACCTTCAAATATCTCAACAATGGCATACTTCAAGCTCAGACTCTAGCAGCTGGATAAAGGCTGATTTAGATAGAAATACATGAATGACCATCAAATACTCAAACCCTTCCACCTGTCCCGTGTGCCAATTGCTGTGGCAAGTACAGGAGGGTTTATTAGCTGCTGTCCAGAGAGAAGTAGCAGTGGGAGTGTGATCAAATGAGGATATGGCAGCTGAATGAAGCTCCCAAGAAACAGTTTTCTTACAGCCTTTGTAATCAGATCACACTATAGCAACTGTACGACAGACTTCTCCATAAATGCAGGGCCAAAGCCTTATTCCTGTAAGTAGGTGTGGGATCTGGACAAACAGAAAGACAATGACTCTTTTAAATCTACTTTCTCCAGGGCTATAACACCTGAGATGGGACAAAAATTTTTCCTCTCCATACAGACATGTGGTGAGCTGTACATGGCAATAGATGGCAGAAGAGATCCTTCTGAATACTGGAGACAGGTGGTGCCACCCTTCCTTTGTCCTGCAGCAGTTCTTAAAAATTCCCATTCTGGAGTAGCATCATTTCTAGTCTACAAACATAAGCACTGGTACTTCAACTTTTGACTGCTCCAAGTTGTACTCCAGCTGTGTCTACACTGTACCATACTGCACACTGCATAAAGCCTTCAAATTCATCAGTCTACAAGGAAATCAATCTAACAACAATGCTGCAGACTGTGAGTCCTACAAATGCTCCTCCCAAAGGCCTGGTTATTGCTGACACCTTCAACACCACAGTCAACAGCATTTGGCTGAGCCAGCTCAGATATGCCCACAGAAGCTACAAAGGTGCACAGTAATGCAAAACCAGCCTCATTCAGAAGGAACAGGAATATATTCCAGAAGTCCATTCTGGAGGGGCCTGTGTCCTGGATACATCTCTTTCCCTGCTGCTCTTTGGGCTATGCATGCTACAGAGATTGCAGCCCAGCTTATGATACTTGACTCTTTGGGACTAAGCTGTGATGGGAGTCACTGCACTGGTGTGAAGCAGTACCAAGCACCAGCTGATGAGCACCGATTTCAGCAGCACCACAAAAGCTACAACTTCTGACTCCTCCCCACACTCCCACCTGTGCACAGCTTATTTCAGCTCCTTCACCCATGTTCTAGAGGCATTCCTCTTCTGCAGCATTCCTCATCTCAGGCTGCTACTTGGTTCTCTTCACCAGAGCACTCTGCAAGCTGCCTACCAAGCACAGCTGAGCACAGCTACCTACAAAAGTACTTGGCAAACGGAGACTAGGGTTTCCAGTTCCTGCATCCACAAATAAGGGCTGCCCCTCTATTCTAGCAGTGTGACCCAAGATTCCTACTTTTCAGCTTGAGCCAAAACCACCATGCCATATCAGAAAGCAAGAAGAACATCACCAAGGAGTCCAGGTCTGGCATTTTATGCTGTGCTGCTGCAGAGAAGAGCATCACCACATGCTAGAAAGTTAAAATGCAAAACCACAGCAGCAAAAAAAAGAATTAAGGAACTCATTTACATTTGCTTGGTTTTTAATAATCACTACCAGATGTCTGAGCGTGTACTATGTCTACAAACTTCTTTTCAAGAAGAAAACCACAAGAACAAAGTTATTTTTTCACACCCTGTCCCTTGTGCTGGAAGTAAACAAGGCTGAACTCCATGCTAATAGACACCTTCCTCACTGGAAGGAGGATGCAATTTCCAGTTCACTTGCACGATCTCCACCTACTGGCAAGGAACCTGTCAAGGTCCTGCTGCCGGCACTCACTGAAGGTGGAAGAATGAAGCAACCTCAGAAGTCTTCTGATATTCAGGTAAAGCCAGTATGGGAAAGCCTAGGAGCACAAAATGGTCTCCCCTTCCACTTCACTTCTCTACAACACCATGCTGCTGTCTGCATGGAATTGTAGGCAACTTTGTTAAATTTGTTATTGTTTATTACCAAGGCAGGTTTGGTAAAAAACCAAATAGATTGGATTATTTTCAAAAGTGTTTTTGACCCCTACAAAAAGATTTCCCACCCTATGGAAGACAGCCTGTAGAATGTTAAAACCTGTTCATTTTGAGAAAACTTGAGCACTGCCCCCTATTTAATTACAGAAAGGTCAAAATTACTTCTAGCACAACACGCTGTGCAGCTTCAATATAATTCTAGTATTATTTTCAGTGTCCTCAGACATCTGAGGGACACCTGCAAAACCTGTTCACTTCCCAGTTCCCAAGCAGGAGGCATTAAACAAAACCAGCACGGTTCAGATGACAGAGCTTCCCACTTCCTTGCTTATGAGATGCCTGGGCACTACCCAAACCCTTGGTCTCTGATCAATTCAGAGCTGCTCTTTGTTCCCTATGATAAACCAAATAATACCAAACATAGCAGCAGCTCCCTCCCTAGTAATTTGACCAGCTGCTAAAACTCAAGAGGATGCAAGATCAAAGCCATGCGACTGAAGGAAAATTCTTTTTTCACTTTGAGCAGCCTTTTCTCCACAATTGTGCTTTAAAAAAATTGTTTTACAGACCATTTCATTCTTGTTTTCCAATCTCAGAAAAGCACGCGTACCTCAACTCCAGCAATCGTTCACCTTCGCCCTAAAAGTAACTTGCACTAGCCAGAAAGCCACAGATTACTTCTGGCAGAAATGTCAGAAATAACAGTGTATGGATCATTCTAGTCATCATCTGAATGGCTGAGAAACTTCCTGTTCAATTAAGCCCTGCATTAATCCCTAACATTTGAATAAAATTTTCCATCTACTGGCAGGAAGTGATAAATGTCAGTAGGTTGTGGGCATTTTAACCTCTTGCAGAGGTTGCAGCTTGCAATTTAACCACACCTGAAACCATGTATCTATGCTTCCCACAGGGAAAGCCTTTAGAAGGCTCCTCTACCATCTGGCTATTACTAGGAACTCAACATTTCTCTTGTAAAAACTACAACATTTAGACACAGAGCAAGGAAAAAAAAAAGAGACACAAGACATCCTATATCTACTGCATAGACTTTATTCTGATAAGAAGCAAAGTGATCACTTTTGCATAGAACACCCATCAGTCACATTCACTGTCTTGCCAAAAAGGATTACTAAACAGAATCATACAAGAGAGCTATAGGGAAATAAAATAAAATAAAAATCAGTATATTCTCTTATGTTAATCCTATGCTATTCTTATATAATACTGAATTCCATTATGTTAAATCTATGCTATTCTTATATAACTCTGAAGATAAAATACAAACTTTAGCAGATGCTGTCTCTATTTTTTGGTCTCTTTTCCTTCATCATTGTAATTTTTTTTTGTATTGAGTTTCTCTTGGAAGCAAACCACGACCCTCTCCAGGCTTCCTCCCCAGGAGTCAAACAGCCCATTCTGGGAAGTCAATCAGGCAGATGCAGTCAATTGTCCCAGTAACTCTGTTCATGCCTTCTTTCAAGCCATGCCACATCCTGCTACCAGTCAAACTGGCCTGAAAAGGAAAGGGGCCATTCACCTCAAACCTCTTCTTTACATAGATGCTAAATCCTGTGAGAGGGGGCTGGCTGGACTGCCAGAGCATGCTGTCTTTCTCTTCCTCCTGAATGCTAGAAGAAGTAGTTGGGAACTAATGATATGAATGGAAACTATGGTAACAATTCCTGTGCCACCACAATCTATTACCTTCCCTGCAGACTTTCTTTCTTTACCTGCAGTAGTAAGTATTCAATACTCTCTTGCTTCTTGTCGCATGTGTCACATCCCCCTGCCCCTGGAGACTCTAGTAAAAAGATATGGTGCATATCGAGCTCATTTCAGTACCAGGTAATCATAGTAAAAAACCCTCACAGACACACACTAATTGTGCGTACACACCACACATCTGTCCAGGAAGTGAAAAAATACAGTCCCTCTGAGAAGACTTTGTGCACAGAAGAGTGAGATTTATCAGTGCTTTTTCCCTAACATCCTCCTTAATTTTACTTTTAGGATACACAGTGGTATGTGAGCAGCAGGACATCTTATATTTGACGATAAAACTCAGATAAACTAGGAGCTTACAGATAGTGGAAGGAGAAAGTCATGTTCCTCCTGGTTCTGCATCCCATTGTGCACTCTGACCAGGAAGTAATGAAGGGCACAGTCCCAGCCTGGGGGAGGACAAAGGGAGTGGGACCACACCCTTCTGGAGCAGCAACTGCTGCACTGCCTCACCGGCATCCTACCCCCTGAATGAGTGAGTTCAGTTTGGTTAAAACTGGTCTGAGAGGTTGCTTCAGAAAAAAGGAGTGGTATACGTTCTTCCCTTCATCTCCAGCCACACATTCCTGCTTATGCCAGCCCTTGAGCTCCTGAGACCCTACAATCAGCTGGCTGAGGAAGTCTGTCAAGCTGAAAATTAATTTATAGGTTGGGCTTTTTCCTTTTTTAGGTTGGGGTCCATAAGCACAGAAGTGCTGGTGCTGGTACAAAAGAGGTGGCATGAACACACTAGAGGGAAGAACAGGACTCCCTTTTCCACTAGCAGCTCGCATTAAGAGCACCCTAAGCTGACTAAGAAACACATTAGCTACTGAACTGTAAAATTTTAACAGAAAGCATGCCTGGCAGCAATGCCAGTGTGGTCCCTTTCATTGTCAACCTTTCTGCAACAAGGAGCCTAGTTTCCACCAAGACAAGTAAGGAAGACAAATTTCGGTGGGCTTTTTTACCTGATAACCTTGGGGTTTTTTTAAGAGTTTTGTTTTGTTTTTTTTAATAATGAAAAGGTCTGATTTCCATTACTTTTGTCCCCATAAGCAGATCACCCACTACTTTCCCCTTTATCATCACAAGCAAAGCCCCAGCTTACAAACATTTAAAGTAGAAAGGAGAGGGTGGCATACCAGATGCTGTCTACACTGAAAGTGACACAGCATAAAAGTGCAGTGAGCCCTTTATAGGTGCCTCATGGGCAAAGTCCATGGCTGGCACTGTGCCTCTCTGGAAGTGTCCCTGAAGTGTGGTCACTGACTGTGATAAATCACCAGAGCAACAACTAAGCGCAGTAAATCTGTCTGAAAACCCCCAAAATCCTGGTATGCTTCCTGGCACCTTCTCTTCCTACTCAACTGCATTAAGCCAATATTTGGTCACTGATCTGCTGGCAGTCCTCAGGCAAATAACTTTTCTATCCCTTTTCCAGGCTGAAATCAGACAGTGACTAAAAGAGTGCAGGCAGAAGGAATAAAATCCTATGAAAAACAGTATGCGCACACCCAAACCTGCTTGAATCAGATGAGGGCTTGAGTTCAAATTGCCACATGGCCATACAAAAGATCGTGGCAAGAGTGCTCCCAACACAGGAGCAGCAAGAAACTGGCAATTACTTCAGCTGGGACCACCAGTGAACATTTGATGAACCAGACACCAGTTCATGTAGTTGTCCGAGGCTGGGCACCTGCAAGGGAATTGGTGAGAATGCCATGCAAAACTCCACACCAAGAACAAAAGAAGTGAAATTGGAAAGAATGCTTGGGTAGCAAGAGAAATCAAGGCAGTAAGGCCAGGAGCAATTGAGAAAGTAAAACATTCTGTTGTTATGTTCAGGAAAAGTGGAAGCTGACCAAAAATAAAATGGAAATCCTGTGAGGACCGGATGACTAAGGAGAGAATGGCAATGCAGCCACAACATGTCTGATTAGAAAACTGCAGAAATCTGACAAAACATGCAATTCTTTTTATACCCAGCCAACCACTGAGCCACAGGTAAGCAATTATGTGGAGGATTTCATAAACCCGTTGAGTATTTTCTTGGTTTAAAATTATATTAAATATGGGCTCAGTAGCTTGGGATACTGTTCAAAATAACAAACAAATGCAACCACAACGGGTTGTGTGAGTGACTGCCCTTAGCACTGAGGAAATCTTAGTAGCTCAAAGGTGAGAATTAAGTCAACAAAGTCAACAAATAAAATAAATGCATCTTTTATCACACCATTACCAAGGGAAGACAGTGCCAAAAGGCAGAACTAGAGATGCTTCTCCTGAGGCCTTGCTGGCAACACAAGACTGCCCTAGTTTAATTTTTGTTAAATCAGTTCAAATCCATGTGGATTGTTATGGGTTAAGAGTAGGTTAAACCAGCGCCTTGTTGACAGATAAATCAAAAAGACAGCCTGTCCATACAGCCTCTTGTGCCAGTTTAACTTCATTAATTTAAATGCTGCATCTTAATTTATCTTAACATAAGCCGTCTAAAAATCTCAGCAAAGCACCACCATTAAGACTTGAATGATTCTGGATCAGGAAATCCAAAATCTCTTTTAAAGCTATACCAGATTCCAGCCAACCTACCCCACAACCTGCTATTTTCTATGGTGGTTTCCTACTGCAGACAGAGGGACATTTTGCCTTTAGAAGAAATTTAAGGCGCAGTTCCATCTCCAAATATTCAAATTCTATACTTTGGAAAAGGTAATGACTCCAACTTCACATTTTCTATATGGGCAGTATTAAAACCATACCAAACAGAGACACCCCTGATCTAATACAGGGTTCAAAATCTAAGTAAGAATTTTGCCAAATATGCTAATCCACATTTTTGTGCATTCACCTGGGCTCTCTCCCTACCCACAAGGGACTCCTCATAGCCACGCAGCTTCAAATGTCATCCAGCACTTCCATGCATCACTGTTACATAAATCTGCAAGATCAGAAACTACACTAGAAATAACTGGGTCACTAACAGTATCCCTCTTCATAGCCATTCAGTGACCTTAGACAGTCTGACATGACTGATGTGGTTAATAATGCTTTAAGCTACATAAAATTAAACTATATAGGTAAGTTTTACTTATTCAATGTTTTATACATGCATATACATGCACACACACATGCACATATACATATGCATGTTTTCTGCAGTGAAAAGCCATGATTGGAGACAAACATCAGAAATATGAATAGCTGATTTTTAGATTACTATAATAAGCTTAGTAGAAGGTATTTCATAATTTAATGAGATAATAAACTGTCATCATTAACTGCATTTTACATACCTTTCCCCTTCCCCAAGGGAAAAGAAAAGGTTTAAAAGCAATCAAAAATCAAAACTAAACACTCGTCCAGATTTAGGAACCCATGCTACCTCAATTGGTGATCCAAACACCATAATACCTACAAAATATGGTTCTGAGAAAATTCAGAGTTTCAGACTATTTCAGGTTTAAGGAAGGTTTTCTAAATACAAAAGAAACCAGTGGAATGCACCCTCAAAGTGCAGATGCAAAGCAAAGTAGCTGTTGTAGCTCACACATTCACTCAGCACTAGAGTGTTAAATTAATGACTGCTCAGTTTTACTGAGCAGCTCCTTTAGAAACATTCAGCAGACAATTATTACATACAATCATTTCCCTGAAGAAAGGAGGTTTTAGGGGGAAAACCAGAAAGGGGGCAGGGGGGAAGAAGGAAAAGAAGGATAGTGAACTTTATCATCTTCTACAACCAAATGCAGCAGAGATGATCTGTGATGTCATCGTCCACCACAGTGGCCATGAGGTTCCCTGGGTCATAGGGAACAAGCAAAAATCAAGGTAGCTCTTCCTCTACATCCCTCTCTCAGCAGATAAGAGAGAATTCTCTAAAAGTATTTCTTGGCAAGTTTTTTATGTGCTGCATTCCACTCAATGGAGGAAAATCATGCTCAAGGATCCGTCTTTGGAACAGCTCCAGCTGACCCAGAACATCAACATCCCCAATCTAGACAGATGCCATGAAAAGTGAGATGCATCAAAAGTTACAGCTTATCATTATTTAAATAAATAATTTGAATTCTACTACAGAACAAGGTGGTACTCTCCCCTCCATTTACTTACATGCTTCTAGACAAGAAATATGAAAATATGAATAAAAACAATGGCACCTTAATTTACAGAATCTCAGAAACAACGGGGGGATCGGGGGAACAAATGATGGATGCGGGAACCTATCAATCTACAAATACTGTACAAGTAGCAGTATAAATAGGAAAACTTAATTAATCAGCCTCATATTACAGCAGGGTTACAGCAGCTACATATGCTGAACCCAAGTTTCCTCATGCTAAGAGCACCTTGATGCAGAAGCCATGGTACTTAAGTGAATTTGCTTATGAAGCAGAGGATGTTCACAACCTGCAGAAATGTGTTGTTTCTGTGTCAGGTGGTGGGATGCAGCAGAGAGAAGGAATTTTTCAGGAGAAGCAGTGAAGGGTCTACAGTATGTGAAATGCTATTCCAGAGTAGTACTGATGCATTTTAACTGTTAACAATGGGGACTTCGGAAGGCTAAAGTAATCAGCTGTCCAAAAGAAATACCTATGGCTTTTCACACCATTTCCAAGAAAAGGGCAGCAATTCCCCTATTCTTATTTATATTATTTATTATAGTTATCTTATTTATATTTCCAGTTGTATAAGAAATATAAATCAGCAAGAAAAAATAAAGCCTGAGGGGGAAAACCAAATAAATCAAACCCCTTCAAAACCTGAAAGTCTCACACTGTGAATTCCAGCAATTCTGCCTAACACATGGCACTGAGGGGCTCTGGGATGCCACCACTCAATGACTGGTTGCTGCAGATGTCAGTAAGCAGTTTGTTTTCATCAATAACACAAGATGCCTGTAGCATCACCAGTTTTACTATGTTCATTGTTTATTAGAAAACACAACTGTCTTATTTTTTATTAGCTGGCATTTCTCAAGGTTCCCTGCCTTTATTTTTCTCTCCCTGGTATAAATGAGCACATTTGCCAATAATACCAATAATACAGCCTAAGGAGAAAATGAAGCTCCCACTGTGGGATGTTCATTGTGCAAGGCCAGAAAATTTAAAGCAGTGATAAATGCATTAAGTTACATTTCACAAATCATTAAGTAATGCTGAATTCTATCCTTAAAACACCCAACTTGACAATGCAACCCTCCTAACAGAGGGGTGATCCCCCAAGCAGACATGGCAAAGCACTGTGCTGCATTATATAACAACATTTTCCAGAGGAATGAGCAGAACACTTTCTGTGATGCACAGGGAACATACAAGCTGTCACTGTGCACTCAGCAGCCTCCTCTATGGGGACTGTGCAGCTGAACCAAGTCGCCTGTAGGTGTATTAAAAGGAATAAATGACATTCAAGTAACATCTTTGTTTTGAAATGCAGGTAGTGCCCAGCATCACTGCATTGCCTAATTAAAATCCACAGGAACTCAAGACAACACCCATCCAGAGGTAAAGGACCCTCACACATGCAGCTCAGATATCACCGCTGCCTTCCTATGGAGCTGGTAGAGCACTGCTGTGCACTGCAACATCCTCTTTCTGCACCAGCTAAGCACCATGATTTATGTGTGCTGGCATTCATACCAGGGGAGGGCAAATAGAAAAGAAACACAAAACTCTATCTAATCTCATATCTCATCCCACTTAAGAACTTTCAAGGGCTTGTCAGCTGATGAGGTGCGCTGCTGGCATTGAGTATTGCCAGTGCTCAGCCCTTCTTGCTCTGTGTTCCATCCACCCCAGTAACAGAGCGGAAAATCTTCATAAGTCCTCCCTGTTATATTCAATCTGGAAAATAACCACTGTGACACAATGCTTTGGAGCTTTTCATTTTTATACTCATCAAAATAATTAAGGAACTGAGACTGACATTAGGGTTTTTTTTTCTGGGGTTTTCCATGTCCTTGTTAAGAGGTTCCATGGCTGACATGACTCAGAAATTTAGAGCTCATTATACAGAACCACTGAAATTAGTATTCTGTTCATGGGCTTAATAGGTATTTAAGCAATGTAAGAGACAGGTTTTGTTTTGTTCTTTTCTAATTGATAGAATAAACTGTATTCAAATGCTCAGAAAGTCTCACTTGTCTGTGAAGCAGAGGGAGATGAATGAGCCAAGCACAAACAGTCCTAGGGCCCTTTGTTGCCAATAAGTGGGTTTCCTCCTCCATCTCCAAGCTCTTTGTAATTAAAGATAGCAGCTCACCTAATGCTCAGAAAACGCCATAAACATTTGTTTTCATTAAGGCTCATATTGGGAAACCACGTTGAATAAAACCTAGCAGAAAAACACTTCAGTAGAAAAGGTTGGGATGGTCCAGAGAAACAGCAGAATAAAGAACAAGGAAGTAAACAAAGCAGGAAAATCACCAACTAATTCAAGTATCCTGGACTGACTAATGATTAGTAAAGAAGTATAGAGAGGAACACAAACAGAAAATGGGTTTCTGTTTTAAGGACTTAAGGGTTCTATGCTTTTCATACAAAAACCAGCAAACTGTCAGAAAAGGTTACCTCAGAAGAGCAAAACATTTTTCACACTACGTTAAAAAAATGAACCTGAGTGAGAAAAGCAAAGAGGGATTCTGCTACCCTTATTAGTAACTTGGGTGGGAGGGGCTGGGGTGTCCGGGAAGGCAAGAGAAGACTTTCTTTTTCCTATATTTTATTTGGAATCATGACTAACACTGCCCTACATCTTCAGCACCTGTCTTCTTGATCTACTTTCTTGAAGCATCTTGCTAGAATATGCTCTCCATAATTTTGTCCTCCCCTCTCCTCCCCAAGAAAGATGTCCAACTCAACAGGATATTCTATTTGAAAAGGGGAAAAATATTCCTGAATGTGTGTGTGTGTCCTCAAGCCTCAACTTAAAGAAATTTTTGTCAGTCTGCTTTTTAAGCTGGGAATGTCAATTTGTAAAAGACATGTTTCATAAGCAGTGAGAAGTCTTAGGGAAAAAGAACACCCAGAGGAAAGGATCGGTCAGAACAAGCACATAGTATCAGGGTCTGGAAATCTGCCCAGATACTGAAATACTGTTGCCTGTCCTCATGTCAAACACTACTTCGCACTAAAGGGCCTTTAAAAATCGTTATATGAAGATATGGTATGTAAAGATTACATTCACACTTCCCTTTTGAAGAGAGAGTAACAAGAAGTTGTAACAAATTCCCTTTCAACTTGCCTTTTTCATGTTAAAAATTAGAAATAATGATGTGACAGAGCTGCATTTCTAACATCAGAGCTCCGTCTCAGGAAAAGAAACTTCATCTCCCAGAGCTGAGAAGAAACAAGAAACAGCAACAGATCCAGACCCTGCCTTTCTCACCCATCCCATCCCAGAAACTTCCTCCCTCTGTATCAAGAAGACCAAGTACTTTGGTAGTGACCTATGAGTGTTTTGTTCAAATTGGGAAATTAGCATACAGCTGCATCCCCAGGCTGGCAAGAGGGCTTTGAATGGCACATAAAAAACTGATATAGGAGCAAATCAGTCTGAAGCCTTGAACTGCAGACACCAGGTAACACCATGGAATCACACACACATGCCCCACACACACCAAAAAGCAAAGGCCTTTAAGTTTCCTGAAAATAAGCAGTTTCAAACGAAGGGGTTGGGAACCAGTGCTCAAGAAGATGCAATTAAGAAGCTGAAAATAATGACCATAATTGGGAGTAAAGTCCCATATTGAGAAGTTTCTATAGCTTGAAATAAGAACAACACAGGATGGCTTAGGATACAGTGGGGTAGTTTTGTTATAAAATATTGAGATAATTTCAGTGAATTACCCCATAACACTGCAAGGAAGTGTAAAGGAGAGGTTATTCCATTTTTTTACTATGAATGGAATATTCTCTTTGTAGTCCCACTGAATTAGTAACCCTGCACAGCTGCAGCTTCAGGGCAAACGATGTAATTCAGGACCTCCAACGCAGACTCTGCGCAAAAGGCTTCAAACGAGCAATCCTGGGGATGAAGAGAGAGGATGCCTTCCTCTGCCACTGAAATACTCAAGCACCCAACAAGTGTGAAACCCAGGCTGGCAGCCATCCAATCAATGAACAGTTTCCCAGACTTCACACTGACCACCTTGAGCAGAGGCAGCAAGATGACGCAAGCCAGGTAAGAGCCTGGGGAAATACACGGCAGAGGGTACACGGCATCACTTCCCGATGGCTCGTTTTGTGGTGCAAAACTGCAGCTGCCTTACACAGAGTATGATAATTGAAAAGGAAATATAAACAAGACTCTCTGAAGGGCTACTCCAAGCGCAGTCAAAACCACAGGCACTTAATTTATAGCTTTCTTCAGCCTGCAGACATCTTAGGAAAATGTCTAATCCACTGAAATCAATAATAAATAAGCACTTCCAGTGGACACAGGAATTAACTCTTGTTATTTAAAAATGGATTTGAATGCAGTTGTGCTGATAAAGCACTCTCAAAATCCTCCTTTGGGTAGAGATTTTTTTTTGTTTAATTATGAATATCTATGTTAATTTAAGATCAGAAAAAGGAAGAGCAATAAATAAAGCCCAATATAGACACATATTCAAAACAGATATAAATAATATAATTTACTTATACTTTGCCCTTGAAAACAATAAACAACTATTACTCCAATCTTTAACTGCTCAAAACTCTGCAAATTCTGCTTGAAGATGGAAGAGACATAGAGCCATTAAGTACTGTGCAAGGCCACACAAGAGCCTGAACACAAGGCTACCTAGTACCTGGGCTGCATAGAGATACTGTGGGTTGTACTGCCCAAAGAAGAACAAATGTTTGAATTTATGTTTTAGGAGGGTACTGCAACGAAAACCTTCAAGGAAAAAACAAACCTTTTTCATATGGGTTTTTTTTTCTGAATTACTTCAATTGATTTGTCTGATAAGAAGAGTGTGACCTTTACTCAAATGCTATTTCCCCTCTTTTTCCATTTCTCATCTGATTCACCTTTAAAGTTTATTTTGTACTCTACCTGGAAACTGGAAGCAATTAAACACTCTTAATCTGAGATGGCATATCACACATGTTTCAAAAGTGAATTTAACAGCAGGATTTCTATGTAACAGAAATTAAATAAAATGGGTAAAAATCAAACTTAGATTGCATGGTAACATTTGCCTAGATATTACTCAATACTTTAATTTTCAGGTAATGAGAGGATTTCACAGGCCTAGGGATATAAAAGTGAGAGTCTCAGAAGATGTGCCACACCTAGTTTGTCTTCTTGTTCTGTTACAAATTAACCAGGTGGGTTGAACTAACTTTCAAGGAAAATCAATAGTGGTCAATTTTTCTAGTGTAAGACAAACATAAGAACTCCATCCACACCAAGACATTGCAGTTAGAGGGCCATGTTGATTTCAGGCTTCTGACCTAAAAATCAGGGAGGCTGAAAGATTTCTCAATCTCTGTTAGAAAACCTCATGATTTTCAATGTGCAGGTGTAAAGAAGATGTCACTAAAAATAGAAGTAATCAAGAAAATCCCAGCTGCTTACTTTAACAGCAAACTAGACGTATGCAAAAGAAAAACATGAGACTCCCTTCTAAAAAAAGAGTTGATTAAAATTTTAGAGTAATTTATTTTAAAATGCACATTTTGCTTGACAACTTGCAGAACAAATTGTGAGCAGGCCAGGAATAATCTAAAGCATAATAAAAGACCACAGCAGATAAAAAGTAAAGGGTTTCACAGTCTCTTTCTTGCCTCACAAGGAATTGGAAAGGCTAAAGGAAAGACATTGCTTAACTGCTTAGAATAAAACTGAGACCAATATTATCCTGGAGGGCTGAGTTGATCAGGGTATCCAGTCACCCCCCAGAGGGACTGATGCTGCTCCTGTCCATCTTTTTCCCCAAAGCCACCTCTGCTGTGCTCCCTGTGGTGCCCAGGGAATCTGTCCAATACCAGTTCCACTGACCCTGTGGAAAACCACCTACCTTTGCTTTGGCCAGGTGACAAACCATGCCAGACCCAGCACAAACAGGGTCAAGGGAAGGATATGCCTCCTTATTATGTATCACTTGTGGGCTTTCAGGCTGCAATTTCAACCCAACACTCAGAGGGAGGCAAAGAGATTTGCATTATCTGACCAAGAGCCCAAGGCAGGTTATTTATGCAGTTGGTAAAACAGAGGGTCTTCTCAGTAGGCTCCTGATTGTGCAAAGGCACAGGTGACAGGGCATAGCACTCAGCAGGCCAAAGGAAAACCGTATCATAATCATCACCTAGGGCAAGATGTCTCCAAAGAAAGAGGGGAAAAGCCTCTGAAGATACAGCTACCGTAAGAAACACATCCATGAAAAGAGCAGCGCAGCTACACTGGCTTTTCCGGTGGGACGTCTGCTCAGACAGGCACTTGTGGTTGAACTTCTTTGTTGGAGAGCCCATTTCAAATCTAAGTCATTCAGCAAAGCAGTGATATCAAACCACAGACACCAAGTGAAACAATGTCTCCCCAAAAGAAGGGGTTTAGAAATACAACAGCACACAAGCAAAGGAAAATATCTGTTGCAGAATAGCTGACTACCCAAACATCCGTGTCTCTCTGTTAAGCTGGAATATATAAAGCTGTATAAAAACAGCTATCAAATTATGATGAGGTGCAAAGAAAAGTCTCTCTGACTTAAAAGGCTAACGATGTGTTGTCTCAAGTTTTCATTTCTTCACCCGAGAAATTTCTCCTTGCACCAGAATATGTTTATATTAAATTCCAAAAGCTGCCATTTAAAATAAATGAATTCTAAAAGCTGTCCTTGACACTCAGCATACATACACACAAATGTTACCAGTTAATTCATTTTACAGAATTATGACTTCAATGAACAGCTCTTCAACTGTGAAGAAAGATCAAATCAGATAATAGCTCCAGAAGTGACCCTTTTAACTAGGGACCTCCTCACTTCCTACTTATATACTAAATTTTTAATCCATATAAACAAATACCTACAGGATTTCATGAAAATGAAAGCATTACAGGCAAATTACATGTTGCAACAGAAGAGATATTAGAAACAAAGTCTGTACAAAGTCTACTTACTTTATTGAAAAGATAAATAACAGCTGCAGGAGCTCCTAGCAAAGGAGAAGGGCAAGGGAGGAGAAAAGGAAGAATGGACAGATATCTCCATAGTAACTACAACTATGAAACTCAGGGGAGAACTTGTCTGAAAGCTGAAAGAAGGATGCTACCAGAGAAAATAGACTGTAATATTACTGAAAAAAAATAAGAAACTTCCAAATAATTTTCCACATGGTCAAAGGTCCCTTTAGTTTATTTAATCAGAGCCAAGAACAAATACCAAGAGAGAAGAGCAAAGAAAAAAAGCATAAAAATCAAAATATAATCCTGACATGACCATTACTGTACAAATTACTTAACAATAAACATACTGCTAAAAAAACTACATATACAAATGTTCAGGCTAAGAAGAAAAAAACAATTAGTTTCCCTCAGGAAATTCTGTGCTACTGGATGCAACAATGGAAGAAGAGAAAGGAAAAGCACCATACCAGCATAAGCTAGGGGATATTTGTAAAATTCCTGTGATTTTTCTATCCAATACAAGAGACTTGAGAAGATTCTAAAGGAGATATTTACCATATGGAGATTTATACTTCTCAAATTCAGTCCAGACTTAGAAAACTCCCGCAATCCCAATCTGAGATGCTGATGACATGGACTGACCTATTTCTGAGCAGTATTCATACAGCTCCAGGTCTCTGTCATCCATCTGAGAGTCTCAAGGCCCACACCCTTACCTGTAATCTTCATCTGACCCATAAAAAATATTAATACCCACACTGCTGTCAGTTTTGGTGAATCAGCAGTAGCCCACATTTATGCTGTCATTTGCAAGGAACATGTTGAGAATATATTCCTATCACTTATATGTTGTCCACATTAGCCACATATATTCCTGCTCTGGAATAAATAGTGAACAGGATTTACTATAGTTCAGTGTATGCCAAACCAGTATACAGCATGAATATAATCTTCAAATGCTTATTAAAAAAAGCCAACCAAACCAACAAACCCAAAAACCAAACCAAAACAACAACAAAACCAAACAGTCCATCACCAATATTCTTAAAACTCAGCATATTAGGACACACTTCCACTTTAAAATATTGGAATGATGCTCTCCTGTTTAGTATCATTCATTATCTTTGCACAGAACATGGGACCACAACAGATGTAGCAGAGAGTTATGTTAGCCCAAACATCAGGCTAGAGTTTTATACCAAAAAATGGTATATTTACCTTAAAAGAATTTCTTTCACATTGGCAAACAAATTTGCTTTAAAAAGCGTCTTTTCCAACTATTCCCTATGTCATTTTAGAGAACCTCTCCCTGGTGTTAAAGCAATCAACATCTGGCCTGTCATACACAGGGGTGAGACATGAAATATGTCAATCACAGTTATGGGATGGGTTATCAGGCAACTGAATGAGCGTTTGCCATAGACAGAACGATAGAAACAACTCCACCTATCTCATGTGGTTTGGAAGCTTTCTTGATCCCTCAGTAAATGAGTCCAAACTCAAGGTCATGAAGACCTTTCCCTGCAACTCTGACTTCTGAAAAGAAGGTGGCAGGTGACAACAAGCAAGCTGGAATCAGACATGGCGTAACACGTCTCAGGTTGCTATAAATCATATCTTCATACTTATTAAATCACTACTCAAACAAGTTGTTTACATAGCTGCCTACCCACAAAGTTCAAGTGTTCCCAGATTATTGTACCTTGTTATATCTTTGCATGTTGGATAGAAGAATTCATGTCACAACTACTGTTTGTTACTTATGAAAATACTGAAAGAACATTAATCACCCCATTTCTTCCTTTTCAAACTATATACAATGATATTTCTTCTTGACTTGCATTATAAAGCAGGTAATCTGTCTTTTTACTATTCCTCTGCAAATCCACTCCAATGGACTATTATTGCTTTGTTTATAAGGCTTGTTATTTAAATATAATTGTGCAGCACTGAAAATACATTCCAATCATATCAGCATTCCCAGAAGGGGGGCAGGGGGGGTGTTAAAAAAATTATTACACATAAATCCCATTGCCATTTTGGTTTTATTGTGGATTAATGCAATTCTTCATACACAAACAACTAGTACAGATTTGCACTGCCTACTGAAATTAGAAAAAAATAACAGAAGCACCTGGTTGGTAAGTGGGCTTACATTGTATTGTAGCAGGCAACAGCTGAACACAAATACATTATACAGTGCTCCAATTAGTGAAAAGACTATTCACTAAAAAGGTCCTGGAAAAACACTTTGATATTACGAGCAGTCTCCTGCTTTCACACCCGAGTCATAATACACTGCTCTCTCCATCACCTACAATACCAAGCAGAAATCCCTCACAAACTTACAAATGTGGGAACAGGATTGACCTTGTTTTACATCTTGCATGAAAGGTGCTAAGTCTAGTGCTAAAGAGACTGTTCATTATTAACTATAAAAACAATTTGACAAAAAGAAAAAGAAAAGAAAAAAAAGAGGGAAACCCCCCCATCCCTAGGTCCCCTCAACCTTTTGACAGCTCTACTGCAAGAAAGTCCTTTGCAAATCAAGTTGAAAAGGATGTATCACTAAAAGAAACCACTTAAATTAGCAGCTTGCCTAATATGCAAAAGCTTGCCTACCCTTGACTGGCTTTTTTTTTTATGCTGAGGGTGCAAAACAGCTCTGCCAGCCTAGCAGCTGCGCAGCCACCAGCCAAGGGAGATCAGCATGCTTGTCTCCCCCTCCTTGGACACATACTCCCACCACCTTTTCATTTGACAAACCTTAACCCTCCTGTAGCTCCACAATGAGCCAGTTCAGGGAGTTAAACTGGCATCTAAAAATAAAATTCAAAAAAAAAGGAGAAAGGAGGAGGCAGCAGGGAGGCAGCACAAGGCAAAGAGCAGGAGCACATCCCATGGGCTGGCCTTGCTGCAGTGCACAACCACACTTCTGACTGTCACATGCTTGAGACCGTTAGCAGAAAGCTGCTGTATTAATTAAGGGCCTCAGAAGGTTCCTAATAAGCAATTTCTGGCCAATCTAGCTGTGACAGCTTAAAATGCTACTGCTCCCCAGTGGGTTGTTCCCTTCTCCTGCAGCCAACAGCCTTCCCAGCAAAAGAACTGGACAAAGTGTCTTCTCCCAGGAGCTCTGCACACCCTTGGCCCAGTGGGCAATGTCCATCCACTCTGTTGAGGAAATTTCCCTAACTCTAACTTTTTCCTAAACTGAGCCAATATCTTTTCCCCCTTAACACAGAGAATATTCTAACATCAAATTTTAAAAAATCCCTACTTTGAAGTTTAACAGTTACCAAAATCAGTCAACCTCTTCCCGCCCCGCACAGCCCTCTACTAACACAACTTCACAATAGAAGATAAATGCATTTGTGCATTTGGCAATTCCCTGTGAGAGTTTCTGGGAAGGCGGCCATATAAATGAGTAGCCACCTGATTAGTAACAGGAAGCGAGCAATAGCCTATTACCACTAAAGATCAACATACTGTCACATCAAGTCTGCTCTGCATGTCCTTTCCTCAAAATCTCAAATTAATAAACCAAAACCACTACACTGGGTAAGATGGGCAACTCATTGCTAGAAAACCTACAGCTGTCCCTGCACACTGTTATTAATTGCCAGTGGTTGTAGTCTTTAGAGTTGCCGATAAAAATGTACGAGCATCCAGCACAGAGACCAAGCACCTTTGGCCACTTACTTATTGATTTTCTCAACTGAGAATCATAGCTAGAAACTGGAGATTCACAACAAAAACATGCAGCTACGTGGAAGCTACACTTCTCCTTCAGCAATAACCTTTTGTTCATAGGTTTTGAAAAATGTGTGATCTTTACATGGTGAAGACCACCTGATCTGGTTGTTTATCAAGCCCATATACCAACAGTTTTGTTCATCTCTCCCCAAAGCACTGAACAAACCAGCAACTTCTCTCATTTACATGGCAACTAGACAGCAACCCATTGCACAACAGATTCAGTGCAACATGTAAATGCTTGGCTTTTGCCACATGTCAGAATAATGCTGGCACTTTTCACCTTTACTGGCTGAAAGTAATATTTACCACTTAGGATTACCCTGCTGCTTCCCCTCAGACCTGGCCACTAGTAATACACACAGCTCAGATCAAAGCAAGTGTTTTCCATCCTTTTGAGTGCAAACTCAAATAGAAGTATTTTTAAAGTACTGAGCTTGCCACTACTAATCCTCCCCAAACTCCATTTACTCTGTAAGAAGGGCTTACAGTTTTTGGACTTGTCTGGAGGCTGTGAAGGGGCAAAGCCGTACATGTACTCCTTCTCCTCTTTATCACCACCACCAGCTGAAATCTGCAGCACCACAAATACTGTTACAGTAGAAAATTATACATGTTAAAAAAGAAATAGAGATGGGAATTTTTGCATCAGATTCAAACCTGGTTGTGTAAGCTTTCTTCAGTCCCCAGAGAGCAAAGGTATTAATTAGTGACTACACACTGACTAGTTGGAACTATTTGAAGCCTAACTGTGTCAGGCCACTGCATTCAAAAACCCTGCTCCATCAAACAAAGTATCAAAGTGAGTTTCCAAACAAAATCTGCAGTATTATATTAAATCTGCACACTTTCACCATAACAGACATCTCCTTCCCTCCTTCCACCACAGCACTCTTTATGGCTCTTCAATCAAGCTATGTTACTAGAAAAGGGATTGAAACTGGAAAATAAATAGATTGATAAACCTTAAAGTGTGCTTGGCTGGGGGCTCTGCTGTTGTGTTATTCTGATTGGCATATCTATGTGAAAAAAGGAATACTTGTCAGTGATGTTTTCACTGGTCCACAGCCAGGCTGGTAGGGATTTACCTCCCCCACAGACACTTGCCAGCACCTACCCATCTACAGCTAAGTCCAGTAACTCACTGGGAGCATGCACTACCTAGTTTTGACCCAAGGAAAATCTACAACAGGGATGACTGGCACAGTGAGACCACAAGGCAATGTTCACTGCTAGGAAATTCACCTTCCGCTCAGTTTGCTACAAGAATTTACACTTGCTGTTCATCCAGGCTCCTGTGCAAATTACCTCTGAAACTGGAGGAGTTTGGATCAACTATAAATGCAATCTAAAACCACACATATGCTGCACACATGCATGAATCCCTATTCCCTTTCTGTAAGGTGACCTGCTCTACTCAGAGGGAGGAAATGCTGACAGGTTAGTCCCTGAACTGATGGGCAGGAGCCAGAGGACTCCTAGACACAGCAGCTAGGAAGAGGCAGGAAGAGAAACTGGGAAAGGATTGCCTCCACAGTACCAGCCTGCCATTTCACTGAAGAACTGAAAGGTCAAACCAGAGTCTTATACTACTAAAGAAACTGGAGCCCTTTACAACAGATTCCTGTATTTACTATGCTTATTTGCTTAGCACTCTGTTTCCATCACGAGTGTGAAATACAGGTGACTTATTCCTCTAGAAGATGACAGGTTCAAGCTTCTGAAAAACCTCTCCTGTCCATGCACCAAAAAATAAAAAAAAGCTTACCAAAAAAACCCAAACAAACAAACACAAAACCACCAAAAAACCACAAATCAACCCAGAAAACTCTGCAAGCTATAAAGAAATAAGTAGTAACTTACATATAATGGTTGATTCAGAGTACATTGCTAAAGCTACAGCCTTTAAATATGTATTTTATCACAAGAGTGTCACTAGTTATACACATATACACACAGCTGAACAGACAACTGAAAAGTTGATTTTGAGAAACCAGCCCGGGGGGCAGGAAGACAAGGAGGACATAACTTGTCCAAACTTGGTAAGCTGAGGCAGTCAACCCAGAGATTCCATTTCAGTCCCACTTGCCTCCTCATCATCTTCCTGCATGTCTTTTGTTTACCCAGCATTCCTGACACAACTCTTTCTAGGACTGCAAAATAACCTGGATTGAAGAGACACTGTGTATTCAGCTAAACAAAACAAAAAGCCTAAAAGGAAATAAGAAGACAACATAAAAACACTCAACATGCTCCACCTACAGCGTAAGAGAAGGAGCCCAGAAAAGGTCTGCCTGCAAAGAGGAAGCTCAGGGAAGAAGAAAAAATAGGTAGAAGTCTGTGTTGGGTGTAAATAGAAATAAAACAAGAACAAACTCCTTCACAGCAACAGAAGTAACAGCTGTAATATTAGTTCAACAGTTCATGATGCTTGAAGAAGTAGTGAAATGATGCGTTGCCTTCCATGAAAGCCAGAAGACGTTTTCATCTTGGGTCTGTGCTGAGGCTGGGTTTTTTTGTTCACTTTAATCTGAAAAGTACCAAAGGCACTGAGTTCCCTGTTTTTATGCCTAAACACCTAGCTGCCTCTCGAGGGTCTGAATTCACTCAGTCCAAACCTACCCAATACTCTTAGAAAACTTTTCACCTGAAGTACTCAAGTGCAGTTTGTGGAGAATGGTAATGTAGAAACCCTACTCATTTCTGAAGCTGGACTGTGCAGGGCACCAGGAGCAGCTACAGTGTAAGGGACAAGCCCTCCTGTCCCTCGCCAGCCCCAAAGAGGAAGAGGATGTCTCCCTGTTGCACCAGCAGCTGCTCCAACAACTCTGAACAAGAGATTAAAGTCTCATGCAGATTAAAATGCAGAAACCTGCCAAAAAGCCTCAATTCATCTTCTTGCTATGATTTTTAATCCCAACCAGCTTCTTGAAGCTACTCATGGTGTAACCCTGCAAGTCATTATGCCAGCACAGCTGAGGAATGAGGGGCCAAACTAAGTGTACAGGGAAGCAGAAATTCTTTAAGACAATGTGCAAGCAACAGGCTGGCCATTAAATAATGACCATGGTCTCCCAGGATCACACCAAGTACAGATGTCACCTAAACAGTTCAAGAAATAATTTTCAATCCTCTGTTGTATCTCACAAAGCCCAAAATCAGAACACAAATATCTTTGCCCTGACAAGCAGCAAGGTGCAATAAGCCTTGCAAAATTTCTATCAGTATGGAAGATAACACAAATTTTATATTTATATATAAGTATAAAAATATAAAATCATATAAATTAATATTCTGATACACCTGATGAACTAAGTGGGCATAATTAGTTAGAGTCTGAGTTTGTTCCAGAAAAGATTGTGGGAATCAGGGATGGGAAACACTGGAACAGGAACAGGAGGGTGTCCTCCTCCTCACCCCATCAGACTTTTCAGTGGAATTATAAGGTCACACAGAAAACAGGGATACTTCTTTTGTTTGAAAGATAACTGTTGGTGTTATTATTATTGTTATTACTATATAATTAATTTTGGTTTGGAACTAGGATGAGAGAAGTGCAGAGGAAAAAAGGTTGAGGAAGCATTTCTGATTCTCTCTTTCAAGTGGCATTTTCTAGACAGCCTGTTTTCGTTCTTACTTCACAGAGAGGACAACTCCCAGCCGCCTGCATTCTCAGCATATTTTCTGTAATTGATTGGCTTGAGGTCTATGATTTTAACCCACATTTTGCACATTCAGTGACTTCTAGGAAAGAGAAGGCAGCTTGCTGCAGCGGTATCTCAAAGTAGTTCTTTGCAACCAATAGGCACTGCACCACATTACCATGCAGTTCCTCTTCTCAGAAGCATCTGTTTTGTCATTTTCTATCTTTTTAACTTTACACGGTTTAATTCACTGAAAACCAAAAATAACAACAGTAACAGTAACTACTTTAGTAATGCTTTCCTTGAAATTGCACACACATACATATTGACATGGCCTGAGAGGCAAAAGCCAGGGGAGGAGAAAGTTTAAGGCATTTAAATTAGCATTCATCCACTGTAAAATAACAAGTGCTTTTTCCATGCTTTCCAAAACAGCAACCAGAACCATCTCTACCAATGGGTGAAGCAAAGTTTGCTCTATCTTTGCTGCTCATAGAAGGAATCCATGCTGGCAAGTCCATTTATGGTAGGACACTAGGTGCAACCATACCCTTCTGCTAACATAAAAAACAGTCTAAGACAAAAGGGACAGAGAAGAAAGGCTCTACTTTAATCATAATTCACTACTGACCTTTTCCTTGAGGGCCCTTCTTCAAAATCTGAAGAACTAACATCGTTGCTTGTTGAGGACACTTGCGATGCATCGTCCTTCTCATTCTCCAGCTGTTCTGATCCTGGTCCTAATCCTTTAGATTGGCCATTAGTGAGAAGTCCTGCAAACATGACAAAGGAGTACACAATATTCAAAACCTGCATTGATTTTATAAAAATTCACATGTGACACAATAGAGAGCTGATGCCCAAAGCAACTGTCTTGCAAAGAGATAGACTGATAACACTGATTTTGCATAGAGGTACTTCAATAAAAATTTGCCAGCCTGCCTGTTTCTGATTTGGTTAACTCTAACACCCCAATCTAAAATAACTATAACAGGAGTGCTTGCAATAGTGTTTATAATCCTGTCACATTCAAAAAAGGGACACAGCTTAGTCAAACTTATACTTGTTTTACAGAATTCTCTGACTAGCATAGATGAGAATATTTTGCATTTATCTGTGGATTGATATAAAATTAAGCTGCCATTTGGTTCAATTTGATATCATCTTGCTCTTGATTCTGGTGCCTCCAACTACCGTAATTTACAATCCTTTGAAAAAAATCCTAAATCCCAAACAAGTGAACATCAAATGTCCATTTCCTGACTTGGATTCTTCTGGCCAAGTGTCACTCATCTACAGAAACTCCAGACTGCCAAAAAAAGTGCACAGGGCAGCAAAGGTACACAGGCCACAGCTGCCCTTGCTTTTGTGCCTTTTCTCTCCTAGAGCAATTAATACAACAAGCAGAGTCACACAGATGGAAAAGAGCATTAGACCTTTGCAAGCATAATGTTTAACAAATTTTGTGTATTCTATGCCACCAAGTAACTACAATATAACATGACTCTTACAAACAACCACTCATACTCAAGGAAAAATTAAAATGGTAACATACTCT
The DNA here is from genome assembly GCF_901933205.1 of Camarhynchus parvulus. NCBI lineage: Eukaryota > Metazoa > Chordata > Aves > Passeriformes > Thraupidae > Camarhynchus > Camarhynchus parvulus. The sequence continues at coordinate 62,918,732 of NC_044572.1, read as the reverse complement.
TCAGTAGGCTCTAGGATGAGAGGGAGGAAGCAATTTTATTAGCTCACTATTTTACTCAATGTTATAAGAGCTTATTACCAGAGGAGCTGCAACTTTATAGAGGAGAATGCTTTCTCATCTCTCTACCCAAATAGTTTCAGATATGGCATAACAAAGCTTTGTTTCACAGCTGTATTTCCTTAGAGAAATGCTGATAGGACTTCCCTCCCTTAGCCATTTCAGTCTCTCTATAATTGCACCTTAGAAAATAAAATGTGGTGGGGAAGGTGGGGGGGAAAGGGGGGGCTGTGCTGCCCCTTCAAGAAGAGCCAGGCCAGAGTACTGCACTGAAAACACCAAGAACTGCAGTTCAAGAATTTCCACCAGCACTGTATCAGTGCCACACCATTTCAGAACCCACTTTTCAGGAAAATCACCATCCAGCACCACCAGCGCACTTACTCATTGCATAACCAAGCATTCAACCAAGGTCACCTCAAAAGAGACAACGAAGCATAACCAGAGCAAGAGCAAAGACACCTCCCCCAGCGAGCTGCTGTCTCTAAGTCCTGGCAGCTTGGCCACAGCTGAAGCCAAATGTTCCTTCCCCACAAGGCCATTTATTCACTGCTCGCCTGGGCACTACAACTGCCAGTGGGCTCTGAACCTCCCTGATTCCAATTTAATCACTCTGAGTGCCCATTTTAAAATCCTAATCCAAAGCCTGCATCATATCTCTCTCTTCTTTTCCCAATCAAAGTCTGCTTATATTAATTCTGAACTACACCAGATTTCTCTTGACTTGAGCTATGTGGCAGCCACATGCTGCAGATTTTGCCTACATTGTTTTAAAAACTGCACCTACAAAGCAAAAACATGTTCTGATTTTCTTCTGGGGAAGAGTCGCTGAACTGGTAGCTCAATTTTTTTTCCTAATACACAAAGCACAAGTTGAAATTACACACCAATATTTGCATTAAATTGTCTTTTCTAGCCAGCATAAGACTATCGGGGAGAAGTAAAATGACCCAATTTACATTTTCTCTCCCCTTTTGTTGAATTCCTTTTGATATTTCCTTTTCATTAAAGGGATCTCAAACTGTGACCCACCAAATAAAACAAATTTCAGTATCAGCACACGATACTACAAAAGGGTTTGTAGTGTAAAAACACAATATGACGTGGGGTGACAGCATCCCCTTCAAAGCATTCCCAAGGAAATGAAGGCAAACTTTGAAAAAACACTGAACAGATTATATTTCTATGCTGAACTCACCCCCTCTAAAAGCCCTAGTGCCTAAGTTTATTCTTATAAAACTTTCAACTTTCACTTTGCATTTTTCCATGAAACCACTGCTGATAAAATTTACAATTTTTGAACTCCAGAGAAGTCTAAATCAAGCATATCATTTGAGGCCTGACACTCAGTAACTTAACTCTTATGGCAGAATTTGATTAGGTTTTCCAAAAGTAATATTTGTTCTGGAGACTTGCCATATGTAAAACCCAGGAACCTAAGTATATGAGTCAAGAAAATCACCTTTCAGGCCGTCAACTTGCATGCACTTGGAAGGCAATTTTTATTCATCCCTTCACCTTGCCAAACCATCAGCTCACTTGGGAGACAAGCATGATTTGTGTTCCTCAAGGAAAATGTATCAGTTTGCCAACCATTATTCGTCATCAGCAGCACCATTCCAGGCCGCAGTAATATTGCCGATAACTGATGTTAGCTATCGTCCGCTGGAACCAACTAAAACAAGTGCCCTAAAACAGAGGCATAAAACTACAAATGAGAGATACTGATAAATACTGGGAATGGGTGTCATGTTCTACAGGTTTTCAGGGCCAGCATAATTGCAAAATCCACTCTGAAGTGATGAAAGGCACAACCCAAAGCCTCCTTTCAAGCACTGGAGAGAAAGTACATGCTGAAGCAGGCTGTTATAAAGTCTATTGCCACTCAATCATTTTTATATCAAATGCATTCAGCTTGCCCCCAGATACCTTTTCCTTCAAATGCTGTTCCTGTTATCTCTAACTGCAATAAGCCACATTCTTTACTGCTGTGCATCAGTTGGGAGCTATGAAAGGTCTGGAGGCCCCAGGACAGGATGGGGACCTCACAGCTTTGCCAAGTGATACTCAGGCACTCCTATCACTATTAATGAGTTGGTGCCGGTGCAGTGGCCAGGACATACAGGTCTGCTTGGTGCATGTAAGGGGCATCAACCTGTGTGGGTTTGACTCTCCAAGACCAACCAACCACGCTACAGGAAGCAGCAGGCATTCATAATTCTTAAAAGCTGAGTACTACAGTTGTGTATGTATATATAAAGAGAGAAAACCAGCTGAGTGAGAAAACACTCTTTTGCATAGTCTGGAAAGCTGAACCACTCCAAGGAGTGGCTACTTGAGAGCACTCAGCAACAGTCAAGGAATCAGCAAGCCCTCAAGAGCCAAATCAAATCAAAGGGACAAATAGTTCCTCTACTGCTTTTCTATGGCTGTGCCTTTCAACCTCTAAACCACAATGCCAGCAAGCCCTGGCTCCTGTCAAAGTCCATGACATTCTCAGCTGCTGAAGAGCTGGCAGAGGCTGCCTGTCCCTTGCCCACTAGGCTCATCTTAACTCCAGTTCTCACTGTCTTCTCCCCTGGCAGCTGGACTCATGACCAACCACCAGACCTGAATAACTAGGCAGAATAAATCAGGGTTGATAAAAATAAGACTATATTCCTGTAATAGAAAATCTTTGTTTTAAAAGTCAAATTAGATTAAAAAAAAAAACCTCATTAAAATTAAATTTGAAAGTACAGCAACCTGCATTATAAGTCAGTGTAGGATTTCATATATTAAAATGACTTACATGAAATAATAATTTATATATACAGAGAAGCAGTGCATATTTGCTGCCAAAGTTTGAAAAGAACTGAAACACTGAATGGTTCAAAGTCACTGAATAAACACTGCCTTAATTAAGTCAGTAATAATGAATTATTTAATTAAGTCACAATACAGGAACTTGTGTATCAAATGACATCTATGATCCCTTAAATACACTGTTCTGGTTCTAACTGATCAAGACTAGATGCCTTCAGAGAAAGGCCAAGTACTAATTTCTAATAATTACAAAGGGTAGCTTAAAACCAAACCATGGAGATCTTAACATCCTCTCTAAAATATATCTTAGTCACATAAATGTCAACTTCACAGTTTTGCTGAATTTGTTTTTAAACTTCCACAAATGCTGCAATACCAAATCACAGTTTTAGATACAGGCTGCTTAAAAAAAAAAAAACAAAAGACAACCACAACAAAAAAACAAACACAGAATTTCCACTTCTCAATATTTAGAAAAAGCAGCAAATGTCACTTTTTTATCTACTCTGTTACAAGCCAGAGAAAGCACAAAAGCCCTTTCTGCATACTAGTCATTATTACAGAGACTTCTATCACCTCCTATTTATTTGCCTTCCACACTGAATGTTTTCCAATCTGTCTGTGGCTACAAGTTTGTTTGTTTTTTCACATGCAGAAGGGCTCTGCTGTGAGAGCTGAGCCATATCCTCTAGGGTGACCCACACAGAATACGGATATCTTGGCTTTACAACCTGCACACAGCGTGCTCCCTCCTGCTCCCACTGCAGCTCACCACCCCCTTTGCCCCTCGGCTGTAGCTGTTAGCTGAGCAGAGAGCTTGCTGAGCCTACTCCAGCAACTGCAATGTCCTGCTCACCAAAAACAGTGCATAAAGAATAGCTAAATCTCCCTAAATTAGCTTATTACAAGGGGCTTGTGCTGACTCAAGTGGATTGCTTCTCATAAGAGCCTAGCAAGTAAGACATAACTATTCCAGCACAGGCAGGGCTTCATTTACATTGGTACACATTTGCTGACCTTACTGTTTGTGGTGATACACACACCCTTCCAGCAGCCATCTACAATTCTTCTTAACTCTTCTCATGATCTAACTCATTTCTGGTCATCTGGAGAGATGACTGACAAGCACCTGCAGGACAGGTCTTAGGAGCATCTGAAAATGTGATGCAAAATCCCAATACCTGGGAACACACCCAGATCTGTTTTTACAATAAAAAATGATGCTAACTATAAATGAACAGAAGGAAAATTGTTGGGGAAAAGAGGAGCAGAAAGCAGCAACATAAGAGAAAACAGCAAAAATGTAAGTGAGGGTTTGGAGTTCGTTGATTTTAAAAATAGATGAGATTGCAATTACTGGTATGTTCTTCATTATTAAAGTTACTGAATAATCAGGAAACCAAAGGAGAGCATCTGAGCAAATTTCAGCATCATGTGGTTAGTTAACTAAGTGGTTGGGTGAAGAGACTTTCACAATGTTTCCAAAACGCTATTTCCACATCACTTACTCTAATGCCAACAAGGCATCTCAGCATGAACATTTCCATGTTCTTACAATAGAGCAACACCTATTTTAGCTCACTGTTTCCCAGTCCTAAGGCAGCTTAGGGGAAAAAAATTCATTCAATTGTATTTCCAGTCAGTTCCCACAGTCAGAGGCAACCCACAAAGCCATTACGCTAGGAAAATCAGTATTCAACGCCCCACAAACACAAGCCAAAGATATCAAAACCATTTAATGACCTAAACAAAGACAATTTCAACATGACTGTATTCACAGCTTTCTATATCAGATAACATCAGAGGGTCCACAGTCCAGAGGAGCCATCCTGGAGATCCCAACAATATGTGAAATGTGTAACTCTGCTCCTGGGTGTTTCTTGACTATACAGGGAGACTCTCTTCCCACTGCCAACAGATTCTGGGTTGGTTTCCTCCTGGCAACCCTTTCGCTGCATTCCTCCCAATCCCTGCAAGCTGAGCCACTCTGGGCTGATAGAAAAGTCCAGTCTCCAGGGCAAGCAGCAAAACAAACAAAAGTTACAGTAAGTTAAAAAAGGATTTACTCAAGACAGCATTCTCACCATGCTAGGATGACAATGACCCTTATGCGAGTATGTAATAAATAGCAGGGATTGTATATACATAGGCATGGAGCTAAAGCTCTGTTCCCTTATGGAGTAACATGCCTGTCCAAACTTCAGCTGTGCAGTCTTGGGAGTCCTACAGGAAAGCTTTTTGTTATTTTGTTTTAAAATCTTAGTGATTTTTTTCTTTCTGCAACATCCCATTTAGGAAAGCTGTCACAAAAGTTAGAAAACAAAGGGTTTAACTGCAGTGCTATCAAGTCTGAAGGTTAACCACCCCACACCACAGTCTGGAAGTTTAGCACCACCTGAGCACAGACAAACTCTTGAGCATAACCACACCATGGGAGACCACCAACATGAATTCTATGCCTGAACTACAGAGGCGGGAAAAATTATCTTAATCTAAAAATTTTCATCTCTTTAAATATTTACTCTGGCCACCTGTTTCACAGAGGTACAGAATGTTTCACACATATTTTTATACATATCAAAACCAGCAATAAACTGGTGTCTCACATACACCTCTTGTTTTCCTTCAGTCTTGAAGATGTTGCCTACCTAGACTTTAGTACAGCCTTTCACACCATTTCCCACACATTTTGCTGGAGAAACAGGCTGGTCAAGGCTTGGGTGGGTGCACTCTTTGCTAGGTTAAAAACTGTCTGGATGACTGGGCCCAGAGAGTGCTGGTTAATGGAGTTAGATGCAGTTGGCAGCTGGTCACCTGTGGTGTTCCCCAGGGCTGAGTGCTGGGGCCAGTCCTGTTTAACATCTTCATCCATGACCTGGGCAAGGGGATTGAGGATACCTCAGTCACTTCACACACAACACCATGTGGGCAGGAATATTGATCTGCTGAGGGTAGAAAGGCTCTGCAGAGGGACCTAGAGAGGCAGGAAAGCTGCCCAGCAGAAAAGAACCTGGGGCACTGGTTGACACCTGGCTGAACAAGAGCCAGTCTGTGCCCAGGTGGCCAAAAAGCCGACAAGAGCATCGTGGCCTGTACCAGCTGGTCCCGTTTTGGTTTTTGGTTTTGTTTTTTTTTTTTCATAAAGACAAGAAAAATTTGAAATCTATCATACCATGTTTTACTGCGGGGCAAGTGTTCAGTGAAGAAGAGAATAGAGTGGTCTGAAGATGTCTGCAAAGCTAGGAACATAGCTGGAAAGCAAAGATGAGATTATTCATATCCTTACTTTCACCTTTTGGCTCAAGACTTTGGATCATGTACAGCTAATATCAGTCACTTTATTCTTACTAGGTGACACACCTAGTTGATGAATGAAAGGCTGTGGATGTTGTCCCCTGGACTTCAGTAAAGCTTTTGACACCACCTCCCAGACAATTCTCCTGGAGAAACAGGCTGGTCAAGGCTTAGACGGGTGCACTCTTTGCTAGGTTAAAAACTGTCTGGATGGCTGGGCCCAGAGAGTGCTGGTGAATGGAGTTAGACGCCATTGGCAGCTGGTCACCCGTGGTGTTCCCCAGGGCTGAGTGCTGGGGCCAGTCCTGTTTAACATCTTCATCCATGACCTGGGCAAGGGGATTGAGGATACCTCAGTCACTTCACACACAACACCAGCAGGAGCATTTATCTGCTGAGGGTAGAAAGGCTCTGCAGAGGGACCTAGAGAGGCAGGAAAGCTGCCCAGCAGAAAAAGACTAGTTGCCAGTGGCTTAACAACAGCCAGCAGTGCCCAGGTGGCCAAAAAGCCAACAAGAGCATCGTGGCCTGTACCAGCCAGGATGATACCTGTGTGTGTATAGAGTGGCCAGCCGGAGCAGGGCAGTGATTGTCCCCCTGTACTCAGCACTGGTGAGGCCACACCTTGAGTGCTGTGTTCAGTTTTGGTTCCCTCACCACAATGAAGACATTGAGGGGCTGGAGTGTGTCCAGAGAATGGAAATGGAGCTGAGGAAGGGTCTGGAGCACCAGCCTGTTGAGGAACAGCTGAGGGAGCTGGGGCTGTTGAACCTGGAGAAAATGGGGTTCAGGTGTGACTTTGCTGTGTTCTTCAACTGCTTGAAAGGAGGCTGTAGCTAGGTGGGCGTTGGTCTCTTCTCCCAGGCAACAAGCAATATGACAAAAGGACACGGCCTCAAGTTGTGCCAGGGGGTGTTTAGATGGGTATGTGGAAAATTTCTTCATGCAAGAGGGGCTCAAGCACTGGACTGGCTGAGTCCAGGGAAGTGGTCAAGGGAGCATCCCTGACGGTCTTTAAAAGATGTGTATGTATATGTTACATTTGGGTGGATTTGGCCATGCTGGGTTAACACTTCAATGTGATTATCTTAGAGGTCATTTCCAACCCAAACAATTTTGAATTACAAGGTGCTACAGTTTCCTATAAGCTATATCTTTATATAGAAGTTTATTTGCATAGTATAATTAGTTAACTGTTTTCACCATTTTTCATAAGTAACAGCCAGCCAGTTGCAATGCAATACAAATCTACATTGTGTTGTCTGTAATCCTAAATTTGACTTCTACCAAAACCACCCTTTACACACTAGACTGTGTGCTGAAACACTACCAAAATCTTGGTAGATATGTTAAATAAATACATTAATCATTTGATGCTAAGTTTAAACACACCGGTATCTCTAAAACATCTGCAGTCTGCATTAATCAGCACACTGTACTGAGTCACTGAGTATTTAGCTGTTGTATAGCTATGCACAAAAGATAATTTAGTTTTATAGTGCAAATGCCATCTGTCACATTGTCACAGCATGACAAGGTATCACATTACATATTAAACAGACAACATGCTTCAAAAATAAGGCCTATTTTCATGCTCTGGTTATCTCAGAGACTAAAGAACGGGGTTTTCATGATAGTGACATAATTTAAAAACAAAACAAACCACATTTTTCTCTGGGATAAGAGATATGAATTCCCTGTCCACTTTTTTTAAGATAGTTGTCATAAGGCTATTTTCATCTAATTTGGTAATGCAAAACCACAACAATTTTCTGCCTCTAAATAAAAAAGCCACAGAATGAAACCATCATTGTTTATGCCACACGATGCTCTGTGCTGCCACCATGATGGTAATTAACAGTACATGGGCTTTTCAGATGACAAGCCACTGGACATTAGGTTGATTGTGGTACATAACAGAGCATATGCATAAAGCAGTACCACTATGCCAAAGACTGTTAGCAAATAGCTTGTACAGTCTTCATAACTGACTAGAAGAGTGCTTTTATATGTAGATATACATCATTACTACGGAAGCCAAGCATGAACGACATGACAGCAAAAGATGTGTTTGTCAGCCTGTCAAAAGACCAGATCACCAAAGAGAACTGATTAAATAATACAGGTTGAAAGAAGCTCCTTACTCCCATTACAGCTGCATCCAAAAGCACTATTAAGCAATCAAGGACATTTTGTGACTTTGTGTCCTGCATATTAGTCCATTACCGGTTTTAATTGAAATTAACTGTTCTGTTTCCACACAACACTTTCTACGGTGCTTTGTTTTCATCTGGAGGAGTTTGGACTGAGGTTGGGATGCTATTAACTCATAGAAACAGGAATTCAACAGTCAAAAATGAACCTAATTTAATTCTGCCAGGAAACTACTCCAGGCCATATTACATACTTCAAGCCCCAGTTTGATTTATGAAATATGCACCTGAAAGGAATGTAAAACAAAAGAAACCAATAAAGCACCCAAAAAATGCCTCCCAACCGCTGCACTGTATAAATAGAGAAAAACCTCACCTGATATTTGTCCATACTTCTGTTATTTTAGGTTTGGGTTTGTTTTTGTTTTGTTTTGTTTTTTTTAGTATTCAAAGAGACACACTTCTCTGATTAAAGACATTTCTCCACTTGTAAGGACACAATGAAAACTCTGAACCTCTCATTCCTCCAAGTAAACACATGACCTCTTCTGGCACTTTATAAGGTCAGAATGGAGGCCATAGCCTGGGCTCCATGATGGTGTGGCCTGGATGAGGGAGGGAACAAGAGTAACAAATAGGCTGAGCAGCAAGGTAGATGTTCACTGACAGGTGAAGGAGATAGCAGCAGTAATGCTGATGCAAAAAAAAGCTGAGGGAACAAACTCATTTCTCTTAAACTCCCTTCCTACAAATGCAGACAACTATGTCATACCTTAAAATCACAAATGGCTACTCTTGGATTTTTTGCAATATTCTTCTTAATTTTATGGAGGGGAGGCTGGGAGAAAGGAAACCTTCTCCCAGGTTTAAGGAACAACTGTCCCCCAAACCCAAAAGGCTAGAGCTGTTCTGAATGAAGCAGAACAGAGAGGAGGAAAGAGCCACCTTACCAGCTGCTCACTGTGTGTTATATTGTACCATTGTGCTATTGAGCTCCTACCAATTGCCCCTGGAGCTGTATGATAAGGAGAGAGCAGTAGCAGTTCTGGTAAATTGGTACCAGGCTGTGTAAAGACCATTAAGTTTTGACAAACAAACAGTGAATTTTATGGTGCCATAAACACTTCCTTTTAGCACCAGGGAAATGAGCATCATGTACTCTTCCCGTACTTTGACAAGGAAATCACACTATTTGATGCACACAACTCAAATCTACCTCAGTCCCACAGCATCCTTTGACTGCAGTCAGAAAGCTTCAAAGGAACAAGAGGACTCCAAATGTGAGCTACAGACCTTTGATGTTCAGATATGTAGTCAGAAAAGGCATGAAGCCTTTTGCAGAAAAACAGGAACACCAACACCAGGAAGAGAGCTTGGTTAGAATGCAGGGACCTGGACTCTGTCCAGATGCAGCCATTGCCGAGCAGGTGCCTCTGGGGATGCCACCTCCTCTCCAGGCACCTCAGCTCACCCAACTGTAAAATCAAGGTGGTGAGCTCAGCTTCCACAGTGAAACACAGGGAGGGGTACAGACAGTAACCATGACATGAGACACAGGGCTGGTATTATTCACATCCGCCAGTGGTGTGAGATTTTGCGTAGATTTTGGTGTTGGACAGAGTGGCTTTCTTTCTGGAGTAAAGTGCCCTTAGATTTGCATCTGTCCTATAAGACACCTTGTCTCATATGCAAACTGGAAACAGAGTTAAACATGCATTTTATTAGAAATTACAGACACAAGCAGGTCCACAAAAAATATAATTCATCTCCATTTAGTTCAAGAGTATCAGCAACTGAAATATCAGCATAACCACTGAGAGAGAGAAAAGTCTAAGCTGCCAGGTATTAACAAAATTATCAGTGAGGGACAAATAAATTCTTCTTTGGTTTTTATGCCAAAACCATCATGTCTTGTTTATCCTGCCTTTCCTGGGGAATTTTACAGCTGAATGGAAAACCAGTGGGGTGACATCCCATGGGAGAAAGTAAAGAAACACTGCAATATACCTGTGAAAGAAATAATTTCATTTTTAAATGTTTTGTTCTTCCTTTTTTTCTTTCCACCTTTTGTTAGGTTTGATCAATTTGCAAGCTATCTGGAGAAAAGTTACTGACTGTTTCCAAAGTATTTTCACTTAGCCTTCACAAATACCTTCCATGTGAAGGAAAGAACACGGATGACACTGCTAAATTAGATTGAAGTAAAGCAAGTTAATCACTGTTTCAGGTCTTTGTCACACTCATGTTAATAGGTGAGGGCAATTCCTCCCCCTCCTGAAGCACTTTTACAGAGCTAGCTTAATTGCAATATACCATAGTAGTCGCATTTTTCAGTCAAGTTATTTCCCCCTACCCCAGCATCACAAGGCTATGCCTTTAGACTCATCCTGTTAAAGAGTTAAGTTTCCACTAGGTATGGATGGACAAAGGAACAATAAATCCACACTGCAAAAATATCCATACCTTGGCACCTAGGGACTAGACAGATTAGTAAAGATGAAAAAGAAAATTTAAAAAAGACATTCTGATATTTTAAGTAACATGAGTAAGAAAGCTTTGCCAAGAGCATGTCTCTAGACAACAGCTATTCTACACTGGAAAGTAAAAATTAGCAATTGTGTCTCCACAGTGTATAACACAGAGAAGGAGGAAGAAAGAAGGTGAAGGCAAACACAGTGAAGCAAGGAAGAGCCTGCAAATTGGAAGAAAATACAACTTATGAATGTGCAAATAAAACAACAAGGGAAATAAAAAGGGCATGCAATGTCTTAGTAACAATGAATTCTTGTGAGCCTGAAAAGGAAAAAATGTGCTGCTAAAACCTAGAGGCTTAGCAAGGCTTGGCTGTATTTGTTAGGATTTCTAGGAAACCCTTACAGATTGTGTAATTTGAAAACTGCATATCTGCATGAAACTGGGAACAACAGCAAACAGCGTCTTGGTGAACACTTCCTACGTGCTTTTCCTCTAACGAAACACCGTTCCCAGTAAGTTGTGGTGAGGGATCACACAAACAGGCTAGGCTTATGATCTGGGTTGATGGAGATGAAGAAAAGCCCATTTCTGAAACTGGTGCTCTGTCCTTGCACCTTCCCTGGTGAAAGCAGCAGCAGGCAGAGGCGAGGCCAGCCTGCTGCTGCAGTCTTTGGAGAAGCCTGAAGAGCTGGCAGCAGGAGCTAAGAATGCAGCATGGCTCTTATGTAACATCAACACTCTGATGGACTGGGACAGCCCTCCTCCATTTGCAAATGGGAAGCAGCAAGAACAGAGAGCCTGAGTTACTTCTTTCTCAAGTAAACGAAATTAAATAAAATTATCAGAGACATAAATGTATGGCTTGGCTTCTACACACATCTCAAAAGTAAACAAAACAGCAGATCCTGAAAGAGTAGGAGGGCTCCAGCACAGCAGTGTGCTCTAAGAAAAAAGATGGGGAAAAGACAAGAGAACTGCCAGAAGCCCTTTTGGGGAGGTTATCCTCTGCTTAATTGTCTCTAATTCTGCGCCTCTGTGACAAAAGCTGTGAAAAGCAAACGTTGAATGACATACTTCTAATTGCACAGTCCCATTTGATATTTTAATGCATGTCATTGACGATTTGCCTTTCATGACTTTTGCCAGGAGCATGGGCAGCCCTCCAGACAGACAGAAATTTTTTCCCCCCAGTGTGACATGAGCAATGAGGGTCCTGTTTGCTGCAAGAACGCACAGCCTATTGATGGAGCAACAGTGATTGTCCCATGCAGCCAGTAGAAATGAGCATGGATTCAGCCCTCCCTTCACTGGAGGTACTCTGAACTTCCAGTCAAAGGAGAGAAAAAGTCCTCACCCTGTCCTGGGAAAAATTAACAGAGCTAAATGATATGTATTGTACATGAACTCAAGTTACATATGACAGATATTTGAATTAAACCACTTTAATTACTTTTGCTCCACATTTTCAATAACTTTTTAGTGAATGTGCCCTCTCTAACTCTCAGATCATCCATCAGTCAGCCACAGGAGTCAACCTGTCAACCTCTTTTGCTGACAAAGAATTTTTTTTTCCCCTCTGGCATGTCACCTCATTCTACTAAGCACTTGAATTACAATCTCCAAGTTTACAGCAATTAAATATCCACTGACTGAAAAAAAAATAGGTCACAGACATTTCTAACATATCACCCTAGCCTCTTCAGCACCGTGCCAGACAGCCCTCCTCTGGTGCAGGAGGCCAGGGCAGTCTGGCTGGACTGCAGGCAGGGAGGAAGGCTGCCTCCTGCAATAATGCCAGGGATGCATCGGCACTGCCTGCAGCCAGATCTCAAATTCCCTGCCAGCCTGAGTGCTCACATGTCTGATCAGAGCCTTAACATAGACTTGACAACCAGGCCAGCATAAGGCCCTGTAACATCCCAGAAAGAGGGAGGGGAGAAAGCTGCCTGAGCAATTCTCAAACATTTCTTTTTAGCTGTTGGTTTCAAAGGCTTTTGTCTGTAACCCTAAATGTCATCCATGAGGCTCAGCACCTTGCTGCTAGTAGGGAAAGGGAGCTCTCTTCAGGGAAAAACCAGAGTTGCTTTTCTGGGCACAGAACTTTTCCCCTTGGTACCATCAACCCAGCATTTATTTCCTTTCCTTCACAGAAAGTATCTATAATGTACTGTAAAGCAACATGAAAGTTCAATCGCCTGGAAAGCTCCCAAAACTCAGCCTTTGATCTTTTAGGATGCCTTCCTCCTTGTCACTGGTTTCTCATCTAGCTTGCTAAATTGATTATAAAAATATATTATTTAAAACACTCGACATGGTTCTAACACATGAAACAGCAGTGTAGTCATAGAAATTTTTTTTTTACCATACAGTAAGTAAACCTATTTCATCCATATTTGCAAAACCAGGATACTGAAAAAAAAACCACCCCAATCAAAAAAATCCACCTATCTTACTGTAAAATCTGTTGCATATCTGTATTTCTCTCTTCTCAGGGGAAGGGAATTTTTTTTTTTTTTTCTTGTAGGGGCAGGCAAGTGAGTAGTATCATTTCCTCACTTTTTAAAATTAAAGGTCAGAGGAATACACTCCATGCTCGGGATGAAGAACTGCTCTGCTGTTGCACTCAGTTCCCTGTAATCTGTTTGCAGGGTTATTGTCAGAGGAGAGGAGGCTCGTGACAGTAAAACATTGAGACCAACTGCAGCAAACTGAAAAGCACAAGTGCAATAGAAAGCGTGCCACAAATGAACAAATTGTTCTGCTACAGGCTGGTATGTCAGGGACATTTCACCTCTATCTGAGCACTGAGCCCCTGCCTACAGTAGGGATTGCAGCCCATTCCTACACAATGCTAACAGCAGTGGCAGAGGTTGGCAGACATGTCTCGGATGCAACGTGGCCGCCTACCTGCTGGGAACGTGCAATGGAAAAGTACATGCCAGGAAATAAATCTGTAGCTGGAAGACACTTAGAGGAAATCCCTCCCTTCCCAGACCAGATCCAGCACTGCAGCAACTGGAAAGCAGGTGAGGGGATAAAGCAGGAGGATCCTGTGCTCAGCCATCAGCTGAGCTCCGAGGATCTCACTGCAGGAATGACGCACAGGCCAAAGTGAGCATGATGCCACGTTAAAGGCATCGGATAATGCCAGCTTCGGCCACCTGACACACTGCACATGGAGACTGTTTCTGTTTTAATTGGGGAGACAACATCTGATTCTTGCCAGCATTATCTCTGCAGATCTCTGAGGCATCGGCACAGGGAACATCAGTGCTGTAACAGCCTTTAAGGAAAGGCTCCTCACAAGCCAAGCAATTTCCATCTCTATTTCCAGCTCTTGAGACCAGCAGCTTAACCTTACTTTCACCTCCCTTTTGTGAGCTCTACAGGCAAACCACAGGGGGAAGAGATGAGAGCTGGGGTAGGGGGGCAGCCACTTGAAAACCTGATGCTGGAGAAAAGGCTTCTGAAATGTTAAGGAGACTTCCCGACAAACCAGCCCCCAGAGGAGTTAAATTCCACCACCATGAAACATTCTGCTGCTATTAAACAGCTTTTTTTGCTCATGTTTCAGGGCATCAGAAGAGGAAGTGAAACAGCATTAGCAGCTTCCTGACTTAATAGAAACCTTGGAACAGCCATCAACACACACTTATACAGTCAAGACTATACACTGATGTGCATTTAATGATTTTATCTTTCCAAATAAGCAAAGGAGATAAAGTACTATCTTGCAATTTTTTAAGAATACTGTTTCCTCCTCCCCAACCAAGAACCCATTACACAGAATGTTCCTTTCATGCATTGGTGTAATTGAAGGCTAACACCCATTAGCATATTTCTTGTTTTAAGTACAGCATCAGAGAAATAGGAGTGAGGGGGTGGGAGGTACATGCAATGCAACAGCATAGAAATATATGTTAAAGAGGTAGGTGAGCTTTCAAAATATACCCAAGAGGCTGTGAGTATGCTGAAGTTCACCACTGTATTACTACAATTTAAAAAAATCCTCTGATCTAGGGCCAAAAGTGTATTGTTGATAGTCAAAACACCGCCTAACTCTATTTCAATATGATGTGACAATACTGGAGGAGGAAAAAGACAAATGGAATCCCTCTGTACATTCACAGTACCCTGTGAATAAAAAGCTACAGAGACATAGTAAACTGAAACAGTTCAAACAAAGTCTTCCTAGAGTTAGAATGTTTTTCAAGCTGCAAGGACTACTAAATAGTGTTAGTGTTAAGCAAGCATTTAGCACTTAATGCGTTATGAGTGGTAAGACACACACACCCACCAGCGCCACCCCCCCAAAACCACGAAAAACCCCACTGAACAAAAAAGGCAGAAGAATTCTCCCTATTCCCACATAGGGCAATGCTATGGCAACATTCATCCTACAGTTGGAGAAGACAGGACATAAAGCCATGTGGTGGGATGAAGCAGAGAGATGGCATCAAGCACACCTGAGTATTGGAAATACCTTTTGAACAGAGAACGATGGACCAATCTAATGAGAAAGCAGTACTGACAGCCTTTGCTCCTGTGCATATTCAGGACATCCAGGTTAAAGCCTAAGTCCCATATAAAACTGTTTATTAGTAACACCAAACAGCTACACAGTAAGGGTGAGAACCAATGGGAAAAAAACCCAGTATTTTTAAACATACCATCTCCCACAAAACAAACAAACATAAAAACCATCCCGTTTAATCATAAAAAGGAAATGTACCACTAGATGCAAATGGAGAGTAGGATGCAAGAAGGATTGAAAGGCCAATTTATTTTTCTACTGCCATGTATAATCAGGAAAGGCTTTGGCAGAAGCAAGATTTATATAAGTGGACCATAAAATAATAGGTTGGACTTTCTACATTTAATTGCTTTTTGAAATGAAAATCTGCCTCAGAGATACTATAGAAAATACTTTCAAGCCTTAAGGAAAAAAAAATAAGAAGTCATTGGGGACATGAAGGCCTCATTGTTTTTCCCAAACTTTATATGTCAACACATACACACGCATTAAAAAAAAACCTTACCTCCCTTCTGAGACATTAAATCCACACAATGTTTCTTGGAGAGGGTAAAAAGAAAATGTAGGTCAAGATGTTGAGATAGGGATTGCTTCTGAAAGATGAAAGCATAAGAGGACTAAGCTTTCATTCCTTATGTTTCTTTGAGATTTCAAACAGAGTGTTATTTGATAATGGTTCCTTTCAGAAAATTGGAATTTAATATAGCTAATTATAAGTTAGAGAATTAATGTACAGTCAGTACTCCAACAGAGCTGGTATACCATGCCGATGCTTTTTACCAGCATGTCCTCAGTGCTTATTATAGATCTTTTCTCCAAATACTAAGCCCAATCTGTCCTCACATTAGGCTGGATGGCCCAGGAGTTGGGGTGGGGGAAAGGAAAAAAGAAATCTCCATGGCTGTAAGACTGAGCCTGCAGCAAGCAGACCGGAGTTGCCGGCACGGCATGGCACTGCATGGCACGGGAAAAGATCCTCAGACTTCAAAGGGAGCCCAGGAAATAAGAGGACAAAGACACAATAAAAACCACAAGTAGCTGTAGAGGAAATGTACACTGAGAAACAGCAAAACACCTTTTCCTCCTTCCAATTAAAAAGGAGGAAAAAGGTTGTCAACAAAAGATGAAGAGCTCAGATAAACAGAAAGTAAGTACTCCTAATTGTCCGGTATTAACATGTAAGTATCTGAAAATTATTTGTCCTACGGGTAATCATAAGCTAAAAATCCTGAGCTACATTTCACAGAGAGCAAGGGGTATAAATAGGAGTATCTCTCCCGACAGGCAGTGGCAGCAGACGCTGCCAGATTTGGACCAGGAACAGTTTCTCCGTGACTCTGAAGGAAGCCATGCATCAGTGTTTCAGAGACCTATGCAGGTTTTGGATGCTCTCTTTTTAGAGATGGCACAAGTGAATCCAGCAACATGTGCTGCACACAGCTGTTAGTAAGTCCAGCAAACTGGAAGTTAAACTTAAGTGTGGACTTAAATATCGATCGCACTATAGTGAATTTTGAGAGGCAAAATGTGGGAAACTCTTGCAATCCATGAGGTTCCAGTAGCTTTCCCTTTGTTCTTCACTGTAGCTTCTGACTAAGAGACCTTATTTCTCTAAGTTCTCAGATGAGCCCTGTGTTGAGGGGTCAATCAGAAGGGCCATACCCCAGTTTTTCCTCAAAACAGTACCTATAGTCAGTTGAGCTCCAAGGTCTGGAGTAGGCGTGGCAGGGGGCAGAGAGAAATGTGTGCACTTATGAAACAGAAGTTTCTTACACCTTAGCAAATTAATTCTGCTGAAGTCGTATTTTTATTTGGCATGTCCCCTCGTGGTTTTAGAGCAGGACCTCTGTAAGTAGTGCTACCCTCCAGATAATCTTCTGTGCTTAAAAAGCCACATCAGCACAAAATCTGCCCCTTATGGAGGGCATCTCCCCCCTCCTCATACTGCAGGAATTCACCAAATCCTGCTGAAATTGCCACTTCTACCCACTCCCAAACCTTGGGGCTGAGAACCTCCTCCTTTGAGCTGCAGAACAGAATTCAACTTTAGAGCAAACAGACACACCAACCAAAAGCTCAGGGAGATCCCTCCTATTGTCCTTAGTACTTTAGGGAACTGAGGACTTCTTGTGACAAGAGGACACCAAACCAGTACTTTTCCATTGCTTTCAATCTGAGCAAAGGGAAACAGACAGCATGGAAAACACCATCTCCTTCAGTCTATTCTCATTCCTGCTGCCTGAAGAACTACCTAGTCAACAAAGGTCAGGAGGGACATCAGCCACAAAAAAACCCTGAAAGTTGTTTTCCTAAAACCTTGTTAAGATTTCTGAACCCTTTGTCTGTTTCTGGCAGAATCTTTCCTGGAAGCAGGAAAGCACAGACTGAAAAGCTGACTCTTTATCACAAGAGTCTGTCCCTTTCCAAGTATCTCTGCAAATCCAGTTTTCATGAGACTATCCCCAGTGAGTCCAAAATTATTTTAAACAGAAAATAACTGAGCAGTTATAATTTTGATCCAGCCAGATGGCAATCCACCACCATCTCGATATCTAGTTATGCCAGAGAATCTGAAAGTCTGCAAAACTCTCCCCATAAACCCCAATATTCAAGTTTGCAGGAAGTTTTTAAACTCATTTTTCTAATCAGTCAACTATTTCTAAAAGGACTGCTTTCCAGGCTGTTAACGACAGAAGCCTAGATCCACAACAGAAAGAAAGGTGGTTTTCTGTGCTAAGCAATGCCTTAACCAACGGCCCATTTATTCTACTTTATGAGCAGAGCATTTGTATATAACCCTGTGTAATTCTGTGGATGTTAATCAACCTTCGGGACTTTGCATGCCAGTTTTATTGGAGCGCCTTCCATGCTGGCATAAAGAGGACTTTGTACCAAACAGTTTTCCTCTAGCCTAGCGGAGATCAGCATCAGTTTGCAGCTCAAAAACCTCTTTCTCACAAAGAACATTGACTCTTCAATTCTGGTCTCTTGTTAATGAGACTTTAAATATTCAAGGACAGCACCATACTGTTCCAAGGTAATCTATGAAAGAGTGCATTTAAATCTACAATTGCAAATGAGCTGTGTTTATCTACTTAGATAAGACAGCCTTGTTCATTTCAATTAGAGAAGGTCAGTTCCAGGCAAATGTAAACTGTCATTTGAAGTTCATCCCTGCAGGACAATGAGATGAGGTAACGCTTCTGGGACAGGTTTCCATCTAAATAAAACTTGACAACTAGTCCCTAACCACAGACCTCATTGTTGCACAAAAGGCCATCTTCAATTGATTTTGGGGAGGGGGGAGAAGAACAGCAAAAACCCATGTTTCAAGAAGATTTGGAATTCAGGCCACATTCTTGTAACTTCTATCCCTTATTCATGACTTCCACCTGAAGGTAATTGCTGCTGACCTCCTGAGATGCAAAGAGGCAGAACAACTACTCTAAAAAGCACCAGATTTTATTATCTTGGCAAAACAGACTTATTTGCTTACTGCCCCATCAAATAGGTTGTCACAATAAAGAGAATAGTTAGGTGTCTTCTCCTTGGAAGAGAAACAGCATGTTTGTAGACAGAGAGACCACAGGAACCAAGAGGAGGGGAGAGAAATTAAGTCCTGCATTCAGACTGTGTAACAGGAATATGCCTCTCCTCAGCCTCAGCCCACTCCTGTACCAAGCCTCAGGTTTGTGGTTCCATGCAATCTTATTGTTTCCTTCTGGCATATGGGGCCACAGACTCAGAGAGAGCCTGAGGCTCTGAAACAAGATCTCAACATCCCAGCAAGGGTGCAGGGGTCAGGAAAAAACAAGGGGATGAAATTCCTCTTCAGCCATGTCCATCCAATATACCTGTATGTGCATGTGGCAGTACAATTCAAAAGCCTTTTCTCAATGAGAAAATACATAGATATGAAAGGACACACTTCTATCATTGCACCCTCTTGCTAACATTTCCACCCTGAACAGAAAGAAATTTTCCACATTGTGAAGAAAGGAAAAAAAACGTACTCCTTCTGTGCCATTTTCATCACTTTTAAGCTTCTTTCAATCCATCCACATACACAGGAGGCGTAACTTTAAAAAACTGGGGCGCTAGCAGGGCATCTTTAAAAACAGTCGGTCATAGAACACTCTCACCTTTCACAGCACCAGAGACATCAACCACTGTCTGAGGGAGGTATTTTAGGGAGAACCTGCTTTTGAGACAATCTGTCTGGAAGAGAGCAAGTCAAGACGTGATTTAGCTCTAACATGTCTGCTTACACACATGCACACATACACAAAGACTAAGAAGAGGCTGAACCGAAATATTTTTGAGGTCAACCACTACTGAAGCTGAGTGAGGGATGAAGGAAGGAGGAGAAAAATGCAATTAAATTCTGGTGCGGTCTTTAGGCATTAGTCGGAATGGCTGGCTGAGGCTGCCAAACCTTTAGCAGGAAAAGTGGCTTATCTCCTGGCTTCCCAAATTGTATCAGAGGTCAGCTGATGAGGTTTCAGGAGTTTGCCAGCTCTATCCCTCTGTGGGATCTTTGGCAGATTGCTCCAGCTGGGCTCCTTCCAGCCCTTCCCTTTTTTCCATTTTAGCGTATAGCTTGAATAAAGAAAACAAGATGAAGGCTTTCAAAGATAACGCAGTCTTTCACAAACAGATGCAGAACAAAGCACAGGAAATTCTGAGCAAAGTAAAAAATGAATGTTGTCTGTTCAGGGCTTATCTGGAATGAGTTAGCCTCTTAGTGGACAGATCTGAAACATCACACAGTCCTGACTGTGATTGCAAGGCTCACTAACAGTCTCATAAGGGGAGAACACAGGATGGATAAGGGTGGAAATTCACCCGTCTTTAGCACTCAGAGGGGGAAATTCCTTCAGAGGTACCAGAAAAAACACTTATGAGTTAAGCTTGTCACTGTCACCCCTTGCTGCCCTAAGCCCAAGGCTTCCATACCTTTGATTTAACCAACAATGGCCAGTATTAAATTCATTTAAACTGAGGGAAACACAGGGCATCAAAGGCATGTTACTGAAAACATGTATTCAACTAATTCTGAATACAACATCACCTTAACTGCTTGTAATAAATCTGTGCTAGTCAGACACACACATACACACAAAGATTTAAAAATGCAGACACATTTATTACTATGAAAAGCAATCTGCTATGACTTAACAGTATATGTACCCAGCTATATTTATTTTTTAGAAGACATTCACCCACAAGCTCTGGAACGGATCTGCTATGTGATGAACCTCTCATCATCATCAGTTACTTAAAGAGAGTAGTTATTTCAGAATGGTTTCTTGCAGATTTTAAACCAAAAAGATTCAAATGAAACCAAACTGAAATGTGGAGGCATGCACTCAGAGCACAGACCAATCTCCCAAGCTGTTATGAGCCGTGAAACAAATGTGACTAATTTCTGAAGAGTTTCACTGCTCTAAAAAGGGGACTGATTTTCTTGCTTTTCACATTAGAAATTCTACATTCAGATGTGGATCAATGACACCTAAAATAACGTGACACCAATCTACTGGTGCTTTCAGTTTACTCCACATCACTACAAGGGTCCCTAAACACATTTTGATTGTCATCCCATACTCTCAACAAGCCAAGGCCTCTGAACACAGTAGGGCATTTGAGGTGAAGAGTATGGTACATTGGCAGCTGTGTCAGGCAACTTGCTGAATTGGCTACTGTGCCCATCAGCAGTTACAGAACCTCTTTTTCTTCTAAAACCACTGCACTGCCAGGGTTGACACAATGGGGCTTACAGCACACATGACACCTGCTCCAATTAAACATAGCCTAATGGCTTTAGAAATGTCCTGCTGGAGCAAATAGTTCTCAAACTATTTAAAACAGAAAGTAACTTCTAAAACGCCCCCACATCAAATACAAACTGCTGCGGAGGTTCTAGGATACAAGACAGTCCGTTGAAGGCTGAAAACATATTCTCTCTAATACTCTGAAAGCACTCAAGTGTAGTCTTGCACTAAAAGCTCAACGCTGCAGTGTAAAAATAATTAGCAACGGCCTTCTTCAAAGCCAAGCAGAGACAGTTCCAGAAAATACAGTTGCCTAGGATTGACAACAGGAAACTGCATTACACAGTCTGTGTGTATGTGTGAAACTTCTCTCTGCACTTACTTGTAATATTTATTTTATTTCCCAATACATTCCTATTTTCTTAATAAAATGGAGTATGCTATTTTAATGACAGATGCAGGGTTATGTCTTATTCTCATTTCCAAAACAGGCAAACTAGAATTGACAAAAGGTACAATTTTAGACAGAGTTGGTAATCCTGACAAAAAACCACAACCATTCTTTTGGTTGTAAATACCAGCCAAAAAGATGCCATGGTGCAAATTTAGATTTTAGAGTTGATAAAGAGAGAATGAAACAGTTTGTCTGTCCACACTCAAGGGTGCTCTCCAGACTACTGATACAGAAAACAAACCCAAGGCAGCAGCTACGCAAAATTACGCTGAGTCAAGGAAAACAAAATTGTTTTCTCTTTTGATGTTCAGGCCAAGTTTTGTCTCATGAAGAGTCAACGCAACAAATTTCACCACTATGTAAGTGGTGAGTTTGGCTTTTTTTTTATGGGTGGGGCTTTCCTGGCGCATTTATTTGTGGGGTTTTGGAGGAGTTAGAGATGGTTGACAGATTCATAGAATATCCTGAGTTAAAAGGGACCCAACAAGGATTATCAAGTCCAACTCTCAGCCCTGCACAGCACCATCCCCAAAAGTCCCATCATTGCTGGAAGCATTGTCCAAATGCTTCTTAAACTCTGTCAGGCTTGGTGCTATGATCACTTCCCTGGGAGCCTGTTCCAGTGCACAACCACCCTCTGGGTCAAAAACCCTTTTCAAATATTCAGCCTAAACCTTCCCTGACACATCTTCAGGCCCTTCCCTTGAATCCTGTCACTGGACACCAGAGGGAAGAGATCAGTGTCTGCTCCAGCTCTTCCCCTCACAAGGAAGTCACAGACTGCAATGAGCTCTCCCCTCAGTCTCCCCTTTTCCAGGCTGAGCGGACCAAGTGGCCTCAGCTGCTCCTCGTATGGCTTCCCCTCAAGGCCCTTCACCATCTTTGGAGTCTTCCTTTGGACTCTTTAGCAACTTTATATATTTCTTATATTGTGGTATCCAAAGCTGCACACAGGACTTGAGCTGAGGCTGCAGCAGTGCAGAGTGGGACAATCACTTCCCTACACCAGCTGGCAATGGGTTGGTTTTTGTTTTGTTTGTTTTCAAGAGAAACATAAACCTAACACCTACACTTGTGAAGCACTTTTCAATGAACTTTTAAGCTGAATCCTTTTTTTTGCTCATATTCCTGGCAACAGTTGTCCCTTCTAGCATCTGAGGTTGTGGTTAGACGAGATGACTGCGCCAATCCTAAGGCTGTGGTTAGACACGATGAATGTGCCAGATCAAGCAGCTTGCTACTATCAAAAGGGATGAGGAGTCTGATATCCTCTTCCTCCAACTTTCAGTCAAGGTACTCTGCTCCCCCATTTCCACCAAATGAGCACATGGTGCTCACCTAACCACTTAATGAGCACATGTAGTTTATTGAACTCGAAGGAAATTACTTCTTTTTTTTATTTTTTTTTTCTGGGCTAGTTTTCTGCCATGTTAGCACTCTGGACTGGCTGAACTGCATGCACAGAAAAATGGCAGAGCCACCAAAAGGCACGAGGTAAAAGGAGGGGGGCCAGACTCATCAGCTACTGCTGAACTCTTCCTCACCTTTCCTCAACTTATTTATTTTAGGCCTCCAATAATTCAGTCTGCTACAGATAATGCACACGCTTCTGCAGATCCCTCATTGCCATTTTCATTTTCTATTACCTATGATTAGCAATACACAAGGAGGCAAGATTATTTTTAGAATTTGTTTGCCTAGAAATGCACTTAGGAGGAACAGAAGCTTTTTTTATATGGTCATGAAATAAATTTTAAGAAAATCAAATATACAATTTCTCTGTTTCACAGGTTAAAGAAATATCCATCCCTGTTACATTTGAGAGGAAAAGGGATATGGGTGTCCTGTGAAAGAAAATTTTCTATCAGTCTTGTTAAACACTGAAATTTTATTAAGGCGGGAGCACAATTTGGATGGACGTAATCAAATTTGGTTGACATTACTGAGGGCATAATTTGGCCTGCAAATTTTTTATAAATGGTGATGATGGAAAAGGCAAAGAACCTGTGTCAGCCAATGAACAAGCAAGTCCCTGTCAGGCTCAAAATTAATTCTATTCTAGAAAACAAAAAAAGGAAAACAGACTTAGAAAATTTCAATGAAGCCCAACTCAAACATCCTGTTATTTATTTGTTAATCTTTAAATTCACTTGACAGCAAGCACCAAAGTGAAAGTGATGTTGAGTGCCATGACAAATTTGCTCAAATGCTTATTTTCTGAACCTTTTAGCTGAAAACATCTATATTTAATCACAGTTTTAAACTAGCCAAAAAGACTGTTTACTCTGAATGTAAAGGGAAAATACTGCAAAGTTGAAAGAGGTATTTCTGTTTCTGTAAATGCATTTTTTTAATCCACTTACAGACAAGGGTCCTTGGCACAGTTACAATCTTCTATTAAGCTTAGGAGACAGGCAGACATTACCCACTGTCAACAAATGCAATCTCGCACCACAATGGAGTGAAAAGCTCCCTAGACAAATGTTAGCATAAAACCTTCTTGCAGTACTTAATTGCAGCCTTCAGAAATAAGAGAGATGAAGTTATCAGTATATCTGAACCATCACAGTGAATGAAGAGAGCTTTTTTCTTGTTCAAAATTGAAGGCTGAGTTGAGACACAGCCAGGGAAGGAGACCCACACTGCTCTGGGCACACAGAGGCGCAGCTGAAACAACAGCACTTCCCCCTAAGGGCTGCTGTGTTTTCATCTGCAGGAGTCAGAAGAGAAGAGATGTGGTCTAAGGGAAGGCATGGTTGCCCAGCTGGCAGCTGCTGCCATCCTCTCTTAGTTAGCTTTTGGCAGATAATACATGGCACTGAGCTGGAGCACCCAGCTTAGTGGTGTTTAGGCATTTCTACCACATCTGTTGTGATTTTTATGCCATGCCTGGAGTACCATCTACACAGCCAAAGAAAAGAAGTTTCACCAACAAGCTGAAGTCAGATAAGGACAGTCCCATGCCACCCTATCACTGGGCACCTTCCTTTCAACATAGCTCACTGGAGACCATGGACAGAAATCCCCATGCAGTGAGAAGAAAACACTTGAAAATGCACGCATCAATGACAAAAAGAGCTATTTTCAGAATGCACTGCTGCCTGCCCCAGCTGGCTTGAACAACCAGTGTGGAAGCCAAGGGATGGGAAGAACCCAAGAGTCAGAGGCTTGTGCTGCCACTGGGTCTGGCACCACAGTCCCACTAAGAACTATCTCAGAGACTGCTGCCTCTCAGTGTGGAGATGGGGGAAAAAAACCTCTCCAACAAAAGTCACGTGAACTTTCATGTGGAAATAGCTGAGGGGAGAAGCAGACCACTACAAAGTGGTGCAGTCTCCCATCCCTGGAGATGTTAAAGAAACAACTGGACGTAGTACTTACTCCTGTAGTCTAGTTGACAAGGTAGTGATCAGACAAAGGCTGGAAGTCTTTTCCAACCAAGATGATTCTGTGATGGGAGAAAGGGGCACCAGAGACTTTACGGTCCAACCACGACCTCCATGCATGCGCTGACATGGTTCCCCCTCCATTTAAAGTACACACACAAAATAAGTAAGTTCCTTTAACAATCTTAAATGTAAGGTGAAATTTCTCAGAATAGAAAAATTACAATTTTTTACTCATCCCTTTATTTACTTAATGAAGAAGACTTCAACTTCTGCTTTGAACCAAAGCATTCCCTCACATACATTTGATTTCCTAAACAGATTATGCCTTCTGTGAGCTTAACCTAGATGACATGTTTGGAAACTGCCATGACACCTTTCTAGGACAAAGTATAGCTGGTGAAAACGAACTATCTGCTTGAATAATTCTAACGTCTGGTTTGTCATCTCTGTAGATTAACTAACCATCTTAAACAAATAAGGAAACTTTGTCACTTTTTCCATTCAAGAAGCACACTTCTGCATCACAGATTTCTTTACTGCAAGTCTTGAAAAACAGAACTTAAAGTCTTAGGTCATAAAAGTTTGTTTTATGATATAGTCTTTTGAGGGTACTGGATTTACTCTCATCAACAGAATGCAAGCCATTATTACATCTTTCATTGCCTTTTTTATAGCCCTATCTCACATTTTAAGCTGCACAAGAAGAAAACAATTTCCCAAAGGATTTAGTTCTCCTTTTAGATGAGGATCTCTGAAAATTGGTATCACTATTCCGAACACCAATCCCTATTCTTAAAATCCTAACGCAAATGACAAGCAGCAGTAATCAAAATCACTAAAGAAATCCCACTGGGTTTTTCCATCGCATGACCTTGTTTCCATAATCAGAGTTCCAGCATCCCTTTTAGGGCTGCGGAGAGTTTCATGACAAGCAGCACAAGCACCTCCTTCAAATTTTATATTCCCAAGGGCTGAAGAGGAACATGTAGGAAACAAAGGCATGCTGTATGGTGTTGATCTATACTCTGCAAATATCCAGAGTCAACATAAACACACATGCAATATAACCACTGATATGACAACCAAAATATACCCACTCACCTTTCTCTTTAATCAGAACCACTTAAGTAACAGGGTTTCAGACACAAACTGAAAATGGTAGGCTTATTTTCAGGATAACAAGTAGATTTACTAGTGAGACAGAGACAGCTAAGGTATTTTTATACATAAAATTGCCAGAAGTAATTTCAATTTTTATTTATTTTAAAGTTAATTTTTATTATTCAGAGGCACAGAAGTTAAATGTCTCTGTGCCACCACCAGCACATCAGAGCTTGCAGAAACTTTAATACAGAAAAGACTTCTGTTAATAGGTTCATCTTCCACATTTAAAATTAATTTGCTTTTCACACTATCAGTCAAAGAGGCACCATGATTCCAGCTACCAAATCATTAATGATACTACTGAACTCCCCAGATGAAATATGATTGACAATCATTTTCATACAGGTTTAGCTGCATCTTCCCAAACACTGGCAAAGGAACTTTTGTAGCATGTTGATCAAACTTCAGCTGCTCCAAATACATAAAAACTGTTTAAAGACACAAGTTGTATGGAGCTAGGGTACCTTTTAACTTCTTCTACTGCTTCAAATAAATACTTTCTACCAAAACAAAGTACAGATTGCAAGTCTATGAACAAGTAAATGCAAGGAATGGCAGTTCTAAAACTAGACCAGAGAAAGTCTCTCTGCATTACAGACGGTGGCACAAAGATGAAATCCTGCTACCCAGCTGTTTGCAGTCCCCTCAGCTACTAGAAGCACACAAGACCAATCCATATTTGTGCACAGAGCAGGGAATTCAGACAGCCTGAATCCCCCTCACACCCTTCCTTTCCACTTTTGAAAATGGTTACATTTGCCAGGTACTGAAAGGTGACCTAGTCAATTTTCAACAGTCAAATAAATTAATAAAAAATGGGTCACTCACATAAAACTATATTTAACCACATGCTACCCTTTGGAGCAACAAGCAAAAAACAATAAATGTGGCCTGAAAGGTGAACGAAGGACACATACAAGGAAACATTTTTTCTTCACAACAGTATGAAATCTTAGATCTGGGACTCATCCTTAAAAGACTACACATTTCCCTGAATTCAAAATAGCTCAGTAATTTCTCACCATAACCTGCTTTTTTCCCAGTCCACAGAGACCCACGGATTTGAAAATATATGGTTACATTTTTTTTATGTAATGAACAAATTGCATTTTCAAATTGATTTTCTTGATGTCACAGCACAGTATCAATCTTCCTCCCTTTTGCTCATTTTTCCCTGCATAATGAAACATTCTTCTAAATATCAATGGCTAAAAAAAAATGGTTTTGGACAGAGATATTGAAACAGAGCAATACCAAGACAGGACTTTTAAAAAATCATTCAGTAAACAGAAAGCAACATGGAATTTCATTCTGGCTCAGATAAAAAACCCCCAACCCTCAAATAACTGGTCATCTATTTCTGTGAAGGAGAAAAGCTCTGAAGATGTGAGCTGTGCTGGTGCCAGGGGAAGCCAGTGGCATACTCCATGCCTGATACCTGCATTGACACAGCATTCCCAGCCAACTCACTTTTTATCTAAGCTGCCTTTGGAGAAACTAGACACCATGAAAACCTCAGTCATCCTGTAACCTGGCACATTATCAAAGCCTCCTAACACACAATTACTGTGCTTCATGCCTTTGGACTTTTTTCCTTTGACTAAACAAAACCCCCCACAATGGAATAAGAAACTTTCCAAGAGAAATTATGTTTGACAGAAGATCAATGATGCAGAGGTGTTGGAAGGAAAAAAGCCAGTGCTGTTTTGTGTACACCTCCAAGCTTATAAATGGCTTGCTCTTAAACCTAGATGCCCCTTCCCCTCACATCAGCATTTGATACTATTACTGGGAAGTCTGAGGTCTTCTTTAATCACATTAAGGAGTTTGCAATTTTCTTACGCAATACAGTGACTTTATCATGCTGCCTGTAGTTATCCAGCCATTCCCCTAGTTTTTTGCCTTGTCTGCAGTAACACTCAGTGGAATCTGACTCACCATGTCAACAACACAAGCTACATATAAATATGAATAACCTAGGAAGCAAGCACCCAGCTGCTGCTTTAATGCATTAGCACATGTATAGTTATGCACATGCCTAAAAGGAACTGCCATAAACCTCCATAAAGAAACAAATAAGCTCTTGTGAGTGAAAACTGAAAGCCTGCCCAGAAATCTGAATCCTGCTAGTCATCACTTTCAAGGCTCAAGCTAGCATGACAAAGCCTTTTCAAGTAAGGGTCTAAGTGAATCTGAAAGAGACACACTTTATATTCACCTCTCAGGATACCACAGATTTTTAAAGCAAGCTTTAACGGAACGGGAAGCCACAGATCATAACTGACTAGAGCATTAAAGAAATAAAATTCAATTCTTTCAAGCTCCTGTCATCTAAGCTTGTCTGCATCTCCTTTTAATACCTTTAAACAACTGCTCTGTGAGCTACTAAACTAGGGGAGTCCAATGTCACACTGCTTGTGTCCTCTCAGCCCTTTAACTCTATATGTAGATCCTGTGCTACTTCACCTGTGGACTTGGATACTCCAGAGATAGATGCTGGCAAGGCAGTTTCTTGCATCGAAGTGACAGTATGTAAATTCTGTCCAAGTGTACTTCTCCAAGGCAACTGAAGCCAATCACCTTTAAATGGTTACCTTCCCTGCTGACATACTCAGCACATCAGGAAGCAGACTGACTAGAAGGGCTCCTGTTCTCTGGACTAGCAGCCTGTCCCTGTCCTCCCACCTGCCCTCCACCCTTATCCCCAAGTAAATCAGCCAGAAACCAAAACATACAGATTCTTCAACCCGGGCATGTCAAGCATTCCAGAAACAAGTTCCTCTGTGCAGATCCAAAGGGCACAGTGTATATGCCAGCTGGTACACTGGTCTGCTTCCCTGCTAGAGCATGGAAGAAGGACTGAGTCCTTCCAGCAGTACCACAGAGGTGTCTCACCGTTCACTGCCTTGAGGCTCCCGCTAATGCCATCGCTGTGCTGCCGCTTCTGTGCATTCTTGAACTCCTTCAGTGATAAATAAAGGACCTTCCGCACCACCCTCTCCTCTGACCAGGGAATCCCATCACTGTCATCCTAAAGGAGATGGAAACAGAAAGAAGACATTAATTGCATGCACCTGAAACAAAACAAAAATTCAAACAAAACCAAATAAACCCCCAAAGCCTAAAGCTACAGAGATTATTTTTAATTCAGTGAAAGAGGGAAAAAAAAAAAAAAAAAACTGAAGAAGAATGCTATGTAAGAATATGCAACCTGATCAGCTCTAACAGAGAACAGAAATGTAAGTATTATCAAATCAGAGCATTAGTCCCATCCCTCTAATCCTTTATTCTGCAAACAGCAGTAGGCATGTACCAGGTGTTAGGCAGGAGGTAAAACTTAATTGTTAAAATCCTTATAATGAATCCCTCATGGAGAAATTTATCACAGGCAGGAAGTGTTCTCCCAGGTAATTAGGACGAGGGGAAAAAAACCCCAACAAAACACTAAAATGAATGTTGCAGAAATTGAAGAGGCAAGTTTGGTGAACCAACTTCTCTTGCTGCCATTTTGGCCTTCGTTTGTGTCTCTTGGCTCAGGTTATTTTTCTTTCTGGTTTTGTGTTTTGCATTAATTGCAGTGTTATAATGAAGTTGTATATTGATAACAATGAAGCTATTCTGAATTTATCTCACCATAAAGCCAAGTGGAATTTGGCTCATGGGACATATGTTTTCTACTTTATTTTTAGGAGACAAATGCTAATTTATCAAAAGGAATACTAGTCTACATCAAATTTAGTACTCACTTGAGTTAAAACATTAACTCCCTGGAAAAGTATTTCCCCAAAGCCTTTAGCATTCAAATAAATTAAGTCAGCAAATTGATATAAAGACGTAAGTGACATAGGTAAGTCGCCATATTTTCATAAGCCCCGTAATTGTCTTGGGGTCTTTGGAAATCTCTGGTTGAGCATTCTTGCCCTTTTCCTCAGGGGCTACATCATTGCTAAAGCAAAAGATTAACATTTCTCGGCAGACCTTAAGTGGTAAGTGTACCACAGTGTACTGTCACTGTCACCTCACACTGAAAACTCCACAAGCCCCATCAGCAATCCCCACCAGGAGGCAGGAGAGCTTAAGACCATCCATGTGCCAAAGAAAAGACAGGCACTGCCAACTTCCAAAAACATACACATAATTTAGGGTGACCAGAGATAGCTTTTTCTTTGCTCCTCTAGTGACATATTGGAATTCAGCTGCTGAATTGTGATCAAAAATATTTCCACCCCTCACCCTTCCCACCAAAAAAATTCTAGGACAAATTAGTTGGCAGGGGTTAAAAAACAAAATAAAAAAAAAACCCCAACAACAAAAAAAGCAACACAATGAGTGCAGTGAAAGCAGCCAGCATTTTGGCAGCAGGATGTGCATTTCGCACCAGGGACAAGCTACTACGCTTTGAAGAAGGCTGAGCTATGCCCAGAGAGTTTTAGAGTACAGGCAGCTCTGGGCCAAGAAATCAAACTTTGTAACCCAACACCCACAGCAACCAAAAAAAGACAAAAAAATCTCTCGGCAAGCATTTTAAAAGGAGTAGTACATCCAGTTATTTTGTCAACAAAGGTTTACACAAACAACTCTGGCTTACCATTTTGCTGCCAACACAGCTTCAGCCCTAACCAGAAGCAACACTAAACAGAGAGGGCTGCAGCCCAACTTTAACCAAGCTTGCCCAAGGATGCCCTCATTTACATTCCCACCAACAAAGGCCCAATGGGACATCATGCATTTCTGTTTCATGGGAACTACCTAAGGCCTTGAGGGAGTCAGGCTCAGTTAGGAAACAGTTACAGAAACCTCCAGCCCCTGTCCATGTTATGGACACAGGCCTGTGAACACCACTCCCTCCACTGGCATTTGTACTGGAAGCTGCACAAAAACATCCATCAGTTCCTGACCTCACTAGACCCTTTTACCCTGGTAAAAATCCAGAAAAACTAAAAAAAACCCCAAAACCAAAACCAAACCAAACCAACCAACCAAACAAACAAAAAAAAAAAAACCCCTAAAAAAATTAAAAAGAAAAAAAAACTCAAAAGAAAGTAAATCCACTCTGTCACATCTCACTGCAAGGAGCACATGGCAGCGTTCACTGCTTCAACAGCGACAGGGTGAAACCTGCTGATGGAACTGGTCTTTAAATTGGCATCTGCTGAGCACAGGACCTCTGCCCTTGCACCAGATGGCTGCAGTCCCTCCTGTGGAAGGGAAGGCACTCACTACTGCACACCAGCGGCCTCTGGTCTAGGCCACCCTCCTGCGAACCGCCCGGAGTCATCTCCCTCTCCCCAGGCAATGTGTTGGGTCTCCCTAGGCAATATGTTGGATGCAAAAGGATACCCAATCTTCTGGCAGCCAAGGTGTATCCCGCTGCCAGCAACATGCAGGACACAGTCCCACCAGCTTGCGGGCTGTCTGGAAATTACGCCACCAGCCAAGAGATGGGGCCCAGAAGGTGGGGACTAAGACCTTAGCACCCACTGAAGCAATTTCACACCACACTCAATTCCTGGAGCTGTAAAACTCCAGGTGAACCGTAGTGGCTTCATCTGCCCCATGAGGCAGCAGTGCTGCCTCTAGAAATGCACATGGAGAGTCTCTCCCCACCAGCCCAGTTGTGTCCCGGCTGCAGCCCCTGACCTATGTGCACTGCTCTGCTGTGGGCTTCCCCTGCACACACCACCCAGCTTGAAAAAATGTCCTCAAGTTCTCCAACACCATGTGCTATCCAAGGTCAGCAGAATAAGGGGCTAAGCTGCTGCCAACACCTGTATTCACATGGCTCCATACTGCAGGAGCAATAAAAAGGTTTCACAATCGCCAAGTGCATCTTCCCTGGAGCCTATGGCACAAAAACAGCCGAATGCTGAGAGAAGCTGACTCAGAGCCCAGCTGAGCCACAGCTCCAGCTCCTGACACATTTAACCATAATTACATGGGTCACATCGCCTCTGCCTCGTCACGCCAGTGGAGGGAAAGCTGTTGTGTGCTTGTGCGCCCGCACTGCACTCACACCACCACCAACTGCAAGAGTTATCTCACTTTAGCAAAACATACACACCCCCAAAACTGTTTAGAAATATGGTCAAGTGAAAGGCTTGAGGAATTTAATCTATGTAACTTCTCAACACTACCCCGCCACCCCCAATCCAAGCTCAAAGGGACTGACTCAATTGCTGCCTTTAAATATTTCCACAGGGAGTAGGGATTTGTTAATAGACGGCTCTCAAGGCTGGCAGAGAGGGGTATAACATCGTCCAACAGCTGGAACTCGATTCAGAAAAATGTAAGACAGAATTAAAGAACAATTTCTGCAACTGTGCAAGTAATTAGCCATTGAAACGACTTATGGGGAACTAATGGATTGTCCATTATTGACTCAGACCCAAAAAAGGACTGAATAACATCTTAAACTGCAGGTTCATCACCACAAGCCCACAACCTTCACTGCAGGTTAGCTGAGATGATTTCTGCCTCCCAATATGACAATAAGATTATCTTATAAACTCAGAATAAAACTAACGGATGTAAACAACCAGGGAGACCCTGGGGCAGAATTAAGAAACACAACTGCATAATTTCCTTTAAATTAGAATTTAAAATGAAAAAAAAAAAATCATGCCACCCCTCTTGGTTATGCCTTTCCAGGGAACCACACACTGTACATTTATGTCTGAACTTCAGCGACCATAACAGATGTTTAATAATACATAACAATAATTATATATATATATATATATATATACACACATCAATACATAATGTGTATATATCTGTAAAGAAATCAAAATGATCAAAGTGCAGCACCTTTAGCTTTCACCATTCACCTATACCTTAGGTGCTTGTTTCCCTGCAGTCCGGCTGCCTGGTGTGCACGTCACCTGCACACAGCCTTCCTAAATTCCTAAAATTCCAAAATTATATTCAGATGTTAATTTTTAAAAAGCAGAAGCAAGAGGCAGGCTTAACACCACCTCCTGGGCAGGTGAAACATCATCCTGAAATCATGAGAGCTGCTGAGCTCCTTGGGCAGCAGCATGACAAACTTCATTCATTGCAGATACAGCATTCTTCAGCCTGGCGCAGCCTTGCCTTAAGCAAACAGAAGTCATAGTTCATAGGGTAAAACAAAGCTGGAACAAGGGAGAAAGCATGCAGCACTCTATGTTATTTGCCTTAATTTTTATGTAAATACTTTTACAGCAGTGATTGTTTTTTTTGAAAAGTCAGGACTTAGTAAGGTACAAAGATACTTATAAGCACGTGTGTGTTATGACTCAGTGAGGCTGGCATCCTTCCAGCTCTCTCTTTGGGTCTTTCCCAAGCACGCATCTCCTGACCTCATTCTTCATGCCAGGTTGCAAAAAAGCAAAACAACAAAAACACAAGCTCCCTCTTTTTTCTTTTTCCAGCACTGCATCCAACACTTGGTTAAAATCACTGTGGCACCCAATGCCCTAAATGAATATGCTTTCATGGTTCAACAGCCCTCAGAGAGTCTTTACTGCAGATGTAAGAAGGTCATTTTGAAGCAACAGGAAAAATAAACCACAAGTTTCTACCCTTTCCTCAAGGATATTTTTGAAGGAGAACTATTTCAAAGGGTGGTTTTTACTGCATTTATAGCAACGTTAAAAAAATATGCCTTTTGCATGAAAAACAGACAACACATTTTCATAGATCATACAAATTACTTTTCAGCCAAAGGACTGAGATGGAAATGTTTGTTTACTGGATTACGACTTACAACAGACTTTTGCCTTTTGGTTGTATATTATCAATGGAAAACAGTAATACCTGTTTTTCTCTAAAAGTCAGACCAAAAAGGAATTGGTGGAAAACCCAGATTCACCTTCAGAGGCTGACACAGATCCTTCCATGCAGTCTTGGGTGAGTTACTGCTGCTAACTGTGATTAGCACTTACTAACAATTACCTCACTCATTTCCAAAGCCTGATTTCTTGGTATGTGCATGGCACAGAGCAAACCCCATGAGGAAGTACCAACTCTTACTGCTGTATGAACGCATGTACTTCCCCTGCTGCTGTGTGAGCAGAGGTCTCCATGGCATCACAAAGTTCCATCAGCGCCCCAAGTGCACACTGCAGAGGGAAACCCCACTGCTGGGCCGTGGGTGTAACCTCCCTCTCTGAAAACCTGCAGGACCCAGAGGGCTGCTCCAGCACCAGACAGCGTAAGCTCTTCTCGGCACAAACTCCTAGCAATAGTTTGAACTTCCAGGGTAACAATTTGAAACCAGACTGTAATATATTCAACTGAAGCTCCATAAATAAAGATTTTTGGCTCCTTCTGGCAGTTATCACACTGCTTGGACTTCTTACAGCCAAGCAGAGCATGGTGCAAACTAGTTATACTCATATATAACCACAATAATATCCTTGTAGTCTTTCGCTTACTATCAAGGTCCCTCCACTCCTTTCTCTCAGAATAAAGTTCACACTTATTTAATATTTAACCTTTTAATCAAGTTTAACTATCCAGAGAGGATGTAGCAGCTTCTCATTTAAAACAAACTGCTTATATTCAGTGAGAAAAAATAAAACCTCATGAATGGCTTAAGCTGATGAAGATTGATACAGCTTGGAGACTTTATAGTGGAGTGACTCATGCCTTCTGGAAAATGTAATCTGTTCTGTCTAGTTTAGGAAAATAGGTCATGTTTTAAAAATGTGCTAACTAACATGAAGAAAGGGGAAATTTCCTTTATTAATGGCTCTGTTTTAGCATTTAAGTTTATCTGGTAATTATAGCTACTTTTTCCCCCTCGTACTTCCAGAAAACTTCCCCAAAGAACTCACGTTACATTACAGCTCCCGACTTGAAAAACCAATGTTATCATGGCAAAGAAAAAGTGGAAGAAAACAAAAATCTCTCTCCTTTCTGCCTTAGCACTTCTACAGCTTTCATCCCCTGCAATCTCCTATTGGTCTGCACTCTTTCACTGCCTTGTGCTGCACCAGGGACTGCATTTCCTTCCTTCAGATGAATTCTGAAGAGCAGCACGGGAGAGAAACACTCTGGTTTTTGGGTCACTAAAGGCCTTGGGCACTTTTAAGCCCAGTGAGCTTCAACCTGCTCTTGCAAAAATACATTATGGTAGAAGAGTTACAGTCAAAATCTCCAAATACAAGTCATTCCCTGAACTGAGACATAAAAATAGTTCCTAAATTTATCTTAAGCCTAATAATGAAATAATTAAGAACAGTTGCTTTGTGTGTTAATTGTTTCTTTTACATAAACTTAAGAGGCCTTGATGATGTTTCTGCACCTCTAGAAAACTATTACTCAGTATGAAACTAGTGAAAGCTTAGGCCAGATTAGGAATCTAAACAATCATTTTGCTCCCAAAAACATCTGAACTTTGGGACCTGATTGAACTGAGGGTGGCAGTGTGCTGGTACAAAGAGGTATGGAGGTGTAAGCTAATTATTCAGACTGAGGGAATGGTTTTGATAACCAGCTTAATTCACCTGGCACCACAATGGAAGCACCTGCTCCAAACCCAATACCAGCATTAGCCTTTAAGCGCCTATTTGACCAGTTTGATCAGAAGAGTGAAAATCTCGCCCCAAGACAAGAAAAATTACTGTCTTCATCCAGAACAGCTTGCTTATTCTCAACCACATGACTAAATGGTGACTACTGCTGGGGCAGAGAAAAAAGTGTAACTGTCCCTTTGCACAGCAACTCACACGTGGAGAGATGCAAGCCTACCATGGCACTGAAACATGACAATCATGATAAGGGAGGGAAACACAGATGGTATTCAGGAAATGAAAGCAAGTTTGTTGTAATGTCACTACTGTGAGCCCTAAATATCTCACTGTGTTCTAATGAACCTTACCCACTTTTTAAAAAATGGATTATGTACTTTATAGAGAAGTGAAAGGAAAATATAAAGGAGTGGCAGGGCATCTGTTACATGGTCAGGGCCTGCAATGATTCAGGTAGGTCACAGCCTGACAAGGCACAATTTTCTGTCCGACCATCATTTGTGGACAATTTATGCCTAAGCAAAAGCTCTGACTTGATAAATACGTTCTTACCTGATGCTCTCTTCAAATGAAGGAAACACCTGCTAAAACATACACTGAATGATCTTTGAAAAGGTATGCTGTATACAAATACATCCCTCCCAGGCAGAAACCAAAATAATTTACGCATAATTTCCTGCGTTGGTGAACTGGTCTAAATCTTTCTTAAAAGAAAAACAAACAAACCAACCTGATGGGTGATGTTTACACCACACATCTCCACTTCTCTGAAACACCACGAAATAATGTATATTTATCTTTGATTACATAGTACAAAAAAAATACAGCTGAAATTGGATTAGAAACTTCTGCTGAAAAACAATTTATTGCATAACACAACTCTTGACAGCCTGGGTTTCTGGCCACCAACTGAGCCTTTATAAAAATCTGCTGGGCAGCTGCCAAATCAGCTCTTTCAGTCTTGGCATGTCTGACATCTGAGACAGTAGTCAAGGCAGCCACATGTCCTGTGCCATCCACAGCCCCGCACTTTTACAGTGAAATGGTACCGTCAAAGAACAGGGAAGTATGAGCCATTAAACACACAAAGGTAAAAAAATCTCTTGCAGCTGCAGATCTGACAACTCTGATCATGCTGCAGAGGACCAAGAGCCACAACAGGATTTCTTCTTTTTCACGATCTGGTATTAATTTGAACATAAAAGTAGCTTAAGAAGAGGGGGGGAAAGAGAAGCAAGAAAGGTAGCCAGTTCCAAAAAAATGTCTACACACCTAGCTGAAAATCACTGCCATTTATAAATTTCACATTCCAAATATTTTTACTCTGTCTCCAGTCCTAATTAAAACTCTCCACCAAGTACACTTCAGATAGACACATAAAACCCTGCATGCAAAGAGTATTCAGAGCTCAAGATAATTAAATTCAAATATATTCTTTCTAATTAATTTCATTT
Organism: Camarhynchus parvulus; assembly: GCF_901933205.1. Taxonomy (NCBI): domain Eukaryota; kingdom Metazoa; phylum Chordata; class Aves; order Passeriformes; family Thraupidae; genus Camarhynchus; species Camarhynchus parvulus. The sequence continues at coordinate 62,881,664 of NC_044572.1, read as the reverse complement.
TGATTCAGTTAGTATTTTATAAAGGTGTTTGAGCTCTAGAATGCAGTCATATGAATACAGTCCAATAAAAAGCATTTTCTGCAGTTTAAATGTCTACTAATAAGACCTACAGATGTCTATGGCTAATCCAATCCTGCTGCATATTGCTAATTGTATTAAGACTTTCTTCCACCCTCAACCAGAAAGTATTTTTCAAGTTGAGGATCAGGCTAACCACTTTTGCATGCCAAAATAGTGTATAAGTAGTAGGGAAGAGAAAAAGATAAAACTGGCGTGTTATAAATTTGCCTTCAGTATGTAGATGGGAATTTAAAGAGATATAATTTTTTGGTGTCTCACAGCATCTAAAAGGTTGGTCGGTGGTATCAACATTTTAGGGAAGCTGAAGAACTGTTGATGTGTTTAGCATCTATGCTCACACATACAACAGGAAGTCAGTATTTATACAATTTTTTTCATAGGACTATGTTACCTGGATGCTGAAACCTTGTCTATGACACAGGAAAAAAACCATATATATATATATATATATATATATATATATATATATATACATATATATGATACATACATATTGTCAGCAAAAATGCCCATCTGTGAATACAGACCTCAGACTGCTCCCTCAGTGAAATAAGTGCACCAGCCCAAAGCCTATGTAGTTTAGATACACTATTTCTAATATAACTGTGCCCACTAGGAACTTCATGCCTTATAGGCTTGAGGCTGCAAGTGAAGAACCCCAGGAAGGACACCATATCCCTGCTGGATGACCCTGTACTTCTCGGGTCGGCTGTCTGTGCTCTGCCCCGAGATGTGCTGGGTGGTCCTGAGGTGGCCCCACGCTCTGAAAAATGAGACTGGACTCCTTGATGTTCGGTCTTCGGGTTGTTTATTATCTCTTATCTGCAAAGTTTTCTCTCTGCCCAGCTGAGATCCTCTCAGCACAGCAGCCAGGAGCACTCTCTGCCGCCCCTGAGGCGGTGTCATCTTTTATACTACAAACTACGTATATCATAGTTACTTTTATTTCCCAATGCCTATCACCTGTGTTAGACAGTGCACTTTTATTCTAAACCAATCCCCAAGTGCCAACATCACAGCAGAAAATGGAGAACAAGAAGAAGAAAGAAGGATGAGACACACCCAAATCCCTCCATCTTGTCCCCATAACCCCTATACCAAAAATCCCAAAATCTATATTTCCACCCTGTGAACACCCTGTAATTACACCATTCAAACCCGTGTGACTTTCAAATCCCCATACCAAGTTGGCAATTCGCTAGAAGGATCAAAATCAAGCCACCAGGTGTCCCGGGCACCATGCCAGGATCTCCGATGCCCCCGGAGGGGTCTTTGGCAACTCTGGACATCCAGAGTTCCCACATGTGCTGAGTTCCCACATGTACTCACACTCTTTTAAACCTTTCCAGTATGAATGGGTTTCACTGGTTTAAAACAACCAAAGAGGAAATTCTGGCTCACCTGACTCACTCGGAAGGCATTGTAACAGCTCATGCCTACACGAGTAGCTCCACCACCAAAGCCCTAAAGAGGACCATGGCCAGCAGTGAAGAGCGCGGCATTGCCAAAGCTGGGCTGTGGCAAACTCCACCCACCAAGTAACTTGCACTGTGATGGACTTGCAAGTTTGCATAAATGTGACCCAAAGCAGGTCTGAGTGATGCAAGGAATCTCTTGTCTTAGCTTGGAAATGTCTAACTTGATTTCTTCCCTTTTAATGTCAGTCTACAGGATGTCTGTATTTCAGGCAATCATCAGGTTTAAAAATAGATTTAAAGGAAAAAAACCCAAAAAGTAGTCAATCTTTTAACCCAGGGAGGGGTAATGACAGTCAAATATGCTGAACCTACTGCTGGGAAGCCTCACGATACTGGTGCCTGAATCAAATTTACTGAGTCTGATGGGGAACCAAATCAGTTGAATTGACACAGTCTCCTGGAATGGACACACTGATATTGCACTAGAAGTGCGACATGTTTGTTTATAGGTAAAAGTTAAGTTAAATTAGGGTATAGTTCAATTATATTGTATTAATTATGCTATATTAATTGTATTGGGGGGGGTTATTAGAATGTGCTAGGCGAAGGGTCCAGGATTTGGTGGAACAGTGCTTTGGTGGGGCAAGGCAAGGTCGAAGAGGGATTGGATGGAAGACCTGACCAATCATTCGAAGCCCTGTAGAAACGACTGGTCCAGAATGAACGGCGTTAAAGACCAATGAGAAGCCTGGAAATGAACCAATCATCATGCGGATCCAAAATGGACCAATCCTGGACTCAAAGGCAGCTATAAATGGGGGAAGTTCGGTTGGGTTGTGGTTTTTCTTCTTTTGGGGTAGTGGTTTGGTTTTGGCTCACTGTGTGGCTGCCTGGGCTTATCCTGGGTACTGTGTTCTTTGTAGCTATTTTAATAAACAAGAATCTCTTTCTCCAGAGAAAATTTGGCCTCATTCATATTCATAACACCTTTTTGGGGACTCTACTACCCAAAAAGGGAGATTCATATTAGAATCATTTTGTCCTTGTTTACGTTCCCAACTGGAAGAATATCCTTTAAAGCTAGGAGGGAAGTATCCATTGAAGCTGGGAGATGTAAATTAAACCTATACTCTTTTATTCTAAGCCAATTAAAGGACATGTATAAGGAGACTGTAAAGGTACTCTAAACATATTTTCAGGTCAGTGAAGTTACATCAGTAAATGTTCTGCACAAAGATAAGCTGTATAAGCAGGGGTCACCTACACTCTAAGGTTTTCCAAAGCTCACTCTTCAGTACTAAATACATCTGGGTTCCAAAATATTACCCACCAAACAAGTCATGAATTTCAAACTGAGCAACACCAAAGTGCTGCTTTGCCACCCACAAGCTCCATGAGACCTGTTCGGGTTGGCATTCAGTCCCCTCATCCCTTCTCCGCTCCCTGATCAATGGCAACAGTCAAACTTTACTGGAGATATTAGAAGTACATCAAAGACAACCATTAAGCTTTTAAGTGCACTAATTGACATTTTAGCACTTACAAATCCATCTATGTGTTCTATCACTCAATTTAAAAGACTTGATAGGTGGCCTGGTAAGAGTTCCCTGTGTTTTTAGAGGGTATAGGAGGATTTTCAAAGCTAATTTTTTCCCTCAGAGAGAATTTTAGAGAATTCAAATCACAAATATAATGCACTTCAAAAAGTAACACATTTCACAAATTTAAGAGCTCTTCCCATAAAAGCTGTAAATGGCATCACAGCTATAACTCACAGGCTTCTAAGCTCCAATGAATTCTGCAGCTGTTGCAGCACGTTGAAGCCAAATCATTGTTACCTTCTCACCACCACAACTGAAAACCCCAACTATGATATTACTAACTGTATGCTGCTACATGAAAAAGAAGGGGGGGGGAAAGGAACCCCTGCGTGATTTTGCAGCTTCTTCTTTATTCCTTCACAAAGCCAGCATAAAACAGATGCTAAAACCATGAGGGACTGCTTTAGGTTTTACTGCAATGACTATACTACAACAGGGTCCAGGGAAGCATTTCAGAACAGCTGTCCCCATGGATGCTGTAACATCAGAGGATACAGCACTCCCCTCCCCCAGGTGTGGTGACTTAGCCCCTACCCACGGCCAAGCCCAGCCTCTGATTACAGAGGAGCATCTCAATGACAGCAGGTCTGGACCCTTCTTCTATTACTGTCACATACCAACATGTTCACCTTCTGTTCTGTTAGAGAAATTCTCATTCAGTCCCAATATTTAAGGCAACAAGAAAGATCAAATTAAGTTCCTAGGGTTTTAAGCCGTTCAGTTGGTTGCTAGATCTATTTTAGGGTCTGAGGCTGCCAGCCACCCCCACAGAATCTGCACACTAAACAAGGCTTTTGACAGGCTTGTTTATACCTTCTGCAGCAATCAAAGGCAAAACATTACAAATCAAAGAACCAAGAGACAAATACAGTACTGTGCATCAGAGAAACCTCAAAAAGCTAGCCAGCAGCAAACCTGCTGCTCACCGAGCCCTGCAGAGCAATGTGAGATAAGACAGGGAAACAGAAATGGATAGTTAAGTAAGTACAGGCTTGTGCTGTACGTATGCAAACATCTGCAGGCAGGACCTCTGAAGCACACATCCACCAAAAGAAGCGGATGCAGAATCACAAGAAAAAGAGTAGGGGAAAAAGTATTCATTTTCTCCAAAAGTACCGTGGAGGGAAGGCATAATTTAAGAATCCCAGTTTAAAGACTGCAGGGACTTTACATTTTTTGCTGGTACCAGAAAAACAGCAAAGAAAATAAGCAGGCATGGACAATGTACAGTATTTCTGAGGCTGGGATTTAAAAGGAAATGGCAAGACTGCATTTCAGGGCCTTATACCACACAAGGCAGTTACACCACACAAGGAAGTTGTCTCCAATCCATGTCCTTCCTTAGAGAAGGTAAAATCTCGTTTTCCATTCAATTCTTCCCTCTGTGGAACATGTGATATGGATGGAGTCCATTTTACTCAGAGACACACTATGAACTGGCCATACTTCAACAAACCTGCCACATGAGGGAAGCATCTAAGATGTATGTTAAAATTACACCCAGAAGAAATTCAGCAGTACACCTTTGCTACTGTGTTCCTTTAAACCTTTCACCTCTTAAACTGCAAGTTCAATGCCAGATTATAAACATCGTAAAAGCTCATAAAACCCAGTCATAAACCTGCCAGCTCATTTCAAGATTATTTGCTCTTAGCCTTGCAAAAACATCATAAGCAGTACAAGAATTGCATCATTTCTCTGCAAACTCTCCAACCCTTCATCTGCATCATGCTAAGGGATGAGCAAGTATTACAGCCTTACTTCAGAAAAAGACATTTGCAGATGATATTCACAACACATCACCTGCCTGCTAAACCATCCACAGCAACATCCCCAACATCAGCTTCTGATGAAATCACCTGCTACTTCACCTTTCTCTTGCATAATCTAGCTCTCCATGTTACCACCACAACTGATCCAGACACAAAAACCTTTCAGCAGCTGGAGCAGGAGTGAATGCAAAGTTGAGATATTGGGACAACTCAATGCCTACCTCCAGCCCCCCCAAAGACTGAGCCAGGCACCACTGCAGCTGCCCAGGGAGTGGGCAGAAGCACAGGCTGATATACATCTCCCCACACATCATCAGCATCAGGTGCTGGTTGTTTGCATTAGCCTGCTGTAGGAGAAGAGGGGGCACTTCATTATGTGGGCTGGATTTCCTGCATGACCAGCCACATCATTTCAGCCCTCCCATGGGAAAAGAGTGTGGGCTTGATGGAAGCTGTCTGTTCCTTCTCTGTGGAAAAGGATCATTTTAGTGCAATGAAATTTTCACAGGGGTCTAGACAGAGCAGGGCTTATCAAAACCAGGTTTCTGCCAAAACATTGCAAGAACTGGCTCAATTGTATCTAGCAACACTGCAGTGATGGCTACGAAGGCCATTTGCAATCGAGTCTGTGATTTAACTGTACCCACAATACCGACAATAAACTCAACCCAAACTTCACACTTTAAGCACACAACAAACCACTTTGGTTTTCAGCTTTGCTGTGTGCTTGCAGAAGGCAAAACAGGGCAGCCAGAAGAGGGAAGGAAAAAAATGAAAACTGGATTAGAGCAGCCCTATATTTTTAGGTGTGGATCAGCTCTTGCAGTCTCTTGGCAAATGAGGTGGCAACAGAGAATCATCTAGGCAAGTTTAGGAGCTGTGTTTCTATTTATTTTAATTTGCAGTCTGCTGAGTCTACTGTTTTGTTAGCTTATTCAAGAGTAACGGTGGAACTGGAGGCTGAATGCAATGATGGACTGGGCAAAGCAGATATATCCACCCAAAGAGGAAACCTCCTTGGCTACCAGCCTCTGCTCCCGTAAAACAAGCAGACCAGCACCATTCCTGTGACACTGTGAGCAGGCAAAAGTTTAATCACCTGTTATTTCAGCTCACTGCAATTCCTTATCAAAAGGCCATGACAGATACAAGGAGGAGGAACAGACTAGTGATGATTACACTCCATGTTGTGGACAGGGCCAAATTTGGTATCTCGATTTTCCTACTGAAGCAGCCTCAGATGCACTGGGCATGTGATCACATCCAGTCATATTATGTGAATGCAACATCCTTTGAGAGCAGCAGCTCCAACAGGATGCAGGGATGGAGCTGTGTGCGCTTTGGGAGAGCAGATCTTGCTGCATCCTAATTAAAATTAAAAAAAAAATAAAGTGTAACTTGTTTGAATGCCTTTGCATCGCTGGGTGACCTATTCCTTCCCGTGACTCCTGCATCCTAGCCATTGCAAGTCGCTGCATACAGATGTAGCAGCAATGGTACGGCTTAATCAGTCAATGTTTTCACAACACATATTTCAAATATTAAGCACTTATTGAAGACTTAGAAGTTACTGTGTAAATATTTGTATTATATTATACTGCTAACGCTTCCTCACCAACTGTGGAATTTTAAATCTATCTCGTCTGATAAAGCTTTATTTACATATCACACTGCTCTCGATACTCAACAAAGTGAACTGACTAAATTTACACCAACTCCATTGAAGGAGTACTTGTCAGGAAAGAGCAATTCAATGATTTTCTGTCTCTGTTGTGTGACCAAATTAAACCATAGGCAGTCACATGGCTTGTTTTGGGTTGACGTCAACTGTTTTCACTAGGCAACAACGCTCCCAGGGAAAGCACTGCACAAATGCACCTTACTCTTAAAATATGATGCAACCAACACAGTCTACTCTGACAGCTATATACTCCCAAGACAAAGTCTGTGCTCAAAACCTGGGAATCTGCTGGTGCCCACTGACCTTACATCCACAGCGCTGCTGCAGTTGCTTTAGCCCTCTAAGGCGCTCCCAGGATGATACAATGTCCTCAAGCCCCGAAACAGTCCCAGGGATACCGGATGGGAGAGGCAGGATTTCAGCCACCAGTCACACGTGGAGGCAAGCAGAGTTTGTCACTTATTTGTTTGGGTCAGATTCTCACCTCCCACTATTTTACCAGACGGGAGACTATGAGAAGCTGCTAACACTCAGACAAGCAGTTGGCAAAACATGATCAACACGCAACCAACAGCAAATGCAAACACCATTATTAGTCCCAAAGTACCTCACGTGGAAGAAATAACAGCCACCAAAATGTGGTGAAGTTTTCTTCTATTTCTGAAAAAGATGACAGATTTAAATGGCCTGGTTTTCCACACAAGCTTTAGGAAATACTGTGCAAACTCCTTATCCTGTCCCTCCCCTTATCCCCCACAAAAAACCCTAAAAAGCAAAAGAAAACTTATGGGACTTCATATCAACTCTGACAGTTGATACCAAGTTGATCATCATCACATCATCTTCAAAAAACCTGAGTGTCTAAAGCATTCACAGTATTGAAGAAAAACCTGTAGTATGACAATAATCTGTTTACTCAATGAATCCAACTTGCAGATTTATTCTTTATTTTACACACTGAAGGAATATTTACTCTCTGATGAACTTAGCTAGATTTGCACAATCATATGTTGGAATGGAAAAAAAATTGAGTTGAAGTTGCATGCTACCTTTCAAGAGCTCTGCCAGCTGGAAATATGCCATCAATTGTCTGTTCCCTAGGTGACTTGAAAGCAGAGGAGTCTGCTTAACAGAAATTCACTCAATTTCACCTTGTTTACTACAGGTTTAAGAAAATGGCCAGGAAGAAGATAGGTTAAATATTTTTCCTTTTAGGAATATTCTCCTGTCTTTCTTAGTAACAAGCTTTTAGTTTCAGACCAAAGTTACGACATTTCTAATCTAAAATGTTACGGAAATTGGAAGGACAAAGTAGGAATTACAAGAATTTTCCTTAGTTCCAAAATCTGAACAGTATCATACTAAGAAAAAATTAGTACCTCTAGGCATTCTGTATGTACTACCACCAAGCCATGTATTCAGCCATTACATGTGCATTTCTGTTCTGGAGAAATATGCTCTGCTTCCACATAAAGTCACAGGCACATATAAACCAGTAGTGGAAAGCAACAGTTTTTTGTGAGCTGGTTTATTCAAGAAAACCAAAATTCAGTATGTGTCACTTTCGCAGAAGCCTTTACCCTACCTTTCGCTATGCACAGGAAAGGACAGACAGACATACACACAAAGAAGTACATGACACATGTTGCCCATGAGCTGCTGTGTCTCAAGCTTTAGACGCCAGCGCTAAAGCTCTCTCTTACTCACAGCCCCCTGAGAGTGGGCCAATTCTCCTGCCCCAGCCCACTACAGATAAATAAACAAGGAGCACATTGTACACAGACATCTGTCTTTTTTTCCACCTTACCAGTCAAGAAATGCTACTAATACAACAATTACGTAACCATATAAATCTGAGGTTAATAAAAAGACCATGCTTTGAGTGACAATATCTACTTTGCCACCACAGAACTAACTCCTTTTTCCCTACAAATAAGTGTTATTTTTCTGAAATTGAACCCTGAGTGGTGAACTAGTAGCTTTCTTTTTAGATGCTTCAATACATTAAGTGTTTTGCATTATAGACAGATCAACTGCCCATTCACTAAGGAACGCTACTGAAGTGATGCTGTAATCTCATTTAGCTCCCCCAGTGTTTACCTTCTACAGCCAGTCTTGGATAGCAGGGGGGAAAAAACCTAACCATGCAAGAATAAAGCTGGGACATTTCAAATGTGGAATGAGAAAATATTTACTTCTCAGGTTAGAGATCCTTTTGCTGCAGCTACCTCACCAACAAAGTATGGTGCCAAAAGTATGAGGAGGTAGAAAGATATTTATAGATTGGAAATGTTTTGAAATGTAAATGAAAAAGCAGCAAATGAAAATACTGCGAAAGTTACTTACCAGTTAAACAATCTAGTGCAGTTTGCAGCAAACTTCATAGGGTAAAAATTCGGATTCATGACCAAAAACATACACAAGACCGAGGCAATGAAAAGGAGGATAAGAAAGACATAAATCACAAAGTTTAAAAGCAATCATTCCATTTGAACTTTTTTTCTGTGTTTCTGTCCTGTAATACTTGCCAGGAATGGCAATCTGCTAAGATTCTCACAACCCACCCCCCACACTTCCTATAAAAATAAACCTTCTTATTCGTGTTGCAGAATAGGTTCTGAGCTGAAAACTATTGGAACATCGAAAATGCACAGGGAAAACAAAAAGCTCAAAATTCATCCCCAGAGGGACTGAGAAGGGCAGTAGGATAAAACAAGCAAACAATTACTGTGCAAAAATAATATATTTTGCCTCAGTCAGGTAAAAAACATGAAATACTAACTTAAAAAACACAGTTAAGAGAAATAGGACAAAAAAACTGGCAGTGAGAGAAGGCTGACCAGAATCTTCACTTTAGGCAAGACACCAACGTGAGGAACAATTTTTACCTCGGGGCAATAACCAGCCTTTGGTGTACAGTGTCCTGTAAGTGGAGATCCACGAAGAGGGGAAGAGCGGGAAAGCAGGGCTGGGTGAAAGGTCACTGTGGTGTTGGGAAACCCCCAGCATATGTCTGAGTGTGCAGAACTAAGCCTAAAAAATGAAGCATCACAGACCTCAAAGCATTTAATACTGCAGAATTGCATACACTACACCACCGCTGAATGCCATGCCCAATTTCACCCACAAATTAATTGTTTTTATGTGGAATTCCCAGGAAGTAACGCATGCTCGTCTGCTTGTACTGAAATTAGTCCTTTGTCTGCACTGCAGATATGCCTAACTAGAAACATGGCTGGCCTAGGATAAGCACTCAAGGACACAGCACCATCTATGATGCAGATGGCACCATGACCTATTTCCGTAATAAATCTTATTTTAATTTAGGAAACAGTTTCAAGTTCCTGCACACGTTAATTACTGTGAGGAGGAGATGCTCAGGGAGAGAGACCCGTTCTGCTGTGCCTGCAGGGATTGGCACCTGCACAAGAGAACCCTGCACACTGGGTGGGGGCAAATGGACCAAGCTCAGGGGGAAACAGTGGCCGCCCAAGCAGTGGGATGAGTTCATGAGGGACGCTGGCACAGCTGGAGGTAGTCGGCATGACATGTTTGTTCATACTGTAGAGTGCCATGGCCAAGGAAGGAAGGAAGGACCGACATAAAAATGGGAATACAGAAAAGGCTACTAAACTGTCCTCAGGACTGGGTACAGAACATGCTGAGGCTGTAGCCACAGCAGTGGTCCTGGACCAGGATGGAATGACATTAAACACTGAGGGATATTGAGAAGAAGGAGACCCATGTAGAAAATGTTTTCACCATTTTTTCTTCTACAGGGCATCTCAAACACCTCAAATGGGTTAATTCCCTCAAATTTATGATATGGAATTTCTCTGACATGAAAGAGAGAAAAAGACATGTTTCTGCTTCAGCAGTAACTCCAGGTGCCAAACCACCTTTGGACCAGGGCAGTGAAATTTCACTTCTCAGGGACAGAGACTTGCTTATCCCCTCAAACAAATGTGTGCCTCCACATGAACTCTGCAGCACGTGGTCCCAAGGGCCACCATGTCTGAAAGGCCACTGTGTCTGAGCATTAAAAACCAATCCCACTGCCCAAGACCAACACTGCTCTGCTCCCAAGCCCAGTCGTGTGGGGCAAGGAGAGGCAGGGCACCCATCCCACTAAGGCATGTGCTGTCGGGGAGGGAAGCTCACAGAAACTTCAGAGCCCCTTCGCAGAGAAGTCCAAACTGGTACAGGGGAAACCAGCCCAGAAAGGAGGAGACAAAATGGCTTCACTTGATTTTTACTTTGTTTTCCCTACTCTCTCTCTTGCCTCTATTGCCACACATAGGCAATAAAGGGAGTTCAAAAGCAAAATCAATTAGTAAACAGAACCACAACTTCTCCACTTCAGGCAAGCATCTTACAGGGTCCTGCTGCTGCATTTTAGGAAATAAAGGTGGGGCTGCCTAATTACTCATATCAAAATCAGATTTGGGTGCTGGTCTGGAAGCATGGGCACTCTCCCATTCACTATCAGGGAAAAGGCAGGATGATAGTCTCAGAAAAGCTTCCCCAGCTGCCACACCAAGTAGAACACAAATAAAAAATTTATCTTACGCACTGTGTTCACAGACATAAATCTGAGCTACACAAACAAGTTGTTTTGTGAGCAGCTGAATTAATGAGATCTGACTGCATGTGGACTCCTGTGCTCAGCTTCCCCAGCACCATCCTTACTGCTGGCCAGCACACAGCACCTGGTGGCCAGGAAGGGCCACCAGCTTTCCTCCTGCTCCTCAGTTGAGCTACACCACTTGCAGGAGTTACCTTTGTGAATCCTACCCCTTGTGCAATTTCTTGGGGATCTACTGATAGATTACAAACTGGCTGGTGAAGGGCAGAAGGGTGATGGGAGCATGCTGGCCTACTCCCCATGCATGATGGCCTCTTCCCTTCATGGAAACCCTTGCCTTGCTGCTCCATGCATCCTCACACTGGCTGTCATCTCCTCAGGCCCTTCACTGGCTTTCCTCCCTGCTAGCACAGCACGCTGGATTTCTGCTTATGTACTTCCAGTCTACACTGAAAACAACATTCAAGATGTCTGTGAAGCAGCTTACACTTTGTTGTATTTTCCCAGATTTTCTTCCAAAGGCTTGGCAGACATCTACCAGCATTACACCTCCAGAAGGAGGAGGAAATGAAGAGAGGGGAAAGCATGCAATTGCTAGAAAGCTCACAAAACCAATGAAACTACATAGCTCATCTGATCTCAGCATTATCTCGCCCCTACAGAACAGACTCTTGGTCCAGCCAAAAATAATCCAATAGCACAACTGCAAACAATACCTGCAAACTGTGTACTTTTGCAAATATCTGCAAACTAAAAGATCTTACAGTTTTATGAATGGAGGCCACAAATGTCCAATCACTTCACCTTCTATTTGGTGTATACTTGTCTAAATGCAATTCATGGCTGTTGCTATTTCAGATTCAGCTTGTGTAAAGTCCAGCTTTCTTTTCCTTCTCAGCAGAAGGGGAGAATGCAACATTCAGAATATTGCCCTAAGTTTATGAGTAAGATTACCTAATCCTACAAATCAAGTACTTGAAAACCAGTGCTCCTTTTTCCAATGTTTCCTGCATATTCCATATCATCTGACTCGCCTTTATGGGCAATGTACAAGTATTAGAGACATCTTAGTCCATCTAAAATGGCACATGCTTATACAGTCCTTAATAAACTGAACACACAAAAAAATCCACCACAACAATGATATCCATTTTAAAATGCATCACAGTGCTGAGGTCAAAGAAACTGGTCAGTTATGGAGAGGAGGCTCTTATTCTTCAATCTGGATGAAGTTGATAATTAAATCAAAATACCAGGACATCTGTAAAGTGGAGTTCATAAACACTATATATAAGGGAACTGATGTCCATTCTATCTTGTGACAAATATCACAGTCATATTACTTTTTATAATTTTTTTAAGGTTTCTTGTCACTGTTGTGACAAGACAGTTTCTGGACAGGATTATCCACGAAAGTCAGCTAACACAAAACTGAACAATGTGTGTGTAGCACAGATGAAAACAACCTTCTAGAAGGAAATATAAAATAAATGGTTTTCATCAAATTGTGGTCTCCAAAAGGGAGGATACATGGGGTTGCTTTCAGTAGTACACTGATCAGAAGAGTGACAAGTGACATCAGAACTGGTGTGCAGAGCTCATTACCTGCTTTCCAGCACCTACCACAATTCAATAAATTTTCACTTCCCATAGGCACTGTGGAAATTCTGAAGGCCTTTGTAACAAAACCAGGATTCATCTTTCAGTTATGACAAGTCCAAACAGATTTCATTTCCTCAACACTGGAAATGTAGGGAGGCACATCTCAAGCAGTCATACTGGCAATTTGACATTCAACAACAAACACTGAAAACTCACCAGGAATTATTTACTAAAAACTCAAGCAAGCAAACAACCAGCTATCTAAAAGTAAGTCTTTTCCATTCTGTAAAAGCTTACTGTTTTCAAAGGTATACCTTAAGTATATGAAAAAGATTTTTTAAATGATTGCAGGAGAATTTAAATCAAGAACAGCCGTGTCTAGATCAAATGTAAGGCTTTATTTCTGTAAATCAGATTTTTCTTCCCAATCCTTTTACCAGGAACAAATTATTCAAATAATCTAAAAAATGCCTTTCCCCACACCCCTCAATTCAGCATTACAGGTAAACAGCACAGCTTAGGCATTAACAGCCTTGAGCAATATTAATAGCTGGATAACAAGATCAGGAATCAACTGGTTAGTGTGAGTGGAGAGAGAAGTAAAAAACCTGGGGAAATGAAGACATCTATCAAGGCCAGAGAGAAAAAGTTAAATATAACCTGTTTCAAGATCGCCTTTCTTTCTGTCTGAAGTTCTCAGCCCTTTGCTTCAGCGGATCCCAACAGCAACTTTGGGGGCTTCGTTGTTTGGGTTTTTTTTTTTAATAAGGAAGTACTAAAACTGATTTCAGGCTGCTACTCCTGACAGAACTCAGAGAAGTTCAAGACAAACCTTTTTTTTCCTTCAATTTGGGAAAGTACTTGACTTGTAAGAAAATGCAGATCATCATTCCAATCTAACCTGAGGATTGAGTCTTACATCCATGTAGGGGCTGAGAGCAGAGTAGATTTCTCTTCAAGATACAGCATGAGCTCCCTTCAGACGCAGATGTATGGAAAAATTCTCTTACTGTAAGCAACCATCAACTAGTGTCTCATGCTCCTAACTAAAAGAACCTTTGAAACAGACCCTCACTACGTCTGTCTGATTTTTTAAAAGTTTTTAACAAATTTAAGTAAAAGTGGCATTAGGGATGTGACAGCATGGGCTTGAGTTTTAGCTACCAAACCGGCATGACATGTTTTGGGCATACCCAGAAGACTCATACTCCAGTTGCTCACCCAGGCTCAAACCTGTGCTGCTGCATCCTCATGCATTTTATTTTCTTTCACGTATTTACACCTCTGCCGGTAGGCTGAAGCCAGAGCAGGCAACACCCACCTGAGCTGAAATCACACCTTCCTGTTACTACACAGACACACATCATTACAAATGCAATCAAGTCTGGAAGTGAAGGCACAACAGCCCAACCCCTCATGTAAACAGAACTGTAAATCAGTCCCTGTAATCCATCTCATGTTTGGGAAAACGCTTTTTATGATCCCATCCAGGGCTTGCTTGGAATTGTGGTTCTGGCAGACTGGGAACTCTCCAGCTGGCACAATGGCTGCAGCATGAAGGCTGCTTCTCACAAGGATGTGAAAGAAAACCACACGGGCCACAGAGATGCTCAAGATGCACCAAGGCATGCAAGAGAGGAGCTGGAGCCACAGGAGTGGCAAGAAAAATTATGGAGGTAGACACCTATCTGCAAATCTGATTAATGTTCCTGCTCCTGTGAATAGCAATGCAAAGAGATTTCTTACTGTGGAAACAACATGGTTAAGAACAAAGGAGGAACCTGTGAAGTTGAGAATCAATTTAGGGATTTTGCAGTGTCTACCGTCTACTCTACAATCTAACTGCTGGATGATCATCGGCACTGCTAACAGATAAAAACAGAAGTCCATAAAGTAGAATGGGACTAATTTTGTGCTGTTACACTTCAATTCATCTGCAAATCCTTACACATGATGTAAAATTAAAAAAACTCACAGACACGCCAAGCGCCGCATACACATGAATTACCTTAGTGGCTGGGGGGTGGGGTTGGTAGAAGTTTTTCACTTTTCTAAAATGGAAGGCATATACATCCAAAAAATGCACAGTATAAAATGATAGATTCTTTGGAAGTCAAAGGCAGATGTCAAAGAGATTTTCATCTGTTGGGGATTTCACTGAGAAGCATATATAACATTGCCATTAAGTCAGGAGAAGCAAATACAGTGGTTATATTTAAGTAGTTCAGCAGGAAATCAGGCTGAAGATAAGCAGAGAAAGTTAAAAAAATTTACTTCTCTTACTATACACTTGCTACTCGGAGGCAATAAAGCTGACTTTAAAAATATTAAAAGCAGCAATGAATTAAGAGGATATCAAATGCATTTTATCTGCCCAGTAACCAAACTGGCAGGAAACAGCCTGTTACAAATGCTACATTCAGAAGTTGTTGCAGAAGGCAGCTTGACCATCTCCACGGAATCTGCACACCTATCCAGGACAGCACATTGATTGCTACACACTGCACCTTAATGATCCCTGAGGATCTCTATCATATTGCTGCACAGTGTTCACATCCCAGAGCAGCATTTCCCCAGGTCTGCATGGAGAGCAAGACGGGCATGGAGGAGGCCAGCTCAGGAGAAGCTGTTAAAGCTTTTTTTGCCTTAGCAAGTGTGACTTCATCAAGTGAACTCTGTTATGTATGATTACTGCCACTGGAAATCCTGTGCACTTTATTGTGAGGCCTCTAGGTGTTGGCAAGGAAACACAGAAGGATGCACAAGATTAAAACCAGACCTGGAGGTTTGAAAAGTGCTTTTCTGAGAACCTTGCATATTTTTCCCCCTTTGTTTAACTGATCCAGAACTGCTGTCTGCATGGGGGGAAAAAAAAAGTGTTGGCATTTTCTTCTCAGGCCTAATTTCTCTTTATGGTATCCTTCCTCTCATTCTCTCATTCAGCTGTTCCACAGGAGATACTCTTAGGTCTGACAAGCCAAGACCTATAAACTTTGTCCAACGCTACACTTCTAAAGACAATTGGTGCCAGAATCCTGCTTTATTTCTATGACGACCTTATTCTTCTTGCCTTTTTTTTTTTTTTTTTAAGCCTAGCCTTTACATCAGACTATTTGCTGGCAAAAGACAAGTATTTCTAAAAAGGATACATTTCATCTCAAGGCCTTTCTTCACAAATCCACCAAATTAGGTAGCTTATTATGAGGAATGAACCAGAAAATCATGGTCAGCTAGAGATTCGGGTTAAAAGGAAAGACATCTGGAATCAGTCTGGTTCTTCCAGAAGTATTCTGAATTTCCCCTAAGGCTTCAGTAACTCCAGACACTGCTTTATTGAAAAGAGTACAAATCAATCCTCAAATGTCTTTACCTTCCATCAGGAGTTTTATGCAATGGCATAATCCCACAAGAAGGTACCTAGGAAATCCCACTCAAAATGTTTCTGTTGGCAAGTCAGGGGGTCAGTAACCGTGTAGGATCAGAGATCCAAACAGGCAGGTTGGGAAGCAGTGGCACTGCTCCACGTTCCAGCCAGGAGCCTGGGACTCTCACACGGATGTGTCACTGTCCCCCAAGCCAGATCACAGCATGTACTGGGGAAAACCCCAGTAGAGAATGTGCTTCCTCGGAAAAGACTGGCTAGTTTTGATTTTTACAAATACTTTTATAACTCATCTGTGAAACAGAAAATACAGAAAAACATGTATGTGTATATATATACATATATATATAGGTAAAAAAATTCTTATCATTGCATGGAGGGAGAATTTAAAAAACCCTGCGGTATTTGCAAGTGGCACATGGTATTTTTGACACCAGAAGGAACAAAATAATCTACCTAACATCACTGCCTAAATCAGTTGGAAAGAGAAAAAGGTGATAAATAGATTTTAATTACAATCTAATTACTCACAGCTTACAGCCCCCAGCCAGATCCAGCCAACCAGAAAGGTTACTCATTTGGGGCACCACAGTATGTACCCTCTTTGACAGGGTTAGTTTTACTTAGCAGCCCATGAAACAAGCAGGACAAATATAATCAATTTATTACTAGAAAACCTTGGGGATCACAGAATTGTAAAATATATCCAACTGTAAGGGACCCCTCAGGATCACACATTTTTCACTTTTTAATCTTTTTTTCGTTTTCTACAAGAAAATTGTTTCAAATATTAAGATCATTGCATCTGTCTGTGACACATATACTTGAGATTATTTTTCCATTCCCAAAGAGATATACTCTGTAGATGACTACTTTTCACTCAACCTGAAAGTGGTCAACTGTGTCTTTCAAGTCCAAAAAAACCCTTTCACCCTGATTAATGAAGCTAAACCTTTCCACTTCATTTTCCTTTCAGCACAGCTGCTTCTCTTATCACTCCAGCTGTACTTTTCTCAGAGCTGCAACATGATGCTCAGGTCTGGAAAAGCTTAGAAATACTTATTTTGTAGCACATGGGTTTGGGTTTTTTTTCCAGTAGATATAAAATACCAGACTGGAATGGTCCTTTACATCTTTCTTGCAAAACACTGATTGATGAATAGCACTTCATAGAATTTTACAAATTTTCAAGACCAAAATTTCTGCCTGAGGAAGTTAAAAGAATGCAGAACGTTTATCAGGCAATTTCTAGAGTCACCAAGTAACAGGGAGCAGCCATGGGTACTTTTAAAAATCATGATCAATTTATGCACTCTCAGTAAGATTCTGTGATGGAAAATTCACTACATGCTAAAATGTACTTAGATCAAATGAAGAAAAATTATGAAAAATGAAAGCATCTGAAAATAATGCCTGAAAAGTTGGGGAAAATAGTCACAATTTCTAGTAGGCTTTAGAGGCTATTGGACTCTTAGCATTTAAGCTGAGAAAAATGTTTCAAGAATCTTATGGAATACAGAACATAATGGCAGCAGTTTACATTTTGGAGTTAAAAGAAAGAAGGCAATGTATGTTACAGAGAGAGAAGAAACACAAAGAAAGAATTACTTCAACAGCTATGAAAATCCCTTGGGAAAACAGTATTTCAGTTTGAATGTGTTCTTCCTATTTCTCTCCCCTTCTGGAATGAATTACTACTTTTTTTTTTTAACAAGTATACATATATAATATACACGTATGAACTGCATTTAAAATTGTTCAATAAAATTACTACATTAAAGAAACCACACACATTTCCAAGAGAATCAAGAAAGACAGACAGACCCTGTTCTCACACAGCAGAAATACTGCCAGATACACAGGATTGCCCAAAGTCACAGAACAAAGAAAACTCACGCAGATGAGCAACATGTGGCAAACCTTTAATCAGGCATTTTTTCTATGCGTGCTAACACCAGCAAAAGCCAGCACCGGGAACGTCAGTATTTCACAGAGCGGAACAAAACCAGTCCTGACAGCACGGGGGCATCTCACAGTGCCAGCAAACCACAGCACTGCACAAGCCAAAGAAGAAACACCTTTGAAAATCAAAACCATAAAGCATCTTGCATGATGCGTTCAGATGATCCGGGATCTTAAGGAAAGAACAGAAAGAAATCAGTTCTATCGTAATTCAAACAGGCGAATGGCAGGCAGCCATCCCAGACTGCCTACAGAAGACATCTATTGAGACACAGAGAGAGATGGCTCGCCAAAAGGAATTGTTTGGCTCTGCTTCTCCCAAAGAAGGAGGACAGGTCATCCTTTTTCCCAAGGGTTTTGCCATCACCTGTGCTGAGATGGGATGGCACAACACATACACAGAATACACGGGTACTGCCCAAGCAGCCTGCAATTCCAAGCTGAGATCCGGAGCCACAGAAGGAGCCAGTGGGCAGCACAGTCTACCCGTGAGCTTCAGGAGAGCCAGAGCAGCCCTCTGGGACACTCTGGTCCCTCCTCATCGAGGTCAGCTACACAACAGAGAGCCAATGCTTCTGCTCCTAAATTGGGTTACACAGAGCAGTGGCTTTAGAAAGAACAAATTTTCCTGCTCCCTCCCCCACGCCACTCCTCCAAAGTTGACAGAAAAAGGGGTTGGGGAAACTACTTCAGAGATTTTAAAAGAAAAGTAAGAGTGCAAGAGAGGGAGGTATCTGTAGCCAAACATGAGTCAAACTGGCCATGATGACAGAGAGAAATACTTCATAAAACTGCTGCTGGAACTTTTATTGTACTTTTAAAAATTCTCCTGAAGGCAAGGCTTTGTTCAGTTTTTGCTCATTAGATTTCTCCAGTTTCTACCCTATATTGGCCTATCAGACATTGTACATTGCTCTAATCCACACAGACACATCAGCCCTGCATCAGAAACCTGAGAGGAGTGGCAAGATCAGTCTAAATCGGTTCCTGTGCTGCAGCTTTGTTCTCTCTTTTTACCTCTGATCTGGCAAATTAAATTCTGTTTAGCCTAAGAGTCCATACTGTTACTGATTTGCATGCACTTATTACAGACGCATATGTGGATTGTCAGAGTGAACATTTTTTAGAGTGATCTGATGAAGATTAAGGCAATTTACTTGATAAATCCATAAACATAAACTCAAAAAATACATTTAAAAGCGTATTGCACTGTCAAAGCCTTTATATTATTTAGATTCTAATCTATGCATTTAAGCATTAAGTAGACCTTCATTTTCAGACTCTGTGTTTTCATCTTCCTCGTTTTCCTCAGCACACTCTCAGCCATACTAAATTTCTCAGTGAGAGCTTCTGCTGCCCATTAACAGCTCAGTGCACAAGATCACGGAGTTATCACAGCCATTTTAGACAGCACAAAATCCAAGATCAGAGCTTCAAAAAACCCACAAAAACAGGGAACCTGATTTAGAAAAAATGGCTTAACATGCCTTATGAGCTTTTGTTTGTGTATTTTAATGAACAATGAATTGCAGAGGATGAAGGCTGATTTGCAAAGAGACACGGATGTTCCTGCACAGAAGGCAATCAGTTCCCAGTTTAATTATTCACTGTGAAAACAGAATTCCCTTTAACCATTTCAAACACGGCCCTTTCATTTGACTTAAATGTCTCACTGCGTGGCATTTGCCCCTGCCCTGGTTAAAGGATCACGTCAGAAGTCTTGCTGGAGGCATGAGAGAAGCAGGACAACCTATTGCACAGCAAGGTTAAAGACAGCAGTGCTCCATTTACTTCTCTGCTGCTTATTATGTTGCACGCTTCTGCCATCTAATTTCTACCCATACGTAAGTGGCTTATGCATTCCTTCATTAAACCCACCTGCCTACATTTTGCAAGCATTTTACCTTTTCATCTCAATAGCTTCAATTCCACCTCCCCAACTACTTTAAAATAAAAAAAACTATATTCCTCTATTCATTGCGTGATTCATTGCCAGCCAGCTTTTCATTCCGTCAGTATTCTGAGATGAGCAAAATTAAACACTTTTAGAGCTGACGTCAGACCACCAAATTCTGCGAGAACAACAGAGAAGTTTCATAATTGTATTTCATTCTGTTCTGCACTATTTTATTTTTGCCTGACTATCGTCACACTGTAACAGAACATGAAAAGGTTTGTGAGAGCCAGGCTGGGTGATGCCCGCATCTTTTTTCCTCAGTAGTTACAGTTAATTTATAGCCCAGTAACGTGCATGTCTCGTTCAGATTATTCCTTCCAATGTGCATTACTCAAAAATTAATTTTATCTTCTAGCAAGCTGCCCACAGAGCCTACCGGGGCTGTATATCACACAGGAGGGAGAGGAAGGAAGACACTTATTTGGTCTCTGGGCTACAGCTTGTAACTGCATGTCCACAGAATCAGCAACAGCACAGCTGCCTGCAGATAAGAAGAGTGGGGCGTGCTCCAAAGCCACTCTGAAACAAGCATGCTTTATGGTCCCTCCCTGTCCTTTTGGTGGAAGCAGGGGTGGAGGAAGCACACTGCAGAGATGGGGCTGCAGGCTGGCAGGAACCTCACAGATGAAGAGCCCCTGGCCAAAGGGGCCACAAGCTGTCAGGGGCTTGTTGATGTGATGGGGTCTGAGCCCCATTTATAACCTTAATCCCATTCAGCTTTAAAGCAGGTGAGCTTGGTGTCTTGTTTTTTTTGTTAATTTTTTGAAGTAAATCTGTGTATACACTTGCAGAGCTCTATAAATAAAAAACATGTGCATTTATCTCCAATTAAACTCCTATGTAAATTTATATGCAAATTAAGTGCAACCCTCAGGCTGCTGGCGAGGTGCCAGTTCAGCTCAGCCCCGGTACAGCAAATTCTGCATCATTGATGGGATGTGACCTGCCACTTTCGAGTTTAGCCATGAGAAGGCAAGCACGGATGGTCCCATCCAGGGGAGGATGCAACCAGGAGGGACTGCGGGTTTCGGAACCTCCGAACGCAGCACATCCATGGCGTCGGAAAAAGAACACACGTCACTCAAATGCAAGGGAAAACGAGACTCAATGTGTCATTCTGTGACAAGCAGATTTCTCTCCACCCCCGGCTCTTCCATGCTGCACCCAAGCCCGCACAGTAAGAGCCAAAAACCTTTCTGTAAGCTCTGTATACAGGTGCAGTAGCAACACCCCTCCCCCAAAAAAAAAACCATCAGGAAAACAAGCAATATAGGGGAAGGGGAAAAAAAGAAAAACACAGATTTGAAAAGCACATTAATCTGCTTGACAAGCCACGAACCACATTGCCGCTTTAATTAGAAGCAGAATCCATGGAAGTAGAGGGAACACGGAGGTGCAAGCATTTATAACAAAAAAGGGACTTGTGATTTAATGACCTCCTCTGCTAGTTTAAAAATTAATGGGGCCAAATCAGATTAAAGCATTTTTAATACAAACCAGTCTGACATTTATCACCGGTGTTAACTGTAAGGTGGTTCCCCATCATTTCAGCAGAATAAGAAATTTGGCTTCTTTTTAATATAGGCTGGCTCCAAAATTAATTCTTAAAGCCACCTTCTATTTAAGATGTTTCTGCTGTGGTCCAACACGCACTGCTGACTTTCAGTCTCAAACCCCAGTTATTTAGGATGACTCTTCCCTGTCTCGCTGCTTTAGGCACAGCCTGGGAAGGGAGACCGGGAAACCCCAGCCCACCTTCAGACTGTAATGCCAGAGGACCTGGCTCTCTGCACACCTGCAGGTCAGGGGGTTTTTCCCCTCCTTCTCTCCCCAACACGTCTTGCTCTGAGGGGCTTTTTTCTTTGCAGTGCTTCTTTTTAAGCCAGGCCAATGCAATGCTCTGTTCCACACAGCAGTCCAAGAAGTAATTTGTGGGCACAAGTGGGAAGCAGCAGACACGGGGCTGGCCAGATGGACACAGACGGACAGATGGATGCTACCCACCCAACCTCGGGGAGACACCAAAGCCCCTCACACACAACTGGGCACTTCCTTGCATCAAAACCTGCCTTTAATTTAGAGTTTGTGATTTACCATCAGAACCACGGAGAAAGGGAGGAAGCACAGCAAGTGATAGCCTGACAGGGGGAGAAAAAAATCTTTTTGAATGTGGCATTTCTGCAGTGCTTTGAAGGCAGAGTCAGCCTGGTGAGATGCATGTGCCAAGAGTGTGGCTTTCCACATTAAACCTTCCAGAAAAAAAAACCAAACCCATCTTGCAAACACTGGTCAATGGCAAGGTGATGGAAGAGCCACAGTTGCAACAAGCTTGTTCTCTTATTCCTCTCCTCCTGCCTTGTCACTTTGGTTCCAGTTCAAAGAGAAAAAATACTAAAGTAATCACCTCAGAGAAAAAAATATATACCTTATTCCTTAGAAAAGTTAATTGACTAAATTTGACATACAAAATTTTGGGATAGCAGGTTAAAACACCGAAAAACTCAGCCAACTGCAAACAAATGTTAATTGCCTTTGGACAGGTATGTAACAACCTATACAGGCTAAAAACTAATGTCACAACTTTAAATAACACCGTCTCAAACCTAGTTACCAAGACTGTAGAAAATAACTTCATTTATAAACTCAGGTGATTTATTTCTGAAGAGTGCGAGATTTACATTTGCTTTCTTAATGCTGAGGATCAAATTTTCCTGAGGCATATGAGCCATTTACAGAGAAATAGTCTTAATTCAAGGTGCAGCACAACTTGAGTTTTACTTCTTACAGATGCACAGTGCCTATCAAGAAATGAATAGCACACAGGAGGCTTTGAGCTACTGAATGAAAACCAGATTAGATCAATGCAACACATTCCTGGGATGTACAAAGTCACTGATGAGAAACATAAATGAACTCAACTCCAAATCTGGTATTTTGCTCTCTCCTCCACCCAAGTATTGTTATGTCTCAAGCCAGAAAGAAAGAAATCCCTCTGCCTGCCCCAGCTATTGCATGGGATGGACTCTGCTTCCCAAAGGGAAACTGATCTAAAGGCACTCACCCCCACCACACCTGGAAACCTCTGTGCAGTTGCCTGTGCTGCATCTGTAAAGCAGCAAAATTAAACCTATACAAGCCTATTAAATGGCAGCCAAGTAGTTAAGCTGCAGAGAAATAGCCCATTACACCACTCCGCTTAGCAGGTAAACGATCTTATCTCCTCCACTTGCTTCCTTGGAAAAACATGCGAGTTGGGAGAGGAGGAAAAGCACAGGGAGAGCAATTTTTGGCAGTGACAACTGTCAAAGGGAGTTTGGTTTGAAAAGAAATATGAAAAGCTTTTGCCCACTTGGACCTTAACGGCATGGAGAGTGCTTCATGTTATGTATTAAAGCAACATCTATTTTTCAAAACCTAAGAATATAGTATCAGTACATACTGCCTCGGGGTTTACATCAATTTCCTGCTTATTAATTAATTGGCTTGTTAATACAACAATTTGCAGGCCTGTACTGCCTAGTGAGCTAAAGGAGCCTGTGTTCTCCCTGCCAAGATCAATGTGCATTAGTCTAAACTCTCTGATGTAGAGCAGACTCTACTTCTGTCAGAGATAACTGAGAAGCGACATTAACTCTTAGAAACATCTGCTCAATATTGGAGGGACAAACGAAAAACAAGGCATAAAGTTTGACTCCCAAATGCCATCATTTAAAGGGCTAGATGAAACATCATTTGCAAGATCAGTAAAAAAATGGGGCGGGAGGAACCCCCCAAAAATAACACATACAAAAAAGCCCTTCCTTTGCCAGCAGTGCTATCAGTGAAATTTAAAAACGAGATCTACAACATCCTACAGATCAGACATAAAACCCCCAGTAACTCCTACATTCTTTACAGCCTGGACTTCTAGATAACACAAGTCTCACATTACTGAAGTGTATCAGTAGAAAACACCCACCTGGCTGCAATGTGAATACAAATAATCCATCTTTAAAAACTTCACCAACACACAAACTTTGTTCTTTGGCACACATTAACATTAGCCCAATTAGGTCCTGTCACTGAGCACATATCAATTCCCAAATATTCATGGATAAATTTAAGAGGGATCAGGATGTGGCATATTTATTCATTATTTGCCCCTCTCTTTTATGAACGTCCTTAGCTCTTATCAAGTCCTCTCTATCAGTTCAAACTAGCCACCCCGACTGATGAATAGCAAAAATACCAAACAGCCTTCCAGAAGTCAACAAGCTTAAAATCCACTTGTTTACAATTGTTGCTTGCAGCTGAGTTTTTTTCCCCCCCATTAATTCATTCATTTACATAAACACCTTTGGAAGGAAAGCTTCCAGGGATGCTAAAACTTATGGTTATGCTTTCATGCTTCACTTAAACTGATCTAAAAGCAGGCTGTTGGTGACAGGGGCATTCCTGCTCTCCACTGAAATATTCCTACATTTATCAGTAGCCAAATGCTGACTGTAACACAGGAAGGAGGACAAACTGCCAGTGAGGAGGGGAAAAGCAGATTGAAAGCCAGCATGTATGAATTGGGCTATCACATCCCAAACCCTACACCACAGTCCTTGCACCTCTTCCCTTTGGTTCCCCATCCATGCACCAACCAAAATGAAATTCCAAACAATGCATACAGCACCTCCATGCTGCCTCTGCTTATTTGATCTAGCAGCAGGCAGGTGTTTTCTAGGTCAATTCCCCACTACCAAACTGCCAAAGAGGCAGCAGCGTTTTTTCAAGGCCTCGGCTTTCATAACCTGCAATCACGCAGGGAAAGCAACACATGGGAAAATGCATAGCTGGAATACATGGGGCAGGCAGCATTCTTCCAGCTGACCCATCCTGCAGGGACATCCTGTTGAAAGAAATCTGGGAGGCTGAATATGGGTTGCAGAACCACATAAATATTGAGAAAAAGCTGACAAAGGAGAAGCATATGCAGGTTTGTCTGAAAACATCTCTCTACAAATGCCTGTATATCCATACAGTTATCTGCTCAACAGGCTCTCTTTCAGATTGTGGTAGGAAATAACAACTACAGCCTGCTATCAGCATTTTCATCAACAGCACAGCAGGAATTAAAATATCTATTCAGATTTTAAACTTGAACTTTTCCAACTATAAACACACAAAACAAGCAGAGTTCTTTGCCATGAGAATCAAAAATGTAACCCACAATTTTAAAATTACTCAGTGGTGAATAAATTCCTTCTAAGTGCATGTCAGACTTTAGTTTCCAAAAGGAGATTTTATGGATGAGGCCAAAAATCATTTCTAATATGAATTTCAAAGGATATCACTGCAAAAATCAATTATGAAGTCAATGCACAGAAGCAGACATGTTGGTTCTACAGTATTTCCATTACCTTCCTCTATACTAAAATACAGAACATACAGAAAAACTGTAGATTTTCCTGGATTTCAGTCCCTCTAGGCCAGTGCTTCACCAGACAGTGCAGGAGCCAAACACAGTTGTTTTACTTTGGCAATACCATAAAACAAGATGCAGGAGCTCTTTCACTACCTAACTGGAAGAAGTGGTGGGCCAAACCACCCGCACTGCAACACAAACTTCATGGGATGGCTCCTTGGAAAAGGACAACAAAATGGAGTGGCATTGCAGTCCACATAAAATAAACTACATTTAAGTGAGATTGAGCTGTATTCATTGGATACTGACCCCAAAGCCTTCACTGTTCACATGGACTTCCTGCACTCATCTGAATGAAGCTCCAGAGTTTCTGCCTGGGGTTTCAGCCAGTCAGGGAGGGAAGCACCATCCCCTGGCCACCTCCTGATCAGAGCAGTTAACACCACCACTTATTAGCCCATAAAAGCCCAGACCTCTAACACAAAACCTGCAACCTGAATAGAACTTGGTAAAGCAACTAGGGACAAATGCCAAATCTCCAAGTCACAAGAAAGATGGGGGGGACGTAGCCCCTGCAGAGTCCTTGAGAGAGGGACGGAAGAAAGAATCCAAACCATTTTGCAGTCAGAAGGAATGTACCTGCAGGTAAATACTGAGATATGAACTGATGTAGGGATTGCTTCAAGGATGTAAAACTGTACCAAAAGTGACCTGGGTTTCTAAAGTAAGGATTACTAGGAATAAACTGTTTGGCTAAGTAACAAGGCAAAATAAAGAAAAATGGAAAATAGGAAACACTGACATGTCAAATGACAGGTGTTACCACATGCTCTGCCAAAATTACTTTCTGAATCAGCTGGATTCAGAGGGCGTGACCTGCCCTCTCCGGCACATACATTGCAATTCCTTTTCCCCCAAATCATAAATCAGACACGGGGGAAAAAAAATCACTCTAGGTGACTGCTGTGTCTCCAACAGAGAAACCCAGTGGATTTGTGAAGCAAGCCAAGCTGTCCTTCAAGCACAAAGCAAAGGTTTAATCAAATATAAGGTGTGCCAACTTGGTAGAAGCAGCTCTTCACTGAGATTACATAAACTTTTTAAAACATATATGGAAAACACCTCAGAAGACTTAGAGGATTTGTACGTTGAATGCCTGATGATACCCTCAAGGGAAGGAGGACTTAAGAGATAAGATGTGGGGTTGACCTTACACCAAAGGCATCCTCCGGCAGAACAGAAAGCACCATATTTGAGAGAGAGCAAAGGCAACAGTATCCCCAACATTCTGCCATCAACTGGGATTAGTATCACAATGGGTTCCATTTACTTGCAGACTTATAGCACAGAGAAATACAGGCATGTCAATTCAATCATATCCAATAAAGAGTGAAAGACATCACCTTAGATGCCCTAGGCAGGAGCCCTCTCTAACCTCTTGCTCTTGAGTGAGTTGGCCTACCCACACCTCCACACCTTGTGATGCAGGACCTGCCAGGAGCAGAGCAGGAGTCTTCCAGCGGGGATCAGCACAGCCAAACCATCTCCCTACCTGTGCCCCAGACAGTATTTATAACCAGAACACAGCACCTCAATGGCAGGCTTTACCTTTCAAAACATGTAATACTTTCTCAACGGAGATGAATTCAAGTGTCAGATGTTTCAGTGTCTTGTCTCCTGCCAAGAGTGACTTGCAAATGCTGTCTCTACTTACTGAAGAGATTAAAAAAAAAAAAGCTCTTTTAAGGCTGTCTTACTATACATCCAAATTCTCCTTGGACAAGGCAAAACCAGCACTTCTCATCTCAAATCTTAGACAATGTCCCCAGGTTTTTCTTAGGAGAAAAAAGCCTGAGTGAAAGTAGAAGTATGCATAAATCCAAAAGTCACAAAGGGTCACTTTTCAAGTAAGCTAAGCAAAGCTGTATTTACAAAGTAACATGGAAACTAGGGATTTTAAACACTAGAGCAGACTGACCACAAGTATTAATAAAGTTTGTGTTCTGCCAATATTCCCCTTATAAAACTTGTATTTTCAGGGCTATGTTCCATGTCAAGCACATGGTTCATGATTTCACATCACAGGGCATCCATGCAATGATGCTTCAGGGTAGCAAGGAATAAATATTTCCCAATTAAAAAAAAAAAGAGATTAATAATCCTTACCAACTTTTCTGAATGCCCAAGTCCTCACTATTTAACTTAACTATGGTTGCTACAATATTTTCAGAGCTGAAATCTGACCTCAAAATAAAGGTTTAAGGATAGCAAAATGTTGACTTTTGAAATGTCATGATTTTTGTTGGAGGCTAAACCTGCAGATCAGCTGTTCTGATACTACACTACTCGGCCAGTAGCAAACTGTTGAAAAGGCAAAACAGTATTTTTAGTCCATCTGGAAAGATACAAGAGAACAAACAAGCAATATTCCAAGAAATACTAAATATCTTCTGGTATAATGAGATGATATAATCCTTGCTGTTTTTCTTTTAAAATACCTGAAAGGTGGAAACATTTACGTTCTTTGGACAAAAGAACGTACAGGATTTATATTGCCAGCTGCATCAATTATTTTTATTTTAAAAGAGGAATTTACTGAGGACACAAAATTTTCCCATTTAACATTTATCAAGCACCATACATAAGGGTATTTCTGAAATACTCAAAATACTTCTTCCAAGTACTTCTCCTTTTAATCAGTATACACTTGTACTGGCTATTGAAGTCAGAGGTCTGGAGCCAATACACAAGGTCATGAACAAGTTGTAATTGTTCTCTCAAAATGAGACAATCCAAGGCCTTTTAAAATTAGCCAATACTTTTTAAAATAACCTACATGTCTTGCAGCCTCTTGCACAGAAAAAAGGAAAAGTTAAAAATTAAGCTGATGGGAGAAAACTGGAGAAAGATTTGTCAATTGTATCAGTTTCAAAGGGAAATGACAGGAGGTAGCTTCTGCTGAGTTCAGTGAAAATTTGCACAACAGGAAGCATGCATTCAAGTTGCAGTATTTAAAACTAACAAACAAGAAGACCCACCTAAAAATGCCCTAAAAACTCCAAACAAAAAGACTGAACCAACAAACAAAAACACAGATGAGGACCCTTAACATGACGATATATACATGATTTATACCGACTCAAGAATTGCCATGAAATACCCTTTTCATCCAAAACCACACCTGAATTATTCTGTGGAAAATAACAATTATTGATGACTCCCACTCATCACTCCTTTCAGGCACAGCCCCTCTTCCCCAGCTGTGCCCTGTTTCTGAGCGAGGTGGCAAACACATGGACAGAAGGAAGATTAATTCATCAAAACCTGGTTTGCATCACAGGGATCTGCAGAGGCGGTGTGAGAGAACTCAGAAACCACAAACACTTTTGGATGGGTGGGGTTTTTTCTGAAATGCATGCTGAAGCCTACACTAAACCTCCTCGTTAATTTACTGAGAACATGTTTTGGAGTTTCCTTGTAACACAGATTTGTGCATTACACCATTCACAGATTTCTCACAGGAGTAGCTGTGTATTAGCTCACTGTGAAACCCAGGCTGCCTAACTCAGATGCAGAAGTCTGAATTTCCTTTGTGTCCTGTCATCAACCACAAAATGTCCAAGGGCTCTGTAACATGCTGATGACGTGGAGAACATTCCTTTTTACATATAAAGACGTTGCGTTCTTTTCACTTTTCCCCCCCCTTCCATATTTCTTAATATGGGACATATGAACAGCATATTTGAGAAGACTTTTGCTATTAAATAAAAAATTAAAGTAAATATAAAAATTTAGGGTCTCTTCATTAAAGAAGCCCCAGGAATTTGAGCTATTTAGCTTCCCAAGAGATAAAAGAAATCTCCACCATTTCAAATTGTAACTTGACAATACTGAACTCTCATAGACACATCGAAAGGATTTATTCCTTTTGAAAGGGCCTTCACTAAACATACCATCTAAACAGTGACTCAGAAGCCCTGCAGTGACTTGGAGGCATGTCAGCTTAATCTTGCGACAACGTGAGCAGCTATTCTTGCTCTCAAGGTGCAACAAGTCCTTTATGATTCCCAGCATGAACAAAAGGAGCTGTCTCTGCTGCAGCAGCAGCTGGAAGTAAAGCCAGCTTCAACAGTCCCAGCCAAATTCAGTGCACAGTGCCCCTAATTACCACTGTTTTCCTCCAGCTACATCCCCTTAGGGTTTGTTTTTCTGAAATCAAGAAACACAATGGGAACCAGAGTGAAACAAAACCCTGTCCAGCCCTGTTTCTGCAGTATACCAAGCTGCTGCAGTGAAGTGTGTATCAATAATTAGAACGTGAAAGTATTTTTGAATCTGCCATTTATCTGTTTAGATTTGGAGGCAGGAGTTTGCCTGCTGTGACTGTCTGATGGGTTGCCTTGACCACAGGACTCCATCAAGGATGCATGAAATTTAAAAGTCATGCCGAATATCTTGCACAGGCATTTCCAGCTTCAGTGTTCAGCTGCAAGTTGTTTGCTTTGTCTGTTCAAGTGAAAAATTATCCCTTGTCTGAGAAGCTGACAAAACTATTTTTCTTATTTGTAGCTTTTGCTCTCTTCTTCCATCAAGTTTTACACCTTTTGATAAGCCTGATGTGTTTTACAAAGACTTGTGCAGGATTCCTCCAAATCAGAAAAGAGGCTCTTTAATAAATACAGTTTCAAAATCTAAATGAGCCAAATTTACTTCTGGATAATGGAATTTTTATGTGTAAATTTTTAGCAAGACTTCAGTCCTGGGATTAAACTGAAATTTATGTCGATAATTACCATCACTGGAGAAAAATACAGGATAATCCACATCTAACAGCTTCCTCTTATAATTGTAAATACTGGCCACTGTATCATATCAAGAGCCGGCCACACAAGTGGATAACTCAACCATTCCTGTACTAGTGCAGGATGTATGCAAGGTGGTATTAATGAGAGCAAGGGCTTGCCTGAAGTAGAGCTCACCAGACCAAATAACCTCCTGACCACACAAGTAGAAAATAATTAAAACAACACACCGCTCTCATTTGGTTTTTAGGACCAGATGGCGGATGTTCAGGCAGCCAGTGAGTGAGACAGCAGCGATGCTGTGACACAGGAGGGAAGAGGAAAGGTAGCCTAGTCCAGGCTGGGCATATGTAAATATGGATAGGCTGGAGGAAGCAGAGTCCTCCTGAGCACAAAACCTTGGAGCAGAAGCCTATGTCAGGGCAATCGATTTCACTCAGACATGCCAAGGTGGGAGCTGCCTGCCTGTTAAAGCCAAGCCACGAGATCTTAAAGTGAGGAGAGAAATGCATGTCCTACTTCTGAGTTGGTGCCTTTAGAGCTGAGTATTTAGTGACATACAGTTAAGCACAACGATGAGGACAAGGGTGGTTTTGAGGAAAAAAAACACGAACCTGCTTATTCTGAAAAATCATTTAAGAGTAGAAGGGCATCCCTTAAGCAGAGCAGGAGGAGTAGGGTCAGGCTCAGCCTCTGCATCAGGGCTGCGTGACCCTTCCACACCCGCTCCTGCAGGAGGCTCATAACATGGGGAGAGGAAATCAAAATGGTAGTGTGACCTTCACAGGCTACAGACAGCTTGAATGCAGTTTAACCCCAGCATTAAGGATGAAAGCCTAGGCTCATGAAAGGCAGGCATTAACTAATCTGCTTAGCCATACGAAAGGGAAAAAAAAGCCACGTACACACCAAAAAGCACACTATGGTTTACGGTAAGCCTGCCAAGAATGTAGCAGTATAATCATAACATAGTTTACTTCAACACATCATCGCAACCATGCCTAAACTCTGCTCTTTGTACAGGAGCAGGCATGCTGTCTGTCAGTTATCCCGCTAATGCCGATCTGGGAGGCGCCGCTTCCACAGCCACTGCGCTCCATCCTGTGCTCCACTGAGCCTGGCCAGTGCCAGGCACTGTGCTCCCCTCCCAGAGCCTGCCTTGCAGCATCAATCAGAGGCAGGAGCCATCTACGACAGAAAGCTGCGGGTGGGGAGGAGGGATTACCAAAACAAAAATTAAAGAGCATTTGCTTGTACGTGTCTGCCAACTCAGTCAGCTGAAGGAGCAGGAAGAAAACAAGGCATGACAGGAGGAGAGGCAATCATTCTTCTTCCCTTCACAACTATTTTCCTTCCTGTAAGCGACCGTGTTCCTTCCCTGCCTTTCGACTCTTTTGCATCCTACATCCCTGACATCCCAACTGGAACCCAGTTTTTACTGAAAGATTTTGGCATTGAAATATTTTGACTATAGACATGGCATAAACATATTAAATAATGTTTCCTTATCTTTCTCACATAGAAATCCCTCATCCTCAGTCTCTTCAGTCCCTAAATGAATTTGCTTTCGTCTATTCAGCAATGCTTTTTGGCTTGAGTTTAATTAAAATTTCAACCAGCCTATATGAGTGAGATGGTATCTTTCCTTTCAGAGACAGAAGACAATATCCTCTAAGTATTTCATATCCTCATTTCTTAAAATCAGCTCATCAGAAAACCACACTCCTCAGCAACAAGTGTTAGATTATCTTTAGCCACCAGCATCAGCGTGCTGAAAGACTGAAGTAATTTTATTGCCTCACTGAGATATTATTGTACATTTCTCTTCTCTGGCAGATTTCTCCGCCTTTCTTTTTTCAATGTTATTTCACTACACCAGTTACCCTGTGCAAAGGATTCCTTAACTATGGACAAGGTTCAAAAACTAATACTGTATCTCCAGATTTCACAAAGACCAAAAAATTAAAATATTCTGGGCTTTGCTCTCTGTGTGTGTTGTTTTTTCCACCATTTTGTTCAGCCACAGAGTTGACATTTTCCAAACTTCCCCCTACCACCACATGATCAGGTAATGCTGATTTCAAAATGAAATCTGATTTATCCACACAAGTGAAGAATTTTCAAGTTGATCAAGAAGATTCTGAAAATATCCATACAAATACCATGCAAATAGCTGAAACTGTATTCCCACTAAGCAATTTTGCCTCTGCCCAGAAAAACCTGGTTAGGGTATACCAAGGTGCAAGGGTGGGTGCCAGGTCTGAGGAATTCTCTCAATTAAACCCTAGCTTTCTTTGCTATCTTTTCCTGCATCCGAGGGCACATCTGTTCCACTTCAGAGAAACTCCAGGATCCACTCCTGAGCCACTGCAGCAGGGCACACGTCTCTAAGGGAAGAGAAGGAATAAAGGCCAATAAAACCATTTACATAATCTAACTGGATGGGAACATACCAACTTAGAGGATATGCTGGAATCCAAATCCAAATGCCTGTCTCCAGTTGCAAGTGACTCGTCAGGAGAGAGCTCTGGTTAGTATGTCCCAGCTCCAGAAAGAACTACATAACTAAAAAACCCTGGCTTTTAAAGTTAAACCACCCAACTCACTTTTGTCATTAAGTGCACTTAAATTTGGGATGGAAGGACTCAATGGATGGACTCACTCAAGTTCAATGAGGATCTTCTACAAAAATACCCAAACCCCCCACTTCGACAAACTTCAAAAAATCATGTTATTTGTTGACATACTCATGAAGTTCACTGTTTACTGTCACAAAAAGTATTTGCATATTTAAGTATTATTTTTAAATAAGACTGTTTCCTCAACTGACAAGGCAACTTAATTATACTGCATAGCAGAAACTGCATGAGAGGTCACAGGGTTAAAGATGCTCCATCAACAGTTCATTTATCAAATATACAATTTTTCTCATTTCTGCTGTTTATTCTAGAGAGATGGAAGTCAGTGGATTACACGACTACTAAAACTGAACAAATACATTTGCAGAAGGTATCAGTGTCTCATTCATCTGACCAGGATCCCTCATGAGGACACTGTCAGGTGCTATGGGAACTCCTACAGACATTTTAAGGGAATATTCTACACACAAATTCACCGTTAAGATTACAGACCTAAATAATTTTTTTTTATTCATAAACATAATAGAAATTCATCATGAGGTAGAAGAATAAAAACCTTATACTTGTATATTTGCATACAGGCATGGAGGCACTGCTTTTAATGCATTCATTTTTTAGTCAACATTGAAGCAGTTTTCCTTAAAATGGCACAGCAAAACTTAAGTTGAATTTCAGGTGGCTGCCACTGTGATCTTAATCCTGAAGTGAGCAGGCCTCCCACTCATGCAAGCCTTGTTCTTTTACCATCATCATCACAACTTTCTGAAAGCTGTGAATATTTATCTTAAGGCAGAGCAATACGGTCAAACTGCTGTTTTCCTCAGAGGCCCCATAGTCATTTGTCTGCTTTTCCCACCCCTCCCTCTGAGGTTCTAGACTGTATCCTGTGGCTGCTGTCAGGACACAGACCTGCAGGATGGAGATGTTCACAGTTACCATCTGCTGCTGCTTCTAAGAAAGATCTCATGCAGGAAGCTCACGCCATTGACCTCATTTGATCCAGGCAAACAGTAATAATGGAGCTCCCGTGGCTAATTGCCAAGAGAGAAACACTCCAGAGGACTTATTTCCGACATCCTCATCTCCTCTGATGAAGATCTAAACCACCAGCTTGAGACAGGCATCTGATTAGATCAAAGCAGGAAACATTTCATGTTATTAGCCACATAGTTTCATCTTGTTTATGAACCGCACCATAATGGACCCCAGACAAGTTAAAATACAGTAGCTTGCAAAAACTATGATTATTATTTGAATGTAATTATTCACATACAATACGTATCTTTCTAGTAAATGCTTGAAAATATTTTCTGCCCCCAACTTCACTGGAATTTAGTGCAGGTTAGCATCAGGTCTTCTAGTTTACAACCTCCCTGATACTTGGAAAGATTGCTTCTGTAAATAACCAGGAATGTTTAAGAAACCAATTTACTATATTTGCTGTAAAGACATGATATTATCACCACAGGAAGAGGTGTTTTTTAAAAAACTAATTCCCCCATATGCAGTTGTCTAAATAATGCAGGCAGTGTCTTGTATATAAAAAACATCCAAACAAGTAACTGCCCATCTACCAGCACTGACATCGTGCTGTATAAGACAAGAGACAGCAATTCTAATTTATGACAATTAAAAGCATCTTTGAATGATTGCAGCACTGCATTTTGAGAAGCCACTTGTCCCCAGCTGAATCTGGTTCAATCAAAATTGGCTGCCTTTGCTCCTCAGAAAAGGCACACGCTGTGGTTTGAAACTGCTATCACATGAGGCAAGGTAACCATCCAGCAGCAAAAGTCCTTTTGTTCATTGATGGTGCTGTCCTCCATTGAAACAAAAGGCTGAAGAAGAAAGGACTGGCCCATGAGAGTGGGGAAGCCACAGTTTCTGCACAGGGCAAGGCTGTATGTATGGGTGACACTAGAAAGCCACTTCTGCCTCCCCAGTGCACGGCAGGCAGCAGCATGCTGAGACAGGGTCCTCTTTGTTCACCACTAAATTTCTTCACCAAAAGCCAGAGATGCCTCTGTGTCTCTGGCTTCAGCCAATTTACATCCTTGAAACACTGCCTCCATCTAAATCCTAATTTAAAAAAAAAGGGGGGGGGGAGGAATTCAAAGTATTTCTTTAAAAAATATTTCTGTGTATGTATTATATTTTCTTACTGTTTTATATGTGTATAAATATATATGTATACACATAAGCATTCCCTGCTTCAGCTATGCAAGGTCTTTACATGCAAGTTACTTTCTACTCTGCACAACATACAGGCCATCTCCCAATATTAACTTTTCATTCAGGCTCTCTCTCCAGTTATGCAGGAGCTTTCATCTCTTTTTTCCTTCCTAAGCAGCAGCCTGATGTTACACCTAATGAGAGCCAGTAGCCAGCCTGAGCAGGCAGCGAGCAACAACGGACTGCCATAAAACATCTGAACAGACCAGAAACAAACACGCTCTCTAATTCTCCAGCCGCAACAAGACCCTAAAGGGAAGCCTTGTCTGAGCTGCTTCCTTACACCTCCTTAATAACACCAGTCATAAGCCAAGTAACAACTGTGGAAAACAGGATGGAAGGTGGGTGATTTCTTGCCACTTGCTTCCAACATCCTTTGGTCAAAGCAAAGGCATCTCTGCGGCCCTTCACAAGATCAAAGGCGGCAACTCTATTTACAACATCCTGAGCAATTTAAGCATCCCACTCAGCATTGTTTCCTACCTCCCGCCCAGTTCCCTTTTAAATTGGATGGTTTCTAAATGTAACCTCTACCCTTTATGAGTTTATAGCCATGGTGAGGCAAGGAGTCCCACGCAGACAATTTTAAAAGAAATTAAGAAAAACTTATCCATCTTAAGCTTGCTGCATGCAAAATGGTAGTGCATGAAAAGGTTAAAAAAATTGCCTGCCATTTCTTTAATTACTAACTTGAAGGATTTATGCTGTTATGCATTTTATAGTCTATCTTCATTTCCCAGTGATGTGTCCAGTACTTATGACTGTGCAGCTTCTAAAGTATTTCTCTTTAAGGGAAGAGGCATTTGTGGGTAAAGAAAAAACGCTTTAAAAATTAAGTGTTGGGTAAAAGCACAGGATGTTGCACGCATCTGCTTTATTTGCACTTTCTTTTCCCCTTCTCCTTTTTTGTGTTTTTGTTTTCTTTCTTTCACAACCTGTATTTAAAAATTTAGGGCCACTATTAAGCCTGTCACTGTTACAGGACATGACCCGTAAAGGAGGGAGGGAGGGAGGGAGGGAGGGAGGGGGGAGGGAGGGAGGGGGGGGGGGGAGGGAGGG
Organism: Camarhynchus parvulus; assembly: GCF_901933205.1. NCBI lineage: Eukaryota > Metazoa > Chordata > Aves > Passeriformes > Thraupidae > Camarhynchus > Camarhynchus parvulus. The sequence goes on along the minus strand of NC_044572.1, from coordinate 62,845,499 downwards.
AGGGAGGGAGGGAGGGAGGGAGGGAGGGAGGGAGGGAGGAAGGAAGGAAGGAAGGAAGGAAGGAAGGAAGGAAGGAAGGAAGGAAGGAAGGAAGGAAGGAAGGAAGGAAGGAAGGAAGGAAGGAAGGAAGGAAGGAAGGAAGGAAGGAAGGAAGGAAGGAAGGAAGGAAAGGAAGGAAGGAAGGAAAGGAAGGCAGGCAGGCAGGAAGGCAGGCAGGAAGGCAGGCAGGCAGGCAGGCAGGAAGGAAGGAAGGAAGGAAGGAAGGAAGGAAGGAAGGAAGGAAGGAAGGAAGGAAGGAAGGAAGGAAGGAAGGAAGGAAGGAAGGAAGGAAGGAAGGAAGGAAGGAAGGAAGGAAGGAAGGAAGGAAGGAAGGAAGGAAGGAAGGAAGGAAGGAAGGAAGGAAGGAAGGAAGGAAGGAAGATACGCACATGCTAAGTAGTCCCCTGGAAGAAACAGTGAAAGAAATTCCCCAAAATACAGCATGCAGGTGTTAACAAGCCATGTGCACGCCACACTCCTCTCCCTTTGCTGTCTCCTGCAAAGCAGGGAATCCCATGACCAAGAGCACAAACCTGTGTCCAAAGGCAGGGCCAGCCCAACGCAGGCTTCTGGCCAAAGGCTGGGACGTGGCACCAAATGCCAAAGCCACCGCCGCCCTCCCAGCCCATGACCCCTGCACCACACCTACTGAACATACATAAGAGCTCGATGCTCATCTGTCCCCTTTTAACAAGAATATCTTAGGCAGAGGGACTAAGCAGCATCCCCATCGTCCTCCCAAAATACATTTTCTTCATCCTAAGTCATATCTGCTTTCAAGGACTGGACACTTTTTGAAAGACAATCTTACTTTTCAAACATGTAATTTGTTTTTCTAATCCCCTTTTCTACCTTAACTAGTAGTTTAATGTGCTTCATATATTGTCAGGTAAGATGTGCCTGCGTGTATAAAAGCAAAGAGAATTAAAAATCACAAAGTATGTTACTTCACGTAAGAAAAAGTTATGCATACTATGTCTTATAAAACTTCTAATTTCATCAACTTGTTACATGTCATTCTTCAATGCAGAGGGCACTCACAGCATGAAGAGTTCTTAAATCAAAACCACACTGTTGGGGAACAATCTTCATTTTAATGATGCTCAGTAACGAGGATTAAAATATTTTATGAGTCACAGTTTCCACTAAAAAAAAGGCAAAACAAAAAAGGACAATGGAGATGAATTTGTTGAAAGTGTGGGACTTGTTCATTAAACACACCAAAAAAAAAAAGTGTTGGGGAAGAAGGAAGCAGGCAACTGAAAATTTATATACTGCATTGTACTTTAAAGCACCAACTACTTTTTCCTTAATTGGCTTCTGCAGATTCCAAGGAATCTGAAAACCCACCAGCTCTACAACACAAGCAGCCACTGTCCTGGCTGCTCCAGACAGGGGATGAAAGAGCCCTTCAATCTACAGATCTATTTATACTCCTTCACATGGGTGACTATAAAAAGGTTTCCTTTCAGGCTGAGGTTTCTCAGCATTAAAGTTAGTAACTGTTTGAACGTGAAAAACCCTACATACACAGATTTTTAAAACTGGGGTGACGCCTTTGTGTTCGGGTAAATTTGGTTTGAAGCAGCAGCGATGCAATCTCGCACATCTACAAACTTCCTCTGCAGTGCCTTTGCAAAAAGAAAATGGGACCCAGACTGAACTGAAATAATGCATTAAATAAATGATGCCACTGATTCTGAACAATAGTAATTTCTGACCAAATGTGCTCTGTCCCAGTCACCTTTGTATTCCTCCCACCTCCAATTCCCCACCAAGGCAGCCAGCCCAGCAGGACAGGCCAAGGCATTCCCAAGGGCCTGAGAGGGGCACTGGGTGCTGCTGTTTCTCATCCAAGCCTGCGCTGGCTCTCCTGGCCAGCCTCACACAGAATGGCTCTGTGCTTGCACTTCCTCCTGTGTAAACACCAATAATTATATTTCCACACCTCACAGCATGTAGAAAGGAATGACAGCTCATACCTTTCCATTAAAAAAGTCTCCCACTCTGCCATGCAAGCTGCTCCAGAAACAAACTTGTGGTGAAAACAAATTGCTTAAAAATTGAAAGGCATACAATAGAAACTTAGAGCCAACTGCTACAAATCCAGCTCTATCATGGGAAAGGAAAGCACTGCTTTTAAAGTCAGCACAGAAACAAGCACTGTGTCTGGCTAATATGCATGGTCCTGATCTTTTAAATTTGCTTTAACAATTTATTCTTTCCGTTAGTTCAAGAAAACAAGCCTAAAAGGTTGATTATGGAGGGTCAGTATTTTAAATTTAAAATAGAAAGTTTTAAGATTGAGACTAAGCCAAATCCAGCTCTCAAACCCACAGACTTCTTCCTCAGGTCCACCTGCACCAGCAAGGGCCCAGACTTCCTAAATGCAACTGAAAGCACAGTTCTGCCTTGGGATGATCATGACACCATCTTGGTATGAGAATTGCTACTTTTTTCTTTTTTTTTTTTTCTTTTCACTCACAATGCAGTGAAAAGAAACTGGTGTGAAAAGGTCCACACAGCTCTCCATGACAATATGCGCTCCTGCTCTGCCCACCACCACCTCCACAGCCACTGCATCGCTCTGTGTGTGTTACCTATGACTTTCAATTGACACCAGAACTGCAGAGCAGCCTTGTCCAGGGCAGCTACTGCCACTCTAGGCACCAGAGCTGCACAGGGAGCAAATGTCAGAGACAGGAGTGTAAGTTGCTATTATAACCAGAGATGTAGTTTCCCCAAAAGATAACTATTTTCCAGCTTGAGTGGTAGAATTAAGAGTGGGCTGCCTGGGCAGCCAGCCAGCCAAGCAACAGCCAATGCATCTGCTCCAAAGCTCTGGAGTTTGATACACCAATGCTGCCCCTAGCTACAGCAGTGGAAAGACCATGTTCTGGTCCCTAAGGATCACTGCCAAGACACAGAAGTGCAAGAGCAGGGATATTTGTTTCTGAATTGTTGCTAAACATGGATGTTTCCAGTGCAAAGAGATTTTAAAAGGATTATGTATCCAGTCGGCGCAACTTGAAATAGATGGAAAAAAGGGAGGAAAGTCTGTCCTAATTCTGTTACTCATACAACAAGAAAAAAAGGTAATGTCCATACAGTTTCTCCGAATGGCAAAAGATGGTTTCTCCATTAGTAGCACACTGGTTACCAGAAATTCAAAATCATACAGAAACTCATGAAGATACTTGTACAGAATCAAATCTTCTGTAATCACACTGCAGCCTCCTTTTGCAACAAGCATTAGCAAAAGAAATCAGGACTCAGAGGACAGAATTAAAACTTTTTTCCATTCTTCCCATAGTTGCTTCCCTGGTCTTGCACATCCTACCCACTGCTGAGGGAATGTCTTCAACAGGAGCAGCCAGTAACAGGTCATAATAAACAAGCCAGGTGCTTTCATTCCAGCCAGAAACATAAATTATTATGGGGTTTTAAATACATACCCTGTTCCAAGAGCTCTTTTGTTAGTTATGCATATTTAAATCAGATTCTTTGGAAAGTAACTTAAAGGACATTGCAATCGAGAGCTGTGCTGGCCCAATAAAGCACATCAATCTCCTCTGTTCAGTGAATAAATGGCAGGTAACAGCTGTTAGGCTGCACAAAACTCTTTTCTGACCTAGACTGAACATGCATTTGATCAAATTGTCTCCAGTAATGCCAGGAGCCCTTCCAACCAAAAGATTAAATATTCTGATTAAAAAAAAAAAAAAAAAGAACACCCAAGATGCAATAAATATTTTTAGCTCTGAAATAGAGGAAAGAACATTCGGTTATTCCTGTTCTTTAAAGCTACATTAAAAAAAATTGACATCTGTCCTAATATCCAGATTATGTAAATCCTGCTTTGCAAAGACACCACGCTCACCTGGAACTGAAGAAATAAAAATGGAAGAAATATCCTGGGTCAGTTTGAACTTTCACATTATCTACAGGGACAAATTAAAGACACCAGTTTTGCATTTTGTCCTGAAGCAACAGAAAAACCTCTTTTTCCCAACAGGTTCTTCTAATGACAGAGATGGCCAGACAGAACGAAATCCACTTTACCAGAGCCCTGGAGTGCATCAAAAGCAGTGTCTGAAAAGCAGGTTTTGTCAGAACTTGTAAATCGATGGAAAGGTTCGCTGACTCACACTGATGCCAAAATGCCTTCCCTCTAAATCTGCCTTTAAGGTAGCATGTATAAAAAAAGAAAATTGGCAGCATCTACAGAAAAATTAAATTATGCCCTTTGTTTCTCTGCAATACACAAAGAAACCTTGTCAAGAAAATTTGGAGAGCAGATTTGTGTTTAAGTACACACAAAACATGAGGGCTCGTTCTCCCTAAAAGGCTCCTGGTGATTTACAGAGTGCAGCAGGGCAGCCTGTGGGACTAAAGCTGCAGGAACTAGGAGAGAAGAGTTTCATCTACAGCTGCCTGTTTCTTTTTACCCCTTCACTGGTGACTGATGAAGGCGGAGGAGTATGAATGCCTTCACTGAAGGCTCCATATCCCACCTACTATCATAAAATGTTTGATAGGTTTCAATACACATTTAGGTTCCTACCACAGTCTTCTGCAGCAAAACTAATGAAAAATCTGTTTGACTTGATGTTTTGGGGACTATTTTTTGTTGTTGTTCATTAGCTTTTTTTTTCCCCCTAGGAAAAACTAAAGAAAGAAGCCAAATATGACTCTCTTATTATCACATACAAGGGAGAATGGTGTGCAGAAGATCAAAATAAAATCTTTCTATGTAAGGTATAAGGGACAAGTTTTAATAGCCTATGAATGTGGATCATAAGGTCCAGCCTTTCTGAGTCTTCAGAGCATTTTTAAAATAAAAGCTTTCCTGGACTTGAAAGGAAAATCTTTGAAAATTCACAAGCAATAGGGGATAACTGCAGAGGAGAACTATGCATACAGAGCGAACTGGTGTTACAGATAAATTCCCTTATCAGGCAATGGGACAGGTATCTCAAAAGCAAGAAATAAAAAAATGGCAAATTACTAATTCACTCGCTACACTCTGAATCTCCCTGCTAATTCTGATAGTAACATGGGGAAATATATAAATGTATCCAGCCATTGTGCAGGACAGATGAATCAATCAACCACGGTGACAGATGCCTGAAAACTGGCAGCAGAAAATTTCAGCTTCCAAGGTATTAAGCTATGATGTGATTCACCACCAGCTGAAACCTCCATCAAGACAAAGTGTAATACCTCCTGGATGGGAGCCTGGGAAAGGTAGGTTGGTGCATGTGCTCCCTTCCCAACCTCCGACTCCCAAGCTCCAACCTGAGGTGATCTACAGAGAGAATGAAGCACACAGTCTTTCCAAGAACAGTGTTTCCAACACTGCATTTGTCCAATACTGAATGAACAAGCACCAGGAAGACATAGTTGGAAATGAGGTAGAATGGCCTTAGGAGGTGAATGGCAAAGGGCAGAGGGTTAATTGCAACCTCCTGGAAGTCAGAAGAAAACTGTAAGCAAAATGCAGCTCAATACTCAATGACCTCTGAAGATCCAGAGTATTTTTCCCTGTTTCTCTTCTGACAGACACACTTCTTTCACATATACCTTCCTTTTTCTAAACCAAGCAGTGGTAACATCTCTGGCGAGGAAAAGGACTGCACAGGCCACTGGGGTGGGCTGCAGGAAATAGGACTGACTGACCACAGGGGCAGCAGGCCCCTCACAGGACATTTTACCAGCCTGCCACACCAAATACCCTTGGAAAAAAAAGCCCCATGCTTGGCTGCACAGATGGCTGTCAGATAGTACCCCAGTTACTTCCCAGGTGCTTCTGTACACATAAAATGATGGGAGCTAATTCTAAATCTGAGAGTTGAAGTGATAGAGCAAGAGAGAAACCCAAAAACCACAATGCCCCTCCAAGAGCACCCTGAAAGTCTTTTCTGCACATGCTTTTTTGTAAAATGATGATACCATGCTGTGTGATGGCTGGTCTATGTAGAGAAACAATCAAAAGGAGAGGATGAATTTGAATTAAAAGAACGCCTATTAGACCAATTCAGCAGGATTGTCCAAGTTGCACACAGACAAGACAATATAAACTCTTAATACACCTAATATACCAGAGTAATGGTCCTAAGAAAAGCACATGCTGTACTGAACAAGAGTTACTTTGTCTGTTCTCCTCCATGTTAAACCACGCAGTTTTGCACATTCTTAACACGATTATCTAATAACAGTCCCTGCCTATATGTTTGGCTACACATTTTACATATAGCACTGCAGAACAGAGAGGTACTGAGGCAGGAAAAAGAAGGTATAAATGTGTGAAGCTTAATTATACATATTTAAGCAATCAAATGCCTACCTGAAAATCTTGCACTGCATTCAAATTCACATTTTGTAGGAAAGGCCTGGCGATATTTGGTCTGCTTAAATAAATATTTATTAATCTCAATATAAAAGATCAGAGACCAAATTTATATGAGCTGAGCACAGTTCGGGCAAAGCCAATAATAGCTGCTTTCAGAATTTGCAGCGTTGGAGTTTGCCAAATGGAAGTGACAAGTCTGGACCACTAAGAAAAATGAAGCCATTTGGTAAGTTATACGCTGCGTAATAAACAGTCTGTCAGTTTGCTTCTAATCCCCCCTCTTCCAGAAGGGTGGGGTTTTTTTCTTTTTTTTTTCCCTTTTCCTTTTTCCTGATGCACTCTGCAGAGCACGTACGTATTATAAATTAAACAGAAGCTACTTTGGCTCTCTGGACCACACACCAAGGACAACTTAGACAGGTCATTGTTACCTAAACAGAATTTGGTTTTTTGTTTGCATTGTACATTTCCTTTCTGTTTTGACAGCAGGTTTTAAAGAGAGGATGTTACCCTCCTTAGAGCTTTGAATCATTTACGAAGAAAAGGGAAAAAGAAGAAGTTCTGTGACAATAGCACAAAAGTAAAGCCTTGCAATTTTTCGTTTCTTCCCATGACATCTGTGGGTAGTCCTGTTCATAACGCCTTTGTTCTGGGCTGATTTACCGCAGTTTGAGACAAGACACCATTCAGAGGCTATTCCAGGAACCATGGAGGAAGTAGAAGGAGGATGCATCTAATTTGTTAGCTACTGTGACATCGCCACTTATGATTAATAAACGGCATTGAGTGAACAGAAAGTATTTCCTCCAAGCATCCTCCATCTCAGTGTATGCTGATCAGGATGGGGATAGCAAGACTGCCATGACAGGTCTGCTACTTGTAACATGGCTTGTCATCTGTGCAAGGAAGGAAAACACCTTGTATTTCAAAAGCCAGCATACACAGCCAGCTTGCCCGGCCCAGAAAAGAACTACAGGCGTAAGTGGGCAGCCAAGAGGGATTACTGGAGGAGGTGGTCCTGCACGAAAAACCCAGGAACAAGAAGGAGGTCCAGGAAGAGATCTTGCCTTGTTTGCATACAACTCCCAGCAAGTTGCTGTGCATGCAGGAGTAGTTATTTACAGAAACACGGTCCCCTTCTACCTGTCTGACATTTGTGGTAGAAGGATGTAAATGTGTGCAAAACCCTTGAAGATCTTTTCATGGCAGACGTTGCATAAGTACAAAGTTTTGAACACTTTGAAGGGAGGAGCTGGCAGAAACCAGTTCAAAAAGCTAAACCAAACAAGAACTCCACAGCTAATCCTTATCCCTACTGAGTCCTCCCTCTGGCAGGCTATGAGACCTTACTTTGGTGATGAGGAGCCACCCAGCTCGTCATGCCCACCCACCCCACCAAACACGTGGATGTGCTGGAAGCATCATTTAGGTGGCACATAAACCACAGAAGTTTTGCTTGCAGCACACACACACACACAGATCTCTTGGGGTACCAGCCAGCCAAGGGAAAGTCATGCTGCCAGAATAACTCAATCTCCCACTCTTCTGGCTGCTCCCTTGCCCCAGGGTTATCTCTTGTAAAGGGCTAGGTGCAGGCTGCAAGCCAGGCAATTTGCTGTGGTGGTGGGAGCCTGTTCCTGGCACCCACCATTCCCACACACCACCACATCACAACCAAAAAAGCCCTCCAAGACAGCTGGTGACAAGTAAATTGCTGTCCCTATACATCTTGTCTGGAAAAGCCCACTCCTGCTGGGCCCTCAGCACCAAAGTACAGGCACCTCAACCCACGTGCTTAAGCTCGCCTGAATTATCCTGCAACTTCCATCTACTGTTGCCATCCCCCCCAATAAGCAATGTCTCTGCTGCAAACGCCAACCTCAGGCTGTCCAGCTAATGGGTCTTCCTCCCATAAAATGGGCACCAGAGCACTTACAGTGGGTTTATACTGGTCTCAAAGGCAACACAATGCAACGCGAGCTTTGTAAAGCAACGAAAAAAATAAAATTGCAGAATAAAGTTTTTAGAAGTTCTTCAACATCATGTGAATGGAGTAAAAACTTTCTTCTGCTATAAACTTTTCCTGCTTTTCTCTTTTTTTATGCAGTTACTGCTTCTAGGAGCTTATCAAGAAAATAAGCCTGCTCATATTGGCAAAATCCCAGCTCACTCATTTTCTTAAGTAGCATGTTATCAAAACGTACCTACACAAGCTGTACTTTCTGGATACAAAGGAAGCCCTTATAACAACTACACTAACACCACATTTGCAACCGGTTAGGTCAGTCCTGAAGCCTTCCCTTAGACTCTTCCCTAGCCTGCACTTAGGTCAACCAGTTCCTGACGTGGCGAGGCTGTCAAAGATTCAACAGCACTTTCTCGGGCTTGTGACTGAGCAGCTCAGTGGATGACCCTGTCTACTCCTATTTGCTGTCACTGAACATAACCCTTGTCAAAATATCCTCTAGGAAACAACACGAAATTATGTATTTTTTACAGGGTGAACACAGTGTAGTCTTCAGACTTTGGCATTATTTCCATAATATAATACACTCTAGTTTTGATGGGAAATATCTAACTATCAATTCTAGAATAAATTGCATTTTTTACTACATGAGAGTGTTAATGTTCTGTGCTATATACTTCTCACTTTTCTAACACCTACAGAGCAATGGCAAATTTGGGACAGATTTCACCTTCACACCTCTGGCTCATCCAGGTTGTTTGGTTTGATGCTCAGTCCCTGAAGCTGCAACACAGCCATAGCTCATCGTAAGAGTCTAGAAAGGAGAACTGGGTAAAATCACGTTTGTGCGCACAGTCGTGCATCAGTGTCAAAGCAAGGCAGAGTTTCACTTTGGAAGTGTTCCCTGCTTCCCGTCAGCCCATATGCCCATTGCTTCTCAGAAGGGCTCTGCTGCCTTTACAGTGAAAGTCCAAGGGATGGTTTCTGGCAGCCAGAAAGCCTGTGTTGTCCAAGGGTGTGGTTAGACAATGTGATTGAGCAAGCTCCTGCCCTTGCCGGCCAGTCACCCTCCTCTCCATCCCCACTCCTCCCTCGCTGTTTTTTTTTTCATTGGGTGTCTAACAAATCAGCAAATTGATCATGTTTGCTCTGCAAACAGATGAAAGGCTGACATGATACAAAGGGCAGAGCAGAAGCCAGCAACTGGAAGCCGGTGAGGAAGGAGGAGGAAGCACAACTCACCCCTTCGTGCAAGCTACCAGTCTGGCTCAGACCATACCATTTAAGTTCAAAAACTGTGTTTCCAATTACTAACCTTTTGGAGTGAATAATAAAGCATGCACCCCAGAATATTAACTGTTTTAGGCACATGTGTTATTTCCTGATCTAAGGGATGTCATCCACAAATTCACAACATTCAGGAGCACCTACTCCAGAAGTGGCTGCCATGCAGGGTAGGCACTACAGGACTGTTTTACAACGAAGCAGGAAACCCACTGCCCCACAAAAATTCTCAGAGGTTCTCTTGGTGCTCCTCTGACAGACAAGGAAGGACTGTGTTCAGGATTCCTTTTTTCCTGCACATTGCAACACCAAAGCATTTCCTGACAGAACTGAGCCACAAGGACAGGCTGTATCACTCCTAGGCTGAGATGAAATTGAAGGCCTGGGAGACCAGCACACCCTGCTAGGGCACAGACCAACACACAAAGAGAGTGAATACCCCCCCGTTAAATGTTTATTAGAAGTGCCTGTTGCAGCCACCTTCTTAATACGCACACAACCACAACCTGCAGTGAAACAATCTTTGGCAGAAGCTCTTCCTGTCCCCTCACGGTTGATGCACCAGAGCCTTTCCTCCCACCACCCTCCTTCCCCTGGGGCTGCACCACAGCCCAGCCTCTCTGACTCAACCCTAGCCCTCTTTCACACAGCTGGCACCTTTGACAATTTCCAAGACATTAGCATTTTCCTAAAATAGTCTCAATCTTCGGCATTTCAACCACGCCTTTTGTTTTCAATCCCTCTGACCAGGACATCTGAATAGAATAAAGTCCAGTTGAAGTTTAATAGCAAGGGAATAGAAAGGGAGAACTCAGCTGGGGTTGCTGGACAGGAAGAGTGGGGTTCTTCCCTGGCTGCATGGCCTTTGCTCCCAAATATCTTCTGCTACTCTGGCTGCAGCAATGACATTTTTTCCTCCATCCCTGCCAGCTCTCCCAGCCTCTGGGCCTGAGGCATGGGCACATTGCAACACAGAGACAACTGCTGAGCTTTGCCTGCCTTTCTGCTCACAGGGCCACTAGGTTCAGAATCACTCCAGCTCACTTCCATGTTAAAAAAATACAATCACCAAATGATTCAAAATACTCCTAATCCTTTTCTGGTTAGGAATTAGAAGGCAAGTTTTCAGAGCAAGACAACAGAAATGAAGCTACTGTATATGCCCCATTTCCCTAAGAAATTAGGCTTATCCATCCCCAGCGTGAACTGCTGGACACCTAAATTGGGGGTGGAGGTGTTTATTGTACTACACATGTTTACTGTACTAACAGCATGCAAAAAAAAAGGTTCAAGGGGAGCCTTTGTCATATCCAAAACTAAACAAACTTTAATGTTTAAACTCATTCCAGATCTCCAACAAAGAAAGCCCCAAGTAGCAGCTCTGCAGCTCTGCTGATCCCTGCCAAGAAAGTTCATCAAGTATTTGGATGGAGTAAGCACTTGATTCCAATGGGGAAAAAATATTAAAAAAGGAGAGAAACACAGTCACATTTGGGAGCACAAGAGGTGGAAATTAATGCAAAATAAAAAAGACCAAACCAGGCAGCAAGTTATAAACACCAAATATTGAAATTCCAACGCTGACCTGCAAATTTCACGGTTAATACGATGCAGATCCCTTTTCTGCAGCTGGGTTAAAAGTGCACAGCCCTCTCCTAGGCAAATCTCCAAGGAATTTTAAAGCTTGAATGAAAATACTAATTACAATGTACTAAAAACAGAGCAAGGAAGTGTGCGAGATGACTTTCGAGCACTGTAAGGAAGAGAGGAGGAGACAGTTTGGTCACTGCTGAAGCCAGAGACATGCAGCAAGGGTGGCCCTGCCACAACATTAACTCCTTCCTAATGAGACCTGGCAACTTGTAAAGGATTCAAGTGCTTGCAAAGCTTTGTGTTGTACCTGTTATGATGAAGTTGCAGCACTTACACAGTTAAGAAACGAATGCTTAAAAAGAGAGGCTATCCATCCCCAGTATTTGGCATGACCAGCACAGCCATCATTTTTCGTAATTACAGGAAGACTGTATCTTAGCAGCTGGTTTTGGAGGGGGGAAAAAGCAGATATTTATCCCTCACAAGGTTAACTAGAAGTGTAAACTGAATTCCATGTTAAATTATCCCCTGTATGCCAAAGCCACAACATCTAGTACTCATTATTACTCTTTCAAAAGAAACAGTCCAGAGTTTATACACACGTATGTTCTGAGGAGAGTATTTTATAAACCCCACAAAAACATTTACACAAAATAACTCAATTTAGGCCAGCAGAGCAAATCTCTCACATACAAAATGTCAGCCAATTAAGCTTTTAGCAGAGCACCAGGGAGACCGATTTTAGAAAGCTAAGCAGGTTTCTCAGTCTAGGAATGCCTGAAATCTGTTTATTCTCAGTCAACAAGACTTTCTGCCTTCTGCGAATTACTAAAGTAGTGGGGGGAAAATGGATTTACTCTCTGCTTTTACAGATCAGTTGGCTTAGCAAAATCTAAACTCATACACAGGCACCTCACAACCCTCCTCATTAATGCAAGCAGGCAACAACAAAAAATTTGCTTTACTTTCCCCATCCTCAATCTGCTTATCCTTTCCTACCAACAACTGGAAATGGCTAATGCTCCCATGGCATTCTTTCCCCTCCTGCCCCTCAGGCTGCAGGATGTAGCAGGGATTTCAGGAAGAGCTGGCGTCCAAGGACACAACCATGGGCTGTCCACCAAACCCAGTGAGCACCCTCAAACTGAGGGACCGTATAAGCAAACAGACTTCAGAGGCTTGGACAAAGCCCTAAGATGAAGCTCCTCAAGGCCACAAACACCCTGCTGCCAAATGGGGAAGTTCACTCCTCAGCTTGCTCTTAGCTTCCCCTTCCACTGAGCCCCGGAGTAATGCCACACATCCCACCTCTCCTCTGCTGGCTCTGGTCTCACTGATATCTCTGCAGACCAAAACAATTGATTAATCTGACCTACACCACCCATCTTCATAGCAGCAAAATACATCAAATCATCACATCTTCCTCAGCAGCACCCAAACTCTCCCTCTCACCTCTGCACCCTCCCTGTCTCCTGCCCTCAGCCACTTCAGCACATTTATCCATCAGAAAACCTGCTGGTCCCACACAGACCTTCAATGGAGCCAAACCCACCAAATACTGCTCTTGGGGTCAGGATAGTTCATTTACTGATGAACTCAGAGCAGCACTTTGCAGGCATCTTGTAGTCATTAAAATTATACTCTTCTTGTCTGTGTTTCGTTCCAGACTCAAGGTTTGAACATAACCTTATCTTGGAATAAGTCCCAAATAAATTTCCATTTCCCAAAAGACAGGTTTTCTCCAAGGCGAGTAGTGGAAATTTGCAACAGTTTATTAAAAAGAAGCTGCTTTACCTCTGGCCAATGTCATGTATTATCTGGATGTCATCAGAGGTCCTGGAAAGTAGCTTATTGCTAAAACCCTGGAGGCTCTACAGTACATATGATGCTTACCAAATATTGCAAAACACAGCAACTTATTTAACTTTCACTCAGTTACATAAGATGTTGGAATTAAAATAAAAGTGAACCCCAAACTTAACATATTTAATCTTCTCATTGTAACAGGTTTAAAAAACCCAAGTGTTAAAAAGCAAACAAATAGATGGGCACATACAATCCTTCCCTTACCCCTGCAAAACACTGCATGGGTGATGCTCAACCAGCTAAAACTGTGCCTTGTGTTTGAATTTCCACCTTCAGTTACTATGGGTATCCTACCCTAGGAGCATTTTTTTGACTGTCAGCATCCCCCAAGACTACCTACACCCACAGAAGAAAAGCACTGAGCACAAAAGTTAGCTAGCAACTACTAGCAAAATGTGGCAAACAAACTCTGTTATTCCCCCTAGCCAAGTACTGGCAGGGAGAAAATGAAAGTTTCTCTGCATGTTCTCCACATGCAACACAGAGCACAACCATGCCACTGCAATGCTGCTGCTGACGTAAGAACAAAAATGCCCCAGCTGGTGAGGGTCTGCATCACTAACGAGGAGAAACTAACTGTCCCATTGTGAAGCCAATTTACTGGGTTTATGAAATGCAATCAAGACATTTCTGCATAGATGATGTATCATGAATAAAACAATGAATCATTCTGCTGAAGAATATAACAAAGAACTTCAGCAAAACTAAAAAATAATCTAAAATTCATATAGATTTCTACACAAAATGTAGAAAACTTGATTTTTTTCCAAATAAGCAAGAGATGTTTATTTCATTATAAGTTAGGGGGCTAAAGGCATAATCCCAGCTCAAGTGCACTGTCATGCTGTGTTTGAAGGCGCAAGTCCTTCTCACAGCACTTTGGAATAAGGTAGGATAAACGTGGAGGTTAGTGCTTCCAGTTCCACACTGAAGACACGTGGGATTGAGGGAATTAAGAGTGTTTGCAGGTATTTGCATGGCAGAAGGGACAGCCAGGACCATCAAGATGATGATGGCCTACAGTATTTATATTAAATATAACTGAAGATACTTTGAGGCACTGTGCATACCAGGTAGGTTACCAATACCTGGCATTTTTCCACTTGAACTACTCACCAGCATGAAAACAATTCATACTATGGGAATTATTCATCATTTATGAAATGTTGTAAAAAGCAAAAGGAAAATCCTGTTAGTCATCTGTCAATCCTCCTGTTCTGAAAACATCACACATCTACAGACTATGGGTCTGCTTAATAAAAAAAACAAATAATCATACCATAAATTTCTTTACTTTCTGAATGAAGACAGTTTGAGTAAACTCCATCTTGGGGAGGATAAAATGCCTTAGGATAAAGGAAACTATCTCAGGAAGAAACAGCAGTATATTTCTATACAAGGACTTGCTATCCGGATATGGTAATTTCTTGAAACCTCAAACAAAATACCACAGCATGCTAATCTGCTCTTTCACAGCAGGTAACCTCAGACATCCTATAACTCTACAGCGTGTTCATTCTTGCCTTGTTTAAAGGCTCTGATGAGTGCAGAAACCAGCCCCAGCTCTTCCTCCTGCTTATCAACCCCGTGCCCTAACGTTGATTTTATTCCATGTTCTAGATTTAAGAAGTTACTCCATTTCTTCCAGGAATATGCTTAAACTCCCTCAAGTTTTACTCACTTTCTAAATAAAAAATACCATTTTTTAAAAGTGTTGTTTTAAGAGGGATTTTTAATTTCCCTGGAGTCAGGAAATTAACAAGTGTTCCGTATCACTCAGGTTCTGCCTGGCTGCCACCACAGTGAAGTCACCTCTTTCACCACCAGCTTGAATGACATCGTGCAGCTCAGGGTCACGCTGCAGCCCATCTCTCGCCCTGCCAAAGCCGCAGCTGCCCAGGAGCAACTCAATTCAGGACTGCTGGACTTTCCTCATCCTTCTACAAACCGAGGTTTGGTTCTTACCGCTGCAGTAGTCAGTACTTATTGTTTCCCTTCTCCTTTCCACAGATGACCTTTCGCCTTCCAATACAAGAGAAGAAGACAGAGACAGTGGCCACACAGTCACAGCACATATCACTGAAACGTGGTACGGAAGCAGAGGAGATCGGAACAGCCCTTATCCTTCCAGGTATCCTCCTACTGAGCAGGATTCTCAGTATTTCATAACACCAAGTAATACCTCGGTTAAACCTTTCACTACAGTTGAGTCAGAAACTCCAGATCTCAGTAAAGGAAATTGAAAAAACACTCCTCCCTGTAAGGGACTGATAAAAGGACTTTCCCAGGATGACAGTATCTTAGCCCTTACTGCTCAAATATAAAGTCAACACTTGCTGTAAAAGACAACCCCTGCCCCTGTCCAAAGCAGAGTTTATGTTTATAGGCTCTAATCTAATTTCATGCCTTCCTCTTATTCTCAGCTACCCTGTCTTAAAAATCCATGTGTTACTAGATTCATGAAACAGCTATAGCTCATAATGAGACAAGTCAGCTGATACTGTCGAAGGGGTGTTTTGTACCAAACATTAACACTAATTACATAAACTTTACACTGCACTTTGTTTGCTGAACCCACACACTTAAACCGCTTGTTGTGTTACTGCAAACAGTTCATTAGCAATAAGTTTACAGGCCCGGGCAGCATTAACCTTTCGTCAAAATTGTCCCAAGCCGAGAATGTGGACCTTGTGCTGGTAATTACAGGAGGCACTGCCAGACTCCCAGGTGCTGACATCATGCTGAGTTAGCACCTCCACCAGGAGCTGGAAAAACCTTGCATCCCCAACATCATCCCTCTGAGTCCCAGTAGGGACAGGGACAGGCAGGCTCCTCCATCCTGTAGATAGTTCATAAATTTTGTCCCTAACTGGAAATAGGAAGGTGTCAAAGCAAGCTATCTGTATTTTAAATGCTGTCATAGCTTTTCTGACTGCACACAGTTAAGGAGAGCATCATGCTGCATCTCCTGATGGGAGAGTTTATGGTTCTATGCAGGAGAAATGCAGCCAGCATCTCTTCAAAATAGGTTGCTCAAATGCGGGATTCCTGGATCAATTACAAATTAATCAGTGATGCAAAATGTGCACAGTCCTCGTTTTCAATAAGCTGCACACATCAGTTCTGCAGTTTGGGAATAACTGATTACACCATAAGCAGCGAGTGTCAAAATAATTTTAAAAGTGACAGCAGGTGTGTATTTTGTCTTCAAATTGCTTTGCAGGTATAAAAAAGAGGTAGTAGATGAGAAATAAGTATGTGATAAAACCCAGTCACCTACTGTCCCACAACACAAAAAAGAACTTCTTTACACAACCAAAACACAGACCCAAATATGAAACAATAAGCATTCCTGACCACAGCTGTGTTCATAGAGTAGATAGAAGAAATGCATTAACAACAACAAAACAACCAAAGCAAAAAGACAAAAAACTCCAAATCTGTAAAATGCATTTCAGAATGTGGTTTCACTGATATGCTCTGTGTCTTAAACTAATGTGAAGAATGCTCAAAAAATATTCATAAATACAGAAGCAGAATTCTTCTTAAGCTCTCCATACAATTATAGAGAGTCTATAGAAGTGAGAAATCTGCAAATTTAAACCCACTACGAAGATACTGAATTTGAGCAGATTTTGTTACATATATGCCAGTCTAAACAGGAATAAGCACGTGGGGAATAGAAGGGAAGCCCAAGGCAGAGCAGAGCTGGGCCAGGCACGCTTTGTTAGCAACGGGCAGCAGGGGAATTCACTTTGCTGATAATAAAAGAGAAGTATTTTAATCTCTTTCACAAGCGTAATCACGAATACAACTGAAAACCATGACGGACCAATTGACGGTTCGTTACAGGGAACAATGCTTTTTGTTTTCTAAAGCCTGCTTTCTCAGATCTTCCAAGTAAAGGCAGACACATCATAGATTTGAAAGGCAAGGGAGCTGTTTAAAATTAATTTCAGTTCCAGTTGCTGCAGCAAGTGAAGAAAACCCATCTTCTCCTATTCGGCCATTTGCTTCAAGCGCTGCCTCGCAGAAGGACGTGCAGAAGGATGTTTGTCCCTGAGCCTCCTGGGCTCCACACGAGTTCGTCCACACACTCTGCCTTGCCCAGGTCAAGAGTAGTTTTGTTAATCAGTATGCTTTAACCTCAGGAAATACTTCAGGGAGACAGATACACCACCCTCTAAGCACACATTTCAAGAAACCATATCCAGCTATTTTGCTGTGTGCAAACAGCTATTTTGTCTTTCAAGATCAAAACACAAGCAAACAAATAAACAGAGGGCGATCCAACTGGAAAAATATTTTTGATGGGAGGAAAATACTTTGCTAATCAACTATTAGAGAATGCCAAACAGTCTAACATTCAATTCTAGTATGACACAATAACATAAGTTAAAACGAATATACATGCAGTTTATTGACTGGTTTTAAGTAGTTCATCTTAACACAGTAGCACATCTGTTCTGCAAAGGTTTACCCAATACCACCCCAACAACATTCATTCTCCTGGCAGGGCTGTCGAAAGCCTATATTTCCTCGAGGGACATTATCTGTAATCGAAAATGTGGGTGAGAGATGTGTGTTTGTTTAGCAAATGCCAGCCTCACTGGGCATCAATGCACAAACACTCACAGGTCAGACAATTCCCACAGTCCTGTCCCACAACACAGGGGCCATCTCTCCAGCCCCACTGAGTCCAGGGAGCAATCTTGAGGACTACAGACTTCTTACTAAGAAGGTAGCACACCACAACAGCTTGTAGCAGCACTGAGGCCATGCTAACCAAACCTGCACCTCTGCAGAATAAATCAGCAGAGTGCAAACGCTCTCAGTCACGCTTCCAGCACACCACAGATCACCCATTTCAACTTCTGGTGCAAGGCAATCGATACGAACCTCCTAAAAAATTCCCTCTGAAATGCATCGGTGCTTTTGAGTTTCCCTATTTAGTGCCTTGCATTCCTTTACAAAAGATTTGTTCATGGCTTTCTTGACAAATAACAACATAATCGTAAATTGTGGTATTATAACAGGGTTTATGGACTGAGACCTTCAGGGATATTTATTGTGCTGCTGCATTGGGGAGGTAGTTTCCTTTTTTTACGTGCCCTTGCAAGAATGAAGTCAAAAGCAGACCCCAATGCTAAGGACAACCCATCCACTGCAGAGCAGCAGGAACAAAGCAAAGGCACTGCCAAAAAGGTGTTAGTTCATTCTGCCAGGTTTGGGTGCCCCAAACCACCCCCACTGATGCCAACATGCTGTGGTTGCTGCCTTGCTCACACTTATAAGGAATTTGCTAGCTTATGACATAAGATGCATCCTTTTCAGAGCATTTCAAGGTGCCCTGCTGTGTCTGACAGTGCCCAAAAGTTTGTAGGGTTCAAAATCTACAGGGTACATTCCAGACTCAGGACAGTGGAAAAGTATCCCTTCAGGGAATTCAAGGCGAAGATAAAGGCATAAAACAAAGAAAAAGCCAAAACAGAACAAAACAGACAGGAAATACTGTAGGAATGCCTATTGACTGATTCTAATTATTTTTTAATGATTTAACATTTTTTAATATATAAATGCTCTGTGTACACTTTCCTGGTAGCCCTTATAAACCCAAATCCAGCACATTTTGCTTGCCTTTTCAATTCCTCTAAGTCTCTGAAAAACTAAAATATTGCATCATATATGGATGAAAAACCTGTCTATTTGGTTTCCATTCTATTTTTTCCCCTCAGTAACAATTTTGCAAAGTGTATTTCCACAACCTTGAGAAACAAGGAGCATGACCAGCAGCCTTTTGACCTGAGGCACCCTTCACTGCAGACAGAGTTGGAAAACCCACACTGAAAGGTTTACTTACAGGGTATTTAGCTCAATTTAGCCCATGTGGTAGCAGTTTTCAGAGAAGCTTTTGTACAGTGCTGTCTATGGCTCACTCTTTCTGAAATCATACCACCAAAGTGAAAAAGTCAAGAATCTGAATGATGTGGCTCTACTAAAAGTGGTATTTATATCAAAGTACAAATTAAAACCTCTAAGGATCACAGAGGCCTGATATATTTTAGCACAGAAAATGAGACAATAATGGTTAGCTGGCTACCTTCTGTTTCTCTGTCATCCCCATTATTAAACCACAGAACAAGCTCTTCTACTGAGGAGGGCCTAATGATCACTAAATATACCTTTAGTCTTTAATTTACGCCAAAACTCTGATTAAGTGCATAGAATTAGCTGAAAATAGCAATACAGCTGGCCACCTTTGGCAGATTCACAACCAATATGCTTCATCTATTTGTAGCCACTTCCTTTTGACTGCACCACCTTCATTTAGCTGCCAAGTTGGAAAGAAGAGCAAATGTTGTACTTCTTTTTAAAGACTGCAGAATTAATTCTTTATATTTTAAGATAAACAGGCCTCAGTTCAAAAGCACACAGAGTTTTAGTTGCTTAAATCTACCCATTATTTGTTTAAGAAACTCTCTAGACTGAATTTACAGGATGTGACACCAAGCAAAATTTTCCCCAGCACAGGCTTGCACCCAAACTTAGTCCACATTTCACAGTATAGGGAGAAACAAAATGTAAATGAACAATGTAAAATAATTTTTTTTCAAATCCAGCTGTTACAATAAAGCATATTTTCCTTTTAAACATTTTTGTCTTTAAATTGAAGTAATATGTTAGCAAAGCCATTGCAACATGGTTTTTTTTTTTACCCAAACCTGATTTAACAAATGCTGCATGCATGAACTGCCATGCTCTGAGATCTTTAGGTACAAGCCCAGCAGGGATGGAACCCAGTGTCCTGTCAGTAAGGAGCGGGTACTCAGCAGTGCTTGGTGCCAACAGAAAAGTTTTGTTATGGTGCAGGTCTCACAGAAAGAAACATCCCACATAATGCTCAATTTCATCCATAGAAAGTTAACCAAAACAGTTAAATGCACACAGCAAATGTCAACGTAACTTTTCTCACAACTTCAGTTGATAACTTTTCTCACAACTCCAGTTGACTAGTCCTGGCATTTTTTGGTGCTATTTTGTCTCTGCTCTCCCTTTCAACACTTACAGAAATAAAAAGTCACATAACATCCTCAGCAAGAATTAGTGAGCTGTCTTTACCCCATACCAGCTCATGATGCACACAGTCGAAAGCAAAACCACTTCCAAATGAATCTGCAATCAATTTTAAGACATTCAACAGGTCTGTCAAGTGAAGTATGCAAGCAATGCTTCATCTCTGTTCCTAAATACAAGGTGGGACAGAACAATATAAAAAATACTCCATGAAATATCATTGTAAGAGAAACACCACAGCTGACAGCCCAGCCCAGTTAGGTCCAGTCCATGACCCAAGAAGCCTTGTGGTCACTGAGAAGAGAGGTGAGGTTAACTGTGGTTCAGGTGTCACTGCCACTGCATCTCTATTGGAAAGCCAAGACAGACAACACTCGATACAGCCTGGCACAGCAAGGAAGTGGGTTAGAGGGGCAGCTCCAGTGCTGGAGTGCTACACAAGTAATTTCTGGCAGTCACCCAGGGGAAATTAAAGACGCAGTCAC
The DNA here is from genome assembly GCF_901933205.1 of Camarhynchus parvulus. NCBI lineage: Eukaryota > Metazoa > Chordata > Aves > Passeriformes > Thraupidae > Camarhynchus > Camarhynchus parvulus. Next base: position 62,824,840 of record NC_044572.1, on the reverse strand, counting down.
ACTTTCCTGCAAGACTCAGAAAGGACAAACAGATCAAATGGTGTTCCAAACTCACAGAAAACAAAATCATCCTGCCTTTACGTGTCACAAAACCAAGTAAACAATTTTTGCCCACCCATGACACTTGTCATGCCTCATCGTACAGCACACGGTGGAATTCTTTTTAAAGCCTCTCTTTCTACTCATTGCAGAGCCAGGCACCAGTATCTGTTGGGAAATATCCACAGTTCTTATTTTTCTGAGAAAGGGGCTTATACCTTAGACACAGTCAGGACCAACCTGAACTCCATCTGGCTGTTGTAAGCAACATGAATTTTGGCGTCCTTACCACAGGAAATCACACATAATCGAACATATGCTCTCAAATCCTCTATTTAATCATACATTAATTGATAACATACTAGCACCTACATATATGTCATTTCTGACAGGTCGTAGAAACAGAACAGTCAAATCACATTCTGCCTCAATGACCCATATTTTGTCCAAAAAACAGTCTAGTCCTTGGCTCCACCACATCCCTCAGCCTCCAGACGCACAATCCCAAATTTATAAAATTTTAAAGTGACATTTCCTGCGGTATTGGACTTGTGTGAAGTCATGGCTACGAAAAACCAACTTTTCCATCACCACCAGAAGACCAGAATCACCAGAGAAAGTAACGCTTTCAAAGTAAAATTTCTACTGCAGTCATGGGAGAGGGTAGGGGGAAAAAAACAAATAAAATTTTAAAAAGCTGTTTGCAGTTGAAGTATTACTGAATTGCTTCAACATGCAAAATAGAAAGAAAAGGTATAAAATACACTATGAACAACTTTTCTCTTCTTCTGTCCTGAGAAACTGAATCTGAGAAAGTAAATTACATAAAAGGAAAGAAAATACATTTCAATTTTTTTTTTAAAGCAACTCATTGATGTCTTCCTTACAGCACAGCAATAATTTCCTGGCCATAATCATGTCCAGCTTCACTCCACACATGATCCAACATTCCCTGAAACTGCTTGTGGTGCAGGAATGCACTGATTATAAAGTTGCACGGGACTTGCACTACATAACACAGAGGCATCTCTTCCAGGCTACACAGCTCCTCTGACACATTGTCCAGCAGGAGAACTGCTGTAGACCAAAAATCAGATTCTGAGTCCTGGTCCTTGGGTCATTACAGTTGGGGCTTTTTTGCAGCTGTAAGCAGCAAAGGGAAAGAAACTGGAAAACCAGACTTAAGGCTAAAAAGCTGGACAACAGGATAGGATTTAACACATCACACAGCTGAAGAAAGCCTTTCCCTCAAGTCTTTGATACCCACTTACCCATCTATCATGAAGGAAGAAATGCAGCCAAGCAACAAGGCTATGCAAACATTTCCAGGTTCTAAAAAGCTCGAGCCAGTCAAGCTTCCCCCTTGTGGTTTGCATGTCGTCATCAGCATTGCTCCGTGTTTGTACAGCCTTATAGCTCAAACATGTTTTAGATGTCTTTGGAGGATGATGTCCATATTTATGAGTTACAGTGATTGCTTCTTCGTGAGCAGTGCACAGACATGTGCAAAACAGAGGCTCCCAAGACTGTAATCCTGTTTCCAACTAAAATACTGTAAAGAGAAAGAGAGAGGCAGGAAACCAAACCAACATACAATGGTACTGACACATTTTCTTAGGAAGGAGCATATATAAATTAAGCAATGCCACAACAGCACAGCCCCAACAAATCATCTCTGCTACAACTAAATCTTAAACAGCAACATTCTATGATACTAAAGTAAATGATCTCATTTTCTATATTGACTTCGTATCTTTCAACTTATATATCCCACAATATAAGTGGTATTTTTTAAATGCACATGCATCTCTCAGCTGCCCCTTCCATTCTTATTCTTCTCCTCCCTACCCTCCAAAATTATGTTGCAGCATTGGATATATAAGCTGGTACAGGGAACTAAAAGCAAAGAATCCAATGGGGAGGAATGTACTCAGCAGAGATCTATTAAAATTCAATTGCCAGTTTCTATCAGATGAAGATCTCACCTCCCAATTAACTGAAGTTTGAGTGGGATTAAGATGGAAAGGTGCACCAAAACTACAATGGAGCAGGAGTACAACACCTGTGGTTCTTCAGCTTTACTATGCTTACACATTAGGAAATGACAGCCATAATTTTCAAACATGGATGCAAGATCAAAGGCATCTTTGGAATTTCTGTTGGCATTTTATTTCTAGCCAGGACCATGTCAAGCCCAATGCAACATTTATGGGTCTACCCTTAAAAGGCCTACTAAATTTTGTTTCTAATCAGATGCTTGGGTTTGTAACTGGTTCACTTCCAAGGTGTCTTTTGGTTGCTAAGTACAAATAAAGGCAACTGGAGCATTTGCTAAGACAATCACAATATTCAACCCAAAACTAAACAGTCTCACATTTACCTTCATATCTGACAGCCTGTTGAGGAAAGCTTCTTCATCCAACTACACCCTGCCCTACTCAATACCTATGACATAGGAAAACTGGCACTAAGCATTTTTTAAGACTAGTGCAGATTTCCTTGGCCATAAGTTTAAAGGAACTGAAAAGCAGCAGCAAACCTCCAGCCCAGTGAGGGTAAAGCCATCACCAGAGCCACAAGCAGTGATAATATCTTTCCACAGTCTGAAGTCAGCCCTTTGCCTTTATTATAGGCGTTTCTCTTCCTCTAATCCCAGAAGAGACTAAATGGCTAAGATTTTAAGTCACATCTATATGCATTTCAGATTTAGAATTCTAAAAATGGTCTTTTCCCCATGTATTTCAGAAGTTTCCTATAAACAACTCCTCTATTCATATAGGTCTAAAAGCAAAAGAGTGTCATAGCTGTAAGACCAGATGTAAGCTGAACTTGTGCCCATGAACTCAGAAGGAAAACCAGTGTCAGATACCAAAGAATCAGACACCCATGCCAATCTGCATTCTTCACACCATGTATTTTTTAAATCAAAATTATTTTGCCATGCTACCAGTAAGCTTCACATTTAAATGCAAAATCACACCTGCTCAGATACCACTTATTCCCTTCAGTGTCATGCACAGCATAAACCCTGTAGCTGCTGATGAGCCCTGACCTGACCCACTCAGCTCTGCTAAGACCAGGGGAGGAATGGAAAGGACAGGGAACTGGCAGATCTGGAGCGCCCTGGAAGCAGCAGAGCCAGCACTACTTAAAATCTAATTTCTCAGCTTGGCCCCACTCTCATTTAACTCAAATGGATTGAGGAAAAAAAGCTACATTACCACAGTTGCTTCTGAGCCAACGTTTATTCTGGCAGGCTATCATCAGAACTATTGAAGTTTTTCTCTCTCATTTTATTCTACTGAAGTGTTATAATAGGAGCAATAATACATTTATATTCACTTTATTCTTCCTTAGTATACAGCTCAAAATTCTATAAATGACACTGACGTAGGTAGCAGAGGCATTTGGGCTGTACTGCTTACATCCTCCAGGCACTCAACCTCTCTGCTGTAGGCTACAGCAAGGAGTAATCCTGCCACTTCACACCAGCTACTGAGATGCTGATTAAACAATGCTGCCTACAGAATGCATTCTCCACCAGATATTGACATCACCCTGGTCCACATAAATGGCTTCAGGATCAGTGAGATCCATTCACACACAACTAGTAACAGAAACAGGGAAAAGGAGAGGCTGATCAGAGAAGATGCATCCTTTCCAGCACAGCTAATCCTAGATTTATTCTGTTCAACCTAAAGATACTAAGTTATCATTTTACTCAACCCATGGCAATTACAGAAGTTGCTGGTGACTGGTGCTAATCAAGCATTTGACTGCGTGCTAAGCAAGCCAGTCAACAACAGCATCCACCACCTGTAAGCCATCAGTTTGCAAATAAAGGAATCTCAGATTAAAACCAACATGGAAGTGGTCACTGAGATGTGAGTCTATTTACCACAACAAACAGGCTATTTTCTAGTGCTCCTAAACATGCTGCCTCTGTCACTTCCAAACATTTACTTTCTGTAGTCGAAATGAAGACAGATGTTTCAAGAGTTGACAATCTCTTCCCCTTACTGTTGGAGAGACTCATAACAGAACCAGCCCCCACCTTTCTGCACACAACTGCATGAATGGTTTTGTAAAAGGCTGCTACTTGCTGCCTGACTAACCGTCACTCAAAATACAATATGGCTATCAAGTGTTTCACACCCCTCTGCAGGCACTAGTGCTCGTATCAGGGACAAATCTTGCCAATTCTTCCTGCAAAATGTCACAGAGACACAAATCTTCCTCAGTGCCAAAACGCTTTGTGAAAGACTCTCACTCTTTTCTTTCCCCATTACTGCTATATTCTTTTACTCTGCAGTGATGAATCCCATCAGAATATTTCACAGAAATCACTATAACTACTGTGTTGGCTGGGTCACTTCCATCTTTGCATTTCTCAACTAATTCCCTTTTCTCTGCTGTTTCACACTTTAAAACCCTCTACAATCTATCTCCATCTTCCCTGTCATCTTTGCATGAACAGTCCAGATGTTGAATCGCACCTTTGATTAATCTACTGCCTATTTTTCAAGCCATAAAACAAGCAAATAGGCCCAATTAACTTTATTCCTTTTTAAGCTACATCAACTCTACTCCTGAATTTTAATCTCTACTAGAAGGAGAATAGGGTTAAGGCAGTACATCTTAAGGTATGTTTATACTCAGAAGGAAGCTTTGGCAGCAATGTGGAGTCCATGTTTGACAGCTCTCCATGACTCCTTACATCTAAACATACAAAAACAGTAAAATGCTTTTTGTGCAGCTCTGCAGACTGCAAGCACAACTGGTTTTCCTGTAACAACTCTAACATTCACGTGTATTCAATGCTTAAATGAATACTAGTCAAAAAAGAACACTACTCCTTTCTATCTCATCTGTATGGGAAAATACAAGCACATTTTAATAAATGGAAAAGAAAATGCATCCAAAACTAGGAACAGAATTACACCTGAGCTTTCTAACGTTGCACATTTTCTTGATGCAGATATGCCCTTACTCATACATGTACCAAAGCAGTAGCTACACGTAGTTTCTGCAGGAGGTGGAAATTGCATGATGTTAAGAATAAAACAGCTAATAAAAATTAGCTCTGTCAGTGCAGTTAATACACTTGACACACAGAGATTCCGTTAAATGACATATTTCACACAAGGTTTAACTGTTGAGTTCTACAGGGCTATTTTTATATAGGCACTCTTTTGACTAAGATTACTTTATTGATGAAATTGAGAATGGAGGCCTACATGTGCAAAGCTCTATTCTCATGACAACTAAACCACAACAGGACCACCACGGTAAAAATTTTCAAATTCAAAACTATACTAAGGATATTTCAGGTATCACAAATACAAAACATTTTCCTGATATTTTCCTGATTCAACTGGCAAGTGAAAAATACTTTTACACATTAAAAAAAGGATGTATTTCAGACCCATTCTGACATAAGTACTGCTGAATTCTGGGCTGGGCACTCTGTACTTCCCCACATCCACCCTGGCAACAACACCCAGCTCCAGGACAGCTGCTAAAAGAGCCCTTTTTTGAAAACAGCATTTAAAATGTGCTTATATAGGGCTGGGATACCACACAAGAATGGCAATCCACAAGTAAAGCAATTTTCTATGATGTTTATGAATAAAGCATTCAGAGGAGGAAAGTTTTAATCCGGCCGTGTAGGACCATACGTTTTTTTTTAAATGCTGAAATTGTTTTTTTCTCTATCAGAAAAAAATAGATTAGGGGGGAAGGAAAAAAAAGAGGGAAAAAAAAAAGCTTAATTAAAACTGCAACAGAGATACCAACCAAACTGAAAAACTATAAGCTCCAAGAATTGAATAAAATTGAAAATCTGTATCACTCATTTTCCACTGTGGTTAACTACATTCAGTCCCAGTTCTAATGGGAAAAGGGGCAGGGGGGAGAAAGGGGCCGCACAGAGAAGCTTCTGTCCGCTTGGGTCCTGTTTCCTAATGCTCTAATACTGCATTTTGTTTTAAATCAATTTCCCTGTTTTTTCAGAATGGTACTTTCCTTCTGCAGAATCCTCTTATTCACAAAAGGAAAAATGTTACTTGATTTCAGACTTTATCAGAAAGACAATTTCTTCTGCAAAACCTAAAACCTCGTACCATAATGCACAGAAGTGCATTAACTTTCACTCAGGATGGGATAAAAAACTGGATAAATAAAAGAGGAAGAAGGTAATTTATATTTCCCTCTAACATAATTGCAAGAACTCCTAACTATGCTTAGTTCCTGATAAATTTTTTCTGCATGATCTCATAGCATCTGGATTTGGAAGACGCTCATTCAAAAAACTCAGCTTTGTCAGTTTGTGATAGACAAACTCGAGTTACTACTTTATTTATTTTTTTAAGCTCCTGACCTGAGACACTTTTCACCTTGCCTGTGTGTACAACAGACTGAGCGCTAACAAGACAAGCACCCACACCTGTAGGAAGTGGAGAATTTAACCTAAAAATCCTGACTGACATTTAACTTCACATCGTAATACTTTCTGGGGGAGGGGAGTTTCCTATAGCTGCATTAATTCAGGCTAAAAATACCCATGCTGACATGCTGTCATGTGAGAATCTCTTTGATTCCAGGAGTTTATTCAGAGCCTTCGTGCTACTTTGAACTTTTTTGTTGTTTAATATGATCATCGCTCCATTTGTCATCATATGACAAGAGCAGACAATTACACAAGCTGAAGATATGTCTGCCAGTCATAGCATGCCATCTTGCTGCTGTCAAGCAAAGAGATGTGCCTCTACACACCTCTAGATTGAGTTCATTAAACCAGCCTGCAGGATATCCCTCGGTAATGACAGAGATGAAAGACCAAATTAAAATTGCTTAATTCAGATACACAATCTCTAGCATTTTCCACCTTGCAGTCTAACTGGTTAAGCTGCATGTTTGAATAAGCCGTCCTAACACAGAAGCAGCTTTAATTCTCCACTTCCACCACTTTTAATTAAAGCATCTGAAATATTTTCAGAGTTTGTTTTGCACTTCCCTCAGCCTTGAACGACAGCTAATCTATTTAAAAGAAAAGCAGACGGGGCGGCCACATATTAACATGCCTTGTGCCAAGCGAAGCACGAAAGCAGCAGCTCTCCCCTGCCTTACAATTGCCACAGGAAGAGCTCAGCACAGGGAGAGAAGCCGTGTCTCCGCAGAGAGCGCGTGGCAGGGTTTTCAGTCCTCACCACTGCTTCCCAAGGCAAATGTATTGCCTCCAAAGCCTAGGTGCTTTGTTAGTAACAGCACATTACCTCCACATTCCTCATCCAAAATCCAACTTCCCAACAGAATGTTCTGAAATACTGCTTCTAACCATGTGCTCCTTGAGGTTTTTCATTTTCTAATACAAAATATGATGCTCTTACTATACAATTGTCTTTTTCTCATACAAACAGTATTAGAAGAATCATGCCTAAACAGCAAGTATCCTGGAATTTTGCATTAACACCGTAAAAAGTCCACGGGCAAGCAGCACCTACCTCAGTTAGTAAATTGAGCCATGTTTTCCAACAAAGCCTAATTAAAATAAGCTCTTCTGAATCTCCATCAAGAGCCAATTCACCAGCAAGGAGACAATTGCTTAACACAGCCTCCTATCATGAAATACATTCCTGACACTGGCAGAGCAAACATTCCTATTAGCACTGCAAGACTATTTCCAAAGCCAATGCATTTACGAGTCAAAATAAAAAACTGGAATCCCAGTTTCCATTACTTCCTCATTAGTGGCTTAACACATAAGAGTAGGGGGAGCAAACTTAATAAGAATAATAAAAATGCTTATTACACCTAAAACATTACTACTGCATTTTTCAGGACAGCTAAATATATCCAAGTTTTTATGTAACTACTAAAGTGTTTTCTTTACCAACATGACCTGGCATGTTACCAGCAACCCAGAGGGCCACAGGAAACCACAAAGATGATCTGGCTCAAAATTTGCATTTTCCTAAAGCCTGGTTCTACAACAATGCTTGTTTAAAAAAAAATAAAAAAAGAAAAAAGAAGAATTATACTGTTCATAATTTGGTTTAACTTTTAAAATATTCCCGTGAAGCAGCTCTCTCTCTTAGCTTGAACTCAAAGGTCAGATGGGACTCAGAGCTGAAGCAAGGATGCTGTGGTGGACAGGGATACAGCAGCAGCTACTCCTGGAACAAGCAGTGCAGGCCGCTAACAAGACTGCCCTGGGAAAAGGGAAAAAAGTCACATTCCCTTTCTGCTCCTTCCCCCTTTTCAATTTAATAATAATTTCCTTCTTTCCGATACATGGCCTATAAAACACTAGAGAATCAGAGGAAAATAGGAGGAAGAGCTTAGGAGACAAATTTGCAGGACTCCCATCTCCTCACAGAGTACTTGCAGCATGCAGGACACAATCTGGCCTCTCACGAGGGTCAACCAAAGCAAAGAATTCACATCCCTGTGTGACATCCCTGTCTGCTTGGTGCAGGGATGGGGCACAGGAACAGCCACATCATGGGTACAAACTTCACCTCCTGGTGCTGCAACACCTTTTTCTGCCTGAGAGGACTCGCTGTCTCTCACAAAAGCATGTTTCCACTGCTGGGGGATAAGAGTAGCTGCCCATCCACCACACCATGCCCACACAAAATATAAATGCCCCATGATGCGTTCACTGTACTTCTGTCCACATTTCACGGCCAAACTACTGCACCATGAGGCCAAGCAAGGCCTAAGGGCCTACACATTAAAAAAAGGACAGACCTTTGCAAGGAAGTTTTGCTTTTGCCTAAAACAGCCTCCTTAAAAAACATTCAGTGCATTTCCACCACTGCAGAGAGAAAGCACTGCGCTGAGGATACTTGAGCTGCAGTCAAAGCCCACTGCCTTTCTTCCCTTGATCTATGGGCCATAGGGACGGAGCCAGCACAGCTCCTCCAGGTCCTGCCTAAGCACCCCAGCTCAGCATCCCACGGCAGCCCTCCCACACCACTGCCAGTCCCCCAGGCAGCAGCAAATAATAAAATAAAGACTCCAAGGAAAATGAATGGCAGCGCTTACGGCGGCTGTAAACGAGGAGCAGGAAAGGGAGGGACGTAGGGCACTGCCTGCCAGGTAGAGATTTCTTTCGGCTGCTGCTGTTTTCTAGCTACAAAGTGCTGACAGAGGGAAAGCTGCAAACAACCTGCTACAGCATGAGAAGGCTGGTCGCCTTTTGAGCCTGAGCCGAGAGATAATAAAGGCCATGAGAGCAGCGTGGGGAGGAGGTGACTTTCTCTCATGTCTGCTGGGGTTACACCGACTCATGTGCCTCAGTGAAGCAGCAAATCCAGAAAAGAAGCTGAACTCCCTGCCTTCCCACGTCACCTGGCAGGACTCAAAGAGTATCCTTGTCACACATCACACCTGGAGAAGTGCTGCTTTAGCTACAGGCCAACAATTTAGCCAAGGAACATGGATACCACCAGTCGTGCACTGAATGAAACATCATTTGGTCCAGCAGAGGAATCTGCCTGCATTATGGCAGAAGAGCTTAAGCAAGAACACAGCTTTGACTTGCCATGTCGACCAGCCAGAATAGATCTCATAATCTAATTTGTATACGACTGTGCCTAAGGTATCCTGCACTTAGGATGTTCAGCTCACCCATACATGGCCAGCACGTACCAGCAGCAAGCATGCTTACAGCACCACCCCTCCTTACAAACCAAATTTGGTCTCTGAGGTGACAATATCACACCCCCAAGCAGGAAAGCAAAGGCTGCAAGAACATTTCAGCTGCAGTCTGCATCGACACTATTTAGCTCATTTCATTTCTAAACGCACAAGACAGGTCTCCAACATACAGACAACAAATTCCCACTAGCCCGCTCTTACATTCAATTTGCATAACAGATCACTCTACAGCATTAGCAAAATTCCACGCTGCAAGCACATTTAATAAAATCATAGCGACAACGGCTTAAACGGCGCGTTAGTTAAAATTCCTGCAATGCCTATTATCGCTGGAGTTACATGATATGGGAAGGGTGGCATGCCCTAATGAAACCTCACGCACGCAGCAAGAGACTGCAACAAAGACTGAAATATCACACGAGTGCTCTCACAGAAAAACAATTTAAGACCCAAACCCCGTCACCCTTGCTTCCCAAAAGCCAGTCTGGCATCATGTAAGTAAAAGCCCTCCTTCATGTTACATTCCTGGAGCTGCAAGCAAAGGGAAGGAAAATTGGTAGAGGAACTGTGTGCTCGGCCCCAGCACAGAGGCATGCTTTGCATTCTTAAGCAGCCCTCTCTGAAACCAATCATCCTTACTTGCTAATTGGCTGGAAGGAACCTCGCTCAAGCCTTGACAGCCAAAAGAAGTACTCTGACTTCTGGTGACCATAGGAGACAGCGCAACTCCTGTGGCTGACAGCTAAGGGGGGGCAAAAATCTGCATTAAAGCTGTGCAGTTATTTAATTGTGACTCCATACGATAACCAAAGTACTAGCAAAAAAGATGCACAAGACAGGAGAACTGAATTACTCCTGACCAAGGCAGGTACAGTGCAGTAATTCAGATGCACATTTACACAAGTCAGGGCAAACGCTATGAGAAGCAGGGACTAAATTACAGAGGATCCTTAAACCATCTTACTCCTAAAATATTTTGCTCTAAGGTAAAACACGCACCATGTATTTTAAAGCATTAAGACACTAATTCTATAAACAATAATGCCTCCAGCATGCACACCGCGCGCGCTGGAATGGATTCCTCAACTTGGCCTCATCATTTATGCATCTGATGAAACAAACACTGACAGCTTTTTTGCATTTGTAAAGGCCCCACAGCAGCTGTGGTGATCCCACCATAGAGCAATGAATTAAGCCTGAAACCCAGCTGGGTCTGCACAGAAGCCTTTTTTGCACAATACAGCAAGACTATCATTGTTAACCTAGGCATTATTGTAAAATATTCTGCATTACATTAAGAACGGAGATAGAGATGCCCTGGAAAATTAGCTTTAATAGGCAATTTATAACATTTAAAAATATGGATACCACATTGATTGCTAATTGACAACAAATTTCATAGTTTCATTCACCCACAACCAGAGTGAATCAGGTAATTACAGAATACTACTTAAGCAGGAAACAAGGCAAAATTAAGAAATGATCCACATTAAAGTATAAAATACACTACAAACTTTTATAAAATAAATGTATAAACATACGTGTGAATTTAAAATAACTATGAAAATTACAAGCCTTGAAATGAAAAGGAATTTGAGACAAAATCTTAGAGGAAATGGACATATGCTTGCTTTCCTCTAACAGAAATCTTAAGAGTTTCTTTAAGACTAAAGCAAGTAGCTTAATACACTGCATAGTAATACTTGGGTAGCATTTTTCCACTTTACAGGGACATAAATATGTAATGAAAAAAAGAGTCAAGAATTACTCTGGGAAAAAAAATATAAAGTAATTAATGGAAAAAATTTTCACAGACAGAATACATTAGTTCAAAATTGAAACTCTGTTCTTCCATTGCATCTAACACTGTATTTAAGAGGCCAGAAAAATCAAAATAAAAGTTGCTTATTTCGTAAAATAGGCGATTCAACTCATCTTACTTAGTTATTAAGAACATTTCTTTAAGACTGAACCACAAAAACATCTGTTTTTCAGGTATGCATAGAGACATTAAAAAAACAAAGCTAAGTTGTATGAAACACTTGAGGAATTCAAGATACTACCCTACTGACATGAAAAAATTTTACACCTGTCCTCACAACTGCTCAGTGTGAGGAAACCATGTCTCTGGGTCCCACAACAGAAATACACTTTTTGATTTCAAGTAGTACATAGGCAGATATTAAACGTGGTTTGTCTCCCTCCCCATTTCTCCTTCATCTAGAGGATTACTCAGCTGAGTGCATAGCACAGTGCCAACTACATACAGGTTTACCGAGGAAAGGTACCCAAAAAGAGCACTGATGAAGCAGGAGGAGGAAAAAAAAGTCACAGGGAAAAATTTGAAAATAAGCAGCCAACTTAGAGGTTGCAAAATGGTTAGCAAAAATAGCAAGATGAAAAATACCTTCCATTTACCGTTTTTGAAATGCATGCATTTCTCCACAGTGCAGAACTGTCTAACCAGAGAAACTAAAGCCTTATTAAGAGAAACCAAAATTACAGGCAGCAACAGCAAAAAACCTAATTCCTTTTACTTGTGGCATTGCCTCTGTTCCCAGATCATTTTTATTTTTAGCAGGAGGAACTGAGGGAAAAGGAAGAGAGTAAAAGGTAAAACAGTTAAGGGGGTTAAAAAAAGGGGGGGAAGGGGGATATCAGGGATGAAAAGCACTTCAGATTGTGCCACATTTGGCTAAAATGAAGCAAGATCCAGTTGGCAGCTTTTGAACATATGACCCTCCAAAGGCAAGCTGTCAGTTCGATAACAGTCAAAGGAAATAAATGAACAACTCCGCAGTGTTCTGAAACTCTTGCGTAATGAAGTTAGTTTCATCCTGGAAAATGGCCAAAAAGCACAAATCAATGAGCAACCAACCTCCTATCATTTTTATCACAACAGTAATACTCATCTAAAGGTAGGCTGTTATTAAACCCTGGTAATATTTGCATTGGTCTTCCACACCAGAAAGTCAAAAACTGACAGTAAAAAGGAGACTCACTGTACTGAGAAAACGTAGGCAAAACAACTTTTCAGAAGTGACAATAAAAAGCAGCTCTACAGCCTAGTCCAGAAGAGCCAGACACATGAATCTTCTACAACAAGAGCTGTGAGATTACCAACCCTGCCAACACGATAACTGTGCAAGTTTACTTCCATGGGCATTAAGACATGCCAGGCACAGGAAAAATGTATGAAAGGAGGTTATATAGCATTACACTTTGCTCCAGAGAACTTTCTCATTCTGTAGCATGAACCAAATATGAAATGCATCAGTGTAAGAAGACAAAGTTTTGAGACAGGTCTGTTCTCTGAGAACAGACACTTGCAAGAACCTAAAGGCCACCTCATTGAGGAAATTCTTTGTTTTCTCTCTAGGGCTTCCTGCATGAACAAACAATCAAACCAATTTACAAAAAAGGGAAAGAAAAAAAAATAAAGGCAGCCATGCAAGTTAAAGCAACCTAGGAGATGCAGATTTAAAACCCTGTTTTTGACAGTTTTATATTCTCTTATCTATGACAGGATTAGGAGCCCTGATAAGAAGCCCACTATAACTGAGATTTCCCTTACTAGATGTTGTCCTGCTTTCTAAACTGAATGGTAGATCAGTCAGCCAGTATTAGAATTGTTCTTACACTCTTTGTCTCAAATAATGACAGCTGTTCAATTTTCCTTCTTACGTACTTAAAAATTTATAAGATATTACTTCTTGTTTCGAAGGATTGCCTCAAGAGATCACCTACTATTTTGTTCTCCTTAACTAGACTAGTTTATGCACGGGCTTAACATTATTCACATATGTTGAAATTAAACTATTGAATCCCCCAGATCACCTGCAGATCCTTGCTTTTATCAAAGATGATCTCACCACTGAGAAAGTCAATGGATTGGAAATTTGGAAACCAGCTGAAACTGTCTTAATGGCATTCTTCCACAGAGGAGTGACCTTTTAAAGCCAAAGTGCTACACTGTGTTGCTTCAGCGCTGTAACACTGGGTTCCTGATTGAAATACTAGGTCTTCTCTTACTGGGAAAAAATACCAGTACATTTGGAGAGCAAGAAATTAAGGAAGAAGCAGTACAGGACCATGACATCTTTTAAGAAGAAAGGATAACTTTTCAGCCAAGATGTGATTTACTGCTCCATGAGAACAGAAGAATGGTGATAAATCACCTATACAGAGGATGGTTGGGAGCAATTTCAGAACACCTTCAAAAGCATGACTGAACAGACACCTTCAAAGCCCTATTCCAAAGGCCACAGCATAGGGTGCTCATATATATTCTTCCACTGTAAAAGATGGAGAAGCATTTCCCTCCTACACTATCGTGTCCATAAGACAAGCTGTAGTTGACCTTCTGAAGACATGACCAATACAATGCTGAGGGAGAACACACAAGTAAAAGCAGCAAAAATACCACCATGATGGCTAAAGACAGGTGTTGTGGTATGTTTTTTTATTGTTCCCGAATATTGGTTGTATGAGTTTAAGTTTAATGTAATTCCAGTTGGTTTGTTCCACTTTTCCTTTTACCTCCCCCAGTTCTAAGTATGAATAGTTCTGCCCGGAGCTCCTTTCCCACCTGCACTGTATCCCTTTTTAATGTCAATCCCAATCCCAATCCCCGTTTTGGTTTCTATAGCAACTACCAAACCCCTCCCCAGTTACTATGGCCACCACTCTGTCCATCACTCCCCGTCCTCACCCTTTCCCCAGAAACTTCTACCGGGGACAGAGAGTGATAGGGCCATGAGCTGAGATCCCTCCCCACTTGGGTTCCCACTGGTTCCTATGTCATGTCAGTTATTCCACCTTGTGATCTGATTCGTCCCCTTTAACCCTTCCCCCCTTCCCTTTATAATCCCTCTGCACTAAACTCTAGTCGTAGTGCCCCGAGCTCCTGTGTTGGGTCCAAATAAATCTGCTACTTTGCCTCAAGTCACTGTCTGCCTCTTGTCGTTCCCGCTGGCCTCGCTGGGTTTTCCTAAGCCTCGTCCAGGAGTGAAGCCTCTTCACCCTCTGCCGTGAGAGGTCACTCTAGGCGGCAGCTTTGACGGACCCGCCTCCACTCGGGAGCAGAAATCCTTGTCTGGGAGCTGCCGCCCCACCTGGCCGCTAGGCTGTGCTGCGTCTAGCCAGGGCTTTTGGAGAGCACACTGGCAGACGGGGACGGTGGTAGGACCTCAGGACCAGAAAATCGGGGCCATCCTCCACATGAGCAAGACTCTAACTATGGATAAATATCCTGGCCATTTTTCTGACATTTTGCTAACCTTGGTTTCACAAACTGTGCTGGAGGGCAGGTTAGCTCTCCAGAGCTGAAATATACTTCTGCTCCCAAGAAAGCCTGAGATGAAGCTGCAGTCATGCTTGTAGAGTGCAACCAATAGGCTGACAGAGACTTGAAGCACCTCTGAAATGGCCTCAAGTGAAACAGACAGATTCTGGGATTGCTGATAACAAGCAAGTCCTTCAGGCAGTCAGTACTATCTACTTGTGGTTCTGCAAGGTGAACAGGGTCATGAAAAGGAGAGCAAAAAAAGTAAGAGACAAAGGCTTATCCTGAAAAAAAATGTTCCAAAAAGCAAAAAACATCTCTGACCACTTTGCTAAGTAATCCCTGTGGTCAACTCAATGCTACTGCAGAAAGGAAAGCAGGACACGTACAGACAGGCATGCGTGCAGGAATGCTGCTTCTGGTACCATTTGGGCCAGGAGGCAGAGCCTAGCAGGAATGGCCTGAGTCATCAGGCATGATGACAGCAGTGGTTATAATGCCTTAGGAGATGGACAATCTGCAGGGGGGGAAATGACAGGCTAACCACTGGCATGGTCTGAGCAAAGCTAGCATAAAGAAAGGAAATAATAGTTTACCCCTTCACTTTCCTCCCTCCAAATTAGAGACCCAGTAATTTCCAAAGTGCCTACAGGGAATTAATCTCACTGCATCCCTGACTGCAAGAGTAACTGCAAGTTGTCAAAATTATACCAAGAAAGGAAAAGGAATCAACAAGTATATAAGAAAATATGCCGGGGGTGGGGGGGTATGAACACACACATAATTACTCACATGATAAACACATTTCCATCTTTTGCACTATAGATAACCAGCTTTCACAGAAGCCAGCTCAAGTAGTATGATAATTAAATACTGAGATCAAGAAATTATATTACCCAGAAGACTTTAAGAGATCATATTTTTCATAGCCTATTTCTGGTGAAAATCATATTCCTGTTCTCCAGAGCAACAGGGTCCAGAAATCATTATACCTGATCTGTCACCCAGGCTGCAAGAAATCTGACCATCATTAGTTAATTTGGAAGATCATACTCAAACGAATATTGTAGACCTCCTTTCAATAATGGAAGCTATGCAGTGGCTGTTATGATTGGTCAGTTATGTCACAAAATGCTGCTCGACTGAAAGAGCATGAATATTAATGGCTTATAAATAAAAGCCTTTAATGTACACGAAATATGAAATTAGCTTTCCCTGAATGCTCACATCAGCAGGATTTGATTTCCCAAAAGTTCATAAAAGGATGGCAAAAAGGAATGAGCAGGGCCACGTTCTATTTTCCTCCACAGTACTTGTGCATTAACAGTTTGCTGAGCCTTGCAAAACAAACAAACAGCCAGTATTTTCTATAAACAATACTGAAATTCTCCACACAGGCTTGAGAGAGAAGTATTAACTGTACAATCCCCCCCTTCCAAAGTTTTTCCTATGGAGCTGGCCCCCCAAATGAGCTGCATGAACCTTGCCTCATCTCCCTGTCCAGTCTTCAGGAAAAGAAAATAATACTGCACCAATAGTCCATTTTGCTTTCTTGCAAAGAGATGGCAGGAGCTTTGTAAGAGCTGATTTTCTTAGACAAGGACAAAGTGGATAGAGGACCTTAGTCAGAAATACACAGAAATGAGAGAGAAAAGCACAGCAGTGGAAGACAAGAACACAGGGGAGAGTGAATTGTAAAAATACCAGCACTATGCACACATGCACACTATAATGAAGAGTAAGCAAAGAAAAATAACAGTTATTACCTTTAAATAAAACATTAAGAGGCTGAAAAAGAAAAAAAAACCCTGAAACATTTCAGAAAAAAAACCCCAAAACAGGCAGTATTACATTTAGTAAAGCTATTAAAACCAGTAAATGGCTATGACCCTTGTAGAAAACTAACATTCCTGCTTGCAAATACTTGCACACACTCTTACACAGGAACAGCAAAATCTCAAGGCCTGAAAAGCACTTTGGCATGTGCTTAACTCATAAGCTCCAAGTACTTCAATTGACGTCAGTAAGAGTATTCATACATTTGAGACTGGCACGTGCTTCAGTGCCTTGCTGGATCCAAACTGAGGGTGCCAATTCCATGTCTTTTTAATCCACAGTAAAGTCAAAGAGGTCCTTGTGCATTGCTGCTCCCTTAACTGTGCCACTAAAAAGTCCTGCAGGCTTGAACTGAAACCAAACCATTTAAAGATGAGAAGGTGGAAGAAAAAAGAGCCCGGGCATAACTACTCTTTAAGTCTCATAATTTCAGTGACCCTATTTCACATGCAGCTCTTCGGCTGTATTGATACGGCCAAAGCACCATACCATGAAGGAGTGATTCATAGAGTCACCACTGCTGGCTTCAATGGTGAGAAAGAAGCATGTGATGCCACATCCTGCTGCTCCTATAATTAAAGGAAGCCTTGGATTTTGTAGCTTTTTGATTTGACGTGGTTTGGCCTTCTCACACTACTTGGGAACCCCGGGCAAAAATACATCAGCACTTCAGTTCGTGTGCACATTCAATAGACATGAGTAGTTTTAACATGAGAAGCTATCTGAACTTATTATTGAGTGGTAC
The DNA here is from genome assembly GCF_901933205.1 of Camarhynchus parvulus. Taxonomy (NCBI): domain Eukaryota; kingdom Metazoa; phylum Chordata; class Aves; order Passeriformes; family Thraupidae; genus Camarhynchus; species Camarhynchus parvulus. Next base: position 62,807,273 of record NC_044572.1, on the reverse strand, counting down.
AAAATAAAACAAATAAAGCCATGGGAAATTTCTGGATGAATTCCCTTATGTAAGCAGGTTCTTATCCTAAGATGTAGAAAACAGAACAGTACACTGGCTTCAATTCCACAGTGAAGCTCTTGCATATGGGATGGGTGTGTGTGGCTGCTGAACTAGAAAACAGTAGCAGTTCTTCTACCACATTCAGCAGTGGAACTTAGCCTCCAGCAGCACAGCTATCTTAATTTTCTTTTCTTCCTCTTTTTATTTCTCTCATTGAAGGACAAAATTGTTCAAATCCTACCTAAGAAAGCATAAAATGTAACAGTAGAACATTTTAAATTCTATTTGAACTGATTTTAGCACTTTGGAAATGATTATGGCACTGCCATCACCATGGGCACAAACACCTTTAGCTTAATTTTCACCTGTGAGGCCTAATTTCGTTTCAACGTTGTTTAATATTCACCATGCTTCCAGCAGTAAGGCAGTATAGCAAAATCTAAATCTGTACAACCCTTAAAACAGACAAGGACAGCTAATTTTGCTTGCTATGAAATAAAACATGTATCTTGACTCCTATTTAGTCATAATTTCACAGCCCATTTAAACTCACTCTATTGCTAACAGACACAATCCTACCCCTCCCTTGCCACTTCACTGGGTGTCCCTGTAACACTTTCCCAAGACCAAGTATTTTTTCTAGCTACATCACAAACTGCAATATTAAATGAATCCACATTTAAAAATCAGCCACATTTTATCAGTTCAGTTTTTACCTGCGAAGTCCCCAATCTGAGGTGGGAGTGATCACCTGGCACATGTCAGCCTGCCGAAGAGAAGGGGAACAAAGCAGCCAGAGGGAAGGCTGAACCACTTCCTCCAGTGCAGTGCAGGCTTAGAGTAATCACGGAATCACAGCACTAGGCACCTCACTGGTCTCCACATTAAAAACGCTGTTACTGAAGGCAAAAAGTTTAAGCCATACACAGGACATTCAAACACAGATTAGGAAAAAGAGAGTAGAACAGGACAGGACAGCTTCTCTTGACCGCTACTTCTATTTTGTTGTTTTTAATGGTTCAAGGTATTACAGATTGGGAAAAAAAAAGCCACTTCAAAATTATTTGCCATTAGGATAACCATTATTTCTTCCAAATGATAAATAATTCACAAGTTACAGTTACTATAACATGCCCTAAGTCCAGCTTTTAAGTTACATGAAGTTGCTTGTCTTACAAAATTATATTACTATGTCTCCTTTATAAGCTGAATAACTACAACAAAAGAATTAACACTGGCTTTCTGAGACCAGAGAATGTCCCTTTCAGTTGTGGCTATAAAGCAGAAGTTAGTTGGAGTAGCACTTCTTCTAATAGTTTATTAAAAGCTCTACTATACCCAAACAGGACTGTAAGAAGAAGGCAGTCTTTCTGCTGCTGGAGCCTTAATCTTAAGTTTGAAAAGCTTTTACCAGCCTGCAAGGTGGCAACAGGCCATGAGAATTATCATCATTATCACTACACTTCAGGAGGTGGTAAAAAAGTGACTATCAATCAGAAAACCTCATCTCAGGTGTCCATTCCATCTAGGTCATCCATATGTGAAATATCAAATTAAACACAGACTCAGATGAAGGCTGGTCACCTGAAACACCACCAAAAAAGGAACCTCGTACAACACCAGTTCAGTTACCAGTCACCTTAAAAAACAGTAACAGAGAGCCTTCTTTTCAATTGGCTTTGAGTTTTATGAACTCAAAAGTTTGAATCAAGTTTTCTAGGGCTCAAATCAAAACAAAAGTAGGTTGGATTTTTGGGGTTTTTTCAGCTCAAGTTGAGTTAAGAAGCTAATTCATCTGACATATGTGCAGGGTTGCAAATTTGTGTTTTGGAGGTTTTAACATGCATGCTGCAGCTGAGAAATCTGGCTTACAACTTTGATGTACCAAAAAGAAGTGTAGGACAAAGTGGCTGAAAGTAATACCCATAAAATAGGTGAGAAAGAAGGAAACATATCCCTTCTCTAAGTCACCCTCAGTCTGTCTAATGGGTACCTTACAAGTAAAAAAAGCTACAAACATAAGGTGGTATCCTGCAGCATCTTAAAAATCTAATTGCAGTGAACTTTGTGAACATAAAGACTCTCAGTTTTAGAACAGCACAGGAAACTATATGCTAAATGTAACAGCTAATAAAAATATGATAAGCATCTTAAAGACTGAGAGACTGAACAGACTCCTGTCCAAGACTCATGGTTTCTGTCCATTTCAATAGTAGCAACCTAAAAAAATATTTGTACATTGCCATTGACTTGATTCGCAGGCTTTACATCACCAAGTTCCTCACTGCAATTCTTAAACATGCAGGCCATTCAAAAATGTGTCTAGAAATTTGTTATTTAGGTGTTTAAATGGAGTTGTCAAGGTCCAGGGCAAATTGAATTCCTGCCACCTGAGAGCCTCAAATGCTTACCCTCTTGGCTGGACTCCCCCAGATGCAAGATGCCTAGCACAAGACTGAAGTTTACCCAAGGCAGTAATAGATTTTTTTGTTATCCAGAAAAAGAATGAAGTACAATCCTCAAAGAGAAAAGAAAGTCCTTCTTATAACATACAAATGTGGGAAAGGGCAGAGAAGACCATCCCATTCTTGTGGGCAGAGAAGGAATAAAATAACCTCATCAAAATGCCAGTACACAACATATCCAGAAATATTGTGGAGCATCTTTACCCACTCACATAAAATTTTTTTCAAAAATAGGCACAAAATAAGCATATAGTTGAAAGAGCTGATAATTTCTCCAAATTCACTCCCATCATTTTTAATTGAAAAGCATGCGCTGCCTCAACACTCATCTGCAAGCAAAGCTAAAAATGAATTGCTTGCAATATATAGTTATTCTAACTTGGCTCAGACAACACAGTATCAAAGTGCAAAACTAAGATTAGTAGATTATGTCAGAATGAGCTCCCATGGTTTATTTTTGAACGCTGTAAATATCGTTAGCCAGTCATCATAGCATGCGTGTGCCAAAATACGCTAATCTCTGGCAACTATCACGTCATCCAAAAGATGTCAGACCAGAAAGGCAAACTTCAAGAACTGAAAGCAGAGCACCAGGGACTCAAATACCACAAACCCTCCTGGAGTACAGCAGCAGGCCGCAGTTTCTCAACTTCCTATTATTTGCATTTCTTCTCAGTCACAGATCCAAGGCTGCCTTTTTTGCAGAGCAAATCAAGGAACAACCTGGCAGAAAAGATGGCAAGAAGCCATGCAGAAAAGACGAAGCAGATTACAGAGGAGAGACATTTAGAAAGGATTAAATCATGCCCCTCAGGTGATACAATTATGAACTCTTCTGGGGACATCATCACATTTCTGCTGAACTGATTTTAGCAGTGTCAAAATGTCCAATTCTGCCTGTAGCAATTCTACAGGCACTAAACTGAACCTGACCAGAAACTACTCCAGCTCCAAAGGCCTGACCTAGATGCAGGAAGTATACAGAGACCTTAGTTTAGCTTTCTCACTTTGTCTTCAGTGGATTTTTAATCACACAATCCCATTAAAGCCCAATAAAAAGGTTTTTGTCCCTCAGATAAAAATAGGGGATATTTGTGACGCATCAGTCCAGGATGAGACATTTCCTGCAGAAATGCTGAAGCAGCTTCACATCTTCCCAACGTGTACCAGTGAAAATTTCCACCTGTGCTTCTGTGCTCAGCCAGGCTGGTCATTCAGAATGGCTTCCTGCAGAAGCATAAATTAAGCCAATAAACTTGGCACGGGAGCAGCTGGGGTGCACTCCCAGCATCCGTCTGCTCACAGACCAAGGAGCTGTGATCCTGAGCCTGGAGACACGGTGTTTGGCATGGCTATGGTCCCAGGCACTGCTGAGCTTTGCCACTCATCATGGCCACCCTTGCAGAGCAACTTCAACAGCAGCATTTTACAGCTTCAGATCGCTTTTCTGCATAGGAAAGGATCAGACAAAAAGACAGGACACGCAGAAGGGAGGAGAACTAGCATATTTTCAAACAAGACCTCACTGCTATAATTAAAGGGTTTATTCCTTTCTCACAGCCCACACTGGAAATACCAGGCCTCTGTCAGATTACTGAAGGAACAACTTCAGAACAGGATGTCATTACACAAGGGAAAGTGTGAAACCCGAGCAAGTGAAACAGCAAATGGTTTTAAACCTTCTACCTACTGCTTCATTGAAGAAACGTTTCTGTGACTGACTGAAATAAACTCACCCCTCCAAATGAAAACCAAGAGCTCACAAATAAAACCTGCCTGTTAAAAACCAAGAAGGATTGCATCCAATATTCCCAGAAGTAATAAGCCAGCAAAACAACCAACCCATCAAAGATCTAAGAGAACACCAAATAGATTTTGGCAATCATATTATTTCCTGTATCTGAATTTCAGTGCCAAGTAATCCTCACATACTAGACCTGAATTTTACAAGCGATTTGCAGATTTTAAGTTTCCTGGTGGCTTCCTACCACTTAAAACTGCTTTAAATATAAAATGGTGGTTAAGTACAAAAGGTCTATGTGTACCATGTCCCATCATTCATTTGGACATTAAACTCCAGGTACATTTTACCCTTTTCTCTAATGTCCTAACAGAAGGTTTAAAACTGTCAAGCTGAAGTTTTGGCCTGTGGGGTAGGGACATTTAGGGCCATCAGCACCAGGAAACACTTAAGGGAAAGTTCAGGTTTGACAACACTTAAATTTGCATTAATAGACTTGAATTTTAATGTCCCGTTAATCTTACACAGAGGCAGTCAAATCCATCAGCACTATTGTTTTCAGACTGTCTGCCCACTAAGGCAAACAATGCATCATTTACACTTGGTTTACATTTATAGTTGGGAAGCAAGCCATGCAAAGGAATAAGGGGGAGAAACCAGAGTGTTTTAAATGCAAATTTGGATTTTGAAGAATCGAGTATTCCTCTGCAAATTCCACATCTGCTAGATCACACAAAAGCTGGGTGCTTGTAATAAAAAATAATAAACGTGTCTCTGCTTTTCGTTTCCCTACTTTAAAATTGCCTTTAAAGCCTTCCTTTCACTTGACTGCTGCAAACTGGAAACTTTAGAAATGAAAGCAGCTGGTCTTTCCCCTCCGTCAAGTTGATTGAATTCAGTCACTATACAATAAAAATGGGCAAAAGCAAACCTCAAATCAACCCCCAAAAACATGTTCCACCTCAAGAGCTTTCACTTACGTTCAAGCCAGGACATAACAGTAATGTGTATAAACAAAACACAAACTTTAACGTGGATTCTCTTTAGCTTCAGACTATGAGATTTAAAAACTGGCCTACTTTATGTAATATTCTCACAGCTGAGTCATCACAGTATCAAGTGGTCTCTATCAGCTGCAGGGTATGATCATCTATTAAAAAAAAAATAGAAGCATCCATACTGAAATGCCTTTTTTATTATGTTAAGAATATAACATTAATCTAACCGTCCAGACCGTAACTGGGATAGGGGAAATTTTTGAAGAAAGTTAGAACTACATAAAGTAGTCTCTTATAATGCAGATGCCATGCCTTGTAGCAACAGCCTGTAAGCTACAGGATAGAATATTGGGGAAGGCAGCAGAAATACAGATTAGTTCCAACTCTGCCGCTGTTACAGCATGTAGCTTCAGGCAAGTAATTTAGACTTCTTTCTTTTTCATCAAACAATAAAATGGAGGGAATGCTACTGCCTTACAGAATCAGCTGACATTTTATACCACATTTTAGCATATGCATAACATTAGCTATTACTACAGAAAAGGAGGGGGTAATATGTTTTTAATACTGGCTTCGTAGGCCTCACAAGAGAAGGTGAAAGTGCTTAATGAACATTAGAAACTCTTCACAGGGGCCTTGATTCACTCTAATTCACTCTGGGCAGCATCTTACTGCTCCTGGCTTGCAGACCATCAGAGTGAGCAGGAGTCCATTAGTATCTCAGGGCAAAGCATCTGTTGATAGCAAAATATTCATTTAAAGAAAAAAAGTATTTTAATTACTAGTTTCTACTTACGTACTATCCTATAGGCCACTTACAACATAATGATGTAGTCTCAAGAGACCAGTAGGAGGTTAAGAGGAACCCAAAAGTAGCTCTCGAGTGCAGTTAGCATCTTTTAAGTTTTTCACACAGGAAAAGAAAGACTTGAGCAGCTATGCTGCTGGAATTGTTACAGCAAGTGTAAAAGAGACCCAACAGAAAAAAGCCCCAAAAGGTGACATGAACGAAGATGCAACTTACTCTGAATACTATCTCTGCTGCCAGCAGCCTATTTACATTATTTCTTGTAGGAAGTGGTCAAACTTAGAGCCTGTCATCAGTTGTGGGGATGGGGAAGAGAAATGGCAACCGCTCACAGGAAAAGCAGCAGGGCAGGCAGCTCCAGATGAAGCCCTGGAGTGCCCAGGGTCAGGCTCCTGTACAAATGCCCCCCTGATGCAGAAGAAGGGGGTGGTGCTGCAGAGTTAGCATCCCCCTCAAAACTCCCTGAGCCCACATCAAGCACACCCAAATAGAGAGTATTGTTTCAAAGGGTGCAGCAGGCACAGGAGCTCTCAGATGTCTGCAGCATGCTAATCCTGGCCAGGCCTCGCTGGCCCTCTGTCTCAGGGGCTTACCAGGCCATCCGTAGGTGAAGCGTGTCACCTCATGGCAGACTACAGCACTTTTACTTCTCCAAGGACAAGGAAGCAAATCACATGAGGTGACAGTAGTGACATTACTCCTTAATTAAACTTCACCATCTGCTACCGTGGCAGAACCGTACAGGTATTTTAAGGTGGTAATCCAGGTCTGATACTCTGAGACCTAAGCTAGCAAGAACAGAAGATTTGGTATTTGAGCATCACAAAAATGGTCAGAAAAATGCACCTGTGAAATTACGTTCAAGACATCAAAGCTTTTGAATCAAGAACTATTAATTCCAAACGCATACTGAACGCAGTCTGGCTTCTCAGTGGATGCTTTACAAAGCTGTCAGTTTTGTGAGGCTGGAGCCAAAAGGCAATATTTGATATGTAAAGATGTTTGAGAAGGAGGAGGGTAAAGTGAGAAGAAAGAGTTGTATGAGTCAGCCATGGATCTTTTAAAAATTAAGTGATAGCGTTTTTAAATCATGGGAAAAGAAGATGCATACACGGATTTCCTCATTCCTGGTTTACCAATCACAAAAGGTAACGCTCCCTAAGTTTAAGAGAACTTTCAATTGCGAGCACACACAGCAGGGAGCAGAGCCCTGCGAGGGCAGCCCACAACACAGAGGTTTTCCTCCATTGTTCTCACTACCTTCTTGTTTTCAGAATTCATTTCGCAAATGCTGAAAAGAAAAAACCAGCAGCAGCCTGAACAGGCTCCACTCCTGACACAAGGCCAGTCTAAGCCGAGGCTGGATGGGGCTCTGAGCAACCTGATCTAGTGGAGGGTGTCCCTGCCCACGGCATGGGGGTTGGAACTAGGTGATCTCCAAGGTCCCTTTCCAGCCCAAACCGTTCTGTGACTCCATGATTCTGTGACAACTGGCAGTGACACGAGAGGAGCGGGCCCACCAAGTACCACACTTGGTGCCCGTGCGGCGGCTGTGCCCTCGCTCCTCTGGCGGAGCATCACCTCCGGCCTAGGGGCACCAGGGACCCGGGGTGGGCAGCAGGGCCCGATAACCGGGACCATTGTTCCAGGTGCAGGCGAAGCTTGTGCTGGCACTGGCGAGGAGGAGGAGGCGGCGCGCTCCGCCGGGCTGCCGTAGCGCCCGAAGGTCACGGGCAGGAGACGTGCCACCACGCGTGTCGCCACAGGGCGACGTGACAGGCGCTCTCCTGCCACCCCGAAAGCGGCAGCAGGGCGGCCCCGCACCTGCTCACCTGGCCCGGGCCGCCCCCTCGCTCCGAGCCTGCCTCCCTCCCTCCCCCGCGGCGCCGCCGAGCGCTGCCCCGGGGGCTCCTCCCGCCCCCGCCCCGCCTCGCCGCTGACGTCACGGAGGGGCGGGGGGGCGCAGTGCTGGGGGGGCGCCGAAGATTCCGCGGCGCGTAGGCCCGTCCCTTTGTGACGTCACGGGAGCGGGGCGAACCTGGCCGGGCGGCGGCGTGGCCGGCGGCCCGCGGGCTCCGTCACAGCCCCGGCAACCTGTTGCTGCTGCCGCCGCCGCCAGCGCGCCCCGCCGGCACCGCCGCCCCCTGCAAAGAAACGAAATGGGGAGGGGCTGGGGGGGGGAAAGACGAGAGGGGCGAGAAGGGTTAAATAAAAGCGCCGCCGCGAAGTTGCGAGCGGGAGAGCGAGCACCCCTGCACATTGTCCGCTCTCGTCTCTCCTCCCCCGGGAGCCGCGCTCTCGGCCCCTGCCCGGCGGTGCGGGAGCGCCGCGGCATTGTTCGCCCCGGGGAGCCCGGGAGGAGCTGGGCTTTGGGGTGATCTCTCCCCCTCTTCCTCTTGCCCCCCTTCCCCCTTTAATTAATTACACCGCGGTTTCCTTCCCCCCCCCCCCCCCGCTTTTGTCTGCCTGCCTGGGAAATGCGGACGCTTCGCGTGTTTCGCCAGACTTTCCACCCGCCGTTCCTGTTTCGATGCCATACTTTAAACTCGCCGGCCCTGGGCTCCCCTCTCCTCTGCAATGCGGATGTATTTTAATTCGGAAATTTAGGGGGGTGCGGGGGGGGGGGGGCTGGAAAGGAGGAGGGGGGCAGCTTCGACATAGCGCGCAGGCCCCCCCTCCCCTTCATCCCCAAAAGCACACACACATCGTTCCACCGCCTCCCCCGGGCAGTGTTGCAGCGGGGCGGGCAATCGATACCGGCAGTCAGCTGGAGTCAACTGCAGTTTTTACCAAATCTATAGAATACCGAGGCAAAGTGTCCCGAAGGTCACCCTCCCTGCCAAGGGACACCCCTCCGCTGAAAGAAATCGGCGCAGGCGACAAGACGCGATATAAACTACAACTTTTAAAGCCTCGCATCAAACACGCCCAAAAGCGAGAATTTATATGTATTTACCCCCATATCCGCCCCCCAAAATTTGGTTGGTTTTTTTTTTTACGTGGAGATAAAAATCATTATTCGGTCTACTGCATATATGGATAATCCCCTCCGCTTTTCCAAACGTAAGGAAAAACTATCCTGTGCCAATCAAAACGTAACTGGAGCACGAACAAAAATCCAACTACCCATCCACATTTATATGTTTAAAGGATTAGACAATTACGAGGGATTGGTTAAGCGGCTGAATAAAGAAAGGCAGAAATACAGCCCAGGCTGCGCTGGATTAGCCCAAATTTTCGAGCCATCATAATGAATTATTTTTAAAACAGTACCGAGTCATTTTCCTCATTATTCCAGTCAATCCCGAGGAAAGCGCTGCCCGTAAGGCGATCCCCGGCTGCTCCGGTGTCTATCGCAAGGCAGAGCAGCCGAGGATCGCACACAGGAGAAGGGGATGTGGTACTGCGAGAAACCAGCTCGCCATAACCAGACACTCGGTTTCAACTTAAAGGGCTTCCAACAACCACCGCCGCCGCTTCACCAGACTGGGACAGACACACGTAGATAATTAAAAAACAAAACAAAACAAGAAAAAAAAAACAAAAAGAGAAAAAAACCAAAAAACCCAACCCCAACCAAAAAAAACCACCAACCCCAAAAAAACAACAACAAACCTATTTTAGCATGCAAAAGCACAGAATTAAGAAAACCGCTTGAAAATGCAGTTCGGTGACACATCGGGGCAGCCCCCCGAGCTCCTCGCGTTTCATCTAAAACTAGATTATGATTGTGTCATTTGAGGTCAATACATTTATTCACTGGAGGAATCGCTACACAAATCTGGTTTTATAACCGAACTGGATAGCAGGCTTCCCTGTTAAAAGGGGCCTCTGAAACTCCCCCACCACACCACAGAAAAATCAAATTCAGCATTACATTTGTTCCCAAAGCTTTAGAGCTGCAAGATTTGCTATAAACTTGACATTCACTGCCATTTCCTAAAACTGGGAGTCAAACGATGTATGTTATGATCACTTACGTATTTCTTTTGAATTATATTCCTCTTGGGTCTTTCTTTGCTCATTCTGGTATCCAAATTCTGATTGCAAAAGGGGACAATTGCTTCATGAATTAAAGCCGAGACAATTAAAAAAAAAATTAAAAATACCGAAAAAATCCAGGGGGGAGGGGGTTGTTTGTAGTGGTATCTTGTAATCCGACTTTCTTTCCTCACAATGAGATTCTCCTAGCAATAAATCCGAGAAATGGGGGACGGAAGAAAAAAAAAAGACGAATGTGAAGGAAACAAAAAAAAAATCACTTTAGTGAAGCATTATAATGGAAAATTTCCCCCTAAACACAAAAAACGACGCCCTTGATATCCCCTTTTCTCTTTCTCAAGCCGCCTAAGCGATCTGCAGGTCCTTAGTGTCAGAGCTGTAGTTACATCTTGGAGGAGGAAAGGGGCCGGGAGGAGAAGATAAATAATCGGGACGTTGGAAGTCACGTTTGTGCTGCTGCAGCAGGGAAAGCGGCAGGGACAACTCCAGCAGCGGCGGCGGCGGCGGCTCCGGCGGCAGCAGCGGCGGCGGCGGCGGCAGCGAGGGCTGCACGCACCGTGTGTGTCTCCGCTCCTCCAGCTCCCCCCCTAACCAATGAGAACAGCTCTCCGCCAGCAACTTTAAATGGACCTGGCTTTTTTTTTTTTCCTCCCCTCCTCTGTTGTTAATATATATGTCTGCGTGCGTGTGTGCGCGCGCGCGTGTGTGTATGTGTGTGTGTATATATATATATATATATGTATGTACGTATGTATGTATGTATGCGTGTGTATATATATACACACACTGACACACGGCACACACACATACATGCATACACCGCCTAGGGCTCGCCCTTAATTCCCAACCGGGGCAGAAGCCGCAGCGCCCGGCCCCTCGCCTCGCTCAGCGCATGCAACAGGCCTCGCTGAACACTCCATGCGGGTCAAGCGTCATGCGCTTCCCTCTCCCAACCCCCACCCCTCTTCCCACCTCCCTTCTTTCGGCATTTAAGCGTGGCCACCCGGCAGCCAAGGTCGCCGCGAGCCCTACGCCGAAACCCGAGCCGGGAGTTTGAAGACGGTCCCTCAAGAGCGCAGCACGCTCTGTCGCCGTGCCCTACCCCCCTTCCCGCCCCGCTGCAGCCTCCTCACTCCTCCCGCCTGCCAAGGGCTGTCCTTCCGCTCCGTCCTTGCGCCCACCGCACCTCCCCCGGCTTCGGCACGCACGGGGGGCCCTCCGCGCTGGCAGCACCTGAAAGTCACGTTTGGCCGCGCAGGCCCCAAGAATTGTCCTTGCTCGTGAGGAAAGTTGTAGTTCCCTCGCCACAAAATGGCGAACGGCGGAGAACTACACCTCCCGGCGTGCGCCGCGCTCCCGGCGGCCGATTGGTTGCTGGGCTCGGAACCCCCTTCGCCACGCTCGTCCTTCCCCAGCACCACCCCCACGCTGGTTTTCCCCTCCCGCTTGTCTCCCCCAACTTCCCCCCCTCTGCGGCGCTCGGTGGTAGAGGCTGGGGGGGCAGAGGGCGGGGGAGAGGCACGACTGGAGAGGGAGGAGGAGAAGGGCGAGGGGGAAGTTTATGGGGAATCGCTGACAGGGAGTGGGGAGGCAGGCAGGCGCCGCGGGAGGCTGCAGGCAGAGCGCGGGGATTAATGTGTCTGGGTTGGGCTGGGAAGTGGCGGCCCGAAAACTTCGTGTCTGTGTGCAGCGCCCGCCGAGGAGGCGGCGGTCTGGGTCTGCCGGACAGACAGACAGACTGCCTGCCTGCCTGACGGGCGGGCGGTGTCAGCTCGGGACACGCTGCGGGCTGAGCTGCGCCGTGCGGGGCCCGCTCGGTGTCTCCAAGGTGTGCCGAAGTCGCGCCTCCTGCGCCGCCGCCGCCGCGCCGGGGCTGCCCCGCGGGACCTGGGCCGGTGGCCCGGCGCGCCCGGGAATAACCTTCCTGTGCGGCTGGGTGGATGCATGGATGGATGTGTGCTTTTAAACGCCGCCGAGAGCCCGGCGGCTTCCCAGGAGAGCGGCCCGTCCTCGCCCAGGGCTGGTCGGCGCTGGACCCGCCGGCGGCTCCTGGAAACCCGGTGTCGGTCCGAAATCCCGAAGTTCCAATTCTAGATTAATTTCAAGTGTATTTTTTCTTTCATTAAAACAAAAAAAAAGTAAACTGTTATGGAAGTGGAATGTCCTTCTTCAGCAAAAGCTTAGCAGTTCCTTAATGGTGGGTTAAGGTGTTGGAGCAAGCAGAGAGGAGAGTCACGAAGTTGATGAGGGGACTAAAGCACCTTCCCTACGGAGACAGACTGGGAATGTTTGGGGCTGTTCAGCCTGGAAAAGAAAATATTCAGTAGAGACTCCATATTGTTCAAAGCCAGGTTGGAGAAGGCCTTTGAGCATCCTGATCTAGAGGGAATTGTCGTTTCCCAGGACAGCGGGAGCTATAACTAGGTGATCTTCAAGGTTTCTTCCAACCCCTAATATTCCATGATTCTATAATTACATCTTCTCTAGGGACAGGGAGGACAGAGTGTCATTAATGATCTCCCTTGGTGTGAGGTATCACCGTACCCCGGGTGTGTTTGTGCTCTTCTGTAGGACTCACCAGGAACTATGAGCTGCTTTACTCTTACGCTAATGACTACACATGGGTGATGCTTTAGGGGCTTTATGCTGTTTTCCACATGCACTTTTTATGTTCAGTTCCCTTCTGGAGGGTATTATATCTGCCCCACAGGAATGACAATTTTTGTGCAAGACTCTTGAGCGGCAGTGTTTAAAGTCAGGAGAGCAGGACACAGAACTTGCCAGAACCTCACTCACTGGTACCTAGTCTTGAGTCTTCACCATGAGACTGAAATGAATAGGCCAAGGAGACCAGCTCCTTTTGGACGCCTTTATTGAGTGGTCAGCTCTGGGTAGGGGCCAGAGGAGGAGGTAGATGGTTTTGCTCCACAGCAGAACTGGGGCTCCCTCATGGGTGTGCCTAGGCAGAGATTTTTTGGCTCCTCATCCAGGGTCCTCATTCTGACCCACTTCTAGTCAGGTCAGGGTGACATCTAAAGCCTTGCTGGTGGAGTAGGAAAACTTTTCGCTAGTAGGACCCGTCGCTTAGTTCCTTAAATCTTTGGCCAGCTCGTTGTTTTCAGGGTCTTTCGTTGGATTTTTTTGACTCTTAGTTTGCATATTTTGCCGGGGATGTTGCCCGATGCCATGTTGGGGAGCAGCTGAGGCAATACCCGACAGATGCAACAAAGTTACTGGTAGGGTAAGTGGATTAACAGTGGGGATAACTTAAAGGTTTAACATTTAACAACAATTTAAATCACACAATTAACTTGTTCCAGTTTCAGATTAACACTAACACCTCTATTTGTATTGACTTGTGTTGTTCATAACACGACCATCCTTCCTCACTTATGTAAATAAGTGACCGTGGTGTTCTCCCTTTACCTTAGAAACACAATACAAATAATGTTTAAGATGCTGAATGGAAGAAATAAAGTTACGTCATATTTTCTCTAGTTTCCCTTAACTTCTTCATGTTTATTGCTAATTATTTCAGGACTCTTTTCCTAATCTTGTTTAATAAAAATTGGGGTATAAAATGGTCTGTGCTTGGCCTCATCCAATATCAAAGCTTTTAGGATAATACTACTTGTGATCAGGTTAGTCTTCTGAAGCCTTTCCATTAGGTCTCTTACGGGAAAATGTAGATTCCTTCTTAAGAGTAAGTCTAAAGTGAGGTTTTCATTCCTTGAAATTGGAAATATACACATTTCTCATAGGACTGTTTAACTTCCTGCCCTCACTTGTTTTTATTAAGGTGTTTATGTAGCATGAAGGTCTAGGACATCCTTGGAAGAAAATGCTTTTGTCTTGGCTTTTCTTCAATTAGTAACAACGAGTCTGCACTTCTCCAGGAGACATTTTGGAAAGCCAGAAGAGACAAAGATGGCCATTCATGTATTTCTGAGTCAACAACTGAGCAAAAGGTTTTTATGGAAAACCTACCTGGCTTTTCTCAGATGGTGTAAGGTGGCAAACCCAGCTATTCCCCCACCCCTTACTTTGGAGGTTGCTTTCTGAGTGGTCTTAAAAGTCTCGGTGTTGCTATGTTTGCTACTGGCTTTTGTGCCATGTGTTGAACAAGAGCTTACTGTCAGTGCAAACTAATGAATTTTCTTCTCGAGGCTGGGTGGCAGAACCTTTCCCATAGATCTGTGGCTCTATTTACATTTGTGTTCTGTTACACAGAGCATTGTATTGTGCACATGCTGGGTATCGTGTATCCGCCGTGGGTCTTGCCTTTCAGCTCTAGCTTGTGTACATTTTAGGGACTGACCTTTTAAATACTGACGCTGGACTGGTTTGCAAAATTAATTAAATGCTGGTACAATAGCACTTAGTATCATAGGTTAACTGCTATTGATGTCAGTGTTTGCAATTACATTTGATCACTTTTTTTTCTAGTTTCATTGTGACTTTCATCATGGTCAGTTCCAACTGTAACTCTGCTTGAAGATGTTTGAGAAGTGACTACTGCTAGCAGGATAGAGATTCCTTGTTCCTTTTTTCCCCTTGTTTCCTTCTTACTCATTTCTTCATTTTAAATAATACTTTTACAGGAATTACACACATTTGCAAAGGAGCTCCCAAACTGGATCTATGTGTTCTACAACTAGTTTTTAGTCACTCTCCACTGTCAACCTTTCCAACAACCCCAGTGATCTGAGTATAATACTATTGTATAAAAAACTTTGGGGATTTTTTGTTTCTTTGGGTTTGTTGGGGCTTTTTGTTTTGGGTGGGAAGGGGGATTTCTTGGTTTGCATGGTTTGTTTAGGATCGGTTGGGGGGGGTGAGGATATTGTGGATTATTTCTTTGCATGAGCATAACACATTTTATGCATTGTCCATTTGAACTTTGTTCATTTGGACTTGTGCATACTAAGCCTCCAAGGTGCAGTTATCTCTGAGCAAGAGGTGAAACATGGTCACTTTTTAGCATATAATATAACTTAACAGCACACAGTTCAGCGAAAAGTGAAAGGAAACTTCATTCAAAAGGAACCTTGGTGATACCTCTCCAGCTACTAACTAGAGTTTACATAATATTTGCCTAGTTCACATCTCAATGAAGATAAAATCCATCTGAGGTTATAGGAAAAGAGCATTCATCATGGCTGACTTGCCTATGACTGTATTTTTTATTTTTTTATCTGGGGACTACTGCTCTCGGCACTTTTGGACTTGGAAGGCAGATATTTATGTGCAGATTGGTTTGTGGTGTCCTTGGAATTCTGGGACAAGAGTTTTTAGTAAGTTAATGTAGAAGGTCCTGCTATGGGTTCTAGCCAGAACAGGTCAAAATTAATAAAAAATAATATGTAGTTCATAAGGAAAATTATATGATTTTAAAAGTTTTTTGGTTCTTATCTCTTCTTACTGGTCAAAGAGATAAAACAATAGGCGCAAGCAGTACGGAGAAGGCAGAAAGAACATGGGGTGAATTCTTGAGCCACAATTGCCCACAAAGGACGTGATGCCAGACAAATTGGGCCACAAAAAAACCTTGTTCTGGGGGCAGGCTGTGATTCTTTGTGGACAGATGGCTGCTTATCAGTTCATAAAGATCACTTCTGGATACCTTTCCTTCAACTCTTATTTACCTGAATTATGCCTCAGAAAAGACAACACTAAATTCTCTAGTGTTGAACAGGTTTCCTACAATAGAAAGTGATGCAGCTTTGAATTCTAAGACCTTATGTCTTGTGTGGATTAAAGCAAAATGCTTTTTACATTGAGAAGGATGAGGGTGAGAGAGAGTTGGTAGCTTTGTGCTGATAGATACAGAACTTGCTTCTAGCCCTAGAATCTGGTTTGCCATGTGCAGAGATGTGTGGGGAATTCTCAGGGGGTTTTTTGAGGTTTTAATCCTTCTTGGAAGCTTGGTAGAGTAGGTAAAGAGACTTTAAAAAGTGGACCCCCAGGTCTGTCAAATCCACACACATTCCTACAGAGTAGTTTTTTATGTGACAAGCAATGACAGCATTTATGTATAGCATATTTTGTTTCATGTTTGAGAAGATGGAACTTTACCACAGGCAGACAGCTCTTCCTTCTAGCAACTAAGAAGGATGTGGAGGCCATCAGAGAGAGGCCTCTGCCTATAGATCCCTTGCCACTAGCTGGAGTTGATGCCTAGACCCAACATTCTGGTTTTCACATTTCCTAATTGGGGTTCCTCTTCACTTCCTGTCATGCTTTACATCCCAGCTGTCCTGTATTCATAGCCTGCCTTATTGTTAGGCTTTGGTCTTTAAAGCTCCGTAACACATTGCAGTAATATTGGAGTAGAATATTAAAAATAGCATTGCAATACTTATTTAAGAGAAAACCAGCTACTGCAATGAATTAATCGCTTGGAGAAGAGGGAAGTGGAACTTTGTTTTATTTGTTCCCACGGGGAAATAGAGATACGAGTAGCCAGTTACTGGTAATCAGTTTGGCCATTTCCCCCAACCTCTTTTACTTGAGAAATATATCTATAAATGTATGTGCTTGGTAAATATTTACGTAAAATGCAAACACAATGACCATGCAACACAGAAAGCTACTGAACATGCAAGGTGTTGCCTCTGCATCCGGGCTCAGGGTTTCCCAACAGGCAGCTTCCAGCATGCACTTAGGCTCTACATGTGTAGTAGATTCTGCATCACATGCACAGAGGGTGGATTAATGCACCGTGGATTTATGCACATGATTTAAAGTCCTCTGGGTAATTGAGACATGGTGCCTGGCACCTCCAGGATCCTTGAAGCAGCCATACATGCACGTGCAGGCAGACACCCCACAGATGGTCAGAGTGAAAGGATATTAAAGTGGCTAAGTTAAGCACTCAAAAGTTACGAAATGCCAGAATTGGTGAAATGCTTATGCACTATTAATTCTATCCATACACCTATATATTGCTTTGTAATAACCTTAAAATAGATTCCATACCTTTCCCCCTGCACCTCCATAGAATGATTGGGTTTTATTTGGTGCATTAAGTGAGCCTGCTCTGGGGATGAATTAGAGTACATGCTGAAGGAGAGAGTGTTGTCTGTTGAACTCTTACCCTCCTGTGTTCCTGTGAGTGTAAGAAGGGAAGACATAATCTCATTGTTAAGGCAGCTGAATGTTGCTTTGGAGAAGTTGATCCTCTGCCAAGAAGTGTGAGGCTGGGTAAACCATTTACATCAATCTTTTAATAGTGGCCAGGTCAGCACTACTAATTTGTACATAAATAGCTACAGTTGTCAGGTGGGTGATGAGTTGTGGCTTGTGACTATCATAGCTCTTGGATCCAAATCTCCTAGTGTGCAGGATACTTTGTTCTCCCACTTGAAAATGTAGAAGAGGAGATGGGGAAATAAGTATGTCTGTGGTTGCTAAAGTGTTCCTGTTGTAGCTCTTGCATCGTTCCTCATTTTATGGGTTCTCTTGGGACTACACTTGTGCATCTGCACCAAAGGCTGCTGGAAGCTGTATCCTTTGAATGCAGAATATGCAGTGCTTAATGCTAGCAATACCTGGATTTTAGGTATTTTGAGACTCTTTGGATCTTCATTTCTGACTGCCTCCGTTTACAGACTGTAAAATGGAATTAATACATTCCTTTAGCACACAGAACTGATGGCAGCATATCACTTGTGGACTGCCATGATGTTCTCGGAGCAAGCACTGCAGAAAAAGCACCACAAATCTCTTCATTTAGCTCTTTGTCTGCCTTTTCTCTATTGAATTTAGTACTTTAGTACATTGTCAGCTTTTCTTTTCTTTGAATTTTATTTCACTCCTTTTTACAGCTAACAATGTAAGGTTGCTTGTCCTTGCCACATTGTTCAGCATTTACTGCAGTTCGCTCAGTTGCCCTGCATCTGTTGAGATGTAGGATTGTGGGACAGTAGTCCCTGAGGCACAGAAGTTTGAACAAAATCCTCAGAAGTACACAAACTTGAATTGTCAAATTGATATGAACTTCTGATTTTGTCTCAGTGCAAGTTGCTGCATAAACTCTAATCTTGCATGAATGTGAACTGTTTTAGTTGAGTTAGTAGTTTAAACCATTTCATTAAATTGAACTAAGAGGCTTTTACATGGAGATAAGAGCTTTATGAGGAAGAAGGGGAACAGGAGTATCTTAGTGAAAGGAAGAGGGGGTGGAGAGAAGCACTCCATCCTTCCTCCTCTTCTTCTTACTTCTCTGTGCTCGTTTGAAAATCTGTCTTTCCTCCTCCCTTCTCTCCTTCAGCCTTGGGAAGAGCCATGGGGAAGATCAGGCTTGTGGGACTAATTCTTTCAAAGTTGGGATCAGAGAACAGTGTTGATGGGCAAGAGGAGATCCTCTCTGCGGCCAAAAGACACATGGGGCAGTGCTGGAGCAGGGGAGGGAAAGATGGCTACCTTGCCAGTATTCCATTGGTGAAAAGTGGCATGGGAATGGGGGAAGAATTGAGAGGAGAAAGTGGAGGGTGGGACTGGAGTGCAGAAGGTGGTAGATTGTGAGATTGGAGAAGGACTGGGGAACAGGGCAGGGAGTAGGTAGATGGAAAGGGGCAATGGCTGGTTTTGCTGTAGAAGTTGAATCCAGTGATTTTGTGGGAAGAATGGAAGAGGCAGCACAGGTTTTGGTGCTCCAGGGTGGACTGGAGGCTCTAGAGACTCCCAGTTCAGCCAGTAGCATTCCATAAATCTGTTGTTTGCATGTCTGCTTTTCCTATCTGCACATCCGCTGTCTGGGCAGAGCCTGTCTTCCAGGGCTTTTGCAATGAGAGAGAGTACACAGGGCTCTGAGATGAGATGCTGCATGCTGAAGCCCATCTGCATGGGCAGTATTGATGCTCCTCCCAAGCAAAGGACACACTCGGTTTTCCTGTTGGGAAAAACACCCAGCTTGGTTGCCCAGAGCTGATTTAAGCAGATGAATAGCATGGAAAAGTGGTGAATCAGGCGTTGAGTTTGGCTCCAGTGCTGGCAGGGTCTGTGCTGCTGGCGTCCAATTTACTAGCCAAAAATCAGCCATCATTTTGCCTTGTAACTGACCGTAAATTTCAGATGTTGGAAACATCATTTGTAGTATAGCCAAGTAGAATCAGTTTTGAGCCTGGTGGAAGCTGTGTTTTTAATAAAAGGCCATGTTTATAACTAATCAAGTAACACACACCGTGATGATTCCTACTGAAAAGGCAGAAGCAGCAAGTTGTTGTAGTCATAAAGAAGGTTATCAGTGCTCAGTAACAGTATAGAAAAGGCCTGATCCTACAAAGTGCTGGGTGCTCTCAATTGCTTTTGATTTTTGACCAATTTTTGAGATACCCCTGCAATGCACAGAGTCAACACCATGAAATCATTAAGCAAAGAGCAGAAATAAAGTATGTAGGAAATAAAGTATGAGAACAGCTTGCTTGTTCTTAGGAATGGCTTTTATTGCCCAAAACCTGGGATATGTTTACTTCTTGTTTGTGATAGACAGTTTAATAACTTCAGTGGTGGTCTTTGTTTTTTATTGAATTTGTTATATGTGCTGGCTTTGTATGTGCAGTTTCAGTCTTCTGCTGATGTGAGATGGAATTTGTGCTCCGTTTGGCTCATGCCATGTCTTCAGTCAGTTCAGTGCCTTGTAAGCAGGGTGGTATGTAGTAACTTGGTGTGAGAGGCTAAGATAAAACCCCAGCTGTTTCTTAAGATATCGCCTGCTGTTATCAAGAGGCTCAGGTTAGCAATTTTAAGTGTTACAAGGACCTATGTTTTTGAACTGCTTTCCTGAAGAGAAGGTAGAAATGTACATGCCTGGCTATTTTAGGAATCATTCTTTCTTGAGTGTGCTTATGCTTTATGAAATGTGGGTTCAGGGAATATGGGTAATAAAGCTGAATTATCATCCTTGAGTGTTTGTAGATTAAGGATATTTTGTACAAGTGAGTCATGGTAAAAGCTAACTTAGGTTTTAAATACCAGCAACAACAACAACAACAATAGAAAATGGCTAGCCCAACCAAGTGTCAGTCACACATCACTGTAGTTCTTAAGGGATTTGGGTACAGCTGAAGACTTGCCTTCTTCACTGACATGGATGCAACACACCAGCAGCCAGCCAGCTTCCACGATCCCTCCTGCTGACCAGTCCATGAAGAAATAGCTATCTGCCAAACAATCTGTTTGTTTTATTTCAAAGCCCCAGTGGGCCCAGCCCTTCCTGCCTAGCAGCTGCAACAGGCTCCATTCCTGCTCACTGCCTGGCCTGGGAAGAGATTGCTCATTGGCCCAGGAGAGTGGTTCTCCATAACTGGCTTGTGAGGAATGCTGTGTGAGAGGATTTGGCCTTTCTTTTAAATTGTTTGTTTTATTAAAGTTTGTTTATTAAAGTGAATATCTGGTAACAATAGAAACATGTTTTTTGAAGCCTGTGTATTGCCAAGAGAGCAGGATAGAGCACTATCAGGTTATTGCTTCCCCAGGATCAGAAGTACACAGGCAGCTCTGCGGATCCTTGTGGGCAGCACCTTCGTTCTTCCCTCTTCCACTTGAACTCTGATGGATCTGCTGTAGTCATCACTCCCTGCATCTCTACCAGGGGGACAGGGATGTGGGAGTTGCTCCACTTGTGGCATTTCTGATAATCAGAGGTTAGATCTGTACTGCAGATTGAAGGGGTACCAAAGCTAGCTTTGAAGAAGCCAATCTGAATGCCACTGGCAGTCTAGCTGATGAAGTAGAGGGGTCTGGAGGTGCTCATTTATACCACTAAAAAGTATGATTGTTTGCCCTTGGAAGGTAAATTAACCTGAGGTGGTAAATTACTGCAGAAAGCCAAGTCTGCCTCTAGTAGCCAAGACAGTTTAGCCAGCTTTGCACCATGCATGTACACAGTCAGTTGTGTTCATTAATTAAAAGGTTTGAAACTGCCAGTAAATATTAAAAAAATGTTTGTCATATTGAGTTCCTATATAATTCTTTCATCAGTTGACAGGAGAATATTGCACCTGCAGCTGTCACAAAAAGTGTGGGCAACAGCCCTCATAGCCCTTTCTAGTAAGTGTGTGCCTTACATAAACAGTAATATGTCAGCTTGCCTATCTGGGATATGAGATGGCTCCTCTTGTGAACCCAGGAAGATGAATTTTAAACCCAAGCTAATCTCATTCAGAATTTATGGCTTTTGGAACTGGAGCATCTCATCACTATATAATAATACATTTGTATGTTGTAGTTTCTCTGCGTGGAACATAACAGAAATAATCTCAGGCTTTCTTAGCAAACCACTCTGGATGAGAGAATTGTCTGGATGAGGGAATGGCGTGGGAACACTGTTATGGACCAGTGAGTCAAAGACTGGAATTCCCTGTATAAACCAGTAATCTGTCTGGTGAGTTAACGTGCTCAGAGCAGCAGTGGTTTGGGTTTGTTGACACACTTCTCAGTGAGACTGGTGTTATTCAGTTTTCTGGCTAGGACTGACTTTGGACAGCTGAGTGAAACAAATGTTCCTAGGGAGAAGCATAAACTGAAGGCTTGAGGTTAAAGCAAAATATCCTTTGCTGGCCTTGGAAGAGAATAGCAAGAGTGGTGATTTTTAAATCCTGCCTGTGAGATCAGTGTTAAAATCCTTGTGTAATATGGTTAGGTCTAGTGTCTGAAGTGTGTGTAGGTACTGTGTCCTTGTAGTCACAGCAGGGATTTCTGCTTGGTTTGTGACTTGGCTCAGTCTTTAAATGGACACTGAACTGTTTTCTTCTGTAGCTCTCTGTATGCTGCTCTTGTTGGACGCCCAGACTTGGCACCCTACTGTGATCCAGTAGCTCATCTGGATC
Organism: Camarhynchus parvulus; assembly: GCF_901933205.1. Taxonomy (NCBI): domain Eukaryota; kingdom Metazoa; phylum Chordata; class Aves; order Passeriformes; family Thraupidae; genus Camarhynchus; species Camarhynchus parvulus. The sequence continues at coordinate 62,785,386 of NC_044572.1, read as the reverse complement.
AACTGAAATTTTTTGAGGGCAGGGTTTAGGATGGGCTTCTCTACTGAGGAGAATTCATCAGTGTCCCCTTGCTCATTGCCCCATGTGCTGCAGAAACCTTCCCGCAGGGCTCTTCCACTGGCAATCCTCAGACCTCAGGTGGAGGTCCCTACCAGCAGCCAGAGGCTTGCCAGCACCTGGGTGTTTCCTCCTCAGCCATTTAGGCTGCCGGTGGGAAGAGAATTTCTCACCTCTTGTGTGGCAGACCCTTTTTGGGACAGTAAGGATTTGTGAGATAAACAGGATGGGTTGCTAAGGGATTCTGAGTAGGCTGATTGTCACCATATCAACTGACCCAGAATGGCCATGGCTGAAGCCTGCTGGATGTCACCACCTGCTCTTTGCCACCCATTCTTTTCTGGCTTGCCTTCTCCTATCTTGCTTCCAGTCTGCCTACTTCAAAAGGAAAAAAGGGGGAAGCTGAAGAGACCTGCACTACTGGTTATTTGATGTAGATTTTGCTAAAATGGACTGACACATACATACACTTCTGGCTGGTGGTAGCTGTGCATGAATAAACATAATTACCCGTGGCTGTGATGTGGTATCTAGCTACTGTAGATGCAAAGCATGAATTTAATAACTGTGTATGGTGAAATGGTTATAAATGGACGACTGTGAAGTGTAGACAGGGGCTGATATATCACTCATTTGTACATTTGTAATTAATTGTAGGAACAAGATTGTTCTTTGCATGTGTTCTTTCTTTGCTGCCAAGCACGACAGAGAGCTGTAATGATCTTATACCTTAAGCTTGTAATAAAATATTGTTGGTTACCTAGCAAAGAAATTTCTTAATTAAGTTTGCTACACAAAATCCCATCATGCTTTTTAAGATTTCTCTTTTTTTTACTAGAACTCCTTAATGACTTTTACCTCTGAGTATAATCAACAACAAAATTTCCCATATTTAAGAAACATTTTCTGCATATTTTTTCCATCTGGATATAATGGAGCATAATTTAAGACTATGGGCAGAAGAGGGGGTAAATGATGCATGTAATGATTGTTTTAACATTTACAAGAAAATAATTTATTTAAATTGGATTAAGCCTTAATATTATCACACTTTTCTACCTGATTTAACATGGGGGGAGGGTGGGGGAAAGGGAAGAAAACGATTTCATGGTGAAGTGTTTTAAGTATTTAGTATTTTCTTTGCTTTTTGATCATCCAGGCATCCTGCCCCACAGCCATGTAAATTTTCTTACACACAAATGTTCATTGCCATCTTTTACATTCCTCTGCTGACAGTGAAGAGGTCATGCTAAATCAAACTGATGGAGAAACTGGACATCATCTTTACCCTGAATGCCCAGATTAATTCTACCAGAACAGAGGTGGGGTAACAGCAAAGAATAATTTGCTTTTCTGTATTACTGCTTTTAAGAACTCTGTTCATCATATTGCTAACTCTGGTATACATATTCAGAATGAGACAAAGAAATAAGTACCTGCTTAGGTAGGATGTAAGACCTTAGAGGTCTGTGGCTTTTTTCTGTCCCCAGCAGTTTTCCTACCAGCCTAATTATTTCTGCTGAGAATGGGTCTCCAAGTCCAAGTCCAAACTTTATCATCTTCCTCTAATTCTTTTCCCCTCTCCAGGAGAGAGGAATCAAGTGGGATAAATTCTGTATCTGTATGCTATCCAGCTTTGCGTCTACTGATTGAAGTGTTTTGTTTATAATAGATGCTGTTTTGACGAGGGGAAAAAAAATCTCCTACAGTCAAAGGAGCTCTATTAGTGGCAGAACCAGCAGAGCCTGGTTTTCTCTAGGTTGGTGCCTCATGGTTTCATAGTGAATTACAATTGTCTCTTTTTTCCTACAGAGGGGTCATTTGTTAGGTCTCTCTCCCATGTGGATTCTTTAATGCTTCATAAGGTTTAAATTCATGCTACAGCTTTTTTTTTTCTTCCAGCTATGATACTTTTAGAATAGCTTTCTTCCTCTAAGTATTTATTTTTTACAAAGAATGTGGAAATTTGAGTGTTCTGTGTATCTATTGCATTTTGTTAAAATAGAGAAAAATAAAAAAAGCCTGGAAACTCAGTGTGTGGCTTTCCAAACTTCAGTGTCATAGCAAGCCAACCAATAATGGTAGTATCTTGTTAAGTACATTGCCCAGTTTGGGTTTGTATTTAAGTTCATGTCTTCTGGGAGACCTAAGTTTGGCTTTCTAGTTAGTCCTGCTCATCCAGTAGAGCTACTGTCATCAATGGAAGATGTTCTGGCTTTATGAAGCATCAAATAATTATTATGCAAATTCCTATTAAAATGACAGATTTTCTTCCTAGTCTCATTTTCATTTGAGTCAAAAGTAAGTTCCTCATCACCTTCAAGAGGAATTTGATTTTTTTACAAGTGTAAAAGAATTCAGATGTTGGGGCTGTTTTATTGTCACCAGTGTGCTACTAATGGCTTATATGTAAACTAGGAAAGATTTCTTCCCAAATCCAGTTTCAGTACACAGCTCTGGATAGTTTGCTCTGTGAAATCTCATCTTTGTAAATTGAACAATTTTTGTTCAATTTGCATTGTGGTGGTATAATACACATAGAATTCCATGATATCTTTTTTTTTCTGTGAGATTCTCTTTTAAAACTTAAAAATACACATCAGATAAATAGGAGGTTAAATTCTATTGATGTACACATTCTTTGTATGTGCATAAGCTTCTGTTTACTTGGGAAGTATAATATCAGTAGAGTACTTCTCACTTTAAAGTTTATTAATTTCTTTCTTCTTTCTTTGAGGTGTCAGTACTGAGAAAGATGAATCATTTATTAGTGGGAGGCCTGACACATGATGAAATCACTATCTGACACTTCAATGGCTTCCAATGTTGTTCTGTGAACATTCAGCAAAGTGCAGAGGATGTGATGTTGCAGTTCTGTGGGTAGCGTTTTCTCATTTTTTTCGAAAATGGGTGAAGTTCTTTATCATCACGTAGTGTGTGAGATCTTCCCCATTTGGGATGAATAGCCTTTCTTCATTGTTTAGAGTGATTCATAATCTGATGTAGGAAAAAAATAGAACACATCTGCAACTGGCAGAGAATATCTTTATAGTTCTCCTGAGAATCAGTGAAAAAGCAGAACTCAATCCATGGAGTTTTTTCGAGGGGAAGGGTGTGGGGAAGGGCACAGATAACATTCTTGGCTGAGTGTTGCTACTGTTTGGAGTCCTTCTCTTAAGACAGAGCATGTAAATGTCCATTGTGTTACAAATGAACTGCACCTAAGGGATAGTTCTCTGCTGGCCGCAGGATTACCTCCGGAACAGGGCAGTGATCTCAACCCAAAGACACTTAGGGTGTAAATTAGCATCTGACAATCAAGCAATTGGCAATAAACAGGTGGGTGTTTGACAATAAACTGAACAGTTTTACCTACTTAAAAAGAAAGTAAATTTTAGTTCTAGTGGCTTCAGACCAGTACACAGTTCTGCAACCATACAGGTTAGAGTTTTTGCCTTACTGAACTTACCTTCTTTCCCTTCCCGGTATGTTTTCTATTCACTTCTGTCCCAATCCCCCCCCCCCAGAAAGTGTTGCAGTAGTTTCAGACCATTAAGATATTTTCCTGCATCATGCCATGTGAAGTCTGAGCAATGTTACTCCTGCTCTTTTCCCAAGCTACATCACTCACCCATTCAGATGTGCTGCTGTAAGTAAAATGTCACCGGCACGTTCCTCACCAGTATGCACACATCAGATGTAATTATGTGTGCAAAAAGTTAGGAGTTTGAAACCACTTTACTTACTGCCTTATTACTCAGAATCTGATTTTAAGAATTTCAGAACTTCAGAAAGGGAGAAAAAAGAAAATAGATATTCTATCAATTTCGAATCCAGAGAGACTTTGGTGTGTCTCTGCAATCTTTCCTCAGCATCTCTACATTCGAATCATCTACCACATTAGGCATGGATCCTGGTGTTCCATCACAGCTGCCCAGAGTGCCCTGGCTGGAGGGATCTTGGAAGGCTGGCTTTGACCCTGACATGAGCTTCTGATTTTACACAGAGGGCTGCTCATCAGTGCCTGTCCTGCCACAGGAATGCAGGAACTCCCCGTGGGATTCAGGGATCACACAAAACCCTATGAGCAGGTGTGTCTGAGGAAAGGGCTGCTGATAGCAAGGGCAGGCTGCTCGCCCTTTGTGACCTGGTGAGGAAGCTCTTTTTAGGACCACTCACACCCTTGGGCCAGGCAGAGAGAACTGGATCACCACGAGCAGTTTCAATAGCAGGCCTTGGGTGGCTCCTCCTGGAGTGCAGTGCCAAGATGGTGTGAGCTGATCCAAACCAGAGCAGTGGCTGTGCCTGGCTTTGAATCATCCCGATCCCCACCCCGTGTATTGCGCCAGCGCTGCTGCTTGTCTGGCTCCGCAGGGAGCTGAACTAACACGGCAGTGCTAAGATTTTTTTGAAGTTAGTTCTGTCTTCGCTGAACCAGTTCAGAGTGAGAGCAGACAAGCATCCTTGTTGGCACAGGAAAGGACAGCAGCTGGGGAAGGAGGGACCGTGGCAGCCGCAGCTTACATCGGATTAGAGTGCCATGGAACCACGGCTACTTTTGGAGAAGGCACATGAGCATCTCTGGGTGATTTGAGGGGACAATACCCCCAGGCAGGAGGAGGGGCATTGCGATGGTAATCTCTTCCAGTAGGACAGCTGATCCAGAGAGAATATTTGTCTACAGTATAAAATAAATTAAAGAACTCCCCAAACACAGCGAAAAGACCTAGAAGTTTGCTGTCAGTGTTCTGTAAAACAAGTTAATTCAACATAGGCCTAAAAGATGTTTATTTTGTTCCCATCCCTCTCCCTGGCAGCCCATGCCATCCTCTTTTTGCAAGGCATGAGATATCCTGATGCCCTGGCCCTCTTAGGTCATGGTATGACGGGCAGCCTGCCAAACGAGGCTGATCTTATAAGCTGCTGCTGCCCTGCTTGTGGCTGGGACTGTTAGCATGATTTTTAATTCACTTCTCTGCTGCCCTCATTTTTTCTCCAGCCGGAGCTTGAAGTGGGAGTGTGCTTAGTTAGCTGTGAACTACACCGCTGCAAATTCATGCTCTATTAGCACCTTTTCAAAGCTCCCCTTTCTGTTCTCTGAAGAATTAGAACACAGCTATTAAAAAAAAAAAAAAAAAACCAAAAAACCAAACAACAACAACAACAACAACAACAAAAAAAACCAACCCAACGAACCAACCCCAAACATAAAAAACCCCAAACACTCAAGGCTATTGCGCAGTGTCATTGCTTAAGGCTGTGTTTTTAAAATGATTGCTAAGATAGGTTTGTTCGTGCGCTTCCTTGCTTTCTCTATAATGTATTTAGAGTTGAAAACAGCAGCATCGGTAATAAGCTGCAGATGAACCTAAGGTAGATGTGACAGCGTAATGCGGATAGTGCGCCTAGAATTTGTCGAAGCAGGCGAAATAACCCCACCCTGGGCAATTTTCAGAAGAAATACACTACGGCACTTGTCAGGTCAGGGTAACTACTACATACACATGCTACCTTCTGGCATACGAATATCACTTTGTATAAGGCAGTCACACCGTACAAGAAAAGGGAGAGGAAGGCAAAGACCCAGATCTTGCAGAGTCTTACAACAAGCCGAGATCTCAGAAAAGTGCTAGAACAGAAATCAGCCTTCTTTAGGGATAATTACATTTATCTCTAAACTATCCACTTGTTTCATTTGCACTTACATTCTGATGAAACAAACAATGCTGTAATATTTATCAGTGTATTTTAGAGAATATATCTACTGTCATCAGCAGGAATACAAAATTAGGCTACAAATAGGCTCTTTCTCATCAACAGATTACTAAAAATTTCAGAATTACTGCCAGAGTCGGGACACACATTTGGCAGAAATGTCTTGCAGTATGAAATAACTAGAGAACTTCAGAATTAAAATCTCCAGTTACCACTCAGTATCATTGTAGGTATAATTTTTCTGTCAAATATTTATATTATTTTTTTTTCAAAATACATAGAAGGATCTCATAATTTATCTTTAATTGAAACAAGTAACAAAGGAGTGGTAGAGAGCAGCTGAATTGTGCTAAGATGTTGACCCATATATGTATGTATATGTTTATATGTTTTTCTTCGCTAAGATGTGAAAAAGAAAACAAAGGCTTTCATAATATACTCTTATAAAAACAGTATGACAGCTTTCACCACAATCTTTATGTGTTTGTAATACCTATTTACACACACATTTGTATATGGAGGTATGAAAATCACATCTTGGAAATCAAAGGGGGCACGGGTACATGGGTGTGCTTAGATCCTCAGGGCACCACCTCTGTCATTCACACTGTGCACACTGTGAGTCTGGGTTTTTTACTACAAATGGCAGAATCATCTACTGAAGTGTGGGAATAATGCAAGAACACCTCGTGTTCCCCTAGATTTTGTATGTTAATTCTAAGAATATGTTGATTTAACTTGATTGATGCCTCCTCGGAAGAGGAGCCACCCATAGAGCCAACCCTCCCAAGGAAACCAGGAGTTAAGATAAGGCATTCATTTGTTACCTTAGAATTGTTAGCACAACGGCAGTGCTTGACCATGAGCACCTTGCCTTTGTCTCCCCGTGAACCTTTGCGACTCCCTTAGCTAGAGGGATAAAAGCCCAGGAAGTCACAAAGACAATGGAATTTAGCAGGATTGGAAATGTTTCCTTTCACAGCATGAAATTACTGGTGTGATTTCTAATTGTTGCAGTCAATGAAACTTTTCTTTTGAGAAGAGTGTGCATCAGCATATGCTGTAATGACAAAGAAAAGGGAAAAAACTTGACTTCGGGAAAGGTTTTCAGTGCGAGCTGGGGAGAAGCACACTCTGGAATAACATTGTTTATTGTTACGTTCTGTAATGCAGCAGCTGCTAAAAATGGAACCATTTACACACCTGGCATGCCTCATAATTTTAATACATGAAATGCAGCCTCCAGTTGCCCACCTGGCAAGCTAATGTAAAGCCAGAAGAACCAGGAAACCTGTCGTCCTTAGTCTCTGTCCAGAATGTTTTGATGGGAAATAATTCTGTTAGGAAATTTCTGTCAGTACTCCTGCTTGCAGTATCCAGAAACAGGACTGTAAGTTGACCAGTCAAGTTTTCTTCCTTCTCCTTCTTTTCATGGATATACTTGCTTGTGAAAAGTTGTATACCTTTTTCCTTGCTTCCAATCGGTTTCTGGGGTGTAATGCCGTAAAGTGCTGTGCACAAGCATGTGGAGACTGTTAGTAAGAGAAATTTGCATCGCTTTTGTTCACTTCCAGAGAAGCTCTTTTTTCCCTTAATAGCTTCTTCAGTTTGTAATCTGAAAGTCAAGGTACAGAGGCTCATGTTACAAACAGGAAATCTTCAATGTGTTCCCATCTTCCCACATTGCCTTCTTCACCGTCAGATAGAAATTCCTAACCGGTGGTCAATAATCCCTGAGAGAGAGCATCCATGAAAATGGGGACTCTGCCATGAAATAGTGGCTTTTCTCTGTAAAACACAATCAAATACGGATCTTTCTAAACAAACTAACTTCCAGTTGCCAGAGAGGAGTACTTCCATCTCTACCACAATGTTTAAACATGCCATTAAAACAAAGAGATACAGTTGATATCCCCAGAAAATATTTATACTGACAGAAAAAAGGTAAGAGTCAGACTTTCAGTTTGGGTTCTGCAAACTGTTGTTGATTATAAGTACACTTTATTCCAGAAGGGTACAGAGAAAATCTGCCCTCTGACACTTTGTCCATGTGGGCAAAAGTCGTTTCTGAGAATCCTTAAGAAAACTTAGGATCAATAGTACATAGCATAAGCATATGGCAACAAGGAAGATCAGTGTGATAAATAAGTTTCTCGCTTGCCAAAGTTCAGCAAAATTGTCCAGATGGCCTTGGACAGCAGGCTGTTCTGTGCCACAGAAGAAGGAACAAGGGGTTGTGGGTTGTGCCTACAGCCTAGTCTAGCCTACAACTCTAGTCTAAAGAGAGGGCTAATTCACTGGTGATCCCAAGAGAAGATGAATGTTTTCTTAAACAAGTTCTCTGTGTATGTCTGCATTTTCATTGGCCAACAAGATCACATAGTAGTTTGGCTTGGAAGGAGCCTTCAAGGGTCTCGTGGCCCAATCCTCCTGCAATAAGCAGTGACATCTTCAACTGGATCAGCCTGGCTTTCCGTGTTTCCAGATATGGGGCATCCACCACCTTCTCTGGGCAACTTGTCCCAGTTTTTCACTACATTCATTGTGAAAAAAAAAAATCCTTCCTTATTTCTAATCTAAATCTTTCAGTTTAAAAACATCACCCCAAGCTTGACCTGTTGCAACAGGCTGTGATAAAAAGTTTTTTCCCATTCTTTTCTATAGGCCTCCTTTAGGTACTGAAAGACCACAATAATGTTTCCCTGGAGCCCCTTCTCCTCCTGCCTGAGCAATCCCAACTCTCTTAGTCTTTCCTCACAGGAAGTGTTCCAACCATCTCATCATCTTTTTGGCCCTCATCAGTGTTGCACCCCTTTTTTTTGTGGGGGCAGTGGAATGGATATATGTATTGAAAAAGGTGATCTGTGATCAGATTTACTGGTGCCAATGTCAATGTGAGGATGGCAGCTCCCTCATTGACAACAGTTGTGGAAAATGAGGTGGTACCTGGGAGATTCTTGTTCTAATCAGCAAAGTCTTACTCGGGGAGAAAATAAATGACTGGATACAAAGCCTACACACAAAGCCACTCATATTGCATTAAATTTAGTGGATTTTCATTTAATGTTTTTGATCAAGGTATTGCTGGGCTCCATACAGATTCTGGGCAGGATGTGGAATGTTGTTCAAATCAAGGATAAAGTGACAAAGAAAATGGGCACCCGGTTAAGTGCTATAGTTGAAATAATTGTCAAAGAAATGCCCTTTTTCTAAAAGCTTCTGCCATGGTGATTAGCAGCTGCCTGTCCCTTGTTATTTGAAATGTGTTATCAGGACAGAGAATTGTTTGTGGTCACATGGTGATTGTAGCCGTGATTCACCAGCATTGTGGTGGTATCTAGAAAAAGTGCAAAGTGATTAGACATCTCTTGAGTCAAAGTACTTTGGAAAATTTGGATGCTTTTTAAGTTTCTAGGATACTATTTCTTTTTCATGAATGACAGCAGCATTTCTAACACAAGTTACTTCCATAAAGCATCAACATTTGCACAGCCTTATTGACAGATACAAGGATTCTTTAATTTTCAGTTCCAATAGCTTTAATGCATTTTATTTGAGGAAAAAATCTACTCCAGGACAAAATGAACTTGCCTCACAAACAATAAAATAGCTCAACCCGGTACCTGGCTAACATAAGTCTATTTAGCAATTTACAGTCCGTTGAATATTGGGCTGTAAATTTACTAAGAACCAGGAAGTGATTGGCTTGTAAACCTTAATAAAACAATAAAGCCTGGCTTTCTGTTTCTGCAAATTAAAAATTCTGCCCAGCTAAGCTCAGAACATATCCAAATGGTGAAACTAATTGACACAGCTATTATGGGACAAACTATTTTGCAAAACAGTATCTTGTATGGATGTTTTATTTCGGAATATATAGTATGTTTAAATCCTGTAACATATATAGATACTCTGTTTTATGAAATGAGGGCTGATTCCAGAATAAATGTCCTTTCAAATAAACTGTAGAAGAACTTGGTAATGCCAGTCAGAGAACAGATTATATTCTCTGAGAAAGCTTAAAGCAGAGTCCAGGCTAATTTTCAGTAATGCATAATGTAAATCAGGTTAAAAACATAACCTCAAAGCAACACCAAAACAGACCTAGTAAAAAGTTGTCTTTATCTCGCACAATTTTTAGCAAGATAAGCCTTTGTACACTTCCTCTTATTGTTTCATGGGAGTTTCCTATGTGCATCAAAGGAAGAATATCCCTTTAAATGCTTGCTATTGATTTGCATTCAGAAGCCCAATTGATTGGTTTTGTGGGAGTTCCCTATGTGAATCAATGAGACCATCAAGTTAATAAATAATTCACTTAACAAAACTGCATTAAGATAATGCTGAAGGCTTGCAAAAATCCTGTAAAGGAAAGCTTTCTCACATTCCTTACTAACTGCTGAAAGCGAAGGAAGTTCCAAAAACACTGCAGCATCATCTTTAAAAAAAAGCTAGTACTCTTTTCCTGTTAACTTCTCAGTGAGGTAGTTGAGTAGGCATTAATGGATTTTTTTTCTTTTAGTTTCATGACTGGAAGATTGAGGCTGGAAGTGGTCTCTGATAGTCATCTTGTCTAAACTACCTGTTCAAGAAGGGTCATCTAGAGCAGATTGCCCAGGATTTTGTCCAGATGGCTTTTAATCTTCTTTGCCCCGGAGATAGATACACATAACTTGGCACAGATCTCCTAGCAAGAAAACTTTAACACATCAATATTGGAAGCTTATGTCCACCGCTCCCATTTTAATAAAGGACTGCTTGAGCATTGCACAGGTTTCTGGAGTGTGGTTTTTCATAACACTCTTCTGTCCTCCCAGGTTATGGCTCCTACAGGTCCTGGCAGATGTTATCACAGCTGAGTGCAGCTTTGGGGCTGTACATTCACGTTGATAACAGCTTCTCATTTTGCTCACTGTTTGCCTCTCCATTCACAGACTGCAGAAGAGAACGAGTTGGGGAGTTAACTTGGATGCATTTTACCTCTTAACCAAAATATCCTTGGGGATTCATTTAACTTCCGAAGCCCTTAAGTTGCGTATTCCTGTTAGTATTGTGTGACTTTTCGAGAGATAAACACTTTTCTGCAGACTAAATAATTCTGAAGAATAAGCCATCATTTATATAATCCTAACTAAGATTTTCCAGATGAAGTGGTTATAAATTTTCTGTGTGAAATTTGTATGCAGAGGGTGTAGGATTTACCCTTCCATAGCCTGATAAATATATTTTTAAAATTTATTTAAGCTCTCTAGAAATACAAAAAGATAAAATACAGTTAACCTATCTAGGAGACTTAACTCTGCTGCTTCACTTAAACCAGTCTAGCTTTGGACAGTCGTCTAAATGACACATAAATGACTGTCTCCTCACGACCTTTAGCAAGGCTCAATGCTTTGTGTTTGAGTTCCAAGGAGCTTTTAATGACTTCTATGAAGTCACAGGACAGAGCCAAAGATGTATAGTTATACATTCAGAAGACTCTATTAAAGGCCTTTTCAGCTTTGCCATGAATTTACAATTCGAGTATTTCTAAGTGAGTATATTTTCTGAGACAAATTTCATTGCCTTAGGATAATTTTTTTTTTTTTTTCTCTTTAATGTGATTTGTCATGGTAGAATCGAGACATTTTCCGTGTGGGTTTACGCTGTGCGTTCTGTGGCCTGCAAGGAATTAGTTTTAATTAATATGAATGGCAAATGCATTGTTGAAATAGTCGTTGTGGCAGGCACGCCTTTGTGTTAACAGTTGGGTTAAACAGCCCCTCTATCAGAGCTATTAGCACCTAATATTACTGTCTGATTAAAGACCATTCGGTGGATTAGCCAGTCCCAATGCTTCCACAGACCCCCAGACAGGTGCTGAAATAAGAAACTATGTTAAGTAAATTAGCACTCCTATTGCATCTTGCCTGTAGGAAAGGAAAAAGTTATTGGGCTCGTTTGTTTCGGTTTGATTTGGTTTTTTGCCGGGGGTGTTTGCTTGTTTTTGTTGTTGTTTTTTTTGGTTGGTTGGTTTTTTTTGGGGGTGGTTATTTGGTTTGGGTGTTTGCTTTGTTTGGTTTTTTTTTGGTCTGTCTTAAGCATCAGGTTAACTGGTAGTGACTCTGCAAAAACGTCCAGATCAGCACTAAGGCCTTTGTGCTGTAGTTGACTTGACTTTCCTGTCTCATGTAGGAATAGTCCACCTTTCCTGGGCACACATTTGTTAGGGGGATAGGTGTGCTTTTACACTAAATGCATCATATTTCTGTGGGGTTTTTTGTTTGTTTGTTTGTTTGTTTGTTTGTTTACATTGGAAGCATCATGTAATGTAAGCAGACTATCCTGTGTCCTCAGAAATGCATTTATTTTAAATTCATACATTTAACGGGACTCCGAGCAACTGGAAATGCGTAACTTAAGAAGGCAGGAAATCCCACAAGAGTTCACAGAGCATAGCTTAGCTGACAGTTCACTTTTTAATGGGTGAAGTGAAGCCTTGACATTAATAAGCACAGGCCCCCTGACTTCAGTGGAATTTTGCATCCTTATACAAGTCAGATTTCAGGCTCAATTGTGTCGGATAGCAATTTATCGTAGCTTTCATGTCCCCCTGAAAAGCTATGTGTCCTGTGTAGCCAGGGGACTGTTTCTGCAACAAGGCTGCAGAGCAGAAAATAGTGGGCTGATGACAGACAAGACCCCAAAGTTTTTGTGTGCCTCGAAACATGAGCAGTGTGTCTTGTCCCTGTTGATTTCTGTTAATTTTGAAAGGGCCAAGAGTTTAATATAAGTAGCTGGAATATGAACTGGCCCATAGCTAGGGCTAGCATTACTGTAAGAACTATCTGAGCAGTGCTCTTAGAAGGATAAGTAATTTTCTTGAGCTTCTATGAAAGAAACAGAATAAAATAAGCCTTATTTATTGTTGATGTTTTATTATTTTTTTACTCATCTCTTTGGAGAGGGTGTCAGAAGGACAAGCTAGTGTCAAGTGGATTTGAAACTGTGCTGCTGCACATTGCTTAAAAATGTGAGCTAAAAAAAAATCTCAGACTGTCTGCTTAGATGGAGGCGAGTGTCTAAGATGCCTAGTGATCCTGATAAAAAAAGGAGGTAGTTCAGTCTTGCCTGAAATAGACTGCCTCTTAGGTTAGAAGGTGGTGACATGTAAAAGGAGCTTTAGAGATGCAGCAAAACATTATGAGACAAAACCCTTCTCCTCCCCACCACCAAACCCCTGAAGCATCACACTCTGTAAAAGATGCATTAGATTTATCAATAGACCTTTCTTTACTCAACTGTGCTGCAATTCCTTTTGGGAAAAATTGGGTTTTCATCAAAGACACAGAAGACTATGAAATTGGAAGCAGATGTAAAGTTGGATTGGATAGCTAAATAACTGTTTCTTTTGTGGAAGCACTTTTGAACGAATCCAGGCTTATGTGCTCCTTGCTATCTTGCCCCATGGAACTCACTTGCCTGCTTTTTTGCATTCTTCAGGGAATCTGGAGGTGCAGTGTAACTAGCAGATCTAAGTGTAAACTTCTTCCCTATCACATAATCTGTCTATTGATTTTTCCACTAGTTCCCATATTATTTGGAAAATATGTTTAAATAAAAACATCAATATTTTGCATTGTTAACAAAGTACAAAAAAATGCAGGCAATGCTCCTCACATAGAGGCTGAATTTTCCCCTGGTTACTAGCACTTTTGCTGACCTGGATGAAGTTTACAGCTGGCCCCAATAGGATACCTTTATTTATTGGCATGCTTTAATTTGTTGAAAACAAACATAGGTCTTATCTACTTCAAGAAACCTCTGTCCGCTGGCATACTGAGTGTGTTATTAATGTAATTGATGAAGAGAGAGGAGTTCAATTTTAAAGATTATTACCATTTTTTTGGATACATTTCATTCAGTGACTGGGACGCCACATGCCTTGTGCTGCAATGCAAAGAGGAGCTAAACAACAGGATTTATGATGTCGTTTATCCATTGGTGATGTTTCCCCATTTTTGATTTACAGCAGAACTGAGCCCGGGCCCAGTGAGGTATGGTTTCAAATCCACAGCCTGCCCAGAATTCACAAGGGTTTACCCAGCTTGATCCAAGACTTTATAATGCTTAGCTGTACATTTTCTGTCTGCCATACGTGGACATGCAGTCTCTTAGGAATTAATTTTTTTCCCATGGCAAGGGATAGCTCCTGGTGAGGAGAGTCCCAGGTGCTCTTGCATTTGCTCCCAAGGGCAGCCTGGCAGCTGTTCCTTGGCTGCACTGATAATGTGATGCTGAAATGTTCTGCTTTGGCAGGACTGAGGGAACAGCCTAGGGCCTGGAGGACTGCTCTGTGTTACTCAACTTAGTGCAGGGCAGGTTCTCCACCTCACAGGTCCAAGAATGGACATTTCAGCTCATCCTTCACCTACTTTGGCCTCCCACTACACAGCTGTGCATGCTTCACATACTTGTTCTTCAGCCCATACTGGCCTCTGCATGTTCTCTGCCAACTGTCCTCCTCTTACCAAAGACCTGCTCAACTCCCTCCTCAATCCACTTGTCCTCTACTGCTGTGCCTATCCCTTCTGTGTCTTCTGTGAGGTCCACTTCTTCCACAGGGTCAGCCTTCACCTTGGCTTGCTTCTGGTGCTAAGCAGAGGTAATGAGACAAGGAAGGAAGGAAGGAAGGAAGGAAGGAAGGAAGGAAGGAAGGAAGGAAGGAAGGAAGGAAGGAAGGAAGGAAGGAAGGAAGGAAGGGAGAAAGGGAGGAGGAAGAGAAGGAAGAGAGAAGAAGGAAGAAAGAAAGAAAGAAAAGAAAGAAAGAAAGGAAGGAAGAAAGGAAGGAAGAAAGAAAGAAAGAAAGAAAGAAAGAAAGAAAGAAAGAAAGAAAGAAAGAAAGAAAGAAAGAAAGAAAGAAAGAAAGAAAGAAAGAAAGAAAGAAAGAAAGAAAGAAAGAAAGAAACTGCTGAATCTGAACATCTCTCCTGCTAAGCTTGGAGTAACACTGCAGTGATTTTAAAGAAGACAAGTAATTAACATGCCTTTCTGTTGGAGATCAAAGCGAGGATTCAGACCCTGAGATTTAACTATGGAAAATCACAGGCAGGAGAGTGAAATGGCAAGTTTTTGATTAAAAAGTTACTTAAAATATTCCTTATGCAAAGACAAATCAATATTTTCCTGGAGTAGGCTCATGTGGAGTGTGCATGTTTTGTGAAAAGTAATTGTGTCAGACTAGGAGATTAGAATTCAGCCATTACAACAAGAGATCTGACTCAACCCATGAATGAAGTTGCTTGTGCAAGGCTGAACCCATCATCAAAAAGTGTACAGTTCATACCAATCTCCCAACTGTGAGGTCACTCCTTGAATCTGCACAGCTCACCACGCATAATACGCTCCCCAAAATTCTGTAAAACAGATCAGGATTCAGATTCTGTTCTCAACCCCACCTGCAGTTTCTGTCTCATAAAACAGATAAAAAATTGGGGTGTAGTTGCACTTTTCCAGAAATACAGGGTTACCATGAATCTCTGGCTGTTTTCTGAATGATTAACAATGAATCACTGGGTTTTTTTTTTACAGGTCTCAATGCATTCACCATATGCCAGGTGTCGCAAGAACATGAGAACATTTACCAATTTGAAACTGGCTAAACAGCTTCACACTGGCATCTCTGGTTTGTAGCAGGAGTCTTGAGAGGGAACTACTTGAGTTTAGCATTCCTAGTATGGATCAGATACTCTCATCTTCTTGAGCATAATTATCCACCCCCACCATCTCATCCTTTCTATATTTCCCAGTAGGAGGATCAAAAGAAAGTTAGTTAACTGCAGGATTCATCAGATAATCCAAAGGAGGCATTAATCAGGAGGACAGCATTTCCAAATAATTATTTCAGGTGTTAATTCCAGATACTTATTTATCTGATTTTCCTGTGATTGTCAGTGTGGCATTTCTCAGCTTAAATCCTAATAAAAAAGACTCCCTGCTTGAGGAGAGTCATTCTGGAAGGGAAAAAAGAGAAAGGAAGGAAATGTACATCTTCTTCAGGACACTTGCTGCCTACTGATAAGTTTTAATGCAAATTATTATTCTTGGCATGTGATAATACTTGATGAGTTGCTGAAAAAACAGTAAGCAGAAAAGTATCCTAATTTTGTATGTACATACATATATTGTTATGTAAGAAAGACACTTGGGCTTACTTCCTTACTGTACAATTATTAAATTTGTTTTCTATTCCTCGTGTCAGTCATCTCAGTCTTTCTTTTGTTCCAGATGACCACCAACAGGTCCCTAGGAGATAGTCTCTTTTCACCAGGGCATTTCCACCTGTTCTGCTCTGACAGTATCAGTGCTATCAGTGGGTGTGTACAAAATGCATCACTGATTTGGATTGGCCAACAGCTCAGGAAGTTTTCTGTGAGGGAGGCTGGGGGAAGGGGAGGGAGTGGGAAGAGGTAAACAGATGGAAAGAGGCAGATAACACAACGATTTAAGCTTCATTATGTACAAAACTAAGCTGAAGATGATGGCTGCTGGTGATTACCATTAATGAAACTTTTTCCAGAATACAGCAATGAGATGTGAAAGGTGCAGTGACAACAGTGATGCATTCAGGATCTGTGGCAGTGGTCTCTTCCTCGCACTTCCCGGTTAATTGCAATTCTAATAATTTTCAGTATCTATTTGTTAAAAATTGTAATTGCTGGCCAAGCTGGACTCACCATTCAAAGTCCATTGAATTCATTGCAGGAGGCTGAGATTGATGTGTGTTGAATCCTAACTCTCTTTCTGCATCTTTACAAATGTGGGCATCCTATGGAAGCATGGAAATGCTTCTTTCTCAGGCTACCACAGGCTATTTACCCTGTCTGGGAGATAGTAAGAATTGGCATCATATTAGCCAGCTTCTGGACATGCTGCAGCTGACAGTTTTATCTTCAGAAATACACCATCTTTTTTTTTTAGTAGAAATGGTAAGGATATGTCTTATTTTGTATGTGGTATCTAGATGCTCTAGGTAGGTTGGAGATACACACGGATACATTGCCATGAAAGGAGATGTATGCTGAAATTTGTAGTAGGGATTAGGTGTCTAGAAAATAAATGGTACCTCATTACCCCTGAGTACCTTAGCCCAGAATTACATTTTATTTGCAATTTGTTGTGGTTTTTGTTGAAATCTAAGTTTTGATATACTGTATGGTACAATGGAAGGTAGCAAGTAAATAGGGAGAAATTTAATTCTGAAAGAGGGCAACCTTTTTAAATTAGATTTATAAATCATATTTTTCTGGGCAACTGAGCACCTGACAGTCACTTCAAGTCAATTGGACCTGCAGATGCTGCTTCCAAAGGAAAGCTGGCCAATGGAAGTTACTGATGTGAAAATAATCTTAGACACCTTAGTTTGGAAATATTTATTAACATTTTTATCCTTTAGCTGGATATTGTTTTCCAATGTATTGAACACAGATTCAGGAGTTTTGCAAAGCTGTTTCAAGAAGGTTAACTGAACATTTATTTTAGGTCTAGGAAGCAGATTCTGGATGGTGTGGCAGAGGCATATGTAGAGGCATGTCAAATGAAATTCTGTATGTTTGCAAGTGTCAGTCAAACCCCTAGTGCCCTTTAGCTCACATAATAAAGTTGCTATCCAAGTGTCTCTGCTTAATAGAACTCAGCATTTAAATGTCCATTTAAAAATTGATTTGGTTGAATAATGCTGTTCGTGTTGTCTGGGGCCCAACATGTCCTAGAGGAGAGTAAAAGGAGTGTTTGCCTTCTAAATGTTGTCAAACCAGAAAGAATGATTGCTCCTCACTTTTGCATATGTCAGCGTAATAGAAGCTTAGTCATGCAAATCCTTATTACTTGGCAGTTCTGCAGCAGGGAAAAACAGAGCATTACCATATTTTATCAGTGTTTGTAGTTAAAAGCCTTTCATTGTGCTTTTTAAGAACAGATGTCAAGACAATCTTGAAAACGTAAATACGTGCTGAAAAATATTTTTCTGATTTAAAAAAGGGGGAAACCACCCCCTAGTTAGTTGAATATGTTAGTTTTAATTTCCATAAAAAGACATGAACTGTTTATATGCTTCCTTCAACTTCCACGGGGAGGGAAATAAAACAATTATTCAGTTAAGGACAGATTGTATTTTACTGTTATTTAGTGAGTCTGCTAAGTGGAGTAATGTACTACAGAGTTTCAAATCATCAAGGATTTCTTAGCCCTTTATGGGAGTACAATACGTTGTAGTATGTTGAGTAAACGAGCTGTGATAGAGCAATGATTTACTCCTGTAGTCCATAGACACACATAAAAACTGAGAAAACTGAGCTTGAGAAAAGCTGGCTCTAGAAACACTAGCAAAGGGGAATGCAGATGTCAGTCACATTTTAAGGTGCTCCTTACAATGACACAGAGCCAAGATTGCTAGGGACAAGGCCTTTTCCATTCTTGTCTTTTCCTTTATGGAATAGTGTCAACCATGAGAAGACACGTTGGGTAATGACTGCTGGCTGTATCAGGACAGATGTAACCATGACTCACAAGGGTAAGAACTGGCTGGATCACAGTCACCTATTTCTAGAAGTGGTTTCTTTGGAAGTGAAGTTTTCCTTTCCGTCTTCCTTATGCAGTAGTAACTCACCAGCCTACTGGTTCCTATGTAGGATTGTCAAGAAGGGGGTTTAGATACTCATTTGTGCTTTAGATGCCCATTTGTGCTTCTGTGCTGTATTCAGGTACTCTGCTGAGGCCGTGAACAGTGATTGCACGATAAAAATCATTTGATGCCTTTTTCAGATCATCGGAGGAATGAATGAGACCTTTTAGCACAGCCTCAGTCTTTTGTGTAGGTATGCAGAGAGCTGTTGTGCTGGGCCTCCTCTGGATCACCAGAAGGCTCATTTTAGGAGATATCAATTATAGGTGAAGCTGTGAATGCCACCTATAGTTAAGCTTGCTCGATACTTTTCATCACAAGACCCAGTTTTTAGTTGCTTATCAATTCATCAAATGTATATTATTTGGACTGAAAATGTACACACTGGAGGCTGCAGCTGGAGGAATATCTAAAGCTTCTGAAAAAAATGTATGTTTTTTTTCCTGAGAACAAGTTTAAGAGAAATGTGTTGCTTTTTTGCTTTTCTTATAAATAAACATATAACCAATGATTTGAAGAAAGAATTCAGTACTTGGGAAGTAGAAGCAATGTGCCTCAACGTTGTTAGGGTCCTGGCTTTCCAAATCTCCTAGCCCACATGCAAGAAGAATTTGAGAACTGTTAAAACATAGAAGGGATGTGGTGGAAAGTTAATCAGTTGTGGAGATTTAAGAGAAACTACTTAATACATATATGTTTTCCAGGTTGACATGGTAAAATCTTTTCACCTGTGAAAATGAAGGGGAGCTCATCACAGGATCATATACGGGTGATTTCTTGCTTGCAAAACACTCATGTAGTGCAAGGATGGCATGACAGAAAAGTCAACAGCTATTCAGAAGTCTGCCTTTGCAGCAAGTCTTGAGTACAGCTCAGTAAATATCTGTATTTCTGGTGTTTAATGGAGAATAGTAAGAATAAAATAAAAAAAAAAATAAAAAAACCCCCAAACAACCTGAACATTCTTGTATGTAATAATTAGCATCTAGTCTGTTCACTGAATGCAGAAATGGCTTTGGGAAAAAATAGTCATGCCATCCACAGTCCTGTAGGTAATGTGTATGCCAAGGGGCCTGAAATGCAATTGTCTGGGAAATCTTGTAAGGTTCTAAGTTTTGAGTGATTGACTTTGTATCTGTAATGTTCTTTTAATATGGTTATTGGCTTACTTGCTACTTGGTATTGTCTGTGACTCAAGCAGTAGAGGAGGTAGAAAAATGCATGAAATAAAGTAACTCCACACTTAAAGAAAGAATCAGAAAATTCTGGTTTTAAAGCCTTGGATAACTTCTGTTTTGTCTGCAAAATAAATTTTTTTTCTTCTAAAAAGTCTAACATAGCAATTTCACTTGGATACAGACACCATCACATAAATAGCGTGCTGTGAATGATACTTTCTGCAGCTTAATCAATATCCTAGCATGCCAGAAATAAAAAACAGAAAAAAAATCCCTCAAAAACCAATTGTAAATTCAGTGCATCACTTAATTGGTGATATGTTGGAATGTACTCATAGATATATATTACTTTTAAAAGAGTGAGAAAATAAACCTTGCTTTATACTAACATCATAACTATTCACATACCATTAATAATTTTTTGTTGATGAAATTCTTGAATGATGCATTTTCTCTTTTTAACTAGCCAAAGAATAGTGGATCTATATTCTTAACAACAGTTATCATACACAGAAACATAGCACTTTTCACTCATTTCAAAGAACACTGCAAAAGTTTCACTCTTTTGTAGGTGAGAAAATAGTGGAGAAAGGTGAGGCACGTGTCAAACATACTGAATTCTGCCCATAGCCTCGTGCGTCCCAATATCACTGCATCAGAGCTGCATTTTGTGTATCCTGAGATGGTGTATCCTTACATGTGTCAAACAGGTCTGCTTAGGATGCCCTCGCACAGTGAAATAACAGGGATTTTGCTTGTTGTTTGGAAGAGCACAGACTTGCAAAAGTGATTTGAAAGCTAATCAAAGCAGAAGGACAGAGGAGAAACAGGACTGTAGCTGGCTAGCACATTTAACACAATTGTCAGTGTTTAATTAGGAGGCACTTAAGGTTAAATATACAAGCATGGCGTTGGGGATTTGATCTCTGATGCTACACAAAAATGTGAGAAAAGCTTCTGCCACGACAAGTTGTGAGAACTTGCAGTCTTGTGAACACTGGAAGTTTAAAGGTACAGTCAGGCACGAACTCTTCCAGCAGCCGCGCTAGTTCGCTTAAACTGTCTAAATAGTAGTGCCACTCACTTTAACTTCAAGTGTCTGCGGGAGTGTTTCTGTAAGCAAGCTCTGCCAACAAATGTGAGGGGGCAGTAACCTCTGCAAAGAAGTGATGATCAACAGCTGGGGCTCTAACCTTTCCCCAACATGTCTGTATACAGCCGGGAACATCTGTCCAAAGCCTAACTTCCAGTATTTACAGAACAAAGGTATAGTTTGTTTAACCAAATTGTTTGTATTAGCTAAATAATGGGATGTGCTTTGATTCTGCTGGTGCTAGAACCACACAACTTCTACTTTCCTTACTTAATTAGCATTAATTTATTCAGGAAGATCATGATTTGGATTTTCAGTTTCTTTATTTAAGTAAAGAAAATGGAGCTTAGGTCATGCAAGATTCTCTTAGCTTCAGGAAAAAAAACCCTTTCATGTTACCCATTTGAGCTTTTTTTCATCAAACTGTGTAAGGATCAAGACTGTGTGTGCATAATATTTAGTGATAAAATTCTCCCAAAACATGTCATGATTTATTTGGTATCGTTTTGCTATGCCAAGCAGATGAGAGTATTCACTGCTCCCATTAAGTGTTTGATGTTTAAACACATGCTCTTGAAAAATGAGCAGTAGAGAAAGTTGCTTCCTACACTTCAAGTCTTACTGGGTGCTGATATCCATTAATTTCTTAACTCACAAAAGGCATCATGAACTTCAGCTAGACAGATTGCTCTTTTGATTTGAGAAGGACCAAAACAGCATCCAGAACATGCACAGTGCCATAAGAAACTTCAGTATATCATGGTTCTTTATGTCACTAATTTGAATTTAAATGCTGTGTTATACTTATTTTCATAAATACATAGGAAATGAGTTTGAAAAGTTAGGGTAAATGATCCATGAAAATAATTTCCTTCTCTTTTTTTTTTTTTTCCTTTCCCTGAGAGTTGTTCTAGCTGTATTTGTGTCTATGAAAGTACAGCACCTGCCAAAGGAGGAAAAGGTCAAGCTGAGTGTTGATTCCTACCCTTACTCCTGGGCATTCCTTGGTTAAATCATGCATTTGTTAGCCATAGAATAAGTCTGCATTGAACAATCCTTGAAATAGCCTGAACCTTGAGCAAGAGCATTTTATTATACAAAAGGAGACAGGCAGAAGAGCTCTTGTAAATATGTTGTCTACTGCTGGAATACAAATATGTAATTTGTCAGTATGTTTTTGTGAACGAGAGGAACAAAAGTTATTTTAAACACCTCTCTTTTTTCCTCCTCCCTTTGAGGTTATGGCTGTAATGAAATACCCCAAGTGTCATTTATTCCTCCCTGCTCTGCTTTCAGTATGAGTCCCCACAGAACAAACATATTTTGTGGAAAAAGGGTATCTGGAAACTATTCTGAGTACTGCAAGTGGTGAAATAAGGATGACAGTAAAAGAAATAGAATAAATGGTGTATACTGAGAAAGCTTCCATGGAACTGCTGAGTGAGGACCGCTGATGCTCACTTACATAATTATGAAACTCAGTGAAGATGAGCTGTCAGGAGATCTTTAATTAGACAGTGCAGCCAACCCCAATAGATAACATTTCCTACGTGCACTACCAAGGGGTGCTACCTTCGAGAAGTTGGTGTGTTGTTCTCCCAGTGAAATGGCCAAGAAAATATATGGACAGGTAAAAAAAAAAAAACACGTGGAAAGCTTTTGGGATGAGTCTGTTTGTGTGTGTTGTATTCAATTCTAGGTTATTCAGAAAAAAGGTTTTGTGCTATCTGGAAAGCTGAGAGGTGGGTATATACCTTGTAGATGGGCTTTTCATCACAGTTTCCATTTGCCTTGATTGTGCCTTTTGGAAGATGATGATAATATTAACACCTTGTCCTTACTGCTCTGCTTTGTACACATCACAGAAATGAGAGTGAAAAATAACCTTCACTATTTGTAACTTACAGTTTTAAACATCTCCTTTTGCACTTGGGGCAGCAAGTTATGTTGTTGTATAGAAGAATTCTCCATTTACTTTGCATGTAGCTGTTCTTTTAGAAGATTATTTTTTTAAAGTGTTAGTGGTTGCCATCAGATGGTTCTTACATCTATGGAAAGTCTGGGTTCTGGGTAGAGATGTTAAATGTGCTAAACAGTTTTCCTTCAGGCTAAATGATAAGAATATTTAAACATGTCTTTAGCTGCTTGTAGGAAGGCAATAATAAAGCAAAGCGAAAGCTGAGCAGAATTCAGCTACTCAGTCTGAGACACTTCCAAATGCAGCAGAAGAAATGTCAGGTAAGAAGCTGCAAGCATGGCTTAGGAGCAAGGGGGGAGTCAAGGCCCTTTGGCTCTTATGACTCACTGGCCAGGGAGGCTTGGGCATGCTGAGCAGCAAAAATGTTGCTGCTGTTGTTTGGTTTTTGTTTTTACTTTGTGTGGTTATATACTTTGCAAACAGCATTACACAAAATACAGCTGCTATGAACACCTGTTCGTGTCATCATCTGCTTCCTTCTCAGGGATGTAGCCTGTGGCTAGAGGTGCACAAACAGCCTGGCAGGATACAGGTCTGGCACCAGGTCATGGCAAATAATTTTGAGTGACAAAATGTTCTGCTTCTGCTTTAGGAAGAATTGAGATGCGAAGACCAGAGAAGCAACACAAATAACTTTATTATCTTTGACACAGGTATGAAAATAACAGAGGCCTCTCTTCTCTCTTTAAAGAAGCAGTTAAGAGACTTTGATGAAAATGCATTTGTTATGTAGGAAAAGGACCAGATAGCTTGGAGATCAGGTGTATGGAGAATGGAGCAGCATTTACACTTGTAAAGACTGCCCAACTCAACAAGACATCCCTTTGCATCGCTGCAATTCTTTCCAGGTATTTACTTGAGAAGTAGTTTGTGCAGTAGTAAAGCCCAATGACTGCAAACAGGATCTGTTGAAAATGTGTGATCCAGCAAAATTCAGGGTGGGTGCACTCAAAAGATGATAGCTGTTTGTAAGGTTGGACCAGAAATTACACATAAGAAGTTGAGAAGGAAAAAACTGAGCAGAACATGGCTGCCAGTAATCCTCTTAAAACACACCTAGGAAAAAATGTGCTGTTTTATACTTATTTTTCTAATAATAACATTGATATTTATTACTATTACAGCTGGGATAATAGCTGGGGTTTCCATAGATGTCAGTGGGAGCTGTGCAGGATTCTGAGGTGTGATGCTAATATCTTCAATTAAAAATGCACTGGGTTGCAACAACAGTGAACATTGTGAATACTGAAATAAAACCCAGCAGCAAGCTCTAACCTGCCTGCACCAAAGTCAGTGAGGAAAAGGCATGTTGTACTCTGTATTATTTGTAAAGTAGAACATGATTGAACAATTAAAAGCTTGTGTCATAGTGGATACACATAGGGAAAACACTGCAACCTTGATAGTCTCTTCACGCACTAGGCACAATGAGCTACTTTTTGTGTGTGTTGTGTGTGTGTCTTGTTGTGCTAGGACCCTGCTGAAATTATGGAATAAAATGGATAGGCACGTTTTTTAGTTATTGCAAAACACTCTAGGACCTTCAGAAGAAGGATGCTCAAGAGCTGTGAAATGGCTTTTATCAGGCCAGGGAGGTGGGGTAGTGAGGGGATGGAGAATGATACTGTAGGCCCTGGTTCAGATAGTGCTTGTTTAAATCTATCACATCTGAGTGGGGCGCTTGGAGGCGTTTAATGCCAAGAGTGTGAAACCTTGTTGAGTAAGTTAAGCATCAGCTGAGTCAGGTGTATGCTTGTGTGCAGCTTGCCCTCTTCTCAGCTCTGTTACTCTACAGCCGTGGAGACTTAACTGAGAGCAGAGAAAACTTGGCAGTGGAGCTGGTTTCTTACCCTGATAAGTTGTAACAGACACATGGGTGATACTGCCTGTTAATTTAGAAGGCATTTAACACTTAATCATGGTTGTCTAGTACAAGCCAGGAAGGACACTACTTTCTGCAGCCTCTAATTGGGTGCCATCAGTAATATAAGCCTAAAATTGTGCCAGTCAGCAACTGTATTGCCTAATCAGCATGAGCGTGTGCCCATTGGGGATCAGACACAGATAAGCGGGAGAGAGGAAGAGAGAGATCTGAACATATCTACAAGATGAGTGGCATGTCAGGAGCATAGAGGATGTCTAGATTTATGTGCTTTTTGGCAGCACTAGTGAGCTATTAATCATTTCTCATGAATAGGGCTCTTGTAAATCAGAGGTAGGAAACACTTTTCGTGGATAATCATGGCAAAAATGTCAGCTTTGCTAGTTGGTCATATGCTGATAGGATGCTTAGCACTGGAGCAGACTCAATCTTACCCATAAAATCAAAATAGTGCTTCCTTTATGTGATGAGTTGAAAGGAGGGAGACAGCAGAGAGGTGAACTTCCATCAGTATTTGAAAAGCAGAAAGGTAATGTGTAGTAATAGAAATGGAGACCTATAGTTTTTTTAAGGTGAAGCTTTACTGAGGGAGCCAGGGCTGAATTCTAGTCAGCATCTGGGTATAGCATAACACATTTAATACGGCACACTTTGCATCATTTTAACAGCTGGCTGATCAGTTCATGGTTTTCCTTTACTTTTATTGCCCTGCAATTTACTGTATATGGCCCTTACGTGCAAATACCTCATTAGTCACAGGGTTGCATATTTCATGAAGCATACTGAATGTGCTGTCAGAATTAAATATTGTCAGGATAACAAGCAAGGGTGGGGTTTTTTAGCTTTATCACTGAAGGCAACGTTCAGGGTGAATAGAAAAGCTGGGAAGCAAAACAAGGAAGGTTTCCTTTCAAATTGTGCAAGGCAACAGGCTCTGGTGTATGAAACCCATCACTCAAGGGCTGACATTTAAAGATCCCTTGGAAGTGAGTCCTGTGTGAGGCGGGTGGGTGAGAAAGCCTCACCCAGGGCTTTAGAGGGCATTATTTGCTGTAACCAGTTGGAGCTGAAAATCTCAGTGGTTAAATTGGGATTAATGCAAAATAGCGCTTAGGTTACAAAGAATGGTGTCCTCAAAGTGCTTTTGGCTCAAGAAATCTCCTAAGGTTCATTTCCCCAAGTGAGCATCCCCCCTGCCCTTTCCCAATTTGTTCTGCTGGCCCCCAGTCATATCCTGTTTCTCTATAAATTAGCAACCTGCAGAAATGGAAATGACACATAGCTGTTGTCCAAGTTAATACTGGTCCCAGCCACACTGGGGAATAGTTTGGGCACAGCCTTGGATAGCATCTGTAAGGGTTCTGCCCCACGCAGGTGTTGGGATGGAGGCTGCCAGGTGATTGTTCCTTGGGATAGAGGTTGCCAGGTGATTGTCCCACACTACCAGTCCAAACACACTGAACTAACGACCTATGGGAGACTTTTAACTGCATTTCCTGGGAGTTGTGGGAAGAAAGTCCAGGCTTTTGAAACTCCCTGGGAAACATCCATAAATCCCCGTGAATCACAGCCATTTTAAAATCCCCTTTCAAATTAGAAGTCATGGGTTTTGTCCAGAGGGGAAAAAAATTACTGTTTTGGAAAGCACTTAAGAATTAGCTTGTAAACAAAATTATCCTGACAGTGACTGACAGGTGCCCTTGTTTTTCTGTATTTGGGCCAGCCCAAGACAAATTGGGTCAGAGCTGGGCTTGAGATGGGGATGTGCTGGCTCTACAGGCATCTCTGCATTTGGTGTTGTTGGTGTGTTTAATGCTGCAGACCCATCCCAAGATTTCCTGTCTTTTCCCTCAAACACCAGTTGAATCATACTGGATTATTTCCTTCCACATGTCTAGAATATTGGCTTGTATTTTTGGGGGATTTTATTATTACTTTAATTCTTGCTATTTTCAGGGTTGTGAAGCTTAGTGTAACTCCATTATAGCTATGGGGATGAATTTGCCCTCATAACTTTCATCCACCAGAAGAGGAGATTTCAGTATGCTTGGTTTTTCAGGCAGTCCTAATTTTTGCTATTGCTTGGCAGTGGGGAATCAGTAGAGAGTGAACGAATCCTCTCTCCTTCTCCCTCTTACTCAAAATTCAACATGTCCTGTCCACAATTCTTCCAATTTACAGTGTTCCTGTGGAATATGCAGTTCAGGACAATTGAAAAACCATAAACCAGAGAACATACTTCTTTCAAGCAGGTATCATTTTTCAGCATTGTTTTTCCTTTCTAAGTTTTTGGTTGTTCCTCTCCTTCCCACTCTCTGCCACCCCTAAAACTTTCCTAATAAATGTTACTTAATTCATTGTTGTGAAATGGGTTGTCTGTTTAATATTCCCAGACCTCAGTAGCCATCTTAGAAGTTCTGTAGTTTCTGTTATCACTGTGTCAGGAGAGAGATTTAACTACCAATGAATTTCGGGAGATGTTGAGAAAGGAGTGGGGTCGAGTAAAGCTCTTATGTATATAAAATATATATAATACACTATACATAGTACATAATGTATATAAAAATATACTATGCTGACCTATTTTCTATTTTTTTTTCTTAGATACAGGCTGACACGTTTCAGCTGTCCTTTTCTCTTGCTAATTTAACAAACTTGATGCCTTTCAGATGTGGGTCCCTGAAGCAGATTGTTGCCACAATTCAGTCCTGCTTCTCCTTTCTCTGCTCCTGGCTTCACAGTCGTACCTTCCTTGCACTGTCATCTCTCTTGCTTGTCGTAGGAGGTTCCGTTGAAGTGTTTGCTTTTGCTGAGCTCAGTGAGTTGAAGTGGTGCTGGGCTGTCACAGAGGGAGCAGCATGAGGAGGTTGGGAGAGGGGGCTAGAGGGGAAGGAGAGGAGCAGGAGGAGGGCTGGGAGAAACAGAGCTGGCTGTTTAATTGTCACAGTCTTACCTGCCCTTGCCAGTGGGTCGGTGCCAAGCCAGCTAAAAGGATTTGCCCAGGGACATGGGGAGGAGACCAAGTCTATGTGTCAGTGCCCTGACCCACCTACCAATGGGGCAGAGTCCATCACCAGACGCTGGAGCCCTGGGCCCCTCTGTGGGGATGTTGCCCCACCGTGACAAAGGCCTTGGGTCTACAGGGAATAGGCAGCCAAGCCCTTACGTTTTGGAGCAGTGCTTGGCACAGTCCTGATTAGCCGTGAAAGCAAAAGGCGCTGCTGCTTTTCGTTTCAATTTCATGTGCCTCGGGAACATGTGCGTGTCTGCGTTCTCAGAGCCATTACCTTGAGAAAATATCACTCCACTTATAAAATAGCACTTTTAAAACTGATTCAGATACTTCTAATGACTTGTAACTTGGGTGCCAAATGGAATAGGTAGAGCAGGATATTTTTCATCAAGTTCTTGTTAAAAAGAATGTAAAAAACATTAATTGATACAAAGTCATAAAGATCTGGGCCTCCAGTTATTCCTAGAGCCCTTAGGGTGAAATTAACCCTCAAGTAGAGGCTCTTTTAAGGCTTTTACAGCATGCCAGTCCCATGGGGGGGATCTGAATAAAGATGTATTATGGAACAATTTTGCTGTATAATTTTCAAGTTTACTGTCTGTCAGTATCTTTTCAGTGCTTAGCTGACTTATACTGATCCCTAATCTTGGACAGATTGAGGGTTCTAATATAAAGCCACATTAATAAATTTGTCAACTTGATAAAAAACTGACCCATAATAAAGCAATACTTAATGTTGAGTATATATAGTCTATAAATGTTTATTATCTACTTATTATAGAGGAACCTGAGATTAGTGTGGTAGCTATATGCTATAAAGTATAATTATACATATATATACACATCAAATTATGTGTATAGATGTGAGCATATATTATTTTTAACCATTGTTAGGAAAAGTCAGAGGAGAGAATAGGGTCAAGAATTCCACCAGTTTTTCTCAGTCACACACTGAGTAAGCATGCTCCCAGTCCAGACTAAAGAAAATATTGCCGTGAATTAATATGACATTTCTTACTGAAGAATGTAACTTCAGAACAAAAATTGCTGCTTGTGCTTTCTTATAATGCTCCCTGTGATTTGATGCAACTTTTCTTCTGTATGTTTTCTTTAATTTTTATGTTTTATGTGAAAACTGAACACACTGAATTTGTTTGTAATTTGGAATTTAAAGCAAGGCTCTTTGTTAAAAGCCCAGAGGAAGTTTCCATATGACTTATGGGCCATTTGGGCTCAATTGAATTTAATGGGTTTCAGCTGCACCTCAACAATGGCTTTGAAGGAAGTGAAGGGAGATCTATAGGTCTTAATTGCTCAAGACTGGCTTGTTTCTCTTGAAAAGGCTGTTTGCAAGAAGCAGGTTGGGAGTATTAAAGTATATATCCTCAAAGGGATGAAGGAACTGCTGCTTGAGGAAGGGGCTAGGATGAAAATAGCTTTAAGAGTTACCCGGGAGCTGAACTAGGCAATCTGAACTGGTCCACGAGAAGTTCTTTTGTTTGCTTAAAAATAATCAAATAACTGGAGGACAGGGCAAAACCAAACTTCCTTTATAGTCCTTTCAAGAAAGGAACGGAGATCTTGGAACTGACAAGATAAATTAGGCTGACACCAAAAGAGAAGCCCAAACAGATAGTCCCCTTGGCCTCTCTCGTGCTGGTTGACAGACATGAGCGTTTGAGTCAGCAGGTGAACCATGACTTCTAAGACCAGTGGTTTGTTTATGCTTCCATTGTACAAAGCTTTCCAGCAGAACAGAGCAAACCTAACTGGGCAAGTTTCCATTTCAATTGCACATTTCCTTCTGCATGTGCAGTGCCAACTGGCCTTAGAGATTGTTGTTACTAAGTTTGTTAGGATTACCCCTGGCTTCACATTAGGAGGTGTCTGACCCATAAGAATCTCCTGTGACCCTGTTTTCCAGGCAGGCAGGAGAACATGTGAAATGCAAAGTTAGGAATATAAAGGAGCTACTGTCTTACTCAAGATAAGCCGAGAGACCACATTACAGGAAGTTAACCTTTGGTGTACTCTGTCATTTTGTCCAGCATCATACAGGCAAGTAGGAAGGGGACATTCTCCTGAGGTATAAGGCAGATGAATGCCAGATGGTACTGTCATAATACACAAAAAATAGCTAAATACCTACCGGTTGTGTTCAATACAAATGGAACATTTTTATTTTTCTGAATCCTGCAGGGCAGAACTCAGACAAGCATCTTAATGCAAACATCGCAGTAACTGAAATGTGAAGCTGGAAATCCAGAGAATTCTCCAAAAGCTTTAAGTACCTTTTTAGGCTTCATTCATGTTGGGCCTAATGGATCCTCAAAGGGGAGAATGGTTTATCAAAGACAAGCATTTTAAGTACCTTGTGTTTATGTGGTAGGTAAATGGGCGTTTGTTACATTTGAATTGTTTCTGAATATGCAGAGAAAAATATCAGGCCACCATCAGCAACCCCATTTCAGTGAGGCAGCAGTGCCTAGCTGGGGGGAAAAGTGTTTTCTTTTCCCATGTTAAAATATGTTCGTTTTAATTTCCATGCAAAATTATAAGAATAAAAATATGCTGCCCTTTAGGGGAATGGCATTTTGCTAAATACCATGCATTGCTACAAACCTTAGATGTGAAGGGCCACATGCAAACATTTACATAGAAGAACTTTATGGATGTGTAGCTGGGTCTCAGTCTTGCAGGAAAAAATATTTCTGACAGCCTGGCTCTTTCAAGCTATGACATTTATTGCCTGCAGATAGAGGCCGAGTAGGTAGGTGTGATGTTGTGACAGAAATTGAATGGTTGGCTCTGCCTTTCATTTCTTGTCCTTAAATCCTTTTCACCTGGCATTATGTAGCTTGTTTTCCTAATATGTGAGTTTGCTATTAGCAATGCACTTACAAATGCATGCCTCAGTGATTATTGTCCGGCATTCTGGCCTATTCAAGATTAGAGAAGTCTTCCTCTAAGCTTTCCAGAAATGCTGCTAAAGTTTGTCTGTTCGATTTCTTTGGTGGTTGCATCTTCTTTCATTAACTAGGGTAGCTGGTGTTGAAAACCAAACAGAAGGTAATGACAGACCACAGCAAGCTGTCTGTTGCTGCAGATGGAAGATACCTCTAGGATTTGGGTCAGAAAACACTTGGCAGGCGTCCCTCTGAATTCTTCTTGTCACATGTTGAAGAAGTCTGCTTAGTGGCAGGGGTGAAGAAGGAAGCAGAAATCTTAAAATGGCTGCAATACGATTTTTTTTTTGTTTTATTTTTGTTCAGCATCAGAGCTATTTACAGCGTATCTTGCCAATTTATTCATACAGTTGCTGTCGTGGTTTTTTCCTGATTGTCTGCTTTTGGGACCTCCTCCCACCCCATAATCCCATTTAAGTTTGCAGTAGCAGGAAAAATGAGAGTTACTTATGCCCCCTTTTAGAATGGGACCTTGCAGAGGTACTCTAAGAAGCCATTTGTTTTCTTTAAACATAGCTCAGCTTCGCACAGGTGCTCACACACATTCTGATGGCTTCCACTTGAAATTCCTCATGTAATCCAAATAGTTCCCAGCCTTGACTGTGGAACTGTGAAGGGGCTCCCCCGACCCCCTGCTCCACTGGCCGCCGCGTGGGGCTCGGGCCGGGAGAGGCCGCGCTCACAAGGTGTGCACTGCTCCAAACCTTTCTCTTCTGCTTATGAGAAGAAGCAGAGTGAAGTCTGAGGGAAGCCTTGGTCGCTTTGGAGACTCTATCACACACTCTGCTGCTTCGGACAGAGCAAATTTGAGGTTTGCAAGCCAGGTGTATTTAGAGATGGCAGTCGGGGGATATGTGTGGCCTGGAGGGGAGGCAGGAGTGAATTAAACTGTCTGTACCCTCTTCCTTACTCTGCCCGTGTAAACTAACACACCCCATTGTTTATAGCTCTTCAGCACAGCCTTTTAAACAAGCTTTTAACAAACACCTCTTTCTTTTCCTCTTCTAGGGCATGCAGGAGTTATGTAAGGCTCTGGAGAGACGGATGGTGGCAGAGCTGTTGGGCCTACTGTGCTACTGTAGCTATTGCCTCACGGCCTCTTCTGGCCAGGCGGTCTCTTCCCCAGGGAATGTAAGAAACTGACAATGTCCCAAAGCCTCCCTGCGCCAGGAAATAGTCCCTTGGTACAACTGAAGCTGCTGTGGCTGTAGGCAGGGGAAGAGGATGCTGCAGGCATGAGGCTGGCCTGGAATGAATGGTCATAGAGGTAGGAAAATGTCCACATTTCATTCCAGGTCCTGGAGATGCTGAGATTGTATTCCCTTGACTCTGTCACATTACTTTATCTTTGTGGGGTCCTGCAAATTTTTCTATCACAATGCGATATATCAGCAGCTTTTTTTTATTTAACCTGTAGGAATTATTTTGCTGCTCTACCTCCTTTGTCTGCATATCATCTGGAGAAGGACTTGGTGTGTGTATATACATGTAGACCAGATTTCTTTATTTGTATTGCCATTCCAGTTGTGCTGCTCTTTGTTCCACAGGCTTACATTAGGCTCCATAGAGGTACAACACCATAACACTTCAGAGAAAGGCACATTTAAATAGATCATATCCATTTATTTTGTTAGGGAGGGAAGGAAGCTTTCTTTCATGTTTTCAATAATACATATTTTTTTTGTGTCTCAAAACTATGCCAAAGGGGAAAAACCCACAATAAATATAACAAATGAAAAGACACAAAGAGTTTTGCCCAAGAAGCTCACAAATTAAATTTAAACTAAGATGGTAAGACAGATTAACAAACAGAAGACAGGCAGTAGGGTAAGAAAGGACAAGGGTTACAGAAATAAGATTATTTGCAGTCCATGCTAAATACACTCAAGTGCCTCAATACACTTCCTTGTGCCCTGCTCTATCCTCAGATGCTGCAGAGAAATGGCCAAATATTAGCTCCCAGGAGCAGAGAACTGTCTTGGTGGTGTTTGTTTTTATAGTGCCTAATTCAATGGGACCTTCATCCCCATTTGGGGTCCCAGAGTCCTGTAGCAATACAAATGACATCTACAAAGTAGTAGCAGTAAGATCCCTTGGCCCAGCACCTTTCTCAGTGCTGTATCCAAGCCTAACCTAAGAAAAGGGAACGATTATACAGCTTGTAGGGGTGTAACCATTACTTTAGGTGTTCTTAGTTTTTGAATTTTGCTCATCCCTTTCAGAAAGGATGTTTTGATCTGAAATTAAATTTGATATTAACACTGCCTTACTCCTTGTCTGGTGCTTAGTGACATCTGGAATATTTGGCTCTGACTGTGTAAAGGTAGGAATACCAGAAAAGAGGACCATATATTATCTGGGCATAGTTTGTAACCCAACTCCTGACAAGAAAGTAGGAACACAACAGATTTCTTTTTTTTCTTTATAAGATCACAGCAGTTCTCAAGAATAATTTCACAGAAACTCTGACCCTTGCAAAAGAGGCATCAGAAAACACTGACCAAAGGTTTTGCTTCTGATAGCTTAGGTGAAGCCCAGGTTTGAAACTGCTGCTGCCTGGCCTGCTGAATCCCAGTAGGTCCAGGTCTGCTATGGCCCAGTAGAGTTTGCCAGGGTCAAGGAGGTCAGTAACCTCATGGTCTATGAGATGTATGGTCTGCTCCCTCAGATCAGTGTGTGCAGTTGCCTCCAATTCGCTGTTCTCCAAAATTAAGAATAACCTGAAAAAGTCAAACTGTGTTTAGAGCTTAGTTTTACACGTGGTCTGAGCCAGCAATCATGCCTCAGACATGCATCTAACATACTCTAGCTCCACTGTGAGGTGTTAAAGTTTAGCTGGAAAAGAGCTTAAATGCTGCTGCTTCACTGGTTTGGGCCCCACAGTGGCCATCTTTCTCCACTCCTTTACCTGTTATTAATCCTTTAAGTCCGTCTCTCTCCAGAAACATGAGCTCTTATGCAGCTGGTAATTCTTGTATGTCCAAGTAATGCGGATTTGGATCAAGAAGACACAGTCAGAGTTTGTCTAATTAACTTCCTATCACTATAGCCAAGCCAGAAATTTAAGGTACAGTAACTCATTTTATAGTCACTCTATCTGGCACTGAGTATAGATTGGAAAAATTCTTTGCTTAAGCCAGATGTGTGGTAATATTGTTATGGTATATTAAAGTGCTCTTTAAAGATAAATTATATTCTCATGAGTGTGAGAGACACATCCCCTACCACAACCAGATCTGACACAAGCAAGTCTTCTCCTTACCCAGAACTGCTAAATTCTTCCATGAAGAGAAAAACCAGCCAAAGAGTTGTATCCTAGTATTTTTTTTTTTTTTTCTTGTTTTTGTTTTGGTTTGGTTTTTTTGTAACCCCTCAAGTATTTGGTATTGAGTCTTCAGAAAGGCTAGATAAAGCATTAGCTGTGGGTAGAAAAATACATTAGGAATCACACCAGTTCATCAGGGCTGTGCATGCACATCTCCCAGTGCTAAACCAAGCCTGTGTATCAAAAAAGGGTCCCAAATATTTAGCACAGAAATATTCACTCCACTTGTAAGTGCTCTTTTTCTTCTGGGTTTTCCTCTCAGCTTCCAAAAGCTGCCCCTTAAATGCCACTTGTGAATGGAGAAAATTATGCACTTTCAAATTCTCTCCTGGGGACTGAGGGCTCATATCTCTCCCTCTCACACTGATACTGTAATTTCACACTATTTTTTTTGCCTGCAGTTGAGCCTTTCCTCGTTGTGTATGACAGGCATGTTTCATTTTCATTAGGGCTTTTATACTTGGAGAGGCCTGATGAGTAGGGGAAGGGAAGTGGCTGGATGGAAGCACTGCCACCTGAAGGGAAGCAGTCACAGGAGGTGGGGGAGCTCTGCTGTGTCCCAAATAGTGTCACTTTTGTGCTCTGCACTACTGCCCTCCCTCAGGTGATGTAGGGTTTTGCTGCCACTGAAGCTTCCAGTGAGGCCACAGCCTTTACAACTGTTATGGCAAAGCAGCGAGGACACACAGGGGGAAAAGCTGCTTAAACAAACAAACAAAAAGTGCACTGTGGTACTTGTTGGATGGAAACTAAGCTAACCTACATAGGGGTGAGGCTCTCTGATTTACAATTTGCAGGAGCTAGGAGCAAGTACATTGTATCTGTGTAATGTCATGTCCCAGCTGTGGTTAATTGCCACCCAAAAATCAAAACTTTCTGGACTGATCATCATCAAAGAAAAGCTCACTCATTATTAGTCTTGTCGTTCACCAGGAGAAGGGCAAGACTTGGAACCCTCTGTGGGAGAGAGGACATGAATGCTGCTTGCTCCATCTTGCAACTTGATTTAACATGGCTGAACATTTAATGTGTTGAAGAACAGTTTGATAACTACATGGAGGGTACTTCTGCTGATGGGGTGAGCTCTCAGGCACTTGTATCATCCCTACTGGGTTATGCAATCTGGATCTGTTATCTGGGTACTGCCCTGGGACTTCAACTTTTGTGCCTTAATTGCTTATGGAACTGGCCATACATAGGAAGAAAATGGAATAAAAAATTTGTCTGATAAGAGAATATTTTCTTTTTATTAAGAACTACCCCAGACCTATAAGTTTGTTAGGCAGCAAAATTCAGCATACACAGCTCAGGTGTTGAATACCCAAAGGATACTTCCCTGTGGATGTCTTGCTGTAACAGAACAGCATCAGAAGTATTAAATGGATTCTCTGAGCACAAGAAAAATGGGTAGCTGTAAGCAATGTCCTATAAACTCTGTGTTTCTGAAATGCAGCCCACACTGTGGGAATGCAATCAAACTTCCTTTATATAAAACCTTCATGTACTGTCCCAGTTCTTTTCTTTCTTCATTCCCACCTTCCTCCCCCTTGGCATTCATTCACATTGACATTATTAGAGTTGTCTCTGAAGCTGGCCCAAGAAGTCCTACATATTATTTACATCACAACAGAGCCTGGGGGCATCAGACAGGGCTGGGGGTCTGTTGTGCCAGCTGCTATTCAGCCTTTAAAGTACCAAGGTAGTCCCTGGCCCAAAGAGACTTCTATCTTGAATTTTAGCAGGTAGACCAGAGGGAGATGATTGTTTCTCTGATGCTTCAGACTCTAAATTCAAGTTGCTGTGAGCAGCAGTCTTTAGGGAAACTTCCTCTTCTTTTGTAGAAGTAACAGCACAAAGCTGACAAATTGAGGTACCCTGAGATCATCCCTAGCTAGTGGTGCAGAAACCACAGCAGTTAACCAGTGGCATGTAACACACACCAGACAGGAACAAAGTGAATGCAGAGATTTCACAAATTTATTGCGAGTCCAGCCTTGTGCTCCTATTCAGAATATGTGTGTATTTCCACCTCAAAAGAAGAGAAAACAATTCCTGCAAGTCCTTCAGAATAAATCAGATTTCAAAAATCTTTTCAGTGGGAAAAAAAAACCCCAAAACCAAACTAAAAACCTTTAAACCATTTAAGGCCACCTTAGAAAGTCACTCTGTAAGTATACAAAACACTGGAGACCATCATATGCTAATCTGAGCTTAACAAAACACATAGCATTACCAAGTGTAATTATACAGTCCAGCTATTAGTAGCTTTACCTCTGGCTGTTCTCCATCCTGCTTTCAAGCTACATCCTTTCCTTTCATCTTATTCTACACCACATGAAACAGGTGAGCTGTTCCCTTTATATAGCTCAGGGCTCCAGTCACATGGCTCTCAAAGCTTGGTATCTTCATTTAATCAGTTAAAAGAATCAAAATAATCAGAGATCTTTCATGGATTCCATGCCAAATTTTAATTCTGTTAAGCATTCAAAGCTTACCAAGTTTAAAAAAAATCAAGAAAAAGTTAATTAATTTTTCCTAGGAATATCTACTTTGAAAAGCTGCCCTGGAGGGTACATTTGTAGTTTAGAATATCTTTCACGAATCACCCATATATCACTGCTAGCAAGTTGCACAAAAAGACATCTCCAATGCTTTTTATTGTCAAGGCAACACTGTGGTTTCTGCATCCCATTTGTTCATGCATAGATAGTAACATCATCTACTCTTTATCTGATCCATTTGAATTTTTATCTTGACTTTAACCACTACTGATTTCTTACAGGGGAGTGCAAATTATTTAGGGTTGTCTTCACCAGTAACAACTTCTGACAGCCGAAGAGATGGGGTACTAGCCCTAAAATGTCTATGTTTGTTACCTTGGATTAGATGTCAGTGCCAAAGACTTAAACTGGGTAGAGCATTAATTTTCAGCTTTGGGGTCCTTGAATGTGTGGGTGAGAACTAGTGGATTATTTTTAGGGGGTCTGTGAAAGGTAACTCAGATAAGGCAGACTCATGACAATGGATTTAAATTGGCTTGAAAGGAGCCCGAAGTGCCCCTTGAAAATGCTGTGGGAATTGCAAACTGGAAAATATTAGATCCCTGGGGCTATTCTATCTGCTCTGATTTAGGAGCTTGGGTCCTTGTTGTCTGTTGTGCCATTCTTTCTCCAGTGCAAGATTAACCCCACATTCTTGCATAGGGGTCCTCTTTCCACCTAGGCCATGTGACCCCAGAGTGTGCAGATGTTGCCCCTTCAGGCAAACAGCAGTTCTCTTTTCTCTTTCTCTCTACCATATGCTTTTCTTTACAGCATCAGCTGATATGTTGCTGGTGGGTAAGTGACTGTCATGACACATCACAGGTCCCAGGATTAGGCCTCTGAGAAACTGCAACTGTACCTTGTAGATAAGTCAAATATTTCCTGACCTTCCTATATTCCCAAGAACAAAACTGGGAAGACATCCAAAGCTTCTTTTACCTGCATTTGTTTTGAGATGTGCGTTGCTTTTAGCAGTGAAGGAACATTGAGAAGTCTGTTAGCATGAAAAATAAATACAATGTGTGTGTGTGTTTGGTCGTTAGGACAAAGAGCTGTATTTTCCAAACAGAGGTGTATGCAGTGATAGTTTTTGCTGTGAGTCCATCTGCTCTGTGGAGTCAACCTCCTGACATGGACATTGCTGTTGTGTTCATTTGCTAAAGACCTCTGAAGAGCAGCTTGTCCAACCTCTTGCTCCAGACAGAGTAGACTTTAAAAGTAGGTCACATTACTCTAGGCTGTGTCAATCAAGCTTTGGAAATTCCATCCTCTGCACAGACTTTGCAGTGGTGAAAATTTTTACTTTCATGGTATTTTTCTCCCTTTGTATCTCAACAAGATTTCTGTGGCGGCAGCATGTGCCTATCACCTCTCCCTGTGCACCTCCAAGCAGAGCCTGACCCTGCCTTCCCCATACTCTCCCATTTGGGAGTTGCAGGCTGCAGGATGATCCCCCTTCATCCATCTCTTCTGCAGGCTGAACAGGCAAAGCTCTCTCTGCCTTCCCTCCTCCACCCTGTGCTCCAGCCCCCTCACCATCTTGGTGCCTCTCCACTGGACTCGTTCCATGATGTCCATGTCTGCCTTATACTGAGGAGCCAAGGTGGGACACAGCGTTCCCAGTTCAGGCTCATAAGCACTGAATATGTAGGAATAATCACTTCCCCCAACCTGCTGGCTACGTGCTTTCTGTAACAGCCTCGTGTTTGGGGTTGAGTCACGAGGAAGAGGTGAAGGTAAGCATGGGTTAAGGATGGATATGCTGTAGGGCACTGAGGTAACGCTGCTGCACACACTCCCATCTCAAGTAGGATGGCATGGTTTCGGCAAACAGGGTGTCTGCTCACAGCTTTGTGCCCCACCCTGCTGCTCAGACAGACAAATGCTGGTGAATCACTATAATTCAGAAGAGCCTATTTTGCTTTCAATTGCCACAGCTGTGAGCTGCAGCGCTCAGATGATTCACAGAGGGTTCAGCTTTCCAGGCCTAGGGGCTGGGGAGGCCACTGGTTGCAATGCCAGACATTGCAACTTCATCTGTGTTTGAGGGGTCTTAGATGCACTGAGGGAGTTGGTGGGATTTGAATTGCAACCACAGTGGTTATTCCTTTCTGTCCTTCTTTTCTGTTCCTCTGCATTCACTATGGAGGCTGCCAGGGAGGTGTTAACTGTTTCATTTGGATTTTATTATTGGATTTGGCTGGAGAACTGTTGTGGAGAATAGTGTGGAGGGGAGGTCTCCCTCTATCCCTGGTTCAACTTAGGAAATGTGGCAAGGTCACCAAAGAGTGGGCAAATTTCTTTGTCAAGATGTAGACATATTTCATATGGGTCATGAGAAGAGCTCCAACCTTAACACTACCCCCACCAACAGTCTTACAAGAGCTGTGAACTATTTGGCAAAGGAAACTGGCAGTTTTGTAACCAAAATCCAATTTTGCAGGAGAGTTAGCTTTGTGCCTTTTTTTGGATACTGTTTTGCTGCTGTGAAAAGCAATACATATGGAGACCCATTAGAGCCTAAGGCTATTGTTGATGCAGTCTTGACTCATTCTTGGCACTCCTTTACCTTCCTTTGATAGCTCAGCTGGTAGAGCGGAGGACTGTAGGCTGTCTTTGCAAAGTAATCCTTAGGTCGCTGGTTCAACTCCGGCTCAAAGGAAAGATTTTTGAGGCTTGATTTCAGTTTTGTCTTTCACTTTTTTCCAGTTTACACCTTTGTAGAACATCCCCTTCCAACCACTCTATAACCTGTGAGAAATTTAGTCTATTTTCCTTGTCTGATTCAGATGGTTGTTACAGCTGGGGTGCTGTGTCCAGTGTCACTTCTCTATGAACCATTCATTCAGGAGTTGGACTCAATGATCTTTGTGGGTCCCTTTCTACTGAGAATATTCAATGAAATCTAGCTAATCAGTTGATGGCCATCATAAGAGATTCTGTTCCTGCAGAAGCTCAAAACCTACAGACCCTCAAGAACTGGAGCAGACATGTGGTGCAGAGCTTGCAAAACTTCTTTTACCTGAGTGAGTGTGGAAAATGGGGGTAGGTCCAATTATTGGAGCACCCTTGTTACTGGTTTCACCTCTTTTCCTATCTCACTCTTTCATCTTGAAGTTGTGAGGTTTGAGTGGGGCAGTGGGGAGCTAAGAGAGCTGGGGACTAAAAATGGGAACACTAGGATCATTCAGGTCCTGATACCCATCTGAGACAGTGACTACACGTGACAATGATCATAGGCCTCCTGAAAGGGTTGTGAATACCAGTGGACACGCTGTCTTGAGGTATATAATTTCCAAGAACTGTCCATTTCAATGGAGAATTGTAAAGGTTGGGGCTGGTACAAAAGAAATGTTTAAGAAAGAGAGCTAAGAAAGGACGCCAGAGGCCAGGTTAAGAAGGCATTTTAAGGACTCATTCATACAGAAACTTTCAGAGAATAGAAAACAGGGCATTGCTACCTGTTAAAATTTTGTTTCACACAGGAAACTGACTCACTTTCACAAGACACAATGAGTTCTGAGACGTCTGTAAGAAGCTTTATTAAAGAAAAGATTAGAGGGTTTTATATGTTTACATTAGACTAGATGACATTAGGGATCTAAATCCCAAAGCTCATGCAAAGCTTCTCATGCAAAGCATCTCCTCATGCAAAGTGCAATGCTAAGCTGAGCAAAGGTAGAAGGAGGTGGCAATTTTGTTCAGTTGCTTACCTTTCATTGTGCTTAGTTAAAAATATTTGCTAGTATTTGGAGCCAAATACATCAAGAAACCAGCTAGAACGAATAATCAAGCGATTATATGTAATGCCAATATTCTAAAATGCTGGCTTTTTTTTTTTTTTTTTTACTAATTAGCGTCAGATCAATGACCATCGATCATAGTACAACACTGGTTTCCTTTGTCCTTCCAAACCCAGCTGCATTAATTCCCCTTCAGCTTGCACAGCAGTACAGACTTACAGCCTCATAACCATAATGGCTTTTCGGCACAGGGAGGCACAGGGAGGCACAGGACAGGGGGAGGCGCTTCTGCCTCTCCTCCCAGCAACAAAACTGGCTCGCCAGGCCCTGGGGGTGGGCAGGTCATTCCTTTATTCTTTCATAGGTCCTCCCACAGCAGGATGGGGTTGTAAAAGCAGGGGTGAGAGAGGCAAGCAGATTCCTTTGCAATCCTCATAGGACTCCTAGGGAGTAGGATGCACAGCAGCATCCATCGTCTTCAATGGGAATCTGGCAGTCAGTTTATATGAGGAGGCAGAGAGGGGTATGAGCCTGGGTGATGCCACAGGAGGAACTCGGGTATATTTCTAACTAACCTGGGTAAGAAATCTGTCCCAAGGCACCTGGGACAGATTCCCTCCTTACAATGTGCCTTTTATGGTCTTGGTGAGCAAAGTAGGAACTTTTCTGTGATTCATGCCTTTAATTGCTGCAATAAGCCTGAAAGCTGCCAATAATCATGCTGTGTAAATCCTTGTACTCTTGTCAGGGAAGAGACCAATGCTTTCCCTGAGACTGGGGAATGGCAGTGACTGATGGGCAGTCTGGCTGCCTCACAGGTATTTTGTTGATGTGCAGATCTTTCCTGACTTAATATTTCAGTCTGGGTTGCACAAGGTATGATTGAAACAGGGATGAAGGGAGAAAGGATTAGTTAGAAGTAAGTTTTCATTGCAAATGGGGTTCTTTCTGTGGTTGAAGAGGGCAAATTTTTCCAGTATGGATTCACCCTCATATTGCTTCACACCAGTGGAGAGCTGAGGCCTGTGGAGAATACCACCCGATGTGGTTAGCTTCTGTTATCCCATGGCTGCTCCATTGCCTGCTATTTCAGCTGCCAGTGCTGCCCCCATACCGATGCAGTGACAACACTGACTCTGTCTCCTTCTCTTCAATAACATTCACACCAGGTAACTTTATAAAGTAAGTTCCAGCAATTGTAGCCATCAAGCCAGAAATGTGAATTTAAATAAAGTCCTGGTATTTTTCTTACACATGTGTAGTGGGAAGCATTTAAAAATTGCATTGTCTTTTTTGATTATGAGCTTCAGCTTTTCCTTTTATCTTGAACAAGCTTCTCCTCACAGCCAAACACCTCTGATTCATCAGACATTGTGAAGGTCGCTGTGTTCTTGTCTGAGGAATGGCACTCCACAGGTCAAACCTCTGAAACAAAGATGTAGCCAGCTGGGGACATGATAGACAAGCAGTAGTACACTCCCATTAGACAAGACAGTGTTTGTTATCAGTGGGATGAGTGGGACTTTCGTTTCCTAAACACTTGTCTTTTTGTCTACTTGTCTCACCTCGTGTCCCTAATCAAACCTTTAACCTATCATCTAGTTTAGAAGCAGCACACCCACACCACGTAGTGAAGAAATTGAAGCTCACACAGTTGGTGTAAACTTGTTGCAAAACAGCTGTACTTTCTCCCCAAGGAAGGAGCAATGCTTGCACTCCCACAGGACAGCTTGGTGAGTTGGGTCCAGTTGTCTGCACCCACAAGTCTTCTTACATGGGTGTTTTGCACCTTTGCTAAGCAGCATTCCATGGTTTGCGGCTGGTCTCCTCTGTGCTCATCCTGAAAGTAACTTTTCATTAAAAATTAAAAGGGCAGTTTTGGCACTGGCATAACTCCAGGTTCTCAGTTGTACTTGAATTGGATGACTTTGTGTATCTTGAGCTTTGTTTTGATTTTCCAATACAAATTAATCCCAGCTTCTCTCTAGACACCTGTTTTCACCTGGTTGCACGAAAGCTCTGTTGCAGGGATTGCTTATTCAGACACAATGTGAAACTACTGAGCAAAGCAGGGTCTGCCTAGGAAAATTTGATTAACCTTAAAGAAATTTCAGAGGATGCTGGATAGTATCCAAATTTTGGATGTGAGCTGCATGCTCTGGTATCAGGTTTCTGCCCAGAAATGTAGTGCTGCATCAGTGATAGGACTGAAGCCTTAATTTTGTACTGAGCCCAGTGCTTTCCTTTGAGAACTGTAACATTTTTCTCCTGTCATTGCTCTCTTGTAGGCACCTGTTGCCCCTGGTCATGCAGATTTAGATAAAGCTCTCTGTACCGGGTCATGTCTTTGTAAAGTTTTTTATTATGGCAAGGAAAACAAGGTCCTGATTCCTGTCTGGAATAATAATATAAATCAATAGCAACAACTGCATGATTCCCTTACAGCTCTAGAGGTAGAATCATGGCAATTAAAGTAATGTGCAATTAAGGAGAGCTTGAAAAAGCTTTTAAATCCAGGAAGCAAGTCAAGATGCTTTGCTGATGATTTGCTAGTTTGTAGAAATTGCAAGTGGTAGCAAATTGGTTTGCTTTTACCACGAAGTAAAACTCTCCTCCAGTGTGTGTTTAGCTGAATTTATGAAAAGCATCTCATCATGGCTGGAAATGACCAACAGTAGTTGCTGCCTTTACTTGCATCCACCATACCACATAGATTTACAGCAAACTAAGCAACTGTTTGCACATTTCTTCAGGCCT
Source organism: Camarhynchus parvulus (assembly GCF_901933205.1). NCBI lineage: Eukaryota > Metazoa > Chordata > Aves > Passeriformes > Thraupidae > Camarhynchus > Camarhynchus parvulus. Next base: position 62,742,475 of record NC_044572.1, on the reverse strand, counting down.
TCTTAACTGCCCTCTAACAACCAATTTTTCTTTTTCCTATTGTCGTTGTTATAATCAGGCCTTGATAAGAATTCCTGCCAGAGACACCCAATCAGTCCTATGCTATCATCTGGATATGATTAGAGTTCTCAGGACAGATTGAAGCCATTTGATAGCATTGATTACTTCCTTATTTCAGGTTGTGCCATTTTACCATTTACTGATTTAAAATTCTTGCCTCATTTAAGAGGGTACATTTTTTTTACATTGTAAATAACAAAATCTATTTTGTTGTGTGAGTCCAAATAAGCTTTGAAGTTTGTGGCTTTGTAATTTGAAAGTCATCTGGAGAGTGTATGCTTTCTTGTCATCTTTAATCAATGCACTATAATCAATTATCATATCAAAGTGTTCAATTACTCCTCAGTGCAGAGGTGCTGTAGTTATTTGGCCTAATTTCCTAGAAGATTCTCAGCATTCTTACTGCAGCACTGGGGTTACTTACCTGACTACTTAAAGATGTCTGCTGTGAAAATGAAGCTGGTACTGCTTGAACATCAGCCTCCTCATAGAAAGCAGTGCCACATGATTCTTCAGCACTGCAAACCAATTCTGTCTATCCAGTTTGTGAGATGGGGGTACTGTGTTGCTGCCAGTTCCTAAGAAGAGAGTCTTTGTCTGTGTGTCTGTGCCTTTATGCTAAGAATCCTGCCTCCTTTTTTTTCTTTTCCTGAATATCGAGAGGTTTCATCATTCCCTTTTCCTGCAGTATACTACCCTTCCATTTCTCAGGAATTGTGGGAAGAAAGTTACTGCTGACTGTTGGGTCCATGAGTTTCATGTTTATTTGAAGGCTGAAGAAAATAAATTGTGAGGTTTTGTTTGGTGGGGTTTTTTGTTGATTTCTTTTTGTTGTTGTTTTTTGTTTGTGTTTTCATGATTGCTTCTAAGTCCCCCAAACCTTACAGAACCTTGAAAAGATCTGTATTTGTGAATTAAGGATCTCTCTAAACTCAGAGTTGAGGTGTTGGTCTTCCATATTGCCTTTTTTTTTTTTGAGTATGTGGAGCTAAAATATATACTGATAATTTTATGTCAGTATAAGGATTTTTTGGGGAGATCACTATGTTTTGAACTCCACACAGACTTTAGTGTATCCATCCTTCCATCCCTGTGATGTGAAGAGGTACCTATGTCCTTTTTTCATGTAACACTGTTAGTCCCTAGGATTGCTGCAGTTGAGTGATGGGTCCTAAACAGCTGCAGTAGAGCAGGAAACGTCACCTGAACCTTCTGAGGATTTGGCTGCTTTGTGTCCTAACCACCCTTCCTTATTTCTCAAGTTCCTAACTCTTGGTAAACCTCTGACTTAACTCTCTGAGAAACCAGCACCGAGTTTTCCCATTATTTTACTTAGCAACAGCTTTTCAGACAAAATTATCTCCTTGGTTCCTTCTCCCAGAAAACTATTGAACTTCCAGTGAATGAAATTCTAGGAGTATATTGCTATATTAAATTTTAGAGCATTGACACAACCAGTTTTCCAGCACTGACTCCATGCCAGGAGAGCAGAGTGGTGTGTGGTGGAAAGGAATGCTCCTGCTGCATCTAAGGGAGGAGGAGAGTGGTGTCAACCAAGCAGGGTTGCTGGTGCAGGAGCCCTGCTTGGAGATCCATCCATCCATCCATCCATCCATCCATCCATCCATGCATTCTCTGAGGCATATTTTTGCTTTCCTGCAGGAAGACACCTCTATGTGGATGGGCCAGTGCTTGGTCCTTGGTGAGAAATGAAACAGCACATGTACCTAGGAAAGGACAGTGAAAAAAGCAGAGAGGTCACAAAGCTGTGTTTGAGCCTCTTCTCATCAGGCTGAAGGAAGGAGAGCATGAGTGGCTTTGTGGTGAGAAGGTCTGTAAAAACACACCCATTACCCTCATCTCATCTTACCTTTTGAGAAATAACAAATTTGTGATGAACCTTGTGACCTGTCAGAGCTCTCAGCTGCACTGCAGCCAAAGAGATTCACTGTAAAAGGATATAGGCTGTTTTTTATTGTTGATTTTTAACCATGAGAGTGCCTAAGGGAAATAGCATAGAGTAATAACATCTCTCATTTAATGGTCTTCTGATGAGCATCTGGTACTGGGTGGTTTTTTTCTTTTAAATTGCATTAAAATTAAAACTGCATTATTGCAGAGTCCTCATTTCCTGTTACGAGGCGAATTATGATGCTTTATTGATTGGCAAAGCTGTTTCCCATCCTGCATAAGTGTGGTTAGTGGACAGAATTTAGCTCACAGACACAGACATGCCCTACCAGCCCCCCCAGTTCTGAAAGTTTTTCCCTCTAAATTATTCATAATGAAACCGCTGATTCTCAAAATTTAAAACAGAGGAGAAAAGGTATAAAATACTCTCATGTATGCCTTTGTATTAATTTATGTGCTATCACATTGAATAAAAGGAAATAGCAAGTTAAGCATGTTCAAGAAGCCACACGATGAGTATAATTGATGCATTCAGCCTATAGAACATACATATAATAGTCCATTGTAGTTATGGGATGGGCCAGCCAATATTTTTGCCTTGGAGATCATTACTTAAGCAGATGACTCTTGACCCTTTTCTTTTAGTACTTCAAGAAGTTTGCCAGAAAGTACCCTTTTGTGCCAATCAGCCTTTAATATCTCCCTCTGAGCAGTCTCAATTTTTCATTTAACATACTTCTGAATGTTAATCTGCTTTTTATCCCAAGGATCTTTATGAGGAATAAATTGGAGCCTTTTCAGAAACGCAGTTGTAAAAGCTTCTTCCTTACTAGTTGAAAGCTTGCCACAGCGTAGCAGCAATGTATGTGTTGTAAAATGATGTAAAATTTAACAAAAAGAGAAATCAAAAATAAAAAGGCAATGGTGCAATGCTGGAGAGACATGCTGGGTGTTTCTGTACGGAAACTCTCTGACCTGTGTATTCCATGGAAGCATAGGAAATGGCAGCTGGAAGGAGACCAAAGAAACTTACATTTGGAAAGACAAAGGTCTACTTTGACATAACTTTGCAGTTCCCATTGGTCCTCATCCCCCCCAAGGTGGCCAACGGGCAGAATAAAGAGAAAAGCTCACAGCCTAAATGGCAAACCGTATTAGAGTAGAAGGCTTAAATAGGTTCTGACTCAGGAAAGGAAGATTGGTACCTGAGATCCTGAAGATTGGTGTAGTGCATGAAACTGGGTGGTTCCTTTTCAGTCTTGTTGGTGGGAAAAAGGAAGAAGATAGCAGCAAAGAGCACGGGCTCCACTGAGGAGACCGATGCACGCTGCCCCCAGGGACAGTTCTTGTGTGGATGCTACTGGTACCAAGCTCTTCCCTGTGTGTGCAGGGACTGGAAAGAAAATCTGCATTTTAATGTGAGTTGTATTTCTCTTTCAGTTTTTTTTTCCTCATCAACTACCCTCTTTCAAGGGGAGTGCAGTAGACTCTGGAATGAATTATGAGGAAATCCCATATCCTCCTATAAAACAACAAAAAAGCCTGACGTCAAGGGGAATGATAGGGGATCTTTGGTGATTTGAGAACAAGTGGAACTTGGAGCCTTTTCCCCACACCACAGTAATTACTGGTGAAAACCCCCCTGAAATACAGCTTTTCCAAAGCCAAGGTATCAACAGGTTCCTTCCCATTTGTTTTCTTTATGATGAGGCCTTTGTCTCCTCAGTGCACTTGATGATACCCACTTTATTAAAAAAACTACACAATTGATGGCTGTTTTTTCTTTGCTAGGAAAGACAGACCTTGGCAAATAATTACTTCTCGTTCTTACTCCTCACATACATATGACTTATTATTTATAGAGACTTGTAGTAAAAATGGGAATGATTTTCTTGACCCCGTAAGTTTCAGCTTAAACCAATAAAAGAACAAAGGAGGGGTCCATAAGAAGAGGACACAAGAAAGGCTTTTGTTTAAAGACTCACATGCACAGTTAATAGGTGTAGCTGGAGAAAAGAAATAAAATACCTCAGATTAATAACTATGACTTTCTGCTGCCTTATTGCTTTCTAAAAGCTTTCCCCTCTGTGGACACAAAGCTGTATAAAAGATGAAGTAGTTGCACTCCACATTTTAGTCATACCAGTAATGATGGCAACATCTCTGTTAACAAACTCATGTTCTCCAAGGAAAGCAATCCTCTCTCTTGTGTTTCCACAGAAAAAAAAAATCGGATTCACTTCTTCGTGTTGCCTCTATACTTGCTCTTCCATCCTTTGCTTCTCACTGCTTGACCCTTGTTGAATTACTCATAAAACAACAAAATGCTGCTTTAAGTATATAAATCTGGGTCGTCATGTTTCCTGTGAACAGGTGCTGCTGAGAAAGTGAAGAAGAAACCTGTCAGGATGCCATAACAAGCATTGCATATCAGACACCTACTGGACAGAAAGCCCAGCTCAAACACTAACTTTGTTTTTGTAATGCAGGAAATGTTGCTCAAATTCATATAGTAAATATTTATTTGTGCATCACAAGGAGCTTTTATGTAAGCTTAGATTAGCTGGAAATGAGGACAAGACCTGAAGTTTTCTCCCTCATTGCCATGAAAGCAATTGTGAGTGGTATTTTCAAGAAAGTCCCTCAGCTTTTGAGCTAGGCAGAAATACATTACATTTGACCTCAACACTGTGTTCTTCAGCAACTAAAGAGGAAGACTTTTAGGCTGATATTTAAATTTTAGGAAATGTCTCTGAAGGATAGACAGAGACAGAGAGAGAGATATGGGCAAAGATTCGGAAGTGGAGGGAACCAGCAAATGGAAAAGGTCACACATATGGGAAAGGAGAAGAGGGACAAGAATAAGAGTGGTGTTTATTTCACAGTGGTAAAATCACAATGTGCAAGTACAGCTTGAAAGAAGCCAACGAAAAGGTTTCTTTAAATTTAAAAACGCTCAAACCTAGTGTAAAGTGCATTGATTCTACTTTTTTCTCTTGCTTTATACCAGTTTTATTCCAGAAATTACCACTGCATTTGGCACCAGCAGAAAGACAAGAATCCAAGGAGTCACAGAGACATTCTTGGTCCTGAAGTCTCTTAGGGATGAGGGCTGAGGAACTCAAACAAGATAGGGGGAGTCTTGCCATTAATCACTTGGATAGAGACAGAGGAATGTGCTACCATTCACCTACGTCTTTTTCCAGGGCCCTGCATCACAGCACTCATCCCACAGGTTTTGCAAGTGTACAGACCAAGCTTTCCCAGCAATAACCTGGTGTGGGGTTGCATTGTTCCCCCTCTTCCCCTTCCACATGTCTGGCAGCTCCTCCAGGACCTAGAGCCTGAAGGGTAAATGCCTCATGGGTGGTGGTAGATTGCTTCAGCCAACAAGCCTGGCAATCTTCTGCTTTTATGAACACTGAGCTCACCTTAGATATTGAAAGAAAAAAATGCATTAGCTGGAACTGTGTTGGGGTTCTTCCAAGGCACACTAGTATGTTGCTGCGCACGCTAGCATGGAAACAATTTGCCGGCTGGAGAGCCAGTAATCTCTCTCTCAAGGAACTGTGCCACATGCTCTTCTCTCCCTTCACCTCCAGAGGAATTCCTTATTCAATCTCTTTTGCTTCAGTTTCACCATTTGAGCTTAAATGTGGCCTTCTGACATGAAGAATCTGGGTGAGTAGAGCCACATTAGCTGTAAAATCCCTAGCCAATCTTATTTTTTGGCATGAAGATGGCTGTTACAGCATTGTTTTTATTATTCATCAAAAGGAAACTTTTCAAAGTAAATACATCAAATACCACATAACATAAGCTCTTCCCAACCACTGCTTCCTCTACTTTTTTCTCTTCCCCTACCTCCTATTTTTATAAGTAATCAAGTTGTTACTCTAGAGTCAATTCCAGGTCATCTTTCATTTGCTCAAAATATATCCTTATTGGCAAGCTATTTTCAGGAACACACATATTGTTTTACTTACAGCTGTGTGCTGTATTTTATGTTCTCATATAAACATTATGCCTGGATTATCATAACTAGAGCAAACTGGTTTTAGGGTTTGTTGTTGTTGTTATTTTTAGGTTCCTTCCCCTGCATCCAAAACAGGAGAGAAATAGTATTGTATCTATCTTTCACTATTTTTATTTAGTTCTTGAAGTGACTCAGCTTTCCACATTTCTCTCTGCTGAAGGCAGATTTCATTCCCTGGCTGTGCAAGTTTCCTTACTTTGGGGAATGATGATAACTGAGGTTTGGAAAAGATTAACAGATAAGCAGTACTTCTTCTATCCTGTGAGAGGCAGGAAAGAAGACCAGGCAGAGACATATTCCAGAAATTCATTACCTGCTGTGTAAAAAACCTAGTTTTCCTTCTCTGTTTTAAACTCTTGCTGATTTCAATGAGTATCCCTTTTTCTAGTGTAGTGGAATCTGGTGAAATCTGGTGAATTCTGCATTTGCTCACTATTTTCTTGATTTTGGGAGCTAATAAAATAAAATCTCGTATTTACGTCTTGAGGGCCCAGTGAAGCAAAGCACCCAAGTTCCATTGTTTCCAGGATGTTCTTAAATATTTGCTGAAGTGATTAACTTACATGAGGTCTTGATGCAAAAGGATGCATTCTAGCAGCAAATACGGATTGTTATTATTAGTCTTATCATGTATCTCATGCCTGTATGTGCTAATGCTTGATGCATTATAGAGACATACAGTATACAGAAGAGAGGGATTTTCTTCTGTGCGGATGAAAAAAGAAAAAACAGAATTTCCCCCTTATTTTTAGGACATTCCCCTGAAGGAAAGTGTGCTGCAGCCTTGTTGTTTGGGGTTTTTTTTGGCATAGTCTTCTAATGCAGAAAGTCAGGGTTCTTCCCCCACTACCCCCTGAGGGTGAGCCACATGCACCTCTTAAGCTACTCAGTTTATTCATACTATGTGCTTGTTAATTTGTGAATGACTTTAAGGCACTCAGAGCATTAAAGGAAGTCTCCTCCTGGAGGTTTTTAAAAGAGGATTCCTGCATTTTTTGAAGTTAAGATTTTTGTAGTTTGTGTGGGCTTGTTTTTTCTGAGTAAATGTGCGCTAAATGCTAATGCTTGCATTATAACTGGGTGTCTTATAGTAAGTATGATGTTTAACTGGCATCCAAGATCCAAGAACAGAGCATTTGATCCATGTTAGGTGAACTGTTCAAAAAATTCTGGTCTCTTTCATTATTTTAACCTCCAAAGAAGAAATCCCCTATAGGATAAATGTTTAAACATTGAGGCAAATGGACAAACAAAACAACCTTTTATCATTGTTGGTGGGAAAAGTGTACATTATATTTTGCACGACTCACAAGGAACAGCTAACACAGTTCTGGTTGCAAGTGGTTTTTTAGTTATTTGATGTTTTCAGGAGGAGAGAGAAGAGCTTGTAGCTGAGTGGTTTCTCTGGCAGCTTCCTGGCTTGAACTTCAGGATGAATGTCAAGTGAAAATGCCAGTGAATGACACTGATCAGGACATGTTTGTGTGACACTTCTCTTCCCCAGACTAATTTAATTATGCCCTGTTCCACAACAGTTCTCAAGTTGTTCTTGAAACAGTAGAGAGTCCCAGAGGGACTAGGTTTGCTCTTTGCCCACCTTGGCCTATTCACCTTCCCTACTGCCCTGGGAGCCTTCACTGCTGTGCCAATTACAGCTGTGATTGGGGCTGTCTTTAGTGGATATTGATATCTGAACAAACAAACCAAGAATCTGGTCTTGATTGCTGATGTCTTTGCAATTTGGTTTCCTGTGGTGTGTTTGTACAGATGTCATGGCTGGTATTCCCCTGCCTTTCAATAATCACGACCATATTGGGGGGAGGGAGGACAGGACTGATTTGCTGTGAGTTTGCTCACACCCCACTCCTGTGGCTGTGCTTCTGTTCAAGTCTCACTGCCTAACCCCTGTTTGGGATGGTGCCTTCTCTTTGCACCTGTCCCTCTTGAGAAGGGCCTTGTGATCCCTCACTGTCAGTCTAGAAGTGTTGTCATTACAGCGACTGTGGTCATGTGGTCACATCTTGTCTGCAGATGGAATGAGTGCTTGGAGGCGCACAGAAAACACCTCAAAGGACAAGGACAATGGAAAGCCTGGATAAATGACCACAATCTCAGTGGATCTTTTGTACAGGGTACATGTCCTGCATACCCCTCCTTTCCTGGAGACAATGATCTTTGTGTCCTGCTGAGTACTTGCTGCTGTGTTTGCCCAGAACTGGTGCAGTAGAGCCCAGCCAGGGCCCCCTCTGATCTACACTGGAGGAGCAGCCAACAGGCAGCTCCTAGTGAATGGAGCTGGAAAGACAGATTTGGGCTCTTTGCTCACCCTGCTGTGTGCTTGATCAATAATTTCAGTCACACCTTGATTCCTGCCTGACCGAGCTGTGTTACCTATGTAAAACAATTTGCTTTACAGTTAAATGATACTACGAGCTCCTCTATCACTCCCTCCTTCTTGTCCCAGGCAATACACTTGCTTTTATTTCAAGATCTTTTTCCTTACGTGTCTGACATGTTCAGGGGTGGAGTTGAGAGCATTTAAATCTTCTGACTTTGTGGCCAGCAGGACTCCAGGAGTAGACTGCTCCAAGCAGGACTTCCCCTCAGACTACTTGCAGTCATATCCAAATGGCAGTGGGGAAGAAAAAGAGGCTGATTGTATGCTCACCAATTTTCTCTATTAGGAAGATCAAAAGAATTGCTGCCTTTACTGGCAAATCTCAAGGATGAGTTGTGGCAGCCAGACCAGTGCTGGTCTGTGTTGAACTGTAGTCACCCAGAATAAATCAGCACTAATTGCAGTCTGGGGCTGTGATTCCAGAGGGGCTGCTTAAGCACCACACAGTGACCCCCCTGACTGCCTGTTTGTTAAAGCCAGCAGCAAAACTCCCAAGGACATCAGGAGACACAGGGCTGAGGCTGCACTGTTATATGCTTTAAAGCCAAATACCTTGCTGCCTCTCTGAGGAAGCAAGACCAATAAAGTGATGTGGTGATTGTTGTGATGCCACGTTTGGCAATGTAGCTGCCCCAGTATCGTGGGATCGAGAGAGAAGGTGATACTTTGGCTTTCTGTCCACAGGAGAGCTGCACAAAGTTGCTCTGACGGCCTTGCAGAAGATGGGGTGGCTGCAGGTTAGGGTCTCGTTCTTTCCCAGATTTACCCATGGCAATATCTGCCCCCTACTGTGACAGGGGCTATCTCCTGGCCCTATGGTCAGCTGTGGCACCATCCAGACTGACCAATTTCTGCTGTGGCTGAGTAAATTGTTGTTCTTTCATTGCTCTCACCTAAGACGATTCCTCGTCTTTTGTCTCCTGAGGCAGCAATTGCTGCCACATGGGTGATATTATGTTATCCTGGCTTAGGATTTTTTGTCACAAGAGTGCAGATGGATCAGCAAAATATTTCCACAATGCAAAAATATTTCTATAGTATCAAATTTTATTTTAATTTCCTTCCCACTGAAACTATATTTGAAACTTATGCAGTTTTAAATATAAATGAAATATGTATAGTATAAATTTCAGATTTTCCTTATAAAGGACAGACAGGAAAAGGAATTCAAATCAGTTTAGAAGCCAAATTAGACTGAAGATGTGAGTGCTGGACAATTTTGAAGAACATTTCTTAGCTGCTATAAAGGGAAAAATTTTCTTCAATAAAACAAGGTAAAGATTGGGAACGACATTAGTGCAAAGGCACAAATGTGGTCTGCAAGCAAACAAGGGGGATGACCCACCTTCCTGCCACTTGTGCCTGGGGAAAATGCTAACAAGAACTGCAGGTAGAAATGGAACTGGAATGGCTGTGGTGGGAACATGGCTTGAGCCATGGGACGTGGTGAGGACTGGGAAGAGCAAGCCCAAATGCTCCTTCCCCTGTGCACACCAGTCCCACCAGGCTCAGGGGGAAAGTCATCCCCCTGCATTAAATAAGGGGCCAGAAAGCTGAGCAAGCACAGGGTGAGGTGGGGTACAGTGGGGCTAAGCTGGAAGTGGGTGTGGTGTTCTCTGCTGGGGCTGTGCTGCCTCTTGCCATCACCTGCCTAGGTGATGCCTCCTGCACTATAGGGAATGGCAGCACAGGGCCAAGTCTTCTCTTTCAAGCTGAAGGCTGGACACTTGGTCCCATTCGTTCAGTTATTAAGAGAAATTAAAAGTAACCCTTGGTAGACTGTTAAATGTACTGCTGAGAAGCTGACACCAATCACTCCCACACTTGACCCCTTCAGGGCAATTTATAAACACTGGCTATCTAATCTTCCCTGTGTGGCTGGGGGAAGGAACAGGGATTTTTCACCTCTTCTCTCCCACCTCCATTTTGTACAGATTTGATGTGAGATAGGATCCTGTACATGTTTTCTCCAGGTGACAGTGGCCAGGAGTGGGCCTGGCTGTGTCAGTGTGATGGGATGGGGCAACATGGCCAAGCAGGACACAGGTGAGGACCACAACCTTGGCTCAGGAGAGAGATTTATAAGTAGCACACCACATTGCTCTTCTTTTTATAAACAATCGGAAATGTCTTGATGCCAGATGCTCAGCTGGTGTAAATCAGCAGAGTACCACAGATTTATACCAGCTGGAGTGCTGGCCCCCATGCCCCAGTGGGAAGGGGATGGGGGAAAGGGAGAGAGGCTGTTTCTGCTAACCGCTCCACCGACCTTCCTTCTGGGTAAATATCTCCATATGTTAACAAATGCTAATTAAAACCAAAAGCACAGACGAGCTCTCAGGATGTGAGTGTAACAGGAGCACCCCAGGATCCTGCACTGCTATAATCTTTCTCCTCCCGCTGGATCTCACCTTTTATTCAGTGTTGCACCTCCCTGACTGATATTTAACCTTGTTCCTGGTGCTCTTTGTTGGAGTTTTGCCATGCATACAATATTGCTCTGATGGGTGTAGGACTGGTATCTACAGACACCTGGGGACAAGCCCAGGTGTTTCACTGGTCAAGGGGGAAAATATCTTTTGTTGCAGCATGCCTTGCAGTCCTGTAAGAAACTGTGCTCATCAACCAGGAATTTCAGGGGAAGGGACTCTGGAAATATCCTGTCTCTTTTGGCTTCCAGTGACCACCCTCTCTGTGGACTGGGATAACTCTGAGCATGATCATTTCTAGGGCACAAAGGCGTCATGGTTAAAAAAAAAAGGATAAAATTATTACTATCTATAATACTCTAAAGATAATAATAAGTAAACACCAGTTTGCCTTGAGGTGAAGTGGAATTTTCTGAAGTGGGTTTTTGAAATACCTGTTTGTACAAGGGCTAGAGTATCTCCAGAGGAGGCTGTGCATTGGAGATGTGGTGCTGGTATTAGAGTGCCATTTCGAAAGTGATGGATATGATTTAATATCCGATTACTGAGCTGCCAATAATGGCAGTTGCACTGTTGTAAGGTGTAGGGATAAATATATTACGTATTCGCAATGTGTCATATAGCCAAAATGTTTTGGGGAAAATTGAAGTATACATGATGAGTTTCTGGAGACGCCCTAGCATTTCACAAGAGGGTCCATGCATTAATTAGCAAATCACTGATGTGCTCTCTTTTACTCAAAAGCCTAAGGATTTATTAAGGTTTTTAAATTGTCATTGTTTGCACTTGATAGTTCTGGCTTCAGTGTTTGTATTAGAAATAGACCCAGGAGACTTGCAACAATTTATGCTGCCAGTGTAACAGAGGTACATGTGCCTAAATATAATGTGTGTATTTCTCAGTAAGAGCGTCTTCCCACTGTCTCTAAGGCAGTGGTAAAAATCTTGTTCATTTCTTGTGGGTCAGAGGTGGGTACAAAGTGCTGTTTCCCTACCCCATCAAGTCAACTTAGTATTTTTGCAGTAGTAGAAAGGCAATATATGCAAGGAAATAAGTGTAAAGCAGCAGTCTAACATTTGGGCTCTGCATAAAATGAATGTAGTCTAGGTACCTCAAAGAATAGGAAGAGAAAAGATCCTGAATATATCTTGACTCACCCAGAAATGCCCAAAAGATGATACCCTAACTTCTGTGTTTTCTCATCAGTTTTCACAGCCTTTTAGTGTTGCTGAAGAATTTTGTTTGGATACATTTATGGAGATTGCCATCTATTACTCCAGGTCTAGCTAGGTTTTGTCTCAAGTGACACTTACTGTGAGCAAATTAGCACTGAAGCCAAATTTGTTTTGTTGTGATGCCTCTGCAGCAGGTACAGCTTTTGTAAACAGATGCTGCAAGAGAGGTAGGTTTTTTGGATCACTCTACATCTCTTGAGAACTGAAGTGTTCAGGTGAATAACTGGTGGAGAGACAAAAGAAATACTGTTAACTGAGAAGTATTCTCACACTGTCTCGTCTTATAAATTCATTATTTACAGTCTCTGTCAGTTTTCTAGAAATTTTGGCTGAAAGTGTACCACAGTAATTCCTTTTCTTTATGCTTAGTTGAAATCCATTTCATCCACACCACATGTGACTGAAATGGCTAACAAGTACTGCACAACCAACTTTTGAATTTTTATGATCATACGCAAGTGTCAGTGGAATTTTTAAAATATATTTTGTTTGTTTTTTATGCACTTTGGCCAAACTATTTTTATGCACTTTGGTGGTGATGTTTCATTTTTGAAAACAATATAAGCCTGATCTACAGCCTTGCCAAAACTCTTCTAGGAGCTGAAAGACCTGTCGAAGATGTACACTTGCTGGCTCTTCCTTACTCTCCTGCATGAGCAGCACAGTCCAGTTTCTTTTGTCTAACCTGCATTCTGTTGCTGAAGGACTATCTAGTCTCCCTCATCACCTGCTGCTACATGTTCCGTAGCATGGGTGTTCCTTGTTAAATCTCTGTGAAACACAATGGTCTTTGAATAGTGTAACCTAACTTTTTTGGCCTCTCTCTGCTGCTGTCAGCTGGATGGTTCATTAGCACCCACACAGTACTTCCTTGGGCTGGTTAAAACTTACAAGAATTGTGTTTCACTACAGCATCTCACTTTGCCATGGACACTAATTTTTCCTATTGTATTTTTTTCAGTAGTGTACCACAGGGCTGCAGATCAGCCCTCTGCCAGGATCAGTGAAATCTGTGGGTGTATTATTCCATACCCCAGCCCTACCATTTCCATCCAGACTCCAATGAACTTCAGCATCATTGTAAGGTGGATCGGGGTCTGACAGTGGGCAGCTTGCACCTTGTTTTGTATTTTGTCCAATTTTGTTTGCCTCATGTTCCCAGAGCTGAGGGACTGACATTGCCCATCCAGCTGAAACACTTTAATGTTTTTTGCTGTAGTCGCTTTCAAGGCCTGGTAAGAAGCAATGTTGGCAAAGAGGAAACATTCACATCACAGATACTGTCAGACTCTACAAGTCTAAGCACTCAAGACTTAAAAACCACACCTACAGACATGCTGGAAGTGATGCTGACAGCAAACCAGTCATGGGTACTGTGCCATGCTAGCTTTGGGCTGGCACTGGCTGCACCACCCAGTGATCTCTGGCACAGGGGCAGAAATTGCCACCAAACTGTGTTCTCTCTTTTACTACAAGGTGTTATCCTGGCAGGAGGTAAGCAATCCCCCAGATGCACCACGAGCTGTGCAGCAGCACAGTCTGTTAGGCCCCATGTCAGCATTGATGCTGCATCAATGTGGAAATACTGATGAGATGACATATGCATTCTCTCCATACTGCGTCTCTCCTGGTTGTGTGCAAGATCTTGTTTTGGGATCCTCCCTGCTCCTGATCACTTCAGCTACCACAGTGCTGGCACAAGCAGTGAAGAAAGGGGATTATTTGAAGCAAATAGCCTAAACCTAATCTGTGGACAAAATCTTCTTACCACACTGAGTTGTGACTGATAGAAATGGGCAACAAATGCTGATGTAGTCTTTGTCAACAAAATGTTGGTGGACAACTGGTAATGGACTTCACCCTTGGCTTGCATCCTAAGCCAATTGCTGTGCAGATAAAAGCAGCCCTTTCAAACTGTTACATTGGGGTTTAAAAGCAAAACTGAGAAGGCTTCACTAGGGAACTTGATCTCTTGTAGTGTTTATTCTCACAAACCAAGACCAGCAATTAATATCTCTTTCAGATGGTGAGAATCTCTTTCAGATGGTGAGAATAAACAGTCTTGTAGACATGCAGAGGAAATGGAAATGACACACAAATTTTAATTAACCTACTTCTCCTCAGCTTTGCTGTGTAGTGCCAAAATATGACTATATGGACCCTTTGGGTACATACCCTGGCATCTTCCTGAGCTGCTGGCTTTAGTTGAAAGCAGGTGGTTTCACATGTGTACCTAAGATCTGTGTGTTTCTTGTGGGTTGATTACCAGAAAGGTATCTGAACCCTTGGTGCTTTTGCTCCATCTGCATGCACCCTGATATTTTGAAGTTATCCCTATTTTTAAACACAACCATAAGATCAAGAAATCTCTAAATGATGTCATTTGTTGTGATAATGTTGAACATTGCTCTGATTACAGTCTCAAGCAGTGCTTGGTCTTCCCTGGATGCTTCATATATGCTGATATAAAACAGTATGGCAGAAAATCTGATGTCATCTGCAGCTGCCATGTGGTATTTCAAAGGAGAAGGCATTAACCCTTGCTAGAAAAAATCTCTCCTGTGAAGGGCAGATGTCTTCTTGGTTGAACAGCTTACTCAGCCTAATTATTCACGTCTGTACCTGCTTGCCAACCCCCCTTCTCACTGAGGTAAACTGGCACTGCTCCATGGAGGTTGCAGAAGCAGTAATTCTCACTGCTAGCAGCAGATAATTTTGACCCTTTTTCTTGGTCTGTGCTTTATTTTATCAACTTCATGTCCTTCAACATCTGGTCCCATAAAAGTGTTGAGCCACAGCAATGGGTTTCTATAAATACATTTCTTCCAACGGAGATTGACAGCATTCAAGTTGCAAAGTGTTTCAAAGCCATGTGGGAGGAGGGAGGAACAAGGTGAAGGGGGAGGCAAGGTGTCTTATTTCCCCTCTCACCTCCTTCATCTCAAGCCCTGATGTCCTCCAGGATGTGTTTTTAGTGTTAATGGCAGAGGTGCTCCAAAGCAGCAGTAAATGTGGGCCCCAGATGTGCTAATTCAGTCTAGGCCAGGCAGGGGAAATGCATGTATTATCTCACTCACCAGGATGTAGCTCTGACAGCTCCAGTTTAGACTAAATCTCTGCTCCTGTATTTCTGCCCTCACCCCCCTGCCCTGGCCGGGTATCCTCCCTCTGGCCCTTTGGCATGGGCACAGCTGGCCCCTTGCAGCTCTGAGCTGGGGGAGCATCTGTGACTCATCTGCCCCTGAGCACTCCAGGCAGCCTTGAGCCAGGTCTGGTCCTGCTGCTGCATGGGGAGGAGGCCAGGGGAGCTGGAATGTGAAGCAAGAGTGCAGTGGTGTTGGCAGCCTTTGGCAGAGATGAGTCCTGCATTTAACCTGTTTGGAAGGTTGTGTAATTCAAAGCAAAAAATTGCTACCCCTTCCCATGTAGACAGATGGCCTCATGGGTGACTAGAGGTACCAAAAATGTCACTGTTTGAAAGGTGTAGGTATATATAACATGCATCATTGTCATAGAAGACGAGGAGGTTGCCCTCTCTTTTGTTCTGCAAAACACAACCCTTGTGATCTGCAGCATGTGCTACTGTACTATTGATTTACTGCTTGATTATAATGACATTTCATAACACAAGTGTTATTAAAGACTTGTTAATCTTCCTTAAGGATCATATTCCTCAAAATGTTTGAGCAAAATGCTTTGCGTTTATCTTTAAGTACCTATTTAAATAAACTCAAATGACTTGCTGCATCAAGGTTTTAATTACCAGTCCTCTCCTTAGAAGCTTGTGGCTTCTTTCATGTCCTTACAGGATTTCTGAGGTTTTACCCGAGCCCTGCTAGACTTCCAGTATTTCTGTCATCCCTTCCCTTGTATGTCTCTCTCAATCCCAATGCAGAGGACAAATACTTTCTGAAACATGCCTGACTCCAAGCTAAGTGGATTTCGCTGAGGTTTGTAAGGGATGGTGGATTAACAGCCATCATTGTGAATTAGCACAGAAAATCTTTTTCAGCATATGGGGCATTGATGAATGAGTGCTGTGCACACCAGGCACGAGGCATTAAACATCTATGTTGTGCCAGTGTCTGGAGGTGGCAAGAATCTTATAGTCCTGTTGTCCAGGGGAATTTGCCAACCTCAAGAACATCCCCAGTCCAGAGCAGACATTACATCTTCAGCAGCATGGTCTACTAAATTTTTTGTGTTGTGCTATTTTCCTGATGTGCACTGTGGGATTTGTTTTTAAATGACGATGCACCTTGAGATATGTCATGAGGGTACGAAATTATTTATTTCTGCTGTGACCATCTGTCAATGCTTACTTGCAGAAGGAGGTGCAGAAATCAGGTTTTCTACCTGTAGTGCTCCATCACTGTGAGCAGCAGCGAGTCTTAACAGCCTTACACAAAACTCCTTGATGTGACTGGAAAGTCTCCTACAACCTAGTACCATAAGGGACTGAGGCCTTGGCTGGGCTTTTAGTCTTTGCAGTTTAACTTAGTTCAAACCCTGCAGTTCAAACCCTGATTTTAGCTCAAGTACAAACAGCCTTGTAAGTGATCTTTTCTGTTAAATCTAGTCCTATGTTTGGATTAAGTTTGCAATAGTCCAGACACAGGAGTGGAAGAACAGGCTGCCCAGAGATGTAGTGGAGCCACCATCCCTGGAGAAATTTAAAAGACAAGTTGATGTGGTTCTTAAGGACATGATTTATTGGTGGACGTGGCAGTTCTAGGTTAATTGTTGGATTTCATCTTAGAAGTCTTTTCCAACCTAAATGATTCTATAATTTTACAGAGCACATATCCTTTTACTGTGACTTTACCATTTTTTAAGAACTGTAGAAAATTGCATGCGAAACTCTGAAAAAGGCTGAAGCCCCCCTCTCTTTGTAATGTTTGAAATGGACTTTCTGTCTTTCTTGAAATGTTCACAAAGTCTTTTCGTGTCAGTATCATATACTTCTTACAGAATATTAGTAGTAAAATTAAGGAAAAGTAGTTGGTGAAAAGCTTACAGGCATTTCTTTCTTTTTGCATGGCTCTCTGTTTCTTATGATGGTTGACAAGGAATGATTGGTTTTTCAGGGTCCTTAGGCAGTTTGTGTGTCTGTTTTCCTCTGGAGAGGTGAGAGACAGTGGACGAAGGAAAAGCTACTTCATGTCTTCCAGGATGAAAGTCTGCATGCCAGGCCCTACAGAGAGAGGCTGAGAATGCTGGGGCTGTGCAGCCTGGAGAAGATAAGGTTTTGTGCAGGCCCCATAATAACCTTCCAGTGTTTGAAGTGGGTCTACAGGGAAGCCAAAGAGGGACTCTTTGTCAGGAACTGTAGTGACAGGACAAGGGCTAGTGGGTATCAATTGAAAGAGGGGAAATATAGGTTAGAGGTTAGAAAGAAATTCCTTACTGTGAGGATGGTGAGACACTAGAACAGGTTGCCCAGGGAGGTTGTGGATGCCTTAACCCTGGCAGTGTTCAATGCCAGGTTGGATAAGAGGCATCCTGGTCTAGTGGGAAGTGTGCCTGCCCATGGCAGGGGAGGTGGGACTAGATGATCTTTAAGATCCCTTCTAATTCCTTAACATTCTATGAGTCTCTGCTCTACATTTACACCTTCGTGTGTGAATTTCACGAGCTGTTTTGTGGCATCTTGTTGCCATGTTTATTTCTGCCCATAACCAGATGTGGATTTTTTATTATTATTATTATTATTCGTTTTAATTACAGTGGTGTGAAAATGTATGTTGATTTTTACTTTTTTTTCCAGTCGAGGAGGGGAGGAACTGGTTCTATTAAACTAGAACAAACCTGTTGGCTGTACATAAACAGGATTGCTTGAAACCTGGTGTTGGACTGATTTAACCTTCAGTGTAGAATTTCTCAGCTGAGTTAGGCTGAAGCAGGTATATGAACAGAAGTCCTGCACTGCCTCAAACCTGCCACAGGCAAGTTTGGTTATGCAAGAGGTGCAGTGTGTGCCAGCAATGCCCCCTCAGTGGCTTAGAGCAAGCAGCCCAATTAAATTAGGACTAGTTGTGAATGGAAGAGGCCTGGGAAGGAGAGGAGAACCACGAAGAGGGCAAGAGACTCTTCATGGTGCTAAAATGAAGTGCTTTGCATTGGGCTGTAAATTGTGAAGCCAGAAGTGGGTAGCAGAGAACCTACAGGTGCAGGCAGTGGCAGCTTGCATTGCTGTGCTTTATTAGTACTCTTAACTTGCCATTCATTTAGCAGGGCAGTCAGAATAGCCACAGGGGGTTTTTACTGCTTCTGGGTAGCAGAGGTATGAACATCTGTCATATTTAAGCTAGGGAATTCCTCCTGTTACCTTCCACTGGTGGAAACTTCCTGATGAGCGAGTTCTCTCTTTTGCATGCTTAAATTTCAAAATTTGGAAATCACACACTCTCTTTCCTCTGAGTTTCTTTCTGTCTCACAGTGCCAGCATTGAAATATTTTATTCCCCACCACAGGGTGTTTTTTGATGTTGCCATTGATGATTGTTTTCATTTTTGGTGTTTTCTTTTATGGTTTTGAGTCAGCTGTCTTAAAAGAGGAAAGCTTGATCATCTGGTTCTGCGAACACTCAGCATCTAACAGTCGTGGCTGGTTTGCACACCATCCCAGGCCGGGTTAAAATAAACACAACAATTGTTCTTGGAAAATAAGATGCACCAGGTGTTAAACAACCTCTGTGAGCTCCAGGAAGGCAGGATTAAATTTATGCAGCACTTGAGAGAGATCTAGGGATTAATGGAGGGGTGTTACAAAATGAAATCCTGGTTTCCTTTGCGTCTGATGCCTTATTTTGAAAGGGAAAGGGTGGAATAAATAAAACCCAGTTAAGAACCCAAGGGATAACTGTAACTCTGAAAACTGTGGGCTTCTCATCAGAGGAGCTTGCTTTCTTTTTTTTTAACATAACTTTTTTACCCAACATGTTGACTCTCTAGGTGTGGTATACTAATCACCCTTCTGACAAGGAATGAGCACGTTCTGAGAACTGGCCGTGAATTGCCATACACAGGAACGTGTAATTAGAGAGAGCCATCAGAAAGACCTGCACAGCCCCTTTCTGCGGGGGTGCAAGGGCAGGAATGCTGTGCTTTCAGCCGGCATTGTTCCCCTCACCATTCAGATGGAGTGGTAGACTGTTAAAATTTCCCCCATCCCCAGCCTGCTGGTGCTGCTCATTCCTGCTCTATCAGGGGATGTAGTTTTATTTCTGCTTTTTTTTTTAAATGTATATTTTTTAAGGTCAATATGTCTTTCATAGTCTCCTGAAAACCTGTGGGCTCCTGTACATAATATTTTTTTCTTTCTTCCTTTCTCTCTTTCTTTCCTTTTTTCACAAACATTAACCCTTCTTTTTACCCTCTTTCTTTCCTTCCAAGTAGCCTTTACCCTGCTTGTATGAGCAGCTGACAAAGAGAATAAGTAATTTCTTAGCCTTTCAGCGTTGAACTGCTTCTGTTTTTGTGAGTGGCCTTTGCACCTGTTGTGATAAGCAGAGCTCCCTTCACAGCAGCACTGAAAGGGTGGCAATCTCTTTCCTCCCCCTCCTTTAAACTTACTCTTTCTTTCTGTGAATACTAATAATTAAGGAAAGCGCTTGAGTCTGCACTGGATTCTTTAGCCTGACAAAACCTAGTATTTATATAGATTAAAATGAACAGGGAATGAACCAGGGCACATTTCTCATCAGCTTGGTGAGAACCCTCTGGAGCAAGCTTATTGTACGAGCAAAACAGGATGACCAGTTCACTTAACTGAATTTGGCTTTACCCCACCCAGCCTTGTCTGTCCTGTTTACACCTCCAAACCTCCTTGTGTGAACTTGCCCCATCGTGTGCGACAAAGCATACAAAACAATGTGTGCCGTTGAGAAAAAAGCATAAATCACTGCTAGTTAGCATTTTTTTAAAATGTGCTTCTCAGTGTGCTTTCTGATATGTCCCTTCTTGCTTTAATTTGTGAAATACTTGTAGCTGTGCGACTTCATTTGCTGAAGTTTGGTCTCCTGGGGCCTTCACTCACATGCTTTGGGCCTCCCCCTCTGCCTGTGGCTGGGGTGCCACCTCCAAGCCAGGGGGACCCTTGACAGTTGAAGAAGGGTGACAAATATCTTCAGTGACCAACCCTGAGCACAGGTCTCAAAAAAGGGCACCGTGGACCAAAAAAAGAGAGTGGAAAGGCTACCCAGCTGCTCACACAATACAAGAGAAGGCCTTGGCTGCTGTTCAAAGCTGTTCTGAGTGAGTGTTTCAATTTAATTCTAAATTAAAAGCAGCCAGTGTTGTATAGCACAGGGAAAAGATTATGTATTAATGCTTTTTCCCCCTGACATAATCCTAATGATCGCACTAAAATAAATAAAAGTTAAGCCTTCTTCCTCTCTTTCCCCCATTGCTATATTATGTTGTGGCCAGCAGCCAGGTTTTCGTAGGTGAAAAGAAGACGAGAGAGATCCCAAAACTGCCAGACTGAGAGGGGAATTGTATACCACCAAGCTTCATTTCAACCTCCTCCCTCCTCCTTGGCCATTGACACACTTTGCTTCAGGCTCCCATGGAACAATAAGCAAGAGAAGAAGCCCTTTAGCAAAAAGTCTGAGTGAAATTGTAGTGGCCAACAGAAGAAAGCAGAGGGTGGTGAGGTGATGACTTACTAATGTGTGTGTAGGGACATGTGTCTGATGGCTCTTCCAGGAGCCCTGGTGTTTGCTGCTGTGGGAGCAGGGGAGTGATGCATTGTTGGAAAATGTCTGTCTTCTTAAGAGCTGGTGGTGATAAGTGATACTTCTTGGGATGCTCTGTGGTTACATTTCAGTGGGCTGAGGGGATCAATCCCCTCTGGTGGAGGCAAAATGAGATTGGAACATGGCAGGCTGCAGCACAGGCAGGCAGCCCTCTGGCAGTCATGCTCTGCTGGAGGGCGTTATGGGGTGTGCCATATCAGCTCTCCATCAGCACACATGGTACCTGAAGAGCAGTGAACACACCCATGCAGTGCAAATCCATGCTCCAGGAGCAGTGCCATTTAGGACAGGTGTGGTGGTTTAAAAAGACAGCTGGGAATTAAACCCGAAATCAATCACTGCCCATTTCCTCCTGCCTCCCTCTGGTGAGAGAGGGACAAAGGCAGGGTTGAGGTTAGAATTTACTGAAAGCCAACAGCAATAGAATAAGAAACACACAGAAACAATATTAGCAACAGAAGTACACAAAAAGAGAAGGTGGTTTACACGCAAAAGTTGTTCAACTCAGTCCTCTCTGGCTGCTAAAACAAAAACTAGATGGCAGATGATCCTGCTGCTTGGCAGCGACACGCTCAGATTATTCCCAACACAAAGACAAGATGCCTGATAGAGTTAAATATTCAATATTTAACTATTAACTATTCAATATTTATAGACAATATTCTCAGGCACATGGTGTGACTCTTGGGGATGGTGCTGTGCAGGGCTGGGAGCTCAGCTCAACGATCCTTGTAGGTCCCTTCCAACTCAGCTGATTCTGTGAAGATGGCAGGTACTCTCTGTCACTGGTGTTCCCTGTCCCCAAGTCTGAGACAACAAAAACAATGACAGACAACCCTGCAACAGCTAGATCATCCAGATGCAACCATGTTGTTGTGTTGAGTGTTTGACTGTGCTTCCTTGGCGTGTGCCTGCAGCATCCCAAATTCCTGTGATTCCCACCCAACAGGCTGAGTCTCTCTCCTGATAGCCAAGTAGGAACAGCTCATCATGGGGGACTGCTCAGGCTGGGAGGTCCCCACTGAGAGGGTTGAGTGCTTGCTGTCATGCAGTGGGTGAGGGATGCTCCTCTCTGCTTTGGCAACACCATTGGTGCTTCTGGTGGGGCCTCCTCAGCTGCTGTGAAGCTGGACCATCAGGGCATCAGTGGGTGCGTTAATAGGACCTGAGCCAGCAGGGAAATGGGAAAGATAGTTAAAGTGGTGCTTGAGTTGTGTCCCTCCCACTTCTCTTACAGAGCTGTAAATTGGGAGAAGAATTGAAGTTTGGGGGCTGTTTGTTTAACAAATTTCTGTTTTCTTGCTTCTTCCCCCTTTCCTGATTTGATTTGTCAGGGCTCAACATTAAGTGCTTGTCCATCTGTGACTGCCCTGTCTTTTCCTTGGGAGATGTGATTGAAATTTTTGAATTGACAAATGCTTTGTTCAAATAGTAGCTGTGGTGTAAATGCCTCTGGAAATGAAGCACTCCACATGTTTCTTTTACCAGCTCCAGAGTCTCCTGGGCATCCAGCCCTTGTCCCACATTGCAGCTTCATTTAGGTGCCATTCTGCATGTTTGAGCACCTCCTTCCTGCCACCTCTCAGCTCAACTGGCGGTGTCCTTCTGGAATAACTGGAATATACCAAAGTAGGAAACATGCTGGGAAATTACACAGTAAGGTTATAGCAAGAACAGAAAATTGTGTTTCCTAGCTCCTGATATTACTCTGTAAATAACAAACTTTCACTCTTTTAAACATGTGTCAATGGTGACCTTCATGGATTGCTCACACATTTGCTGGCTACCGCTCAAGGAGAAATAAGTACTAGTTGCTGACCATGGAAACACCACGTTAGAAACATTTTATTCGGGAGAAACTTCCTGCCAGGTCAAATGTGGGGCAAATCCTGCAAAAAACCCATGTGCAAAGACATGCTTGCCTGAATATGTGGGAAAGGGGGGTCCAACTGTGCAGCTCTCTTTGGATGATCCAGACCTTAAAATAGAAAGTTTATCCTTGAAAACTTAATGAGGATTCATAAAACCTGGGTATATATTTAGAAAGCATAGTGAACTTGTCTTCAGCTTGAAACAAGGAGATAACATATAAACCCTAGAATATTTCTGTGGCTTGTACTAGAATGAGAAAGTGCGGGCCAAAATGATACAAAAGAGGAAAAATGCATGTATTGCAGATGAGGCTCTTCTTGGCAGGTCTGAGGACTGGTGGTTCTGCTTTCTGTCACGCAGAACTCTCTGTGATGTGCATTTGATTAAAGCTCAGCGAGCGTTTACACGCAGAGTCCTACAAGCATATTTCTGAGGCTGCTGAGCCTTGATCAATGTCAAGTGAAACACGCTGCAGAATCAGGGTAACCAAGAGCCTGAATTCCTGGGGAAGCTTCTAAAGGGGCCTGTCCTCAGTGGCATAGTGAAGCACGGGAAGGTGACTGCTTTCATTGACAATGGAGAGATGACAGACGCTAATTCTGACAACAAAGACATGGGCACATGCAAACAGATTTAGTTTGGTGGGGGGAGGGATGGGAAGGAAAGAATAAATTCCATCCCTTCCTTCCTGCCCACCTTATCTTTAATTTAAGGCTGATGGATTGATTACCATTTGTTATGATAAGTCCATATGTGTACAGATCCAACGGTAGGATTAGGTTCCTCCTCCTTTGTTATTTGAAGTCAATTGCAGTTCATTAAATCTCCCTCATCAGTTCTACCACCTGCTCCTCTTCTTTCCCCTGACCCAAAGTCACATGCCCATTTACCCTCTTCCCTTTGTTTTCTGTTTGTTTCTCTTTTAATTACATCTCTTGATCTTTTTCTCATCAATTATTTTGAGGAGAGAATTGGTCAGGAAACATCAATGCAAATGAAATTGTGGTTAAGAATAGAAACAAAGATGTTCAAGGGAGCTTTGGTTTTCATTTTTTAAACAGCTCTGGACTTGTGCTTGAGATCCTGACATACCCTTTTCCTAGGGTGTGAAGCAGGGCGTCTGCAGCACAGGAACAGAGTCCATCCTTCTTCACTCACCCCTGCCTAGGTTCAGTGGTTTTAACAGGCTTGTTCAGGGCTTGGTGGAAATTTTTAGCTTCTTCTGTCATTCTGAAAAATTTCACACTTGGCAGTGTTATACCACAGCGACATGCAGGTGGAAATCCCATGACCAGCAACAAATTAAACATAGATGAAGACCCAATTCTTTCCTTGGCTTCGTGTGCATGGCCAGGACAGAGCTGCTTCCAGGACAGCCCTTGCCCCTGCTTGTAGCTGAGCGAAATAGCTAGATGGATTTAATCAACAGGGTTTATGATTAATAGGTACTGCAGCCTCTTTTCAGGATCCCAGCCAAGGTGAAGGCAGTGGTGGGTTGGCGCCGTGCCGAGATGGGCTCAACAACCCCACCGCAGGTTACACCGCAATGGGTTAGCAGTGTGTACAGGCCCAGGGGGATGGGAGTAGCCAGCAGCAGCTGAAAAAAAGGAGTGGTAACACATTAAAATCATTTGAGCACTTGTCTGACCAGGTGCCTGTACCTCTCTCCAAAGCCAGTGTTTATAAACACATTTGTTTTTCACTCAGGTGAGGAGACAAGTCTTGATCTTGCTGCTGGGAGCAGCTCATGGCCTGTAGTATTGAAGGAACTGTGCAAAAACAAAGGCAGGCAGAGGAGAAAGTGGTTTTTCTGCTGTGGGTAGTCAAGCCTCAAAACAGTCTTAAACGGAGCTCTGAAGTTTAACCAGCTGTTTGGCAGGCCCAAACTCATCCCTTTATTTCTTTTCCCCTAGGTCACTAGAAATCCTCTTTCTCACACCCCTCTCCTTGCTTTGCAACTGTCTGTGCTCCCTATTTGCAACATAAAAATACATGCACAGAGGTTTGGATGTTTAATCCCTAAATGGAGAAATAATCACAGAAACCAGGTGGCAGCTTTCTAGTCTCATGCCCCTTCTCTGGGGTCAAGACATAAAGAAATCCATATGTTTATATTCATAGGTGCACATGGGCAAGTAAACCTTGTGTCTCATTAACTGCCCGCTTCCGCTTCTCTTAAGTGCCATTCCTGACTAGTCAAAGGGCTGTAACCCATCCATGTGCTGGGGTCACTGGATTGTCTTGATCTGTGTGTTTTATCAGGCTTTAAAAAGTTTTTTGAAAAGTTCATCCAGCATTGCAGTGCCATCAAAAGGGTTAATGCTACTTGAGGCATTTCAGATGCTGACAAGGCTTAACCTAGGCAGCACAGAGAGGGATCAGGTGACTCTTAAATGGACAAAAGTCCAGCAATTGAGTTCATTTTGGACAAGCAGTCGTTGGCCTGCATGCTTCAGCTGAATTTTATTCAAACCTCATAAATATGCACATAGCTAGAAAGCCAGGAAGGAGTGTGTTTTCCAGAGCCCTTGATGTGTGCTGCCTTTCCCCCATGTGTCATGTGGGATCAGCTTTTTCCACCTATTTCAATGCTCTTGATTTTGTCCCTGATGGCAACTTGGCAGAGCATGTCAGTCCAAGAGAAGTAGACTTGAAACCCAAACCTGCACTCTATCCAGAAGGGAGGGAAGGAGAGGAGGTGCAAGTCTGACAGCCTTGCCTTCCCACACCAACCAAAATATAGAGATGGGGAAGATGGAAGGGGAGTGGTTTTTCTAAACAGACCCTGGAAAAAGAGTTGATGGTGGAGGAAGAGAGCCCAACTCTTCTAGGATGATGCTCCTTTCAAAAGGAGCATCACCTTCCTGGCCTTAACTGATGGGCAGGGAAATGCTCCCTTACTGTACAGCTGGCAGGCTGGAACTGCTGCATTGATCATTTATAAGCAACTTTTTGTTCTTTTCCTTTCAGTTTGAGTCTCAAAACACATTTGTGATCGTTGCCATGAGTGGAATTTAACTTTAGGTTGGATTGGTGATGGGATTTGCCTGTGGTGTGACCCTGTGGTACAGGACCAGTAATGGTCTTTGTACTCCTGTCCAGACACCAAAGGTCTCCTGCAGTTCGTGTGCCAAAAAGGTTTCACTTCCTGTCCTGGCTTGCATTTCAGTGATGCTCAAAGTTACCCATCCAGCAGAGCTCCCCAAAAGCCAAGTTGGCTGGCTTGTCCTCTCTGGGCTGGGCTGTGGATGGGGTTAATCTTTCCCGGGCATGGATTAGGTGACTAGCCAATATATTGCATAGTTACACATAGGTGTAACTATGCAAGATATTGGCTTTCATACAAGGCTAATAATTTTGTAGTCTTTAATTTAAGGGGCCTGTTTGTTTTCAGAAACTTGTACTTGGTTTCCTTTTTGCCCAAAGATGAGAGAGAGGCTTTTTCAGGGGTCCATGAGGTAGTAAAGTAAGGGTGTATGCACAAAATGATCAGAGAATCTTGCTGGCTGAGTTCAGAGCCTTCCTGCATTCCCTGCTGTGGGAAAACCAGAAAAATACCTTCATTCAGCTGCAGAGGTTATTGCAAAGTGCCAAGTTTTGTTAGTTGTGTTTTACCTGGGATTCACAGTGGCCCAGATGTACTCTCTTTTTCCTTGTGCTTTGGTTATGGCTACAATATTTTATTTATGTCTCTCTTAAATGAATCCAAGCCTTCAAATCCCAAGATCCACCGTTGCCTTTTTCCTCCTGTCTGACTGTTTTGGCTATTCAGGATGAGTAGCAATGTGTTGCACCAGGTGCCCGGATGACAATGCAGCTGGGACAAGTCTGCCTGTAGGCTGAAGATCTGAATCCAAACTTGAAAAGCTGGTTTTACGACAAAGTAAGGTCTTCAGCTCCCAGTCTAGCTTTGGGTCAGATTTGCTTCTTGCTGGAGCCAAGCAAAATGTCCCTTGAACATGTAAATGTATCAGTGGGGAACAGGACATTCCCAGCCTGAAAGATACTGCATCAGCATTTTACATATGTATCAATTTGAAGGAAGCATATGACTGTAACATGTTTTGCAGGTAATACAAAAAAAAACATTTGGGCAAACCCCCTCATGCCTGAAGTCTACCACATTTTATAGTGAGTCATGAATTCTTGAAAAAAAATCTCCCCTTCAAACTCCTAATCAGTCTCAAGAAACCCCATTGAGATATAGGCTGGCAAAAAAAGCAATATATCTTTCAGTCTCTGACAAAACAAAAACTCTTACTGCTTTCCATCCCTGTCCAAGCATAACTGCCACAACGGTGTTCTTGTAGTTTCTTTAAATCCTAGGTGAAGCTTTCAATGCACAAAATAAATGTGAAGGAGTTTTAAGGGTCTTTTTCCCCCACCATTATTAATTCCATCAGAATCCTAGAAGAGGAATACAGAAGGGGAAAAAATTATTTTTGTAGCAGTAGGAACCCAGCCTTGACTGCTTTGGGTACATGTGCCTCTACACATAATGAGGTTATTCATGTGCATAAAGGTTGTCGGATCAGACCCTATCTTTGTAAAATATTTAATTACATACCATCAGAATCATGTCAGCTATGAAAAAGCAATAAAAATACTAAAGTGTGTCAGTGAGCAGTAGTAGTAACTGTAGTGATATAAATGCATTAAGCTTTTAGGCACAGCTCACATACACTGAAGACAGCAAGTCGATGTTGGTTAATAATTTGCAAACAGTACATCAGCATCATAGTGCATGTTCAAACAAATTATTATGCCTGTTTTGCCAATTAGTACTCAAATTATGCTACGCGACACCTTACTCCATGCTTCGGAT
The DNA here is from genome assembly GCF_901933205.1 of Camarhynchus parvulus. Lineage (NCBI taxonomy): Eukaryota > Metazoa > Chordata > Aves > Passeriformes > Thraupidae > Camarhynchus > Camarhynchus parvulus. The sequence continues at coordinate 62,714,951 of NC_044572.1, read as the reverse complement.
GAGGAAGGGAAGCCACAGGTTCCATCATCTGCTACTTATCTCTTCAGTCAATGCTCCGGCATTGTCTTCCTTGCTACGAGAGTGAAGCTTTTATTGCTTTACTTTGATTGATGAGTGAGAGGCAAAAGGACCCCAATGCTAAAAACAGGAGCAAGGTGAGGGACTTCATTTTGACAGTGAAGTCACAGGCGTGATGAAGGAAAAGCACATTGTCAGTAATGACACTACCTGGGAACATTTGGTGAGAGGGCACAACCAGAACCACAGACAGGGAAGATGTGAGCTACAGAGTGATGCCAGGTTTTGCTCTGGCAGGCAAAGATGAAAGCAAGAGTCAAGATGAGAGCAAGCAGGGCATCCTCATCCCACACGCTCCGGGGGAGTGATCGCAGCTCTCCGAGGGGTTGCATCAGCACTTGCTGCACCACTTTCCAGGGTTGCATCAGCTCATACCTGCTTTGTTTGCAGCGTCGGTAGAGACTGGAGTGTTAACAACTCATTCCATGGGGAGGGAACCCACAGTGGAAAGCAGAAACTGAGATGGGAAATACCCAGAACATCTTGGAGCAAATGTGAACCATGGGGAGGGAGCATGACAACAAGTGCAACACCGTGCCAATCTGTAGCTGGCTTTGGCTATGTGGGTGGGGTGAAGTGGGTGCAGAGCAGGTTGTGATTTTACTTGAGGTCTGTAAATACAGAGTGGGTAGGAACAGGTAGCTAGAATAGCACTTCCTGCCTCTGAGTCAGCAATGCTGCACAAGGGAGAAGCTGGCAATCAGAGGTCAGGATTGAGTTACATTTCCATAGCAGGTTTATTTTGTGCTGCTCTTCTGCATAACTTCTGTATTTTTGCTCTGTGCAATTGGTCAAAAGCAAAATATGATTTTCTATGCATGTGTGCACAAACATGTTGCACCGCAAGTTCCTTATTTGAATCTTTGTTCAGCACACCATGCTGGCCTTCAATTGCTTTCCTGCTCTTTTTTTTTTTCCATTTTGTTATTACTTCTAGTTCCCTTTTTCTCCCCCTTCAGCTGAGTGACTGTAATCTGTACCAAGTACATGCTGTAAATAACATAGATTATATTTGGTGGACAGCAGGGTGCAGGACTCAAGAGGCATTTCAAGAACCAGCAAAAGTGCCATGGTTGGCTTTGTAGCTTTTAGGTTGGATCATCTCCTCCTTCTTGCTGTCCCTTCCCCCATGATTTTCTGATGGCTGCTTCTAAATGGATTTTTATCAGGGGGGAAAAGCAAAGTGGATGACAGCAGATGTGTTCCCTTAACAGGGTCTTTCCCTCAATGGCTCTGCTAATCATTATGTTTTGCTCCATAGGACTTTTTATTCATTTAACAGGTTTATTTCCAGATTACATATTTGTTTTTATACTGTTTCCTCATAAATACAGGCACTGTAGAAAAAGCTGGCCCCACCATATTTCATGCAGTATTTGTTTATAGTAAGTGGGCCTCACTGAACCTGCATATACAATAAATACCCTTTCAGGATTCCTAGGCAGGAGTGGAGGGAACAGATGGCAAAACAGACCCAGGATTCCCGTTTACAAGGGGATCTTCAAATAACACAGGAGGAATGATAGCCATTAAAAAGCCTGCCTTCCAGTGCTTTAATTTTTGGCCAGAAAAATTGGATACATTAGCTGCTTTTTATTACTGGGTTTTTTGGGGATTTTTAGTCAGTTTTTTTTACATTCAATAACAGTCTTTCAAGGATTTGAAGTAAACCAAGGAGCAGGCGCCTCCTTTGTCAAGGTCATCTGTTTGATCCATCTTTTCCGTCACCCCTCTTCATAGCAAGTCAGACTTAAAAGCTAACTAGACAAGACTCAAAACCATGTCTCAGACCCGTGGTCTCTGAGAGGTGCTTGAAATATGAACCGTAGTCCAGGGGGAAACTTTGCAAACAGCTGCTAAACCTCACACCCCCGTGGCAGGACTGTGCCTCACAGACACCAGAGGATTGGGAGAAATGCTTTGTACTGGAGATCTCTCTCATTCACTCTTTGGTGAGGGAGAGTAATTTCAATTTTATTTTTGCTTTAAAGGATCAAGAGGGAGAATAAGAGAAGGCTGTTCACGTGTTATTTTTCTGTGCTGTGAAAAGTTTGTATCTGAGTGTAGCCAGGGGAGAAAAAAGTAGAAGAAAGCTGCAAGTTAGGGTAGTAGTACAGGACTCTTAATTATCCCAGGGTTAGTCTGCCTGGTTATTTGGCAGTGCCTCTGCTTATACCTGCTAAGACACATAATCTGTCTGCTTGGCTCAGTGCTCCTCCCAGGTGAGTTTTGACTTCCTCTCTTTGCAGGGGAGGTAGTGGAGATTTTGCACGGGTGTTTTGAGGGACTGCTAAGATACCCCACAGATCTCCCCATCCAGAGTCCCCGACTTCCTACCAGCTCTTGGTCAGGGAAAGGTAGTGGCCAGTATGGATACAACTGCCTGGCCTGGTTGAGCGGCTGTAGGAGATACCAGCCCTGTGCCCTGCTCTCCACTGAAACCCACTGCTTGTGCAGAATCTTCATGTTTTCCCTCAGCTGTGAGCAGAGCAAGGAGTGCTGCACTTGGAAAGGTGTTTGCAGTCTGCAGTTTGTGGTTTGTTTTTTTTTTAAAGCCTTGAAAAAGCCAACAGACCTGAAGTTAAGTGGTTGTCAGATGAGCGCAGTGCATTACCAAATAATTAGGGTGTTTCTAGTAACACAGGATGGCAACCACAAGCCTGGAAACTTGCCAGCTGCTTGAACCCCACTGGCTGCCATGCAGGCTTCCATTCTGGTGTCCTAGAAGTCATGGGCAAAATTGAGTAGAGAGTGTTGGAAGAGACTGTCATGGCTGGGAGAGGAACCAGCTCTCATGTACACAAGAGCACTGGCAAGAGCACTCACAAAAGCCATCAGTCCAGCAGTGAAGGAAACTTGGGGTTCATATGCCAAGTCTGGGCTGGCATGGCATGGGAGGGAGGCTCAGGCTGAGCTTGGAGTCAAGTCACACATCACTAAATGGTGGCTGTCATCATTATGTTGTTACATGGAAAATCACAGCTTAAGGACTAGGACCCACTCAAGAACTATTTTGGAGGCTGAGGCAGAGGATGACCATGAGGGCCACAATACCTTGTGAGGCGAGTCCAGCTGAGCAGCATGGAAGCCACCAACAAGGCACCTCCTGCAGCAGAGGCAGGCCTTGTGGTGTATTCTCCTACTGTACACCTTGTCTGTGGGTCCTGTGATCCTCCTCCTCCTCTCAGAAATAGAGCTGCTGCAGACCCACTGATGTCAGGATCCCTCTTCTGATAGGTAGGAGCCTATTTCTTCCTCAGATTGCATCAGCCAAGTGCTTCGCAGCCAGGGGTTTTCCCTCAAAATCTCAAATCCTGTTCCAGCTAAATGTAGCCACCAGCCTCATTCTTAGCTGTTGCCTCTTTTTCTAAAAAGTTTTGGTTGGAGGGAGGAGGTGGGAGAGGTGAAAGTGAACTCTCTATTAGGCTATTAAATTTCTGGATTCTGACTAGCCTGTTTGTAGGTGTGGTCTTGGATCTTTACCAAAGTGCAGAAATTTTGCTGATTTGTGCTTGCTGGGACAAAATACATGCTGTTTTGGAAGGACAAGGGTTCTGTGCAAGGAAAAAAACAAGGCAAGCGTCTGTGATGCATGACTAGAGCTACCCTAAGGCAATAAGAGCAGTGCTACCAGAGGCAACGCTGAAAGTGAGCAGGAGAGCACAGTCTGGGGGTGGAGAATTCACTCATCCTGCCATACTGTGCCTTGGCAGCATCCTGGGAAACATGGATTCAGAGAGTCCCCCATGTTTCCACACGCTGTCAGCAAAGCACTTGCTGTTTTGTTTCCAAATGGCTTCAACTAAGGTCCCTTCCTAAGGGCAGAAAATGCTCCAAGGGCAGAGACTGCAGCTTTGCTTAGTCATTGCCTTTATGTTCTGCTGGCAAACGTGCTAATTCTGAAGTGGGAAATAATGGGCCTACCAAGGTAGGGGTGGGAAGATAACCAAGGAGTAAATTGAGATATGTTCTTATGCCTAAACAAATCTGATGCCTCTCCTCCCCCCCTTTCCCCCCTTCCCCACCTCCCAGCAATATTCAAGCTCAATTTGCAGCAAGCCTGCATTCTGTACAGGCAGACAATGCCAAGTTTTATCATCCCCTGCCTCCTGCCTGGGAGGCAGCAGTAGGCTGGTTGAATCCTGCAAGATTGCACAGGATGGCAGTGAGCGAGCACTGAGTTCCACTCTGTAGGTCCCTGTCTGGGAAATGCACCTAAATGCATGCAAATATGGTTCTATCAGCTGAGCTCTCCCAGCACAAAACGGTGTGATTTACACCTCCCAAATCATCAGAATTTATGGCAGGGAGGTGACAGCCTGCCCTGAGCTGCTGTGGTTGCAGTTCCTATCAGTGGGGTTTATAAAGGGGGTTACCGTGGCGAGTGAAGTGGGCAAAGTATGAATAGATTCATGAAGGTCTCTATGGAATAAGGAAAGGTTTTTGCAGCCTGCTGTTACCTGATCTAGCCAATTTGACATGGCCCCTCATCACAGCAGATCTGAGCAATGCTCAGCATTTGGAAATAGAAATAGCAATAAACCTCTTCCTTTTCTTCCTGCTCAGTTCACAGGAAAAATATTTTGACTGGTTTGAAGGCTGGGATTTTTAGGTTTTTCTTCCATGTCTGTTCAGATAAGTGAATGAGTATGTGTGTATGTGTGTGTGTGTGTGAGAGAGAGAGAGAGAGGAACAGAAGTAGCTGAAAGTTGATTTCAAGAAATTAGTTTTGCATTTCCTTCATTTGAAGCTGAATTCTGTTATTAATTTCACAAATTTAACATGAAACTTTTGCACTGTCTTCAATGAAACATGTATACTCAACCTGGAAGTGTAAGGCTGTAGCCACTACTTTTAACGAAAACAATTTTTTTTTTGTAACAATCTTGCACTGGAATTTCAAGACACACTGCTCTAGTTGCCAGGCCTGTGCCTCGCTGGCCACCAGCTGAAGCTACTGTGCGCTCCAGCTGGATTTGATAGATGGGATCTATCTGCAGCAGGCTGCCCTCATGCCAAACCTGTCTGGATGGTCCATGGTTGGTGAAAACAGACTTGGAGACTTTGCATCATGAGGAGCAGTGTGCACTGGCTGTTGCCATGAAGTCTGGTTATTCTGAAGACTTAAAGACACATATATGAAGCAAGTTAGTACTAAATTGACTATTGTACCTCTCATTAGATCTATTATCTACCTAGAGGCTATTTTCACTTTGAAGCGGCGTTTGCTCCATAATAAGTAATGTCTCAAAATGCTGTTAATTAAAGTTTCATCTGTTTAGAGGATTTTCTTCTTCCTCCTCCCCCTCTCCTCTTTTCTTTTCTTTTCAGAAGCTAGTAATTCGTCCAATAATGTGGAGACATTGTTACTGCAGCTCATTAAATTTGGCAATGCTCACTTGGACCTTTGAGTGCTGGTGATGTCAAGTTGACCTGAAATGCAAGGATTCCATCTGTCAGGAATTACTGATGAATTGGCAATTAAATATAAATATATATAAAAATGTATCTATATCTATATATATTTAACTCATTACTTGTGCTGGATTGACAGTACTGCAAGTGCTATCATTTTAAGTTCATCGACAGACTAATAAAGCTTCCCCTGGGCTCCCTTCCTTGTGTGGAGGGACCGGCAGCAGAGATGAGAGCAGAGTCAGATCCTGGAGGGATTAAATTTTTGTTCTGTCTGTAGACTATATGATGAGAGTGTCAGTCTGGGCTGGCGTGAAGTGAATATCTGGGCTAACAGAGACAACTGATGCCATGTGGATAACCAGACAGCCCTGTGATTACGCTGGTTCTCAGCTGTTATTGCCTCTTGTTGAACTGGTGGCGTAGAAATGGATCTCTGTTTCCAAGCAGCACCCAGTCATGGACAGTGGAATTTCTGTAAATGTGTTCACCGTTGTTTGAGACTGTATTCTTTTCCAGCAGAAATTGGAGGGAAGTAACCATCCCTTATGTTTGCTGGGAAGTGGCATGTAGTGGTGTTCGCAGGGGTCCCAGGACAAGGGAAGAGACGAGAATCTTGACTCCATGTTTCAGAAGGCTGCTTTATTATTTTATGATATATATTATGTTAAAAGAAAATTATATACTAAAACTATACTAAAAGAATAAAAGAAAGTATTTCATCAGAAGGCTAGCAAGGAATAGAAAGGAATGGAATGATAATAAAATCTTGTGACTGACCAGAAAGTCTGAGACAGCTGGACTGTGATTGGCCATTAATTAAAAACAACCACATGAGACCAATCAAAGATGCACCTGCTGCATTCCACAGCAGCAGGTAATTATCATTTACATTTTGTTTCTGAGGCCTCTCAGCTTCTCGGGAGAAAAGATCCTAGCAAAAGGATTTTTCATAAAATATGTCTGTGACAGTGGCATCCAGGACATAGAGGAGATGAGGGACACAGGCTCTCTATCTGGGATTATGCTACCAGAGTAACACTGTCATTCAATGGTGGTGACAGGATCATAGAATCATGTTGGGAAAGACCTCTGAGGTCATCAAGACCAAACTTTCATTGCTGCCTTGCCAACTAGACCACTAAGTGCCAGTTTTTTCTTGAACACCTCCAGGGATGGTGACTCTATCACCTCCCTGGGCAGTCCTTTCCAATGTTTAGCTACCCTTTCCATGAAAAAAGTCGTCCTGATGTCCAGCCTGAACTTCCCCTGGCACAGCATGAGGCCATGTCTTGTTGTCTTGTTGCAGGTTGTCTGGGAGAAGAGACTGATCCCCACCTGGCTACAGCCTCCTTTCAGGCAGTTGTAGAGAGTGATAAGGTCCCCCCTGAGCCTCCTTTTCTCCAGGCTAAACAACCCCAGCTCCCTCAGCCATTCCTCACCAGTCTTGTGCTCCTGACCCTTCACCCTTCCCCCTTTCCATCCTCTGGACCCACTCCAGCACCTCAGTGGCTTTCTTGGAGTGGCCCAAAACTGAACACAGGATTTGAGGTGTGGCCTCACCAGTGTTGAGTACAGGGGACAATCACTGCCCTGCTCCTGCTGGCTGCACTATTCTTGATACACACCCTTCATGTAGGCTGTTGAGATGTGTCATCCCACTGCTGATTGAGTGACTTGCTATTGCAGCAGGGAAGAGAGAAACTTTAGTACATTTTGACTCCCACAGGCATCAGGTGAATTTGGGATGTTAGTGTTAGTCCCCTCCCTGCATCTTCAGCAAGCATCAGGCCTCAGTGCTGTGGAACATGAACCCAACTTGTTGGCATGTATTGGCTTGAGGACATCTGATGGCTCAAAATCAAAAGGTTCAGCCTGTACCAATAACTTACATTCTAGCATCACTCTTAATTTATTATGGCAAGAGGAGTCTGAGGAAAACAAAACAAAACAAAAACCCAAACCCAAAACTGTGAAGGGAGAATAAAATAACTGAGAGCCCAACTTCAAGGCTGTCCAAGCTGCTTCTGGGAACACAGAGCCACCAAAGTGTAGGCTCTCTCCAAAGTGTCCTCTGCTCAGACAGTGTCCTCTTGCCACCCCTTTTGCAGAATTGGTCATTTTATCCACCAGCCAAGCATAGTTCTCCAGCTCAAGAGAAATATATCTCTGGATAGGCCACCTCCTAAATACAGAGCCGCAAGTTTTGACAAAATCAGTCTTTAAATCCTGTGTCTTCAGACTCCTGCTGTTTCATCAAAGCCCCGCTGAGTATCTGGCCCTAGATCCACCTTTAGAAACAGGAATTACTGGATTCATGCATAGGGAGACAAAACACAGCAGATGAAATGGCTAAATATTTAATAATAAAGATTGTTCGCACATTTCCAGATTAATGTTACTGGCCAAGGAAAGCTGGATGTTTCACATCAGGTTAGCAGGATATTGCAATATTTTGGCTGCTTATCTGAAGTGGAATGAATGGAACTGCCAAAGCTTTTGAAGTTCACTCATGAGATAATATTTTATTAATTTTCTGAGCTGAGGGCACTTTAGCATCTCCTGTGAGTCTTCTGAATATTAAATGCATGAAGCTCTATAGGCAGGACTCTTTCAACATTCTCTCATTCAGTGTTTAAAAGCACCCGCTTCCCATAAATTGAGAGCAGTCTCCTTGGTTTTCCGAGAGTTATCTTCTCTCCAATAAATTAGAAAGTATATCAATTTCCTACTTATGCCCTTTGAATTCAAAGCAGGGGCTACTTAAGTGCAAGAAGAGACACAGTCTATGTCTGCCTTGTTTGTCTGTCTGCTCCATAGAAAATACAGTTTAAGTCAGAATGAGCCACTGTGCTTCAACTCCAGCTGCGAAAATAATTTTATTTCATGAAAGCACCCAGTCTTCAAGTCGTGCTCTGAGCTGCTCTGGCCTTCAGTTAGAGTAGAGCAGAGGAGAGAGGTGTAAGACCTGGCTGCTGCTGCTATGTGTGGCACTGGCAGGAGCAGCCAGCCTGGTCACATCCCAGCTCCAGCGCTTGCTAAGCTGAGACTTGGCTCCTCCAGCTCGGAGTGCACAGCAAGACAGCTGCCCACCTAGCTGCACTGCCCTGGGCAGGGTGACAGCTACCTGTGGGGTGATTTTGATCTTTGGATGCATCCATTCAACATTGAAAAACGCTAACTTGTACAGTGGAGATGTTGAGCTCTCATCAGCCGTGGTTTCCTACTGCAAGCCACAGCTGGGTGAAAGCAGGGGAATTCAGGAGAGCACGTGCCAGCCAGAAAAGATCTTGCTGTGCTAGACTCAGAAAATCCTCTCAAGTGTTCAGGGCTAGGCAGAGCTGCCAGCATGGACTTCTGCATCAAAAAGGACCGAGAGTTCCTAGATCTAGTGTCTGGTGCTTTATAAATAGGTTTAGATGACAGGGAAAAGCAAAGAGAGTACCAAAAAAGAAATGAAATGACAGCCTTTGTCCAAAAATATGCTAGCTACATTGTTTCTTTTCCCTAAAAAAAGAAAGAAAAAAAAAGGTTGCTTTTTCTGCATTAAGCTTGTCATAACTGGATGATTATAGTAACACCATGAGAAGAGCCAGCCAGGATGTGACACTTTAGTTTTCAAAATAGCTCTTCCTAAAATAAACTCTTTCCTCACAGACTGCTACTGTGATACTTATGGGAAAATGTGAACAGACCACTCGTTCTCCCATCTTTCCTTGGAGATTGAGGAACTTTCCATCAGTTTATGTGGTCTAAAATCCTGTCCCTCAGATGGGGAGGCCAAAACCACAGGAAAATGGGGGGAGTGTAATTTAATACATTTCACCAATTTGCCTTAATGGCACTTTGGAAGCCTCCAGGTTTAATTAGATTTACTCTGTGCCCAGAGAGGATAAACAGATCTATCTGCCATTTCCATCAAGACTGTGCTATTTGCAGGGATTCAGTAACATGGAGCAGGGCCAAGCATGCCCTGTTGCAGTAAGGCTGCACTGTGGCTTTGAGCACTCACGTTGTGACACATCAAACCAGATGTCCTGAGCTGTGGGCATCTGTCCTCTTTGGGTGCCACAGAGGCTGCACTGTTCACCTGCACCACCCTGTGCAGCCTGTCCTTTCTCCCATGCAGAGCTTTTCCCCCTCTTGGCTCAGGATGCTGACTCCCAAAATGCACATCAGGCAGAATCAGCTGGGCTGATGGAAACCTCTCCCTGGAAAGGAATCCTAGCCTTTTTGGTCAGCATGGCTGGACTAGGAGGAAGCTACAGCACCATGGCTTCAGATGTGTGAGGCTCATGCTGACTTTCCATGCATTCCACACAGGGAACATCAGTCAAATGACTGATGTGCTGGGCTGTGTGCACGCGTCACCTCAGGCAGCATGGCTGCTATTGCTGAAACATTTATTTCCTTAAGTTTTTTGTAAACTTGTAGATGGTTCCCCCCATCTTGGCAGCAAAGGGGAAGCAGCGATAGCTGAGTTCCCATACACACTGCATGGGAGCTTGGCTTGAAAATGGAGAAAGATGTGAGTCCCCATGTAGAGACATTCCAGTTCAGATCAGAAAAACATGCCTTCTGCTCCGTTGTTTTCCAGTACTCTGTGAGCTCTCCAAATGAAACCAACAAAGAACAGGGTCTGGTCAGATTCTACCAGTGCTTACTTATTCTTCAACTAGTGAAGTTTAGTGACTTGCATAAATTATTATGCCAGCTACTCCCCTCGAGGTATCATCTTGAGGGAGCACAAGACTCATTTTCCAATTCTCCCTTGCTGCCTTGGTAGGTGATTTCTTGCTCCACTACCCATCACAGCTCTGCAAAATGAAATGTATCACCACTGCTGGTTTGTCACATTTGCCTTCTCCTAGCAGGTACTGGGCAGGTTCATTGCTAGCTACACACTTAATAGTGAAATTGAGTAAGTGGGCGTGTTGTAAGAATGGAGCTTCTTGAAAGGAGACGTAAAACAAAGCTGCTAACAGAAAGACCAAAATAATACAGAGCAGATTTTAACTTGGGTTAGACTGGATTTCTCCTCACTGAAGCAAGTAGAAGCTTTCTTTTTTAATAGAGAAATAAATCTGATGATCTCTGAGCTGGGGAAGTTCAGCTTTCAATGCATTTCCTCCAGACTGACTCATCGTGAGATATACTGTGGAATCCATGGGATTGGACTGCATTCCTGCCATGCAGCAGAGCATCCCAAACAGGACACTTGCAATTTGGGGTAAATTGATAAGCTTCCATATCTGATTAGATGGTATGGCTTTACATTCGCATGATTGCTTTGTCTTGTCAAGGCAGGAGAGAAGATTCCTCTGTTCTCTTCCACATCCCAGGAAAACAGGCCTCATTTTCCCAGAGATTTAGTACAGTCTAAATGTCCTGAATATATGTGTGTTACAGAAGGAAATGTTCATCTACACACATATTTTGCTTGCTCTTTTTCCCTTCCTGACTCTCTATGGAGCAGCCATGGTTGCATCATTCAGCTTGGCATTTGGAAACCAGGCTCCATTGGCCATTTGCTCCCCTGCTTACTATCTGGATATGCCAAAATCCTCTGGATCCTTTTCTTCCCACAGGATGATCGCAGATCTATCTTTTTTGCTGACAAAGATGACCTAGAAGTAAAATTCAGGTTAATCCCAGGCTAAGGGAAATCAGGCATGCCATGGAATCTGTGGCAGGGAGATAGTTAACATCCTCTCCCTCTTCAGAGAGACGTTGCAGCTGCCTATCCAGCCTGCCAAACTGAAAGGGGATCCAGCCCTTGGGGAAATGTGTCTGGAGTTATTTAATCCCAAAAGGATTATAAAGAGAGTATGCTGTAGGGAATCTCTCAAGCCCTATCCCTGTTAAAGTAAAATAAAACCAAACCCCAAAACCAACAATCCCTTTCCCGTTGATGGCTTACAGCAAAAGATACCCCTGAACTTTCACTGAAAAATGTGCTCCAGTCGAGAGAGTCAGTGCTGCTCCTCTGGAAAACTTCTTCTGCTTTGACTTCCATGGTGCTATCATTTCCTGCCTCTCCTCCTACCTCTTTAATCTCCTTCAGCACGTCCTTTGGAGGACCTTCTTATCTTCCTCCAACTTATGTATGGGTTTCATCGGGCTGAGTCTTTTATCCCCACTTCTTCCTCTATTGCATCTTATCCCTGGTTAATCTCAGCCTTGCTCCCTACTTAGTCTGTTCATCTGTTCTCGTTTTGACTTGTGTTTAGACTGTAAACTCCTTGAGATAGGGCCTGTCTTTTTATTTTATACTTTTACAGTACCTCCAGGAACATGAAATTGCAGGCTGGCCTAAGTCATCAAACAGAATTAAAACATTAAAAGAAAGTTAGTCTAAAAGGTTGAGTGGAAATACCTTCCTCATTTTCGGCAGCAATCCAAGGCAGTGCAGCTTTCATTTGTATAAACACACAAGCATTGCTCTCCTATGCAGCACAGCAGGATTGAGTAAACGACTGGTTCACCCTCTAGTAAGTCACCCACTGCCTTCCCAACAGCAGGCATCAATTTACTGGTGAGCAGGAAGAAGAGGCCCTGTTCCTTCTGTGAGCAGTGCCAGGAGGATTTGGTTTCCCTGGCTACTTGCGAGATCAGCATGGTTAAGATGGTTTCCAACTGCTGCCATGCCCACCATAGTTAGCTGGCATCATGCAAGGGATGTTTTTAAGGAGCCATGGTGGCAGGGGGCTTTTTTTCTGCTTTCTACTTAGGCTCCTTTGAAGAGCTAAATGTTCTCCAAGAGAAGAACAATCTGGGTGTCTTGAATAGCACACATTTTATACACCAGTGGGCTCTTGTCAGCACTTTTTTCTTGAGTCCATTGAGACGTTCAGCGAAGTTTCTTGTTCATGAGCAGGTATCTGTCTATTCCTTCCTGCTTTACATGGTCTCATTCAGAAGACAAAATAGTGTTTTGATTTTTGGGTTTTTTTAAAGTAGTTCCATCATTTTCTGCAACCTTTTCTTTAAAGAACTGTAGAAACTAATAAATGCCTCATTGATTTGAAACAGGCATGTCCATGTAAGCACTCATCTCTGATGGCCACAGTTAACCTCTAGTCAGTATGTGCTCACTTTGGTGTTTGGCTCTTTGATTCTTGTAGTGCTTCCCAATGACGCAGGAAACCACCAGGATCTTCTTGGACCCCAGCCATGCTATACAGATGTCTTCTTCCTCCCTCACCTGCCAGCTGCCTGCAGAACAAACATGGCATGCATCTGTCTGAGCTCTCCACATTTTAAGTGCAGCTGACCCTGGATGGTGATCCAACTTTACCATTTCCTCCTCTACGTCCAAGACTTTCAAACATAAGTAGCTTTTTTTTGTGATCTTTGCCACTGATGAGGGAATTTAACCCTCTAGGCATCTCTGAAGCTTTTCCCATGACATATATGAGGAAGTAGCAGATGATTTATTAACATCAAGTAAACTATTAATTTACTCATTCAGTATGATTACCTGTTTCTAATAGTAGTTGTGAATTGCCCAATCACCTTATATTTTCATGAAGAAAGACAAATGATAAATGGATCAATAGAAGAAATGTACTTTCAGGGTAAATGACACATGACTGTATTTGTGCAGGAAACAGCTAGAGAGAGGCAACAAGCTGAATGGTGAACACTGGACCAGGACCTGGTATGGTATGGAGCTGTGGCTCTACTCCTTGCACACTCTTAGCAAATTTGGCTTGATGCCTCTTAATGCTGCACTTCAGGGCCACTGCTGTTACTTACCTGTGGCATTAAAATAGTTTCCATACTAATAATAACAGTAGCAGCCAGTCATTAAAATTCTGAAATAGCTTGTATGGATAATTTTATAAGGTTTGTGTCCACTAGGATTGGAAGCATGCCATCTATTCTTTGGAGTGCAACCTTGGAATTTGGGCAAGGCTCTTTTTCCCTTTCTTTGTCTTTCTGAATCTCAGTTTCTCCTTTCATAAAAAATGATAAAGATTTTGCAGGAAAATAAGAGTTGGACAACTAGCCAGAGTAGGGGCTGATTTGGATACAACAGATTTTTCTAGGGGAATATACGGAGACTTATGTATGGACTACTGAGAATTAGGATATGGAGCTCCACCTTGCCCTTTACTGCCTGTTTTATTCTGTGCAAATTTTTCCTCACTCTGTTAAAACACCAACGTATCATTAAATGAAGCTATGAGTAGTGGCTCTATTTTTACTGACCTGAGCCATGCTGCTTTTGCAAGAGTAGACACCTGCCTATGAAATGTCATGAAGAGCTCTGACAGTTCATGGTACTGTGACATGAAGGACTCTGAAGCACAAATAGTTTTTTTATTGGTCCTCCCAGTCAAAGGGAAAGGGTTTGAAAGGGCCAGTTGAATCTGGTGAATCAACAAATGCTTATAGGAAAGGTGCCAGGGGTTTGCCTCTTAGACCAGGGGGCTACTGGGGGCTGATGGGGTCCATCTGTCAGGGAAGGGGAGGGGCAACTTTGGCCACAGGCTTGCCAAGCTGGTGAGGAGGGCTTTAAAGTTCTTGGGCAGGCGAACCTCAATCCATCCCATCTCTACTAGTGTGATGCCACTGCCAGCAATAGATGCACAGAGCCTGGAGAGAGATCACAGGTCAGCAGAAGAGTACCTGAAAATCAGCAAAAAGGAATTTCAGAGAAATTGTCAAACCCAGAGACTGGGTTAGGAAAGCTAAAGTCTGGTAGAATTAGATCTGGCCTGGGACTCTTTTTTTAAGCTTTGCATGTGTTGCAATCCCTTCTCAAGACACCCAACTTTATGCCTTTGATATTTAAATTTGCAAGATGACATTAGACATCTCACATCTTCAGCAGCAGATCGAACTCTGAGCCTGGCATATCTTGTTCTGTTGGGAGGTAATGATAACATTAGCAATTGTTAGAATAGATGGCAGTCTATTTGACTAGTTTGTTCTGTGAAGGAAGCCTCTACAAGAGCTCAATTTAAACTGATATGTGCCCCATTTAAAACCAGCTAGCAGCTAGGAGATATTTGTGGTAAAATTTAAGTGTTAATTTAAACTGATTTTGGTAAAATCTGAGCTTCTCTAATATACACCACCTATGCTTTCCATTTTCCTCTCTTGGGGAAGAGTGATTTAAAGCTGATTTTGCTTAACTGAGGAAACAGAACTAATAAAATAAGCTTCTTAAGATTTCTGTAAATCAGAAGCATTCATTGGGACATCTCAAAAATTAAAACTATTTCAATGCTCTGTCCATCATTGCTGTTATCATAATTACATTTGTGTTTTACTGGGATGCATTTTTGAAATGCTGTGGCTGTGCAGGAGAAAACACCCCTGTTTGTGTGAGATGCCCCTCTAACCTGCACACAGCCCCACGTGCTGCAGCCCATAGCTGATGTGCCCAGCATTCCTGACTGCCAAAAGCCTTTTTGCTGGGAATGAAACCATGCTGTAAATCACACTCACATGTTAGCAGGGAGTGTATTTTCACACCAATGATTACAGTTGTGCCTTTAGTCGAGGAGGTTGTTTTGGGGCAATAAATTGTGCTGTGTGTTATCTCTGCTGCCCTCCCTCTCTGGCTCTCTTTTTCTTGCTGGGTAGGAAATGGCTGTTCTGAACAGCAGAGCCCTGACAGCTTCCCAGGCTTTGCAATCATCTTTTGTTTCCGTTTTTTGTGAGAGAAGTATCTGAAACGGGTTTTGAGGGGAGCTGGCTCTTTGTATTGGAAGTACATAAATTACAATGTCTCAGGTTCTCATCAGAGCTCTGCATCTCACAGATGAAGCTCAAGCAGTGGCCTTTAAACAGTACATTAAGTTAGACAATGTAAGAACTACCAGCCTCCTGACCTGGCGGTGCATAAATCTCTCCACTGCTCCCGTCCCTTTTGCATTTGTCATCTCCTCCAGCGCCATGCCCAGCCAGAGATGAGCAGGGGTATAAACACCTCCTGGTACTGCACTTGGCATCTCACACAGGGCATTTTACCCTGGATGGCCCCCATGGTCATGGGGTGTTGGAAATAGATGGATTTTAAGGTCCCTTCCAATCTAAACCTTTCAGTGATCCTATGAAAGCCTTTGTGGAGGCTGGCCTGCATATCTAAAATGTCACGCTGGGTGCTGATGCAAAGTAATTCCCATATAAATAGCCTCTCTTTATGTGAGGGGTAGGTTTTATCAATAGAGTGAGCTGGGCCCATGCTCAGTACAGAATAAACAGATGGGCTGGTATATGGTTAATCAATTACTATAGAGGACAGGAGGTCAATGGGCTTCTCTCAATTTCTGTAACACCTGTGTGCATATGAGCATTTATAATATCTAATATTCATGTCTGTAGCAAGCCTGTAGTATCTGTTGGTCATTTATTAATTCTTTATAAACATTCCCTTAAGGCAAGTTGTGAGTTTGTAGACAATGGTTAGAATTACTCAAAAGATTAAATTTTTTTTCTCTATCAGGGAATGATAAAACAATTAATTCTGGATTTCAGTTACAAATAAAACACATCAGAATGAAAAGTTTGCAATGTGGTCCAGACATTCCTTACAGACCTTGTCAGACTGGACCATTCTGGTGCCCCATTTAACTAAAATATCACTGAAATTCTCATTTTTCATGCTCTGTGACAAAGCATAATCTCTCATAAAGCAGATATCCAAACCAAAAAAGTATGTTTTGATGTTACTGGAAAACAACATTTTCATTGATCCAAACCGAGCTTTGTGGTTTTTAAAATTTTCTTTTTGCAGAAGATTAAAAAAAAGATCTTAGTTTCCTTTCTTGTTTTGCTTAGGAGCACAATTAAGTGGAAAAAAATGGAATTCCCTTAGCAGCTAGCAAGTCTAGTGTTTCTGTATGCTTCTCTAAAAAGTAAATGGGATTACTTTGTTTAAAAACTGCTTTTAGCAACCTCTGTTAAAGCCCTAAAATGCACAGGAGGGCATGATCCTTCTTCCTTTGAAGTCCCTGGCACAGTATCCATTGACTTCACAGGGAGTGGGATTGACTGAATAATTGTGTTGCAGCATGAATGTCTACCCTGACACTGCACAAAGTCACGCTGAAAGCCACTTGATGTCATTCTAATCCTGTCTCCTCACAGTGGTGTTCTGGAGAATAGGGTTGGGGTTTTTTTCCCCTCTCTGTATTTATTATTTGCAGAAGGAACTAGTTAACAAATAGAAAGGACAAAGCTGAACGAGCGTGTCATTAATTTCCAAAGTAACTTGTTCTGCTGCTGAAGTGATCAACTGCTCTGTGCAGCAAGTGCTAACAAGGGGGTTTTAGCCAGTGGGGCTTTAATGTGCTAAGGAGAGCGCTGTAGCTGGAGGTGTCACCCAGGCATGTGCCTGAGCCATAGAATGCCAGCCCTGTCATGGGGGCAGAAGCCTCCTGCTCACAATTTTTATCCAAAACAGCTTCCCCAGAAATCAGAAGCACAAATACCTGCCAGGGTTGAGGTTGGGGCAGAAGAAGGGGCTGCGATAACGCGTAACAAACACCGTGATCCCCAACATGGAATTCCAAACCTGACAGCTTGTCCCGGCCGGAGGAACCACCGAGGTGTGGATGGGGCCCTGGCACGGCTGTGTCTGTGTGCTGAAGTCCTCTGCTGCTGCTGAGAGCATTGCTGGCTGTGACCGAGGCAGATGGCCAGGATAGATGAGGCCCTTATGGATTGTCCCAGGGGAATAATTACAGTTTAACTGCGATGACGCTTAGCCAGAGCCTTTTGTGCTCATGGTGCCCTCAGGAAGGCCTGGGAAGCAAGCTGCCTGGAATGCAGGAGTAATGCGCTCCTCCTCAGCTTGGCAAGCAGAGAAGAGAGATGAAATCCCACCTCTCCTCCACCAAGCATCCCGAGGGAGGGCAGCGCTGGCACAGTCATCCTTTCAAGTTCTGCCCCGAGGGCATAAATAGGAGAAGGTGTAGAGTCATTACCGAGGAACCTCTAAAGATGCCAGGTTTTCCTAGGAACGCTGGCTCTGCCAGTATCACACAGGCATTCTGTCCTTCACTGGACCACTCAAACTTAGCAGGTAACAAGGTTTAGAAACACAACACTGCTGTAGTAGGAAACACGGGAATCGTTTCACACTGGCCCCACAAAAGGGGTTCTTTGTTTGTACCTTGGTCAGGAGCAGAAGAGCCCTGCACAAGCCTTTTTAACACACGCGTGCTGGCAAACCTGCTGCAGGCTGGGAGAGGAGGGTAAAACAGGGGAGAAGCTGCCCATGTCAGATATCATGTATGTCACAGAGACAGAAGGACTGGCGACTGATTTAAGGTCAAATTGCAGCATAGCCTGTGAGGAACACAAAGGAAAAAGTGGATTTAAAGCATTCCTGATTTCCCACATCAAGACATGCTCTGCTTCTGCAGCCCCGTAGGAACAGCTCAGAAACGCAGGTCTCTGCTCAAGGTGGGCAGCCAACAGCCCCTCTGCCTCTGCCACAGGCACAAGGCAACTCCCATGTACGGACTGTGCTGGAGAGCCCGCAGCTCATCTATGCATGAACAGTGCTGGTATATCTCAAAGCTTGCTCTTTCCAAGCTCTTCACAGCTTCGGTCTCCTCCAGGAGTATCATGGGATGGTAAGGGAGACTTTTGCTGAACTTCTGATTGCTTTTCCACAAGACTCTAAGTCTCCCTACCTTTTTAAACTCTTCTGTCACTAAGTAAACTATTTCCTTCTGTCTTATATACCTAAAACCAAAAAATGTCAAACCAACAAAAAACAGGGTAGTGGCAATGGAACGAAGTCAAGTGTCAGTCTGGCAGTGTTTTAATGTCCAGCTATCTCACAGCACAGAAGATGTCCAGGCAAGTCCCGGGCTTTCATTTCTTTGACGGTTAATTTGATTTGGTTAGGGCAGGCTTATCAGATGCTCAAAATGGCCTGTTTGACTGTCTAAAGTGTAAAGTTACAAGAGGGCAGATGTGAAAAGAAATAGTGAGCCTATAGTTTGCTAATGTATGTTAAGCAGGACCTTCTTTTGCTCTAAAACACAACAGAGGGTTGTAGCACATCACATTTCACTTTAAGCTGGCTGAGACTAAGCTTTGAAAACCCAAAAGCCCTGATATACTCCTGTTAATCATTGACACAGTCTTTGATCTCTTCTCACTTCTGTGTAGCTGATTGACTCATCCCCGCGTTTTTTTACCAGCTTTTCATTTGTGCCTTTTTTTCTCAATGTATCTGTTCTCCACCACAGTCTGAGCAAGCAAAAAAGCCATAATAGCAAGGGTATTTTTGTAGTATTTCTGATCAAATGGTATATACATCTTTGTGCAAAATTTCTAGTGCCATTCCACAGGACAAAAAGGTTTTGGGATAATATCTGAGCAGCCCAAAGTCCCCTTCTCTGCAGTTATTTCCACTCCTCTGTGACTTCAGATAACATTTGCAGAAGAAGCCTCTTACAGCTACTCAATATGGGATTCCTCAAACACATCCGGCTGAAGGCTGGCACAAAAGCACCATGGCTTCAGGGCTGAAAGGTGTGTGGGGGAACATGCTTCAGGCACAAATTCCTCCCTCTCTTTTTCACCACAAAGCTTTCAGCCCAGAAACCCTGCCTGGATTGCTCTGTGGGCCCTCATGCAATAAGCCTGGGCTCCAGGAATAGGCATCTCTAAGAGGGATGCCTGAAGATGAGGTGACTCTGCCACCCTGCCAGATTTGTGGGGGCTGGAAGAATTTGCTGCTGTGCTCTGTCCTTGAGGGCAGTGGCAAGGGCATCAACTCCTGTGAAACCCAGCTGGTGGAAACATGCAAAAATGCATCATATCTTGGTTTTACTGGTGATTTTGGTCATGGTCTCAAGTGTTTACCCTAGGTAAAATTTCTCTGTTTCTCTGATTTTTTTCATAAAACTCAGAAATAGCTTTTGAGTTGCGCTGAATGGGTGCTACCTGGCTGGTCCCCATGCCATCATTCTAACCATTTCATTACACTGGCATTGCAGACTGTTCCCACAAACTCTGCTGGGTCTCTCAGCTGTGGTGGTCCAGATAAATTATCCCATCTCATCCCATTCCACCCACTTGACTGTGTATGTGTGTGAACACCCCTTTGGGCCTGTACTCTTCTCTCACACAGGCTTTCCACAAATTTTTCTGTCTGATGAAACACTTTCAAGTGCAAGGAATGGCAAATTAATATAAAAGTCATTTAAAAAGTTTGAAGCAAATAGCTGGGCTCACTGTCTCCTGAGCCACGTTTCTTGCTCACTTCTGGTGCCATGGCACAGAGATGGATAATGAGTGAAGCTGGTCTGTTTCACTTCTTCCGCTCCTCAGGAATTAGCTGTTTTGCTGTTTCCTGTATAAGCAAGATGGAATACAAATTAGTGGTTCAGGTTCATGCCCATTTATGTGGAGGGTAGTGAAAACACTAAATAAACCTCAGCATGGAAAGACCTTCATGGAGACTGAGCAGCCAGTGACTTAAAATACCCTAAATTCAGCTCAAATTCTCTGTGGCTGCAGTTAAAGTGAGAAAGGGCTGTCTCTAACGAGACACTCTTAGATTCCCTGATAAAGCAAATGTTTACCAGACACAGGAACCAGTCTTCCTCTTGTCCTCTTTAGATTAAATTGCCTGATAGAGCAGAAGACAGAGTTAACTCTCTTTGCTATGACCAGGACAGAAAGCTCTTGACAAAATTAAATTACTGCAGAGAAAACTGCTTGATCATTTCATGTGTATGGGAGGTACAAATCTCAAATTGTGTGTTTGGCAACATATGAGGGCTATATACATATATAGTCAGTTGATGTTGTTATTTTCATTAAATGAGGTCTCTTCTTTTCTCTATTTTCGATGCTGTTCTCCAGGGAGATTAATTTGTATGAAAGTAGAGCGCTAATTGCACAAAACAAGCTGGGGTACTGCAGGAGCATAATTAAATAAAAAAAAAAAGTAGTGTTAATACAATTGTGGTGCTAATTAAATAAAATTGGTGACAAGTGTCTAAGGCAGACCAAGTGTAAGGAGAAAAACTGACAAAATGATCAATTTAAAAATTCTTGCAGACATTATAATTCACTGGTAACTGATCCGAATTAAAAGTAATTGTACACAAAGTGCTGTGCGAGCGCCCGATCTTGCTCTCAGCAACGTGGGACTTTTGCCAATCCAGACTCTAATGTTCCATAAATTGCTGATAGGAAAGTGATAGGCTTATTTTATTTCTGCATGTGTTTAAGAGGGGGCTAATTCAGGGCGGGTCAAACCGACAAGGGCAACAGCTCCCTCAACGTTTGCAGTTGTGCCTGCAGTAAACTGACCATTCCCTGCTTCCACAGGAATTGCTGGTGGTCATGTGCCAAGGGGACCTGGAGAAAGCATGGTGTGGGCAGTGCCAGTGGCACACCATGGCTTTGACCTCACCAGCCACCAGCTTTCTAGACCTTCATAGACCAAGGGGGCATCATTAGACTCCCTCCTCCACCCTCGAGGGAGCAGGGGGGCCCTTAATCAGCATCCTGACTCAGCTCCCTTCCTCTTTGGCATTTATTAGTGGCTCAGAGGAATTGCATGACGCCTACTGCAGCCCTGACTTCCTCTCCAAGCTTGGCTGTCCCCAGCATTTTCCTGTGCAATGCCCTCTGATCTGGTTCCCACCTTCTCCACTACCCAGCGGGCCTAGGGACTATTTGCCAGCTGCACCTGCCACCCTGGAACCCTGGTTTCCAGTCTTGTTGCCCATGGGGAGCCCTGGCATGAGCCCTGATGGCCTTCCACCTTCCTGAGGCACTGGAAAACTACTTCTCATGTACTCTGATTTTTCTCAGTATTTGTGTTGATGGAGGAAACCTCCCACTCCTCCTTCCACCCACAAACCAACAACTCCAAGCCATTTCTAGCCTGTGTGGTCCTGAAACAAATAAAAAAGTCCTTTCAGATGTGAAACAAAGCAGCCTTGTCTGCCTGAGTCAGCAGCCTAAAACAATAGCTGTGAGCACTCACCTCACAGCAATTTCTACTCTCTCTGGGGTCACGTTGTAATACAGTAGAACCCCAACTGTGGTTTTAAAAATGCATTGGCTTGTTTTGGGAACTGACTCGAACAACTTCACTGAGCTTGCAGGAAATTAGTTGTGATCCTTTATACAATGAGAATTTTGCCTTTGACTTTGCTGGGAGCAAGATCAGGACCTCAATGCCTACAGAAAAATTGCCAGGTCTTGCTTGCTGGAGCAGAGGGAGCTTGGGAGATAAGTGATTTCACTGTGTAGGTGTTCTCAGTTGAGAAAAAAGTAGAAAGGATAAAAGTTCCCTTTTGGGTTGTATTTTATGGCTGGGATTGCTGGTCACTGTGATATTGCTGGCCAGAATGAAAAGCTGAACACACGAAATTGCTGTCCTGACTTTTATTGTTCTTACATTTTATTGATGATAAGGCTCAAGGAGAGCTGTCAGTTTGGGACTTGATGTCTCTGCCCTTTCTTGAGGGGGATTTGCTTTGAGCAGGGTCTGTGAGGCTCTACCATCCATTGCAGCTCCTTATTTTGCTGGTGACTAATCCTAGCCCTGCTCCTTCTCCACATGAGCACTGCTGGGCTGCAGCAGGGGTGGCATTCATTGTAAACATGTTTTTAATCCAAATTTTGGTTTCAGAATAAACAAGAATAAAATTGCTGCTGAGTTTCAGCCTGATGCTTTTTATTCACTTTCCTGAATCTGAGCTCCTCATCCTTCATTAGTGTGACTCTTGTCTCTGTGCTCTCTGCATAATAGCCAGCCTGTTTCCTCACCTTCATCTCAAAAGCAGAGCTCAATGCTGTGTGTTAATTACTGCTGGAATCTGCTCAGCTCAGTCCTTGGCATTTGGAAAGGCAAGACGTGACTGAAGGAAAAAATCCCGAAAGAACCCAGAAAAATAGAATTGGCACAAAGTTGTCATCTTCCTAAGAGTGCTTGTCTCAATGGTTATATCATCCACAAAGGCGTGTTCCTCCTTCAGAAGAACAGTGTTGGCTTTGTCTGGCTTAGTTTCACAGTAAGATTGAGGCCTTTTCTTTGCTGTTTTCTTCCCTTAGGGTGTGTTGTGCCCATTAATTGCCCCAAGGTAGAACATACCTCTAAGGCTGGACTGAGGGTTAATAACTAGCCTCAACTCAGTGCCAGAGACAGATGCTCTCTAAACATTACTTTGGGGCTTGCCCCTGTAGCAGGGGAGCACAGAACATATACCCAGGCTCAGCTTCTCCACATCACACGTAGGCAGATCAGCCCAGAAACAGCCTCTGTAGCTGGAGTGATCTAAGTCAGAAGCAATATCCACAGACATCCTTTTCCACCATCACTGTGCAGAGCACACATGGATGCAGGCTGTGCTTTTAGGCTAAGGGTGCAAATTTACCAGAGGGGGAAGATTTCCACCCTGGCCCTGGTCTGCATCTGATGCCCTGATGCCCAGAGTGACCCTTGCCCATCCCTTGTGTGGTAACAATGCAACTTCCCTGTGCCTGCCCAAATTTTGGGCTTGAAAAGGAGTGATTGTGGTAGTGCTGGTGCCCCAGGAGGTGCTTTGCAGCAGGGGGGTATCCTGAGGTGATTGATGGGTGGTGGTGGAAGAGGTGGGTGACCAGGGCTGGGGGCTGAGGTGGCTGGGGAAGCCTTGTCAGAAAATGAGGGGTGCCAGATGAGGATTCTACTAATTCCACTGAATTCTAAGGCAAGCTCTGGGTCCAGGCATTGTCCTGGGTGTTATGAGCTACTTCTGTAGAGAGAAAATTCTCATCGATCTTGCTCAGATCCTTGACCACTACATTTCTGAGAGCTCAAGGCAAGAACAAGTGTAAGTGAAGTCTGTGTGTACAGCAGGAACTTTGTGAATTCGCACTAACAGCTGAGGATGCCTTATAACCTTTCTGACACTGTGAGTTATTGGATAAACAGGAAAAAAAAAGTGATGACACGTCATAATATTGACTTTTATTCTCCTTATTTCTACAGCTGCAGCTCTGTGTACTCATGACTGAAAGAGCAACGCAATGTGGTGTATTTATATATTACAATTCTAAACAAAACAACATTTATGTACAGTATGTGAATATAGGTACTAAATATATACATGATCTGATATAGACTAGATACATATGCTTCATTATAATATATATATCTACATATATATGATTGTAATATATTTATATGGGGAAAAGTACTGAAAGTATAATTAACTGGGACAGAACTGCAGGATGACTCTCTAAAATTCTGGGTAAAGATGAACAGCTTCTAATAGAGCAAAATGTCTGTTATAGATGTGATATTCATGTTCATATTTTGACTGCTGAAGTCAAACAGTAGCAAGCACTGAGTGCCTTTAAGTCCAGGCTCCCTTGTTATGGCAATAAAGTATAAAAATTTTATTAATTCAAAACTTGACTCTCTGAAATGAAATCCTAGCCACTTCCTTAGTACAGAGACTTGATCAAGATTCAGATGCATATTGCCATTTTGGGATTAACATGAAAGTTTCTGTCTGGTAGGTGAGGAAAGAAGGGGAGGCAAAAAGTTCAGAAAATCTTCTGAAACTAACCTCCTAATTCTCTATTTTCAGTTTATTTTCCAAAGGTGAAGGCTTGCCCCAGAGCTGGAAGACCAGACAGACATCTGATTAAGGCACACTGCAAAAGATAAGGTGATGTGAGTCTGAAGCTTTCTTCACATGAATCTCTAGTGAAAAAATATACTAACTCTCACTGTTACCAGAGCAAGGCTTCTTTGAGAAGTAGTCTTCCAGGTTTGCTAGGGAAGGAGCTGTACAAAAAAATTTTTGTAATTATAAAAAAGCACTAGCAAGAATTTGCTGCTCAAAACCCTCTGTTCCAGTATTTTGACATAGCAGCTCTAATTTAATTTTTTTTTAATATACATTTATTTTATTTTTTGAATAGTCAGTTTTCTAAACAGGGAGATAAATCAAGCTGCCAGCAGTTCTGCAGATGTTAGCTAATAATTTTCTGGGGATCCTTTACCATTTAAACAAATACTTCCCTGAGACTGATCACTGATGTGTTGCTTTTATCACTCCAGCGACTCTTAGGTGCAGGGTAGGATGGCTGCAGCTTTTCCATCAATATGCCTTAGGCCTGGTTGAGGCAGATCATCTAGGCTAACAAAAGGCGAAAATTTATGGTGCCCTTTCCAATTAAATCCTTGGTGTCTCTGCTAAGATGGCCTGGGTTGCCAGTGGTATTTTTAATAGTGCAAACAACTGCTACCTAAAAAGCCTAACAACAAACTTGTGGCCATGAAATACGTGCTGTGTGGTGACTATGCTTGATAAGGTCCAGCTTCAGAACAATAAGCTCACCAGTGAAAGGCTCTCCAGACTATTTCCATCACCCATATAGGACTCTTTAATGACTTGTTTCGTGCTGTCTTTGCCCCTTCTCCCCCAGCAGGGAGGATATGGGATTTTTCAGCACAAGTTAACTGATAAATGAAATTCTCTACCTCTGTGTCTTTTCCCTTGGGGGCAGGAGGGGAAGCAGGAGCCTTTGCTGGTGATGCTGAGGCCATGCAGGCTGTGATTGCTTTTGTCCATGGCATAGAAATGCACATCTGTACAAAACAGTGCCAGGTCTCCTTGGTCAGGGCTGCAGTGAGTGTGTGACCGGGAGGGTCCTTGGTGTCCAGATGAGCCTGAGTGGGCTGGTTTGTGTGTGCTGGCAGGGCAGGGAGTGTTTCCTATCAGTTGGTGTGATGTCATGGTCAGTCTGCAGTGTGGGAACATGCCATTTCCTGACTTTGAAGGTTATTGCAAATGGCTAGTTGGAAGATGATCCCGTTCAGAAGTGAGACAGGGTAGTAAACAAGTAGACAGACAGACAGACAGACAGACAGACAGACAGACAGACAGACTAACTAACTAACTAACTAACTAACTAACTAGCTAACTTTATATAAAGCCACTGGCACTATGCCTGCAGCCAGGTCAGAAAACTGCTCTATACGTCTCTAACAGCCTGTATGTGCCACATGGGCCCTTTCTGAATGCTGAAGTGTTAAATGTGCTCAGCAGTGACTCAAAAGAAAGCTGTCTGGCAGGTACATTCTCCATAGTCCTTTCCTTCCCTGGCCTCTGCTCAGCCTGCCAGCCCACTGTGTCAACAGGGGAGGGACCAGGCCAATAGCTCAGGGCTGCATCTTAATTTGACTGATTCTGCATCATAAAACACCCCAATGGCTGATGCAAATCCTAAAGTCACCAAATGTGCCTAGCCCTGCTGGACAGCAAGATGCCCTGTGAGAGGTGGTGGTTTGAAGCAAAGGGAGGTTGCCTGGATCACACATGTGTGTGCATGCACAGGGTTGTGTCATTCCATTACTTTTCTCACTTGCATGAAACCTTATTTTGAAATTTGGGCCAGGGCCTAACTTTGGTGATCTAATGTCTTGAGTCCCTCTTTTGTCTTCACAGGACATGAGCTGCCTCAAAAGAGCTTTGATAAATTGCACCAGTCAGTCATTAGTGTTCCACATCCACATTATCCTCCTGCCAGCAGGCAGCCAGGGCTGCAGGAGCTGCATCCCTGGCTGCCCTGGGGATGCACAGTGCAGCAGGAACATGTGTGCAGGGGCACGCTCTCCCCTGTCTCGTGCTGGCAGGACTGGGCCCCTGGCAGCACTACAAAGCGCCCCTGCTTCCCAGGGCCCCCAGGGGATAAGACACCTGTCTGGAACAAGAAGAGGCTGGAAAAATGCTGGCCCCAGTCCCTTCTTCCTCACTGAGAGGCAGTCCACCTAGCTCAGTGTCCGGTCCCTGCACGGCTTGCACGGATGCAGCTGGAGGTCTTGGCCAGCAGATCATGTCACTTGTGCACAGCTTTAGTTCAGTGGCCAGCAGTTTGTGACTCAAGGACTGCCTGACCAAGGACCAACACAATTGTAACTCTTAGCTTGCCATGTATGTCTTGGCTATGGATTTCCCTGGTTGCCTCTTGAACCCCTACCAGCCCCTGGTGCCCACAGCACCCCCTGACAAGGAGTTTCCCTGCTCCAGTGTTAATGTCCAATGTGTGTTAGTGCTTCATCCATCTTCTGGAGAAGGATCCACACATTCAAAATGATGCTATGGGGGAGGTAAAGGAGACACAAAACATCTTGGTGCTGTATACCTGCAGGAGAACCTACAGATAGATTCTGGGTACAGAAGAGTTACATAACACAAGAGCAGAACGTGGGACAGTCCATGGGCTGCATTTCTGTTCAGAAGATGTGACGGCATCTCAGACAGGAGAGCTCTAGGAGGTGTCAGGTCTTGCCAGGAGTGACTTGGCTCACTTTATGCCATGTGTCATTATGTCTGCTTCCCCAAAGAAATGAAGAAAAATGCAGAAAAAGGCAAGAATAATGAGAATATTAGTTGCAAGAATCCACTCTGGGGTGATGAGTGGCCCTCCGATGTTGGCACGGCCTTTGCTCTTCCAAAACATGCTGCAGCCAGTGCCACATGTCACATCCCAATGAAAGAAAGAGTCCTCTTCCCGGAGGGGCTTGCTCTGCCACTTCAGCCTGCTTTGTTTTCCCTTCCCTTGCTTGCCACAAGCCTACCAGTGTTTGCTGCTCATGCTGAGTGACAGGCAGCAACTTCTGCGGCAGCAGGACGTGCTGAGCACGGCGTTCTGGCACGTGGAGTTTTGTGAGGCAGCAGGTAACGAGGGCATGGGATCTGCTGAGCAGAGATACTGCATTTTGGAAGACAGGGCCCTGTCTTACAATGAAGATCAGAGAAAGCAAACTGAGGAAAGTCATGCTATGGCCACAGGGGCTGTTTTTGTGGGGACAAGGAGAGGGGACTCAAACCCAGGATACTTCCATCATGTTATTCCTGGGCCAGCCGAGCCACCAACTCACTGCATGTCCTTGGCTGAGCTGCCCAACCCCTCATGCCCCATTCTCCATGCCCATATTGGTCTGTCCTCTGGCAGGAGTTGTGCTTGCAGACACAGACTTAACCAGCTGAGAGGCCTCCATTCATCGCTGTCTCTTTCTCTCCTGCTGCGGTGCTGACAACTCATATATTCCCAGTATTGCTCTGTGGTTTCTCTCCAGCTTTGGAGAACCATGTGCCAAATACTGCTGATCAGCCTGCTGACCAGCTACATCTGCTGTATCCAAAGCCAGCCAGAGGCTTTGGAGTGTATGCTTCTCTGTGACAGCTGCCTGTCGCAGCATGCAGGTTGGGCTGGTGCAGGGCAGAGTCTTGCTCCATGCTCACATCCTGCTCCATGCTTGCATCCCATGCCCAGTGACCAAACCGACCCTGATGTGGGGATCAGCTCTTAAACTGAGGGGTTTACACAGCTCTCTGTCCAGTCTTGGCACAGCAAAGACTCCCTAAAATGGGAGGGTATATGTAGAGCCTTCTTTGCAGACTTCTGGTTTGCCCTGAATGCAGTCTGGCAAACTGGGGAATTGTCTGGGGAGGTTGATACCGAACTGGGTATATCCATGTCAGATTACAAAGCCAGGTTAAGCACAGGCCTTCTTTGCCTTCTCTCTTTGCTTTTTGACTCTATGCTGATCTGAAGTCTGTAGCAAACTGCCAGAGAAATTCCTGCACCTGTCCCAAAGCCCACAGTGATGGTCATGACATTTCCATGATCACACACTGGGAAGAGCATGCTGGGGCAAAGGGATGTCCTGACCTGTTTTCCTAGACTGAGCTGCTGGTAATTAAGCAACAGATGATGTACCTCAGGCTTTGATCACCCATTAATGACAGTCATGTGGGTCAGCTGGAACACAAACTGAAATGTTTTTAAAAAGGCTCCTTAGGAGCCCTTTCAGAAAGGGAATGTAGTGATTGCAGAGGTGGGCATGATGCTGAGTGATTTAATGGAAGGGTTGGACCTCTGTGGTGGGAAAAACATCTTCAATGCCTCAGAAGCATCTCAGTCTCATAAAGGAATGTCAGCACATAAACAGGTATTGGTATATTGTTGCTATTTAGATAGGTGAATTTCTTGATCTGCTGAAAGCCAAGACTAATAATTGCTTCAGTTTTCTAGTATTTCTGAGACCAGTTGTAATCTCTCCTGTATGTAAGACTGACATCTGAAATTCTGGGGGTAAAAATCTTTTAAAGTAACTGGAGGTCTTGTCCTGTGAGCCCAGGACAGCTGGACAGGCCCCTTTCACACAGCAGTGTGTTTCAGAGGGTCTCAGGAATGGTGCTGTGCTGGAGGCTGTCCAGGGAAGCCAGAGACACATGGACATGGTGAATGCAGCAGCAGCAGCCCTACCAGAGCTCTGGAACATGTAAATCACTTCAGTGGCAGTAATGTCATCCGTGCTCATATGCGTGCTGTTCTTTATATAATAGGCACTTGGTATGGTTCTGAAGGAATATTTATTTTTTTATGTGATGACTCTCTGGAGAGTTGTACCTTGAGCTGAGTAGAGGAAAAATTGAGGAAATAGCATATCCTTCCTCACACCTCAGAGTCCTGCACTCCTTAGCCCAACAACCCACACATTTACCAGACTTAGTTGCTAGTAAGTGAAGAGGGCAGAGCAGCTGCAGTGAATTAATTGGTAACTTCCAGAGCTGGGTTATTACCTGCGAAGCCTTAGAGTGAGCACAAGCAGACCGTGTCATCTGTTGCAAAGGGGAAAGCTGACACAGATGCCTAGCCTGTTGTTTCTGCTCTTGAAGATGAGGGAAACACCCTGATGCACTGGCTCTCACTGCTGCCCTGGGGTCCTATGGGAACTTGCAGGCTTCTGGCATGGGGGCAGTGGGATGCAGCTGCCCTGGAGGGAGCTGAGCTGGAGCTGCTGAAGCCCTGCATTGCCATGAAGGGCTACATTCATTTGTGTGCCCTTCAAGTTGTGGTTGTTGATTTTAGCTGCTAGTACTGCAAAAGTGGTACCAGTCTACTTTGGAGAGTCATATTCCATAGCCAGCTATGACTGTAATGCATTAGAAGTGCAATAGGAACACTGATTTAAAAACAAACAAACAAACCCCCTGCTAATAAGGGTTATATGGTCCAGGTGTTCTTAATTGTTAAAAATCTGATTGATTTTACAGGACTGGAGTGGCATCTGGGGATGATTCCCTTTCCTCTCCAATGTAATGTAGGAGTGTGCCAGCTTCATCAAATGTGGATGCACCAGTTATTCATGCGTCAGAAATACTGAGAGAGCCTGGGAAGAAACAGAGTAAGTGATGTACATGTGAAGTTTGCCTGGAAGTCATTATATGTTTCTTTAAATATGGTCAATAAAGGGATTTATCCTCACTGTTAAGTATCTTAAGTGTACCCAGAGAAATGTCTGACAGTCTACAGGAGCCTTATCAGTAAATGAGACCTGGGAACTTAAATACCTTAAGATGTCTTGATGGCTTCTCATATTTTTCTCATGAACTGCTACTGCAAAAATAATTTGGAAGAGCTTGGAGATTCTCACACATGCTCTTTGGTTTCATTTTTTGGAGCCATAATTACTACTTTGGCCTGCACTGCTACTTACTCAGTTTTCTGTGTGAAGTCACAGCCTAGCTCTGGAATGGGCTGGAACTCATTAAATCTGAGCAGGATGTTCAGTTCTGTAGATTTCATTTGAAAATCAGTTGGCGATTCTCATATATTATTACAAATTTACAGCTGTCCCTGCTTGATAATTATGTTTTAAGACTGTCCCTCAGATTAATCTGAGTGCATACCTTAAACAGTTCTGCCATGGCTTTGGTTTAAGTAAATTACTTACAGGAATGACACGTTTGTTACTAATCCTCCAGCCTCTTATAGCCAAATTCTGTAATTCTCTTCTAGATTGGTAATTCTTTCCTGTGCAAGCAGACCTACCGACTTCACATTTTTTCACCCAGTTTGGACCACCACTTAAGCAAATGGTTAATTGTAAACTTGTGTTTAGGTCCTATTGACTTCTGTGAGGCTTAAGTGCTGTCCTGAATAGGCATTCTTATCCAAATTGGAGCTGGAAAATTAAATTTGTCCCCCTGTATAAAAGATCAATTCAATTGTTATGCCTCCAATAGGAAGCTGAAAGTTCTGTTGGATTAAGGCAGGATATAAACTTAAAGTGTAATATATGTTGCTGAAGACCTTGTTAAGTAAACTCCTATTCTAGAAGGAGCATTCACATTCAGAAATGTTAAGGTATACCTATTTTTGATTCTATCTCTGTATGGATATAAAATGCATCTTAACTATATGTGGAAGATAATATTTTGATTTGTGTCATTATTTAGTGAAAAAATTGAAGTGATGTGTAACTGGGATGACACTAAGGAATGCAGAGAATTTGAAATTTAAGGCTAGTGAAAGCAATGCTTTTATCAAGTAAAATCAAATCATCGTATTTTATTTAGAGTGAGTTTCTGCTATGCACTATCCCTGATGCAAGTCACTGTAATAGTGCCACCGGTCTGTCAGTTTTCATTAGAAGAAGGAATGGAAAGAGGCCCAAGTTCCGGCTACTTATTTGCATGAACACATGCTGCAAATTCTGAGGGAACAGAATTTGCAGCATGATTTCCCTTTCCTTTTGGCTCCATTTTGGTCTGACACAGGAAATAGAGCTGGGCAAAGACAAATGTGGACACCTGCCTTTGCATCTCTTCCTCTGTGTAAGTCTTGTGCCAGACAAGTGAGCTGCAAGCAGCATCAGAGGGTGGCCTGGTGGAAGGTGCTTGCCAGGCCAGCACTTGTCCCATCTGCTTTTCATGTTAGGGCCACACAGCACATGATCTATGTGTTTCTGGTTCAGTCCAGCTTCAGGACAGCAAGTAGTGCTCCCGTAGCATAAACAAGAGTGGCCATGCCCTATGTGTGCCAGTAGTCCTGGCTGCTAAGGACCCTTGGGGTTAGTGTGAACTGGAAGGCTTTGCAATAGGCAGTGGGTGCTCAGTGAGAAGGACAGCTCTGGCTGATGTGCTGCTGTGTTCAGGGTGCTGGACAGACAGCTTTATATTGATATATAAAATGGGGATGAGAGCTCTTAGGTAGGGAAACGGGTTCACTGCAAGCAATAGGTCCAAGGGATCATACTTCTAGCACAAAGCAAGTGGGAAGAAAATTTTATCAAGTCTCTTTACAGATCTTCAGAAGGAGTAAAAGAAAAGGTTAACCTTTGAAAACATTTTTACCAATTACTTGGCTTTCCCATGACATCAGTCCTCTCAGTTTCTATAGTCCTTTGAAGAACAGCATTGCTAATAACTAAACTAATGTCTTTCATATAATCCTAAATTTTCCTTTGAGCCTTCAAGGAAAATCACAATTTCCCCTGTGCAAAGCTTTGCTTTGAATTTGGAGTCTGAAATTTTATATTTAGGATAATGTGAGGGAGTCCTGGGAGAGGAAAAAATATTTGCAAAACACTTGGCATTAGTTGTATAGATAGCATTTTACCTGTTCACCAGTATTCAATAACAGATTTATGCACATGTGTGATGCATGTCATGGGCACAATGTGTAGGATGTAACCAAATATTCAGGTGTATCATTTTTAGTGCACAAGCAGAAAGCATCTAGGCTGTATGACAGATTCCCATAGTTCAAAGGTGCTGAGAAATATGGTATTTGCACACACATTTGCCCATCTTCCAGCAGCGTGCTTTTTGATGTCAGTCATACTAACTCACTTTTAAGTCATCTAGAGGTTTAAGAATACTTCTACGAGTAGCTGCAGAATGTTGTTACACTGTGCTGGAATAATCTTGGTACGAGAGGAGGGAGGGGCCTTATCTGTAGAAGGACAGCACACTCCTTACTTATGACTAGGCTTGGAGCTAGTGGTATCCAGTAAATGCTGAGACCTGGCTGGTGACTAAACTTGGAGCATCCAGGAGTGCTCGAGATGTACCTGAAAGAAGGGTCTATCACGTCAACACCGGGTGTAGAGCTTCTGTAGACCTTAGGGGGCTGGCCTGCCATAGCAGTGGCCTTGTACGGATATAACGAAAGGTTGGATGTTTCCTTAGGTCAGCTGTGCTCTTCCTTGCTAATCCACTGGCATGCTCTATACACCCTGAGCAAGGGAAAGATGCTGAACAAATGTGGTTGCAAATGCCTGCGATCTGTGTTCCAGTTTGTGGCTTGGTGGGTTTTTGAGGATTTATAAAAATCTTAGCACTTTGTCTTTTTTGCTTGTGTGATTTTTCTTGTGTTTTTCTATCGTGGGTTTTTTTTTTTTTCCTGTGTGCATTTTGAGGCTTCTGTTTAAGGCTCTCAAAGAGCAAACAAAGGAGTTGAATACACTTGCTGATGTTCCCCATTTCATGGCCTGTTGATAACTACACGATAACACTCTCCATTGGATTCTTCATTTAAAAAAAAAAGTAAGAGGAGGAAGAAAAGAGCCTTTGTCAGTCTCGATAGCACTATTCACTGCTTTACCAACAAGTTACAGTGAGAACATCAGCTTCCTGTCCTTTCATTGAAGGCCATTGATCTTTCTCGGTAGTAAACAGAGCGGCTGTAGCTTTTGTTTGACTTGTGCTCCCCATTTGTGCGCTGCATTTCAGGGATGAAAAGTGCTGTTGTGGCTGTTCTGCGGAAGGAGAACTGGGACAATGGCACTGGGACAATGAGTAGGATGTGTGGTGGCTGTTAGAGAGGGACACTGGGTGGTTGGGCTGCCACCATAAACACGGTGGTCTTTGGAGAAAAGCTGTAGCTGAGCAGCTTGGAAATGAGCAGCAGTGGGATTTCAGGTGGGGCATTGCCCACATCTGCCTTTCAGTCAGCCCTGGGCAGGGCAGGTTGGAGGGTGGATGGCAGGATGTGCTCGTTCTAATGAGAAACAAACATTCTCCACACTGGCCAGGCATTAGGAAGGATGTGGCAACAGATTAGAGATTGTACTCTGACTCATTCCTTACCAGGTAATTCCAGCAAGAAATACTGTGATTAAGATCTTCCAGCTGGGGGAGTGTGCTGGAGCTGCAGAACCAGCTATGGTCCTTTAGG
Source organism: Camarhynchus parvulus (assembly GCF_901933205.1). Taxonomy (NCBI): domain Eukaryota; kingdom Metazoa; phylum Chordata; class Aves; order Passeriformes; family Thraupidae; genus Camarhynchus; species Camarhynchus parvulus. The sequence goes on along the minus strand of NC_044572.1, from coordinate 62,681,492 downwards.
AGCACCCGGACTACTGAGGCCCCTTGGCTGTAAGAAGCTGAGAATGGGGGAAGACCTTTCTGGGTGGGTCAGGTACCAGCCATGGGGAAGGATTGAGGATGATGTGGCAGAGCTTGTGCCAGGGGAGCAGCTGGGGCTGTGGGGTGAGAACTCTGCAAAGAAATAAGCCTTTTTCCCCCCTCCTTGTTTTTCTTACAGTTGCTAATGTGGGTGATGCTTTAGAAAACAGAGCAGAAATGTAGAGATCTGTGTTTCCCTTATTGACTGTGAGAGGGTCCAAGGAGTGTGACTACTGCCACAAAGCAAATGTATGCTTCTTCTGATCTGAAGTAGGAAGAAATAAGAAGATTACTTGCCCTCTCCTGCCTTTTAAGCATCATTTAAGCAAGGAAAATTTTCCTTGTTGATTTTCATCGTATGAGGGTATTTTTCTTGGTCATACTGTCCCTGGAGTTTGGTAAACTTAAATGAAAGAGAAATAATATAGGAAGTCTCAAGAAAGTATCTCCTGTGGAATCTCAAATCCATTGAAATGGAGATTTTGTTAAGTTTTTCTTTTGTTGTTTTTCTTCAATAGCAAAACTTTATTTCAGTGGCTTTCTGGCCTTTCTTATTTGCTCCTTACCCACCTTGAAGTGATGCCCAGGAGGCCTGGCTATCAACATAACTTTATGATGCCAGGCACTTGGCACCTACAGGAGAAAAGAATGAGCATACCTTGATGGATATTCACATTTAGACTTTCCAGTTTGGTGTTTTTACTGATAGCCAAGGAGAAACACTGCTTCTCAGTTGAGCTCGGAATGTGGGCAGTGCAACTTTTTCTCAAAAACTGTCAAAAAACTGAAGTAGGTCCAAAGGTCCATCTTTACTGGTATTGGTATCTCTGCAGATACTGCTGAGCTGCATGAATGGATTTGGGTAATTCCTGTTACCATAAAGAAACTTAAGTAGAACTTTGCAATGGTGTGAATTTGAACAACTTACTTTTTCTTCTTTTTTCCCTTGTGCAACTTGAAGTTGATGAACTTCTTGCTTCTCAGGCACAGTCTTTACATGTGACTGGCTAATGTATTTTTCCTGTAACTTGTAGCAGGAAACCTTTGGAACATAATTGGTCTAGACTGTTTCTGAGTCCAATAACTTGTTTTTGTGCAGAGCATGCTAAATATGGGAAATTTCAGAACAGATTTGAAAAAAAAAACAGGATTGTTCATCATCTACACAGTCAAAAAGGGTAGTGGTGACTAAAATCTTGTGTGTCAAAATGATTTTTCAAAAAGCAGAATCTTAACTCTTCAGAGATTTGGCATAGCTCTGTCATGGGATAACCTCTCTCCACTGAGATGTAGCTTTCATTTTGGGCAGCGTCCAGTTGACCAAGATAGTTTTTGTGAGAAGCTTTATGAGGCTTGGGCTCTTGTAGAATGTTATGTTACAGCAGAAAATTGATTTTAAAATCAGAGACTGTGCAATTTGATAATTAGTTGTACCTACATTAAATGTTTGTAAGTTTCTCTTTAATAGCATTTTTGAAATATCCCTAATATGCATGTCATGGTGTAGAATTTTGTACAGCACATGTAGGTCTCTCTGCATCTACTAAGGTAAATTGATGGTCAATTAATGGAATATGCACTTCTTGTCCTTCTGGAGGGTGTGAACCTAGAGCATATACACTTCTGCAAAGATAATGCTAATCTTGAATTCCTCCAGTGATGCTGCACAGCTGACTTTTGTGGACCTGTGAGTGCTTAGCCTTGACTTGCATGAGTGGCCTCATTGATTTCACAGAGTAAATCAGAGTTGAAAAATTTAGATATAGGCAGAAGCCTCTGAGCCAGTGCCTAAGGAAAGGGGAGGCTGAGGGGAATGCTGGTACTTTATTTCAACAGTACTGTTCAGGTGTTACCCAATTGCTTTTCACTCTTGGGATCCTTCCCTTCCCTTCCTGATGACTTGTGGGTGAATTGATAATTTCAAGAATAGCCACAAAACTTTTGGGCAATTCAGGATGGTTTCTTTGCTTCTGGGGTACACCCAAGGTGCTGGGGAGGTGATGCTGGTCACCTCTGTTTCCCTGGGCCAGGCAGTGGTGGGTGGCATCTCCCGCTAAAGGCAGGGAGGAAAGGCCTGTCTGCAGTCGTGGAGGAGTGCTTATTCTGCTAGATATTATTATTCAAAGCGGATTTTGGCCAGGGCAAAAGGGTAAACACCCTTCCCCCTCTTCAGCACATGCTGTGGGAGGCTTCCAGTCCACAGAAAGTCAGGCTCTCCACTCTGCTTTTCCTGTGAAAGGCAGGGGTCCCACAGCACAAACCCCCATTCCTGGATGGTGAAGCATTGTTCACCAAGCCAAAATCAGGAAGGGGAAAAGAAGGGGTTACTTACATCAACCACAAGCCCTCTGGTAGTGCTCATAGCTTGAGCTGAAAGCATAGTCTAGTGCCTGGCAGGCAATGGAGGGGTGGGGGTTTAGGGGAGACAGTGAGCTGCTGGGGAGCTCCACCCTGTCCCTGCAACTTCTCCTGCCCATCCCTCTCTTTTTGATTTTATTTGTTGATTCCAGCCTGGGACCTCCTGGTGGACGCCACAGGTTGTTTTTGGCATGGGCAGATCCCCACATTTTACAATGGCACTGCATTCCACTTTTGATTGCTTTTGTGCAGCCCTGAGTCCCTTTTTCTTCTGTTTTTCCTCTCTCTGTCTCTTTTTTATTGATAAACTGCGTGATTAAAAATGGACATGGGTTATTAAAAACAATGCTGCTTGCTATCGGGGGCTTGCATGAGTATTAGGGAAGGATGGCTGTAATTTTCTTTCCTAATGTAAAGAAAATGGGGCTGAGGGATGGGGTGGGGATTAAGTAAAGGAGAAGGATGACAGGTGGTCTATATCCAGCCATTACTTCTCCTCTTCAAAGGCAGGCTATTTTCTAGGTACTTACATTTGCCCACAGAATTTGGGGGATTAGCACAAATTGTGACCTAATGATGCAATGAAGTGTTTCATGTTGCTGTTTTCCTTGTGGGCATTTTGTGCTGTAGCCCTTAGGTACGCTCCAGGCTAAGACACTGTCAGGTGGAGCAGAGGGTGATGGAGGGAAGCAGGATCTCTCCTGCCTGCCTTGCCATCCTGCACACACAGGGTGTGCTTACAAGCAGTTTGATTGCATTGGAATTTGCCTTTTTTGGTTTTTCTTGCCTCTGTTGTTAGACACGCTGAGAAGACAGTGGGGATGACTGCTGTTCACGTGCCTTGGTGGTTTTTGGGAGGCTGTATCTGAGAGGCCTTCTGCTTTAAGTTGATGTGTGTCTTCTTGTGCCTTGCTCTTAAAGATATCTGTTGCATAATTGTACTGGAAAGAGTTCTTGCTGAACTCTGGATTGGAGGGAACAGGGATGTGCTTTAGGGGGTTTCGTAGGAGGAGAAGTGTCAGCAGGTTGATAGAGCTGGGAGAGGATTGTGATGCACAGAGTGGCAAAAAGCCACTGAATATTTATTAGGGCTGCAACCTTCCTTCTGTGGAAGGTGAAGCCTGCTCTGTAAGGGAAAATTCACACAACCAGAAAGTAGGACTGCAGCAGAACTTCCTGCAAACATCTCAATCTGGGGATTATAAAGCCTTTGTTTTAAAACACTTCTGTGGTAGTGAACACATCTTCCATTTAGTTAACCTGGCTGTGGGTTTATGCTGAGGCAAGTGCAGAAAGGTTGACCCAGTGAGTAAATCCCTGTGTGCATGTAAATCCACAATGAAATGCAAGATTTCCACCCCCCTCCCCCAGCAATCAAATACAGGATTCTCTGGTCCAATACACTGCCTTTGCAGTAGCCCGTAACCATAATGACAATAATCACTATGCAAAGACTTGTACTGGGGCATAGAAGTGCATGCAACTTACTGCACTAAGCTGAGTTGTTTCGATTAGGCCTTAAAAGCAATTAAAACTGTATTTTGGTTTTTTTTTCCATGAGGGGCTTACTTCAGAGTCACTAGAGCAATTCTGAACATATTTAAAGATACTAGCCAAGACCTCTATTCAAATTTGAATCTTATTTGAATCCTACTCAAACTGATTTCTTGGGAAAGATCTGGTGATTGAAACTGGTTACAGATTGCTAAACAGTAACTTTTTAAAAAATTATTTCTTTTTGAACTGAAACTTTCAATACCAATTAGGCTTCTGTTTCTTGATAATGGCACCTCTCCTGTCAGCTTTGCTTTCCTTACTGTTTTTCTGCAGGGAAGGCATGTTGTAAGGAAGAGAAATTTCTATTAGGTGAGCTGAAAATAATCTAGGCTTCTAACAAAGGCTTGAAAAATTGTAGAAATTTTCATGACATTCGAGACATAAAATATTTGTTTTTCACTTATTGATCTTGCCTTGTTGGTCTCTACTGTTGGCATTGCAGAAGCAGAGAGCTTTCCCTACTTACGCTGAAAGTTTTAGGAAAAGTGTCCTGTTGTAGAGCTGGATACCATGGGGATAAAAATGCAAGTGAATGGCTCATCTTAGTGCTTTGGATTGTGAAAGAATGGCGACAGATCTCTTAGTACTGGTGTCAGAAAGAAGGCTTCCCAGTGGCACAGGAAGAGGTGTTCCCTAGACAAAGATGATTTATTCTCCTCTTGAAGATTTTGTAGACTGAACTGATGCTTCCTGAGGAAGCACAGATCTGAGTTCAGGCCACTTTTATGCTTTGTGTATTTTAGAAACCTAACAGCCCAAATGTAAGATTTTTAAAAGACAGAAGGCCTCTATGCAGTATGTATATAGAGACCTATCTCCTGATTTGACATCTTCACCATTGGGCTGCTCCTGTGATGCCTGTGGTGGAATGAAATGCAGGCACTGATAAGGGGGCTGTGATTATTTTGAGCAGCAGCGCAGTGGGAAGGACCAGCCGCTGGATGCAGTGACAGAATGGGAGCCAGCTGTAGCAGTGAAAGTCTCACAGGGTTAACCACAAAGTCTGCCTGCAGCTGCTGCAGCTCAATACCCAGCATTCACATGCGGCCTCACCAAACTGCCTTGTGACATTTTTGATTCATGTCAGGGACAGAGTACCATTGTTGGGGGGAAAAATAACTGTTTTATAAAATGTTCTGCAGGCTTTCAGTCATTTCGGTCTCTATTCTCTCCTCTGTGCCACTCTCTAGGTTTGAAAAAGTTCTTCTTGCTTTGCTATTCCACTCACTGCTTTAAAAAGTGTTTCTGGCTTGATTTCTTTTATTATAGAGCACTAGCTGCTCCTTAACACTCAGGAAGAGGCCAATAGTGGGCCCTATTCTGCCTTTGTCATGTTGCTGTGATCTTTAGGGTTTGAGGGACGTGTGCCTCTCCATGGTGTGACTAGCAGGAGAAGCAACAGCATGCTTTTGCCAGCAGGAAGGATACTGAGATTCAGAGGGAAGAGCCTCCCCTTTTGTAGCAGGTGACTGGGAAGGATTTCTTGAGTGATTACTCTGCTGTAAGAACAGGGCTGCCTGCAGCAGGTCTGCTGTCACACAATCAGCCTGATTGCTCTGATCACACCAGTGCAGTGGGCTCTGGGGATGGAGGCTCTGCTCCTTTACTCTTCTCTGTGCAGAGATAAAAAGCCTCTTTGTTTTTCAGATTTATGGAAAAGTTTTAAATTGTTTGTTGTTCATTGCCCTGGGTAACCCCACACTGTACTGTTAGTTGGAGCTTGGGGCTGAACACCTAGGGCTGTCTGGGACAATGGGACAGTATGAAAATGGCCTTTCCTATTCTCATTCCTCAGAAGGAAGTGCTATTGAAGGGTCTGCATGCATTTCACAGCTTTAATGGCTCATTTGCTTCAAGCAGATACAAGTACAAGGATTTGCAATTTGAGAAAACAAATTAAATTAGTGCTGTTCTCTTTTTTTCACCTTTTTTTCTTAAGGATTCATTCCCCCCCATGCATGTTACAGCAGATGCTTAAATGGGGACAGATTGAAAAAATGTCCTAGTGAAGTGTTAGGTTGTTTGTTTGTTTGTTTGCAGTTTTTTGTTGTTGTTTAAACAACAACAACAAAAAAAGAAACAGTTGGTGCCAAGGTGACTCTGAGTACAATTTCCCTGAAGCCAAGGTGTGTTGTTAACAGGGAGGATTGTTTGATCCCTTGATTCTGCCCATTCAGGGCTCCAGGCAGAAAGATTTCCAGAGAAAGACCATGATACTGGGTCCAGATTCTCCTGACACAGCAAATGCAACTCTGTTTCAGGCCTGATTTGAGCATGGAATTCAGAATTTCAGTGGCAATCTGACCTGTGGCACTCAGTTGATTGTAACACAGACTGCAGGACTCAGGGCACAGATAATGGCCAGCTCTTTATTTTCTGTTCTGGAAGCCCCAGATGGTGGGGAAGTTACTGAGCACTCTGCAACACGCAGGTGGACACAGCAACATGGGTGGGATGTCAGGGTCTGAGCTCTGTGGGCTTGTGCTCTTCCATCCCTCTGCCTGAATCAGGAGCTCTCCTGGGACAAACAGCCCCAGGGAAGTCACTGGTCTGGACCCCTGATGTGCTCACAGCACTTGGGAGCCTGAGGTTGTGATGAGTGCCCATGTACTCTATTCCTCTGGTGCTCCTGGTTATGCAGTATCCAGGCCAGCTCCTCAGAGAGCCAGTTCAGGCCCAAAAAAGCTCATTAGCTCTGGCTCTGTGCTGTTTGAAACAGTCTAGAGTGCTCCAGGACTAGGAGGGGCAGGATAGCAGTGTACGTGGAGCATTGCACCCATACAGAGCTGGCCTGGGAGTCTCTGCATCCTGCCAGACTTCATGCACAGCCTGGACAGAGCACCTGCAGGTAATTGGGAGCTGGCTGTGCCTGACCCGAGGGCAGTGTCAGGTTAATTAGACATCTGCAGGCTGTTCTTAAAGCCTTTTCCTTTGCAGTTCCAAAATGGAGGTCTGTTTAATAGAAAAGAAAAAAAAAGGCCTTTTCCCCAGATTGGCATAGAACGCTATTTTTACTTAATTGAAGACTGGTGTGGACTGATTTAATCTCTTAATAATTTCCCTTTCTCAGGTACTAAAACCTGTGGCTCAGCATGGCTTTTCTGATTTTCCTGTTCTTTGGTTTGCTTTCCGTATTTTGCATTCATGTATTTTCTTCCCAGATTATTAATGTGCTTAGCCTGTTAAGACGAATATAAGATCTTTATAGTAGCATCTGAGATCATAATCTGTCTATATCAAAGGCCAGCATTATTCCCTGTTGTTTGTAAAGGAATTATTTAATAAGTAATCCTTGTAAGTGTCAACATTACACATGAGATGACATAACACTTGGGGAAAGTAAGGACTAAGCCAATATTCCCACACCAGCTTCAAAGCTAAATATGCTTTCACATACAGATGCTTCCTATTTCTCATCTGTGGCTTCTATTTCCTCCTAATTGGAGTTGACACTGGAAGTACCAGTTCCCCTTTTCCTCCTTCTGGATGTTTTGATTGGAATGTTAATACCGTCCTCCTTCATTACCAGGCTCTGTGGAGTGGTGTGCCACGTGGTTTAAGGTATAAGATTGGTTTTCCCATAGAAGCTTAACATGCTGCAATGTCAGAAGTGTTAATTCACAGTTGGCTACTTGCTGCACAGCAGTCTGAGACCTCCTGTGCCTGCACTTTTGGGAGCAATTGAAATCCGGACACAGGTTTTGCCTTTCCTGCCCAAAAGCAAACTTTTTGCATTGAATGAGCTCAGAGAGGATCAGACTGTTCTGCAAGTAAAATAGTGAAATCCTGAATGCTGGAAATGCAGACAGACAATTTCTCCCTTAGAGTGTTTCTACAGGTTGAAAATATAAATCTGAGTGTTGGCCCCTGGGTGGCAAAAAAACTCCCCCAAAACTAGAGAAGTCTTCTGTTTCCTGCAAACTCCCTCCCCATTCTTGCCTTGTGCATCCCTCCCAGACAAATTCAACCTCCCAAGAAAAATTAACAAATTTCTGTGGTGTGAATTTAAAACATCAAAATGTCATGGGCAGTTAATCCTTTCTGTTAGTAAGGTAAGTTTGATCAAAACATCCTTAATCTTTGCCTTATCAAAGCAACCTCTGAGGTGAGGCAGTAAGGAAAAAGGGAAAAACCAGAGAAATGCTTTGTGCCAGTGTAGATGCTCCTGTCCCAGCTGGGGGTCTGCAGGTCCCAGGGTGCCTGCATCCTCCTGGGGAGTTGTGTGGCTGCCAGGAAACTGTAGTGATTTCTTGAGAGCTTACAAACTTACATTATCTCTTCTCTGAAATCACTGTGAAGGGATTTTAAACCACTGGCTGCCAAATGCATTTATCCCAAGGGAGAAGATTTGAGATTTCCCTGCAAAGACACATCTTGCAGTCCATTAGGTTTGGGAGTGAAGCCACCCATGATGCTGCTGAGTCCCAGGCTGCAAGCAGGGATTTCCACTCCCAGGGACTCACTGAGCCCAAATACTTGTGTTTGGCTCTGAACTTTCCTTGCCTGTGGGCTCCTTGTGTGGGTGAAGGCAGCTTTTCATCTCCTTGCAAAAGTATTGCCTAAATGCAAATCCTCAGATCTGATCGCTGCACCCAGCTCAGAAAATGAGTGTCCTCTGCTGAGGGGCTGTTGGGGTATTTGCAGGTCTTTGGGTCAAGGTCTTGCTTGCCTTTTGCTGTGCTTGCATAGCTTATGTGGCTGAGACTTTGCTGTCATATGCCGCTGCAAAAACACTCATAAAGTAGCGATGCCTGGATCCAGGGGGGCTGTAGACAGCTTTCCCCTACAGGAGTATGGAATGTTACAGTGACCCAGGGATGGATCCCTGCTGCCCCAGTGCTGACTTGCCAAAGATGAAACCCTGCCTTGTTCCTTGTACTTTTTTTCAAGATCTCTTTGTCTCTGCTCTCAGCATCTGTCTCTAGGCATATCCAGGTGCCATAACACCCAGACAGTAATGAGGCTGTTTTGTAATGTCCCTGTATAAGTAATAAGTATGAAATCTTAGTACACACATGAAAGAGGAGGTTTATTGTTATTGTGCTTTGCAGACAAACTGGTGGCAACCAGTGATCCAGTATGGACCTCTGGAGAGGTGTAGAGGATCCTGAGGATCATTTGCCTGCTGTCTATCATGTTTTCATGTAAGAAGTTCAGAGGTGACTTGGGGCCTCTCATAACCAGGCTCTTCTTGACTGTACATGAGTTGAGGCAAGTGCCTTCAACACTGGAAACCTGGCTTTGTCCTGGGACTTCCTTGTCCTTGCAGTTGTCCTAAATGAATCCTTTCTGCCTCCTGGCAGATATTAGGTGGGTACTATAGGCTGAGGTGTCTCATAGGGTTAGGATGTTGTTGGCATAATAAGAGAGCAACACTTGTATTCAGACAAAGGTCTTCCGCTTTTTTTTTTTTTAACTTTTATCACTGGATTCTCCACTTCTTTTTTAGAACCTTTGAAGCAAAGAATATTGTTGCAGAATGGTTGCTCTAAGTGTTCATTTTAGCTAGAGTGACTCAGGGATGATTTTTGGCTCTATTATTTAGGTTGCAGTCTTGTAAAGTGGTTGTTTTTAGACAGTAGTGAGGAATCCTGTACAGATCACAGTGACTTCTCTCTATTTCTTGTTAAAGTTGAATGATTTTTACTTTGGTGGAAATGCAGGAAAGACAGCCAGCACAGACATAGGAGGCTGTGGGCAACCTTTCTTCACGTCCCCAAGCTTAATTTGAAACTGTGTGAGGTCTCTTGTGGTCCAGACCTGTGCTTCTCTCAAATAGACACTGTAGTGCTAATTGTGTTATTGCTTTGCACAAAGGACAAGTGGTCCCCAGGCACCAAGATGACTCCATCAAAATAATTTCCAGAATTGATCTAAATGGCATTTGATCTAAGTATACTTTTTAGAGGGAAAATACAATGGCATTAGCCCAGAAACCTGGGGACAGGCTCCATCTTCGAACACATTTGCATGCCGGTTTGTGTTTCTACAGCTATACTGCAATGTGAATATGCCAACTACCTCTTCCAAATTTCCCACCTGTTTCTGTTATCACAATGTTCTTTCTGGAAATCCAGATGCAAAATATCATGAAGTTATGTTAAGCCTTTTGCATTGTCTTCAATTCTTGAGTTCACAACAGTAGTTTATAAGGAAAGTGATACTCTCCTTATCTATTTGTTAATTCCTACGATGTATTGCAAGGAATTCCTGCAAATTCCCATAAGCTGTGACAAACTTATCTCGTAGACCTGTGTAGTGATTTTGATGGCTTTACAGACCCATTTGTTTTGTTCTGAACTAAATTAATAGCAGTGTGATGGCCCCACTCTAGCACTGAACTTCTAAACTTCCCCTAATATACTAATCAGCATGTCAGTAGAATATTCCTTCTGGATAGAGACAAGCCTGGTGAAACGGATTAGACATTCACATGGCATTGCATAATTCAGAGAGCAGGCATGGTGCATATGATTTGCATTAATAGCCTCTACTGCAGCAGCTTCTCACAGGTCTCTCTCATTAGATCATATGTGGAAGCTTCCAGACTGTCAATCAATTACAGTAATTTCCTTTTCCATATTTATTCCATCACGATCATTGACAGTTACCATTAAGTGACATTAATACAATACAATACCACCTTGCATTTTCCAGTGCTCCTCTTACAGGGTCCCTAATGCATATATGGCTGAGAGCCTTCATTATATATGGAAAAGGTGTCTGCTCTCCCTACCTCAGCAAAGTGTGGATCCCCTGTGATGGGGAGGAGGATGGAGCACCTTGTGTGTGCCACGGTGTCTGGCAAGCCCTCTGGGGTGCTCAGGAGTGGGGTCTGCTGGCTTGCAGTGGAGGTGGCTCCTGCCCAATGGTGAACACAGGATGCCATGAGAGGCTGGCAGACTTGGTCAGATTAGAAGAAAACGTAGGTGCAACAGGTCAGTGCAGCTTGTGTGGCATGTTCAGGTGCCTCAGCACGGACCTTTTAGTATGGCCATGGTTACAGATGCCTTATCCTGTTTGATACCACTGGACCCTCCCAGTGAACTGACATGAGCCAAGTTTTCACAAGTAGCGGCTAATACCTAGGCATTCTTGTTAGAGAAACCACAGCTCTTTTCCTCCTTCCAGCTCTGCCCTTCCTGTCTCACTGACTGCTTAAAACCTCCTGTGCAGCCCTAGGTAAGCAAGGTTCAGAATTAACAAATCCCAGTAGCAGTAGCGTCCTCTACTGAATAAACAGGCCCAGCTGCACCAGGGAGGGCAGTCTTTATGCACTTCAAAAAACCCAAAGGGTTGGTGTGGTCATGATGTAGCTAATGACCTGGTGGCAGCTGAAGGAGGCTCCTCTTGGATCTTCCTCTGCAAAATGTGTCAGAGTACCTATGGTGAAAGCTGAGACTAGTGGTCTCAGCCCTCCTGTTTGAGATCCATCCTCTGGGGGTCACCTTGAAATTACTCTGAGGGGACAAACAGGGAGTGTAAAACCTGTTGGCAAATGTTATCTGAGAAATAAGTGTGTAAAAAATTACTTCAGCAAACACTGCGTAGTGGGTCAGCTGGAGCACTGCTTGTGCTTCTGGCCATTACTGGCTTTTGTTAGCTGATGTTTGCCAAGACATTTCCCATGGAGTTAGAAAGGCTTTTGGCCACACTGCACAAGTTTTCTTAGGTTCTCTTATTCCTTAGATCCCTGATGTCCTACCAAAATGATCAGAGGCTTAATCTTAAATTTAGAAGGTGATCTTTGGGCTGGGTGGGAAAGGAAACATCTTTTGCAGACCAGGAGAAAAGCAATTGGTTCTGTATCCCCTATGGACTCTGCAACATTCCCCCTCAGTCAGTTTCCCCACACTGTACTAAAAATGCTGTCTGAAGAATGTATTGAGCTCCCTTTTCATTTTTGTTGCCTTGGTGCTAGGGACTGCTTCTGCCCCTTTTCAGTCTTGAGGTGCTTTTCCCAGCTCGCTGAGCTGACATGATGAGATTCTTTCACCACTCATCAGTAAACACTTCATCAGCAATTTTGCACATGCCCAAGGGTTTTTCCTCTCTTTTCTTTGCTGAATTTTCTGGTGCTTCTTTCTTCTTCATCTCTCCTGCTAGGATGGACAATTTTCCACTTATTCCCATCTCCCTCTTCTTTGATACATGTCAGAGACTAAGCAGGATCAGTTGCCACTGTGTCCCCATCCAAGACCCTCCTAAAGCTATTGATGCCAAATATGCTGGATGTCTTCTTTCTCACAGTGCTCCACTTCCATCCTTGTCATTCATGGGTAACAGTTCAATGATCTTTCCCCTTCTCTGTCCACTGAGCTCATTTAAAATCCAAACAGTTTCTGGCTGACAGCTCTCCTGTTTGTGACTTCCACTCTGTTTACTTCTCTCTTCAAAATCTTCCCTGTCACCTCCCATCTTCAGAATTGTCAGTGCCTAAAACATTCATTTCATTGCCCCTCTTTTGTTCTCATCCGTGACTTCTTATTCCTTTCCACAATTTTGCAATTGAGAGTGTCCCCCCACTTTGTTGTGCTGCCATCCTGTTATTTTTGGTAGGCTTGTTGCTTCAGCTTTCCCCAGGACTGGGGCGGTCATGGCTTCTGGTATTCACTGCTCAGGCTGTACCTCCAAAATCGGCTTTGTTGCTCTATAATCAGTTCTGCAGCTGCATGAATTTCACATAGAGCCTCTCCATGGTTTTAGGGTAAAGAGTTTTTCTCACAATTATAAACAAGTTTGTCTCTAGATAGGGATGGCCTGAAATATGAATTTCCCTTATGTTTTAGTTGTTACATCCAGATTATAAGATTCTGACTTACATAAGCATGTGCTAGGCATGAACTTTGGACACACTGCCAGACTTTCCCAAAAGGTTTGAGTGGCAAATATATCACACCACATCACAGTTCTAGCTTTAGTCCAGGCTGCTTTTCCCCAAGACAGATAATGTCCTCAACTTCAGTGCTGGTTAAATTATACTCACAAATCTATTCATGTGTGAGTTGTTATAGCTAGCAAATTATATATGTGGGAGTTTTGGGCACTTTCTATTAAGTTTTACTGAGCTACATTTGATAACTAGTTGTAGTTAATTGTGTGCATTATTTTCCTAATCATGCAGTTATTTGAGAATTTGGAAGTGTGTGTTCAAAATGCAATCAGCATAGTAGTTTTTTCTTTATAGAATGCATTGTATTGATTTCTGATATTTATTGTTTCAAGAAATGTTTCAGTGAAATTCAGTATTTGTACAAGAATTGTGCACTTGTCAACTCAAGAAATAAAGCAGTGTTTTGTGTAATTCTGATTATTTAATGTAAGTATTAATAGGTCAAAATCAATGTCATAAATGTGATTTTGGAATAAAAAACAGATGAAACTTTAAATGCTAAACTAAATCTTGGAATAATAACTAGGACTGCTATATAGTCTGTGAGTTGAAAAATAGTCAAGATCTGTCCTAAGAATTATTTCTTCCTTTTCAATTATAATTTTATGATGGATTTTTGTCTATTGTTCACTGAAAAATTATGTTGACTGGAATTACTACATTTCCATTTACACAGGACTGGAATGTATTGCTTTAGTGGAATATGTCTCCATGGAACAGCAATATAAAAGAAGTGAAGGACTTCCCATGTGGCTGGGAATCTGAAGGGAAGAGCCACAGAAGATATTGCACCCCTCTGTACAGTTTAGGTGTTTAGGTGACCTTCTTTTAAGTCTGCTGATGAAAAGTGCTAAAATGCTCTGTTAAGGGTTGGATGTTATTGCAATTATCTGCTTTTGCCAAGCTTGATCTGATGATGCTGCAGCTAGGGGTGGATTTGTGTTGCACAGCAGGAGAGACACACAAAACAGTTCCTCAACAATTAACTGGTGTGCAGCTTCCTGAAATCAGAATTATCCTGAAGACCTTTAAATGGTGTGGGGAGTGCATGCACTGAGTGAAGTCCCATAGCATGACAACAGGGAGTGGGATGCGTGGAGTAGTTGGGTGAGAGCCTTCACGTCCTCTTGGAGCAATTGTGTAATGAGATATATGGGAGGGCTCAGTGATTTGTTAATGACTCGAGTGCTGCTTCAGGAGAACATTTGTGTAAGCTGTGGAACAGTGCGTAGTATTTGTGTGTGATGAATGAGAATTTGTCATCTGAAACACAGTCAGCACAGCGCCTTCATAGCTGTGTGCCTCCAACTCTCAGAGCCAGCCCACAGTGGAATATTAGGGGAATTACTCAGCAGATTACTTCCACGTTGTTTTTGTCAGCTTATTCAGCCCAACACCCATTTGATAGAAGGAAGGGGGGGTGAGGGTTTGTGTTATGTGTTTTTGTTGGCATCTAACTTGTGGCTCTTCGAAAGGTCATGGGTGCTTGAAGCTGTTTCAGACTGGTCAGATCACGGCTATTAGTCATGGAGCATTATTCACCCAGTCCCTTTCTTTCCTCTTCCCTAGCTGAAGGAGTGATCTTTGGAAAGGAAACAATAGCTGAAGGAAACTGGGTTTTTTTTGCCCGGATGTTAAGTTTTTCCACCGGAATTTAATTGAAATCATTGGCACGCTGTTGGCTACAGGATGACCTGACCTCCCCTGTGACAGAAAATCAGAACTGAGTGCAGGACCAGTCTTAGTAATTTTGTCTGCTTGTTCCCTGTTGTGTCAAGTGCAGTGGTTTTGCTGTACCCCTGTCCTTACTAGGAGACTTTCCAGGGTTTAACTGGTTTTTGTTACAGGTTTATTCTGTGAGAATTAAGCACCATTCCTCAAAGTTTCTCTTTCAGTTACTTCTTGGATAACATAGGTTTGGAGGTTTTCTTAATAAATAACTCCTTTCTGATAAAACACTTTTTTTTGATAAAAAAGTGGATAGCTGGCATGCTTCCCTGGATGAAGACCCCAGTTGATACTTGTTAGCGTGACATACCTGCTTTTTGTACACACCAGCTGGTAGAGGTTTATATTGTTAGCTGTTCATATTGCAGTAGAACCTACTGGAGCCAGCCACCTTGAGCCTCAGTTTGTGTTGGTTCTAAACAGATATTAAAAGGCGTTCCTTGCCACAAAAGTAAGTCTGTGATAGACAACTGAGTGAGACAGGATATTTTAGGAAACTATCATGTAATTCTTAGTCAATCAGCTCCTGTAATGCTTATATAAGCCCCTTGATATCTGAGTGTGAAGACTGGCAAAAACAAAGAAAGGATGCTTTCTCCAGTTGAAAAAAATGGCAACTATTTTATTTTATATACTGTTATGGTCCAAGATGCGGCAGTAGAACTGTGACTTGTATGTTTTTGACTGTGCCTCCAAAAAAAAAGTAAGCCCTACTTCTGCTCAGATGATGAACAGACAGAGCATTCTGACAATGGACTGGATATGAATTCATGCTAGATCAAGGTTTTATTTAGGTTGCCATCTAAATTTTAAATATGTGGAATCCAGAGCTAATTTGAGTAATTTCTTGGTGTTTATTTTTTTGTGGCCATTGAACAGTAACCTATAAATCACAGACTATCCAGCAGCAGATAGGTACTGTGATCTGATCTGATCTTGATGTACAGAATGGGTCCAATAATATGATGTAATTATATAAACTACAGTTTTAAACAGTTTCCAAAGCAGTTCATGTTTTCATGGGGAGTGCTAGTTTTGTTGGTTTCACAGGACTATTTTGTTGTTGACATGTTTTTGGGAGGTGTGGGGGAACCTGTGTTTTCAGTATCTGGGTAAGTAACAAGCAGAACACTTGCTTTCTTCATACAGTTTCAATGTGCTGTTAAAATATCACCTGCTGGAAAATCAGAGCTTTTCCTGGAGGACTCAGGCTGTGGCTGGAGACCAGCATACCCCAAGTCTTGTCCAAGGGCTGGGTCCTGGCCAGGTGCTGCCTCCACTGTTCATTCCAGACACCCACAGCAGAGAGGGTCTTCGCTGGGGATGTAGCCCTTAGGGAAATTTGAGGGATGTGAAAAGCTGTTGATGATGGATCCTAAAGGAGCATTTATATTGCTTAGTTATCTTCTCCTTTTACTTTTCTTGGTGGTCATATGTCTTGATGTGCTGGTGAAGTTTTGCAGAAGGGCCTGAGACTTGAACTTTTACTAGAGTTTAAGATACTCATGTTTCAGGGTTTGCATTACTTTGTTTCCCTAAGTGTAGTCTCTACTGATTTCACCATGAAATAAATATTCCAGTCATAGCATTGTTGCTGGGGTGGATGTTGGACCATAAATGAGCAAGGTTTCTATCAAGGGAGTGCTGTGTTCTTGCAGCTGAAGGTTATGTCCCTGTGCAGATATCCAGGTATGCCCTGGAGCCCATGGGCACTTCTCTGGGCATGGAAGAGAGAAAATTCTAGAAGGAAGAGGGAAAAGACCTCTGCAGCTTTAGCTACCACAACTCATAGAATCACAGAATCAATTTGATTGGAAAAGACTTCAAAGATCATTGAGTCTGAGGGTTAACCAGCACTGTCCTCCACTAAACCATGTCCCTAACCACCACATTTACACATCTCTTAAATACCTCCAGGGATGGTCATTCTGGCTAACCTGTTCCAGTGCTTGATAACCCTGTTGGCGAAGCAATCTCTAGCAGCCAGTCTAAACTTTCCCCAGAATTCCCATTTTTCTCTTTGGAGAGGTGGCTAAGTGTTTGTCAGACGTGGTATTCTGACACGTCTCCCTGCAATTCCCTTCCCACCTCCAGAGCCGTATTTGATTCTGTTTCACTAGGTGGTGACCCTGCTGGCAGACAGAGCTGAAACTGTATCTGCCAGGTACTGTGAGGTCGGGGATGGGTTTGTGGCACTTGAGAACGTGGGGGTATCTACTACCCCTAGACACCTCTGTGCTCAGGTGGGGAATTGGGAGTGTTGCGGAAGGGTCGTGTGCCTGGGACCCAGCAGTGCTTGCTGCCACAGGGACTCAGGCAGCAGCCCCTCCTCACCACAGGGTGTAAATCATTCCCTGAGTGCCCCCAAGGATGGGCTCCTCCCCAAAAGCTGCACCTGACCACAGCCTTCCCTACCCTGATAGCAAATAAATGATAGAGTAACAAAAGAAAAGTGTGGGTGCTTTAAAGCAGGCTTTCTGCCTGCCAGAAGGCAACAGATATCTACTGCTCAGCCTGGGTGTCCTTCCACACCTGGGGGATGGCTGCTCCATACTGAACTCTCCTTGTCCGCCTTGTGCAAAGCCTTTTAGCTGATCCCCAGCATCACATGCTCCTCTCCCCCTTTCCAGGCCCCTCATGGAGGGTCACATGAGCTCCTGGTGGCAGGCTTTGTTGTTCTCCCAAGGAAAAGGCAACAACTTTCCAGGTGCCCACAACCTCTCTGCTGGGGAGGAGGACAAAGCCTGGCAGCCCAGGCTCCCTTCATAGCTGGTCTTTGACAGCCTGAGGTCCTGCACATAATGTTTACTTGTTGGAAGCTTTGCCTCAATTAAGGCACAGGCAAAATTGACAGAAGGACCTGGTAGTGTCACCCCTCATCCTTCTTATGGTGTTTTTTTGTGCCTGCTTTCTCCACCTTAGTGTATTAGAGACTAATACCTCATGGGGCTCATGTCCTTCACTACATTTCTGCTTTCTGTTTCTGCAGGGGTTAGTTGTCTTGGTGCTAACTGGTCCCCGAGTTGCAGGTTTCAGCTACGTGGTCCTCCCCGCATTTCATACTCCTGGTGCTCTGTGCCACCATCTCATGTGGGTGCAGGCCCCAAAATAACCTTGACGCTCTCTGGCTGGGTGGGGAGCAGATGTGCTGGCAGCATGGTGCACTTGGCTGCAGAGAAGGGGCATGTTCTGGCTTTGCTTTCCTCTGAGTGTGTCTCTTCCAGCTAGTCTCCTACGCAATATTAATGGCAGCCTAAATACATGGGCAGAGGTACAAGGATCAAGCAGTGGACAGTGGGTGTCAGTCCACAGGGAATAGATGTAAAGCAAAAGGACCAGGTAGAAAAATGGCAACCTGAAATGCACTGGATCTTGTGTGATTGAAAGGAATTACTTTTTAAAATCATCTGGTTTAGGGAGTTTCCATTCTTCTCTTGGCTACAGACTTGCAGTTGTATAATGCCAGCTCTGTACGTAATCATAAGTACAAGCATAATTTTTATATCGTCTCCAGAAGTATTAGAACGAAAAATTTTTGTTAAAAAATTGCCAAAGGGAATGATGTAGATAAACCTCAAAAAGACATACAAATCACATGATGGTTTAGAGCAAAATCCTTAAAACTTCGTATTTTTCATTCAGCAAAGACTACTAAGAAATTTGATAGGAAAATCAAATTATCCAAAGCAAGAAGGGAGATAGTGCAAGTTACATTAGCTCATTGCCTCCTTACCACACCATGAGACTTTCTTGCTTCTCTGCCTCCTACAAGGTTTCAAGACCCAGTGGCATCTGTAAATCTGCTGTTTGCTTCTTATCTAGGTATCTGCATTTTTCTTCTCTTAAACTTATGATAGAGAATCATTGTTCTATCTACAGGCGGGACCATACAGCCAGGTGTTATCTGAACTTTGGAGGCAGATACCTGCCAAGCACCTGAGTCCTGATTTGCAGCAACTTGCATTGCACCTCTACAGAGACTCTTCCCACTGTGCCAAATTGGAAAGGATGGATTTGGGGATGGAAATTCAAATGAACTGTTTCAAAGGGTGTGCCAGGCTCCTTTCACTCAGAGCTGTAAAAGAGAGAAATGTAACTCATAAGAGGTAAAGGGTAAAGCAGACCTCAGTTTAGCTTACCTTTACTCTCTCAGCATGTTAATAATTGGTGTGTCCTGGCAGAAAATATTTTCCTTGACTTGTGGATAGTATCCATAAAATACATCAGAGATGTAGCAAGCAGCTGCATTGTGATGCTGTTTTTAGAAAATGATGTAATGCTGCAATAATCACTTCTGAATCGTTACTGATTTATGAATTGAGAATGTTTGCAAATTATGGGTAAACGTAGCTAGCTCAAATGAAATTCACGTCAGCTTGGTCAGGTGGTAATTCTGAGACTCTTGGCTGGTGCTCAAGTTAGGCTTTTGCTCCATTGGCATGGTCTCTTTCAGTGGCTTTTCAGAAACAGTTCTATTTTGGTGGGCTGTCGTGGAGGGAATAGGGAAGGAAAGGTAGAATGTTGACAGCTCTGGTGTTGTGCCGGCAGTATTTGGAGCTATTGGGGGAAGACTGACTTGATTCCAGGAATCTCTTGTTTCAGACACGTTTCAGCTGTTGGGACTTTTAAACAATGAGAGAGTAGATTAAGAGATGAAATGTGTGGGATCCAGAAAACCAGGGTGCTACTTCTGGAAAGAGTCCTTTCTTCTCTGTGTTAATATTTGCTGCGTGGTCAAAGATTCTTCCTCTGTCCCTCATTTCCCCAGACTTCAGTTCATTTCCTCATATATCTGGAAGGTCATGGGTAGCTTGGAGCAGAAAGTTGGTAGGATCCAGTTTTAAATTCTTTCTTTCAGTGAGGAGCTGTTAGTAGATGGACATGTAATTAAAGCAATAATAACATACCTAACATTTACCTTGCACCTTTTCTTAATCCTCAAAGACCTCAGCTGACTTTGAGATGGAGCACAACACGCTGATTGTGCATAATGTCACAGAATGTTCTGAGAGGAGGGGAGGAATATCTGATTCGTGGAAACTGCAGGAGAGCATAGTAGAAGTACAGCTATTTCAATAA
The DNA here is from genome assembly GCF_901933205.1 of Camarhynchus parvulus. Taxonomy (NCBI): domain Eukaryota; kingdom Metazoa; phylum Chordata; class Aves; order Passeriformes; family Thraupidae; genus Camarhynchus; species Camarhynchus parvulus. Next base: position 62,661,818 of record NC_044572.1, on the reverse strand, counting down.
GACAAAATAAACCTTCAGAAAGGTGAAATTGCCTATTGACAGGGTGTCTGAAAAGATGACAACTTCTATACTAGACCTGGTCTTTGTAATTGCAGGAAGTTTTTTGCTGTATAGGCCCAAACTGAATCTCTCTAAACTCAATTTAGCAGATGTGTCTTCTGGGTGTGTTTATAACAAAAAAAGCCCAAAAAAACCAGCCAAAAATTACTTTTTCATTCTATTTTTAACTAGTCTTGTTTGTTTTTAATGAGATGGTTGGATCCTGAATTATATTGAGGCTGGGTCACCCTAGTATATTTTGGGAAGAATGACCTTTTGTCAAGTAGTCTGTGGAAAAAGTAGAAAACGTCCAGACTCATGCCAGGTTAAAGCAGCCTTATATATTGTGCAGAAATAGTGGCTATGATCAACAGGGGTACAGGGAAAGCCAACTGATTATGAAGACCAGCTGAAAAAAGAAACTGCAGATGGAAGATAACTGCTTTCCCAGAACATCCTTGGTAAAGGCTTTCTGGAAATTACCAGTGGGTGCACAGACGTGTGCCTTCGCGTAGGATTAGACTAGTTTGCGTGACTGGGTACAGATCCAAGTTTTGAGAAGTGGGGTGTTGCACCGTGGGAGCCCCATTGCTGATTGGTTTATTACAGAATACTCTGTAGTCTGGGAGGATTAGCTAAAATCAAGAACAAACCATCCTGAAAGAGTTGGCTTTTCTGCATCTGGAATCACGCCATGATCATTTAATATGAGAGAATCAGCCCTATAGTCATGGAGGGAATTTCTTCAAGATCTCTTGTTCCCAGCATAGCTATTGTGCTCAGTCGATGGCCATTAAACCAGAGGCTTATTTCATTTTTATAAGAATTTCCTTGCTTGAAAAAAACAAAAGTTATGAGCCGAGTGCCCTATATTTGCTACTCCCTAAGTGGAATACAAAGATGGAGGGAATTTTGATGATAGCCAACTGCTGATTGAGTGAATTGCTTTTAGCAGCATGGAAAAAAAAAGTGTGAGAACACCGTGAGCTATTATTTTACAATTATCCTATTTTTGCCACTTTGGGCCTCTTCAGGGATCAGACTCTACCTTTTTTTTTTTTTGTTCCTGTAGCTGCTGGATATAAATACATGCCCTCCCTCATTCTTTTCCAAAATGTGGCTTTTCCCTTACAGCCAGTCAAGAGGACTGTGGTAATCTCTGGTATTGCTTGCACCTTTGTTATATTTTTGGGAGAAATATCACACTGTTTTTACTTCCTCAGCAGGCGACACTGTGCTCTTTATTACTTTGTTTAAACTGGCTCTGAGATTTATGGATGACAGTCCCTCTTTGGCCTTCCAGAGAACATGGTTTTCCACCAATCCTTGCTAGAGGATGTCTTGTAAAAATGTAGCAGAGTCTTAGTGTTGCCTCCCACTGAGCAGTGGCCTGCCAGTGTTCTGGGCTAACTGCAAGGAGGGAAGAGATGCTGCTTTGTGATGTGATGACCTTATTTTTAAAATAAGCCAGAACTCAAATGCCTAGAAGTGAGGCTTTAAAGCCAGTAGCAAAGCTGACCCATTACACAGGTCAAGATTAAGGGGCCTGTGCTCAAAAGCATTAGAGAGTTTGTCATCAGAAAAAAAAGTTAAGTTACATGTCTAAAAATTCAGATGATACATCAAAATAATTTTCTTGCTCTGCTTTTTTGTCTGTGTTTGAAATCAGAAATACCAAAATACCACAGGGGAATCTGCTTTCATGTTAATTTCTTGCCAAGCCAGGCTTGGAAATACTCAAAATTTCATGAGAAAGGGCTTTCCCTAGGGGCTTCAGTCCATTTGTACAGACTTGGGTGGTGCTGAGATGTTTCAAATTGTCTAGATAAGGATCAAATCTCAGATGTTTGACTGTCTCCCAAATCTGAACATGTTTGAAGGGTGGATCCTCTGTTTGTGGTCTTCCTAAAACTGCATACCAAGTGTTTATCAACACTGCTATGTACCTAAACCTCAGTGCTTCTTGTAGGAGAGATGACCAAAAGTGATTTGAGCCTTGAAGAGAGTGGGGGAGGACCTTGTGGGGGTCTGAGGACATGTGACTATCATGGCTGTAGCCACGACACTCATTCTTCAACTCGTGCTTGGCTAGTGGTGCGTTTGCTTTCAGCAAGGCTGACACGGATCTGGAAGCATATGCAATGACTGCTACTTCATGGAGAATTTGAGTCAGGCCAGCACCCATCTGTTGTGGGAACAAATGAAAAGCAAGCACAAAATCTCTTCTCAGTTTGTGTCACGCTCTGTGGTATTTTCTGCCTCCAACTGATCCTGAGAATACGTGCTTTGCCTCTTTCCTCTAAACACTTCCTTTTCCTAGGTATTGAAATGCTCTTCTATTCCTCCTCTTCCTTCACTGAAACAATTCCCAAAACCTACAATCAAAAAAGAAAAGAAAGAGTTGTAGTTGTTGGCAGGAAATGGAAGCAGCACCATAATGTTTCTAGATGTGTCAAGCATATGTTGTGTTGTGCTGGCACAGAAATGTGCAAATGCAATGCTCAGTTTCTGAGTCTTTCAGATTTTAGGAAATACTTGAAGTGGAAATGAATGGTTCTGTGATTTGTGAACCTGAATCCTCTGTTAGGACCTGATTCTCGTAGATTTCCATACAAGCTCCACCAAAAGAAGTCTTCCATGTCTGCTCCCTGGCGTAAAGTTCAAAGCTGCTGTAAACACAGTCTCCACAATCTCCTGCCAGTCCACTTGCATTTTTAGAGTACACCATGGAGAGGAAACAGGTTGGTCTCCTTTAAGTCAGGGCCTCAGTGTTGGTGGTACTAAGACATTCATAGTGCCACCAACAAATAAAATGAGGATCTTCCCACAAGTTTTTCTGCTACTTTCAGATGTTGTATGGCTTTAATGACTGCTCACCTTTTGGCAAACAATCAGGTCTTGATACTCCTTCCAAGCTGGTGTGATATTTCCACTGTGTCTGTGCAGTGTGAGGTTTCTCCAGCTGCAGGAGTGTCCCCGTCTTTTACAGAGACTTACTCACCACAATCGTGGTACCAAAGACATCAACATCAGGAGAGATTTAGCCAATGAAGTAAGCCAGTCATCTTTGCCATGCATAGTCAGACATCTGAATTCAAGGTTCCCATGAGAACAGAGAGGTGGCTCAGAACTCTATCCCTTGTTTCCAAAATCTTGGTCATAAAGCCCATCAATTTCTTGAAATGTAAGCTTGATAAAGCTGCATCAAACAGAGGAACCAAACTGAAGCTTTCCAGCATACACTCTCTTGCAGACCTTTAGTTCATTGATCTGACTTACTGGACAAACCAGAAAGCAAATCCCTCAAGCGTGAACTCCTTCCCTCTCAGGATCACATTTCTGTTGCAGTTTGCCTTCTTTGCACTTTAATTTTGCATTTGGTTATGCACGCTGATTTGAGGGTAACACTCAATCAAAGCAAGTGCTTGCCAAGGTTTTAGTAGTGTCAGTAGAACTTAAGCATATGTTTTGCCAGCTAGGGAAAGAATGAAATATTGAGACTTCTTAGTATGAACTGAAGGGGGGGAAGCTCAAAAAAAATTATTTTTCTATGCTTCTGATTATCGTCAAAATTCACACACGCATTAGAAATAAAAAATTGAGCAGTTATGATTTTCTTTTAGTCATTGTTTTAAAGATTAGTGCTAGCACTTCTGCTCATCCTTCTTGGTGGAAGATAAATTATTTAAATTTGAAGTAATTTTATAAAGCAGCATCATCAGAGCTTAATTGTTTATTACAGTGTTCATGATTGTTGTGTAAATAAGATGAGGAAGCTATTTTTGGCTTCTGCCTGCTTGTCCTCAGAAGAATTCATAAGAAGTGTACATCAGGATGGTGACTGAGTGCAACTGGAGCACCTGATAAGTCTCATCTGATGTGAGCTGTTTGAGGGGATAATTAGCAGGAAGGGGGTCAAAGACGAGGCCTCTCACAGTGCCGGGCGGAAGAGCGCTCTGCTGATTGCAGCAGCCTGCTCTGCCATGAGGTGATGAAAACTGCCTCATCCTTTTCACTTGCATTGATCACTGAGGTGCTCTGCTGGCAGCCTTTCTATGGCTTCTGCTTTTTTCCTTCCTTTATTTTTTTATAGCCTAGAAAGGAAAGGGTGCTCTGAGGTAGTAGGCTCTTTGCTCTTAATCAGGACACATAGAACATATATATATATATTTTTTTTTTTTTAAACCCCAAGGTAACTGTCCTGCAATACAGGGACAACAAAAAAGCTCTCTAGTTTTACCCTGAGGTCAGTGCTGCCTCTCTGCAGCTGACCTAAATGAACTGATTGCACTGAAAAGGAAGCAAAAAGGGTCCTGTGGTTTTGGGGTAACAAATACAGTCAGGTGGGACCCCTCTGCTAGGGCCAATGGGGATGTTGGTGAAGGTCTCACTTTGCCTTTCTGTTTTCCATGTTCAGGTTAACCTCAAGTGTACCTTGAGATGACAAAAATGCATACATCTGTTTTCTAGCAATGAAGGAAATACCTAACTGCTAGCAGGTGAGCTGCAGTAGAAAAGTTCCTAGAGAGAGGGTGCAGGAGCAGTTAAGTTTGAGATGGGTTTGCTCTCTATTTTGTTTAGGTCATCAATTATTTAAATGCCTAATAAGAAGACAGAATGGAAGAAGAATTACTTTTGAGGGTTATATTCCACTTGTATTGGTCCTGGGTGAAACATCTCCATGAGAATTTTGTTAGCTGTCGTTCTTAACTTTATGCTCCAAGCTGAATGTGATTACAGCCTTTACAGGTCCCTCACAGTGGCTGAGAAGTTCTATTATTTGCTGAAGGTGTGCTAGCAGTAGGGGAGGCTGGAAGGGAGGGATGGGCCAGTGTTTGTAGGCAGTCAGCTATGGATATGGTTCTGATTTTGTTGAACTGGAGCTGTCAGTCTGGAACAGAGGAGATGTCCTGTGGTTCTGGGGTAACAAACGTAACCAGGTGGGAGCTGTCTGCTAGAGACACTGCTGTGTGCATGTTGCCAAAGGCTTTGACTTTCATCTTTCATTTTGTGCAGTTGATGTTGGGTGCCTGTTCCTGCTGAAGCTTGAAATCAATGCTCCAGGTTTATTTTCCTGCCTCCAAGGATGTGGGCAAACTATTTTATTAATGATATGAATGTTGCATGCTACATGTAGGCTGACTAATGTAGGCAATGGAAATCCAAAAGAAATGGAGACTCAAAATGCATTGCTTCCTCTTATGTCCAAATGCTTTCTTTTTGATGCTTGAAACACTCCAGAATCATTAAGGGTGCACAGCCCTTCTGTGTAAGAGGAGGTTTACATGACCACAGAGCTGTGGGTAAAACAGGCCTTTCCTATTAAGGCAGATCTGCTGCTGAGAGAAACAAGTAAGCAGTAAGGAAAGATTTTTGTGTTGGTTTGTGAAGATATTAAGCTTGCAATAGTAGTGACATATTTAATTCTCCTTCTGTCTGTGTTTTTTAGGTTTATCCTTTTCGGTGATAGTAGAAATAGTAGAAGGGAGGGAAAGCATCAATTATTTTCACTTTCTTACCTTCAATATTATTTTATCCATATCTTTCCTGTCTCCACTTTAAGCAGTTAACTTTCCAATAATAAGTAAATTTTTTAGACACATAGGAGCCACAGTATGTATTTTTGCTTCATTTTCCCTGCACTCTTTCCCTGCACATATGGGAGCAAATAGCTGCAAATATCCACAAACATTCATGTTTAAGTTTTATTTTGAAGATGAAGCACTGTTGCTGGAGTTGATTAAATATTAAAGAATTCTTTCTTCTTTTTTTTCCCCTTTTTTTTTCCCCCCAGTATTAAAAAAAAAATTACACAGAGTTCAAGGCCTCTGTACCTGAAGTGCTCTTCTGAGTGCTGTGTTGTCAGTATTAGCTTCATAGTATTTGTCCTAAAGTGATTCAGGAATTTGGTGAGCCACGGTTCCTCTGGGCTTCAGCAAGGGAAGGGACCAGACACTGAAATCTCTGTTTTCTGAGGCACAAACAGTCAGTCAACTAGGTTAGGTCAGTCAAATACATAAATAGGTGTTGGGGTGGAGAAAGGAAGAAAAACAGGCTTCTGTTTTGACTCCAGTGGTAGTGATGGATGTATGATTGTAAGCCTCTTGGTAATTTGGCTGAAGATTTGGCAGTTTCTCAGCTTACCTGTTGAAAGAAGGTGATGATAACAATGGGAAAGGCCGATTAGGGATGTGTTGTAGTATGTGTGTGCATCCAATCTTTAAGTCTTTATTTCCTATCTTAAGTATCTGAATTGAAGGATAAGAGAAATTAAATGTCTTAAATTATCTATGAACAAAGTATGGTTGGTGGGGATCCAAAGGGAAATGTAATTGTGGCAAAACTATAGATACAAAAGCTTTCAAGTGAAATGCTGAATACAGCTGTGTTCTTGTGATCCCTTGTTCATGACTGTATGGCAATCCCAAATTTCTTCCCGAGGGAAAAAAAAATCTTGCACAAAGAATTCATTGGTTGGGTGAGTGAAGGGAAAGAAAAACAAGCATTTGGGATGTGGGAGTGTGTTCAGTGCCTTTCTTATCAGTCTTCCCCTGTAATAGTGGAAATAAGTCAGCTCAGGGCCTTTGACTTGTGATGGGGTGTAAGAGCAAATTCATTACTGAGGAATGCTATTTCATCCTGGACTTCATTTCCTGAGAGTCAGCTATGCCCATGAGAGTAGTCACTATATTTTGAGACTGTCCCAGATAATCCACCATATCTATCTGCCCTCTGCATGTAGATATCTCCTTCTCCTTTACAAAACTTTTGGAGGCATGAAGGAAGGGCTGTTTTCTATATCAATTCATACCAACTTATTTAAAATTTAGCTTGATGGAGCTCCTAGGGACTTTGCTCCCATCTTTTAAGTTCAAGGAATATTTCAGAAAAGCTTTCGTAGCTCTGATACCTGAAAGACACTTTGTTTTTCAAGTACTCCCTTTATTGAATTCTGAATGGGATGCCCTTCTGTGGCACACAACTGGACTGCTGTTCTTCTGATCCATATTCAAACCCAGATGGTTTTCTTTCCCTGAGTTTTTTCCCCATGGTGACCTAGGCTTGGGAAGTTGGCTACATCTGAGGCTGCTTATGCAACTGAAGTCAGCTGGTAAGAGCTCTGTTTTAGGAAGTCCTTGGTATGGACTCCAATTTGTTTCCTTTTTAATAAGAGAATTTTGTCAGCTGAAGAGCCCTCACTCTCTCCTTGCTTACTCTGCTGTAACCCCCATGCCATGAAGAGCTCACTCCAAAGAGGAATAAATCCTCCACTCTGCCCTATTCAAACCTAAGGGCTGCCTTTGTGCCACAGCTTTTAGATTCCAAAGGCATTTTTGGTTAGCAGCTCTGCTGGATGCACAAAGGGTCAATGCACTAATAGGATACTACACTGGGAAAGGACTGGGCTTTAAGGGATTCTTTGGAGATTTGATGCCCTGTGTGAAAGAGGTCAGCAATACTGCAGCAACATTTTAAATTTACTTGTGGAAAAAAAGAAAAGAGCACCATAAAAAAGGGGAAGGACACTGGAAATAAGGGACTCTCTAAATCCTCCTGTCCTGATGATGCTTACCCCAAATCCATCCATTGCTGATAAACCTAACCAATGCCTTTATAGGTCTTAACAACATCGAATAAATGTCCTCCTGCCTTTCCCCACCCCCTACCAATGCACAGCAGCTCCTTATTGTGTGCACAGACTTTAGAGATGCTGGGGGGTGGTGGTGTCTTCTTTACAAGGAATATTGGTCTGCACCTGCTCAGGGGCTTGCTCTCTCATGCTGATGCTCTGCATAGCAGAAAAAAAGACAGCCCTTTGCAGAGAGTGATAGCAGCAACTTTTTGATCATTGTTTATGCTGTCCTAAAGATAAAGAAATTGATGACAGGTACACATGGGGACTGTGCAGCCCCCAAATGTCAAGCAGGATTTTGGGAAATCCTCTCTTCCCAAGTTGTGCTGTCACAGAGTGTTCAGCTCTGTGAGAGTGTTGCTGATGACTGGGAATCAGAGAAATGATGATCATCTGTGTTAGGGTGAATGACATTGGAGCTGTGGGAAACTAAAATGAGCTATTTTGACTCTGGCTTTGTCAATGTCTGTATGACTCAAATCTGTGAGGCATTGGAATCTGTATCCAAACATAACTTGCACATCTGCAAGAGATATCAACAGTGCTTGCATGACTTTGTACAGAAAACATATTTGAAATGTTCTTCTTCATTTTCTTTCTTCCCAGCATATCAAAAAGCAAAGGGCAATATGGAACATCATGCTTCAGTGATGGAGAAAGGCTTTGGGGGAATATATTTCTAAGTGGATGCTTTGGTTTATTTATTAATTTATTACATGAGAGTTATTTTCATTAGGAAGTATCTTTTTGGAGGTATACACAGTGTTGACTCCACTCCAGAGCCACCTCCTTCTGGAACCACAACTGGAGCATTGACCAGCTAACTTCCATCTTAGCCTCCATGCTGTTGCTCCTGTAGTTGCAGGGTGGGCTGCTCCAAGGAGAAGAGCTTGCAGCTGTGGGTGGCAGGCCAGGTTGGTACTGAAGCAGATAATCCCCAGCACTGGTGAAGGAGAAAGGGGGAATGCATGAGTGGGATGAGCACCAGCATGCCATAAACTTGTCTTGGACTGATTCAGGTCTCCACAGACCTGCAGACTCAGTCCCATCCTTGTGTTGCATTTCAGGAATGCTGCACACCATTGCAGGGCAGGTGGAATGGACTAGATGTTCTAGCTGTGAAGCTGGAGTTGGAATAAAAGGCAACCAAAGCAAATAATAGTGAAGCATTGGGAAGACATGAGACTGATTTTCCTCTGGACTTGTGAAAATACAGCCTATAAGTACAATGCTGTCATGAGCACTTCCAACAACAGTGCTGTGACATTTTCTGAACAAAGAGATGGTGAGGATGTTGAAAAGCTGGTTCTTTTCCCTTTGGAAGCCTTGATAACTTAGATTCAAAATCTGAGGTAAATGCATTCGTTTGTCTCCTGCCTCATTTTCTTCCATCCTTGACATGCCTAGTGATAACATCCCAAGTTATTTACTGACAGTCTCCTATGGTCATGGTAAGACTCCTCCAAAATGTGAGAATTGGCTATACTGCTTCTAAGCTTTCCAAGTTCTCAGCCCCTCTGGTAATATAGCTATGGTGTTAAGCAAAATTGTATTGTTGTTGCAGCAGTCCTAGAATTGAAAAAGAAGGACTTTTCCTGTCCAAGTGAGACATCCATCTAAGACATGCCTTGCAGTTAACATAAATTTTTTCTTTTGTTCATATTCTCCAAACCATGCACTTTGCTCTGCTCTGCATCCACTGCCTGGTATGAATTTTTGCTCTCTGGCCTGCAGCAATAACCTCCTTGTTCATTGCCACAAAATCTCAGTTTCTATTGTACTTGATAGAGATTCCACCCTGCATTTTCACCCACACTCAACAAAAAGTAACAGGCATTGTGTTGCCTGCTCCCCAGCAAAACCATGCATGCTTGGCGCACTGTCAGCTTAGCCAACTCAGCTTCCATCCAGTATTGAGGGTATTGAGCTTGTACCTTCTTTTTTTCATGTAAGGTGCAAATTTGGTTCAAGGAAGACTGGAGTTGGGCATACAATGCAGTTAGAAATCAGCTCAGGAAAAACAGGACTGTAAAAAGTATCTGACTTGCAGGGGAGCAGAAGTGAAGCCTTTTGTGAACAAGGGCTCCTTAAACCTCCATGAAGATGGCTACAGCTGGAAAATCATATGTTTCTCTTACGATAAACTGTCTTGTGCAAGTGTTTTCAGGCGCTTTGAGCTCTCCTTCTGTGGGCTTGGAATACACCCATGAGCTCTGCTTGGCTCCTTTGGTTTGGCTTTGCTTTGAAGCCTGGGCCCTTTGTGGGTGAGTTCAGACTGTCTGACTTGAGGTTCAGATTCTTGAAGGCAATGAAGTGCTGGGTGCATGGCCTATTTGCTGGTGATGCTAAAATGAGCTGTGACTCATGCAGACGTTCTTAATCCATCTCTCCCCAGTCTTTCTTGCATGTTCTGCTGAGCTGTGAGTTAACAATAGTGACATTTAAAGTTCTAGCATCTGAGTGAATCATCTTGAGATGAGGACAGCAGTTCACAGCTCATGGAGGTTTGGTTTCTGAGTGTATCCCAGAAGCAGTTGGATGTGCTGATACATGCCATACCAATACTGGGCACCATCACTAGCCCCAGAACCACAAATTTTTGGGATTTCTGCCACCACGGGCTCAGCACTGCCATGGTTTCCCCTCCTTAAATCACATGCCTCCCTCCTTTCTCCTGTGTGCCAGGAAGGTGTTGTCCTTGTTTTGATGGTGAAGAACTGGGAGGGTTAATGACTGGCTGATCTCCCTGCTGGGGAGAGATGTTCCACTCAAAACTGGGCCATCAGGTAGGCTGCTGATCCTGAAGAGTGAGTGAGTTGGCTGGTAGGGTGCTGTACCCTTGGGGGATGTCAGTCCCAGTGATACCTAGTGCTACTGCTCTACAGTGAGAAGTCCTATGGAAACAGGTTATGCCTCACTTCCAGGTCAGGTCACAGGGGTGTCTTTCAGGGGAAGAGTTTCTCCATGCAGCAGTCATCTTTATTCACTGTAAAATATCTTTGCCTTTTGCTGACAATGGTAGGTATCAGCCCCTCTTCTGGGGAGCCATAGTGGCAAAAAGTGGCTGGATTTTTATTCTTTAAGTTTTTCAGTGTTGAGGAAGGCAGTGGAAAATATCCTGGAGAAAATTTCCACTAGATTTAGGGTTTTCCTTGTGTTTTATGGTTGGTTGAGGGTTTTTTAATTTTTTTTTTTAATGTGTTAAGGATCCAATAGTTGAGACAGATGGCCAATCCGGGCAATATTTTTCCATTAAAACACTGTCACAGTTGAGACTGAGAGCCAAATCTGTAAAACAATCCCTACAGGAAGAAGGGGATGGAAGGCATCTCTCAGAGGTAGATACATATCCTTGGGGCCTTTGGATGACTTTGGTCACTCTTAGTGCAGCCTGTAGTTGAAATAGAGGCACAGGGTCTGCACTGTGTGCCTCAGGGCACATGTGGTGCCTGGGGCCATGCCAGTGGGGTGATATACAACCTCTCCTCTCAAATTGTATTTCTTGGGAAGCAGCAGGACTGAAATTTGTGGAGAAGCTCTACATGTTTAGAGGGGGAAAGGGAAATAAAAAATCCCACCCAAATGCACTGACATTTAAGGGTTTGTTCTTTAAATCTCTTGCGCTTATGCTAGAACTGTTACCACAAAGCAAGCAACATGTTTTGTCTACAGACTGACCCATGCACCAAGTTTAGTATTAGCTGCCTTTCATTCCTTTTAGATAATCTGTTACTGCTATTAATAGAAACTTATGCAGGCTTCCTAGTGTCCAAAATTGCCTGTACATAACAAGAGGTTTTGCTGTTGTGTGTGAATCTTTTTGACTATGTCTTTTTGGCCATTGGATAGGAAACAGCAGAGCAGGGTCCCTTGTAGAAGTTGAAGACTTGCTGTGTTGGATGGAGCTGCTGGAAAACTCCAAGGGGAGAAGCCGTCTCCTTTCAGGTCTTCCTGAAACAGGGCACTGATGTGCTCAAGGAGCTCCTTGCTGTCCCCAAACCTTGCCTGATGCCCAGCTTGCTCCAGGTTGCAGCCTTATCAGCCTGCCAGCTTTGTAGCTGCTCTTGCCCCAGGCCTTGACCTTGGTCAGCTGAAGCATTTCTAACCATGGTATTTCTCAACCTGGCCTGTATGAACACAGCTGGCCGAGAGGCTGATTGCCTGTGGAGCTGCTCTGTCAGATGTGAGGCAGGGTAAATTTTCATAGGAAGGTAGTTACAAGCTAGGGGAGAGGGGGGTGATCACGACTCACTTTTTAGCCTGCATCAGCTGCAGCCAGCACAGCATGTCCAACTGCAGCCAGAGCAGTTTGGCAATGCTTACAAACTCTGCCAGTGAGGCTGATCACTAATAGAGCTTATAAAGTCAGTCAGATTTTTGGCAAGCTTTTAGACCACTGTGTTCTTGATGGAGCTTTTTAATGTCTCCTAAAAAAGTATGCAGCACTATCAGAAAGAGCCCTGTTCTCTAGAGCTGGGCCAGGACCCATGAATGAAACAAAGCTGACAGCACTGAACTGCAACAGCTTAGTTGGGAGGAGGGAGGAAACACACACACACACACAGAGCAGAACTTCAAAAATAGACTATATTTCTCGGTTTTGAAGTCTCACATCACAGAAGTGATGTTTCCTGCCTACGTTAATGTACTTCTGCTAGCATGTTCTACGCAGAAACCTTCAAAAGGAAGGTGTGTTTTTTTCTAATGAAGTTGTACACCAGAGTTGTCTTTTTATTTCTGAAACATTCATGAACTTGAGGGATGAGTGCCTTAGTATTTTTCATTTCTGGGGATTTACATTTCCTGAGATATGGATGAATAACCATAAGAAGATCCAAGTGGTAAAATACAGAGGAGAACCCATGTGTCATAGTCTCAAGCTTCTAGGCTAATCACAGCAATAGTTTTATGTGACAGGGTTGTATTATAGAGGGAAAGCTGATCTTTTCTGCATTTTCCCTTATTTGATAGGTCCAGTCCATTGCATATGATACATGTGTGGTGCCCACTGACAAACTGAGAAGCTGTTTTGATGACCTGTTGTGCAAGGGAAAATGGGAGTTCTCAGCAAGGCTGTGTGCAGCCTGTCTGCAGGGAAATGGCATAAAAGGGGATGGAATAAATCAGTTCCAGTGCAGGCTCACTTGGGAAAACTAACAGGGAAGCAGTTGAATGCCAGTGCATGTTTTCATGGGTGCAGAAATCTATAAAAGTTGAGCACAGTTAGCATGTGAAGGAGCAATATAACCTCTCTTGGTGCATAGGAAACTGTGGGAAATGAGCAGATAAGAGAAAACACTAACCAGTGGAGTAAAACTGCTGATTAGTGGGGTAAAAAAAAGTCTATGTGTGTCTTCTATCTTTTGTTGTTAGCACAGAGCATTCGCTGGCAGCCCGTCACTGGAGTTTAAATAGGATTTAAGTGCTGCTTGATTGCTTGAGTGAAAACATTTTGCCTTTTTTTTTTTTGGCAGCTACAAAAAATCTTGAAGCCAAAAACCTTAAAGGATTGCTGAGTATTCAAGCACTTTATTTGTGCATGTGTGTGTTTCCCCCCGTTCCCCCTCCTATGGTCTGTTGATGTGAAATACTGGCAGAAAAGAGTAAATAGAGAGAAATATATGTATTCTTTTATTATTTCTTGGCAGACTGCTCACAGTATAGAGCACTTTTGAGGTGAATTTAGATGAGCATGTAAATATAAACAGTATCTCAGAAATTCTGGAAGTCTGGTTCGGATTTTTTAAGAGCACTTTTTTTGCGTCTTTGTCTCTCTCATTGCTTACATTCATTGCAAACCCTATTTTCCTTTCTTTATTGAAGTCCTACATGAGGAAAATTTGTGCCTTCATTTTGATGCCATTATCTGCCACTTTTTCTGTTGCAGGCATTTTTATAATCACCTTACCTTTCTCAATATATTATCCAGGCCAAGATATGACTTTCTTCTGGACTCAGAGAGTAAAACTGCCAAAGTGCAAAAATTGCCAATTGTGAAAAGTGCTCAAACAGCAGTGATTACTTGCTGTGCTCAAGGTGGAAACTTTGTTTTTGTTTAAGGCCCCCTGTGTGCAGAGTTTTATTACAGAGATGAGAGTGATGGCCATGTGTCTCTGCAAAGAATGAGGGAAGGTCAGTGACCTGCAAGCCAGGAAAAAGCTCTATCAAGGAGAAGAGCAGCAAAGAGCATCTAACTGCAATTACATCCTAAATACCCCTCCATTTTGCTGCTGTGATAAACCCCTCTGATTTCAGCAGGCTTTTTGGTCATCTTTGACTCTCAGGCATTATTATTGTAAAATAATTAATGACTTGTCCCAGATTCAGAAAGTGGGCTTAGTAGGAATTCCAGAGTGTTCTTTTTCTCCCTCCCAGCATGAAGGCCAGTCCCTGTGGGCTGGGAGGCAGCTTGCCCAGAGCGAGGCATGGTGCTACCAGTGAAAAATAACATTTTCCAGTGCAGGGAGGATGGGGTCTGTCGTGGGAAGGTACCTCTGGGCAGGGCAGCAGCACAAGCTCTCCTGCATGAAGCACTCACAGCTGTGCTCCTCCATCGGGCCACTGCTGTGCAAGGTCATGGGCTTCAGTAGTGACCCGAGAGAACAGGGCATGTCTGCCCCAAAGGAGGGATGGCAGAGCTGGAGAAGGCCAGGGCTGCTTCCAAGTAGTGGTGCCCCAGGCCCTGCTAGCTCTGCATGGGGCAGAGTGGTGAGCCAAGGGTAGCACCACACTCATGTTGGGGGAGCAAGATGCAGCATTGCCCCTCAGGCACTGTGGCAGGGAGGAACTTAAATTTGGTCCCTTTCCATCATGCAAAGAGTGGTATGTATATTACAGATGGGCTAATTTTCAGTATGTGGTATTTAGGGAGTTTAGTCCAGGCCCAACAGTGGTGAGTGCTTTGGCAAACCTCATGAAGTTCTCTTGGAGTTTCAGTATTTCTGCTGACTTCTGTGTAAAAGATCATTAAGAAATAGGGGTGGCTAAAAAAAAAAATCAAACATTACCTTCTTGAGCCCCAGTAAAATCATAAAATTGGAGGTTTGACTTCAAACTCCCTGCTCTGATCTTTGCTGTTTTTCTGATGCACAGACGTCTTCTATCTAAAAATAGTAAATCTCATTGTGTGGGAGGTGTATTTAAACAGTGTTCTTTAGAATATAAATATTGTTATTACTTAAACTAACCCTGCAGCAGAAGAGTTCACAAACTGGTGATAGATGCCTGCCTGCTGTCTATAGGAAGTGTCAAACGCTTTCAAATAGGGACTTTCTGGGAACGTTTCTGCAATGGGACATGGTTGTGGGTTTTTGTAGGAGGCTGTGTGACACCTTGATGCCTGTGAATTACAGGGGCCTTCAAGAACTCTGCGCCTTACAGGCTCAAGCCATTACAATACTGAGTTAATAATTAGGTTTTAAATACCACTGTAACTTTCATTTGTGATAGAGATAATTTGCAATCATATGCTGCTTTGGATAGGATGGAGCTTAAATTGAATCTAAAATGAGGAACATCACTCAAAACAGACTGAAGGAGCTAATTATTTTAATAAAAATACAGCTGTGCTTGCCGTTTTAATAACCTTAACAGATCAAGGCATATATGCATGGGGAGGCCTTTAACTAGAACTTGTATTACCATGAGACTGTAGCCTTTGATGTGTTATTTCTAGTTTATCAAATGCCTTGGTACTGCTGCTCAGTTTATTTAATGCCTTGTTTGCTGGCGCTTGATTAGGAAGTCAGTAATTAATAAACGGGTGGTAAAATTAAGTTCAGAGTTAGGAGGATGTGTTTGACGAGGTGATGTACATGTACCAGGGCTCTGCAGAACCTTGTATGGTTGTTCCCTGTTCAGCTGCCCTGCTAAAGCTGGGGGCTAATTTGAGTGGTTCACACCAAATCTACATTCTCAAGTACCCACTGCCTCACTGAGTACTCTGGGATGGGATCATCTAAGGTGGTCCAAGCTCTGAGGCAGAGGAGGGAACTGGAGGTGGGTTTCCTGCCTCCTGGGGAGATTGCTTGAGTCACTGGACTGTGGGATGAGAGGCACGATATCATTCCAGCGTCTCTGATCTGTTTTCCACCCCTCCTGAGCCTCAAAAAGAAGGCTGGGGGTGTGTGGGGTGGGGAACCTGGTAGGAGCTGTTCCTCAAGCAGAGGAGCTCACAAGTGAGCTGAAACTGCATCTTTCAGATCATTTTAATAGCATCAAAAATCTAAAGGAGTTTGCCAGGTACCAAGAAAGCACGCAAGGGCCCAGGGTGGGGTGTAGCACTGTGACTAATGTGCATGCCTCACATACACACGGTGCTGTGCTAGCAACAGAGCTGCTCTGCTGCTGGGAGTGTTTTTGTTAACTGTGCCAACACTCTTGGGACCAAAATGATACAGACTGAAATCAGCTCAGGAATCACAGCTTGTCCTTTGAAATAGGAATAAGCTCTCCAGAGGGTGGTCCTCCTATGAGGACACAGGATGGAAAAGATTGACAAGTCCAGCTTGCCTTCTGTCTTTTTGCAGTATTTCTGTAAAATATGACCTCCCTTATTTAGTGAACTGTTCTAAATAGAGCAAAACACAGGCCCGAGCTGCAAACTCAGATGAACAAAGTATTTCCGTACTCTGAAAAATTTTGGCTGCTTCTCAAATTCTACGTCTCATATTTGCCTTTGTGGCACCTTTTTCCAGACAAGGTCAGGGCCTGAAAGCTGAGCTGTGCTTGAGGAAGTTGAACAAGTTATGCAGAGCTCCCAGGTTTGAAGAAATGTCATGAGATGGAAGTTTCTCACCAGACTTCAAGTGTTTCTGATGTCTGCCAATCCTGGAAAAGCAGTGTTAGCCTTGCTTGCAGCATTCCATCATCTGTGCCTCCAGAGGCTAATAGAGAATGTTTATTTAATGGATCCAGGATACTGCATAAGAGGCAGTAGAGGAGTGCAGGTTTGGTCAAAGTCCTTGGCCCTTGGGGGTGTTTCAGTATGACTCCCAAACCTTAAAACAGGGCTAACAGGAATAGAAACACCTAATACAGCTCCAGTGCCCCTCCAAATCATTTTACTGTTCTATGTATGCACCTCTCACTTGGGCTAGTAGTTCCATGCAGGAACTGAGAAACTACCTGACCTGAAACAGAGATCAGCTTTTGCAATGACTGCAGACCTGCAGGAACAGCCCAGACTTTCAGGGTGCTGCTCTGGAAATATCTGTCCTTGGTGGGTGGTGGAAAGACTTCACACCTGTAGTGTTGGGCATCAAGGATTGCAGGTCCTTTAAGGACATACTTGGCGCTACTGAGAGATTTTGCACACATGGATTTGTGAAAGTTTGCTGTGATTTCTAATTTGTGCGGCATAGGAGATTTTAAATAATGAGAAAAGGATGCTCTTCCTTCCATTGCAGTTAAGGGAAGCGCAACTCTAATGCTTGGAAAAATCTATGAGAGCAATTGAGTTTCCCTGATGCATCTATCCCAGTAATTGATGTGACACCCTGCACTAATGGATAAACGGATTGTCTTTGTATTTCTGCAAAGAGAACGTGTCACGTATTGAATAGTGACATTGATATTCTTATCAGATGTAAGATTTAATTCTTCTTTTGGGTAAACAGAGTAGTTTGACCTCTGAGAGCTATCTTCCAGGTTTGCAGGTAACTTGTCACAACATCTTCCTGTGCTGGATTTGTTTTGAAAGTTTCACTGTAAACATGTAAGCTGGAGAGTTACCTTTCTCACATGAAGTCCAAGATAGATAGGAAGAAGTATGCATCCTTTAAAAATGGACTATCAGTATGGCTGGAAATTTGTCATCAATCTGTTTGCATGACTGTGCCAGGCTAAAGGCTTCTGATGTTCTGTAGGAGGGCCTCCACATGCTCCATCCTCTATGTCTCCATAGACATAGAGGGCAATTGTTCTGCTGAGGTCAGCATTTAAATGGATAAGCTAAATAAAGCGTGAGAGGAAGAGGGACAGACACAGGAGCAAGTCCCTCAAACTCCCTCTTGCTGGGCCATGTTGCCTTTCTTGTGTCTATTGTTTCTAAATTAAAGGATATCTAATGTTAGCAGTTGTGGTCTCCTCCCAGTAATCACTGTTACAAACATTGCTGGGGTCTTGCAAGGTATTTATGACTCTCCTGGGAAACACCAAGGAGAATTACAAAGCCACTGTGGAACAGTGTGATAAGAAAAATTCTAAGAACAGCCTACATTTGGGGGGAAAAAAAGAAATTCAAAAGTAGCATGCTGTTAGTACTGATCTCTTCTTTCATTTAAGCGAGAAAAAACACATTGAAGAACTTCAGAAAAAAAAAGGTTCTGGGTCCTACTATGAGCCTATGCTGAAAGCTGTGTTTTCTGTTTTAATTTGTTTTTTTGTGAGTTAGCTTTCAACCAAAACAAATGTTTCAGCTGGTTGGGTCCTGCATGGATTTACCAGGACAGGACAGTGGGCAGGAAGGTGTAGTTGCTGGTCATTCATCTAATTTTTCAGATGGTGGAGATGTGTGAGGCTGAGACCAATTTCAGGAGAAGAATTTGTGCCCATCCTCAAAGACAGTGTGTCAGGTACCTTGCATAGGAAGGGGAAAAGAGAGGGATTTACCACTAAGCCACTTTGCAAAGGGATCCTGGATGATGGTGTGCTTTGCTCCTACAATGAGCATAGAGTGGAAAAGAGGGGATGAGTCCGGTGTCACAAGCTCATAGTGTATGCCACACAATGTGCCGTTACCTGTGGGTGCAATTGTGCATTCATGCATAAAATAATGATATGTAAATATTCATCAAGGTGGCTAATAGGGTGAGACAAATCATAGACTGTGTGGAGAACTGCTGTTGCCTCTGGGACTTGCCATTCAGGGGCAGTGCCATTTTCCTCTTCCATTTGAACCCACTTTTTGTCTTTGTGTCTTTTTGAAGAAAATTCTCAAGCAGATCCAAGATGATGAAAATCATGTTGTTTGGCATAGTAGCTAATCATGAGAATATTCCTATCATCCTAATAGGGAGAAGAAGACAGTTCTTGAGATATAGAGTCCTTATAACCCACTTTAAGCAAGCTATCACTCAGTAAAAACACCTTTTCTTTTTTCCTTTGAAAAAACCCCTCAACATATATATAAAAGGCCAGTTTTTATACTGCGTTGCAAGAGGCTAGCTTAAGATCCATGACACTTGTCATAACAAAAAGGCAGAGAATAACCTGTCTGCCCTGCCCATCAGCTTTTCAATAAAATTGATTCTAGACGTGCAAGGTTGTCTGTGCACTACTGCTAAGTGCATAATAGCTGTAGTATGCCAACTCATTATTCTGTAAAGTGCTGTGAAATACCACGATTACAAAAGAGGCTACATAAGAACAGCTCCCAGTCTAGCTGGGTGATGGTCAGGTGGCTAGACAGGCTGCTATGGTGCAGCTACATGATCTGTAGTCCAGGTTTTATGGCTACAAACATCCCTTAGACTTGTTTGCATACGCCAGAAATTACGAGTGCCCCTTCAGGGGTTTTTTTTGTGCTATCTCCTTTTGATTCCTCTCTTTGTCCTTGTGTTTTGGGGCACTGAAATTTCAGATGTCTCCTGCTCTAGATCCTCAGCTTTATCCATCCACATGCCTATCACTTTTCAGTGAGAGTCAGTTATAAAGTAATTTATTTTGTAAAGCACACTGGCTATTGGCCCGTGGGAAACTAAAGGTGAAAAGAAGCAAATGAAAAGCAGATTAGAAAGCATGTTGTGGACTGGGAGAAGGGAAGCTCTAGTGTGAAGGAAAGTGAATAGGGACAGTTCAGAGAAGCAAAAGCTGAAGAAACAAGGCGTGCACATGTAGCTCAAAGGACTTCATTACAGCTAATTTAGGATGATAACAAAGGAGTGATGTTAACAAGATCTAAATGGGGAGAAGAACAGTGGGAAGAACAGAGAGAGCAAGAACAAATAAGAGTCATAAAATGGACAAATGTCTTCAAGTCTTTAGAAAGTATGTTTTAGTGCCTCTTCCCCTCCTCCTTTCCTGTTCTCCAGGAAATGTCTTACCAATAAGAGGAGCAAAAGGGTTGGCAGGTTTAATAATGCCCTCAAGGTGATGAAACGTTGGTGCTTGACAGAACAAAAACTTGGCCATCCAGTTCTCCAGCTTTGCTGAACTGTGAGCCACTTTTTTTTTTAGTGTCATATCAAATCTGGTGGCTCACATAAAGTATTCATTGTGCACAAGATAAGATATCACAAATTCACCATTAGGACTGTAATTAAACTGAATGCTCAGAAGAAAGAAAGCAAGTGTCCCTTCCCCATCCCCACCTCTTTTGTTTTCCCTACGGGACTTTCATTGTAGAAAAGTAAATATTGCAGCTGTGCCTCTGTCATTTTACTCTAGAGAGTCCATTTAAGATGGTGATGATTAAGATGTGCATGTTTGTCGTGCTAGTCAAGAGACTGGACAGCTTTCAGCAAGAGGAAGCTGTGGAGTGATGGCAGCAGGACAGGGGACTGACAATTAACTTGCACACAAAGATGAAACCCATTAAGACCCAGCATAGCTCTAAACACTGAGCTTTTTTTTTCCAATTATGTCATCTTGTCTGGTGCATTGCCTCAAACCAGACTGCTAATGTGGGCTTTCCCCTCATCACATTAAGGCACACACAGTCTCAAGTATTTGTGTGCAAATTTAACGTGTAGGAAGTGGAGACACAAAGATTCTAAAATGTCCTGTGGAGATATGTTTGTCATCTCCTGACCTTCCTGAGTGGGGACCTGGCTGAATCATGCAAGTGTTGCTGGCTCCTGTACTCCTTTCTCATGGAAACTGAAGCAGAGCAAGGGAGAATGGCTACACCTGCACAGTGCTGTGGCATCAGTGCAGAGCTTGAGGGTGCATCTGGGCATAGCCAAAACCCCAAACTCACCTTCGTAGACCATAAAAGTATACAGAGCCCTGAACTAATCTCATGTAGTTTTGGTTGTTTGTATTGGTGAGGCTGTTGTTTTGACAACAAAAATAAATTATAATGAATTAACAACGACAATGATAACCTCTGATTAAACCTTAATTCAGCAAACAGCAATATGACTGATGTCAAGGATGGGCTTTTCACTGGCCTAGAGCAGCATGCTTCCTTTGACTACAGCAAGGAAATGTCGGTTTAAGGCAGGCTGGAGTCTCCTGCCCTTTGTATGTTCAGAAAGCCAATGATTCAGCTGGTAGGAGCTTCCTTCTTTTGGTGAACCTATGAGTGCTTTGTTGATGTCCGTGACACTCTGTGCACGAGCGCTTAACAGTGGATGAGTGTTGGAAAGATTGTGGATTACTTTGTTAAGAAAGCATGGCTTGTAAGTAATGTGGAGCTGACCCTTTGTGACACTTGCGTGACCCAGAAACAAAGCAGCAGGCAGAAGAGCCCTGCAGTAAATGAACAATGTTTTGATATTTTCTAATAATAAAACCTATGAAGTTAACCTTTGGGAAGTATAGTTAAACTTAATTTATTTTCAAATGTGCAATGTTTGCAGTATGTTTGTTTGCACTGTAACCTAATTTTCCACTTCCTTTCCCTTGTCATACAGTTTTTAAGCCAGGAATGCAGTAATGAATAGAGAGAAGAATGTCAGTTTAGACTGTAAAAACTTCTGTGAAAAAGCCTAGTAGAATTAAATAGGGAATGATCTTCTGTCTGTAGGATTTCAAAGCCCATGTCTCCTCTGGTTTAAAGCCGTAGGATCGCTAATAAAGGATCATTTCACACATGTGGCCTACTGAGCTCTGTGACTGAGTGTAAGTTGAATAATGCCATTTCTCCCTTTCTTTCTCTTTTCCTCTCATCTTGTATTGAGGTTTTCCATATGTCCCACTCTGGCTGATTTTGTCTATAGGGCTGCTGGACTACAGGGGTGCGGGCAGCCTGGCTCTGTGATTTTTGTGATCTTCCTGTGTTTAGGATCCTGGTTGGGCAAAATTTGAATCCAAATTAATGTGTTGGATTATGTTACCTACAAAAAAAGAGCAAGCATTAAATGGGCAATGACATCAGCATCAGAATTTGGCAGGGAACCTCTTTCTCTGTCATGAGCTGAGCCCCACCACTGGGTCTTCTAGTATGTAACCCTTGAGCAGATTTTGAACTCGTGTCCAGAGGCTAAGGCTTGTACTCTTCCATACATTTAGCATTTTTTTACTTTACTCCAATACACATGTATGCTTACCAAAGTGGAAACCTTGGAAGCTGACTCTGCTGTGGTTTTTTATCCCCAGGGTTGAGTGGACCCAGCCACGCTGAGTGCAGTGGAAAGGCAGGGAACCGTGCTGGGCCCTTCACTGGCTGTGGATGGGTAGGCATGCACTGGAGATGAATCGGGGTCAGCACACTGTGATATGTTAATTTGCCAATAATCATTATAAGTAATTGCTTTACTGATTCATGAGTTCCATAAATTGATTAGTCCCTCTGTTAATGAAGAGCTCTAATGCACTACATGTGCAATAGATCATTTCTTTACTTTATGACTTTATCTGGCCCAGGGAACTCTAGCACGCTGGGCTGTGCTGGTAAGTACCATTTCCATTTGCCAATGTGTCACTGCATAAATACGAGCATTGAACATTGTGCACATTCTGCAGTGGTTTCTGCACAGAATTAGCTGAGTAATTAATTCTTTGAGCTTTCTGATGCATCACACTGCAAAGTCAGCTTGGTTCCTACTGGATCATCTTCACAAAAACTGGGCTGACTCTGCACTCGACTGTGGATGCTCATGCAAGACAAAGTTTTCTTGTCCAGTAAGCAATCTCCTGTTGGAAGAAGGGCTAGTAGGGCCATAAATCACTTCTCTACTCTTACAAATCCTCTACCCCAGTGCAGAAGTAGCCTATGGAGTAGCTGGTTTTGGGATTGGCACTGAGGAGGAGCAGGGCTGCTTGTTCATAGGCGTGAAACTGGAACTGTTGCTAGTGGGGCCATGACAGGAGTGGGTTGAATCCATATGTGTTCTGTTACATGAAGGAGCAACCACCTTTCCCTCTAACACGTGAAATTCTTCAGTGTGTTAGATAGAAGAATGCTCCATAATGCCTGAAAAGTGACAGTGCCATTTTCAAAATGCCTGTATCCTCAGTGAGAACAGGGTTACTTCTTTTTCAAATGGACTTTGCTGCAGTTATCCATGCCTTTGTCCCTTTGAGATGTGGTTGCCATAATACACTCTACATGGGGCTATACGTTGAGCCCACTCAGAAACTGAAGCTAATGCAGAATGCAGTGACCCGCTTATTAAGTAGTGTTTCACGCTGGGAACACATCACACTAATGTGCCAGGATCTGCACAAGCTGCCAATACGTTTTTGGATGTTGGCGTTAACCTATAAAGCTATAAATGGTTTGGTACCTAGCCACTTGGGTCAGGAGAGAAGGCACGGTGCCTTTATTAATTATACAAGTCTCCAGCTGAGAATGAATCTGCTTGGGCTCCTGGAAACGGTTCACACTGGGCATGTTCAGAGGCTTAATGCAGGCATTAACATACCCTTACATTGCATCATTTAATTTGCATAACAACCCCTAGGTTTGTAGTGATACCTTCCCTTGCATCTACCTTTGATGTTGCTGCTGCCACCTCTAAGCTCTTTCCAGAGTTGACACTTTGAGCTCTGGGCTTGGGACCAAAGGGCAGTTTTACTCATCTGCTACATCAGGAGAAAGCCGCTGTGTGGGCCTAGCAGAAATCTCATAAACTGAGACACATTAGTGTTTGCAAAACTAGTGAACAGGAAAGTAGATCATGCTTAGTCAGGGGTACTTTCTGAATATGTCTGAGTCTGGAGAAAAAGCTGCAGATTTGGGGCTGGTTTTAGATTTTGATCAAGGTGGCTTATGGTTTACAAAATGCCCTCCTTTCCAGAGCAGAACAAGTAACCCACAAAATTCACCCATTACATCTGCAGAGAGATCTGCAGCTACTTCCTGCATTTTTCCGTGGTGTTTCTCACTGGTAATTACAGTAATATTTATGTCTCTTTGCATTTTTATATGTCCTTTGTCAAGCTGATTAGAGGAGGCACAAAGCTGCCCTTTCATAATAAAAGTATTGAAAAAATAAAAAGAGGCCTCATTAGGAGGCTTGCTGACATCAACTAAATTGAGTTTCACCTCGTATCAGAATTTTAATAAATAAGCGCTGATGCTAAGTGCATTGCTGTAACATGCACGCTCCGCTCACACAGCTTGCTGCATGCTTTGTACCATGTGGATTTTTCCTTTTTAATGCAAAACAATACTAAGTGAGTCAAGGGGAAATGCTATTTCATATTCAAGCCTTTCTCTTTCCCTAGCAGACCTTAAAAGAAATATAAAATAATTTGTCTGGTATCCAATCACTGAGTATACTTTCTGATTCTAGTGTTGAACATATCAGAGCCTTAAATCTAACATTTTCTTTTGCAGTGCTGCAAATGTGAGCTGCGATTTACATTTGTTTTTCTTGCAAATTAGGAAGGGCATAAAACACAGGCAGCTTTTCCTTTCTGATGCCATCGACTCTATATGAAGTCAGGCTGGAAAAAGCCACAGAAGCAATGAACAGGCAGTGAAAGGGAATGACAGAGGATGTTTTGGTAATGTAAAAGGCATCTTTACAGCTAACAGACCAAAAGACTCTTGTTCCAGGCTGCTTCTCACTCAAATATTTATGGCAACAGTTTAGACTCTTTTAATTTCTGGTTTCTCTCTTAGGAATCCATATTTAGGTAGATAATTTTGAAAGCCTACCCCTGCCAATTGCTTCTAGGTCAGTGCCAGGTCCATGCTCTTGATCTCAGGCTGTTTTAGTAACTAGCTTGGTGTTTTAAGGGGAGCTGTAATTTGGGTGGTTTTTATAGATACCCACAACAGCCAAGCAGCAATCAAAGCAGCCCAGTCAGGATGTCCTGGCAGGGCTGTGGGAGCTAGTGACACAGAAACAGAAACAAGCGCGGGTTGGTGGCAGCGCCCCAGCCACCAGTGGCTGCTGCTGCCGTCTGTCCTCACTGGCAACAAGAGCTGTTTGGTGGTCAGTGCTGCACATCAAACCCTTGCAGTGGCTGTTTTCCTGCCTGGCAATGCTGCTGTACGGACCTGTGTCCTTGGTGTTTCTCCAGACTGGATTTTTTTTTCTTAATTTATGTTTTGTGCCTGTTCTCAAGGTTTTGAGTTGCTTGTGAGAAGCATCTTCAAAGCAGGTGAACGGCCAAAGCAGCCATCCTCTCTATGTTTGTGCTTCTGACTTTGTATCCCAGATGGGGACTCATCCCATCATATGCTGGAACAAATGTGACAAAACGATGGTAGTAGGCAGGAGGTGCTGCTGAGGAAACAGCAGTGCTCCATACTATCTCTGGCTTCCCACTTTGCAGGGCTGGGAAAACCCCAGCTGTCCAAACTTTCTGAACCTGGCAGGCCCACTTGAGATCAAATCCTTATGAGCTTGTCTAATCAGCCCTTTCCCCTCCTTCTTTCTCAGCATTTTCTATCACTACCTCTTTACTGCACTGCTGGGACATGCTCCCTGAAGAAGCGGAGTGCAAAACCTGCTAGCAACTTCAGGGCGTTTCTGGCTGTAAGCTCAAGGTCTGAACAGATTTGCAGCTTCAAGCACTTGTGCCAAAAATTGGGTTGCTTTGATCAATTAAATTCCCTGGCAGTGAAAGAATAATAATAAAGGTTAGGGGGGCTGTGCTCTGAAGCTCCATCTGCAGAAGAGTGTATCTTCCCACTGCCCCTGAATAGCATCAGCAGGCTCTCCTCTATGTCTTTTATGGATTTAATTCTCTTTGGGAAGCTAATCTCACCCCTGCTGCCCCAGCACAAAACCCAAAGTGGCAATCTTGTGAAGCACAGAAAAGCAATTGGGGGGAACCTAGCTTTTTATGGTAATACCCAGGGAAAGTGACTTGCACCGCTGCTCTTAAGAATGCAAACATGCTCCCACCAAGCGTGGGATAAACAGCACGGCTTGTACCTTTCAGCAAAACAGAACTGTGCCTTAGCCAGAGCCAAGGGACTCTCTACAGGAAAGGTTTGCTTGCCAGCCAGCATGGCTTTGCTTCTACCCAAACGCTTCAAGGTGTGGAGGCAGTTTTGCTGGAGAGTAGGGGATGCTACAGAGGGGCAGGAGGAATAGGGAGGGAAGCCTGAGCTTATGCTAGGCTTATGAAAGTGATGGAGGCTGCCCCTTGCCTCCTGCCCAGTGCCTCTGTGGCTGTTCATGGTCTGGTGCGTGTGTGTAACACCGTTGGCTCGCTTGAGTGGGAACCACCAGCCTGGCAGCCCCCAGTGTGAGTAGGCTTTGCTCTCAGGCCAGGGATTTGTCTGTTTTCTGGCTCAGTTTCAGTGCTTATTTATACAAAGAAGATGAAGGTGAAAACACTCACAGATGAAAGCAGTGTTCATATTCCTGCCATGGCCTCTGCACTAACAACGATGGCTGCATGGCAAACAGAGGACATCTCCTATGGAAAGTTAAGGGTTCTGGTTAACAGTGCAGATGCCTTAATCTGAGGGGGATTTTGTCTCCTCCCACCCTCATTGCTATGCAGCTCTCCCTGCTGTGCCTTTTGTTTAGGGGGCTGTGTTGCCTAAGTCACTTATTCTGTCTTTGTAGGGTCAGTTTTCCATGCCCTGGGCTCCCTGACACAGTGTCTGTAGGGTACTGCTAAGGAGCTGTGATGAGGAGAAGTTGATGAGGGAGAGAAGCAGACCAGGTGAAGAGAATAGGGAGAAGGACGTGCAGGACCATCTTGTTTTTCAGCAGCTCTACCTGGGATGGCCATAACAGATCGTGACAGGTTGTGACACTGCATTCTGGCATTTGGGAACTTCCTGGGGGCCCCAAATCTGCAAGGTGGGCATGGGGACCAGAGTGGGTGGTGAGCAGCAGGTAAGGCAGAGTGAAACCATGGTTTTCCATGAGGAAACACCTCATGGTGCTTCTGACTGATTTAGAGTGTCCAAGGTGTCTCCTGAGCCAAGGATCATCTCCCTTCCCAGTTCCGTGACACAGAGTAGTCTCCTCACCCCAGGTAGCTGGATATAATTTTTGTGCGCTAGCTGCCAGAATATCTTCAGTTTAGCTTGGTCTGTTAAATCACCTGTCTTAATGCTCTTTGTCTGGAGATCAAATTTGGAAAGGCAGCAGCTGGAGAAAAATTAAAGCAGACAAATGTGTGTAAAAATGTTTCCCTCCAACTGCTTTCATCACAGGCAATTCCTGACTAAATGATGAGGCTTAGGGCTATAAGTATCTCAGTCATTTCATCTGGAGTAAACTGAAACCAAGGTCAAGTCATAGCTGGTTTGTGTCCTTTTCCCTTCTAATCTTACATATTTCACTATGGTTATTTTATTTGAGTGTCTGCCACTTGCTATTTCAAGCTTCCAGTGGTATGCCTGCTCTGCACCCCTGTTTGCCAGCTAAAATGTTTCCACACCACCAGTGGACATGATTACATAATTTCAGATGCACTAAGGCCTGAAATTGTTGGATTTTTCTCCCTGGTACAAATGAATGCATGTAAGTTGTTTATTTTTAACTTTGCCTCCTGCCTGTGAACTCCAGTAAAGGGAAATTAACTTTTCATGATGGATGCTGGAGGGAGGACAGGAGAGGAATAAAATAAAATAATCTGAGCGTGCAGTGCAACAGAAAAAGAAGCGTGCTAAGTTCCTGGGTGATAGTGTGGTGTTATTCCACCTGTTTCTTTAATTACTAGAAGTTGCTGAGCCTCATCAGCTGCCTCCACAGCTCCGGGAGGAGAGGAAGTGCTGATGGGGTCCTAGGCATGCAGCTTTTCAAGCTTGCGCCAAGACTTGCATGGAGTCATGTTCCTCCCAGGATTTTTCATCCACAAATGTGTAGGCCATCCAAGCTCCAAACTTACTTTGACGATCATAAATAATCTGTGTGGTCCCTTCTATTCTACAAAACCCTTTCTCTGAATCAGGATTTCAAGAGCAGAATTTACTGAATTTGGTAGCAATGGCTTGGTTTTGTGACATTCAGTAAATAGGTGTATTCAATACTGCAGTATAAAGGGATTAATTTACTTCAACCTCCTTTCCACCCCCAGGAATCTTATATAGTGTCTCTCATGCACCTAGTTAGCTCAGCAAGGTTATTTCCCCAAAAAATGTTTTAAAATAAAACTAGTTTGCCAAAGGTATTCCCTTGTATCTGTTCGTGTTTGAATCCAAAGTGGAAATGTGTTTAATCTGCAGCTTCTATGTTAAGAACTAAGGGCATCGAAGCCCCTGGGATGGAGGTGTGTCTCTGAGCCTCCAGAGCCGAATATAATTGAAAGGGCTCAGGTTTCCAATTCCTGCTTTAGTCCAACTTCAGTGTTAACGCGCAGGATGCGTAATGATGGCCCTCAAAGGCCTCTTTGCATTCACACTTGCAATCCTCATGTCGTATTAGTGTGACTTTGCCCCATATTTTATTTCAAGCTTCCCTCACCACAAACATTTGCTGCTTGTGAAAAACCAGCTGGGGTGTCTCTCTCTCTTTCCCCTTTAATAATCTCTAGTTTGGGACCACTGATCCTTCAACAACCTTTTCTCTTTTTGATGTGCCCTCTGTTTTCTCTTATTTACAGCAACTGCCATGCTTGGGATTCTCTTGTTTGTCCTCTCCCTCCTCTCAATTTCTCAGAACAAGCTGAAAATGAGATTTAATAGGCCTCCCACTGTTGTTGCTCTTTTGAGATTACTGGGATCAGATGTTCTTCTCTTGAGAACTACATCAAAGAAAATGAGAGAGGGTAAATACCAGGATGCCCAGGAAGGTGATGGAGAGCGGGGATAAGGCAGGAAAAGAGAGGGTTTTAGCATGTAATGCTGTGAAGCAGGGCATTTTTGGCTTTGTTGGAACCTTTCCAGGGTTTTACAGAAGTGTCAGTGCCACTATCATGTGAAAAACTTAATAATTTTTTTATAAAACCTTTCAGCAAGCCCAGTGGTACCTGAGTGTTGTATTTTTTATCATGATTTTTTTGTGCTACTTGCTATAAACAACCCACTAATTTTAATGTGGGATTATTTGGCTGACCTATCAATCCCCATGTTCCCAGAAATCCTCTCCATATTAATTGCATTTCACTGCTGGAGACACCTGTTAGCAAGGGCACAGCTGAACAGGCTCTTAATACTTTAAATCTCTGATAATACTCCAGTTAAACCCCTCTTTCTTGCTTTTTTTTTCCCTTTTTTTTTTAATGAGAGAGCAGCTGGTTGAACTTGCTCCTTAGGAGCAGACTGAAGCTAAAATTTCAGCTCCACTCTCTAGTGTGAGGATCTCCACTTTGCAGCAGAGGATCTGATGTTTTTTGAAGGCTGTCATTGCACTCCCCTTTGGCTCTCTTCTGCACTGATGGGGAGAAGAGTCACCCACTGTTTTCACTGGTAAAGATAATTGACATTGTATGTGCAGTTTTATAGTTGGTCACAAAGCTCAAAGAAAGCAAATATGTATGGCAGTAAGGCAGGGACCTTTTGGGGTTTTTGTTTGTTTGTTTTGATTTTTTTTTTGTTTTGTGAGGTGGTGGGGTTTTTTTTGTTGTTTTTTTTTTTTGTTTGTTTGTTTGTTTGGGTTTTTTTTGTTTGGTTTTTCTTCTTTTTAAGTGCTGCATTTAATCCTGTTAGAAATGTGAGGGAAATTTCACAAAATTCAGAGTGTCTGAAGAAGGAGATAAGCCCTTCATGCTGTTCAGCTCTACAGTGTTTATGCCTTTTCCCTTCTATTTTCTTATCATTATCAGAGAAAGGTGGAAAGCTTTTGTCAGAATTCTCCTTTAAAGAGAGATAGTATTTGAATGTAAACAACTATGAGCACATGATGTGACTGAGGGAGCGAGCAGTATCTTCAATTTCTGAATTTTCTGGCAATCATGAATGGTGTCAGGATCTTAATGTGACTCTTAAGCTGCTCTGAGAACAGGATGGCTTCTATGGAAACCCACTAGACAAGTGATTCAAAAAACATCTTTTCAGAAAATTACTTCATCATATATGAGATTTCTTTTTAAAACTAACTACATGGGAGTTCTTGGCAATGATGGTCTCTACATCTGATGGTCTAACTAGCATGAAATAGAGCTGCTGCTCTCATTTATATACATTACGCTATCTGGTTCCTCACTTGTGGTTTGGTAAAAGCATGAATTTTCAAGTTTCCCTCATGGGACTTCCCTGGCTTCTTTCACTTTACCTTTCATTTTCTTCCCAGCTATGTAGAAATACAGCATGATTATTAAATGGCTTTAGGAATTTTGCTGTAAGAGGCAAGAGAACATGCAGCATCATAATTTTTTATTGCTGTCATCATAGTTTCTGATTGTCTTTTCAAGAAAGCACAACAATAGGGAGATGGGGAAGGTCATAACACGTGCAGTTTAGCTGGGAGAACTAATTATAGATATTTTCCTGGTCTAATATTTGTCAGGCAAATCACAGAATGTTTCTTATAAATACCTTTGTGCATACACAGTCATTAAGAGCTGTTTGATCCGTGTATCACTCAAGACTATAATCCCAGGGTAAAACCCCATGACGGATGTCCGTGAGCCTTACAGCATCCCACTTGCAGGGAGGATGCAACACTGGTTGGAGAAGGGAATGGGATGACTGGGAAAAGGTGTAAGGTGGGTCCCAGCTGTGCTGGCTTCAGCAGGTTTGTGGCACATAGGGGAGCTCCCCCTCGCCACCAGCCTGTTCGTGGGGGAGCAGAGATGGTAAAGCTGCTCACAGCTGCAAGGGCTTCTTGTGCTTCTTCCCTTGGAGATCAGTGAGGAGGCTTCTGCTGGGTGCTGTCACTCTCCATTTTACCTTGGTCTATTCAGGATTGTTTTTTAGTTAAAAATACTCAACTGGCTTTCTGTATGAAAGTACCTATGCCTTTCATTCCTTCTGCTTCTAATTAGTAAGTTATTTAATAATTATTCTAATTATTAAATTATTAGACTCTGTTTGTTATTTTTCTGTGATATTTTTAAATCCAAGATGGTTTCTGAGGGAGGCAAGTGACCAAAAATATTTATACATTTTAATTCAGCTTGGTAGACTTATTTAGTGTAATTAGCTATAATGTGGGAGTTTAACTCTTGTCATCAGATTAGAAATAAGTTTACTGCTTTGTATTCTTTTGAATTTTTCTTTAAAAAGGTATGTTTTTCTGGTGTTTTTTTGTCTTTCTTTCCATAGTAAATATATTATCTATGCTAAGATTTCATGCCCTTGGTGCTAAATTACCCTCCCCCAACTTTTTTTCCTAGCTGGAATTTATAATACACCCCAGAAA
The DNA here is from genome assembly GCF_901933205.1 of Camarhynchus parvulus. Lineage (NCBI taxonomy): Eukaryota > Metazoa > Chordata > Aves > Passeriformes > Thraupidae > Camarhynchus > Camarhynchus parvulus. Next base: position 62,630,816 of record NC_044572.1, on the reverse strand, counting down.
AAAATAGGTGCTGACTCTGCTGTGAACAGTGCCCCTTCATTATGAAACAGCCCTTGCAAACTTTTGGAAAATGGACCTACTGTGATAATAAATCTTCTCCCTTGACATACAGCACTGAATGTGGCTCTGACCACATAAACTGAACTCCCCATGATTCTGGGGCTGTTCACAATGCCAACCATTTATAAGCCAGTTGGCTTTACATTAATTAATTCCCAAGTCATTCACAAATAACAACAATCACCTCAAAGTGCAGGGCTAGGAAAGGGCTGGCATTTTTGAAAGGGAGATCTGTATATAAAAATTTACCATGCTCACAATAGGAAAAAAACCCCAGCCCTTGAGACAACAATGGCTTTCTGCTTTTGGGCTCGGGGTCGCAGCTCCTTTCAGTTCAGCTTGTGGTGGTTTATTTATGACGGGTGCTAATTTCTGGTGTTTGGCTTTTTCTGTGACAGCCTTGGCTCTGGGCATCCTGCCCCAAGTGCAAGGTCCCTGCACTATTGCATGCAGGACAAGGCAGGGGAATTATGTAGTGCTTTGGAGAGAAGCTCAATGATCCCAGGAATGCCAGGGAAAGATTTAGTTTTGTGACAACCTCTGCCAGATTGCTAGCTGCTTCTCACCTGGATTTCAGTCCTCATAGCCTTCCCTTACAGGGTTTTAGCATCAATCATTAGAGTTTTATGGTTCAGACATTAATGGGAGTAATTTTAAAAAACTGTCCAGGAGAGGTCTTGCTCTCCCTGCCTGTCACATCTTTGAGGTTTTTAAGAGATTTTTTTTTTCCAGAAGTGATTGAATTGCATACCTTGTTCCCATGGAGTGCAGTTTCCTTTGGCTGCTGTTGGCTACCCCTTCGGCCATCTCTTTTCCCCAGCACTGGTCCACCCAGCCTATCCTTGCCTCTGCTTCAGATCCCCTTCCCTGTGCCCTTCTAAGCTTCCCTATCTGTGCCTTGGGCTTCCTGCCCTTGGCTTTACTTCCTGGGGGGGTCCCTGCTGGCCAGGCGTGTTACCTATTGCCACTCAGCCCCTTCTATCTCCATCGCTTTATCTTGTTCCCTGTGTTTTGTGTCACTGGTATTTGCCTTGTAAATGTAAGATTGTAAATGTGGAAGGATACTTTACCTTGGAAGTCAACCTAGAGAATGAAAGAGTTGGAGATGGGAACGTTTTTTTCCTAGCTGGTCACCCATTGCTGGGTGCATGTGGACCTTCACCCTCCTCCCTGCCAGTCCTTGCTGGGACAACAGCCAGAGAGGAGCTGCCAGTGCAACTTGGCTGCCCTGTGGAGGAACATTATGGCACAGGCTTAAAGGACACAATTACAGATGAACTTCACAGGATGATGCCTCATCCAGGCTATGGGATTGACAGTGCTCATTCACTAAGCAGCTATTCAGTAGTTTTTCTTCATTTTTTAGCAGAGGAGGGAGTAGCTGATCCCTTAATTCCAACATCCTATTCAGATACTGCACTGAAGACAGAGTTATTAATTTCCTCGGAGGGTTTTTTGCTGTCATTCAGCATGACAGTATCCTGAGTGCTTTAAAAATATTAATGGGTTTATTTTCATAGTAGAACCATAAGATGGAAGAGCATTGCTTTCACACTGTAGTTGCGAGCAACAGCAAAGAGTGCAGGATCAAGGTCAAAGAGAATACAAGGTTTAGACATGCAATAATTCTTTTTCCAGACAACATTCTGTTTATCACCTTATTTCTATGTATGCATTTTATACAGCCCACTGAGTTCCATTTTGGCTGCTGCTGCTGCCCAGTGAATGGTTCTGCCAAGTTCAGAGGTAGTACTGTATGAGCTCTGCACTGGTTAAGTCCTACAAGCTGTTTGGTCTAAAGAGACTCACTTAGTCCCACAACAGGCAGATGTATCTCCCCAGATCCTACTGTAATCTTCAGTCTCAGGACAACAACAGGCAAGACAGGAGCAATGCAAGGAGCTTTAATTCATGCTCAGTGCCTCCCAGCCAGCTGAGGCAGAAATCCTATGGAGAGAGCATGGCAGGTGCTCATGAAAATAAGGATCCTTTCTACGCCAAACAAAATCCCAGCTCAGCCCATTTTTTTTGATGGCTTCATTATAGCCATGACCCATGAGCTCCTTGTGCAAATACATTGTTTACCTGCTCCTTTTCTCCATTCCCCATGTGGTTTCTCATCCCACCCTACCAACCAACCAGCATTCCCACTTGATGCAATGGCAACCTCAAGAAGTGGTGGTCCTGCTACTACATTTGATTAAGATATTGATATTCAACTCCATAGGTATTACAGTCTGCTAATATAGGGATTAACTGCAATATAAAATAAAGATTCCCTGCTTTTTATGTTGGTTGGTTAGGCACGCCACATGACAGAGCTGATCATGGTAATGGTATTTCTGCTGGGTTCAGCAAAGACAGTGCCATAAAAATAAAACACATTTTGATTCATAGAAATCTGTCTGCATTCTGCTTCCAGTGAAGCTATTCGGGGCCAAATTTTCCAACATCAGTTTCTAGTTGCGCCACACAAGGAGCCCATGCAAAATACAAATATGCACACTTAGGTTCTTACACATGTGGGCAGTGCCCATTCTTGCTGAAATGTGACATTCTGAGAACAGATGTTGCAAACTACTTGCACATATTTTGTGGGAGCAACAGTGACATCAATCTTGCTGGAAACATAGCTCCCATTTTTACTTTTCTTTGCTTGGTAGACCGTTTATCTTGTTTCCCTTGGCACTGGAAGTCTTCCCCATGCTGTTTTCTGTGTCTGGAAAATCTGCCCACCTTCAGCTTGCCAATCACACTTCTTTTTCAAACCTCTTCTTCAAACTTCTCCTAATCCTTTTTATGTTGATCTTCTTACTGTCGTTTTCTTTCCAACTCAAGTCTGAATTGCCTCTTACATGGAGTTTTAAGTGTGTGTATTTATTCATAGTCCTTTGTGTAAGCTAAGTTGGTGCCCCCTTCATTTTGAAGTGAAAAATTAATTTTATATAGTTGTACTAAGTTAATCCATGCCTTCAGCTCCACAATGCAAAGCCCTTTTTTTGAATAGTCCAATTCCTGTTTTAAAGGCGAGCTTGTTAAAATGTAGAGATTAAATAGGCTGCTGGGGTCCAAGTTAGAAGGTAACAAATCCATGGGAAGAGCACAAGACTTGTGGAGACCATACCAGCAGTTTCAGTGCTGAGTAATGCACTATTGGCATGGCTTTGCCTTTTTCCTCCAGAAAAAATTAAAGACAGTAAATCAGTTTGGAAGGTATGGTTTATTTTGGCCTGCCGACACTACAAATGTTATTTCTGAAATAGCAATGGTTAATTGCTCCAACTCCTCAGCTGTGAAGACAACATAGAATGTTTCCATGTAGAGTGAGGGACGGGAGCTGGAGCAGGGCCTGGATAGGGAGCTCCTGGAGGAGGCAGGGGAAGGTGGGCACAGCCAGGACAAGGATGGAGCCTGCTGTGGGGGCTCCCTGGACTTACTGCCATGGACAGGGAGCTGTGAGGCAGCTACAGTGGCTGGGGACTGCCATGGCTCCCTGGCTCTGGGGTGCTCACACAGCCAAGGAAGGATGGGCAACACTAGGAGTCGTTTTGCCAGCAATTGCTTCTTTCACCTAAGCATCTAAGCTAACCCTGTTCATAGGAAGTGTGACTCCTAAAATTGTTGTGTGCAGATGTATTTATTCCCATGTATATTATAATTTTTATTTAATCTCCATGTGGCCTTTCATTTCTGCGACTTAAGTTTATGAACATTTTATTTTTCATTTTCAGTTACTTTTTCCAACATAACATGAAATTGCAGACATTTTCAGGCCTTTGCTTTTAAAATTATCTCTCATTATCATAATTTACTGCTCTTAATGATTTTTCTGACAGGTTTTAGTAGTAAGATTCCCTAAGTATTCCTCTTTTTTCTTGGATGCAGTTAAGTATATTATACAAGACAGTATGGATAATATTAACATCCCAGTAGTGTAACAGTCAGGAGAGTTTCCAACAGTCAATGTTATCTGTCATCTCAGGATATGCATCACTTGGGGATCCTTTCTATGCAAAGAGTGAGAAGAGACGCTTCTCCAGACAGCATTTGTCATGTTCTCCCAGGATTTCTGGGAGCTCCTGCAGGAACCCAGAGGTGGCTGCCGTATGCTTGTCTTGATGGTTTGCATTCAGATCCAGATCAGACTGTGCTGGAGAAGAAAACCTCCAATAGCTACCATGGCCCAGGCAAGGCACAGGCTGTGCTCTCTGCATGCCTTCTCCAGATGCTGGGCATATGGGCCAGTCCTGAGAGCTCCAGGATGGTTTGGCTTAGTTGGTTTGGCTGAGAAGGCAGTTGGAGAAGAGAGTATGGAGAGAGACTTATTGCTCTTGCAGATAACAGGCTTGCTGAGTTTGATTGATGGATGCTGCTTTATCTGCCAGACATAAGCTAAAACTTAGGAAATGGAGCAGAAATATGCAGCTTGGGCAGAGCAGTTGTGTACAGCAGGGAGAAGCACAGTGCTGGTTTGAGCAGAGCTTGTGCTCAGCTGCCCCAGTGCACCCCGCAAGCTCCCTGGTAAGCCCACTGGGTGTGAAGCACCACACCCACGTGTACCAGCCATGCAGGGACCAGAGACACGGTGCCACTCATGCTCTGGCCATGAGTACCAAGGAACGACATTTCTTCCTTCCTGTTTTCCCAATCCTTTCCCTTTGCTATCCTATTGATGCATTGCAGACCCTCCATCTGGTTCTGAGAGCAACAATTTCCCAACTGTACCTCCTAACAATGCTCAGGAATTCTGGGCTCTGCTATCTCCGGCTTTAGCAGGCTGGCTCGATGGCACTGGGCATCACCCCATATCTCTGGCCATCTCAGCTCCCTCTGCCTGCCTTGGACTTGCTCCACACTCATCATATGCTCCCAGCCACTTACTGGGTAGCAGTGCAGAGTAGAGAGCAGCATCCCTGCCTCAATGACAAATGTGAAAGGCTCTAAAATGGAAATGGTTGTAGTGGTACAGATTGCCTCTAGCTAGGGTAGCTTATCTTGTGCAGGAAACTGGCTGCAACTGGAGCACCTTTTTGCTAATGTACACTGCATTTTCACTTTGCCATAATTGTAAAACTCCAGAGTGTGAACAAAGCTGCAGCCTGTACATTTTCTAACAACAAGTGCTGCTGTGCCCCAATCCTGTTTGCCACTCTCTGGAACCTTGATAACCTGGTCTTCATTAAGTCCTTTGGGAGCTAACATTTAGCTAATAAAATTAGGAGAGGGCAGAAATTTTTTAAACAAGAAGAATTTGACACATATTCTTTCTGAGAAGGTTGTGAGAATGGTATAATACCGCTTGTAGAAGGTATTTGTCAAGTGTCTTCCAATTTGAGAGAACAGTTGGATATTTTTCTTCCTCTTAGAGGTATTAATAGACTCAAAGGTGGAAGAGAAGGCAAGGGCAGAGTGCAAAAAAGACCTGACAAGCTCGAGTGATGGCAAACACAGCAGATTACACTAAAGACAATCTCTTCTCTGCCACTCATTTTTTCTTACTCAGCACAGAGTGCATCTGGCTTTTCATTACAGAGGAGCTGAAATGAGCCCTTGTGAGTGATCACTGCACATACTGGGAGAAATCTTACAAACACAGGAAAAGCCACTGATGATATTCTGTCTGGAAAGAGAATGCTGGTGGGGTTTGAGATTTCCCCAAATTCAGTGTCTGGCGAGGAGACAGATGAACAGTGTATCTGTGAAGAAAATTTAAATGTTTCCATTAAAAGAAGAAACACAGACCTGAAAAATACACGTGCCCTGAGGCAACATTTATCTGATGCAGTGAATGTTTCATGGGTTTTTCCTACCTTCTAGAGTAAATTTATGTTCAAATCCTTGTTTTGTACAAGAAGTGGGTGAAATAATGTATTTTGCTATTTGATGCAAATGCTCACCTCCATTTGCTTCACAGCGGATGTGCCTGCACCAGCCTCCCCAGTTAGCGTTGGCTGGCGCTCCAGTTGGCTTCAGAGCAGAAAAGCTTCCTGCTGCGGAGCTGGGGAGAGTGAGATGGTCTTTGGTTTTAGAAGTGGTCTTTTTGGGTTTAGGTCAAAGACTTCTAAACAAAAAGCATCAGAAAGCTGCTCCTGCAGTAGTTGTTCCAAGTGACAGGGAACAAGATACACAAGGCATCAGGTGCATCCCATCTGCACAGGAGAAGAAGAAATTTGCCCTGTGGCTGTCAGGTCAGCGTGCTTTGGCATGCATAGAGGTATAAAATGTTTTTCTTCTCAGAGCTTCCATATTTTGAGCCTCATTTGATATCCTTCAGACCAAATTCAGCAGTTTCCTTGGTAATGGTGCTTTGTGCTGTAAATGCTAGAAAATCAAATATCCATGACGGGGAACTGTCATGTATTTTACATGTAATTTTTAGATGCAATTTACAATCAATTTGCCATTTTATGAAAGGCCAATGAAATACTGGTATCCCCTCTGAAAATTGTTTATTGACTATAATGAAGAAGAAACCAGTGGGGACGTATTGTTATTAAATAGGGGCTACGAAAATTGCTGTAAATTCTGTGAGAAAATGATACAAACTTCTTTCTTGAACTTTTAAACTGCCCTGTGGAGTTTAAAAGACAATAGAATTCTCTTCCAGAGTTCATAAATTCTTTAGGTTATTTTCAAACCTCTATACAGTGTCATCTTTCTTCTCCATTTAGTGACTTGATTTTTTTTCCTCCTTTTCCTTTAAAAGAGAATTATCTGCTAGTACAGCAGCACGAAAGCAAGTGGGTTAAGGACAACAGATTCTCATATAAGATTTCTCTTTTTTACTTGCATTGGAAAGATCTTCAGATTCTTAGAACCATGCCTAGCCTAGGTGGAAGTGGATGCAAATAGTATGTAAACTTCTTGTGTTTACTAATACTAGCCAGTCATTTTGCCTGTCCAAGTTAGTGTCTGAACAATTTGCGGGGGAAGGGGGGGGGTTGTGTGTGGTTTGTTTTCTTTTTCTTTAACTAGTATGTTTCTAGTATCTCACTTTCACATCAATGCTGAATGAGGATATGTCACCAGGTACCCTCTATTCAATTCAAGACAGGATTGCAATTCTGTGTATACAATATCAAAAGCCAGAACTCTAACCAGTAGAAGAACATGTACATTTCCTGCTAGGATGAAGCCCCTGGTAAGATACCTTGGATCACATTAGAAACACCTCAGAAATATGAGACAAGTATCTTGGTGATATTGTGTCAAATTTGTTTAAAAAGTGTTATCAGGGTAACTGAATATCAGCGGCAGTCGCAATAGAGGTTTGCTATTGTATTCCCCACTGGCTGATTGGCATGCCTTGTTGAATCTCACATAGTCCAGCCCTCGTATTTTTGATCCTTTCTTGTTCCTTTTCTGAGTTTTGTGCTGCAAGTTCATGGATGTCAGATGTTTACATCCTCCTTCATCAGCAAATGTGAGATGACAACATTTGCCATTCTCCTGGGTGACTTTTGGGCTTGGACTTTTGTAGGCTTGCTACCAAGAGTTCAGGCTGGGCTCTGCCTATATTTACCTTCTCTTCAGCTGGATCCTGAAGGAAAATCCCCTTTCTGAGGACTCACTCTGTCAGGAACCTCCCTTTTGGATGTCAGCTATGTTGATAAAAATAACTCAATTATCCCAGGCCAAGCTAGGGACATGGTAAAGTTTCAATCCAAACCCATTCTTGAGGAGCACAGGAAAACATTTTTTTCTAGGTATTGTTTGCAGCAGCATCATTTGGATAGAGCTGGGCTTACTCAGGTGAGGAGTACTTTTAAAGTAGCACCAGCTGGAAAACCAAGCAGGTTGTCCTCTGCCAGACAGCACTGTATGGAAAAAGCAGGTGGGTGTAGTCACAACACATACTCTGTGGTAGACCAACAGGAAAGCCAAAAATAATAATGGACAATGCTGGGCCACAGTGGTGCCAGAAACTGGATGTGTCTCCAAAATGGGAACATTGTGCTGTTTTAGAGGATGTATTTTATACAGGACAGAAATCGGATATTCCCTTCATCTAAGGCCTGATTTTTTTTTTTTTTTTTAACCTTCAAGGATTGTAAGAGGCTCTGAGGAACAGAGGAGAATTCCCACTGTTCTTGGGATCCAGGCTCTTTTTAAGTAACAGGCACTTGAAAAGAAGCCTTGGGAACTGAAAGAGCCTGGTTTGTGGGTGTTTCTTTGCTACCCATCACACATTGAAGGGTCAGGGTCAGACATCAATGCAAGCTACCCCTGACTATTTCAGTTGCATCTTATTTGGGGATTGAGAGGCTTTATTGCCAGTTTTAAGGAGCACCAGCAACCAGGTACAGTATGCCCCTTAATCTGTCATTTGTCATGTCCCCAGTTTGCCCTGCCTTTTGCAGATGTGTGAATCCAAGGGTCAAATAGACCGGCAGTGGCTTATATCACAGATTCTACTTTTCTTCTCTTGATACACAGCTCTGTGCACGGCTCCCTTGGTCCACCCTGAACCTCCTTATCCTGGGAACCTTAGGTCTTTTTCTCCATACCACCCTAAGTATGTTGTGGGAAGCTCAAGACAGCAAAACCAGGCACTGTTATTAACTCCAATTGCTGTTCATTAAAAGAAAAAGGCACACAGAAGTGCACACAAAGGGAGACCTTCATCTCCATCCTCTGCCCATCCCTGGGGGTTTGTTCATCAATCAAACACTGGACCCCTGGCAAGATATCAAGGGTGATAAATTTGAACTTCCACTCAGCAAAGCGAATCTACACCCCTTGCCTTCCATGTTTCCCAGGAGAGTAAGCTTCTTGCATGTTGTGGCATCAGTCAGTGCCCCTGTCTGTACATTCATTCTGCATAATGCAAAATAATGGCAAAGGGACTCTTGCTCAGCTGAGATAAAGAAGCGGCTTTCACGTGGCCTGCTTTGACATGAATCAATCTCTCATTGTGCAGCATCTGCACAATGATTTTCAATGCTGCCAGCCTTTCCTTGCCATGGTGAACTAGAGAGACACAGGCCTTTGCAAATTGCCTCTGCCTTTTTATGTTGTGTCTTTTTTGCAGTTATGCATTAGTAGTGCCACTCTTAGCACCAACTGGCAGAACTTGCCCTTTCCTGGGGGAAGAGGGACTAGTGATGTCTGTTCACTTGCAATAGATGAGCTGTGTTTAAAGGCTTGCTCTCCTCAGTGTTGTACAAGAGCATTGAGCACTGCGCTTCTCATTCTTCAGGCATGTCCTGTTGGCAATTCTGGAGGGCTGGAAACCAGTGCAAATCATGAAGGCTGGGCTTTAGAGGATGAGAGGGAAGAAGAACTGTTAGTCCCAGGGCTGAAAAAATGTTGGTTATCCTCCAAGGCTGTCATGATCTGCGAATACCGGTGACCAAAGCCAAGAGACGCATGTGTGAGGCTTTGTGGCATTCAGAGCAACTAAGCAGCATGCAAGTCAGGCACCAGGCACTTTTTGGCGGCCTGGGTTCTCATGGGGGTGACTGTCTGTGGTTTCTCTCCACATTACTTAGCAGCACCATGGCTTTTCTTATCTCCATGGGTCCAGTGCCAGTGTGGAGGCATTTCTCTGCTCTCCCCCACACAGCCCTGATGGAGAGCTTAGGTGGCCACGTGTCTTGCTAGGCTCTGTAGACACACCCATGGGTGGTTTGCCACTGCTGCGTTCAAGAAGGGTAATGGAGGCTGTCTGTAAAGATTTGCTTCATCATCAGCAAAGAAGAGGGTGAAGCTGATGATAGGTGTATGTGTAACGGCTTTCATGCAATGGGTAAATCCAGTGAAAGTGATATTTGCTACCGTTTCACCCTTCATCTGCTGGTAGTGTGGGCTGTGCACAGCTCTACACTGCATCATCACAAAGGTGACTACTTCAAGGGCCCTGAGGGCACCATGTCTGTGACTGCCCCTGCCCAGCCTCCCTGAGGTGCCCCCACCCTGCTGCAGTGACTGTAGTCCCACGAAGAGGTGACAGGCATGGACATGTTCTTTGGCCAAGAAGGGGTCAGCTGGAGATGCTGTGCCTGGGGTGGGTCCAGGCTATTGTGTGGCACTGCCCACAAATGGTGAGAGGGGAAGGGAGAGGAGCGGCAGCACTGGGAAGGCACATGCTGCTAGCTGGCAAGTGGCATCCCAGGAGTGGCTGGGGACTTTTTCCAGGGCTCAGGTGACAATGAAGGAGAGGAGGAATATGCAAGCAGCGGCACTGTCTGGGGGGTGTGCAGCTTCCCCACGGCTCAGGGCATCCTCGTTGCTGAGCCATGTGCCCTGGCGAGCTCTGCAAAGGCTGGCGGGTGTCTGCAGCCATTTCCCTGCTGGGTGGCTGGCGATGAGTGGTCCCACGTGGTTTAGATTTAGTGAGAATCCCCTTTTTGTGTTTGGAAGGCCTTGTTTTCAGTTCCCAAGTGCCTCATGAAATGAATTGTTGTTTTCTGGCCAGCCTGACTAGGAAACACGATTCATGCAGTTGCTGGGAACTGGCAGAAACATCCTGGTTTTCAGAGTGTAAATTATGAAAATGCATTCTTATTCTCATGGATTTTCCTTGAGAAAAAGCCAGCAGTGGGAGTGTGTTAGAGTGGTAAAATACAATTCATGACAACAATCCCACTGAGAGGAGTATTTTTTTTTGTTTGGTTGCTTCTAATTGTGGTAAGGAGCAAACACATTCCTCTCTAATTTCCATTGGCAAAGTCTCCAGGACCCTGCAAGTGCCAATGCGTGTGCTGTGGTTGGTTTTGCATTTCCTCCTCTCTTCTTCCCCTCCTCCACCCCCTCCTTCATCTTACTGGTATTATGGCCAATCCCTCTTACACAGGCAACATAAGCATTCTCCTTCTTGTTTTTCTTCCTTCAAAACTCGGCTCTATCTCTTTTGGCCAGCTGCAGCCTTCCTAGAGCATCTTCTACCTGACAAAAGAAGATACCTTTGATAGTCAGGCACGACTGTAAAGTTGAAACACATGCTTGGTTCAGATACTGATGAACTTCAATTTATCTCGATTCATTAGCAATTTTTAAACCCACGGTTAGTGGAAGACTGTCTGTAAAATAATTGGAAGTAAATGCTGAAGGAGAAATACTGGGGGGAGGAAAGAAGGGAAGCAGCTTACAGCAGGAGTCTAAGCCAGTCTTTCATCTTCAGGCCAGTTCGGTTTTGAACCCTGATGGGAAAGGTCATGAATTTTAAAATGTGTCTCGCAGCAGACAGCTCTAATCATAAAGCTAACACTATCTGCAGTGCATGTCTGACCATGTGAGACTCATGGCTGACTGAAGAGGGAGACTGACTTCCAAGAGCAGGATGCTGCTTGGAGCAGGAGAGCGTGGGATAAGCAGAACTGATGCCATATCTGTCAGAGCTGGCATGAAGTACCCAGCTTTCAGGGGGAACCACGCTGTTCCCAGCAGGGTCTCAGCAGGGCTTGTTGCAGCAGAAGTACTAGATAGCGCATTTTTTGCCTCTGACAGCTCCTCCAGGATCCACAGTTTCCCCTTCCTGCCTGTTGTTTAGGAAGTGTAACATTTTACTGCTTTAGCTCGCAACCCTCATTTGGCTTTAATGCAATTTCCAAACTATTGTGCTCCAAAGCCTGCAGAAGCTGGAGTGCTTGCTGTGGCTACTCTTGGGAATCGTCTTTTTGCCATTTGCCAGGCTGTGCTTGAAATCAAGGGAGGCTAATGTTTTGGCAGCACCTCACAATGACTCTGACAAAGGAGTTGTGGTTGGTGACTATCTCAGTCTTAATTGTTTTCTTAATTGGGTGCTGCTGAGGCTCAGACAGTGATTTGCAAGACATGAGAAAGCCCTTGGTTCTCTCTCTAACTTCGTGTGCGTTTTCCAGAATTCTTCCACTGTACATCTATCACATCTTGGGCTCTGCTCTTCCTAGCACATATGGAAGCATGGTCCGCTGGTGTTAATCACCACGTGGTGTCTAGACATGCTGAAAACACTTAAGCAACTGTGACATCTGTTTGTTTGGCCTGTGTTGTTCGGAAACTTGACCTTATTTATGAACAGTTTTCAAAACCAGGTTTCAACCATGACGTGATAATAAATGTGAAGCATCTTCACACACTGTGACCACGTCTTTGTGGCCAACATACTCCCTGAGGAGAGGTGGGCTCGCTCTGAAGGGTTAGAGCTTGGAACATATGGGTTCAATTTTTAGGTCTGGCACATACTTCACATCTGACCTTTGCTAAGTTGTATGCTCTCTTTGTGTCTGGAATAAAATGACAGTGGTAAATACCTGGGATCAGACTGATTATTTGACTCTTCAGATTGTGGCAGCTAATTTGTTACCTAAAAAAGTCCCCATGATCTAAATGCAGCTGAATGCCCTATTGTATGGAGTTGGTGTGGTGTGAACAAGAGCAAGAGCCAAGCTGGAATTCCTCTTAATTCTACAGCAGCAGCAAACTCCAAATCAAGGGTTACTTTTGGTGTGTCATATTGTAATTGCTAGGTTTTTGCAGTGCATGATGTGAAGCAGAATTTTCAAGAGCATCTGGTTGTTGGCTGCTAAGTGTTTACATTGTTCCTGAAAATGGAATTTAGGGCTCTGACAGAGGATCTTTGGTAGATTTAACTGTTTACAACATTATCTCCTCTAGCACCTCTGCCAAAAGTTGCTGCCTCATAGCAGGGGCATGGAGCAAGAAGAAAGCACAGTGATAAGCAGTGTCCCGCTGTGAACCTGGTGGGGACAATTCCATGCTCTTCCTGTTCACGCAACCCCCAGAAGTTTGGGGTCACTGTGGATAAAAACTAGGGATTTGCTCAGGTGTTATCCCTAAGCTGCTTCTGCTCCATGTCTGGCAAGTGTTTAGTGGTGTGAGAGTGCTAGTGCTGTGTTTGTGGACAGGCGAGTTCTCACATAGCTCACTGGGAAAAGGAGCCAAGGAATCACCAGAGAGGATTTGGGGAGCCCCAGTTGTGTGCTGGTGTAACACAAGGAAAAATTCAGTTCTAGGGAGGCTCTAAGTGGAGCTAACCCTGATGGCCACAAACAAGGCTAAGTTTCCCTCTCCATTTCCCTTGTTGAACTGCAAGTGAGTTTCCAAGAAGCTCTTGTCTCTGAAGCAGCTACTGCAGGCATAAGCAGCTCTGCCTGAGTGGCATCCAACTTGCGATTTCTGTGACTGCATCTTTTACAGCAGTGTCTCCAGAAATACAGAAGTATGACAAATTATTTATTTGCCAAGCCTTTTCTGTTCTGTTTCAGCCTCTCCTCTCCCCCTTCCCTGGCTTATCACTGGTGGAAGCGGGTGTAAAGTCCTTTGAATGAGGACATCAAAGGACAACTGCATCTCTGTTCTTAACCCAGGCTTATAAAGGGATTGTGATAAAGGCCAACAATACATGTCAGTGTTGCCTGGTTATTGTTCTGGGCTTTGTAGTTTTATTAGGAAATAATTTCTCACCCTGTGTGGCTCCTGGTGAGTTTTGTTTTCTGTGCTGCTGGATTTGATCTGCCCAGTGAAAGACCTGCCATAGAACTAAGAGTTTTGCCAGCTGTGAGTTAAGAGGGAGACATGATTGAAAAAGTTCAAGCCTTGCTTCCTAGCAGCCAATTTACCATCTGTCTCACTCTCCCTCAAGCCCCTTTTATAGCAAAAATGCAAACAATTTGTTTGACCTCTGCTGAATCTCTATGACTCTGGCCTTTTAAAGTGTTGCTCTAGCAAATAAAAAACAAACATGACAGCAGCAACAACCCCAAATTCAAAACCAATAAACCTAGGTGGAGGCAAGGCCTCTTCCCAGAAATTGTAAGAAGCTTTCAAAAGCTTTCTTCTTTATTGATACATCCCTCCTTCTCTTTTCGCTTTGCTCCATCTCTGGGAAAAACCACAGGTAAAGTCAAGTCCTGTCTCCCACAGTACATGGTTGAAAATTTGCCTCTCCTCCAGTGTAAGAGAGAGGGTGAATGGTCAGAGACTGGGTGCTGTGGATAGGTAAATACCAGCATCCCTCCCCTTCCATGTCCTGGCAGCGTGGCCCCTCTCTGACCTTGCACCAGCTGAGGCACCTCTGTGAGATGGTCTACCAGAACCAGGTGATCCTCTGGGGGCCAGGGAGCTCCACACACAGAGGTCTCTGGTGGGGACTAAAGCTGATGAGGGGAGCAGGAAGGAGTGGGATCCCTGTCTTGGTGGAGATAAATCCCTGGCCTGGCTCAGCTTCATGCAGGAACACAGACAGGTGTTGTGCTACATGGTTATTGTACAAGTGCAATTGCCAGCACCAGTAATGGTTCTGTCTGTGTCCCAGAGAGACTTCTTCTCAGAAGCATTCCTGATGCTGGTATAGATTGGCATGGCTCCAGCTAATGTGTCATTTTTAGTAGACTATGAAATATTCTTGAAAACTGGTCTGTGTTTCAGGGTTTTGTCTTGGTCGTACTGACCCCAGTGGAAGGCCAAGCTGCTAAATGACTCACTCTTACCATGCTTCATCCTCAGATAGGTACTTGTACCCTCAATTCACATTACTGAGCAACTGTTAGGGAAAAACAAAATAATAATCATGCTTCAGTTTTCATGCTTCAACCAAAACCTATGGAGTCCCCATTCCAGGCTGCTGAAGCAGCCTTTGTTTTGCTAGCAAATCTCTGCAGAAAGAGATGAGAACTGGTAAGAAGATCACCTCAGTGTTGTTGTGTTTTGCTGAGGTTGGAGGAGGGCAGTGTGACATTCTTGCACAAAGCATTTTCTATTTCAGTGTATCTTAAGTAGATTGGTATAAGAAAATAAAGCCTTTTCTTGGGTTTACTGAAACCACAAAGATATTATATCATTGGGGATCATCCTGGACAAAAAATGGGGTGGCAGGGGCCTGGGGGAGGAAGGGGGAAGAAAGGGATTTAGTGTGGAAAATGAAGCTCACATTTGAAGATGGACTTAACCTGATAAGAAATCTGAAACATGAGCTGAGATGCTAATCTCCTCAGGACAACTTTAAATCCTCCTTTTAGGGATGTGGGAGTGACTTCATAACTGCTTTGAGAACTTGGAAAAATCCTTTCTAAAAAACCACCTAAATGGAGGTTTCCATTGTCAAAGAAGTAGCTTGATTAGTGCAAGATGATATTTTTTCCCATGATGTACATTGACTTAACAATTTTCAGATGAACTATTATCAGTAAAGAATAATTAGGGAAAAATGAAATAGAAAAAAATCATATCAAGAAGTGCTAGAAACAAGCAGGAAAACACATTTTTTGCTGTGTCAGAAGCAGAAGTAAGGCAGTTCTGTTGCAGAAGAGCTGCTTGAAATGTGGGAGATTTAAGCAGCAAGTCCTTTCAACCTGAGTAGGTAAGGGTGCAGTGGTAGGCTCATACTCAAAGACACACTGAGTGGGGATGAAGCATCCCAAAGTCTCAAAGAGATCATGGGGCATTGACTTTGAAATGGCAGGGAAGGTGATGGAAATTGAAGATTCCTGATCAGCAGTGGGACAGTGGAGTTGCCTGGCGTGGTTATCACTGCCCTGAGCAGATGCTTGAACAAGGAAGTATCCACAGGGAAGCTGATGATGTCAGAAACAGGTACAGATGAGTGGCCCTGTGCTGTGATAAACCCAGGCCCTTAGCTTTTTTACAGATAGGACAGCACAGATGGAGGGGAAGGAGCTAAGACACCACGAGGCACCACTGGGAAGAGACCCTGAGCCATCTCTGTGAAGCCACTCAGAACAGAGAGCACAGTGAACTTTGCTAGAGGAAAGGAGGGAGCATGACCAGAGCAAAGGGATGGACAAGCTGGTGTCCAGTTCACGTGCATTTTTATCTTTTTTGATAATTTGACATAGTTCTCTACTGGGAGCATGATGCAAAGTCCGACTCAGTGGTTCACACCAGGCAGCATGAACTCTGGAAGGGTCCCAGTATCCTGCTCTACTTCTTTCTGTGTCAGTGCCAAGGCCCATCCAGATACAGAAATTTTCAGGATCAGTCTGACCATTATTTTAATGAAGCGTTTTTCTTTTCCTTCTGAGCTTACACAGCAACCTTTGTTTCTGGCAATGAAGCGTTTGGGAAGCACCTGAAGGGATGGGGACCTGGTGTTGCCAGACAGCTTGGCTTGCTTGAACCAACCAGGGTTGTAGGGTGGCTATGTGTGTCAGAGAAGGTCAGAAGACTGACTAGGCAGTCCAGCATGCACAATTCCAGCCACCCCCTGGCCTCCAGTTTGATGTCTGTGAGGCTGGAGAGTGATTGGGTTAGTTTTGGCCAGGCTCCAGGCAGATCCCTGGGGGCCCAGGGTGTTAGAGCCTCTGTGTAAATGTTAAGGCAATCCAAAGAGATGATATCCAATCCAAAGAGAAATATCATTATTCTTATCTTACAAATGGAAGATGGCACTCAGTGCTGAGATGACTTCTTCAAGGTGGGGAAGTGACTGTACAGCACCATCAGAAGTCCCCGGTGACCCCAGTACCATTTACAATTTACATTCCTCCCTATTCTTTGCATTCATATATACAGTACAAACTATATGCATTTAAAGGTCATATAAGCAATTTTCCCAGAGGTTTCTGTGAGGTTTCACCCTAACCTGGTAGACCCTGAACAGCTGTCCTGTGAATTTCTATTTTTTACTTTAACCAGGAACAGCAAACCTGTGGCTTGTGTACTCTTTACCATCTGGGATGGAAGTGAGGAGTAGTTCAAGAGGGGACCTTATTTCATACAGAGAGATGCCTTTTTTTCCCCCCTTCTTTTTCGCTTAGTTACTTCATAAAATTTAGTTCCAGTTACCACTTAGCTCTCAGTGGCATTTCCATATCACAGAGCTGTTGCTTCATTCCAGGTTTTCAACAACTGAAATATATCATGGGATTTTGCTGTAATGCAGGAAATTGCCTTCACATTAACAATCTGCCACTTCTGTAAACAAGAAATCCACTGATGTGACATGTCAGCGCTCAACAGGAGGAGTCCTGGCTACCTTAGCAAACTGATGCATTCCTCAACGGAAAACTGGTGTTAGGCATACCTAAGTAATGACACAATTGCTTTCACTTATTTTTAGAGTAGGGGCAAGGTGCCTGCTCAGGATAGTTGGAGACAGAGGACATGAAGGAGAATCACTCCACGACTGCTCTTTAAGTGCACTTTGCTGCCAAAGTTTCTGAGGCCATGGGGTTATATGTCAGGATTTTTTTTTTTTGCTTCTCTTTAATAGCATATTAATAGCAGTATGTGCATTGTAGATGATATATCTTTTTTAGCCAAATCCACTTGTGTCTCACATAGGCCGCTTGTTCTCTCCTGCTAGCGCGTCTGCTTTGACTATGTAATGACAGCTGCGTGGATATATGGACTGTGGCAATGGGCTGGCAGCCACTTCATTGTCAGCTCCCCTTTGTTCTCCCAGAAAAGAGAAGGCACAATAGGGAAGGCTTCATGCACATGTCAGACATATGAGGGACAAAGGGATGATGGGAACTGACTGAAGTACAGGATCTAAGTCACGCCAAGAAGCGCGCTCTTTCAGTGCAGTTCAGCAGCGGTGCGGTGGCCGGCCATCGAGCCGCTTGTAGTTAGCCAGCAAGCAATTAAGCTGCAGTAAAGCCTCTGTGCCATTCACATGGCAGGGTTTAGGGGCATATTAATCCTTTGCACCTGAGCCCCATCTTGGGTTGATGGTGGATGTTTAGCACGGGAGCAAGGCGGGGTTTGTCAGAGAGCTGGGACCTTTCCTCAGGGCAGCTTGGTTCTCAGGAGAAAGCAGCAGCTCTGGCACATGGAAGTTCTTAATCAGGTCTAAACCAGAGAAGCAGCAGACATCAAACAGAAATCCAGGTTGAGAGCAGTCGCTTTGAGATAAACTGGAAATGTTAACCAGCTAAAATATCTGAGAGAAAATGTGGCTGGCACCTGTGGAGCAGAGGGGATGCCAGTAAAGAAAGCAGTGGTAAGGTGGCTGTTTCCTAAGGGAAAACCAGAGGGAAGAAGTAATTTATAGCCTGTGGCAGAGGTTAGTGGCAAGAGAAAAATTATAACCTTATAAAACTCAGTATTTCTATTGAGTCTGCTCTTGTTAATATTTGGTAGACATTTGAGCCCTATCACAGGGTGCTCGTTTGAAAATGTTACACTTCATCTAGTGCACATTATATCCTGAGAGCCTTCACCTGCTGTGGACAAATATGGGTCATGTTTAGGGAATCCCCTTCAGACCTCCTCCCAGGCCCAGCTTACACAGGATTTCATGGGATGTCTCTGTCTAAAATAAGAAGCTAAGGTCACCAGAGACAAGGAGGAAAGACAGAAGAGGATGGTAAATGTGTCCAGGTTGGATTTTTCAGTAGTCTCATTTCAGAGATAGTGCTTTATCTCTGCAAATCCTCAGGAAAGATGGATAGTAAACCTATGGAGAACATGACTAAAAATATTTAGCATATTGATTTTCATCAGAAAGTGCCCGTTTGTCAGTTGAAATGTTTTGGATGAATGAGACAATAGAGCGGTTTGGTTTTTTAAAGGAAGAACGGTGTGGTTATAATTTTTGAACTGGTATCACTGTAGTTTTGCAATTGAATGTGAGTTGTGTAACAGCTACTACTGCAACCCTTCCCAATCAGGCAAATTTACATTCTTGTCTTAACCAAACAGAATTCAGAATATCCTATCAGAGAAAATGTTCTGACAATGTGAAAAATCTTACAGGATGGGGAAACTGTTTCTGGATGTTTTCCACTAAAGTGAAACCCTCAAATGGGTTGGGTTTTTCTTGATTTTTTTTTTTTTTTTTGTTTTGTTTTTTTTTTTTTCTTGGGTTTTTTTTTTCCCCCTATCTTTTAAAATATTTGCTATGACTTAAAGGAAGAAAGAAGTGATTTGGAATTTCTTTGGGTTTTGATTTATGTTATCATGTATATCCTAATGTTGTCAAATAAATGCATTTAATACCTTACTAAATTAGAGAAATTCTATGTGGTTTATGTAGTTTTATTTAAAAATGATCTGTTGAATTGTCAGTGGTTACAAGATGAGTGAGTTTTTCTGTGTATTGCTGTCCCAGTGTTTTGAGAGAGAACTGAATTTAATGAAGAGAGTTTCACTGAATTGGAGGTAAGAGATTTAGTTCCCTCAAGTCCACAGTTTCCAAATTTCAAGCAAGATCCCAAGCATTATGTAAAGCTCCTGTGCTTTACTGTGGCCTCCTACAAGTAAATGGTTTAGTTAGAAAATGGAAAGCTTCACTTGGTTATTAGGATCCGGAACCTTTGCTCTTAATTGTGTATGTCCAGCTACCAACAGACAAGGAAGGTTCTCTAATAAAGTGGTTTTTATTATGTATATAGTGGTAAATGCTGAAAATGCTGCAATAGGGAGTAAACCCTCTATGACTATTATAGACACGTTATGTTTTCTGATCTTTAACATTTGGTTCTCTCCACCCCTTTCACTGGCACACAATTGAGTACTTCAGTTTTTGGAAATAAATTTCTCCAAGAGCTCTGCTGTTAGGTATAATGTAGCTAAAGAAAAGGGCATAAATATAGTAATAATCATACTACTGTACTGTACCATTTCAGGGAGCTAATATGACACTGAAATGGAATATGCAGACAGCACATCACTGGAAATATTGCTTTCTTATGGAAATGTGTTTTTAAAATAAAATTATGTTTCTTATGCCATTTGTAATGGTGTAATGCTAATGGCCTTACTCATCTCTGGCATGAGACTTCCTGTAGTTGGTACCAAGTCCCTATGAAATGTGATGTATGTGAGGTGCCAAAAAGGGCTCAACCATCTTGAAATTTGTATTTGCACTTGTGGTTCAAAAGTATTTGTTACTTTGTAAAGAAAAGAAGGTGTTACTAAAAAGTGCTGTTGCAAAGAGCTGAAAAGGTGCTGCAGTTTAAAAGATGCTATGCAAGGTAAAGGAATTGGAAAAATAGTTTAGAAGTTAAATCCTAGTGAAAAAATGGCATGTACCTAGATACAGAGGATGGGGAATGGTATATGACAGGAGCACTGTGGTGCAGAGGTGCAGCATCCCCTCGGCAGCACAATGCGGTACCTGTGAGAGAGACAGGACTGCTCCATGCCTCAATATGATCTCAGAGGCTGATCTGAAAAACCACCTTCAGTTTAAACAAAATCTGTTTTCAGTATATTTTTTAAGCTAACAGTGACAGGCATCCCACACACTGGCAGGCATTTGCTTCTGCCTACCCAAAACTGCAAAGAATTGTAGTGAATTAGGGAATTTGTTGCCTGCCTGATTGCTTCTTCACACTTAAGCTATACATAGCAGTGTTAGTTTGGGGTCCTTTAAGGCTCCTTCATATCACTCAAGTGCCTTTCTTTCCCAATATTCACAAGGGTGACAATGTGACAGGGTTTGATCTCTGCGGTTTTACAGGAAAATTTAAGGTACATTCACAAATGTGTTGCGGTTGAATCCTAACCCGAACAGGGGAGAATGGTCCCTGGTCTTGGATCTCAATCCACTGGGCACAGAGACCCAAGTGGGACTCCAGTTTCTCTCTTTTCCTTCTACTCTTTCCTCATCAAAGCATGATTAACTTAAGAATCTGAAATTGTACTTAAAAATTAACTACACTATAGTTCAAATATTGTAACAATGTGCTTGGATCCAAATAGTTTAAGAAAAAAATCTTTGAGGTGTTTGGCTAATTTAAACCGATTTTCCTGAACTGCACAATCTCTGAATTGAATAGGTGAGTCCAAGAAAGGGTGTTGTTTTGTTGTTTTATATTTGCCCCCACCAAAATTAAATAAATATATAAATCCTTCTTCTACCTCTGCCGTAAAAAACCTCTTTTTATGTTGTGTTCGCATCCTAACTCTTTCTATAATTCTACTTAGAAGGTATAATTACATTTATTTTTAACATTTATTTATTTAGACATCTAAAATAAGACAAATCTTCTGTCTTTATAAGTTTCTAATTATTCTGAGATTCAGAAAGACATTTTTCAAGTGTATTATAGATGACATGCTCATCTCCTGTTCATATTTAAGATGTTATGCTCATCTTCCTACTGCACTTTAAGTCACTACTTAAGAACACTATATTGAGAAAAAGATATTTCATTGCATGGAGAAATAATCCTTCCCTGAAATGAGAATTCCTACAGTCTACAGAAGAAACTCCTATCAAACAAAATGTTCTATGGATGAGTACTCAAAGAAAGCTACCCTGAAAATGTATTGTTCACATTTGAACACATTATCCAATTGCAACCTAATCTGAAGATATGAAAGTAATTCATTACATGGCCTGAAAATTACTGCATGAAGTAGGCATCATAACAGGAATTTACATGCTAAATGTAGTAGCAGATTTCAAAAAAACTCAACTATTTAAATGAATATAAATAAATGGCTAATTTGGCAAAATGTTTTCATGGAATTATGGCAGGTTCATTGCATATATAATTCTACAATTTTTAAATATTTCTTTTAAAAATAGATATCTGTAACTAAAATAATTCATTAAGAGTAAGGAGACTTAAAATATATGGCTGTGGTTTTTATCAGGTTCATGCAAAAAAGCTTCTGAATATTTTGCAAATTTAGTTAAATGTCTAGAAGCCAGTGTTGTACCTCTGATCTGACATAGAAAAGTCCATTTCCCTGTGAATAAATAGCACTACCCTTCCCTGCATCTATCTCAGTCTAGAAAAGCTTACCTTTACTTCAGGAATTTCATTCCATTTCTAATTCCAAAGTGAGGGGGTTGACAGACCAAGGGCAGACTTGGGACATTATGGATTTTTTCCACCTTGGTTAATCAACCTCATACATTTTATTCAAATAATGTCTAAAAGCCCTAATTAGCAATGGCTAGTGTGCCCCCCAGATGCTTGCTATTGATTTTGCCTGCAGTAAACTAATTTAATTGCCCTCCTTGTGAGATAGAGGGTGAGCATTAAACAACCAACTTACCCGCATGTCTGTGAGAGCCATCAGAGTGGCAGTGTGGAGTGGGATGGCTCTGTGGGGCACTGGAGAAAAGCCAGGCTGTGGAGATGGGCAAAGACACTGAGCTAGTGGGCAGGCAAGTCCTGGAGGTACAGTGCTGCTGTCAGAGAGAGCTTGGATGTCATCCTGCTCTCATATGAAGAGTCAAACTCAGAAGGGAGATGAAAGAGGCAATGTGTTGATTACTGTGCCAAGAGAGAAGAGGGGACTTTTCCATCAGCAGTTCACTGATTAAAATGCTTTTTGTCTGGGTCTTTGTCTGGGTCTCAGGACTTTAATGCCACCCCCAAAATGACAGTGTTCACATAACTGTAAGACAACATCTATTATTGCTCCCTTTGATAGCACTGTGCTTTTAGAGGGTTTGATATTGTCTATAAAAACTACTTCTCCATTGAAACCTGTTTGTTAAAAATCAAAAAGCAAAACTCTCAGCCTAAATGTTTTCTTCAACAAAATGTGAAGGCCCCTTAATTTTTTTGTTACCTATGTGTAAAAATATATCAAAAAAGAAGTTAAAGCAGATTTATTTTGTATTCCAGTAGACTAAAAATGCTGTTTCCTTTTTTGAAACTGCATTTCAGAAATGATTAGTCAATAATGTGGGATTTTTCTGATATTTGAAATGAGATGTTGGTATGTGAGATATACTGTGATGCATTGTTTTTTTGTTGATAGCTTCACTTGGGTTGGAGTACCTTGTTTTATTTAACTTATTATAGGATACATTTATCTATTTATTATTGCTATAAAAATAATATTAATAAAATACCCTAAGTAGCTCAGCAAGGGTTTTTCCCCATTAAATAGTGCTGTTGTTGATTTTTCAGGGCAGTAATCTATCACATTCCTCTCAGTACCTATTCTTTTTTTCTGCAGCTTTCTGCACTGAGTATGTGTTTTGGAAACAAGCCAGCCTGATCCTATAAATCCTGTTTTTTTCTGTGTGATTTGTTTTACAAGAGCACTCACATGAGATTGTGGTGCAGGGACGAAGGGGGGAGTCCTTTGCCTTTTTTTACTGGAAAACTCAATATATGACTGGCAGATCCTGACTTTTTGTTGTGTGTCCTTGGATTGCTATGCTGTTCAGTTGCCACTGTTACATCCAGCCAACATCACAAATTCTCTAAGGTGCACTTCTTCCACATCTTTTTTGTGTCTTCCAGCAAACTGCCTGGAAGAGGAAAAAAAGGTTGGCTTTTTAGCATGACAGCTGACACAGTGTGATGTTCTTGCTGCACAGTGACTGTCTCCCTTGGGCTGGCACTTAGTCCTCATCTGAAGGGATTCTCCGTCTTTAGTCACGTCCATAGAGTAGGTTTTCTTGGAGGCTTCACTGTGGTCTTGGAGGTCTTCAATGTGGTGAGAAATTAGTTTTTTTGTTTGGCTTGTGGTAGGTTTGGGAAGATGCCCCTGACTTCTGTAGGCTTCGTTTTGGTGGGCAGTGCATCATTACTGCAATGTCTGTCTGGAGGTGCTGGTGGTGCTAACGTGCTCATGATCATTACAACACTAGATGCAACCACATGCTGGATCAAGAAAATGAGATGGGACGTGCCAGGAGGGAGCTAAGGAAGGACTTAATAGGGACAGCTTACATGGAGCAAATAAATTGCTGTACTGGAGCATGACAGAGGCGTGGTCTCAGGAAAAAACTTAAGCACAGAGACTTGTGATTTTAGGAGACCTTACAGAGCACAGTGCACTGCAATGATTGCCTTTCAAATAGCTGGTGGAGAAGGGGTGCCAGGAGGTATGACCAAGGAGAATCTGAACCAGAAGGCTTTGGATTTCAAAATTAGATGGCTATGTTATGCTTGTTATAGGAGTGAGCACTGAGATTCAGTGAAGGGAATTTTAACAGGATCAAATGAAACAGTTCTGGCAGCTGTCTCTAGTCAGGATTGAAATATGGTGGTACAAGTGAAAGAGCCAAAATGATGCTTCAGGAGCAAGTCAGAAAAAATAAAATCTCAAATGAGAGACACACTTGTGAGTATGAAACCCAAAGGATGGCTTTTAGATGGTGTTGAGACTGAAGAAGCATGAGGGTTTGGGATAGGGGCAGACTTTGTGGAGAAAAAGAGCAGAGTGAGTCAAAGGTTAATTTGGAGGAAGCAGCAGCAGCAGGAGGGGTTGAATGAAGAAGGCTTTAAGTAAAAATTGATGGGAAGATGTGTGATATAGAGGCAGGGCTGAGAATGGGGAGTACAAAAGCAGCAAAAGACTATATGTATGAATCATCAGCTTGGGAAACAGCATGCAAACATCTGAGGGCAGGTGAGATTCACCAAACAGGGAGGATGAAACAAGATGAGCAAAAATCCTGGGAAGATAAACATGGTGGAAAGGGTAGCTTTTCAAGAGCCGGCACTGAGGCATTTAGCAGCTAGGAAGAGGAGAACTTGATTGGTATCTCCTGTTCTGAGCATAAGGAGGATTGCTAATGAGTAAAATATTTCAAAATGGAAGAAAATGTTGAAAGCAACAAAGTCAGTCATATTCTGAGCAAAGCCAGGGAGTCCTGCCAGAGAAACGGAGGAGCCAATGCAGCGCGTTGTCTCCTTGGTTATTCTTCTCCCTCCTTGGCATTACGCTTGCTGTTTGTGAAGGCTCCTTCCAGACTGCTCTCATGCAAAGAGAGCGGGGGTTGAGAACTTCCTCTTGAGTGTAATACCTGGACAAGCTGCAAAACTATGCAAACCCTGCTGAGGAAGATGGAAGGGGCTGCTGGTCGGCTGCAGAACTGTGGAGCTGTTTAAGGCCTCTGGTGGGAATTTTCCCTTTCTAGAGTATATTAATAGCACAAACCTCCTTAGCTCTTTAGGGATCTCTGGAAATAGCTGGGTAGTCAGTGAGTGTACTGACAGCATGTATGCTGATTAAGTAGTGGTTCAGTGTGTTATGCATGTTTATTATTCACCTTCCACCCTGTGATGTTGTGCTAGAAGAACAGAAAGAACTGCTGAAGCTGGAGACAGGGGGGAAGAGAGAGGGAGACTGGGGTGGACAGGATGAAATGAGAGAGCACAAGGTACAGAGGGAACAGGTTTGGATAGAAAGCAAAAAGAAAGTCTGGAGAACCTTCAGAGTGAGAAATACTAAAAGTCCAGCCAGCAGGAATATAAATGAAAAGTATGAACTATGAGCGGTAAATATGTAATAGCACTGCAAAGAAAGCTGAAATTACTGTTCCTTGGTGTGGGTGGCTCTATTTTCCATCCCCTTGTCTTTGCTTGGATGCAGTTGTTCTGAGTGATGAGGTGACCTCTGCTGATGAAGATAAATACAAAACCTGTGGTATTGTTAGAGCCTGTTCTGGAGGTGCATTTATTGTCCTGCTTTTGAGAATTGGGATAGTTGCTTTATAGAGTGAGATTTAACTATAAAATGCTGTTTAAGATAAACTGCAACTTTATGCAGCAGATAGCTGTAAAATAACAGTCCAGGCAAGGAAAATGATGTATGAGAGGAGGGGATAGCAAGGAGAGAATGAAATTCTGAAAAGAAGCCTTTGTGTTTCTTTCCCTAAGCTAATAAATGTTTTGCTGGTAACCATATTGCTTCTCTGTGTGGTCTGGTATGCCATTTGTTTTCTCTTCGCAAGCCATGCTGCAGGGAGTACAAATTGAGCAGTGAAGTCAGTTCTGAATGGTGTAAGAAATGCATCTTGGCATGCCTCAGATATTTTCAAGTGAGTTCATGTGTACCCTCTGTAGGCTATAAATTCTGCAGGGCATGAATTGGGGCTTTTTCCCTGTTTGGGCTGTTTTGACTGATCTGTTTGTACTGCCCATAAATAAAGATCCAGTGATTCTCAGTTCTGCAGAGGAAAAGCAGGACACCTGGCATTTGGCAGTGAGCACCTTAATGTCTTGCCAGAACGGGCTGCAGCAGTTTTGGCCAGATTAGTGAGCACTTCCTTCCTCCTTCCCTGAAGTGAAACCTAACTCTGCTAATTTTGATAACATCACAGGGGGCAGTGGCAGTCTGAGTCCTGCAATTCTTCATATCGATATCTTCATTCTTCTCTTTGGCCCCCTCAACTTTCACATTCCCTCCAGGTAAAATATCACTGTATCACTACAAAGATTTACCTTCTGAAATCTTCTCCTGTTCCCATGTCAAGCCATGCTTCCATGATTTATGTACTTCACATCAAATTCAAGTCTCCTTGCTACTTGTTTTTTATTTCACTGCCCTTTCTTAATTCATTGGGCTTACCTGTCTTAATTTCTTAGAAAATAATGTCACTGCTATACATCTGTCTAAATTTTGAAGCCACTTAATGATTTCAGTGAAATTTGACACAACAGTGGGTTGTGTCCAAGATCAGATGCTTCTATGGGTGTTGTGGAAATAGGTGTTCAGCTGAAGGAGAGAGACTGTGTTACTGATGTTAGGGAAGGAAAAGAGAATTAGTTGTGCACCAGAGAATTTCTCATATGACAGCTCTTGCACCCTAAGCTTCCTTAGTTCTGGTGCTTGGTCGTCACCTTTTTGTTTTTCTGAGGTCTGATGCTCCCTGGCCACCTGCATCTTGCCTTCCCAAATCCCCAGCAAAGAGTCTCAACGTGCCATTCTGTCACATTCCTTAGTAGAAGATGGCTTTCCTGGGTTGATTTGCTCCATGTTGCCCCAAAGTGTTATTGGGGTGCTGTACTGCTGGCAGGTAAGGGGAGGACGCAGCGTGCATTTTGCTATCCTCTGCCACCTTCTCTGCCTCTTCTTTCAAATCTCTTATTTCCCCAACTTGCTCCTTTGTTTTTGGGCTTTATGTATAGACACATAGCAATTTGAATGCAGTGATGTGTATTTTAAACAGATTATGTCCCTTAGTGTGGATCCAGTTATACTGAAACAGATTCAGCTGTAATACATCTCCTAGGCCAGGCTACAAGAGGAGGGCTTTGACAGTACAGCTGTACCCATTTGCAGGCTTCACTTATTATTGTTTGTCCTTGCCCTGAAATTTCCAGCATTATCCAGTTATCTATCTGTTTGCATATTTAGTGCTTGCCAACTTATCTACATCTGCTTTGCTGTAGGCCTATCTTGGTAAAAAATCCTAGCCCAAAGAAGTAGTTTTACTACAACAAATGCTGTCCTCTAGACCAGGGATGTAGCATCCATTTGGAAAAGCACTCATATATTGTGGGAGGAAGAGTGTTGCCTTGTTTCATATAAACACGACTAATGTCTCTGTGCCCCAGACAAGGGGATCAACTTCTGCTAATCCTGGAGAACCCCCCCTCTCTCCAGGTCTCCTGGAAAATTACTCCTGAAAGAAAGCTCCAGTATATTGACCTGACTCATGTGCCTCACTGCCTTGTGCACATTTATTCATTTCAGTAATAGACACAAAAAAGGAAAAACACTTAGATAGCTACTGTGAAAATAAGTGTATTAGGCCCCTCAATTGAAAGGAACATATGGAGAAGAGAGATGAAACAGATCTCCCTCCAAAAGGCCCCTATTTGGCTACACCTCAGAAGGAAATAGTGTGCCAGCTGCTGCTATAGCCCTGGAGGAAAAAAACCATTTTGCAGCAAGGTGGAGTCACAGGGGAAGCCTAATGGAGTCCCTTAATAAACATGGACTTGTCCATAGCAAGGAGAGGAGAAACAGAGAGCGGGATTGAAATTAAATCACTGCAGTGTGAGAGGCTTGTGATCCTGCTCTCTGCTGGACTCCTTATTCCCACAGCAGTAGGAGCTCGGGGAGCTGTGTGGTGGGTACTCACTGTTCAGCACAGGAGCAGTCCCCAGCACTTACCCACACTTACAGAAAGCTCTCAGTGTCTCTGGGAGCCCAGCTCCTTATCCCAGCCTTAGGAATGGCTGAAGAGAATTGCTGCAGGATACAAAGCATAGCTGAATTTCACAGCAGCTGTGGCAATACATGGCACATAGCTGAGGGCGGTGCCATGTGAAGGTGGTAGCAGAGGTCCAGAAAGCAGCACAGTCAAGCCCAAGCACTCAGGTGGGCTACTCACTAATGTGGTTGCACTACTTCCCGTCCTGACCTCTTGCTTGGCCTTTTCTCCATCGTTTCTCAAAGGAAGATACACCCTGAGACCTGGTAACAACCTGCAAAGCATCTCCCCAGCCCCTGGGCAGCAGCTGCCTGGTAAGAGGGTCTGTCATTACCTGTTTGTGCAGCCCCAGCCCCATGGGCATCATGTCAGTGCCACCAGGTGTACAAGAAACGGGAACACACCGACATAATTTTATTCTCTTTTCAAGCAAGGTTGCTATTTCATGGGATCTTTGAGTGAAAGAGATTAGAAGGACTGAAACTCATCAGGGCAAGGCAGGGGAATCCTCGTGATGAGAGAGGTGTCAGCACATTCCCGTCCCCACTGGGATAAGGTTATGTTATGTTGCTCTTGTCATAAGATGTCAGACTGGCTGATAATATCCACTGCCATATGATTTGGAAAGCTTTGACTTGGGAAGAAACATTTGTTTTTCTTCAGCAAATCCATAGAGAATAAATTCAGAAAGTGTCTTTAAAACCATTAACTCTTTAAAATAAAAGAGAGTTCAGGAAAAGTAAAGAAGAGCCCTGGTATCGCAATGAGAAGCAAAATTCAACTTTTAATGTGGTTTTTATTTTTCAAATGTAATTTAACAGAATATATGCTTGTTTCTTCCAAAATGGCAAAGGCTTACTTTTATGAGACAGAGTGCAGCATATAATCCTCTAGAGGATAAGTAAAACAAAAGAAAAATCATTTAAAAAAATCACAATAATTTTATGAATACTTCTATTAAAAAGATTAGCAAATGCAACACAACCCTTAAAGCAAGCAGCCAAATACTGTAGCATATGTTTGTGTGTCTGTGAAAGCATCAGTATTTTTCAGTTGCTATTAACTATTTCACATACTAAATGGCAGCGTTTCAATTCTCTTCTATTCCTTTTCTCCCTCATACTTCAGTAAGTGCCACTGGGGTCTCTGGCTCTGCCAGGAATGGAAATTCTCTTGGTAAAAAAAAAAAGAACCAAAACCAACTTGACCAAAATATTTAGTGAAAAGTACAATAAGACAGAGTATGCTGAGCAGTAGATAAATCAGCCAGAATTTGCCCATCAAAGGCAGTTTCAAGTTGACACAAAGCTGTGCTACCATACCAAAAAACCAGAAAAATAGAAATAGAATGAGCAGAGCTGGGGGTAAGAGAGGCTGCAGAAATTATGGGTGGAAAGTGAAAGGATCTCCTCTTCTTTTTTTTTTTCTCCCAACAATGGAGGCTTGCTTTAAGATGCTTTTTCAGGTGACGGTCTTGAAGGGAGTTGGATAAGTTTATAAGTTATTCTTCTGGCTTGTAAATTCCATTAATATCTTTCTCACCTGGAGGCAAGTGGAGTGAAATTGTGTAGTTATTTGGTGTCATTCAGCTATGAAGGGTCTGTAAGTATCTTATTAGTCCAACCTACTTTTTTAAAGAGCATCTTTTAATAGAAGAGAATTTTTTCTGCATAAATTGCATATGTCTTTATTGGATGCACTCTGCTATAATGCATAAAACTGGATAAGTCCCACCCCAGCACACACAGAGCAATTATTGCTCTAAATCTGAAAATGCCTGAATTTGCCTGGTGTGAATGTGTCAGCTGCAGCCAGCTCCTCTCTAATCAGTCTGCAAGTGGATTTAGGTGCATCCAAGACAAACTGTAAGGCTGCAAAACTCCCAAGATTAAAACTCTGGACATTTCACATTCATGAAGCATTTAATGTGCTTCGATTTTTGTCACTTGGGACATAATGCACAAACTAAAGTCAGGGTGACCCCATGGGCCGGGTTCCTATGGAGCCATTACAATGTATTTATTCTGTAATCCTCAAAACTAGGAGGGATTTATACAATAGACTAATAGCTTCAAAGGAGTCCGTTCAGCCTTCTGGGTGGAAAAGTCCACTTTTTAACCCTTGCAGTGCTGGCTCCTTGCTGGCTGCACCCACCTAAGCAGGGAAAGAAGCCCTCCCTGCAGGCCTTTGTGGGGAGGAAACACAAGGTTTGGTGTCCAGGGTGGAGATACTGAACCTCTGATTGGACCTGAGAGAAAATTGGGGGTGAGGATGTACCTTCTTTGGTCCACAACTGAGCCATTCACATTTCTGTTTCTAGTGTTCAGGATAGCTCTGTAGAAATCAGTTGAGAAAAATACCATCATACATAAGTCTAAATACATTCTTAAGATCCTGCAAGGCCAGAAGTACCACTTATTTTTCAGTTTGCATGGTACACAGGCACTCATGTTTACAGCTTTTCATAAAATCTTTATGAAATTTCATTGGAGTTTGGTTTTATTTTTGTTTTATAAACAAAGAGGGCCAGGAAAGTCAAGGTAACAGAGAAAATTTCCTTCGCTTCAGTTGATATATGTTTTTTTCTTGAGTAAGATTTTCAACATTTCTTTCACTTGCTTCCTAGGTAGATTTAATAATTACAAGAGGCAGGTTGGTACCTGAGAGGCTGCTCTCCTTTATTAACCTCCTTAGCAGCTCCAGCACTGATGTAACTCTGAGAAAACATACAATGCAATTCTAGTAATAAACTTTTATGTCTTCTCAAAAGGTCCTCCTCCTCACATGGGCTTGCTTCACATCGTGCTTGGTCCTTTAAGGAATACTCTGTGTATGAGGCACACCAGAGGCAAGCGGGCATCTTGGAATGTGATCTTCCTAACCACTGTGCTGAGACCAGAACCTGCACCATTGCCTCACTCATACTGCTGCAGAATGTGTGCAATACTAGCTGTTGCTGAGGTCAAAAATCTCCTTTTGAAAGGTTAGATTCTTCAAGTTTTCTAGTGGCTGAAATAGATGATGTATTAACTATCATGTGAGCCAAATGAAATGGAAGGGTATAATAGGAGCTGTATGCGTACTAGGAGTGCAAGTCCCAGGATTGTAAATCCACTCATATAGTAAAATCTTGCAAAATGTGTTATTTTGGAAGAAGGTAAAGCAAAGGGAAATTGAAAGTTGAGATGTTGTTTAACTTCTGGGTCATCAGTCTTTCCACTCATAACTGGGGAATCATTTTCCATGTGGACTTTTCTTTCAGAACAGCAATCTGTCTGCTTTATTCTGCAGGTTTTCATAACCAGAAAAAGAACTGAAGGCCTCAAGTGTCAGATGTGGTGTGCAATGGTCTTATATGAAAGGGTTAGCCAAGATAGCCAGAAGAAGGTTATCTGTGTTACTACTGACACTGGTCAGGCCCACACTCTGGATCAGTCCTGGGGCCTTCATGGTAGTGACACCCAAACAGCTGGAATAATTGTTGCTCTAGTTTTAATGTGCTTTGAAACCATGTTACATTCAAGACTTCTGGTGCAAAGTGACCCATTTGATTTTTGACTTAAACTCTGAGATTCAAGTGTTCCATCACAGAAACCATGCAGCTGCATCTTGCCAGTTTAGCTGCAGTGATCCGGTAGGTAGATCTTCGCTGTTTCTGCCCTGGCACTGAGGGTTTGCAGAAATAATGCTGCCTGGGACAGGAGCATTGCTGTATATCTGAATGAACAATTTTATTGCTTTACTGTAGCTTTCAATAATGGACCAACACCCAATATCATTGTTTGAGATGCACATCTGAGGAAATGTGACAACTTCTTTAACTGCTCCTCCCCTCTTCATTAAAGACTGAGAAGCTTCAAGGGTTTGGCAGCTGAGATATTTGTAAATACATAATTAATGAATTATGAGGAAAGCTTTTTACCCAAGTGAACCTCTCTCTACCAGCAGACACATGTAATCTACAGAAACAGTGGCTATAAAATCTTGTCAAGTACTTTTTTTAATTGCTGTGATATTGCCTTAAAGCTTCATTTGAGACTGGAGCCTGGCTGAGTCTGGCGCAGGCATGAAATATAAGATGGTATCTATCTCAGGAAATGGACAACCCAAAAGACTTAGTAAGGAAAGCACTGACAGGAAAAAGAAAACCCTTAAATTTCCAGGGGAAGGTTGGAGTATAGATCTGGTACAAAGCCACACAGGAAATCTTGTACAGGGAGAGTTATCACATATTACTGTGCTACTTCAGGATTGCTCTTAATGTAAGAAGAAAGAAATAATGATGGGTCTCACATTTACAAAATTTGACTGTAGAGATATCTCTAGGTAGTCCAAGGGATATAATTAGGGTCAGGCTTCTGCCATCTTTTGGCAAGAGAAGAAATGGCTCCATGTGACATAGGAGATATGTCATAGTCACTTTTGACACTTGTAAGTGGTAGATGTGTAAAATCTCTGATGACTAGGGAGAAAATGGTCTGTATGTTAGAAGACCTCTGTGAAGCTGGCAGGCTGGAGAGCCAAAGGTTGTGTTTCCCACCTGAGCTGAGGAGCGAGCGTCACGTTTGGCATTCCTGTCTGTGCGCTCTCCTGGGAGCTGTCTGGCTACATGTCATTTGCTGTGTCCGCCAGCTACATCTCAGATCCAAATGCAAAATCCACTACTCAGGGACATTATGTGGATTTGTGACACTACCCGTGGGATTTTGGATCCATAAACCAATGAATGGATTACAATGAGGCATAAATATAGTATTTTCATGGATGACATATAATCCTACTCAATTATTGTTCCTGTCATGTAAAGGGAAACTGTACCCATTTTTCTCATCCCTGCACACTGAAATTTCAAAAGAAACAAAGGCCCAATGCAAAAGATTTTATCTCATAACTCCCTGCCTTTTATCTACTAACAATTTTAAAGCTTATGTTTCCCATTATTAGGTGTTTCCTATAATTAGTTCTTTGCATCTCTACAAGATTATTATATGGGAAATTCACTTGACAGAAGCATTTAGAGTTTCTGAACTGAGCAGACTGCTATGTTAGTCTCTGCATGGTGAAGTGCGTGTCACATCGTGTACTCTCATTTATGTCTGGATTGCCGTGCCCGGAAACAGCTCTGCCTTCTGTTTTGCTTCTATGAACTCTTTCTGTTTTTTAGAAACTGCTGCTACTGTCCTTTGCTTGAAATGATTTGGATATCATAGCTGTTTCAGGATTCAGCAAGATGTGAAATATCTCGTGCATAAAGACTTAATCCTTTCTATCAGTACCAGGCAGTTTTATGGGCGTGGATGCTTCACAATAGGGGGAACAATAAGGAAAACCAAGCTTGTGTTTTGTTTCCTTTTAAGACTGAAATGCCATCTTTTATTGTCAATCTTTCCTCTTTTATTTTTTTCCCCCAAAACATCCTTTTGATATATAAAATTATGATGCCTCAAAACAATGTTTTATTAGAGAATGGATATATGCAATGTTTGTCCAGCAGGCATTTCTAATGCAGTATGTTAAAGCTTTCTTCACACTGCTAGACATGCTGAAGGGGTGCTGTAGACAAAACTCATTTCTTGTGGCAAGAACTGTGATAGCTCCCCAGCATCGTGTCCTGCATGTGTTTTACAATGCAGAAGCAGCTGTCCTGTAACATTCAGCTGGTTGTTTGTAGTAAGCAGTGGCTTTTTCAGAACTCTTCCTTGCATTTGAAATAAATCTTTCTGGTTATGCATGGAACTGTGGGTGTCTCAAGACAAATACAAATATGTTTCCCATAGTCAATCCTACACAGGGATTTAATCAGTGCCCTTTCTTTCTGGTTAGAAAAGTTTTAGGGCACCTATGGTAAGCTCTGAAACTATAGCCAGTTTCCTTAGAGAAGCAAATGAAGCACTTGTATTTTCCTATGTGGGCTGAGCTTTTTAGTTGAATGTTACCCGCTGCTGTTTTTTCCCCTCTCACCTCTGTATACTCTTACCGCAGCCACAGAATCTGCTTTTGAAAGGGCAGGGTCAGCCATGCACTGCTGTATTTATAACGCAGGGATTGCTGCAGTTCTCAGCACAAGTGCTTTAATCATCCTTTCATCTAAAGGAGAAGCATCTGGTCCTAAATGTGCGCTTTTTTGCCCCTTCTGCTGCGACGCTACACGGATGGTTGATTAAACCACCCCTCCTTTTTCCTGGCAGCAGGATTGGGATGGCTTGCTACCTTTGTTTCCACTTGGGGCCTCTAAATGGGCCTCTATAAAGGGAATAATAATAAGGAAGAACTAAGGCTTCTGTTGGACCCTCTCCCCAAATTTAATCTGTGCCCAGGCCCCACTGGCCAAGCTGCTTTTATGTACATTGCTAGGTCTTAAAATTAAAATACAGAAGCATGTGAATGAGATGATGCTGGAAAAGCCAGCAGGGAAGCCAAATGCTAGGTGCACTTGTCTTACAACACCCGGAATGGTTTAAGATGAAAGACCCAACTGCAAAAGGAACTTTAAACTGTGGTTTAGCTTAAATTTACACAGATACAGACATTTGCTATTTCCTTTCCACAGATACACACATTTGCTATTTGCATTACACAGATACAGACATTTGCTATTTGATATTGCAAGTAGATCTATGCCAAGTAAGATCTTCCCTTTCCTCTTCCTCCTCAAAAAAGTTTCAAAATAATTTCATTGCAGCTTTAGCATTTGGAAATTTAAAATTAAATCAAGTTACATTTAGAAATGAAGTATCATTGCAATATTTGAAATCCTGAAACATATGAATGTTGACACAGGATCTTATTTATTTTTAGTTATAAATTGTGGTCAAAGCAATTCAGGAGAAGCGAGATTAAGCCATGAAGTAACCCAGACAGTCTTTCTCTTAGCTTGGCTGTGGCCTTAGTGCTCTGCATTTCATAGAATGTCAAGGGTTTAGAATGGACCTTAAAGATCATCTAGTCCCAAATCCTGCTGCCATGGCCAGGGATGTCTGTCACTAAATCAGGATGCTCAAAGCCTTATCCAATCTGTTGTTGAACACTGCCTGGTTTGGGGCATCCACAGCCTCCTTGGGCAACCTGTTCTGGGGTCTCTCCACCCTCACAGTAAAATATTCTTCCTAATCTCTAACTTTAATTTCCCCTCTCTCAATTTTTACCCTTGTCCTATCACTATTCTAGTCACTTCACCCATGTAAGGTAATGGGTCCCTTCCTCTGTGGGTTGATACTTGCCTAGGTTCACTCTCTCATCTATAAAAACCACCAGCACTTCTGGATTTCCATATTTATATTAGGTTCAAAGCAACAAAACAACTCATGGATGCCATCTTTTCACCAAATGATCCCTAAAGAAGTATTTTTCAAACATTCTGAGTGTGCTGAATCCCTCAGTTTTCCAGTGAAGGTGCAAAGTGTTGTACAGAGAATTTTGGGCTGGTGGGAGTGTGTTTGCTCAGAGGCTCCATGTGTAGCCCCGAAGTTTTGCAGGTGGTTTATCACTCCCAAGAGGTCTGAAGTTGAAGTGAAGGAGGAGGGAGAATTGGTCCCAGCAGCAGCACAGCTGCAGGTAACGCGGTCCCCTTTTAGGAGCAGCTGTTCTTGCTCTTTGGGCTGGTGCTGAGTCCAGATCTATTCACTTCCATGCTTCGTGCTTAGCTCAAGTTGCATTTGTCTGAGCAGCAATGGGAAGCTGCTTTTCACCTTGAAAGGCCAGCAGCCCTCCCAGCCCCCATCTGATGCCACAAGACTAAGGAGGAAGGGAGATCTGAAAGCCTCGTACATTGGCTAATGAAACATATATGAGGCTGGGGCTGGTGGTGTGCCAAAGGAGGCTTTCAGCCAAAGGAAGGCACTGCTCCCTTGACCAGACCTCTCTGACAACAATACACCCATCTTCCTTTCCCTGAAAGCCTCTTTGGACTCCCTAGGCTCTGTCCTGGCAGCTGCAGGGAATTTCAGTACCCTTCCCACTGCAGATCCCCCGTTATTCCCTGCAAATGACCTGGAGTGGCATCCTGCTTTCTGTCTGCCCCAGCCATAGGTGACCAGATGGCCTTTTGAGAAAATTTGGCCTCCTTTGCTGGCAAGGTTCCTGGAAGCCATTCTGGCTCTTCTGCTTCTGGCAGCAATTTTCCCACAGGACAAGGTCAACTTGTAGGGTGTACCTGCTGGCCTTCCTCTGCCTGTGGTTCTACATGGAGTTTTAACTGCCCTGGGCTAGAAGATACTATACCCTTGATGGTCTGATGTGCTAAAGGCATGACCCCACCAGAAAATTCTGTAGCTTTGCTCTGTAAAAAAAAATATACCCAAATATAGACATATTATGACAGAATAAATGTTCTTTTGCTAGCATGGCTAATTTGGCTCTGGAAATCTCTGGAAGATGGAAAATCAACATGGGAAGGACTTTTTGATGCTATAAACTACATTAAAAAAAACTTGAATTTTAAGCACGGCTTTCCTTATCCAATACAGACATAGCAAGTTGTCCTCAAGAGAGCTTCCTTTATGATGGCTTCCTCTTAATTTTCTCTAGTTTAAAACCAAACCCACTGAGGCCTGAAAAAGTGTCACAGTATTAAAAAAAAGCAAAGGGATGTGTAATTTGGTAACTCATCCACAACATGTTTCTAGATCTGGAATATGATTCTTATGTTTGCCAGCACAAGTTAAGAGGATGCTTTCGTGCCCTTTTTGTGGACATTGTACATGCTGCATTCCTCCTCGTGTGGGGAACAAAACCAGAACAGGATGAAAACTGCTTCAAATTTCTCCCACTGCTGACCTTGCTGCCACTTGTGCCAAAATGAAGACAACAAATCCTTGGAAATCACCATGTGTGTGTTTCAATTTTTAATTGAAACTTTTTAGCTGAGCTGAAAGGTGGTGGTGGTGGGAGGGAAAGGGGAAAAAACAAAGCAACACACTTCCCTCTGCTCCCAATGAAAAGAAACTAGAGCTATTAGATTCACTTCAATTGCCTCACCTGACCTGAAATGAACTCCCTCCCTCAGGCCTGTAAGAAAATTCAATTAAAAGGTCCATCTGTGAGGCAGCAGCTGAAGGGGAATTACTGTAGGGAGGTCCACATTTTCATAAAAAAAGAAGCCCCCCTCTCTCCCTCCCCTCCTTCCTCCTCTCCTTCCTCCTCTAACCCTGATTAGGCCCATTCCTAACCACTAAACCACAAGTCCCCCCAATTAACCAGATCTGACCAAATACCCTTTATATGCTCCATTCAGATGTAGAAACACTATAGATTTTGTACATCCCTTAAATATCGTGGGGTGGGAGAGGGGGGAAAGAGCAGAGGACAGAGGTTGGAAATCAGAACGTCCTACCCCAATTAAGTTGGCTGATGCAATGGATTAAAGGCCGCTAATATGCAAAGGACTGTGCTGGCAGTGAAAATAATCACCATAAGGCAACAACAGTGTGCAGCAGCTTAAAAATACAGAGGTGACAGGGAGAAAAAGCTGTCTCCAAGGACCTTTCTGAAAAGTCTTACCAGCTTGCTAGCAGCACCCTGCCCCGGCTGTGCTCTTATGATCAGAAACTTGTCCTAGATGCTTGGCCAGGATCTGATGTGTTCGGGGTGTGGTGTCTTGTGTATTACTCCTATGGAGTAAGACAGAGAGCCTGGGAGGGATTGGGACAGCGTGCGTGGGTGAGCCATATGTGGCACAGGCTGGTGGGGTACCTTGTGTTGCCTCCAACCTCTGGGACCACTTCTGTCCAAGGGGAGGATGATGAAGAATCAGGAGCTAACATGCCTTTTATTTTCTTAATAACACCTTCTTAGCTGCATGATGCTGGGGTTTGTAACAAATAACCAAGTGGTTCCTTGAGCTCCTGCGCGTTTTACTTTGTGCTAGCAGAAAACCTGACTTAACTGTGCCTGAGAATACATGCACTCCCTATGCACTGACTTCATTTGTGCTTGCACAGTGTGTAATCGATCACTTTAAAATACCTAGCTCCCAGTGCTTGCTTCCCTGGCGTGGTGTATATTGTGCTGAGTTACATCAGTTCAGGAGGATTCGTTTGAATATTGACACTTTGTGCTCCCATCAGGTAGGGCTCTTGGAGCAGAGCACAATTAAAATCTTCACGCTACCCTGCTAATATATACATATATATATTGCCATTTGCTGAGAAACAGAAATGGAACAAATCCTTCTAATGTAGTTAGGGATAATAAGTGGGAAAACATATCAACAATTCATGACATGAAATAGGTGTTAAGTATGCTATTAGGTTTTCTCTTTTTCTAAGCTTAAGATTTAGTATTGAGAGCCTGTGCATTTTCTTTACAGATATTTGGCATGCAAGATATTTGAGACTGTGTACAACAGTTTGGCAATTTGGTCCTTTGGTGTCTTTATTGGCTTGTTTTCATTTTTTCATTAAATATGTAAAATGAACCGTGTTTTACTGCAATATCAACTGAAGCTCTATTAAAAAAAAATTATAGACGGTTCAGACAATAAAAGACCTTGTAAATCAACCAGAGATTGGTTATCTGCTCAACAAGATCATTAACTGTGCACAGGGAGAGACAGCTGAGCTAGGGCCGCTGGAGAGAAGATGCTAAAAATTAATTTTTACAAGGAAAGTTAGCTCTGCCAAGTTTGATTTGTTTTAGGGATACTCCCTTACTCTTTATTATTCAGCTTTCAAGGCAGCCTTT
Source organism: Camarhynchus parvulus (assembly GCF_901933205.1). Taxonomy (NCBI): domain Eukaryota; kingdom Metazoa; phylum Chordata; class Aves; order Passeriformes; family Thraupidae; genus Camarhynchus; species Camarhynchus parvulus. The sequence continues at coordinate 62,592,304 of NC_044572.1, read as the reverse complement.
GAAATCAGGCAGGCTTGTGATGAAGGGGTTGGGGGTTTTTTTGCAATGCGTATTTCAGTGACATACCCAAAATCTCACTCATACAAATTGTCACAGCTTGACAGACTTGGAACCTTATAATGTTAAATCAAGTCCTAGTGGAGGTGCACTAGGGAGTGTGAAATAGTGTCACTGGCTGCTTCTATGCTGAATGCCTTGCACTGGAAATGTTGAATGTTGTCTTCCATAAAATGCTTATAATTAATATTGTGCATGGAACCCTCTATGCAGCTGCTCTGTATGTGTGCTGTGTATGGGGTTTTTTTGCACAGCTTTCCAGCTGCTTTCAAGCTGTTCCTTTGAATCTGCCACAATATTCACGCCCTCCTCCCACACCAGGCTGAAGGACACTTGGAGATTTGTTTCTTGTTGACTCTTTAAAGCCTAGGTATCTCTCATGATTAATTGAGAGCCAAAACTGAATAGGAGTTGGGTGAAGAGAGTGAGGAGAGCAGCCAGTTTTCCGTGGAGCAGGTCTGGAATAAGGGGCTCTCCAGAGGAAGAAGGGTCTTCATACCTTAGCACCATTTGCCTGGAGGAAACCCTTCCCTGTTCAGGAAGCCTTGGCCAAAATATTTAATAGCTCTCTGTCTCTCCTTTCTCCACAGATGAAGGACATGGAAGGCATGAACAGAAAGGATGACAGAAAGATCTCTCAGAACTGACACAAGAATCATTTGCTGAGCATAGTAAAGGGATTTAGGCTTTTGGGAGGGAACCAAAGTCACCAAACACTCAAAAAAATAAGAGCAGATACAGGCAGCCTAGAAGGTTTAAAATGGGTCGTTGAATGACCTGTGTCATCTTTCTTGTGACATCCTCTTTGCTTTTTTTTTTTTTTTAAGCCATGCACCTGTGTTTATAATCATCTCATAACTTAAAGAAGTATTCTTCCTTTACCACTGATAAATTTGGGATGCATTCTTCATGCAAGGAATTAATGGAATATCCTTCAGCTACATGAGATGAGATCTTGGGAAACTGAGTGATAGAATGTAATGGCATGGACAATCACTTAGGGGCTAATAAGAATTTATGGTTAAATGGGAATCCATCAATTGTAAATGACAGAGAAGGAGAAGGACAAGACTGGCCTATTAGTCAATCACAGAATGTCTGTGAACCTCTGAAGTGATGTGGCCAGGAAAAAAAACAGGCAAAAAGTGCAAAGCTGTATCTGACAGATGATGTTCAGCAAAGAGGAGGAATAGGGGAATATTATTCCACTGGGCTCCCATTTAAGAAGGCTTTGACTAGTTCTGACCATCGGCACTGGTAAAAGCTGAACTCAGACTATAGCAGAGACAGGCCAACTGGGAAAATAGGAAGTTTATGTCCCAGGAGGACGGTAGAAGAGTTGCTCTTATTCAGTCTAGGAAAAGATAATTTAATGCTACATTTTGTCTCTAAAGATACAAGGTGCAGCAGCAGAACTAAGAGTTAAAGGGCAGTGCTGCTATGAAGATAAATTGATATTAACTAGACACAGACAGAATTTCACAAAGGCTTCCCAACCATTCTGGAAAGAGGCTCCAGAGCAGTTGTCCTGTAGGAGTCAGATGGGGCAAATGGTCTCTTTGACTTTCTCAGGGCACTGAATTTCTTAACCAAAGGCATTTTAATTATGTCAGCTGGTCACTTTGAGATATCTGTGGACTGAAACACGTGGTGTTGAACGTTGCTTTTGGGATCAGTTTTTCTGTGGAGGGTGCCAATAATTCATGTTAAGTACTCTCAGGTGTGCATGTGCACACATAGAGCAGCCTCTATGTTCTCATCATTGCTCTTCTGTTCTGCTGTGCTCAAAGAGCTGCTGCTTCTCTGCTCTTGACATCCTCCACCTTTAAGCAACAGAGGCCCACCCTCCCTGCATGCCTTCAGTGTGTTTTTCCTGCTCCCATTGCAGCCCAAGAGCAAGCTGCTTGGTCCAGCAGGCTGGATTATATCACATTTTTATTAACTTTCCTCCTCAACAAAGGCCTTTGGTGAAGGCCCCATCTTGGGTTTTAGGCCAGAAGGAACCCCAAATAATAACCTGCAGAGTCTCCTGGCCTTTCTTTATGTCAGTCTTTCACACTGAAGCTCTCTTGCCTCTCCTCAGAACACCATAAACCCTGCAAAGTAATCGGGTATGGTGGTTGGTGTGAGGGACCACCCCGAGGAGGCAAAAGCCTGTGTCATTACCACCTATTTTGTTCCTCTGTTGTATTTAACTGTATGCTTACTTGCTAAGCAGAGATCTATGTCTTGATTACACGGATGTGGAGTGCCAGCTATAACCTGAGGCCTATCTGCTAAGGGCCCCTCCAGGCACTATTGCAGCATGAATTATAAATGTTCTTTCCAAAGGACAGAGTCGCTTCCCTTTGCAACAGAGGGCAAAGCAGTTTAGGCAGCAAGGCCAGCTCATGTTTTCTGCCCATTGGCCCTTTCAGGAGGTGGCAACCATTCTGGAAAACAAGCATTTTCCATTCTCATGGTAGGGTAAAAATAGCAAGGATACATAAAAACTAAAGCAAAGACACAAATGCCTTGCAATATATAATTACATCATGAGAGCTGGTAATGCTGTGGAAGAGATTAGCAAAGAGAAAATGATTGATACTTGAATAGAGAAAGTTAATGTTATTTCATTAGGAAAGTAAACCTTCTCCTTTTAATTTCATAAAGTTTCTCTGATGGTTAGCTGATAATTGAAAGATAGTTTTTAAGTGTGTTTTTCATTGGAAAAGTTATGCTTCAAGCCTACCAAGTTTCTTAAGCATCTGCTTTTGAATACCCTTCCTGAGGATTCAAGGGATCTGAGTTCCAGTGAGAAAGAGCTAAGAACCAGCCCTGAAGATATGGCTTGGTACCAGGTTTGGCTTAGCTGAACCCAAAGGTGGAGTATTAGAAATCACTACTTAATTGAAAAAATATAGACTTTGATTTGGCATAATACAACTGGGCCAGGTGCTACACTAAAAAGTAATTAGTGCTGTTGTATGTGGTCATCTAAGTCACAGAGGGTTTTAGCCCCTCCTCTTCCCCTTTGCACATCTGAGTAAAATATGTAGTGTTGTGCTGTGGTGTGACATTTCATGCTAAGAGGAGGGATGGGCAGTTGGTGTGAATGGTACTGCACTGTGAATTTGCAACTTCTGTTGTCCTTTATGAATATTTGCACAGCCATAAGCATGTGTTTGCTCCACTTTCCTTACCTGTAAAAGTGGGATGTCTGACTTCCCTTCTTCCTGCACACGGTATTTGTGAGGCTTACTTTGTTACTGCTTGCAAAGCTTTTCGAATTTACAAAGCTCTATGCAAATACCACATTGCTCACTTACATATATCCAGTAATGCAGGAGCACTTTAGGCAGATAAGGTTTAATTAGAGATGTGGAATAGGGCAATAACAGTAGGATTTTATATGTTCAAGTATATCACTGCCTGTGCTATCTGTAAATGATGAGGCCAGAAATTACCATTGGAATTATCTAACATGGCTGCCTGAGTAATAAGCCATAGTACTCTCGCAACTTCTTTTCCTCCCCATTTACTTACCTTTGGAGAAGGTCTTTGTATGGACACAGGAACAGGAGATTTTAAGATCTCTTATAGATGATTTGCTTTTCTCATTTATCTCTCAGTAACCCTACAGAGTTCACAGAGGTTTAAAACCATTTTACTTCAACATGAAATTCAGAAGTGCATTTTGTCTTAATTTCCAAAGTAAACTTCTGATATTAAAATGAGTGAGTACCTTTCATGTCAGCGAGATTTAACTCCATATTTCTAACAGAAAGGTTTCAAAAGAAGAATCCAGTCTTTCCAATATCTGCATGGGTCTCTCACAATTATTCAAATTTTGCTTAAAGCTAGATCTTTTTTCTTGGAGTTTGTATATTTAATATGGACTTGTCTTTTCCAGTTATGTTTCTTCTGTTTGGATTGCATTTATTCAGCTCTGGAGTAGTGTCACATAAGTTTATGAAGAGCTGCTGTAGATCTTGTATCCTATAAATCATAGGGTCAAATTCTTGCCCCAGAGAAATCGATGACAAAACCTTCTATAGATTGGAAAGTACTTACAATTTTACCCATTATGTTAGCATGAAAATGATGTTAAACTAATGCTAAAATAAACTGTGGGATCTTTTGCCTGGTAAGTTTGACTATTTGTTTGGATTTGTGGTCCATTATTCAACTCTAATGACCACAATTTATTTGTTCAGTCCAATAGTCTAAATTTTTGTTGGCACATCCTTATTTTCTTAATGCCCTAAGTCTGAAAAAAGGTATGTGTGTGGTCTCCATTGCCTACATGCTGTTGTGTGGTCTTTTTGCACTTTTACCAATTTATCTGTTTACTGGATTAAGCCTATCATAATATTAGAGTTGAACTAAGTAGCTTACATTTGGCTAGGTAAAACCTCACTGATCCATAGACTGCTGGGGTTTTGGTGTTATCTGAACCCACCCACCAGTTGTGAGGTTCACAGAAAATATCTGGGGTTTACGTTCTTTTGTAAGCAATTCTCCTCAATAAGAATTAATATTAGGAATAATAGCAGCATGACAGCTGTGGTCCCATGTCTTCTGCCATGGAATGCCAGCCTTGATAGCATCAGAGTAGAGCTCTGTGGTCCTGAATTTAAATGTTAAATATTCAATATCAGAGCAGCTCTGGTATTTGGAGCCTAATTACAGCTTCACTTTGAGCCCCTGGTAAAAAACTGTGTGTGAGAGCACAATTTTAAGAACCTGCTTCTGTTTTACCTCGTAGCAGTGTGTGAGGTAGTTTAGGTAGCTTCAACAGGGTATTTTTTTGCCTCAGTGTGCCATATGAAAATGTACAGGATAGTCTTTATTCTTGCTTGAATATGATACTGTTATTTAAACCTTCAATCCCCATATAAAGGTGTATTTATGCTTCCTGAAATACAATAGTGCTATGAAAAATGAAATCTCTCTCTTGGTCCACTTTGACATAGTCATTGGGTTTTTATTCCACTGTTCTTTCAGTTATTTTATTTTATTTTATTTTATTTTATTTTATTTTATTTTATTTTATTTTATTTTATTTTATTTTATTTTATTTTATTTTATTTTATTTTTTGTTTTGTTTTATTTTATTTTTCCTCGAGGTGGCAGTTATAGGAGAGGAATAATTAAATCAAATGGAGCAAAGTCTCGGCAGATCACCCTTTCATCAACTCTGCTCCTTGGGTCAGCACTCCCAGCTTGCAAACTGATTAGGAGCGAAAAACTCTGCGCGAAAGATTCAGTCTTGTTTTGCTTTGTTTCGTGTATGTGGATAATTCCCTGCAATAAATCTTCCTGCACACCATCCCTTTCACTCTCTGATGTTAACAAGACTGAGATCTATGCGTATACATACACACATTGTCTGTCTCGAGCTGGCAATGTCTTGATAAGAGGTTCATTATTATCCACCACTGTCAGAAGCTCTTCTGAAATGATCTGCAAGGAGAAACATCATGTATATATATTGGGGATTTTTTTTTTAATTAAATAGAAAAAGTGTCATGAAACTTTCTTCAAAGGTGCCAGGCAGCTGTTTCTTCTGAGGCATGTTGTTCTTTTCTCAGGCAGTGGGTCTTTGATAAGTGTCTCTCATCACCCTCAGAAGTGTTTTCCAGGTTAGGAGGATGAGAGAGCGGAGATGGCAGTGGTGATGCCACCGGCTGATAAAGCCAGAATGCAGACTAAGCCTCCAGATCAATAGGAATGCAGACGGCTGCAACACCAGACTGCCTGGTGTCAGCTTTAATTTCGCTTCCTGTGCCGCCTGCACCCGACTTGCAGCGCTTGGAGTCGGAGGAATCCTTCGCTGCTCGCCGGGCTGCCGTGGCACAAGCGAACAGCTTGTAAGCTGGGCAGGGCAGGCAGGCAGGCAGGAAAGCACCAGGAGCAGCCAGAGAACACACGCGGGTGTATTCCTGCCTTTGGCCTTTGCCCCAGGGCTGCCTACTGGTGCTTTTCCTTCACATCCGCTGTGGCTGCAGCGCCCTGGCCCGGCACAGGGCACCGAGCTGCCCGGGCCTTGGCCACCTGCGGGCTTAGGCCTCTCTCTGCCACTCTTTTATTCAGAATAAAATTTTATGCCAGTGGGTCTGCTGTGATTTTTTTTTTTGTGGGGCAAGCAAGCTTCAGGTTTACCCAGATTTTCAGGGTCTGGCTGTGCCGACAGCTTGGCAGAGCGTGCTGGCTGGTGGCCTTGGGTGGCCTGGCCAGGGGACAGCAGCGTGAGGCAGGCTGCCCTCCACACACACGTCGTGTTCTGGTCCTCCCTGCGGGATCAACAGCTCCCCCTCACACAAGCCTCATGTTAAATTACTTATGTTAAATTACTTACGCTAAATTACTGTAACTCAGGTGTGGCATGGAATATCTTGACTTCCTCTATGGTTGCAATGCTGAGTAAAGGCAGGGATGAAATTAAAATCCTTGTTTTTTATGCAAGGCCTAAAGAGAGGCTTTGTTTCTGCCCTTTACGAACTCATTGGATTTTTAAATCAACAATGTAATCTAAGATTGGGTTATAAAGGAGCTAAATACTGAAATACAATCGAATTACAATTACACAATTAGAATACTGAAAGTGAAAAGAAGAAAGAAGTGTTTCTTTGAAGCCCCAAATATTCAGTTTTCAGAAGTTCACAAAACACTTTATTTAACCATCTTTATTTATTGAGCACCAAGAGATACATGCAACACTTGAATTTATAATATAAAACTTAAATCATGAGGAAATGCAAAAAGCAGGAGGAAACCCTCCAAGTCATCTTGATTTAATGCTGGAGATAAATACAAGTTGTATGTTTGTATTACATTTCTTCCAAATTCTAAGTTTGTGTAGGTGTAAGCGTTTTTTAAATCAATTCTAATCTCGCGACTGATGAGCCTGCTTGTAATCAGCTTAACAAAGTCCAGCATTCAGGAACCATTCTCCTAGACACTTTGGCATTCTGAACCTGAGTGCAAAATTTGCAGTGTTAGCAAATTTGCTTTTCCTATTGCTGTTGTATCGGACTCCTGAAAATCCTTTGACTTCATATTCATGTATATAAATATTTATACAAATATAGGCACAAATAGTATATATAAAATATTGAACAGCGCCTTGAAGATTTAAGGTCCCTTCCCAGATTTACTGCATAGTTTTTTCTGTCTTTTCCAGCATATAAATTTTAATTTTAAAATCAATTTACATTACACATATATCTGCTGTTGCAGTCTGGACTTGTCTGTACTTTAAAAAGAAGATGCTTAAAGGTTGAGGTGGCTAATATGACACAAGCATTTGATAGTGGTGAAATAAAACCACAGGGTGATAGCTAAGCTGCCTTGTGAGGGTAGCTGGGGCTGGAGGCAGCTGATCATACAAGAAGCTGATCCCTGTTGTGTACTGTGGCAGGCATCTCAAGAGATAAATTTCTCCTTATCCAAACTCTTTGAGTCCACAGGCAGACATGAAACAGCAGAAAGAGAAATGTTATATCGTCTAATTTACTCAATGGCTTTTAAAATTTGAAGCATAGTTACAGGTCCATATCTTTAACAGTTTCATTGTTTATCATATTACTAGGAGCTTTCAACAAATATGCTTATTCATTTTGGCCCATCTTCCCCAAAACTGCTTACTTTTCCCGTTTTGAGCCACAGAACTTGGACAGAGTAATTCTAGCCAATAGTTTCTGATTTAGTAAATGGAAGTATTTGTAGTTGTTAATTAAAAATATTAAGGAGTAGTTGTCTCTGCCATGACTACAAATTGTCAGTATGGCACAGGCTCTTTGATTTTTGTGGGCACTCTATAAAACTTGGTCCAGCAGGAGCAGGGGTAATTTGATTTAATAAGCTAATAAATATGTTTGAAATATGCTTCCTGCAGGTTATAAAAACAGAAGGGTTGAGCCACAACACAGGAAAAGGAAAAATTATGCACATTAAAAAAATACAGATTTGGGAAAGAAATCCCTACTGACGTGACCAGAATTCACTAGGAATTTCTGTAAGTTAGAACAACATTTTCCCTTTTACCTGGTGACAAAGTGCTTTCTGCAGTAAGGTCCAGGGATAAGTTATCCTCTAAGACAGCAGATAATAAGCTGTATGGCTTCTTTTACTAAATGAGCAGAGAAGGAAGCAAAACAAATGGTATAGCTTTCCTTTTTGATTAATTTGACACTAATTTTATGTTGCCTCTAAACTGATGATTTCCAGTGGGCTGGCAAATAGATACAGAAATAAATTAAAATTCATTGTGGAGCGATGCCAAAGTCAGAAGTGGAAGTTAGAAATTTTGGCAGCTACAGTGTCTCGTCTGTCTTCTAGGACCAAAGACAAAATAAGAGACATGCAACCCCAAATTCCCAAGTCACAGAAGCTGGGTGCTTCTCTTGAAATAGCAGGCAGTGACATCATTAACAATGTTGACATTTAAATTGACATAATTAGGTTCTTGAAGTTAATAACCCATCTGTGCAAATACATGGGTGATGCTTACCTCTGACACTGAGGATCCATCCATAGTGCCGGCCTGTGCTCGGCAACACTTGGAGCCCTGCTTTGGATATATGGAGTCCTTTAATTTCATCTCATAAAACCTGAGGAGCCCAAGGGTTCTTCAGCTGCTTGGTTGGGATCCAAAGCAAACTCTTGGGTAAGAATATGGTAGGATATACATAAGAGCCTGAGGATGCATCCCCTATAAGAAGCATTTGGGTCTGGCTTTGGAAAGGTTCAGTTCCCCTGATCTCTCTCCTTCTCTTACGTATCTTTGTGAAGCCTTGTGCTCTTCCAAGCACAGGTCAAAACTGCTGTGCTCAGGCATCAAAACAATAGCATTAGCAAAATCTGGAAGTTATTTGGTCAGAATCCTGCTGGGCATGTTTTGTTTGTATTTGCGTAAAGTTACTTTGTTAAAGTTACTGCTTTTGGGGAAGGACACAATTAGCAATGACAGCATCATTTGGCACCAAGCTGTACCTTGAAATGCCTCTCACAAAGTGATTATTTGGAGCAAATATGTCTGAAGTAAGAGCAGTGCTCCTGGCTGTCTCTGTCTGACTGTGAGTCTGCCTGTCAGAAGGGACTGACATGCTGCATTACTGATAGAACAGGGAAGGGAGACTTCCCTTCCCTGTTCTATCAGTAATGCAGCATATCATGACTCCTAATAATAACTTTAAAATGTTCATTTTAACAGCTTTAAATTTAACTGTTTCCTACTTATACATTTATTATATATTTAGAAAATAAGTGTTTATTTTTTCATCTTGAAGTCACCATTTTTATTGTAAAGTAAGCACTTAAAAAATAAGACAAAGAATGTAGCAGAATTTGTTTAGGTTTGAGTGAAATTACTGCAGTCAAATGAATAGAAAACCTTTACATTAACAAATGTTCAACCTTAGTTACCTCTTCATTGCGTTTTCAACATCCTACCTGAGTTTAAAAATATGTTCTTTACTGAGCTCTGCCATACACTTTTCTGCATCCTGTTGGGCAAAATAGGTGTGACATCCTATTATGCATCACGACTAGTTTTATAAATTCTCTCCCTAGATCCCTAGATCAAACTATCAAGAAAAAACACCCAAGCAGCTGGCATATTTCAATTTTTTATCTGATTTTTGGGCCTCTGTTCTAAACTGGTACAGGTAGTTTTGGTGCAGTTTTTATTCTGCTGCCAGCTGTTCACACTGACTCCAGAATGCCACATCATGTTGATCTGATTTGAAATTTTATATTAAAAAAATGTAAATGTTTGCTAATAAGATTTATTAATGAAATTTTGAAATCTGCCTGATTTGATGAATAGTTTACGACTAGCTGATTAGCAGGAAAGTTTTGTATGCATACCTGTGTTAGCACTCCCTTTTCAGAGGAAACGTGTCTATTGCAAGCTGGATCAAGTCTGGGAGATTGCACCTCAGGTAATAATAAGAGATACTTTCAATATTCCCTGCATCTAGGAAATTGCAAAATTAATGACCACAAGTGCAGAAAATGAGCATGAAATAATTTCATTTTTTGTGAGTTTAGTTTAGCTGAAAACAGAGCTGAAATGGGACTGCTCTGCATGCATCTATTTCGAGCATTGCTTTACCTGATGAAGACATGCTATTATGTGAAATGCTCCTTTCTATTAGAAATTAGTTAGGTAATAGCTTTTTACAAGGATGAAGGCATTGCTTAATCCTGAAATCTTTTAACACATGGACTGTCAAAATGGTCTGCTCTTATCTCATTTGTTGAGGAGGCAGTTTTGTATGGAATTAATATTTTCATTTGTTCAGGGTGTGGGCACATTTTTTTTGCCAAACTCAGGGTCTGTGTGATGACAGGATTTATTTCATTCATTATTATTGCCACATATTGAAGCATTTTATTTCAATTCAGTAGACTATTTTTGTTTCCATAAATTATCCAGACTGCTTCTTGTATAAATGATGGGATGGATGCCTCTGGTGTTAAGAAAGATAAAAAGGGAAGGAAAGATATGTTTGAGATTACCTTTAGTGTCATGTAAGTTATTACCTAGCAGTCTGAGAAGAGTTTGCAGAAGTGTCTGATAAATACATTTAGAACAAGCCTGAACTGGAACTAGCAGGGCAGACAGTGAAGCTGCACATCCAGCTTTTGATTTTACCCATTTTCTTAAAATGCAGATTAATCACTTAGGACAGAAATCCATCCTTTCATAATACCTTTCTTAGCTTATTCTGTGTTGACTGACAAAAGGCACCATATTATATTTTCTGAGTAACTTTTGGTGCTCTTGATCACACCTCGGTGTACTATTGGACTTGCTCCATGTTTTGGGTACAAGCTGATAATCTTCTGCCTTTGCCCACAGAACTGTGAACAGAGGGTGCCCCCCACATTAGATGAATTGGCAAGTGGCAATAGAGAAAATAGAGTCTTCGTGTTTGTTTTGATGGCATACATGGGTGAGGGACTGGGGAGGTGTCTCTTTGAGAGGCCCTCAGTGATGTGGGAAGGAGGGTTTGCATGACGTTTTTGATGCCGTTCTTCAGTAGAGGGTAGTGCAGGGAGGTTGCACCCAGAATGCTCTGAACCTGTCCTTCAGTACCTGAGCCCATGTCCCATTACCACCAGTTCAGAAGGGGTTATTGTGGAGTTAATGCTCCTTCTGAGAAATTAAAGAGAGAATTGGCAGGGTCAGGAACTACCAACGAATTGGAGAGAGGCATAAATAGGTGTTAAATGGGAAGTTTTCCTCTTCTGAATCCTGGTACTAACCTAATGATTCCAGGTACTGGAACATTTGGCCAGTTCTAAAGGAAAGTTAGTTTTACAATTAGAAAGCAAAACATAAAACTTCTGAAGCATCTCCAGTGTGTGTTGGATCAGACAAATGGCTTGAAATCCAGAGAACTCTTTTTTACGTTGAGACAAATAAGTCTTGATATCTATACTACAGACAGAACCTGAATCAGAAGTTCTTACAAGCAAGATAATGCCTTTCTAAAACTTGGCTGTAACTTGTTGGTCTTGTTCTTTCTGAAATCCAGTCCTTTCCTCAAATGTGTTGGCATTTGCTTCTTTGAAGGAAAGAGGAAGACCGCTTTTCCTTTAATTAAAGGAAAAGTTTTAATCACTTGGCAGCCCTACAGTGGATGAATGTCAGTGTAATTTAACCTGAAAGTAGTTATGAAACCCAGCTCTTCCATCCTGCTGAGGCATAGCTGCTGTCTGGGGGATTTTTTACTGGGTTTTTCAGACACAAGAGGTGCATTGTGAATAGAAGGAGGTAATCTTACCAGTGAGGTAAAAGTAAAAAACTTTAGGGAGACAGGCACACCTGGTGATACCTGGACCAAACTGCATCAACCACCATCTAAATTAACTGTAAGAATTTGGTGTTTGTACATATGCATGAAAATAATTTATTCTTCATTTGTTAAAGGGACATTGCCAAGACTGGTAGGCCTAAAATTAGCTCCCCAGCTGTGTTTTGCTTTGCAGGCACGTGCATGTCTGTTCTGTTCCTGGAAGCAGCTGGGTGTTGAAATCCACAAGAAACCTGCTCTGTGTGAAATGCAAAAAGAATATGTGATTTTTCAAGATTCCCTCCCTTTTGTTTGTTTTTCCTTACTTCTCCCACCTCTTTATGATGACGGCCTTTTCTGGCCAGAGACCAGAAATCTTTTTAAAGTTTTTGAGTGTTACTTTTGCTTAGGAGGTGAGAGCCTGAATGCTGAGGCCAAATTTTCACCCATCAGTCCAGCATGCCAGCTACAGGATGTAAACTGCGTAGTCTCCTCAGAGCATGTTTGGCATTAATTTCCAGTTTGGATTCATGCTTCTCTTTGGCAAATTCATGCCAACATCTTCCAACTGAATGCCTAGTTTGATACTGAGAAGGGAACATGCAACTGGAAGAAGGAGGAACATGGATTTTATGGTTACAGAAGAACTTACCAGAAAGCTTTTTTTTTTTGGTCTAGCTTACAGCCCTTCCTCAGAGACAAGACAAATAGATTTCTGAGACCCAGGAGAGCTGGTTTTTAGTGGCATTTTTAGATGACTGCAAATTAATTCTTGGCTTCTGAATTTTCACATAATATATTTAGAAACAAGTTATACTTAGAAACAAGCAATTCTCTTTTTGGTGTGGAAATATGATTCCTATATACCATAAACAACATCCCAGCAGTGTCTGTGTCTCCTGGGTGAGACTTCCTTCATACATGCGCATCAGTGAGGCTGAGGGCAGGTGAAGGGCAGTATCTGAGAGGGATGGATGAGATCTGTCATCCCACTGTCACCTTGTGACGTATTTTCAATTCTTTGTATTTCAGAAAGCACTTGGAAATTATCTCAAGCCTCCAAGTGTTATATAAAACCCCAAGGCTCTCCTTGGGGCTAGTGTGAGGAGTTTTTCTTCTTTCTTCATTCCTCTCTAATGATAATATCTGTGAAGTATCTAAGGCATAGAAGGTAAAGAATTTTTCTCTTAATGGTAGAAGTTATTCAGACTTTGTTCATAACAGAGGTGGGCCAGGCATGGCTGTCACTGGACTTAGTAAAATTATGATCTAGACTTTGACTGCTAACAGAACTAGTGAAAAGCTAGACAGCTAGAGGTGGGTTTTCCATTATCTGTTTGGCCCTTGTGTTGCCAAACAGGAGACAAACTGCACCCTGACAAAATCTTTTGGCAACTGAAACGCTGCGGAGCCAACTGCAAAGTTCAGTTACAACTTAATGGAAGAGAATAAACATTGCACACCTGTAGCCAAAGTTCATGGGAGGGTTTTTTCCTATACTACTCCTGAGTTCACTAAAAGCTTATCATCTGTTTGCTTAGCTGCTGGTTCAATTTAGAATAATATTTAACTCTCACAGAATCTAAACATCGATGAAAGTTTAACTTGAAAATCGACAATTCCTATTGCTTCCAGGCAGAGATGGAGGAAGATGGCCATCATACATTGCTCTTCATGAGAGTTACCAATAAATATCTTTTATGAAAGGCTTGATAAAGTATCTGCTATTAACATTGTCAATATGGAGAAAGTGAAGTCAAAGAAATAGCCTGCCCAGATCTACAGGGAACGTCAGGCTGTGCCTCTGCAATATTGTAGAGTATCTACTGCTAAATCAAAACCGCAGGAGCTCTATGGCAAAAATTGATGAACTGGGGTTTGTGTTTGATCCTGGCTTAAATTTACTGAAAAGATTCTAAGGAGGTAATTTTCATCTCGACTTTGTGTAATCTCTGTGGTATTTAGGAGTTTTAACAGGTGTTATTGCAGAGCTAGAAGCTACAAGTCAGAAAGCATCTGAGAAGGTGTCCCTTTGTCTGGTCTATCACAATCCATACTGGGCCTGCGTGAGAATAAAAGACCTCATAGAAAAAGGGTTTTATGTAGAAAATTTGACTTGTAAGTGCCTGAAGTCATGTGATTGATTGCACATTATTTTTGTGCAGAGACCAGTGGGGTTTGTGGCTGTTCATGGCCTGAACACAGAAGAAAGTAGAGAGCAGTGGTGACTCCTCTCGGCCAGAATCTTCCCTCTACACCAGAACAGCAGGCAGGTACCTTCTGAAAGATGATCCTACAGGCAAACATCCCCTTTGCATGAACGTGTTTTGCCACTTCCAGCACAGATGAGTGGTCTGAGGATGACAAGCAAGGGCTTTTTATGAGAGGTGTCCCCGGAAAAGCTGAAAGCACTGGGCAAGGGCAAGCTAAAACTAGATGAGAAACAAGCTCCTGAATAGAGTGAATGCTTTCTCTGTCTGCTTTCTAGGGATTTTATCTTTTCTGTGGTATGCTGTCAAGATCCAGTCGTTTCCTCAAAAAGCAGATCTAGAGTCGCTGACTAGGAAGCATCCCACACTAGCCCTTCTTGGGGACTGAAATCTCCTTGCAGTGTCGTTAGCTCTGACCAAGGCAAAGGACTCCTGCTCTACAGCCCTGTCCCAGATGGTGTACCCATTACAGGCTCAGGATGCAGTTTCAGGAAAATAAATGCAGTTGCAGTAGCAAAGCCAAAGAGTAGTTGTTGCTTACTCTAGTTTTAATGCAGTAACTTCAAGCTCCCAGCCTTGTCCTTTTAGTACTCATCAGCTGAACTGTGATTAGCCCTTAATTAGTGGGTTGCAGCTGAGTAAGATGAATTGTCATCCCCAGATATTGAAAGGGATAGTGGGAATCTCTGCTGGCCTGCCATAGTTTGTTGCTCTTGTTCAGGACCTCAGTTTGGCCAAACACATTGCGCAGTAGTGGGACCAGGGCATATGGGTTTGGATGCCCTATTTTGCACTTGGAAGTGCTTTTGTAGACCTGGTGTGCCACAGGTGCCACATGGAAGAGCCAGAGCAGCAGGCAGCAGGATTGTCAGCCTTGGCTGATCAGTCTCCTGTTGTGTCTTTGGGGACTATGCCAGGACAGGTTGGCATTGCCCATAACCAACTTTTCTCCACTCTGCCTTGAGCAAATGGCAAAAAAAAAGCTATTCCTCTGGGGAGCACACTCTTCTAGAAGCCTGTATGTCAAACCATCACTGTTCTGTACCACGCAAGGGGAGAGGGGCCACTGACATGGCAAAGAGAAGTTGTTTGTCGGACTGAAAAGGAAAACGATTACCCATTTCGTGTATTCTTGCTGAAGGGGGATTGCATTCCATTTTGATGTGGACTACAGCAACTACAGCAGAGATAAGGTGGCTATGTGACCTTGCTCCATCCAGGGCTGGGGATCATCTGCAGCCACCACAGAATGAGACCAGGAAGTATTTACTGAGCTCAAGTGTCGCCTTCCTTGACACAGCAACACTCAGAGCTGGGGGAGGGACTGGAGCCAAGTGAAACTGGTAAGACACCAACACTTTT
This sequence comes from Camarhynchus parvulus, assembly GCF_901933205.1. Taxonomy (NCBI): domain Eukaryota; kingdom Metazoa; phylum Chordata; class Aves; order Passeriformes; family Thraupidae; genus Camarhynchus; species Camarhynchus parvulus. The sequence goes on along the minus strand of NC_044572.1, from coordinate 62,576,889 downwards.
CTCTGGGACCTGCTTTGCCTCAACAATTGTGGCAACAAATCCCGCTCTCTACACATCTCCACACTTTTCAGAGTTTTGAAGGGACACATGTGTTTGCCATGTTGTATTTCAATAATATGTCCCTTTAATTTGCAACTATGTTTTACGCTGTGTTCAGCAGATAAACAGCCACTATAATTCCTAGGGCCTTCAAGGCAGTGCTTCAAGCTGCCGTGGCTCCAGGGCTGCCAGAAGGTCTCTGACCACAAGACAGACAAAAGCCAAAGAAAATAGGAGATCAGAGCAAGAGACTCAAGCAAGATTTTTATTGCTTTTTAGCAAGCTCATGTACAATTTCACAGCATGGCAAGGAAGAATCAAGGCTTTTAAATAAAATCATCATCCAAGGATATCTCCTAATCTCTGATCTTCTCAGTCCTTATGGTCAAACAAATAAACTGAAGCTGTCACACGCGATGGCTGTAATTTGGCTTGATCTGTTCCAAGCTCAGCCTGCTCCAGCCCAACACCATCTGCTTCTTCTGGCCTTGCAAACAGCCTGCAGGACACAGCAAGGAGGTCTTCACCAGGAGAGCTGGGCTGGATGTTCACCTGAGGATGAGGACCTGTAGTTTCCACTGTTCAGGTACCCAAGCTGCTCATGTGTTCTGTGGCAAAGCAGCAGCTGCTTGGGTGGCAAGCGACACAGATGGTTGGCATTGATGGTGAATGGCTCTAAGAGAGAGCATCAGCAAGTGCTGCTCGCCCAAGAACAGCAGTGGCAGGGTAAGTTCTGCTGTCTTGTACCAGGCCAGCTCTAGAGAGCCCTGGCCAGCTCAGCCAACATCTATCAGGCCTGTGTGCCCCACACCACGCTGGCTCTGATGCCTGTGGTTATCCTCTGAAAGGCCCCAGAGATCCAAGGCTTCCTGTTGATTGTGTACCACTCCTTGCTGGGGGAGGAGAAGGTGGGGAAATGCTTTCCATCCATTGTGGTGACACACCAGGGGAACCCCATGGAAACAAAGACTTCTCTGACCTCTTGAATCCCACTGGGGAAGGACTGCATGTGCCAAACGCCTCCTGAGCCATCCCACGTGAGGCTGACTTCCTAATCCTATACTCATTATTTGCGACTCAGGGGTGGAAGCGTGTGGCTGCCAGCTCCCAAATGACTGGTTCAGCCCACTCAGGACTCTCTGATCCTCTTGAGGTGGATTGCGTCTTCTGCCCCACAAAAGGAGTGAGCTCACCACGGATCAGGCTGAGTGTGTCTCTCCCTCCCCTGGCAGTCCTCCCAGATTACAGCATGACCCTCAGCTATGAGTCACCTCTTTTCTCACAAACCCAGACACTCTACAGAGCAGGCAGTTGCTCATCTGTGCCAATGCTGAGAATTTACTGCGGCAAAGTGAGTTTGGCCTGCTGTGATTCCTTCTCTGCATGTGACCTTTCTGACTTTTGTTGGTTCTTCTGTGTAGAGCATCTTTGTGCAACTGCTTCCCCAAGCATAGACTAGCAGCAATGCTTGGGAGGAGAGAGGGAAAATCCCATGGGGCTCTTGCAGTGCCAAGGAAAAAGTGACAGCCAGGTGCTGATCATGCAGTGGGGCTTTCCATGGATTCATTTCTGGAGACAACACCTGGCAGTTTGCCCCAGCCCTGCTGGCTGTAATCAATACTTCATATTGGGCACTGATGTTCACGGTGAGAGTGCTCCTCCCATGCATCAGCGGAGATGAGTAGGGTCAGCACAACCAGTGACCACCGTGCCTGATCATCCTGGCTGAGCCCAGTGGGGAGCACCAAGGCTTGGGGGAAGACAGGTAAACTGGTGAGTGGGTTGCCAATTCTGTACCCTCCATCAGACATGTGCATGCACTCTGAGCCTGCTGGCTCCCACTTGCAAGCCAAATACTGCCTTTGGTATCAATTTTACTGTGTCAATCCAAACACCTGCTCCAGGACTGGAGGCGTAAGCAGTGCCTAGGCTATCCCAGGTGCAGGCAGGGTGTCAGGGGCACCAGGCAGCTACAGGGCTGAGACCCAGATCCTGCTGCCTCTGCTGGCCAGTATGCACAACCAGACAAGTGAATCAGCACCGCTGTGATGCATAGTCATGAGAGAGCTGACTCCTCCTGGGAGGGCTATGAGGATGCTGGGTTTGAGGAAAGGCAACTTCAAAGTCCCACTCCTGCTCTCTGCTTGTTTCCACACCTGTGTGCTTCCAGCACTTTCAAAGGAGGAAGAACTAGCCCAAAACTCTGTGTTTTGCTTTGGTTTGTTTGTTTCCTCTCTTCTGGAGCTGCGTTCCTCCTATGTCGTCTGGTTTAGCATTTTGCCAGCTTGGCTAAGTATCTTGTAAAGAAATAATTTATAATAAAGCTAGTATGCTGGGGTTTATCATTTATAAGTGTGGGTCAGGGTTTAGTTCACTGTGTTAAACTCTCCATGCTGCATGTGATTTTTCAAGCTTTGTCAGGAACAAAAAGTTCTGGGGATGTGCAAAGCATGACTGCATGGTTTCCATGGAGACTCTGCTAGTTAGGCTGTGGAAATCCTGAAAAGGCCAGAGGATGACTGACAATACAAGGTCTTAGCGGCTGATCTGAAGAGCCAGACTGAATTAATGAGATTTTTCACAGAGAGTTATTAGCAAGGCTAGCACAGTATGGCACTTAGGCCTCTTTCGTTTTCTCAGCTGCAGTCTTGGAAAACAGAAATGGAAATAGCTAATTGCTGTTTTTTAAGCCCTTTTAAGATTATTTCAACCTATAACATTTTAAGGATATAATGAAAAGCAGGTTTGTTTGCTTTTTTATCATTTGGTTACTGTTATTACTGTGTTTTTTGGTGGCAGTTGCCCTTTATCTGTACAGAGATGGGAAATTCAATAATACTTATTACATTGAGCAGTTAATTCCCACATACTGTGAACACATTACTGTTCAAAGTAAGTTATCTCGAGTTCCATTTAGAGCCAAGCACGAGATACCATGGCTTTATATCTCCTAGGGCCATATTAATTATTTATTACTGACTGCTAACACAAACTGTTAACTCTGGCTAGTAATAGTTTGTTCATTTATCCATAGCTTACTGCTTCTTCCCTGTGTTTCTGCCTACCCCCTTTCAGCAGTCTGCTCAGGCTATGAATGCATGTCTATTTTTGGACCCAATTAAAACAACACCAAAACTATTATCAGTCTGAGATTCTGAGTTTTGATCAGGACCCGACTTTTCAGAAAGTTTTGCAGTGTCTGAACTGCAGTATTTCACTGGACCATTAACAGGTGGATGGTCAATAGTTAGAGGGAGATGTCTATTATTTGCCAGTGAACTAAATGGATGTATCTGCCTGTTTCTGGTAGAAGCAGGTTGTTTGCTGTTTCATTTTCAACCAATACAACAAAAAAGTGTTTGAACACTCTCCTCCTTTCCCTGGAAAATGCTGTATCTGCTGAAATCAGCACAGCTGGTACAGCAAAGCAGCATGTTGGGGACTGCTATTTCTTGTTGGTTTGCACAAGTGCACATGCCCATATGTTTCTGGGAGATGTAAAACCATAATGTTGCTGCTGAGTAATCCACAACAAAAGCACATGCGGGCTGCATTCCTTGGATTCCTGTACAGTAGACTAATCCACTTAATCTCGCTGTTCGTTTCTCTGGCTGGAATTTCACAGTCCCTTTTGATTTACTGGTTTGTAAATCTCTGATTAAGTGCCTGGGGGAGGGGAGGGGGAGAGGGTATCATCTCTGAAGCCCCCTCTTTCCTCTCAAACGGTTTTGTGGGAAGGAAGTGCGTAAGCTGAAGTGAGGATTAGCAGGTCTTATTTGGCCATCATTTTGTCATGCTCTTACGATTTTTAAAAATATTTGTTTGATAGTTTTCTCTGTTCTCAGCTGTTCAGTGCATGGGCAATGTCTCTTTTTTTGCCACATGGCAGCATTTCCACTCCCCAAGCTTCAATTTTTTTACTATTGTTTTTTTTCCTTTTCTAGTTGTGTTTTTTTTTTTAACAAAGACACTAACCAAGATGCGTGGAAGTTTTCTTTTCTATTAGTGCACCAACAGTTATAGACCAGCACGGAACACAGGAGCTAAGTGTTGGCTGTGAAGCAAATTCCCAGAAACCTGCTCTTTAGGAGGAGGCACGCATATGAACATAAGATAAATCCCTCGCTAAGCAGACAGATAAATGAGAGAGCTTGGTCTCAGAAGGTGCTCAAGTGACACAAATATCAGTTTAGGACCTGCCCTTGAAATATAAAGGTATAAGTAAATAATAGAGGTGGCTCACCTGACTTAATGAGTCATAAAGGATGGGAAATTAAACACTGAGCTCCCAAAATAAACCCTCCATTTAAAATAATAAGTTACCACGACCCGCTGCATCCTCAGCCCCTGCGAGTGCCCTGCTTTTGTGAGTGTCGCGGCTGCGAGCGGGGCTGTCCCCAGGCAGGGTCCCGCGTCCGGGGCGCAGCCGCTCCGCTCCGCGCAGCTCTGACTCACAGCGCGCCCTCCCCCCGCGTGCTGCTGAGATGACTCCGTGCCGGAGCGTGAGGACACTTCCCAGCTCATCGGAAAATTCCTCCGCAGCCCCACACTGCCTTCGACAGCATCGAAGGAGGATGAGCTTTAGGTCGCTGCCTTCCTCCCCCTCCTGCAGTCACGCATCTCACTGAGCAGCTTATGGGTGTCCCCAGACAGTGCTGCTGGTGGGAAGGATCTGTCAGAAGCCTGGCATAACTATCCATCAAGAAATTAATCAGAACAGGTCTGAAGAAGTGAGCAGGCAAATAAACAAACATATGGGCTACCTGACAACGCAATGTTTGGGGTAGCTTTACTCAGGGAGAAAGGATAAAATCTCCCACGCTCTCCAGGGCTGTGCAGAGACATTTACAATTAGATCCAAATTGGGTTTAGGCAATGGATTTAAGTCTGAGTTGAATTGCCTGGACTTGGATCTGAAGATGCCAAATCCCGTGAACTAACCTCTGCCCAAAATGATGAGAACTGCACAAGAACAACCTCTCTCACAGCGCTCCTGCCATCTGGGCTGGTGCCAGGTCCCAGCGTGGGGAGGCACAGCCTGCTCCCAGGATGGACCATGCTGGTGGGATTTCAGCTGCATCTGAATGGGAAGTGGAAAACAGATTTTTCTAAACTTTGGCTGTAAACTAGAGCTAAAGCCACTGGGGCAGTCAGGCCCTTGGGTATCAGGCTGATTTTATTTGAAAGCTTGGAAGTTTTTGTCCTGATATTTTGGCTTTAGCATGCCTAAAATGCTCAGAGGAAGCTCTGGGAGTGCTGTGAATCACACCACCCATACTGTTAAACTCCTACAGCCAACATAGTCTCAGTCATTCTTTTGAAAGGGCTCCCTGGTAGGATTGCTGCAGCTGAAAGTCAGGTGAGAAGCAATGGGCAGTCAGGGGAAAGAAGTAGGGTCCCACAAGGGTATTCCCACAGTGAATTGATAAGAAGGGTGATAGATAAATGCCACCTGAACTTTGGGTTCAAGATGTAGAGCAGATAAGTGACCCACAATGACTCAAAGGCAATAAATCTTCTGTTCCAGACAAAATTAATCCAAGGCTGTCACAGGAGGCTAGAGAGGAAATTTGGAAACCCCTTTGGAGTGAATGTCTGCCAAACTTGGAAACACATGCATTGTGCTATGACCTGTCAGTCTGCATGAGCCATGCTGCTGGGGTGCAAGCCAGACCCTTTGGCTTTTTATCCCTCACAGTGCAGACAGTGCTGCTAAGGAAGGATAATACAGAAACTCACAGAAAAGTTTTGTCTATCCAGGCATGTGTCTGCCTTCAAATAGGCTCAAGTAAAAGTGGGCAAGAGAGAAAATACACAGCAGCAAGGGGAGACTTAATGGGATGCCAGGTGGTTTAATCAAACCCTCTTTCAGGTGTGCCCACACTGAGAAATGAGTGCTTGCTTTCACAAGGCTAAGGCTGACCTGTGCTAGAAAACTACCATGCTGTTTCTGTGAGCATGTTACAGCCTCCCAGCTTGCTGACCATCTGGTGGTCTCTCCTGTTAGGATTAGACAGGTCTCTGAGTCCTGTTCATACCAAGGCAGCAGAATGATTTGGTGCCACTCTTTCATGGCATGCAGTGCTTGGTGGTACTAGGGGCTTGGCAGGTCCCTGCTCTGTGATCCACTGGGTCTTGAGGAAATTGTGAGTGGGTGTCTGCAGACTGCAACCAGCTCCCCTCCACCTCCCCTAACCTCTCGCTCTGCCCAGCTGCACCCACCCCTGTGGGCTGGATCAGGGCAGGAAGGTTATCTTTGCCACTATCAGGGCTAGAAGCTTTGTTTATTTTTAGATTACTCTGTAAAGTCTGGACAGAGAGATGAAAAGGGCCAGCATAAAGAGGTCTGCGCATGCCAGACTCTTGCTTGCGCTCTGGCTCTGAAAACACAGGGAAAATGTGAAAGGATGGGCTTGATCTAGCCAGATTGATTAAAGATGGCTTTGCCCACGTTTTGAGTGGCAGATGTAGTATGGGGGTGGGCTCTGATTCATTTTGGTGCAAAGGCAGCAAGGCTCTGCCAAATCCTCGGCTTGAACCAAAATGGTGGATGTTGAGCTGAAGGGGATAGACCCACCAGCACAGCCTGTTGTTCCAATAGCTCCCCTTAGAGAGCAACAATTTCCACCTGGAAAATGCTGAAAACACCTTGTGGGAAGTTCAGATCATCCTGAAGTGCCCTTTGTAGGGGGTGAGCTGTGAAATGGAGGTGGGCCTGAGCTGCAAGCCATTTAATGAAGAGGGAAAACCCTTTTCTGTCATCCTGTGTTACACATTGCAGGGAATATTTTAAAAGTGGGCAGCTCATTGTCATTCAAATGCCAAATTAAAAGGCGATCCAGGAAGGTGGTTACTGTCTGCCCAGCTCTGGTGTTTCAGAGATCACTGGGGCTGAGGAGAGGAAGCCTGGTAGCTCTGAGCCCTTTGGGTCCTGCCCTTCAGCAGAAAAAGGTGGAATGCAGGGAGGTGAGAAAAGCCACCCTCCTGCCATCCCCCCAGGTGTGGCGAGAGCAGCTCTCTTGCTGATTGTCAGTGAGTTTACTGACTGCTAACGAAGTGGAGGGAGAAGTGACTTTCAGTAATATCCATACAAAAATGAACGTGTGAAAACCACTGGCTATTTTTGGAGAATTCTGCCCTGCCTTCTCCACCCCACCCCCCGATTGAAGCATTATCCTGGGTGAGGTGGGGTTTTTTTATGACTGTATATGGTTGTTGTTGGGTTTTTGCAGCAGTGAAGTTAATAAAGATGGATATCAGCAACAAACTGTCAAGTCCTGAGCTGGAGAGATTTTTCACTCAGTGAAATAGACCAGGGAAAATAAATAATCCAAGAAGTGGTAGAGCTTGTAAATATTGACATGTACAAGCAAGGAAAGAAAAGTTAGGCAAAATAAAAAATGGGCTGGGAATCGCTATTTTTCAGGTTACTGCTTGAAAAAAAAATCTACTTTTACCTAGCATCCTGTCTAGATGAGTTAATATTTTTCAATTAGAAGATTTTAAGTGTTTGAAGTGGTGTGTTGCTGTTTCTCCAAGATAGTATCTATATTTGAGGGTCAGTCTTCCTTCCCAGCCTTTGGGAGCACAGTGAGCATTAGCCCTTCATCCCTGTGGTATCAATAGGAATACCCATGACAGAGAACACTGAGGAAAGAGGAAAGGAATGCAAGGTGAGAACCAGAAGAGATCAGAGGGGAACTGCTCTTTTGTCTGGTTTCCCACCAGAAAAGGGATCTTTTTAATATCTCCACAAGAATATCTTTTAACCTCAGCTAGGGTCCAGGCCTATTGCCCAGTAACTTTGCCAGTGCATTGCTTGGCCCCAGATCACACAGGGAGATGCAGAGGTGCACAGGTCCCACTATCTGTTGTTCCCTCTCCCATACAAAGGAGAGTTTTGGGTCCCTGGGGTCTGCCGCTGTGACACGTAGCTGTCACACACTAGCTAACTAGCTGAAAACATCTTTAAAACACCTCCTGCTTTGTTTTGTTTTCCTCTACCTTCTTAAAAGCTCTAAAACCTACCAGGTTTATCACTGTAGTTAACCCATCCACTGGTTGACTGGTCGTTTAACTGGTTTGTTGCCCAAGTCCTGCTTTCTTCAAGCCACTTTATCATCTTTATGACGGGAGGAGAATTTGCACTGCTGTCCTGCATGTACACCCTCTGGAAAGGCTCCAGACCTTTGAGTGTTGCAAGCACATGAAGAGCAAGCCAGTGATGTAACCTTAAAGAGGAGCGTTTTTTGCAGTCAGGGTGGGAAATCTTTTGTTCCACCCTGGCATAGCACAAGAGTGCCAGTGAGCGTAAATAGCAGCGGTGCAGTAGCCAGTAGTGTTTCAGCCTCTCGTTACACCCTAGTGGTCAAGCTGCTGTAATTATGGTAGGTAGAAATGAGGTTATTGGGGATGGTGCTCTTACAAGGCAGGCATAAAATTCTAAACAAAAAAAAAAGTGTTTCCAGATACTCAGTGAAATTAATGGAAGGGAAAGAATAGTGGTCTTTAATTATTTCAAACCCAGACCGTTAAGGCAGATGTACATCATCAGTCTTCTGAGAATGTCCTGGGGACATAGCCAAGACAGTATTTTTTTCCTCCTATCACAGCTGATTTAATATCTGCACTAGTGCACACGCAAGAAGATGATATGAAACTTGTGCTTTTCAGTTCAAGTCCCTGTAAATGACTCCCCCTTGGAGATTGTTAAAGTGGAATGGGGTTGTTGTAACACATGGGAATCAGTACTTCAATGCATGTGCCAGCAAGGCAAAGGTGGGTTGACCCCGTCTGTGTTAAGGCAGGGAAACTATGGGGTTGAGCTGAGCAGCTAGTGGAAATAAAAAGAAAAAACTAATTCCAAGCAGGCCCCAGTGAGCATGTTTTTATCCAAAAAGCAATCAGAGAGAGGAATATGACCTACCAGATGGAATTGCTGAGGCAGAGGTGAAAGTTAAAAACAACAATAACGAAACCCGATCAAGTATAATTTTGACAGAATGAAGATATTAGACAGAAAAGGCCCCAGCAGGCGAGTTTGGCTCATCCTGAGCCCAATATTTCACTTTTTTCAGAAGACCCCTGAAGAAAGCCATGTCACAGCACCATAAGATGTTGAGGCTGAACCAGAATGAGGCTGAACCCCCCCCAACCCGTGGCGGGGCTGAGGCTTGCTGGCAGCAACCTTCCTGGGCTGGTGGGCCAGATGGTGGGAAGGGCTGCTGTGCCTCTCCTCCTCACCAAGACCTCTGAAAAGAGGGACTGGGGGTGCTGGGATCTGAGTCCCACTCCAGTTGTCCCTGTTACAATATTCCACAGCCTTGCCCCTATAAGCTATTGGGAAATTCCGTGGAGAAACACCAGATATGGACTTAACTCTCAACCCTCCTTTTGCTGTAAAAAGGATTTTGTGTGCTAAATGAAATTTAGCCCCTCTTTATGGCTGTCAATACTGCCCAACAGATATGAGAACTTGTTTAACTTAAAAAAGTAAAAGCAGACCATCTCTGCCTATAAATTTTGGTCTGTCTTTTAGAGCCATTAATGGTTGACAAATTCACTAGGAAAACTAAAAAAAACCAAACAAACTGGAGCTGCTGTGAGGAAAGTGCACTGGAAATAGAGGATCATGTTTTTAAAATGTGCCAAATGTTTGGTTTGCTGTTACTGTTTTGCACTGCGTGGCTGGCTATGGGTGCCCGGGATGGACTGCAGGAGCACGAGGGAGACTGAGGAAGTGTTGGCTGTGCTGGAGGAGGTGGCAGGAAGTGGAAGGGTGAAGCCACAGCAACGTGCAGAGCTTTGTCAGCTCCGTAATAACGGGGTTGTCTGCTTGAGCTTGGCTGGATACCGAGCCAAGGGTTTATGGTGTGAGTTCATCTGCTGGCTTTTCCCTGTACGTGATGTAATGCTCTCTATGAGTGCCATATTTATTACACCCAGCTCTGTAGTGAGTACGTGCAGTCAGAGCCAGCCTCAGAAAGTTTGGAAACAGCTCCTCGATCTTTTCTGCATCCTTTCGGCTGACCTATGACATAATCAGTCGGCGGCCTGGCTCCCTCCTTCGCCTCCCCCTTCCCTCCTCGCCCCCTCCTCCTCCTCCCTCTCCCAACGGTTTGTCAAACTGTCTTGCCTTTATCTCCTCTCGCAGGCTTCTCGACAAGTCACAGGATGATTTATGCCCTGATAACTTCTGCTTTTAAAGGCTGGGCTAATAAAAGCAGCCTTTGCAAAAACAACTTTTGCGGGAGGTGTGGGGAAACCCACCCATCATTGCACTCAGCAGGCGAAAGCACCGTCTCAGCAGTGAGGCCGGGGGCGCCTCCCTCGCCATCCTCATCTGGCACCCACAGGGATGTGGTGCTGGGAGGATGGGTGGGAGGAAAGCCTGGCCTGGCAAGTCCCAGCAGGTGAAGGAGCACAGGGTGTGCATCACCCATTTCCCTTGTCTCTCTGTCCTGATATGCCCTGCTCGGCATCCTGCAGAGCTGGAACCTGGTGTGCACCTCAGCAGCAGGTGCAGGGACCAGGGCTGGGTGTTTGGGATCTTGGTGGTAAGGTCTGTGCTTTGCTAAAGGAGGAAAATATTTTATTATTATAGTACTGCTTTCAGTATTTCATCTACAAGCTTCCTCAGTGCTGGGGCAGCAAGGAGGCCAGGGATGAGGCAGGCAGCTGGACCTGTGATCCTACTGTGCTGACCACAGCACTGGGCATGCCAGAGCTGCGAACACACATGGCTCCCTGCCCTTCATTAACTTCTGGCCTCGAGGTTTACCCCACAGCCCCCAGAGGCACTGCAGCTGCACCAGGGAAGCAGGCAGCAACCTGCCCCTGTGCAGCGGGGCCAGCAGTGCAGTGGGGCTGCACCTGGGGACGTCTGTGCTGGCCCTACTGACCTGCCCAGTTAAATGCTGCTGGAACTTCAGCGTAGTGGCGATCCACCCTGGAAGTTCAGATGTGGGCGCAGACTGTGTTTTTGTGTTTTAAGCACCATGGAGTTAAACCCTTAAATCAGCTTCTACTTCAAAGCACTCCCACTGTAACTATAAGACCAGAAGGATGAGGTGGGCACTGGCAAACATAGAAAGCATAGGAGTATTTTTGCGAGATCTAACATATTTAAATTGTTCTCTCTAGGTGAGTTTATAATTTTATTATTATTTTGCACCTAGGAAAGAGAAGATTTTCCTCTGACTGCTTTATTAACATGGGTCTGAAATCTTTCCTGAACAAAAGCAAGCAGGCCATGCCACAACTAAGACCAGCACACTGAGTTTCCTGGGGTGGAAAAATCATGAACAAAAAAAAAATCAGGTGTTGAAGTGAAAGCTGAATCCGAATGAAACCTTAACTGAAACCTTTGCAAATAATACAATGAACACAAAGGAGAGAACAATTTAGATTTTTGTAAAGATTTTTTGTACTTATTTTTTGTGTGGTGTATTTGATTTCTCAGATTTTTTTTCTTTTTACTCCTGAAAGACACAGTTGTACTTGCCTAAACAGACTAGTTAGACTTGAGAAAATATTCAGAACAAAATTTAAATTTAGTTGAAACTTGCTTGGCTTCAGGTTTCTTTACAGTCTCCAAGCTCAGCCCTGGTTCACTGGGAGGTTTGTGAAAGACCATGAACTTTTAGAGGAAACATGGATTGATTTATGAGTCTGCCTGAAAATCCATGTGAAATTTGCCTTTCGCATGACCACGATGTAAAAATATCTTCTTTCCCCCTCAACCCCTTCCTGCAGTATTGAATAAACTCTGATGTGTTTTATCTCTGTTTCTGCATTGAGTCTTCCCAGCACAAGCAGCATCTTGCTTGTTTCCTTATAAATCACCAATGGTGCTAACAACAAAATGTTCACAGCTCTGGGGTTAGTACTTGTTAGTTTGTTGCTGCTACATGAGCCGGGCAGGATGAAAACGATGCAGATTTTGATTTATTTTAACTTGATGTTAATGCTGTTGTGCACATTTTGCTCTGGATTGTAACAGCTGAAGACAGACTGGGGCTGCACAAAGGCTTCTCAACATATTGTGACACATGCCAGGTTGCAGGAGGGCATGTTGCTCTTGCATCTGGTGCATGCTTGGGGAAGTGCTGTGGGATGGAATTGGCCAGCTATGCAGGGTGCTCGCTGCAGTGCAGCCCCATGGTCTGCTGCAAGGACAACTGTGGCACATCCAGCGAAGGATCCGGGGGGGAAGGGCCACTCATGTTGTGCTTTTCAGGCTGCTTTCACCGTCAGTGTCTCCCACAGGGCTGGGTCTCTGTATACTCTCACCACAGGAACAGTGCAATCTTGGCTTAGGAATAAGGGATTCCACAGCTTTTCTTGTCTCCTACACACATGCAAATAGTTGGATATTTTTCACATCTGGATGTCTTGTTTCTCCATTTCCAAACCATGTGAAAGATTTTATCAGTCATCTGCAGGCACCAAGACCTAAGCTGGGCTCAGGGCACTCCATCCTCTTTCAAGCAGAGCTGCTCCCTGCAGCAATCTTTGCAAACCCAGCCACTTCTCAGGTCGGAGAGGCAGCTGTGGAGGGCCCAGTCTCTGTGGGTTTGACATCATCCTGTAGTGCCAGCCAGGGGCTCATTTTTAGAGTAGATGGCCCATGGAAAGTTCCCATCTGGCCCATGTTGCCAGAGAGGAAAGGGCAGGATGCTGCAAGGGGCCAGCAGCTGCTGAAGGGACAGCAGACTGAAAGGTGTTCGACATTGGAAATTCATTGGTAATTTGTCTGGATACAGGAAAAGACCAAGTCTATCCCAAATACACAGCTGAATTTTCCCTTATCGCAAGGACTGAATTCTCCTTATTGTAGGGAAAACACAGGATAAAGAAAACATTGTAGAATTTTTTTTCTAACCACCACATGCCTCATTTAAAGGCTAAGTTGAACATTACTTCTCCAATTTGGAAATGCCTTCCCATTTCACATTCCAAATTAATTTACAGTAAAACAAATTTGTCCATTTGTAATACTTTAGGGGAAACACTTGGAAATCTCCCAAGCATTTTGATTCAGCAAATCTGACTTGTCTCTTTCCCTTTTTCCCGTCCTCAAATTTTCGCTTGTTGATTTGGGTTTTTTTGCATTCCTTTATGAGGTGGAAAAATATTAAATATGACAGCAATTCCAATGGGGCCAACAAAACGATTGTCACTCAGCTCTGCTCAATGGCTACTCCTCCAGCTCATATATCAGCCAGAAGGATTACTGCAGAGTTGCCTGGCTCATTTCCCTCTGTGGTTTGTCTGTGCAGATGATGTGGGTTAACCTGAGAGTCGAGAAACTGGAGCTGATCCTAGGCCCCTCCTGCACTTCTGAAGAGCACAGATATGTGGAGCTCATAGGCCAGCTCACAGGTCATTTCCATTATTGGGGATCTTTCATTTGGCTGGGCTTACTCTTGATATATCATATTTCTTCTGCTTGAGAGTTACTTATATTACTCCACTGTTTATCACTTTGTGGTTTTATTTTATGTTATCCCTGGTCCATAATGACTTATCAGGCTGTGAACACATATAACGAAACTTGAGCTGCATTTTTTTTGGCAGAGTTGCAAGTGGAACTCAGTTCATGGAATTTCCTGATCCTGTGAGCTTCAAAAAGGTGTGAGGCAATAATTCAAACCAACATCTCACTTGTTGTCACATGAAGTTAAAAATTCACAAAAAAGTTCACAGCAACTAAGGGTTGGTCTTGATACCAGGACAAGAGGGTGCCAGAGGAATGGAGAAGTGAAGAATCTCTAGGAAGAGAATATTATAAATTCATTTTCTATTGACAACTAATTGTTCAAGTAGATTCAAGAAGAATTTGTTATAGAGTGTAAGGTTAAGTGATAACTTGCTGACAGTTGATGGAATGAAAATATAGCCTAGAGTTACCTTAGATGAGTGTAACACTAAAAAAGGCACTTCCATGGAAATTTGTCTGTGTAAATGATAACATAATGAACTGGAACAAGATTAGCACATGTGCATGAACAATTTTGTCATATTGAGTGAAAGAAACATACTTTAGGGACAACACTGAAAGTACAATTGCTTTGAGGGCAAATCTGTCTTCAGAAATAAAGGCTTGTGAGATTGCAGGGAAAAAAAGAGCCATTTCAGGCCAGGGTAAGCTGTTGTTTTATTTGTGTCTACTCAAAATATAGGAGTGTTTTATGTCAGAGGAGCTTTTCCCAGTGGGAATGAAAGAGAAACTCTAATGGACAATAAATTCTGGGGGTCAGGAGGTTTTCAAGCTTCTTTTATATTGTGCACTGTACTGGCTTTGAATGACTCATAGTCCTTTACCCATTTTGTTCCAGGGAGCATGCATCCCCTTCCTACCTCTCCCATAACTGAAATGCAGTGGCAGAGCTTTCAAAGTAAGACCCAGAGGGTCTAAACTGCAGGTTCAAGTCTTACCTTGGATTTTAGATGAAAATCTGGAGACGATCTGGCTGTTTGTAGGGGTCTGGTTATTTGAACCAGGCGTCAAAAGGCCTGGCAGGGATGTGACTGAGCATGCCATAAATCCTGCTGGTCTGAGAGTCTCACTGGCTTAGGAGAACCTTTAATCTTTAACACACAACTCCTCTCTGGCTTTCACAGATGTTACTTGCTGTGAGAGCACAAGAAGGAATTTGGAGAACAGTGTTCCCATCCACTCTCATGAGAATTTGGAGGAAGAGGGGATCCTTGTGCAATCCCTTAGGTCCTCTACAGTGTCCAGGAGGGTAACTGATGGAGACCTTTGTCAGGCTGTAAGCTACAGTTTGGGAATGCCTGTCCCACAGCATCAATACACTCTCATATCTTCCCCTATGACCTCAGCATTTGCTGCAGTGCCTGGTGAGATCCACAGCCATGATGACCTTCCCTTACACCAGCTGAAATGAAATCCTCCTGGGTCAATCCTTACACACTCTCAGCCTCATAAGAGCTCCAAAGGGACTAGGGGATGATGGAGAGTTTTTAGCCATGTCCAGCATCCTCATGAAGCAGATGGGAAGTGACCATGAAGAAGCACAGGAAGATGTGTCAGTACTCCTGTCTGCCTCAGGTGTGATCCTTTCCCTTTCCCTTTCCCTTTCCCTTTCCCTTTCCCTTTCCCTTTCCCTTTCCCTTTCCCTTTCCCTTTCCCTTTCCCTTTCCCTTTCCCTTTCCCTTTCCCCCTTCCCCTTTCCCCTTTCCCTTCCTTTTTTCCTTTTGGAGAGAACTATAACAGGACAGCTGGCTAAAGCATAGCCCTCATAAATGGAGATGTCCAAAATATAGTCAGTTAAAAAACACATGTATATATAAGCACAACCTGATCTTTTGCTTCTGCCAACTCCTGACTGTTAAGTGAAGATGATAAATGCTTTCTCACTTTATAGAGCAGTATGACACTAAATATATTTTCAAAGGTGTCTCATGGAGCAAGGATGACTGCCACAGTGAGAAGAAAAAAAAAGGCTTCCTCATCAGTTTGTATCTCCTTTCTGTAAACTCCCTAAATAGCTGCTGGGAAAGTGCCATCACTTCACACACAGACTACCAAATAAGAGGAATCCCCTCCTTTCTCTGGATTCAGGTATATTTCCCTTCTGCAGCCTGACCCTGGCCTCAGCCTTGCCTCTCCCCGGGGCCAGCAGTGACTCAGTGGGATCTTCCCCTGCAAGGTTTGGGAGGGGGTCAGCCCCAGCTCTACATTCCTTTTGGGCGGGAGCACGGGTTCAATAAGTAATCTCTTGGCCTCTGGTTCCTCCCACATTGCGTGGAGCCGGCTAGGTCATTCTCTGCTTTGGGGAGGGCTCTGACAGCACTGCACTGAGGACAGAAGCCTACGAGGTAACAGAAAATAGATCCCTCCCTCGGCATCAGTTGAGTATCACAGGAGATTTAAATCTGTGCATAGATTTTTCCTCTTATGGCGAAGTGCTCAGCGTCACTCTCCTTTCTGTAGGTGCAGAAGCTGCTCACCTCCATGGGGTGGTGCCGGGTGGGTGAGTGATGCCGGGTGGGCGCAGGCATGGGGGCAGTCCGAGCCTGACTCAGCTGAAGGAGTGCGAGCAGCCGCGCTTCCTCTCACATGGCCTTGCCTGCGCGAGGGAGGGAGGGAAGGGTGAGCAGTGCCGGCATGGTAATATCTCACTGTTGTTTTCCTCATCAGATGGCCTGGTAAGCCAACTTACAGGGCTATGAATCCAAATCAAGGGAAGGTTGCTAAATCAAGGAAAGAAAAAGTAATGAGATAACCCTTGCTGCTTCCCTGTGTAGTGTTGATAGCCACAGGTCTTGAAGCATCCCAATGCTGCAGAGGCAGGAGAGAGTAAATAGCCTTGGTTAAGAGAGGAGCTGATAAAGGCAGGGGCAGATGTGTTTCTGCCATCTCTGTAACTCTACAGGGATGGTAGAAACATCTCATCTGGAGGTGCAGAGGTGGCTGGCCAAGATCAGCAGCCTCCTGCCTGCATATGCAGCTGGGGAACATCTTTGTCCTGAAACAGGGATGTTCCTTAGGTCAGAGAGCCTTATGGGCTGCATGAAAGAGCCGAGGCTGACGTGCCTGTGTTGGGTCAGAAACAAGGCTGAGACCCTCTGTGTGCACCACAACCTCCTGGAAGTGCTCTCTGGAGTGGCACAGCCACACTGAGAGACCCCACTATCCACACCACACGTACTACGGGGCTTACTGCTCAGCAGTGACAAAAGTTTGGACTCCTGCTGCTGTGGAGTACTGGCAGGTGCCCCAAATGAGGGCCAACAACCCAGGTCAAGACATTGCTCTTTGAAAACCTGCTGCCACCGCTGCTCGTTTTCATAATCCTTTCCCCTACGATAGTATAAACAAGCTGTCATCTATTTTTCAATGAAAAATACTTTTGCTTGTCTCAGTTTCACGTTGCACTGTTACTATTCGCTGTCGCAGAAGCTGCTGCAGCTATAAATAACCTCACCACAAGCTCCTCATCTGTAAGCTCAAGCACTCACTTCAGAAGAGGCAGGCGAGATTAGGATCTTGTTTTGAAGGGTCAGGTGTTCCGGCAGAGGTGATGAGTGGGTGCTATCACTGGGGTGCTGACATCCCATGTGCCTGGCCCTCCGCTTGGCTTCCTGGCAGAGAGTGCAGGGTCCAGAAGCTCAAAACCACCCTGCTTGTCACACAGGAGGTGATAGTCATGTCAAGAGCATCATGAGAACTGCCAGTAGCAATGCTTCGCTTCCACATCCTGCTGATGGAATCAGGGCAGCACTGCTGTCTATGGCCCTCATGTTCCTGTTACTATCTTGCACACAGCTTGGGAAGGACATCCCAGGAAGGCCACAGTCCCACTGTCTCTGGGACCTGGCTGCCCTGGACGTGGCCCTCTCCACTCCAGATGGGACAGAGGACCATCCAGAGGTGCTGTCAGATCACATTTGTGTGCCCTAACTGCAGGAAGAGAGCCAAAGGTTCAAGCTGTCAAAAAACTGCTTGTTTCTGGGGCTTTTTTTTCATTTGTTTTTTTTCTTCCAGATTTCCAAGTCAGACTGGCTCAGATGAGAGGGTCAAATGAGACTTAGGTCTGCAGCAAGCAGAGAAAGGGAGGGCAGGCCCCATTTTGGGGTGAAACAGTGCAAGAGTGACATCCTCCCTACACATGCTTGCACCACTTTAAGTGGTTGCAGAGCCCCCAGACTGCTGAGAAACCACACACCGATCGCAGGCGTGTGCTTTGCAGGCGTCTTGCTCAACCTCTGGTGCCAGCCATGCGTGCGACACACCAGACAGGTTTCATGCACTCCCCTCTTCCTGCAAGCGTTTCTTTGTTGTCCAGGGCTGTTGTTTTCTCTGCTCTGTTCATTCTGCAGTCCTGCCTTGGCCTCCTCCGTGGTGACAGCTGCATCCTCCCTGGTGTGCCGCCACTCATGGTAAATGTGTGCCGTGGGCAGGGGACGTGGTGTGACTTGCCCCAAGGTGGAGGGATGCGGTTACGCTCGTCCGGATCATTGCCCACGGCAGAATAAGTGCTCTGAGCTGATTATGCCCTAGATCGATCTGGGAGTGAACTTCAGAAAGGAGAGCTCGTTTTGACTGTAGGCTGAATGAATACAGTGACTCATCTCAGTTCCTAAAAGCAGAGAAGTGTTTGTTTCCATACAATGAGAAGATGCTTTAACTCAATGTTCAAGATCTCTGGCTGTGGTTTCACATATGTCACTGGCTGCTGCTGAGCAGGATAGGTGCCCCTCCTTCTCCTGTGCCCAGTTTCACAAAGTCCTGCCCCTGCCCTGACGCATGTCTTATCACCACAAGTGAGCTGACATAGGAAATTTCACCTGGGAAAATTTGTCACCTTCCTCTTTATTTTCCAGAATCTCTGTTTTCTGTTGGCTTAGCTTTGGTATCAGGCATGAAGTAAAGGAGAATGGGGCCTGTCATGGGTGGCAGACAGCCTTTGGTTGGCATAGCCATAACATGTACTCACTGTTCTAAAAAAGAGACCCCCACTGCTGCCTGCCCTTTTGAGGTGTGCACAACGTGGGCAAAGCTGGCAGAAAGTGCTGCTCCCTCATTGCCTGGGTCTTGGGCACAAGACCAGAGAGAAGCAGGCCTGTAGATTTATTCCTGAGCTCTTTTGTTTTTGTGATACTTTACTTTCCCAGCCAGACAGGATGAGAAACAAATACCACCAAAATACGATGAGAGAAGCTATTCTTGAAGTGTTTATAGCCCAGCCTCACTGGAGAATGTTTGGCTGCCTCCCAAGACGACCAATTCTCACTGTGTTTCCAGGCCAGTTTCTGAACTTTCAGGCACTTACCCAAACAGAATCTGGACTTTTTGAAGTTTGCTTATCTCTGTTTACAAGGGCCTCCTGCGAGGGTGAGTCAGGGAAGGGCAGTCGAGGTCAGGGGTGTGAGGGGGGAGCAGAGCAGGGAAGCTCTGGTGAGCTTTGCATGTACTGCACGTGAGAGCAGTCGCCCTGTGCAGTCTGAATGCCCAGCTCTGATCTGCCCAAGTCAGCGGTCAGCCTGACTGTATCTAACAGGTCTCATGATTGCAAAAGGTTTTAAAAAGCCCTTAAGTCCCTGAAGCATTTTTAAGTAATAAAACTGAAAGTCAAAATGGTGGCGAGGCCTGAATGAGAGAGTAGGGGATGATCGGAGCTGGAGCTTCTGACCAGCACCCTCCTGCAAATTCAAAGGTGTCTAGGTGAAAGCTGTCAGTTCTGGTACACTTTTGCAAAATAGTGGTCTCAGCCTGCTTAAGAAAAGCAGCCACTGCCCTCACCTTTCTCTTCCCTCTTCTTTTCCAGACAGTCTACTGTTACTTATTAATTTGAAGGTGATGCTGCCTCATTAGTGCTGGAGTATAGCAAGGGTTTGCTAAATTCTCCTGGTTTTCTTTTTATTCCAGGTTGTTTCCTGTGATGGTATCTTGGGATTTTTCCTGTTTACTTACAGATACGGTGTGTGAGAGCTGTATCAGCTTAGAAGGAATAAAATCCAAGCCAAATATGGGAGAGAAATGAGCTGTGTGTTTTAGTGAATGGTCATGAATTTGCAGTCTGCAGAAGTACTTTAAAACAATAGTAACCAAAAGCTTGTTTTGCATATTTAAGGTGAAATACAAACCAATCAGTATAGGATTAAATATATGCTACTGTTGATAAAATTCTGATATATTAAAAAGTTATTTAATTGCATGCAACTATCCAATATCCTCAGCTGCCACTCTCAATTACTGACATTATTAGTCTAACATTATTGTATTCAAAATGTAATAAAATAACTCCATTATTTTGGGAGCAACCTCATCACTGAGAAAAAAAGATGTTTGATAATGCACTGAGTGATCAAGCAAACACAGGGATTTTATTCTATTAATTGGCTATCAGGGCAAACGTCAGCATTTTATAAGTAGCAAACGATGTCAATGCTATGTTTGTTTAAACTTATTGCTGTTTGAACTGACTGAGCAACAATAAAAAACCCTTTGTTTTTAGATAAACATTTTTTTTTATCCTACAGGGAGCTTGTTTTGTTTAGCATGTGCCATGAACAAATTTCACTGTGCTGCTCCTAGTAAAGTATGTCTGTTTAAATCAAGTAAATTAAATATAATCCTGAGATTAAGGAAGAAGCTGTATTTTCATTTCGAGCAGCTTGTTTTTCCTAGTTGATTTTGTTACCATTTTCCAATGTTATGTAAACAAATAGTTTAATCAGGAACAATAGTGGGGGGAAACCTTAACTTTCCTTTTTCCTCTACTGGTGGAAATAAATAACATATGTAATAAAGATACCATAATTATGAAACAATACTATGCAAAGGACAACACAGTGATTATTTTCAGAGTCAGAAATGTGGCATGAGCCACAAAGTTCAGAAGGAAGGTTGCAATTTCACAGAGACTTAAGTCTTTGGTAACCAGCCCCACTGAAGTCAGAACCGTAATAAACAGGCCTGCAGGCTTCCTCCATGCAAAAACTCCTTGATATAGCTGAGAAATCACAGCTGATGTTGCAGTCTGCTCCCCACTTTTTGGATTTCAGTCTCACACAAGCAGCATTGGTTAGCCATGTCCAGGCACGAGTGCAAGTGTGTGCACGTGCACACATAGTCCAAAATGAAAATGTCTCCTGTGAGCACTTCTACCTCAGGGAAAAGATGATGGGAGTAGATATGTGACTGATGTTAGTCATGTTGCTTAACACACTGGTGGGAGGCACCAAGATGCTGCTGATATAAATGCCATGCAGGAGCCCATGGGTCTGAGCAATCCCTCCAGTTTTGCTCTCAGCATTTCACATGAACCTGCCAGGAAGATGCAGTCAGTGTGGTGACTTATGACAGTGGGAATAGAGATGGATTGTGCTGAAACTCTTTAAAAATCTGAAGCCTGTAACCCAGTTACTGCCCAAATTTAGCACAGTGCATTGTGTGACAAGACACTGACTCAGAGGAGTTACTCATATACTTGAGTCTTTGTGAAGTCAGTACCTTTCTGGTGACCTTCCAAACTGTTGCCTCAAAAGCCACCTATTGTTACTTTGTGCATGCAGCTTTACTGAGAAGGTTTTGCTGAAAGAAATTTGAATGGAAAGTGCTGTTAACATTCTCATGCCCAGCCCTAATACATCATTTCTGAGTATACTGCATTGCCACTTAAACACTGTGGTTAACCCATAGCTTTATCTACATGTTCTTAATAAGTCAGTGCCTAAATTAAGTAACCTTTTCTAGCAGTGTCTTGAATGGAAGGGCAAAAATGTACTTTTTAAACCTTCTGCATAAGTGGCAAGTAGGGCCTGTAATTTTGCATATGCTCCAAAACAAAACAAACATTTTATTTAAACTTTAAAAATATCTGTGTTGATTCTCATGTCCTGTGGTTTTGCATTAAGGTTTCAGAAGTGAGCTTTGGGGTTTCTTGTCTCATAAACAAATGCAGTGCTAATTCTGTTGTGTGGATGTTTTTATGGATAGGTGTTTTCTTAAACAAATTAAATTGTAAACAAAGATGGAGGCTGATGAAAAATTACTTTCCCTCTGACTCCCATGATGCAGCCTGTTCTCCAGCCATCCATGGAGTCTTACAGGAAATCAGAAAATCTGGCTTGCAAAGCAATAAAAAAGCAGCATATCGTTTTTTTTTTCCTGGCCTATCAAACCTCTATAAGAAGTAAGAATTCAGATTTTTTTTTAACTGAATGCCCAAGATGTTGTGTTTTACTTGAGTTTTTCCTTTAACTGAGGTGCCCTTAAACAAAGGCACCCTGTGTCTAGGGTAGCCCAGGGTGCCAGACCTCCCTGGCTGGAGTGCTCGGCAGAATCTGAATAGCAGTTGTTTTCACTTGTGCGCATTAACTCTGTCTTTGAAAGACATACGCCATGTCAGCACTCCACTATTGCCTCCCGTCCATTTGTTTAGAGATTAATCTTCCCCTTTGACAAAGGTAATTTTTAAACTTCAGAGCGGGGCAACCCCCCTGTGCTGTGATGCGACACAGAGGACGTGAGCTGACGCCAGGCAGCAGCGGCTCCACGGAGTCGCTGCTGGTGCCCAGGGGACAGGGGAGGGAAGTGGCATTGCCCAGGCACAGCAGAGCTGCCGCAGCCCCCCTGGTCCTGCCCCTGGATGAGGGGAGCCAGGAGGGAGCCAGCCCGGAGGCCCTGAGTGGAGCTGAGCCGCCGGCTGATCGGAGACAAGAAGCCAATGTGCTGGCAAAAATGCCCGAGTCCTGCTTGAAGCTGCATTTTCACCGCAGAGAAATGATGGGCCCGTTTCCCTCAGGACCCTTCTTAATTGGTTTTGTTTAAAAAGGATAAAAAGCAAAGTGCTGACAGGGTATTGTTGGCCGGCCTAATCAGGTTTTAAATGTGTTTTAAATCAGCGAACAGAGCAACATAGATGCTAGATTCATCCCTTCTACTTTGTGTGCTCAGGGAAGGAGGGAAAGAAAAACAGCAGAGCCAAACTTACTAATAGATTTTAATCCTTTCTGGAGTTACTATCAGCTAGGATCCTGCTACTGTTTACCCAGCTGAGGAGTCTTTAAATGGGTGTCTCCATTTGCAAGGATCTCATCCCATTGTGAATATGGCAATGACTAGACAATGAGGCTGTTACAGAAGAAAGATGAGCTGGCTGCAGCCAACAAATCTTGCACTCTCCATTTACAGGGCTATAATTATCCGAAGTTTTAAAACACAATGCTATCTGCTGAAAGGGACCATCTGGGTGAAGACCAAGACATCCCAATTAAGTGATTGATAAGCAGCTCGTGCTGGAGGAGCACACACCACCCATACAGTGCAGTTCTAAAAATGCCACTTGCGTTAACAGCCGTCTTTAAGGAGTTTGAATGAAGCATGCACTGTGGGAGGGAGGAGATCAAGTGTGTTTGTGTGATTCAAAGTCAGGCAGAATAAATAAGATCAGCCTCCAGAGCACAGTGGAAAGTGTTTTTAGAGCACTGAGGTGCAGTGGTGGAGCAGTGCCCATCTGTGCTTTGCAGTCTCCTGTGTGAGGGCAGTGATTTTGTCCCAGGGGGTTGTGAGGAGGCATTACAGAGGGGAGGGAGAGCAAACCTCTGCTCATGGGAGGCCTTTGCTTGCTAGGCACGAGAGCAGGCTGTCCATCCACCTGCATTAGATGATGAGTGGAAGCATGAGGGAGAGAAATCTGTGCTGGTGTACTCCATCCATCACAAACTTTGACTGTGGACTTGCCCTGCAGTTCATTTTTCCATCTGCAATGAGAGGATGTCCATCTGTCCTCCTGTTCTTGACCTACCCATCTTTTTAAAGTTTTAAGCTAAGCTCAGCTCTTGCAGAACACATGCACAATATCTGACTCAGGGCCAGCGTCTTGTGTGGCACTTAATCACACCACAGCAACAGAAGGTGCAGTTTTGCCCCGTAACAGCTTCCCAGTATGGATCAACACTCCTTTGCATCTCTTCAGAGCAGTAACTGGCACCCTGGGCATGGATATGGTCAGAAGTGTGACTCAGACTGCCTGCAGTAAAATAAAGCAACCAGCTACAGCTGATTTGCTCTTCAACAATTGCCCAGTGTTGCCATCCCCAGGTTATAAAGCCAGATGGGAGTTTGTGTGATAATCTAAGATGACCATAAGCCTTGCCTTGATTAGTTCTTTTAACTAGCAAAATGGTTCATCCTATGTGTAAGATGTATTTATACAGGGATATAATATTTTGTCTCAGGAGCTTGAATCTTAATTTTAGTGCTGCTGTGTCTAGCCAAACCTTTGAGACTTTGTTCTGGCCTGTGGCCTCTCTTGCTAAATTTCTCTTTGGATATTGACTGTTCTCACCCCCCCTCCACCTATTCTAAGCATATATCTTTCAAGTAGATTTATTTTCCAATGCTTTTCTGTGAACCCATCTTGATTAACCAGCAAAGTTACCCATATATGAGCATTCAGATGGGATGTGGCCTTTATTTTCTACGCCTAGAGTACATGTGACTGCATTTAAATCATATTTAAATGCTGTTTTGCAGGGGTTACTGTGTGAATAACTCGTCATTTTCATTTGTGCATCACTTTCCCTAAATCTTTCTCTTGTCTTGCAAGCCTTTCGCGTAAGATTTGTTGTTGTCTTTTGCTGTCTTACCTGTCTGGCAAAGCCAAATAGAAAGAAAGGAATCCAAGGGGGTCTCAATGGAAGCAAACCCTTGTTTTCCCAGCAGAAAAGGACCTGGGGATGCTGCCTGAGAGCAGTTGAACATGATCCAGCATATGCCCAGCTGGCCAAAAGGCCAATGGCACCCTGGCCTGTGTCAGCAATAGTGTGGCCAGCAGGAGCAGGGCAGTGATTGTCCCTCTGTACTTGGCACAGCTGAGGTGGCATGTCAAATTCTGTGTTCAGCTCTGGTCACCTGTAAAAGTGAACATTCTGTGATGGACCAAGGACTCTGCTTTGCTCTAGGGTTGTAAGCATCTTTTTAAAAAGTCATGAGATTAAACCACCTTGAACAAAGAGGTCTGCAAATGTAAACATCCCCAGAATCCACATCACTGAAACAATTGGTGAGCAAGCTCATGTGGTGTAACCCTCTACTGCCCAGATGTAGGTCAGGGCTCTGGGACTATTCCCAATATGTGCAGAGGTTCTATGGGTCAGACTGTGCAGGATTGGCTCCCTCTGCCCCACATATCTTTCAGTGCTCTCCTGGAGGACCTTGCATCCTAAAACTTTGTTCTGAGAAGCTTTGATGGCCTGTATGCAGCACACATCCATGCTCTGAAAGTACTGCTCTGGAAGGCTATAACACTCCCAGCACTACCAACATTTTTGAAGTAATCCCACTCCTCACACACAAAACAGAGTTCATCCCTAGTGTCAGAGAGCCTCCACAAAGTGTCTAGAAGCCCCATGGGGCCAGTTCTTGTCACACAGGTCCCTGGCCTCTTTATATGTACCAGCAGAGGTGACAGCTGCTATAGCAGCAAATGAAGTTTAGAGAAGGCAAGTTCTTTGGCAGCCACGTCCCAAATTATTTAGGAGCTTCTATGCCAATGTACTCGGTGCTCTTTTACCATAGGAATCGTCAGAGACCTGGCTGTAGATCACGACTATGCAATACACTCTGTGTGAAGCAAGGCCTGATGTCAGTATCAGGTGCTAAAAGATGTTTCTGAAGGATGACTGAATTTAACAGCCTTTTACAATGCATTTCATTAGCTTCATCTGCAGGTGACAAAGGCATTGATGAAGTGCCCTGAGACCAATAAAAAAAAGATCACACCTGTTTGCGAAGCCATGTGTAAAGATACAACCATATGCAGAGCTGATGTTTCAATGTTTGAATCACCTTTAGGAAAACTCCAGTGTCAAAATCTCAAAAAATTATGTAAGATCTTTACTTGAGGAAATACACAGGACTGCTGCAGCATCTCCTAGAAGCTGCTTTCTTCAACTGCAGGCTCCATTTTCATATGAAACATGCAGCTGTTCCTGTCCTCCCACCAGTCTTTCCTGCCAGCCTCGCTGAGCTGGAGGGATGTCAGGACCAGGAGTTCCTCAAAATGATGGAGTAGGCAGGAGCTTCTTTGCACCCTCTTCATGTTCATCTTCAGGTCTGTATATCTTCATGGGAGATATGCTGTACCCAGATAAAGGTTATTTTACTCCTTTAGAAGATACTGGATGGTACTCTATGGCACTTCTGTTACTGGAAGTGAGGCTTGATTTTCTTCATCCCTAAATCTCCTATGTCTCTCAAAAACAAAGGAGAAAAGCAACTGTAAAGTCAAACAAAATGCCAGCTATACCTCACTGAAATATTAGTGTCTTTGTTTCCCTCTTGACCTAAAAGAAACCTAATTTTCTTAACTTAATACCAAAGTAGAATGGTTGATTCAATTGGCTTCTGCTGTTATGGAGGGATATAGTATTTTTCATGTTGATTCAATTGTTGGACCTTTATGTCTTCCAGTGGTGGAAACATTTGAAAACGGAGAATTTCCCTTACAGTGAGACGTGGTCTTAAATTACAAAATTTGAACCTGTTTAAAATATTTCCCAAATTCAAGGTCTGGGAGCTAAATAGTGGGTGTTGGTTAAATCCTCCTAGGGAAAGTAGGATTTAAGGTATTTTAAATATGAGTTTCATGTAGCAGTCATAGTATTTGCATCCATTCAATTTGCATCATTAAAGGCTTGCTGATGAGAAAGGGAGAAGTATTTGGGTGTCAGACTTCAGGTTTGTCTATATTTGTCTGTCTTCAGCTCAGAAAATGTCAAAAGCATTTTCTAAAGGCTCAGCTGTGATCTGCCCATTCTTTATGCATTCAAGACAATTGCTAGGCAATTTCCTCTTCTGTGAAATAGTTTCTGTTCAAATAGAGCACAGCTAAACCAGAACTTGTTTTTTTCCTAGGCTGTTTTCCCAGACTTGCCTCAGATCCTCTCTTTTCTCCAATAGTCTGTGATCCAGCCTGTTTTATCTAATCTGATCCATCTTGGCCTCTATGCCACGCTCATTCCATGGTTCTTGAATGTCCCAACAGCCTGACTTTGTTGTTTTTCTTGCCCCATGAGTTCCACTCCTTCAGTCCAGAAAAACCTGGAAGAGCTATCAGATAAAACCAACCAATTCAGCTTCGCCTGATAATCTCCATGAAATCAGCCCATCCTTCAGCTTGGTGGAGAAAAAAACCTTCCAAGCTGTGTCTAGGAATAAAGGACAGGTCTTTGTGTCCTCCATATCTTTTGGGCAAGTTCTCAGATGATTTGGCTACCTCTGGAGATGGAGGCAGCAAGCAGGCTGTGAGAAATGCTGCCATGGCATGCTCTTTTCCACCGTGTCACAAATTTGTCATGAGCTAAACTCACAGCTGGACCTCCTGAAACTTCCACCGCCCTGTCAGCAACTGCTAGTGTGGGCCAAGCATGTGTTTGTGTTTCCCTCTTGTGGTGTGCCAGATCCTGGCTTAGTCTGGGGTCTTTTCACTTGTGCTTGGGGTGAGAGCTGGGCCAGCTGCTCCAAGGCTTCAGCTGGGTCTGGGATGGCCTATGTGAAGAGCAGGCAGCTGCTGGCTTTATTGGTGGGTGGCACTGGAGCTCATGAGTACCTTAGGCGCCCGAGTGCATGTAGTTTTGATTATGCAATGCTTTAATCCAATGAGGATGTGATTTCTCAAGTGACCACTCCCAGAAATATTAAGGTTCTCTGAATTTCTTCCTGGAAGTGACCCCTGCGTAGAAGTGGTCCATCTGTCAATTGGCTGTTCTGACAAACACCTACTGAACATGTCAGTCAAAAAAGGAGCACACTCAACAAACACATCAATCTGACAGTCTGAAAATCATGTGAATTGTTGTATGTGTGCTACTAACAGCTACTCACCTTCCACCTGGGAAATACCTTGTACTTTTGAGGTTGAAGGTCCACATTATTTGTAATAAATTAAAAAGCTACACAAACATTTCTGTGAGTGAAGGGCAAAAGTTGAAATGACAGTCTTGTATTTCTGAGGTAATATTGTCATGTAATAAAGCCAAGACACTCTTTAGTCTTTTAAGAAGAATGTCTGGCAAATGTCCCCAGTTCATCTCCTCTTTCCTTTCCTACACCCTGCAGCATGCATATGTGACTGGGAAATTGAGGCACCCAGAAATTCCTGCATGGAAAGGGTAATATCCCTACAGGTTATTTTAAAGGCCAATCGCTGCTTTCAGGAGTCTACTTGAGACAGCTTAAAATATTCTTATTTCACTGAGGAAAAGTAGTGATTTGTATACAGGCTATCCAGTTTGTGGCAAGGCTGTCAGAGTTGAGGTCTAAGATGGGCATAGAGCATCTTGCTGTTCGTCACTGTTCATATCCAACCATCCACTAAAAATGCAACTGCCAGAAGAAATGCTGGCACAAGATGTAGCAAACAACCCTCTTGTTGTTATTTCACCAATTATTATTTCAGAGAGGGGACCGTATAACTATGGGGCCTCAAGAATAAAAAGTAACAGATGCACACTGGAGCAGAAGCATTAATGTTTGATTTATAGCAGAGAAGCATTTTCCTCTGCTGCCAGGTGTCTCTTAAGTCTGAGCGCTTCTTGCTTTGTTAGATGTATTCTCCTGTAAACACTTTGTTGCTGCTATTACATTTTCCCATGCTGAAAGTCTATCACAAAGGCTTTTTTTCTGAGGCATTGGCAGATGGCAATTAGCACCCTTCATATTCTTTCCCCATAACTTCAGCAGTTTTTTGCCTGCATCCACTTAACAGCTCCAGGCATGCCAAATCGCACGCTTCTGGAGGACTTGTTGCTAGTAGCAGATCTTTGATTCTAAATGCCTAAGTAGCGTCTGAACTATATTTAGAGCAAGTACACGCCTGCCTATTCATGATCTTTTGTGTATAGCCTGGACAGCTCGGTGCCAGCATGCAGCATAATCAGCTTCTCCTTTAGCGTTCAAATTCCACAGCTCTTCAGACAGGAAGGGAGAGGGGAAAGAGTGGTGGGCAAGGAAACAAGGATAGTAATTAAATATGACTTAGGGAAAAAATCCCTGAATAGCAAATTAGCCTTGCTGTTTTACTAATGTTACTGCTCTCTTCATAAAAGTCCCAGCCATGTAATTATTGCACATTCATAACTCCTACAGACTTTCTAGAGAGTTATACAGTACTGAGTGAGGCTCTGAACATCAAGAAGTTGTCCTCATTTTCCTGGACTGCTAAAGAAAGAAAGAAAGAACTGACTACATTTCCTGCTTAACAGCATTTCCATTAACTGAGAAGGCAGGCACCTCTTAAAAATCCTAGGTAGTTGTCCCACAGCTTTGCAATGTAAAGATACCTGGACTAACAAGACAAGCCTACAGCAGATGTAAGATAGTAATTTGGCTCTGGCACTTACTGACTTGTATAAATGCTCAGAATTTACATATTCCAAGCATCTGATTTTTCTAAGTCATGTTTGTAAGTACTTAGTTCTGCAACATTAGAGCAAGATGTTTCCACTGTGAGACACAGACAAATTCAACCAATTTGATCATGTAGAGGTAAATAAAAAGATGATCAAACCTACCTGTTCATTCACTTAGAAGACAATAGGTAAATTTGAGTTTATGATTGACTGTACCACTAACTTTTGTTTCTCTTGTGAAAATATCTCCATTAAATTTCTAACTTGGCACCTCTTCACAGGGAGAAAACCTCTAAATATTTTCTTTATAAGCTTCTTGAATAAGAGCTGCATCTACCCCTGAACTTATGTAAAATCAACAAAATACAAGATAAGCTTGTAATTTTCTACTGAAAGTAAAATAGTTAATAAAACCAAGAAGGGACCCTGCTCCTGCTTGTCATGGTTGAATTTTTCAGCTATCTGCATTTAACTGGTCAAAGTGAAATCTGAACCTGTTCAGATGTTCAACGTGGGTGGGTGGAGAAATGGGTGAAGAGCTTGTCCAGCCACTGCTATCCAGCTGTAGAGCACAGACCCATCTTGTGAAAACACAAAAATGAAAACCAGTTGAAATGTGTGTACAATTCCCTGTAAATTGCACTACTAAACAAGAGAATATAGTATGTTTAATATTTTTACTTTCTCTAAATGCATTTTCTGTTGACTTGCCTTGAGAGAACCAGCATGGTCATTTCTTTACCAATGCACCATAGGTTCTCTTTGAGCGAAGTACAAAACTCTTTGCTCGCTTCTGGTTCTTATGTTCCATTAAAAAATGTTCTGTACTTCCACTTTTTGTGGTAGTGCTACTGCTAGAGATGCACACTGTGTCTGACTTCTCCCCACACGATGGATTGTAGGTATCAGCCTGTGCCAGGAGCACAGGGTGCTGTGCCTTCAGCTCTAACAGACAGCTGAAGTTTTTAATTCCCTCGAGCAGATGTGTGGGGTTTTCCAGCTGAGGCAGGGGGAAACAACCTGAGCTTGTACTTTGTACTAGAGCGATCTTACCATTTATCCAATAGTTGTCACATTTGCTTCATTGCAAATTGAAGCTCTGGGAATTAAAGAGGGAGGATTTCTGTCTAGACCTTATTGTTGACATTCTCTGTGGAACACATCCAATGTCCCAGGAAAGAGGTCACTTTCTTGAATGCAGATGGACTAAGGCTGTAACATCTCCTGCGGGCCATGTGCCATTTCCCTTCTGTCCTGCTTTTCTTGAGGAGTTCAATTTCTGTCTTCTCTGTATTCCTCTGATAATATAATCTTGTTTGGAAGAGATAAGTATAGTCATTTTAATATTAAAATTGACTATGTACTGTTTTTTCTCTGAGAGTCAGAAAATTGGACATGATTTCAGCAATGTGCTTTGGGAATGGTAGGCTATTGATTATTCCTCTGTCATACAGATTGTATTTGAAAACAAGACAGGTCTATAATTCTTTTCTTGATAGACATTTCTGAACCAAATAAATGAGTTTTATTTGTGTTTTTGGATGAACTGTTAAGTAGAAAATGTTCTGGTGTTTTCCCCAGGAATAGAAATCCACAGCTGTTAGGGCAGCAATGAAAGTGGTTTTGTTTAAGTGATGCATGGCCCAAGATAAAGAAGGGAATTTGGAGCCTCAAAATGAAGTTTATGGCTCAGTTCCATCAAGTATAATCAAGAACAAATGAAGTCCTTTTGGGTTTCCTTGTCATTTGAGGACTGCCTTATTTATACATGGTGGGGTAATTTTCCTAGAAATTTTAGGTGATGGAGGTTAGAGTTTTATTGCACAGATACTTGAACAAGGTCTAAATATTCAGAAATAATTTTATAAGTGTACTCAATCCACCACATTAACTTGAGTTTTGCCTTAGCAGGGAGTGTATTAGCTGTTGTTCTGTAGCAAGCAGTTACAATTGTAGCAAAGCTAAAGTTAATTTTACAAAAGAGAAAGGTGATTTTATTATAAAATAAGCAGATTTTACTTGCTCATACTCCCCTACTTACATATTCACAAGTCCTTTGAACTCCTCAGGAGCTTACAGTGAAAAGAGACTTTTGTCTCTGTATCCTTTCCTACTTCTGAGAGTCATTATGGTTTTTCATAATTTTTCATCTCTGTATCTGGGTGCTTAGAGATCCAACCTTGTTCTTCATCTTCTTCATCACAATCTCTTAGCTACTGTCCCTCTTTTTCAGCAGTCCATTGTTGTCTCTACCTGGGTCTCTTCAGAAGTTGCACATGGCTGTGCTGTGATTTTGATGACCTGCCGAGCTGGGTACCAGTGAAACCTTCTGTCGCTCCTTCTGGTGTTTTCCCACCTCACCATTCCCCCTCATTCTCCACAGGCCAACCTTAACCCTTCTATTTCAACTCTCTATACCTCTGTGCCTGTTTTGCATTTGTTCAGTTAAAAATTTGCATGTAACTTTCCTTGGTACTGCAAGACTTTTATGAAATAATGGTGCTCAACTATTCCTAGCCTTCCCTTAACAATGTGCTAATAACCTGGACCCCCAAATTAATTGTATCATAGGAGAGAGTGTCCTGGTCCTGATAAAAGCAGTCAGAAAACCCAGAAAGCGATCAGCCCCTTAGAGAGGCTGTTTCAATGTTCATCCTTATGCAATTTGGAAGTCATTAGAGTTGAGGCCATATTTGGAGGTTCAAACCTGATTCCTCTTGTCTGAATGCACTTTTGTCCATGTCAGAATAATAATACTCCTTGGCATCCCTGATAGTTGGTCAACAGGTAAGTGATATTTTAGGTACTGAGGTTGAAAATGCAGAGCTTTGGTAGCACAGTTTTTATCCCTTGGTCATTCTCAGGGCTAACACAAATGCAAAGTGAGCACTCTTAAATAGAACTGAGCTCAGAATGGGAAGCCTTCAGTGTCTGAAATCAAATATAAGTAACAAAATGTGCCCTGAGCCCACTCATCTCAGGTGGCACTGGATACCCAGCTGGAAGGAGTGAGCAGACACAGGACCAGCTGTGTCATCTGCCTAGCGTGGGGTTGTACATAGGGCTTTTTGGAGCAAGAGGAGGGGAAGTTCATCCATTATTAAAACATAGATAATAGAAACTTTATGCCCCACTGGTCTTGCATTAGACAACATGAACTGAAAGATGAGGTCTCTGCTAATTCAGTGCCTGGTTCTCCTGAGATAGGCTCCCACGTGAGGGGGGAGCAGACAGCATTTGTCTGTCTTGTTCTGCTCGACCCCAACCACCTGAGAGTTCCTGCTCCTTCCCTAGCGATGGCCTCCTGTGGCAGCTTCACTTTGCTGTAAGAATAAAGGTGCCAGAAAGGAGGAGAAGACCAGCATCTACACAAGCCAGGCCATGGTCACAGGATGCAAAGTCAGGCACAATGAAACAATCCCTACTCAAGCCAGATCAAGTGCTTAATGTAAAACACATCTCTAACTCTCTTCTTGAGCAGTCACCCTAACGGCAGCACTGTTCTCAAAAAGAAAGTGTCCCACAGGCAAGATTTGTGCTTTCAGAGGGCTGGTAAAAGATGGATGTCTTTACATTAATTTCTTGAGGCAGAAGCTAGGATGCCATGGGTTATTCTCAGTAAATAAGAGCAAGCTGAAAAATCCCATAGTTATTCTCTCTTTCTGGTGGCCGCATAACTTGATACGATACGGGCCTTTTTCCTATTAAACCGTAGGCTTTGAGAAACTCTACCCTATGCATGGCTACAAAAAAGTAGAGGAAAGAATGCTGAAGTTAATGAGGCTAGCAATCCATGTCCGATGCAAATATTTGATGTGACAATAACTGCTAACACCCCCTGCCTGTAAGCAGAATGTCCAGGCACCCTGCCTTGAAGTTTCTGAAACCAAACCAAAGGTCTCTTTGGGACATTCTGTAATTGTGGGGTGTTTGTGAATCCAGGATGGTTTTTTTAACCTTTAGTGCAATGAGAGACCAACATGTTTTCTCAAAATGAACCATTCCATTTTGTCCCATGCAGGGCTAGATTTGTTTTGGTAATCTGTGATTTTGGCTAAGGTCCCAAACCACTGGCAATGCAAGTCCTAAGCAGATGACTCTTTATGGTAGTTTTGGATACCAGAAGCTTAAATAATGAAGTCCATATTTTTTTCTTCAGTAGAAAAAATAAAACCATCTGAATAGTATTTAAAACAAAAATAGGTTGAGAATTTAATCTACTGCAAAATTTGAAATGTGTCTCACTTACTTTGAATATTTTTCAGATACGCTGGTTTCAATTATTGAGGAAAATTTGAGTCTGATGTTCAGATAGCAATATTTTTTCACATATTTTTAGTTTCACAATTTTACTTAGGGTAGGGGAAGAGAATTGGAAGAAAATTTCAACTTGTTTTTATTTCTTATTCACAATTCTTCTGTAAATGGCAGAAGTCAAGCTCTGAGGTGGGATTCACTGAAGTGTTGCAATAAGAGACATTAATTGTACCCAGTGTATACACCATTAGAAACAACTACTATTTGAAGGATTTCAGGATGTAGGAACAGATCCCTCCCATGTGATTAGACATAGAAAGCCTCCCTTGTTCTCTCAGAGTAGTGTAAAATGGACTCCCACTGTTGTCAGAGCATCCCTGAACACACACTTTTCCTTCTCAGGAAAGTGTAAAGCCAGAGTGCAGGCATCCAGGGATGTCTCTTTGTTTTCAGGAGGAGCAGAAATAAGCCCTATTGCCCCAGTGGGTCTTTTTCCCATCGTTCTGTATCTCCCTCGAGTTCTGAAGGACATAGTATTTGGAATAATTTGCCTAATTTTAAGCTTCCTTTCCCACCACTCCCCCACAAAAGTGGCTTGTACTTAGCACAGAGATTGTGTGAATACTGCTTTCTTCCAGAATGAATTTCTAGGCATTTCTCAGAGCTATGGTTCTTCTAAACTTCTTCCACTGATGAATTAAATATTGTGGCCACAGCCACAACTTGCTCTTCCTTTCATCCTTTGCCCAGTGGGAGACCTGAGTGCATGGAGGTGGGCTTTGTTCTCAGGATAGAGAGGAAAGGGGGATTAGGAAAGTTTTATCTCTACGTCTTTTGCTTCCTTTAGTTAATACTAATTTGTAATGAGTCACTTTTGAGAAGGCAAAGGAATAGATCTGATGCTGGTCCTTAGTCCCTGCTGAAGTTTATTTTCCCAGTGTTAGATGCCCTCTCCTAAAAGTCTGTTGCTTGGACAGTCTACAGCTTCCCCCAGGAGATAGACAGGGCAACATCACAGAGGTGCAGTTCCCTTGCATCTGCTCCAGGCAAGTCAGACTCTCACCCTGGGACAGGGCCCTGAAAGGGATGACAGATTTGATTAGAAATTTCATGACACATGATTTTACAGACCAGCCAGCAGGTTTGATTGCTGCCCTAGCCAACATTGGCAAGAAAATGTGCTATATCATGGTGAACAAAATGTGTTTTCAGGTGGGTCAGGAGGTCCTTGATAAGCAGCAGGCTGTAGTTTGTGGATTAGGCAGCAAAGGTGTGTTGTTCACTCTGTTAGAGGTTGCCTGACGACAATGAAGTTACGATGGACTCCAAAAACCTCCCGAACTGCCAACTGGCTCAGCCAGCCATACACAGATAGTGGTAGAGGAACCAGCCCAGCCACCTGCACCCAATGGGGTGGAAGCTTGCTGGGGCCTTGCACTGTTGGCAAAGATGCTGTGGCTGTTCCCTATAGGGTGTAATGGGTTGTCCACGCTTTGTGAGCCTTCCACCCATGCAAGGGGTGAGCTGCAGGTGGCAACAGTGGGGAGCATGCTTTACTTCATGTTTCTGGGGGTGCTATAATGTTCATTTTCAGCCTCTGCAATTTATTTTACACCCTGTATGTTATTTCCGAAGGAGAAAAAAAAATGTTGGAAAGTATTTAAAACAAGAGAAAGGCTAGCCTTGAAATGTGGAGAAGTCACAAAGCAAGGAGACAAGCATCTTGGGAGGCTTTGTCAAGGTTGCCTGTGTCTTGGGCTTGGTGCAGAACCAGAGGCATCAGAAATTGTAAGAACCATTTCTCTCCTTGTTTCTTATTCCCCTTACAGTGGAAGAACTCCTTTTCTCCAGCTCCATCCTCTACTGGTGCATTTGGGTGATGGCAAGCAGATAAGTCCATAGCAGAATATTTTCTGTGAACATCTCTGCCTTGCAGAGGAAAGCCCACAATACCTGTGGAGTCTGTGCTGTGGGTACTCACCTCCAGCCAGCGCCTGTTGCCCACAGGTTCACTCATCTCTCTCTGCAGACACCTGGGAAGGAGTGGCATTCAACACAAGGGTCCCATCTTCAGAGCTTCTTGTCAGCAATTCCCTTCACCCGGCCTCCAGTTCAGCTCAAGCTGTTCTTTCACATGTTTTTTTCATTTATGCAGTTACTGGAAAAAAGCAAAACAAATGAAGTTGACTTAAGTGTTTTCCCCTGATTGAAAGGTGATTAACCGACACTAGTAGTTGCCAAGCAGGTGTACATCAAAGATTATACTAATGTAGAGAGAAGCTGCTATTGTTGCTGATTACTCCATATATTTAGTATTTTTCCATGTGATTAATTAAGGATAGGATCTTTTCCGTGTGCATGAAATTTCCTTTCATAAACAGGTGATATTTTTCCACAGAATGAAGGCCAATTCTGATCTCACTCACACCTGTGTAAACCAGGACTCACTCCACTGGAGCCTCTTCATCTAATCTAATCTAATCTGCGTGTTTTCAAGTGTGCTGGGCATTAGGGTATCTGAACACCCATGCTTATCCCCAGACACAAACTGATGTCACTGGGTTCAGTCTTAACTCACTGTGCCCTGTCTCTCATATATAATTTATCAGCCAGAATGATGTTAGGTGATTTGCACTCTGAAGTAATCATCAGTCAGGCAGCAAGATGATGGATAGGTGGAGGGAGAGCAGATGGTATGAAAGATTAATCAAGAAGCAAAAGTCCATGCCACTGCTGGTCCACAGCTAAAGATCCTCTTGGGTGTGAAAAATGCTAGAATAATGGTGAGGTATTTGTCTCCTGAATTTGTGCTATTACTAGGAAATTGTTCTGTGCTGCACAGCTCTGGAAAGGCCAGGTGCTTTTTTTGGGAGCCTCTTGGGGCAGATCTCTCCCACAAGCATGGCTGTGTCAGGGCAGCTTGGCCTCCATTGCTTTAGCAATGCTGCCTCCTGCTTTTCTCCCCTCATGTACCATTTGCTCTGGCACAAACACCATGCCATTCCTCCCAAGCCATCATTTCCCATTAATTAGTCCTTCTGCTTCCCATGCAGAGACCCCTCTCTTCCTTGTCAGGTCACCCCTCCTGCCTGTCTGCTTCCTCCTTAGCTGGGTGTCTCTTTTTCCATCACATCAAACCTCTTACCTCTGGATAAGGGAGATCATCATCGCTCCTGAGGCAGCTACTGCTCTGTTCCCTTTAGCAATGGCTTTTCCCATACCTTTCTGGAAGTCAGATCTCCTTCTGTGAAAGATGCTTCACCTTTCCCATTTGCATTCCTTTGGTCATTGTTTTCTATTCTAGGTTCTACCTGAGTCATGATTCCCCTCAGACAATTTGGAAGAATGGTCATGTGTTCTGCGAGAGCAGTTGAGTGTGAGCAGAGTTGAGTTTTCCTGCCACAAACCAGGGCAGGCCAAATGCTAGGCTGCAGCCAGAGCCAGGCAAAAGGGAGGAAGAACAAAGGGCTAGAGGGCTAGAACAAAGAGTTAGGAAGCCAGTGCCACCACCAGCCCCATTGTCCCCACTGCCACCACAAAAAGTAGGGTGGAAACAAGAGACTGATGCTGTAAAACTAGACCTGGCCATAAGATTTAGGCAGGACCTGAGGAGAACCACTGAAACTGGTAATAATAAAAAGCTGAGAGTGATGTGGTACATTAGACCTCAGCCAGTGAGGGTTGAGCACGGAAGAATAGGGGGGAGAGAAAAGTGTGGATCTCCTACCTATGGCCCTGACCATTAACTCATCAGTAAACACTGCAGCAGCTGCTTTTTCTGCAGCTTCTGGACATCAGTGTCTTTTTAATTGCTTTCATGCAGCCTCAGTACCGTGGTATGCTTGGCTGATGCCTTCAAATGTCTTCACAGCACAAAGGGCAATAAACTTGAAGACCATTACCTGTATTGGGCCACTCATTCCAGCTCTGTTGGAGCTCATAGGCATGAGTCTGGGCCAGGAGTGACTATACTTCAAATTTATTTTAAATTAGAGCTTCTGGTTTTGCAGGAACTTTTTTATTGCTGCAGGCAAGAAGAGGGATGGAACAGTGTTCCACTCTTCCAACATAAACATGTGCTGGGCAAAGCCCACTGTGCGCCGGCCGTGCAATCCTCCTGTAGCGCTTCCTGTTCAGCTATTTCATTTGATTGCCATTGGCCAGCTTTAAAACCTGGGGTTTTAAGCTGCTGTAAATTGGTGCAGCTCTACTGAAATGCGGTTTTCAGCCTGTGGTCTGTCAATCCCTAGGTCTCTGTGAACCGCTCTGAAAAAATCTGCGAAAAGTAACTAAGTAAAGCAAACCCTAATGTCAATACGCTTTGAATTGCCAATACATGGACTTCCTCCAGAAGGCCATTTTGGGGTGCCAAAAAAAGAAAATTTCTGAAGATCATGAAAAGAGTACTGTTTGGCACTAGCTAAGGGTCTGTTTCTGACTATTCATTGACTAAAAAAATTGGTTTTGAGGAGGTGATCAGGGTAGAGTAAGCAAATGCTACAGCTTAGGCTCGAAGTTCTATGTGGTTTTTGAAAGCAGACTAAAATACTGCCACATAGACCTTGTATCTGTTTGTAAGCTGGCCTGGTTGAATAGTAGAAGATAACAAAATACTGCTGCAATCGTTGGAGTATGATATTTAAGGAAACTCTTGTTCCAAATGTTCCTTCAAAAGGCCTACACTCATATCTCCTAAATTAAAAAATGAGCATTTGATGTAATGTTTTAATATACTTTTATGTAACATAACCTCAGCTAGAAAAAAAATATACATATAACTTCTTAATAACTTCAAAGCAGTGAAAGATCTTTCATTCTTTTCCAATAGTGTCACATTAATTTTTCTTTTACTGAGTTCCAAGAGTCTTGTATATTATTTAAGCAGGCACAAATATGTTCTTTGCAGTATTTTATTTATTCTTCTCTTAGAAGTGGATAGAAGATACATATGCAGTTTTACAAAGGATTTTGAGACTTAGTGTTGTCCTGCAGAGCAAGAAAACTTTCAGAAAGGAAATTCAGGGTTTCTGAAGGCAACAGTTTCCTTCAAGATGTCTAAGCAGCTTCCTTGGAGACTGTCACAAGTCTTGTGTTTCTTCTTAACTGTAATTTTAAAATATTACTTCATTCTGTAAAGCATTTTAATTTTACAGATCTGCAAGCTTCAGTGGAATAGGGCTCCATACAAACTTCTTTGAATGGTTCTACTTCATCATAGCCCTACAACTGTAGCACAGACTGGGGATGGGGAGGTTTGGAGCTAGACCCAGATACCTAACAAAGGCTTCAGCTGTTTGGATCTGAAATCTAAATTCTGTTTGTGATCAAACTCAGATTATTCTTCTCATATTCTCAAGCACTCAGCGAAGAAAAAAAATTATTTCAGTAGAAGTTTGGCAATCAAACCATCCTTGCTAGGGTCAAGCAAGTTCCAGTGACAGTACTGAACTACATGCATGCAAGCAGCATTCAGCCTTCTGTGTGGAAGTGATGCTGCTTTCCCGAATCTGTATTTTCTCCCTCCTTTAGCTGGCACTGTGTTACAACTCACTGCTTTGTGACTTGCCCTGAACTTTTCTATTCTCAGACTTCAGGGAGGGTAACCAGTCATTAATAAATGAATACACTTTTTAAAAAAAGGAACTGTAAACCTTACATAGGGAGCAGAACCTGATGTGCTCCCCAGACAAGGGAAAAGCAAGTGAGGCTGCTGCAAAGGGGAAACCATTTTGTCTCTGTGATTCCATGTATGTTCTGTCTTTAACCTTTCTCCTCTCTGAATATTTGCCGTGTGCAAATGACTTGTGTTTCATATGGATCTAAACCATGCAGTATTTTTATAAAGATTACCTGTGAGCAGTGAGCACAGCCTGCAATGAAAAGCAGAGGTTTCTGTTACTTCATATCAACATGTGATCTCAGCAGTATGGAAAGCATATGCTACTTACCATACCATTTGCATGTGCATTCATATGTTTTTGTTCCACTTGGGTTATCTTAGAGCCTTAGGGCCTACCCCATTTGCACATGTTTGAGTTAGATGGATGCAAAACCACCACACGAAAATATATTTGTGGAGGAAAGGAAGGGGGACAATTCAGAAATGTGGATGATTTTCCTCCTTTCCTGTCAGTTCTGTGTCTGCATCTGCAGTTATATGCATATGTTGCTGTCACAGGTTTACCTGGATTTACTTTCAGGACAAACAGTCCTGAAGCTACATCTGGCAGCACTATTTAAGGCAATTCAAAACAGGGAATATAATACTCTTCTCCCATTTGAAGTACAGGTGGGGATTCCTATTTTCTCA
Source organism: Camarhynchus parvulus (assembly GCF_901933205.1). Taxonomy (NCBI): domain Eukaryota; kingdom Metazoa; phylum Chordata; class Aves; order Passeriformes; family Thraupidae; genus Camarhynchus; species Camarhynchus parvulus. Next base: position 62,537,393 of record NC_044572.1, on the reverse strand, counting down.
TCCCCTTTATTCAAGTTTTTCCACTGTCATACGTGCACCTACAAGCCATTTTCCTCATTACTAACTGGACCAGTGGTGTGTGCATGAATATTGACTCTGGAGGTTACAGTGAGGCAAACTCATGGTATTTTCTCTTTATGGAGCAGATGCATTGGCAGTTCATAAGTTATTCATGCCCAGTGCCCTCAGGGATCCATTTATATAAGCTAGAGAGATGTATTCGGTGCCTACTATCTCTTTTGCCTGCCTATCAGATGGCCCTCATAACCATAATCGTATCCCAATTTATACTGTCATCATCTCAACATGCTTTTGAGGAAGAGAATTGCAACTGTTCCCAGTTTTCTCAAGGCCAAAAGGGCCCTGGGGGACTTGAGCTGGTTGCCCCACGTCTCAAGAAGTTCATCTTGGCTCTGAAAACCCAAACTAACTCTGTTGTCTGTTGGACCTCTGTTACCCTCTCTGCCAGGGTGTGTGAAATCTCCTGTCAAACACTTAAGCAGCAGAAATTGGCAGATCCCAGCTTGGCTGCTGCAGCGCCAGCTCTAAGCATTGACCTTGTCATTAGACACCAACTCTTTTCTTAGTGGAAGACACTGTTCAGTATGTTCCACTCAGCTTTTGCCAGTACTCTTCAGAGGAGGAATGGGTCACAGGTTTTGACATTTCTGTCACTGGACAGATCGATGGATATAAATTCTTTTGGTCCATTTGGTGTGGTTTGGTTTGCATTTTATAACAGATTAAAAACATTATGCAAAACAAATGCATGCTTGGGTGCCTTCTTAATGCCTGTTTAGAGTAATGTGCATCATTCCTTGTACTTTGTTTACTGTTGGATTTGCCTGCTTTTCTAAATCAGCTGTGGATGTCCAGCTTCCAATTTATATAGAGCCAGAGATGCACTAGTTATCTCTGAGCCTAGTTTTTCTGTGGAAAAACTCCAGGGAAAGTCATGGATGCACTGTTGAATTAATCAGGAGGAGGAAGTTTTCTTGGAAGAAGCAGAACTTCCTTTCATGCAGGATAAGACACAGCCAGATGCCAAGGGTGGGGAATAGGGACATGATTAAAGATCTAGATAAAGAAGGAAGTGCTTTCCCCTGCAAAGATGATGCATTTTCCTAAAATTTGAATTCTTACATTGCTAGGAAATCAAGTTGTTCCACCCTTTTTTTTTCTTTATCTTCTGCTTCAGTTGCAAATTTTCCCTCTTACTCAGCAGACCGACCAGTAGAAACAAAATTTCCTTCCTCTTTGAAGCTTGCAGATGCTCAATTCAGGAAAGGGCAAATGGAGGAAGAGCACAGGCCATGCCCATTTTTGGCAATTTATCCCCCCAAGGCGTGGATGATGGAGGGAGACACCATGCTCCTTTCCAGCTTTATTCTCAGTATTAGACCACTGATGTCATCAGAATTTGTTCCACACTCAACTTTAGCCTCATCACCGTTATTTCCTGCAGATCTATAATTAGCAGAGGTACATATGTGCATGTGTACACTCACAGAAAGGGATTTATGGAGACAGAAGTGTGTTTCATTGCTGCAATCACTGCCAGGTGTTTAAGTGTAGTAGGCTTGATATTTATACAACAGCAGGACATGAGTTCTCACCCTCCATGTAAATCCTTTTGACTTTGTATGACCATACATCTAATGGTGCTGGCTTTCCCACCAGACTCCCATATCTTGTTCTTGCTGCCTGCATGGATATATTTCCTTTCATTTCCATGCAGAGTGTGTTACTGTTTCATAACTTGGTAAATCAGCTCACTCTTTTGATTCCTCCCACCAGCGCAGCTGTACATCAGAGCAGAGCTCTGTGTCCCCCCACGTGGTTTGCCAGCTGTGGCAGATGAACAAGGAAGCCACCAGAGCTCTGCACTTCTATTTTCTTAGCTTCCATGTAAAGACATATATATGTGGGGTTTTTTACCATGCAGACATCCGCCAGAGCTAGCATTGTTTTCATTGATTGCTGCCACTGGAGCTCTGGAGGCAGCAGTACTGATCCATATGGAAACAAGGTTTCCATAAATCTGTCACTCTTAAATTCTCTTGCAGAGCCTCATCCGGTTGCTTGCTCCTATTTTCTTTTCCGTGTTTTCAATTCCTGATTGAGTCAAGTTCAAAGAAGCAACTTATTTGGCAGTGCCCTTGAAATAAAGGTCTGGTTTAATTGTGCCTTGGGAAGCCTGGGAACATAAGGTTTCCTCATGCATTCAGAAAAAGTATATTCGCAGGTACATGTGCATCTGCTGTCCCACGTCCTCTGGCACACTCAGAGTAGAGCTCTCCCACATGCCTCTTTTTAGCATGTGGGGGCTGAATGCTTTTCAAAGCCAGGGATTAGACTCTTTCTTCTGTTAAGGAGTGGCTATTAGCATTTGATGCCTTCTGTCCTGCCTGCTGCTTTTATGCTCCATTGGCGCTGTTTCAGAAATGACATTATCATGGGATTGAGCAGCTCAAGGGATTGCAAGCCAGCAGCAGAGTCTTTCCCCTCCAGGTCAGGAGTTCATCGCTGACCTGAGCTAATACTGGCTGAACTTCATTAGCATCTGAAATGAGTTAGGGATCTCCTTTCCAGTTCCTACCAAACAAATATCTCATGGCTCCCCAACACAAAATTTTGCTTTACTGAACACTCTCTCAGGGTGCTGCAAAGGCACCCACAGCTAGGAAGTGTCCTTTCAGTGATGGTGTCAGGGCAGAGTGGCCAGGCAGTGTGAGCATAATACGCATAATATGCAGATGTGTTCTCCACCATTGCCCCTCTCTATCTGTCACCACTATCAAAGCTAACTTGCACAACCTTGGGCTACAACGGATGATGAAGAGCAGGAGACAATGCTAGACTGAGAGGGTTGTTCATAAGCAGAACCATTTGCAAGTAAATGAAAAAGTCTGTTCTCAATAAAGGCTTCAGACTTTCACCGCCCATTCCTGTGTTTCTGTGGAAGGTTATCGTTGTGAATCGGAAAGAAATTATGCTAATTCGTTGTCACCTTTGGGGATCAGAAGATGGTGTGGTGATAAAATCAAAAAGGATTTTTTTTCTTCATCTGGAGTAAACCGCGTGAAAGAAAATTTGCTTTCCATATGATACAAGATGCTACATAGATACCACATGCCTGACCTGCTCTAAAACCATCTGTCATCAGCTCTAGGGAGCGCCCATTTGTCTCGGTGGAAGATCTCCTCTGGTCGGTTTAGTGGTCTGTCTGTTTGTATTCATACGCCTAACAGTGCTGCAGCTGGCTTAAACAGCTTATTGTTTACTGTATTTTGTTGTTTAATCAGAAAGACTGATAAGCAATCTAAAAACTGGTGGTTTTTCAAAGGCTTTCACATAAGAGTGGCATTGGCATGGAAGTACAAAATCAAGTCTTGTGAAGATGCAGCTGAAGTCTCTGTCCTTTGCTCCTCCCCTTAGCTTTGTATTTTACGCCTCAGGAATGCGGGGAAATTTTCCCCCTCAGAGCAGCCTTTGAGTTCTTCACCTGTGGTGGGTTTATTATATGACCTTTTTTTTGTATCTAAGGAGGTTTGCTCATATAATTTCTACAAAGAATTAATATTTCAGGTTCTCTTCTCCTCTGGCAAGCATCAGGGTGTTTAAACCAGGGCATCCTGCTGGAGACCATTCCTACAGCTTTTCTGCCCTTTCCTCTCCAGTACTGAGCACTGAACCCAGCGCCAAGCTTGCTCTGTGGTCTGTGTTCATGGAGGTTACTGTGTCTGTGTGTGGGGACCTACCAAATGCAATCTGTCCTAAACCTGTCTCTCAGTATGAATCAGCTGTTGGGAAAGCTTGAGGAACCACTGGACTGCCATGAGAGCAACCACATTATTAATTCCTGGCACACAAGAAGGAAAGGCGTGGAAGAAACCCAAAGGCTTTCTTAGGGCTCTGTCACACATGGCCATACATGGTATTGCTACCCAGACAACACCATGGCTATTTGGCTTCCCCTTGCCTTTTTCTGTGATGCTGTCTCCATGTGCAATATTTGCCTCTCTCCTTAGTTGCCATGCTACTGTTCATTCCCTTTTAATCCTCACTAAAGAGTCCCATTCTCCCGTGATTTCCTCAGGAAATGGAACAAACTTGAGTAAGTTCTTGAGTCCTCTGCCCACCCCCTTCCCCTTCTGATTTCTGCACATCTGCCTATTAGATTATAAGTGATTTGTAGAGAGGCTTGGCTTTAACTGGAGCATTGTACATGGTCAACTTCATTGTTGTCAGTAAATGCATACTTTACCTGGGCTTCTTGCTTTCTTCTTTTCCTTTTAAAAATGAAAAATCCCTTGAAGTTCTAAAATAAAACTACAAATCCACAAAGGTTTACCTGCAGTGCCTTAAACAGGTGCTTTATCCACTGTTCTCTTTGAAATGTGGATTCTAGCTTTTGTGACAATCTAACAGCGATGCTTTGTCCACTAGAGAAAGCCTAATTGCTCCACATGATGGCAAATAAATCCGTGGAGATTTTCAAGTTCAAATTTGGATTTCAGACTAGCTGCATTGTACAATGCACAGCACTATCTCCACATCACAGATTCAAATGCGCTAGCAATTTTCCTGGAAAAGCAATGCATTTTCTCTTTTTATTAGTATTTATTTATTTGTTTTATCTAACTGCAGTACTTGTCAGAAAAACATTTGTTGGTCCAAAATGGAAATCAGATATTCTACTCTGTAAGAAATTACTTGGAGCATCACTGTGAGAAGCTGGTGTGACCAGAGGGGCAAGGCCAGTTTATTCATCTGGGCATTAATCTTGATATTGGAATATGAATAGGTCTTTGGGCATTTCAGCAAGACTTAGGATTAGTTCCTGAGAAGTCTGGAAATCAGCCTCATCTCTACTTGTCTAAGTTCCCCATAAGAACAGTTCCCTTTTCCTAGCATAAAATGGACAGGGTTTCACAGAAAATCAGGCTTTGCACTGAGGCAATGCTTTATTTTTAAGAATTCCCAGATGTTGTTGGTTTAGGGTCACTTTGAAATTTTCCATGATAGCAAAGCTGCTTGTGAGAGAATATTTAGACAGCACAGGCTTGTCTTGAAGCCGAATAGGTATGAGGAAGCACCTCACCATTAGGCTGACTCACACCACGCGAGGCAGCCAAAGCTAAAGCAGAGACCTGGCAGTCTGGAGACCTGGGCTCTCCTTCACTCTGCCGTGGAATTGAGGTGACAATGGCCTCAGGTTACACCAAGGGAAGTTTGGAAAAATTAGGAAAAATTATTAGGAAAAATTTCTTCACTGAAAGGGTTGTCAAGCATTGAAACAGGCTGCCCAGGGAAGTGGTTGTGTCACTGTCCCTGGAGGGATTTAAAAGATATGTAGATGTCGAACTTGGAGACATGGTTCTCTCTGTGCATCAGCAACTTTACATCATTTCCAAAGAAGGTGAGAGGGTGACGGTCACTGTGGGTTTGGGTCTTACCCTGAATCTGTTCAGAGCTCACTCAGAATTCAGCGTGGTGTGAATTTTTGCATGAATAAATTTGACTTTGTTGCCAAGTTGATGGACATCACCCACACATCCTGTCATTGTTTGGGAGCAAGTGCCTTGGCTGGGATGCTGAAGGAATGCTGTATGCCCAGTTTGTCGAGGTGCTTGGAGTGCTAAAGGGCTGACATGCAGAGAGGTTGCTCTGCTAATGGATCAGGATTTTTATAGGCAGAAGGGATATGCCATTGTTGGAGTGGTAAATCTGTAATGACAGACGTTCGTTCTATATTTGTGAATGACCTGATTTGGCATGCATGCAGTTCATTCTCCTGACAATAATGGAAACATGGTGTGAGACAGACAGAGAAATAAAACTGTGGTTAAGTGAAGCTATACCTTTATAAACGTTTTGATTTAAAGTATTTGCCTCACTTAATTTCTCGCCTTGTTTAAAAAAAAAGCAGCCCCCCTGTTTGAATAGTCTTTGTAAAGCTTTCAGCTCTCCTCCTCCTTGTTTTTCCTCCTCCCTCACCTCCCTCCTAAGCTGAAGAGATGAGTGTAAGACATCTGTCAAAGCTGTGGTAGCGTATTTCTGCTGCTCTGTGAGGACCCCAGGAATCTGTCAGAGCATCCCTGGCTGCTGCAGTCCTGTCACTGGGTGATGCCTGCCCCAGAAGGTGAGTCAGGCACTGCTGGGACACAGACCACTTTGTCCCAATGTTAATTTCTCCCTGAATGGAGGGAGGAGAAGGGGAGGTATGAAAAGAGGGTGTGAGGGGAAGATACCGTAAAGTTCAGGAAACACTGGCAGAGGCTGTTTTGCCCTTAAAGAGCCCTTGCTTTCTGCTTCACATTTCTTCCTCCCTCCTTCAGGAAAAATTCCTAAACTGCTTTGGCTCAGAACCAACTATTCCTTTGGCCTCCTAGCCAGAAAAGCTTGCTGAGGATGGAGAAATAGCCATACACAATGGTTTTGAGAACTAATAACACAGGCATGCAGTCCAGCCTTGAATTATGTGAAATATGGTGCATAGCTTTCAATCCTGTTTTGTCAGAGCCTTTGGCTTAAAAGCCTTCCAGTCCCTCTCCTGCCTCTCTTCCCCCTCAAAAATAAATCCTACACATTTTCTCCCAACTTCCAGCATGTGTGACCATAATTGTGTCTCAGATGCTGGCAGAGTGCCCGATCTGTCAGCCTCACGTGGGAATGAGGAAGGATGCCTGCTGGATCAGCTCAGCTGGGAGGGGACGTGGGGGCCAGAGGCTGGGACACTTGCTCCCACGGCCCCACAGAGGAATGGGAGAGCATGGGGCTGCCACTCCTCTGGGATGCACATGGCAGGTCAGGATCTGCCCCAGTGGCTGCTTCCTTCTGGGGCAACTGCTTGGGACCAGTGGGTATAACAGAGAGCAATTAGTTAATCAAGGGGCCAGCCTCAAGTGAACTAATTACATTGGGGCATTGTACTCCACAGCCTGTAATTCTTCTGCCCTGTGTTAGTACAGATGGCTCCTCCCTCAGTAAATGAAGACACTCTGTGTGTTAGTCACGCTGCTGGATCAAGGAAAGTGCAGTACTGGGTTTGCAACTGAGCTGGATGAACCTGCTCAGGACCTGGCCCTTCTTGCATGGCCTCTAGCATGGCTACTTGTGTTAGTTAAAATACACAAAGGTGCAGATCGCACAGCTCTCCAGAGAGGATAACTCTTGGAAGTTGTGTGGTGCCTAGGGAAACAGATATCTCTCTTATATTATGACCCATAGGGACTGATGTGATAGAAAAATCAATTTAATTCTGGAAGAACTTACCCTTAAAAGACAACTTGTGGAACTTAATTGCTTGAAATAATTTGAGGTAAGCACAATTCTGGAAAATCTATCAGCGATAACTGTATACCAATGGGAGTAGCATCATCCTCTAGTTCTTAAGAAACTCAGTTTCAATGGAAAAGGCTTTCAGAAGGCTTATGCTGTGATCAGCAGTGAAATAATTTGTTGTTGTTAATCATTAAGCATTGATTTGCCACAATATGAGCCAGCAACTGAGCATTACTGAGCTCTTGCTTCTTGGTACTTAAGCCATCTCTTGTATCCACTGGCATGGCAGAAGCAAATTTCCCTCTGGATTGTCCTCCAAAAGCAGGTTCAGTGTGAGAGATGTGGATACAGAGTGATGCCATGGCTGGAAGGGAGAGAGTGAGCAAGGAGCCAGTGTGCACAGCGAGTGTGATGAGTGTGCCAAAAGACAAACAGCAGGAGAGGTGCTGGAGCTGTGCTGGGGACTCCAAGCCCTTGTTCTCACTCAAAACTTCCAGGCAAACAAGACTCTGTTGCTTTTTCCTGCCCTGCAATGGAGATGAGGGTTCAGCTCCACAGCAGAATAATGTTATCAGTGGACACTTCAGCCATCATCACTGGCATTCTGCCTTGGTTTCCTGTGGATGTGGTAGATACTGAGTGTACACAAGGACACTGATATGCCAGGCACTTTAAAACCACCACTGGCCTGAAGTTCTTGCATCCTGAGGGAGCATCCTTTTCCCCAGGGACAGCCAAGCAGTGGAAGAGCTCACAGAGGCTATGAAGTCTCTTTCTTTGGAGGTTCTCAGGACCCGACTGGACAAAGCCCTGGGCAGACTGATCTGATCCCATTGATGGCCATCACTGAGCAAGCGGTTATCCCAGGGGCCTCATAGATTCCCTCACCCTGAGTTATGATCCTGTGATCTTTATCTGGGGTTGTTTGTGTTTTTGCAGAGCACACAAATACTGTGTCCTGTCTGCAGGCAGGCACCTGCCTCCAAACAAACTCAATGGTGTTTTTTCCCATGCAGGGCCTTCTGAAGGAAGTGTTATGCATATGGATGAAGGCAGTCTTAGTTTCTTCTCACCTGCATCTTAATGACTGGGGCAGTTCAACATTAATTGGGAATGTTTCTTAGAAGTATTATTTGTTAGCTCTTTGGTACATTTTCCTTTAGTTCATTAAGTAATTACTCACTATTCTGTCACTCCTCTGACAGAGGCTGAGTACAGCAAAGCATTTTTTTTCTTTCTTCTGCTGCTAAGTACATATTTGGACAGGCTTTTTTGTTTTACCTGATGATGCTATTTTGTTTCCCCACAAGTGGATACTTCCTTTGCTCTTCATCCTTCTTTCTCCTCACTCCGTCTACGCCCCCATGCCTTCAGTGCCATGATGGCAGCTCTCAGACTGCTGGTAGTCCCTTGGCTTTTGCAAATCAAGGACTTTAATCACAGCATGTGAGCAAATAGGATATTGATGGTGTTTGCTAATTTTTTTAAAAATGAAAATCTTAAAAATTTCTCTTTTTTGGGGCGTTACATATTAATGTGTGGTAATTTGAATATGTGCTAATACATTTTGCATTTGGAATGCTTAATTGATAAAGATTATGTGGATAAAGATCTATAATTAACTGATAAACCTTAAAACATTAACAGATAAAGATTTATATTGTTCCTGAGAAAAATGATAAGAGTTTTTCCTCTGCTGCGCCCTTTTAAGAAGCAATAAAGGAAGAAAAATAAGAATATGGTATTTAGTGCAGCTTAAATGTAACTTGCTTTGTTGTGTTGTTGCTGAATTGAGGTAATTAAACTTTACACAAACTTAAAAAAAATTATTTTTGGAAGAGACAGAAGTTAATTTCAGCCTAATTGTTATACTTTATTTTTGGGACCTAGAATTCCCATAATCAAGGATCAAAGCAGACAGGCAGTTTTCCTTCATCTGGAAATCAGCAGACACCACAGCTTGCATAACAAAAGATCAGAGACTAAAGGCTGTGCAGTCTGTCTTCATGAGACTAAAAATTTGCTCACATACGAGGAAGTCCATCAAAGCTTGTCTAAAACTTGTATGTGACAGGAAATACACCAATTTTATATGCAGAGTGGTTAAACAGATTTTCCTACCAAATCAAAAGTATAAGGAAGATTAGATCCAAATCCACCCACCTGTGGGACTTCAGTGAAAACACTCCCCTTGACTCTGCATCTGGGAATAGTCCATCAGACTTGCAGACCTCACTCCTGCTGATCCCACCCTAGACTCACCAGATTTTGCTGCAACTCTGCTGAGGAGGCTGCAGCCCTTGACTCCAATGGGCCAAGGGCTTGGCTCACTGCTGTCTGTTCACTCTCAGTGGCACACTGAACCTTCCTTCTTATTATGTCAGTTCCAAATCCATCCTACATTTTAAAATACATCTCGTATGCCACTGTTTGCAAGCACTGTTTTCTTTTTCTCAGCCTTTTAAAGGGCTACTCAATATGGATGTCTTGAATTAGTACTCCTGCAGAACAGTGCAGGTGTAATGATCAGTACAGTCCTAATGATGTTGCTCCTTTAGCCTCTGTGCTCTAGGTGTTTGCAATGTAGAATGTATTTATGATCACTTCTCCCAGTGGAAAGAGTGAGCAATTATTAGTAATGTATGGGCTATTTACAAGGCTTTCTTTTCGTTGTGATAATCTACTCCTCAGCCAAGGCTTTTGTCTTCATCCTGGTGAGTACAGTATCTTTCAATAGTTATGTTTCAACATTAAATGCATGCCTTTTTACTTCTAAAATCTGAGTCTTGAATCAGCTACTCTGCTTGTGGAATATCAATCCCCAGGGTCTCAGATATTTTTTAGAAGGGAGAACATCTCACCTCCCTGCCAGCACTTGTGTTTTGTGAGGAAACAGGACTGTCTCATTAGCACAGAGCCAGTGTGGTTTCAACATACTGTGAACATACTTGTGCTGCTGCCAATCCTTTATCCTCCCAGAAGGGCAGTTAAGCATTGGCATGGCCTGCCCAGGGAGGTGGTGGAGTCACCATCCCTGGAAGTGTCCAAGAAATGACTGGATGTAGAACTTACTGCTATGGTTAAGTTGGCACAGTGGTGTTCAGTGAAAGGTTGGACTCCATGATCTTGGAGTCTTTTCCAAACTTAATGATTCTGTGATTCTATGCCTGGCCACATCCAATCTTTCATGTCTTAACAGCAATCACCATCCTCACCAATTCCCTTTCCCATAAAGCCCTGCCTAGGAAGGCCAGCAGTGTTTGGGCAAATGCCAGTGGCAGGTCCTAGCTCTTCCTGAAGGCATCTCTGGTGACTCCTAACAGTGTGATGGGGTATGTCTGTGCGTCTGGTCTCTCTGACTTCAGGCTCCCCTGCAAAGAAAAGGGCCCTTCTGACATGACCAGAATTAACACAGGTGATAATTCTCTGATTGCGTCCAAAACAGTCAAAAACAGAGTCCCAGCAGATCTGAACACACAACATGGGCACCCTCCTGGAGTTTTGGCTCTCTACTGTCGAAGAAGCACAACTCAAACTCCTTTCATTTTATTTCTTAAAGCAAAACACCAGTCTGTTTGCATTAAAGCATTATTGTGGCCTGACTAATTTCACCTGGATTTTTTTTTAATTCTTGGTAACTAACTGGATGATTAATTTTATTAAGAAATCAGGTCCAAAACAGGCAGCTACATTACCTTTGATCTCCCTGCCTGTGCTTCAAAACAATAACCTATTTGGGTGCACTCAAGTTTAACTTTCCCTGGCACCACTGACTAGAGTCACTTTGGTTGGAGAAATAGCTTTAGGAAATGTTGGTTAAAAAAAAAAAGAAAAAAAATCAGTCATACTGCTCTGCTAATTACATTTGCCATATTAATGGCACAGACTGTTCATTTTCAGGCTCTGTTGGAAAGATTACCCAGAGAGGTGTTATCCTCTCAGTACAGTGTCAGATGTCACCCTGTGGGATATTAAAGCCAAGTCAAGATTGTGCTGAAAAATATTTTTTTTTCCTTCTGTACAGTAACACATACAGCTCTAGATTGCATTAAAAGAAATCCCTTTGCAGAAGAAATGTTAATGTGGGCTGCCAAATGGGAAAGATTTTCCATAGTTCACTGTTAATGTGAGACCTCAGCTCTTGTGGAACATGCTGTCCTCTAATGAAAAGCTCCTTAATGAGAGCAGAGAATCAGGGTTTCACATCTAGACGAATGACAGCAAAGTTTGGAAGGTGTTGTTTCTGTTTTTCTTTCTCATTCTTTCTAATACAAGCACTAATTGGCCTTAAATAAATGTAAGTAGGACACAAAAGATTTATGATATTTTTTGTGAAGTAAAACCAGATCTCAGGCATTCAGAGAAACAGACTCCCCTTTTATGAGGTAATTATGATTTAGTGTTTACTCTCTCCCTGCTGAGTCTGTGGGTTGCCTTTAAAGTGGCTCTGGGATGAATGTCAGAAGTGGAATTTACCTTTTCAACATGTAAAATGCAGAAGACATATATTATTTTTGTGAGTAATACTTCTCTGCTGCTACATTAGTTGGGTGTTTTTTCCTGAAAAACACCTATATATTATCCCCAGTGAACAGGTTGCTGCATCATCAGAAAATGGCTGTTTTGAAAGAGCATGGGGAAGTTTCTAAAAGTCCAGGTATCTCTTCCAGTAGCAGCAACACTCCTCCAAGCTCCACTTCAATCTTTCAATTGGAAATCAAATTTTATTTGATTTAAAAGGATGTAAATTAAATATGGAAGGTGACACCATCACACAGACTTGCCTTTAGGTTTGTTTCTTGGTTTTGGGAGAAGACCTGGGAGCAGGCTCCTTTTGGGGTTTAATTGCACAAGGCTGTGACCCAGCTCCAGGATTTCAGTGGGAGCTCATTCTGCCACACAGCACTGCCTCAGCAATGTTGTTCTGGAAGCACAACTGGACAGTTTGCTACCAGGTCTCAACGTGACTTTTTCCAGAAGTCCTTGGAAATGAGGTATATCTCCTTCTTGCACTTTCGGCTCTTTGTTCATTGAATCATTCTGCACATTCGGCAACCCTCCTGAAGGGCATGCAGGAAATGTGTGCTCAGCAAACCCAGCACCTCACTCCTGTCTGAACAGCTCTCACAGACACCCTACCAAAAAACAGTCTCATCATTGCTAATTTCATACCTGCACAATTTATTTTTTAAACTTTTTTCCCTCTCTTCCCTGATACCAAACTCAGAAACATTGGGTAGGATTTAGGAATGGTTTAGGGGGAAAAAACACTTAACAATGAAACATATAGAAATTGCAAATAATTGCAATAGCATGGCAGTGCACAGTATGTATTTCAGCTGCAGTGTAAGATGGATGGTGGGCTATCTGAGAATTTGACAGAGCTGCAGAGTTCAAGTCATGTGTTCATGCAGTCTGGGAGATTTACTCTGCTTACAGTCTTCCAGCACACAACTGGGGCTGCATCAAAAGAGGTGTGGCCAGCAGGGTAAGGGAGCTGCTTCTCCCCCTCTCTGCTCTCAGGAGACCCCACCTGCAGTGCTGCATCCACCTCTGGGGTCCCCAGCGCAGGAAGGACACTGACCTGCTGGAGTGTCTCCAGAGGAGGGCCACAAGAATGATCAGAGGGCCAGAGCACCCCTTCTATGAGACAGTTGAGGTTGTTCAGCCTGGAGAAGAAAAGGCTTCAGGGATACTTTAGAGCAGCCTCCCATTACATTAAGGGGGACTTTTTACAAGGGCGTGTCGTGACAGGACAAGGGATAATGGTTTCAAACTGAAAGAGGGTGTGTTTAGATTAGATATCAAGAAGAAATTCTTCACTATGAGAGTGGTGAGAGACTGGCAGAGGCTGCCCAGAGAGGTTGTGGATGCCCCATCCCTAGAAGTGCTCAAGGTCAGTGAAAGGTGTTCCTGCTCATGGCAGGGGGGTTGGAACAATTTGAACTTTAAGATCCCTTCCAACCCAAACCATTCTACATTTCTATAATCTCCAAAAGCCCAGGGGCATGGAGAAAGTGTGTTTAAACCCTGAGGAAATGTATAAATAAAAATTCCAGTAAAGTCATTATCATCAGAAACAAAGGGAGAGCTACAAAGAGCGCAGACAAATGGTGAACCTTCATTAGCTCTTGATTGTGTGTAGCAGAGGATGAGTCTAACATAGATCAATAAACTGAAACACTGACTCATTAAAACCCAGCAAAACATTCGAGTGGCTTATCCAGGAAGATAACTGATGGAAGACATCGATTAAAAAAATATGCTTGGGTGCATATGGAAGGTAAAAATCGGAGCTCTCTCCCCCAATACTCTGGTGATATTTGGCAGAGGCAATTTGAAATTTACACAGCATTGCTACAAACAACAGTGGATGGTCAATACAGCTGAAGGCACAGTCTTGGAAACCCACACCACAAAGAACTCCTATCCCTTCAGGGGAGGAGTGCCAGGACTCAAGGGTGCAAAGCACAGCCCAATTTATGTATTTGAGGATGATGATGCTGGCTCCCACCCACAAAACCTGAGGGTATTGCAGGCCTACGTGACCTACGTGGGCCACATGTTCACTAGCTCTCAAATAAAAGAGCAAGGGTGGTTTCCAGCATTTTCAAGCCTTGGTGATCCTCAGGAACACACTTATCCATTTATCTCACCCAGGTGATTTGCATCCACACACTCTAGTTGCGTTTTCGCCACCACCCCAGTTGTGCAAGCACCAGCCCAAGGAATGATTACTAATTAAAAATGTTTTATTTATGACAAACAATGATGCAATTACTTGGCATGATGGACAAGGCAAGAAGGACATCAGTCAAGCAAGTTTTTGGAAGAGTTTCAACATCTGATGTGTCTTGGAAAACATTCTTGCTGCGTGGGACTGGATAACCAGCAGGACAATTAATGTATTTGGAAAGTCACACAGAAGGAGCGCACTGGCAGATCTGGAGGGTCTGAGGAAGAAGGTGATGGTGCAGCTCAAAGAGTAAGTCTTGGATGAAAACTGCATTTGATGAAAGAAAAGAGATGGCTATTTAAGAGAGTTACCTGAGGCTGAACCCACTGAAGAAGAGCAGAAGAAGGAGAGAGAAGGCATTACAATTGTAGAATGACAGTGAAAAGTTAAAAATCTTTCTAAATTGTTACAGAAGACCTATAGCTAATTCTCTTTAGAAATAGATCTGAACATAAACTGAAACTTGAGTATAAAGATTACCAATGTTATTGCAGTTCATCAAGAAATGTATAAACATAAAAAGCAAACAAAGTAGTTAACTTCATGGGGGCTTTTTTAGGAACCCACAGACCCATTGGAGTTCTCTTTCCTGTTTTAAGTGAAATTCAACCTGAAACTGTTTTTCTTCCCTGTTCCTACACCATCTGTGTCTGATGATGACCCAGATGACCCTTTATTGCCATCCTATATCAGCACCCAGCAGTTTTAATGGTATCTTTCCCATCTGTCTGCAATATGTGTGTACATTACATTTCTTTCAGGTACATTATTGCTACCCTTTATTTATTCTAATGTCATTTCATCGGCTTATAATTAACCATTGTGTTCATACTATCTTTCATTTCAATATATTTCTATGGTGATAAATGTGTATGGGATGCATTAGTGAAAGGAGTTCAAATATATTTCCCTTACTTCCTGTGGAAATAACAGTTTGCAAATGGTGGTTTTGATATTATGGATTTCCCTTAAGAAACACACATCCACATCCACATGTATGTGTATCAGCACGGGGGGTGGGGGAGAGTGTTCTATCCCAATCCCAGCACAACCCACCCTTACCCAGCACTATCACTCACCTCTTCCTGGTAAACTATAATTATTTTCAATTTCTGGAAATGTTGATGCTGTGGGAGAAAGAAAGATCTCATGTGCTTTTCCTGTCTCCTTCCCTATTTGGATGTGAGGGGAGAAAACAGAAAGCTACAGCAGCTACTTGTTTTTTTAAAAATAATATTTTATTTATTTCCTGCGCAGTGTGTACTGTATTCTGCAGATTTAGTAGTGCTGTATAAAATAGCACACTAATGTAGTTCAGGAGTATTTTTGGTCACTGAAATAAGGGAAGGGCAAGGAAAATCCTAAAAATAGAAAGTATTATAAGGTTCATATATAAAAATAAAAAGCAAGGATACTTTATAGAAAGCTAATAATGTAGCCACTGTAAACCCTCAGATTTCTAAAGAAAAATTCTGGAAAGTCAGGATGATGTTCACAGGTGCTTCTGTACACTTTTGTGTGTTGTTAATATTGTAGTTAGTGTAGCATCATATTAAGAATCAGCATTAAATTTCATCTGTGTCATACAGGAATTGGAATGACAATATAACAGGATTTTGAAAAAAGTAACTCAATTTGATGTGGTAACCATAAAAAATAATAACTGAACATGCAGCAGGAATGTTTAATTTCAAACCATATTATAAATATCTGTTTAGTGACTATACTGTGATAGTGTGTTTCACACAGTTGTTTTTTCATTTTTTTCCCAAAATTTCCCTTTATTTCTGTGTTATACCCAAGGCATAGTTATGAAAGGGGGAAAAAGTGTGAATATTTTCTCAAAACCGCTTTTTGCTGCTGGCTTTGCTATCTATAGCCAGGGTAGGATAGATACAAACAGGCCAGAGAAACTGGGTTATGGCAGGAGGATAAGGAAGGGCATTCTCCTGAGTGCTTACGACCCAACACACCTACTGCTTGGCAAAAATGGGAATATTTAGTGAAAAATAAAAATGAAAAGCTGTTTCCAGAGAGGCAGATCATCTAACTACAAAGTTGACTGCCTTCATCATGCATATGGCCAAAGCAGTGACAGGCCCAGCTGCAGAACCCAATGAGGGACATGTGAAAAAGAAAAACACAGGGATGCAGGAGAGCTTTGGAAGCCAGGTAGAGCATTTTGAGATGTATAGAGGGGGCAGTGAACCTGATAGGAATAAAAATGATAAGTGTGTGGTCTAGTGTGTGAAAGACCCTTTTGGTAGTTACAGTAAAATTAAAATTTTGGAATATGCTTTCAGAAGAGTCTCAGAATATAATTGTAGCATCTGAATAAGAAAATCAACAGCTGGCAAACAGGATAAGTCAAAATCAGAGTTTTAAATTATATAACTTTTACACCAAAAAAAATGGAAACAATTTTCAGAGGTCAAATTAAAGCAACTATACATATTAGTTTTAGTACTTAAATGGCCAACTAAGCTTGAAAAATTTAACCTTCCAGAAGAAGCATATCAGGCTGTCACTTTAACAATGGTCTAAAAAAGGCAGGCTCTTTTTTAGAAAACCTAGCTGAGAACAAGTATCAGAATGGCTTTATGCATTAAGGCAAGGTGTTTCATGAGGCAGAGATAAGCATGGAGAAAAGGGAAAAAGTAAGTGTCCCTATGTAACTGGAGCCAAACAATGTCACTCCTAAGAAAACAAGTGTTACTGAATTTTCAATAGCACTTCAGGAAGGCAAGACAAGACCTTGAGAATAATTACTTTTGATAGTTTTATTCCCCAAGCAAGCAAGGAATTAAAACACAAAAAATAACATTGAACAGAATTTCAACTTTTTTTTTCTCTCTACTTGCTAAACCAAATTCTGAAAACAAAACATGGGCCAATAAACCTATGGTGAAAACCCAGATGCAGCACTTGACGCTTGTAAGGAAAGCAAAAGGGAATGTCAGAAGTTTGACTTCTCTTGCACTTGGGGAAAGTTTGAAACCAAGTTTGTCATTCTTCAGAAAGGTGCTCCAGCTGTCAGACTAGGCAGCCAGGAGGGCCAGCCATGTCCTAGGGGGCATCAGGCACAGCATGGCCAGTGGGCAAGGGAGGGGATTGTCCTGCTCTGCTCTGGGCTGGGGCAGCCTCACCTCCAGTTCTGGGGGCAGTTTTGGTGCCACAATATGAAAAAGACATTAAAGTGTTAGAGAATGTCCAAAGGAGGGCCATGAGGATGGGGAAGGACCTTGAGGGGAAGCGTCTGAGGGCACTTGGTCTATTCAGCCTGGAGGAGATGGAAGGGAGACCTCATTGCACTCTGCAGCTTTCTCATGAGGGGAAGCAGAGGGGCAGGTACCAATCTCTTCTCTCTGGTGACAGTGACAGGACTTGAGGAAACAGCATGAAGCTGAGTCAGGGGAAGTTTAGGTAAGATATGAGGAAAATAGGCACAAGTAGGCAAATAAAGTTCACCCTGCTCCAATAACAGGAGTCCAGTAGAGACAGCTTCTGGCATTATGCAGTAAATACACTCCCGTCAGGAACGATGTCAGATATTTGGAATATTCTGCCAGGCAGAGCATAACTGAGATGAGCTTGCCAATTTATCTCTGCTACTTTTAAAGACAATTTGCTCTGGAAGTTCCCAAAACCTTTTCACTCTCTGACTCCAGGACTGTGTGAAATAAAATCATGAGGTTTTTTTTCATTACTGATTTTCCATCAGGGATAATTAACTTCATAACCTCCCCAAGCCTGCATGCATGTGCGTGTGTGTGTGTGTGTCTTTTCTCTTCATAAGCCAACATCCCAGATACATAGATAATTTATGAAAACAGAGTAGATGCTTTTTAATAATTAAGTAATAGATAATAGGAGGGGACTATTTCCAACAATGTACAGTGGCTTTGAAGTAGACTACAGTGCTGAAAGGTTAGTGGCTGTGGATAAATTACATTTCAAAAAAGAAAACCTGAAGAAACCTGCTACACTTACACTGTATTATTAGGTAAATTAAAACACTGAAAAGGTTCTTTTCATTTTGCAATGCGTGCACTTCATTGCAGTAACATGTGAGCAGCAGTCCTGTGGCAAAAAGCCAATTGACTGCCCCAGAGTAAATCACACAGCATCAACACGGCCCATTCTCTCTAAATTACAGGGCAAACAATAACACAGGTAAAATTAGCCCCGGCCGTAATTATATAGCAGAACTGTGCCGAGGACGCAGAATGATAAACGGCAAATGCAGAGTGTGTTGTGTCATATCATGTAATCTCTCCCGCTGCAGAGTTGAAAAACAAAGGGGGAGAGTTGTGCCTTGTTTGTCTAACATGCTCTATATCACAAATTAGAAATCCTTCCTAATTAAGATATTGTTAAATTTCCTTTGTTAACAATTTTTAAACAATGTTAATTAGTGATCATTGATGACATTTTAACAATGTTAATTAGTGATCATTGTTCATCTAACAAACAATTAGGGTGATTTGCGCTGCAGTTCTCAGGCACAGAAGTGCATCCCAGAGCCTTCCTGCCTTTTTACCCCCAGGCTTCTTGAGCCGAGGGAGGGCATCTGGGAATGCTAATGCAATACGTAGCCACTCATTTAGCAGAAGCATTGCAAGGAAAATCATGTCTGGCTTATGAACGTTTAATAGTTTGAAACAGCTGTAGCCTCACAAGGGTGTTCTCATCATACAAGTGCTCCATGAGGTCACTCAGGCCATTTTTACACTAATGTAATATAATACAATTCTAGAGGCACACGGACATTCATTTCCCACTGTTCCATTAATTCTCATCTAGCTGTGCAGTTGGCAGTGGCTCTCAGAGGCCTGAGGTTGTGGTGCCATCTAACTCCAGCCATTTTCTGGTCTATGTGCTGGTGACAGTAGTAGCACCAGCACCTGCTGTGACTCATGTCCCCGATGCCTTTGTGAAAACTGGGACCAAAAACATCAGAACAAGAACCACTGTCACATTTACAATGCCAGCTTTGGGAGTTGCAATATCGCTTTGATTTGTAAGAAATGTCCCTGAGCAAGAAGGATGTTAGCAACAAGCGTTATGAAGGGGCTTGAGAAATCAGCCTGTCAGTTAGACCACAGGAGCACAGAAATTGGACTGCATTTCCTGGCAGAGACAAGTGGAGGGCTACAGGCTCTGACAGATGTCAGGCTCGATGCACGCTTCCTCTCCACAGTGGTCAAAGCATTATCTCTGGCTGGAGCCAAAAGACCACTCTCCTTCCCGAGAACATCAGGGGAAGTTGGGTTAAATGCTAGTTCATTTAAAAAGAAACAAAAACAACCTAACAAACAAAAACCAGACTTGCACTGAGGAAAACAGACAGCCTGGAGGCTGAGCAGTGGGATAATATTGCTTGAGACACCTCCTGCTGTTGTCCTACTGCCGTGATAGCAGCAGTCAGAGGGGCAATCAGAGGCAGGGCCACCACACAAGCATTGGGCAGTCACACCGTCAGGGCACCAGCAGCCATCTATGTTATCACTGTGCCTCTGCTCCAGATAAGGGCAGACAGCCTGGGTGATAAGACATCGAGATGTGGTGTACATCAGTGCTCCTGCAGTGAGTGCTGGTGGTGGACCACCAGAGTAGCTGTGCACTGCGGAAGACCCTCAGCATGGATTTTGCTGCTGTGGGTGTTATCCTGCTTACCATAGTGCTTAGCAAGAGGCATAAATGCACTTTTCTGTGAACCTTGCCTCAGCAAACATGCTTGAGCACTGCTGCATTACAATTTGGTTTCTCATTTTATGTTTCTTTACAGCCATGAATACCTGCTGTCCACCCATAGCTCAGTTACATAATTTATCCATCTTTTCTTCATGTATGAGGTTTCTTCACTCTGTGATATGAACACTGAATTGTTTGCATGTTGCTATACATAAACATTTCTGCAGAAAATGGTAGATGGAAATAAGTGCCAGATCCCATGCAACAAGTTCTAAATGTTAACTGCAGATTTGGAAAATTCATTGTTAATGCAGGGCTGACATAACAGACGCGTTCTTGCACTGTCCAGGTTAGTGGATGGCATTGATATGATTAGATTATAAGAGTGAGCCACTAATCCCTCCTTTTCCTGATTCTTATTGACAAAATTGGAGTGTAAACTAACACTAACCTATTCTGTTCCAGCTACATTCTCATGAATATACATCCATCAGTCCATCAAATTTACATTTATAAAATGCCCTTCATTCAAGGACCTCAGAATGCAAGAGGCAATCAATATAAAAATAAAATTGTTAAGCTTGATTTGGTGAGAAAACTTCAGCTTAGGAGTTCCCAGATTTTTCTACTGGCACTTTCTATGTCTTGAGCTGAGTAGGATACGCCTGAGTTATGTCTTTCACTTTGCCACTTGGTCTCGTGGTTTGTGTGCAAATCTAAGTGCTGATAGAAGCAAAGGATTAGTAGCACTCGCTGGGATAAAGCTCTGTACCTGTTTTTACAGCAAAGTAGGGCTCTTTTCCCCCACCATTTCCTGGAAATGACCACAGGGAAAGGCTGTGAAACTGCTTGCCTCACTTTATGAATGGAAATCAGACTCCAACCCTTGGAGAAGAAGCTGAATGTGCTATTCGTTATGACAGTGAAATGTTCCCAGTTTTCAAAGTCAGGAACCCGCGACTGGGAACCTAAAATCACAATTTAAAGAGGAAATGCATTTCAGTGCTGCAGGGCTCATCTATGGCAGGTTGGGGCAGAAGTGTCCAATTTTAAACATCCACATTTGGTGAGGTGAGAGAGGGAACTGATAAATGCTTGCTTGTATTTCAAGGTGCCTTTTGTCATAGGAAATTTCATTATTGTCTGTATTACGGATTGTGATTGTCAGACCCAGATACGAAAGTCAAAATATATTTTGACTTCCGTGGGAGCAGATAGAAATTGTAAACTGATTTTCACCTTTAAAAAATGACCAGTCTCATTTTAAAATTTTATTAATTTGTTCTGTTGTTATGACTTCTCTGTGTTCTAGATTCCAAGTAACTGTGATTTCTTTTTCTGAAACAGAAGTAGGTATCCCTAAGGGAAAGTGTAAATGTTTTGTGAAGGTGATGCTGACAATATGCTAGCTGTGGGGGAGTGGGCTATAATTAGAGACCCATTTGCACCCAGTAATTTTCTGTTATCGTTTGTAAGTGATGTAAAGTGTGCTGCATTTCCACCATCCTGTGGATTTACACATTTACTAATTCTATGAGTCTTCACATTCCTCAAGTCAATCTTTTCTCTCATCATTATGTGACTGATTTCTAAGCAGAATATTCCCAAGAACCCAGCAGAAACACAGGACACCTCAGCAGTAGAGAAAGGCTAAAAATTCTATTTGTGCTCAGACTAGCTGACTTTGCCAGCCAGAAGTCATCAGTAAGCATTACCTACACAGCATCTCTATGATCACTGTCTTGTGTTGGAATATTAAACCAGGCTTTGCCGACATTAGGCAAAGGCAGCCACAAAAGGTAGTAAGCAAAGGAAGAAAAAGTACTTGATCTGCTTCTTTTGTATTTCCTCATGTACACCGGCTCCTGAAAATCTATTGGAGTCTCTTCCTAAGGTTTAGTGATTCCTCAGTCTGAAGGAGTTGAAGACCAGGACAAGGGAAGAATGTCCTTGTTTTTTGTTTTTGGTTTTTTTTGTGTGTTTTTTGTTTTGTTTGTTTGTTTGTTTGTTTTGGTTTTTTTGTTGTTTGTTTGGGTGTTTTTGTTTTTTTTTTTTTTTTTTTTTTTGCCCCAGTGTATCTATCTCCCCTATTTATCTGCCTTTACAAAAGAAAAGCAAATACCATCTATGCAGACATGCATTTTTTGAGGTCACATTCAGGACCGCTCATGTAGACTGGGAGTGAAATCATCAAAGATCTGCTGGATCTAGGTATTTTAGTGACTTGAACTGTGTGGATGCTGCGGCGGAGATGTAACACCCACCAGTCAACCCTGGTTAAATACCAGCAGTTGCAGACAGGCTGCTGGCTGGCAGGACAAATTGACACTAATTGAAGCTTCCCCCTGACACCCGCAGTTCCAGTGGGCATGGCTGTTACACACTTTCATGCATGCAAAACATTCAACTTAACTGGAATTAGCTGCTTTCACTAAAAACTAACAAGTCATTCAACAAATTAATTAAAACTAAACCAAACCAAACAAACTACAAAACACCAAAAAAACCAAATCCCCAAAACCGCAACCCAGCCCAAAATATGCTGGTGCAAATGACTTGCACATTGCAGTAGTTCATGATAAATCTTACATTCTTGGTCATTCTTCAGCTGGAGCATAAAGGAAGAAAGCACAGGAAAAATGCAGCATTTAGATCCACATCTCAGGGAGAAATGCTGATAAATGGTCAAGAAAATTCCAGTAGATGTGTGTGTTTGTTTTCTTAAGCGGAGATAGAGAAGTAGTGTAATGTAAGAAATCGATATCCGCTATTTTCTGTTTGGACAGAGAGCTAGATCTCCTTCTAAATGCAATTCTTTAATCAGTGGAAACTGTACCTCATAGCACAAAAAAATATGTTATTAAATGTTTTTATATTTAATGCCAGATACATAAAATCTCTGAAATATAAGAAGCTAACTTGAAACATACAGTTGTGTTGTTTGCTCTGCCCTGTTCTTTCTCCTCTCTTGGCTTTGAAGGCTGCTGCTTGGGAAAACACGTGGAACATTCTTCCTGAATGAAATACCGCTATTTTATATTGTATGAATTTATGAGCAGATAATTATGTTCTAATTCCTCCCAAGTGGCCCTCTCCTGTTCTTTTCTCTCCTGCTCTGCTCCATCTTCCTAAGCTTCACTATACTTTTCTGCCCAGCTTCCACTCTTATTTTTTCACCAGTTTTTATCTCTTCAGATCCTGCTGCTACTTTGTTCACCCTTTCTGATTTCTTAGTGTCCGACCTTACAGCCCTTCCTCCATCCATGATGCCTCCTCTTCACTGCATCGTGCCCTGGCCTGTTTCCAGCTCCCTCCCTCTCTCTCTCTGTTGCTTTGTGGTCTTCCTTGCTCTGCTTATTTCTTCTTTCATCTCATAAGTTTCCTTTTTTCTCCTCTCCTGTGTGAGATGTAGCAAGAGACCACCTGCCTTATCAGGAAGGCAGGTATTTTAGGAAGGCCCTAGTTTGCTTTATGGTCTGTGGGCTGCCTGGCACCAGCCCATAATAGGCTTTACCAAGATAGAAAATTAAAATGTAACATGGAAATAGTCAGTCCATCATGTTACTATGCAAAGTGTCATCTAGTGGCTCATCTTATCAAGAAAATTGCCCAGCACCATAACAGTTTTCGTCAGTCTTTACAGTCTGGTCATTGCCTCATTTTCAGTCAGGAAGGATTTTCTTAAACAATAAAACTATCCATAATGAGTCTGCTCTCTAAATTATATTCAGGCATGCAATCTCTCACTCTAATTTTGAAACTTGATTGTCCAAATGAAGGGACCCAGTTCTAAATTCTAATTTTCAGGCAGGCATTTAGACACCCAAATACCCATTTTATTCCCCTAAGTACCGATCTGAGCGCTCCAATACAGCAGGTGAATGGGCACCCTCCCCTAACCTGCAATTTCAGCAGCGTTGCTCTGTCTCACTGTGTTGCAGTGTGATTTCATGGTTACTCCAGAACCCTGGGTTTCTCCCCTGAAGATTCCCTCCCAGGTGTGTCAATCACCCCTCCTTTCCCCACCCTGACCCCCGTCGAGCACTGTCTGTCAATCCAGGAATTCCAGAAGGGCGTCAAGTGATTGGGCAGATTCAAAATATGCCCTCCACCCCTGGGGGAGCATTGGGCCATCCAGGTGTCCTTTGTCCCTTGAGACCTCCTCTCCCATACCTGGTTGGTGGCTCCCTATCCCTTCCCTCCTCCCCTCCCCCGGGTAAAAGGGCGAGCAACAACACATTCGGGGAGTTCGGTTGGAGGAGTTGCTGGATTCAGAGGCCTGTGGCCAGAATAAAGCTCTGGACTGAAACCCTCCATCAGAACCATCTCCTTTCCTTCACCTCCATCGCCTTAAATCTTCACCGACAGAGGGAAACCTGAGAGGAAGATCCATCCTGCTGCCACTGGAGCCCTGGCATGCCTGGACTCTCCATGGGCCCAGCTGCAACATCCAGCTAGCCAAAAGTGTCTCTGGGGTGAAATACCACAGTTGCCACTATCTGGTTCAGCCACAGGGGCCAGACAAGCCAAAGCACGTCCTGTCCACAATATTGGTAATACCAATATCGCTGAATAGAACTGCGGTGCTGTTCATTGTCCTGTGGCGCCAGCACCTTCCTCTGTGAAACTGCTGCTCCTCCAGCAGAGCCCATGGCTTGGCTGCCTGCTGGAGATGTGTCCCTGTGCAGCACCCCACTGTCCCTCACAGGGACAGGCTCTGCTGGCATGTACTAGGAACAGCACAAACTGGAAGGTGACTGAAGGACAACTCTGGCTTTGCAGCAGAGTTGCCAGCTTTGGGTGCAGCCGCTGAGCCCTACAGCCCATGGGGGATGATGCTCACAGCATCACCCAGGAGCGGCATTTAGCACCTGGACTTGGGTTCTGTAGCTTGTAGGAATGCTTCTGTGCCTCAAGCACCTTCCCAGCCAATGCAATGACCTCTTTGTGAATAAAATCTGAGAACCTCTAGCATCCCACTGCTCCCAGGCGACGGCCCACGGGACTCGAAGCAGGATCGGGAGATGTCTGCTGCTGGGCTGAGCGCTGCAGAGCTGGGCAGGCCCCAGCAGGCAGGGGATGGCCCAGACCAGCCCCAAAATGAAGCTGTGAAGCACATGGGTCGCACAGCCCAGCACAATGCAGCGGGAGATCCGCAGGCAGCCGCGCCGTGGAAGCAATCATATTCTTTGTTCCCCAGTTTAATGGAAGCCTCCTCCACAGCACCCAGCGGCTGATTTAAATCACAATAAGGCCCTGACTCCGGCTCACAAAAAAAAAAACAAGGAAGCAGACATTTATGGTTTAAATCTGGTCTGACACCTGACCTTAACTGTGACTGCTGTGCCAGCAAACAGCAACAACAACAAAAAAAGGCTCAATTTAAAGCCTGTTCTTGTTAACACGGAGTGTTAGATATAACTGTGAAATTCCGGCTTTTGTGGGGTTAATTGCATAACTCTTTGCTGTGCTTTAACAAGATGTTTTGTAGCTGAATAGCTGTGATTTCCTTTGTTTCTTTCTGTGGGCCGAAGGTAGTTTAAGAGGGGAAATTAGCCATTTAATTATTATGAGTGCAGGAGAAGTAAAAAGACCATATGGTTTGCTGTTGAAATTAGTCACAAGAAACTTTTTTTTTTTTTAATAATATGTGATATTTTTAACAAGCAGATGTGAAGCCACGGCGTCTCCCACAAGAGCTTTGCCAGGCTTATCTGTTGTACCAGTGCTGCAGGGGGGTATTTTTAGTGCAGGGGGTCGATGCATGGAGGAAGAGGATAAGGAGGAGTGGTTGCAAGGCAAGCAGGAGGCACGGCAGGGTCAGCAGGGACTAGTCCCTGATTCCAGCACAGCTGCTGTTCCTCTGTGGAACTCGGGGTCCCAGACCAGCACTGGAAAGGATGCTGAACCCAGGCCTCTGCTGTGGGGTGTCTGCTCTGTTCCTTGCTCTCTTGAGTACCTGAGCATCTCTTCACTGGCCTGGGCTGCTGCTCATGCCCCAGCAGGTGTCTGTCCAAAAGGCCTATGCTCCTCTATTGGCTTGCTCCCTGTCCTGATTCTCCCTCTAGTTCCCTGAAGCGTTTTTTCTCTCTTTCCATGACTCGCTCACTGTTCTAGGCTAGTGACCAGCACAGCAGGGCTGTGATGGCATTCCAGGCACTAGCTTTCCCAAATTACAATTTAAAAGCAGCAGTAGGAGCCCTGTGAGCTGTGAGCAGTGCTGCTCAACAAGGGAAAATGCTGCCTGTGAGGCTAGGTGAGATGCGCACTCAGCTCCCAGCTCCCCTCGGGACTCAGCTTGGTGGGAGCAGGGAGCAGCTGCCTCTCACAGATGCACATCTGCTCCTCCTTCCCCGTCCTCCTGGGGGCCATTGGAAGTCTTGGCGTGATATCTTTGGCACATGTAGGTACAGTGTGTTGACCCCTCTACCTGATAAGACAGATCCTATTGCATAACTCTGAAACTTCATTTGTGTGTTTTCTGTTTCTCAGCCAGCTTTATGTTGTTTTTTTTTTTCTCCTTCACCTTAATCTGTTTTCCCTCTCATCCTATTTTTTGTTTGTAAGGGAAGTTTCATAAATGAAAACAGAGACATACCATTGCCTTTATTCATTGTTTTTTATCACTTATCTAGATGCAAAGGTTATAGATTAAAGAGATTACAGGTTGCAGTTTAGAGAGGCATAGATTTTATCTAGAAAAATTGTGCTGTCTTTCCCCTACCTTGCCTGAATTTACTTTGTATTAACCTTTTGCAGAAGGCAGAGAAATAATAAAAGAGGTAAAGTGCAAGGGAAGTGAATATTGCTTTAGAAGAACTTCAGAACATCTCAATAGCAAGAATGACACCAGGTTACTTTTGTACTGGCTCCTGGCCAGACCAATGAAGTCCCACCCAGCAAGAAATAGTCTGGTTTTGCTGCTAACCCATGCAATCCTTTTGGAATTGGTGGGTTTGCACAAAAAGGTAAGTCAGGGCAAGATTTGAGCCCTTCAGGAAATTTTGAACCAAGTGCTTGATCATTGCGTTGCTCATGCTGCAGAGCAGGAACTCAATTAGGTTGGCATTTACTGTGTGCAGGAACACCTACGCTCCTTTTCAGGCCTCTGACACCAGAGAGCTGTAACACTGTATTGAATTGTAGGCAGCACTCTTAAACAGTGCTGCTTTTTAGATTGGGCATTTCAGGGAGTTATCACTGCTCTGATGTTTAATTTGAACCTTCTTTTCTAGTTTCACATTCTCTTTTGCAGTCAAAGGATTTCTGATACTTCTCTAACACAAACAATCAAGGGGCCTGGTTTGCTTTTGCCTGAAATTCAGGAATTATTCAAGTCCCCTTATCAAGATAATTCAATAAGCTCTTCCTGTTCAAAATCACCCAATTGAATGGCCCACGATATCTGTTCCTTCCGTTCCCTTTTTTCCTGCCTGCCTGCCTTCTTCTTCCTCTCTGTTTCTCTACACCAGTTCTAATTATTTTACGCTCAAATGATAAATGAGTTTCAAATAATTAGAGGTGGTAGAAAGGACCACAGCTGGGAGATTTATGCCAGCCGAGCCGTCCGAACAAAGAGCCTTCTGTGGGTATCGTTTTTCTCTCTGGACTTTGAAGCCCTGTTCTGCTGTCTCCACCTTCAAAGAGCTATATCATTTTTAACCCACATAATTTTATTCTCCTTTTTCATACCTGGGCAATGTCACAGGCCCTTATTAAGGAGCAGACCAAATGTCAAAGTTTTGTTGTAAATCAGCAGGAAGCCAGTAACAAGTAGGGGTGAGAGGGCTCAGTGGAGGCCCTATACAAGGACCCAAGTCAGATGTGTTGCCAATTCATTAGAAAGAGTGCTGTAAAAGATAAACCACCTCCAACTTTCTTTAGGACAACTTAGTAACAATAACAACATTGGATTACTTTTGCATGGGCCTCTGGCCAAACTGGCCCTGTCATCTGGAAATAAAGGCAAACTTGCCTGACTTCTGCAAATCCTAAGCAGTGCTCTTGCCTGCTGCTTAATTCTTTGAGAAAAAGTATTAATTTTTTAAAGTTAGATAAATAAATAAATGGGCATCCAGGACAAGAACTTACTGAGAAAGAACCCTTGAGAGAGAATATGTTATTAGCGATTCTCTTTCCTTTTTCATACTCTCCTGGCAACGTCCTATAAAGTGAAAGAAGAGAAACTTGTCCTATCATAAAACAACACAGCTGAAACACCTCCTTCTCTCTGAGGCTCAAGCAAGGGCTTCATGCTCTGGCTGCAAAGAGCTTCTGCTGAATCAGAGCAATGTTTTGCATGCTGCTGTCTAATAATTGAAAGACAAGTTGCAGTGCCAAGCTGAAGTGAAAACTGGTTTGCGTTTTTTTTCCTCATCAGAGCTGGACCTTCAGCTGTGCACATGCATTGCCATATGACTACAGCAGGGGAGGGAGACTGAAGGTGGAGAGGTGGGTTTAGCACAGAAGTATTTGGTGCAGATCTGTGGAAACTAATTCCCTGCGAAAGCCTCCTGGGTTCTCTAGTTCTAGTGTATGTGATGATGGGAAAGGTGTAAATACCTGTCATGTATCTTGTTCATCTGTAAAAACTAAGGTGAAGGGCAACAACTAATATTTAGGGGAATGCCTAATATGATTTCTGATATCTCAGCTGAGAAGCAGGTGAAGACAGCTTCAGTTTCTCAGAGAGATGGAATGGTAGAAAGTGTGGCTCATGACCGCACCAGCTCTTTCCCTCAAAGCTAGGTTTTGCTTTTTTGTTTGGTTCTTTGTTTGGTGTTTAGGCTGTAAGCTCACTGTGCTAGCTCCTTTAAAGTCCCTTGTAGATCTGCTAGTGTGATGCTGTGTTGCTGCAAGCTATGAGAGGCTTCTGTCTGCTGCAGGAGTAGTTATCAGCGACTATCAGTATTTTTGCAGTGAAAAAGTATGTCTTAAACCAGTTCATTTCTCTACTGAGCTTTTCCGCCATAACTTGCCTCACTTTGCCAGCTGCTGGAAAATCAGAACTGAGAGCAGTGAGTGTGAGAGAGGGATGTATCTTCACTTTCTCCAGGATGAAGCTGCAAACTCCCTCTCAGTTCACTGGAACAACTGTGTTTGTGCAACTTAGCATGGGAACACAACCAGAGTTTTTCCTCTCATTTTTCAGCCAGGAAGGATGAGCAAACACACATTGTAGAAACAGAGTATTTTGTGAATGTTGCCTGAAACATGGGCACTATGTACAACAGTTTTGATCACAGTAAAACAATTGCCATGAAGATGTGCCATCCACATTTGATTGACATCATCATTCTGAATCCTTTAGCAGAGTTATAGAACTGTAAGTCCAGGGAGACAGTTGAATGAAAGAGGAGCCCATCTTTTCAGGTACAGCAGCTTTAATGGTCTATTGCTTTGGCATACAAAAATATGTAATCTGGAGAGAATGTAAGACAACACTATGAATCAGAATATGTGGGGTATTTCTTCCTAGCCAGTGCAAAAAAAGCCAATGAACACAAAAGAGAATAAGCATCTAGAATAAGTCTGTTAGAGAGTAGCTGTAGTAAGAAGACTGAATAAGAAACCAGGAAAAAAAAAAAAAAAAAAAAAGGAAGGAAGAACAGGTCTGTGGACTATGCTGAAGGCAAGAATTAATTTCACACAAGGAAAGGGATGAAGCAGCCTGGCAAACTACACCTGCACAGAGGAGGCAGTGATGATAAAAGTGAAGGAGAAAGGGATATAAAAGGGGAAAGGAAAAAAACCCACATTTGTCTCAGCAGGGCAATACTTCTAATGCCACGCTGTAAGACTGATGTCTTGTGGATATAATCCTCCAGAAAAATATCCTGTACTTTACATGTCTAAAATACATGTTCCAGTAAATGGCTGACTTGCCTGGATTCTGTTGCTTAGATCAGCTGTCTGTGCCACATTCAGGTGTTCAATAATTGCATGTTATAGATTATGAAGCTCAAAGAAAGGCCATTTCACTGCACAGTTTTTGTAAGCAGTATTAGTTAGACTTCTTATGACCCTGGGTCTCTATCTCCAAACCCTTTCCGAAGTTATGGCAAAGTTTGAGGGGTACCCAGAGGGATTTCTGAAGTTTCCATGTCTGGAAAACGCTGCAAACTTCATCACTGAATCAGTGTAATCAGTGTTTCCATGGGCTGATAGCTGGTGTGCAAGCACAAGACCACCCTGGCAAGGTGTGATCTAAAAAAATAGGAGGATACTGAGGAAATTTTGTTAGCAGAGCAGTGCAAAATGATTTAACTCAGAAGTTTTTGTAATCTTGGCCAAACACATTTACAAGATCTAGCTTGTTCTCTAGTTAGGTGGTCTGGAGACTGAATTCATCCCGGGGGCCAAAATATGAAATATTTGGGAATTCTGGCAGGCTACATGCAACTATTCATGCTTCTTGTTTATCTCGCATTATTTCTTTGCATAATGATTGGGAAAGAGTGAAATAAACACAGCAGTGTTTAAAACAATAGAATGTTTTGTATTGAGACATTACTGACCCCCATTTAGATTTTCAGCAACAAAGCAAAACAGTTGCTTTAGAGATAATAGTGCTTTTTTTGCGTTGGATATGTGTCCAAGAGCTCTTTCTCTGCTTGCAGCACTGCTTGGGAGGAAGTAGAAATGCCTTTGCAGGCTTAAACCCTGCCCAAGTTTTTGGTTTTTTTAATCTCAGAGTGCCACTTCTCTTGCTCTTGCAGCGGACAGAAGGTGCCTCAGACAAGAGATCCATTGCAAATACAGGCTGTTGCAAACACATTTGCCCAGCAATTCCAGACAAACTTTCCATCATATTTTCCAAGTCCATGGAGATGGTTTGGTTTTTACTATGGGCAGAGAGGTGTCAAAAATGCTCAGCCTGTTTGTGGACGTGTACAAGGCACCCACAAGGCTGCACACAAAATAGCTGAGGTGCCCGTGGGCAGCACTCAGGGGTACATAGCACTGTTCTGGGTACTCACAGAACAAATGGAATTTGTTGCTGTGACCAGCATGTGGTGTCTCTCCTGCACGTATTTTGTCCTCAACACTGCCCTCCTGCTTATGGGGTTTCCATTCAAAAGGGACAGATCTATTATTGTTTAAATCACTGTGAGGGGGCCAAGCTTCTCTTCTCTTTGATGTCCAAGTGCTTGCACTGTTAATGGGAGAGGACTCAAGTGTCTCTACTTTCAATTAGTTATCTTTAAATAAGAAGAACTTTCAATACTGATTTTTGGAATCGCATACACAAAACCATTCAGTTTGGTTTTAATGCAAGTCTGATAGGCCAAATTCTGTTCAGGCTTTAGGAAAATGTGGCCATTCTAGCTGTGATGAGTGTGCATACTGCATAAATCTGCATGAAACGTGGCTCACTTTGTCTGCTTATTCACAAGCTCAGTGATACATTTTGCATGGAGGGACAGAATCAACAACTTGCATATACATCCAGGGATTTAGCTGGCTGCATCACCACATACAGACACCAGAGCTCACATACTCAGGGCAGGTTCTAAGTGCACAGTTAATGCCACTTCTTGCCAGATCTTCTCTTGATAGGCAATGAGTTATTTCCAAAACTGCAAATGAATATTTAATATCCTGTCAAGAAATTAATATTTTCCTGAAAGTGTTTTGAGGTAGCACCTGATCCTGCAAACAACTGTATTTTCACATAAAGCAGATTCCAGGCTCAGGATATGCCTTGCCATGTCAAATAATCATTATCTTTTCAACAATATCAGGGGGATCTGTTGGTGGTTTTTTTTCCTGCTCGCTTTTGCGCACTGTAGAGCACTTGGATGCTCATTAACATACATGTCCCTTCCAATTTCACTCTCATTTGCACTATGTTAACAACTACTTTTTCATCTTTGCTCAGACAAACGATGGCCTTTGTAACCAGGAATAAAATTAGTCGCAAGTGGAAACCTGTTTTAATGAGGCCAAATTGTTATTTAACTCCAAATGTGTACAGTATTTTTTGTCTAAATCTCCTTTAATCCCTCCCTAGTATTAATTATATCTTGTCATAAACAGGCCTTGGAAATGCTCACTCCTTCAGCTGAGTTCAAAACAGAGCCTCATGCCAGACCACCACATTAATAAGGTAAAATAAAAAAAGGGAAGAAGGGGGAAGCTCCTTTTGTCTAATTTTTCCAAAACTTCTGATTAAAACAAATGAGATCACTGGGATTTATATAGGCAAATTTGGCAGCTCCTTTATATTTACTGAAGCTGTGACATAAATCAAAACTGAGACTCTCCAAGAATGTGTTATTTGTTATCAGAGTAATTATGTGTTAGTGACTCACACATGAATAAGGTACTTCTGTTACAGCTGTTTATTAGAGTTTTCTTGGCTTCCATTTCTTGTTCTGCCACTGCCTTGCTTCATAACCTTAGGGAAGTTTCTGTGTTTTGATTAATTCAAATGATGTGCATACATATATGGCTGTACATACACACACAGCTAGATAAATATGTAGTAATTTCCTGCTAAAAGAACATTTCAAAATGCTGTAAAAGACAAAATGAGGATGGTCTAGAGACTTTACTTGTTAGCGTACCTTCTTCATTTAACTGTACACATAAGCCACAGCTATTCAGGTAACATCCAAGCAGGATGGAGTTACAACCCATGGACCAACATGAATTTTTAGGTGAAGCAGCAACTATTTCTCATACCTTTCCCTCTCGCCACTACCCCAAAATGACTTATTCACAATAGCAACAAGAAGGTATTGTTTCTTCATCAACGCAGGAGTTCTTGCCCACTTAGAGAAAGAATTCAGAAAACTATGTGTTGTTACAGTGCCATCTGGTGATTCCCGCATACAAATGGGTGAAGCTCGCTCATCACTGTTACTACTGCTCTGCATTACTTAGCATGCTTCCTCAGGCATCTTGTCTTGCTGATTTTTTTTTTAACTC
The DNA here is from genome assembly GCF_901933205.1 of Camarhynchus parvulus. Lineage (NCBI taxonomy): Eukaryota > Metazoa > Chordata > Aves > Passeriformes > Thraupidae > Camarhynchus > Camarhynchus parvulus. Next base: position 62,504,743 of record NC_044572.1, on the reverse strand, counting down.
TTTAGCATTTTAATGTGTAGGAAATTTCAACAAATGGCAATCAAAACATTTTCCAAATGTACTCCTAATCAAGTTTATCAGTACTGGTTTGATTTTGAGAAATTGAAAGTAAAGCAAAGGGAAAAAAGTGTTTCCTAAAAATTCATAATTCATCAGAAGCCTGATTGTTCTGGTGCTGCACCCTTGGACAAAGGAATGTGCTGTTTTTGGTACCCAGGAAGGGCTGTAGGTGTGTTGTTAGCATCCCATACGCATTTGCATGGCACCTGACTCTCTCAAGGTGATAAGCAAACATTATTGGCTACCACTTCTCAGTGAATTGGAGAAGCCTGGTCATTGTTTTACGTATTGGAAAATGAATGGAGATGCTTGTTTGAGATGAGTCTTGAACAGAGCTGGAGTTAGAGCTGTGTGTGTCTGTTTCTCTTTTCCTGCCTGAGAACTGGACATGCTGTCCCTCTGGTTGTGCACCTTTGTGATAATGTGGAGTAATGCTGCTTTGGGGCCTGGCATGCCTCTTTTGTCAGGTTTTTTGGCCACTTTGCCCATTTTCCCTTCTCAGAAATAAGAATAATGATTGCTTGGTTCCTCTGTAATAATTAAGTATTTGTGTATCATTTTATTTAATAGACAATTAGGAGTATCCCCCAGCCTGGTGGGTCTTTTGAGGATGGTCTTATGAGCAGTTCTCATGCAAAAATGGAGTAGCTACTAGTAAAATTTAGCACTAAGTGAGCCTCTGAAGCTTCAGATTCTTGCCTGAGATGTTCACATAACTGTGATGACTGTTTCCCTCACTTTAAAATAGATTGAAACAAAACGAAGAATCCTGTTGCAGGCAGAATACCAGTTGGCCTCTAAAAATATTTTGTATGCTTAGTTTAGGTAGATGAATATAAAGTTCCAAATTTTGAGTATGAATAAATATTGAAAAGCAGTAACAAATCCACCATTTCCCTTTCATCTTTTGATAATCTGTATTATCAAAAGATGATAAGGAGGAAGGAGACCATTTCTCTCTCTTGCTTGCTCACTTATCCCAGAGGAAGTGCAGTCCCCTCTCCTTCCTTTCAGGGGTTAGCCTTTGCCTCCTCTGAAAAGCCGCAGTTCTCTCCATCCTAAATATCTGCAGTGCCAGCTCACTGTCCTCACATTCAGCTCAGTTCCAGCCTGCTGTGAACGGGGTCTTGAGGCAAGAGGTGTTTTTGATCTTCTCCCAAATCCTTCTGAAAAGTCAAAGTGCATTCTTTAGAGAGTCTGCAGGTGAGGGTATGACAGCTCAAGGTGACAGTGCCCACCATTCCATGGAAATGGCATATGGTAGAAAAGACTGTTCCTATAGTTGCAATGGGTATGAACCAAAGGGCATTTTTAGAAACACATTCCCAAGAGCTAATAAAAATATATGGTATATATGTTTCAAAAACTGAAGAACGCAGTCAGAAGCAAAGAAGGTGTGATATCTGCAGGCAGGGCCAGCTCTGAGAAGAGTTTGCTGTTTAATTGGCCAAGTTAAACAAGATACAATTAGGGCTAACATGGTCTCCTAGGATTCATAAACCCTTATTTGGAAATTTTGGGGAGATGGTGGGGAACCAGTGGCTTTAATTGTATCTTGTTTAACTTGGCCACTTTAATCACTTACACTTCTCTGACTTGGCTTCTTTCGTAGATGTCACACCTTTGAACAGCTGACTAGCCTTTCTTTTTTTCCCTTAATGTAGCTTTTTCTGTATATTAACTGCTGCAAATCAGATGGAAGCCACATTTGTTTTCAATTTATTATATAACCAGATATGAATAATATTGTTAATAAAATGGCTCAAGTTCTCTGCAATTTTTATTCTTTAGAACAAAAGTCTTCTCTGCCATTCACAGATTTATGGAGTAGAATCATAACATTTCTTAGGTCAGAAAAGACCTTTAAGATTATCAAGTCCAACCATTAACCCAGGACTGCCAAGTCCACCAGTAAGTGGTGGACTGAGTGCCACATCCACATGTGTTTTAAATACCTTCAAGGACTGTGACTCAACTGCTTTCTTGGTCAGCCTGTTTTAATGCTTGACAACCCTTTCTATGAATCTAAACCTTCCCAGGTGCAATTCGATGCCATTTCCTCTTGTCCTGTCACTTGTTACCTGGTAGAGGAGACCGACCCCCACCCGGCTACAGCCTCCTTTCAGGCAGTTGTAGAAAGTGATAAGGTCACCCCTGAGCCTCCTTTTCTCCAGGTTAAATACGTCCAGCTCCCACAGTTGCTCCTCATAGGACTTTGTGCTCCAGACCCTTCCCCAGCTCCACTGCCCTTCTCTGGACATGCTCCAGCCCCTCAATGTCCTTCTTGGGGTGAGGGGTCCAGAACTGAACACACCACTGGAGGTGTGGCCTCACCAATGCCAAGTACAGGGGACAACCACTGCCCTGCTCCTGCTGGCCACACTGTTCCTGATACAGGTCAGGATGCCATTGGCTTTCTTGGCCACACTCTGGCCCTTGTTCAGCACTGTTAAGTAGCCCACCAGATCCTTTTCCACTGGGAGCTTTCCAGGCCCTCTTCCCCAGCCCTTTGTTGTTGCATGGGTTTGTTGTGACCCAAGTGTAGGATCTGGCACTTTGCCTTGTTGAACCTCATGCAATTGACCCCAGCCCCCATTCCAGCCTGTCCAGACCCCTCTGTAGAGCCTTCCTGCCCTCCAGCTGATCAGCACTCCTGCCCAACTTGGTGTTGTTGGCAAGTTGACTCAGGGTGCACGCAATCCCCTCATCCAAGTTGCTGGTAAGGAAATTAAGCAGGACTGTCCCCAGTGCTGAGCTCTGTGGAACAGCGCTTGTGACTGGCCTCCCCAGGATGTAACTCTCTTCAATACCATTCTCTGGGCCTGATCACCAGGTTGTCCTGCCTGAGTCCATGATGGCACTCAGGATGATCAGTTCCGTGACCTTCCCCAGCACCGAGGTCAGACTGACAGGCCTGTAGCTCCCCAGATCCTCTTTACAGCACTTTTTGTAGATGGATGTTACATTTGGTAACCTCCAGTCAATGGGACCTGCCCAATAGCCAGAACTGCTTGTAAATGAAGGGAAGTGGCTCCTTGAGCAATTCTACCAGCACTTCCCCCTTCCCCTTGGGCGGATCTGATCTGGCTCTATTGACTTTTGTGCATGTGTGTGTGTGTGTCTAAGTGGTATAACAGGTCACTGACCATTTCCCCTGAGATTATGGAGGCTTCATCCTACTACCAGTCCCTGTCTTCCCACTCAGGGGATTGTGTACCTGGAAAACAACTGGTGTTACTATAAAAGAAGGCATCAAGTACCTTGGCTTTTATCCTCATCCTTTGTCACTATGTTTCCTGGTGCACTCAAGAAAGGATGGAGATCCTCCTTAGGCCTCCTTTTGCTCTCAATGTCAACAGCAGCCAAGAAGCATCTCCGCTGATCATGCACAGACTCATTGCATATTTGTGCTGTACCCAGGGGCAAAAGCCACTTTCCATACCTTCTGCTCTCCATGTCAGGCAGTAACTGAAATTACTGATCCCCTAACTCCTCTGCCAGCACGAGACTATGGCAATCCATATGGGTGAGATAAGGTGATTGCTACAGGCTTCCTACATGTGCCTACCTGTTAGACACAGCTGAGACAGTTAACACTGGAAAAGCAGAGTTGGGTGCCAGAATCCAAAACTATTTGGACCAATCCTCCAGATGTACTTCACTGCGCCTGCTCTGACACACTGCGATTTTCTGTATGTGTGTGCTGCTTAGGACTTTGAATATCAAGAGGTACCAGCTTTTGTGTGATGTTCTTCACAGAGATTTCCTGATCAAACCAGTTCCTGTCTCTACTCACAGCAACTGCATATATTCTGGGAGATGTGGTCTGAACAGCCTAAGCTGTGGGGGAGAATGGAAGCATGAGACTTTTGGCTAACCTCTTCCTAGGGCAACGTTTTCACCACTGGAGGCCAGAGAAATGTTTATCAGGGAAGACTGAGCACAGCTGATCCTGCCTTGGGGCTAAGCTCTGGACAAGGGTCTCCTGAGTGCCATGAAACTCTGCGGTTTTAAGATTTCTGGATAGAAATATTTTGATTTGGACTTTTTTTTTTTTTTTGGTCAGATCTTTCCTTTCAAAGGAAAACTCCAACAAATTCAATTTTTCTTTGTAAGGAAGTTAGTCAAAAGTAGACTTCAATTTTTCTAACTGGTGGTGTTTTATGAGGAAAAAAAATGCCATTACAAGACTAGGGATTGAGTTTATCATTTCCTCTTGTCAGACACATGGTTTGGCCCCTTTAAGGCTCAGAATGTCATTTAAGGCTCTAGCTAAGCTGAACTAATCACCTATGACTGCTCAAAGTGGCAGTGTTACTCCTCCCTTACTTCTTTTGTCCTGGCTATTCATTCTCTCACATCTGTTTCTTTCTGAGCCAGCAGTGAGCCACCTCAGTGGGCTGAACCAGCACCAAGTGCCTCTCTCCTTGCAGCGCAGTTATTTTCCTCTCATCTAAGCCCCTTGAACCAGCTTGCCATGAAGTCAAAAGAAAGAAGAGCCAACAGCCTGCAGACATGAGGAACACGGAGGGTGGAGAGCAGGGCACCACTCCATGGACTGCTGTAACATAAAATAGGGCACTTCATTAAATCTGTTAGATAAATTGGGCCCTGACCTTTTGGCAAAACCTGCATGTGAAGGTCTCAGTCCCTCAGGGCATAAAGCAAGTCTGGGGGTTATCTCCCCCCAGCCTCACTGAATGCCCATCCATTTATTCCTGGCTCTGGCACAAGCCATAGGGAAGAGGCAGTTTGGGACTGAAAAAAGTGGCATGTTTGTTCTCTTCTGAAAAGTGGCTTTTTTGTAACATGTGGCATGTTAGTCATGTGAGCCAAATAGCCAAAGGTAAAAGAAATTACCAGTGCTGCTGATGGAACTGCATTTATAAAAGCAGTGTGTCTCTGGATTTTTCATTTTTCGTTTTCTCGTCTTTTTTTCCTCAGGGAACAAAAAAAAAAAAAAAAAAAGAGTAGCAGGAATTTAAATATAAAGCCATGGATATTGTGAAATTTAGCACTGAAAAGTGTTTCCAAAGTTAAGATTTCTCCTTCAATCTCCTTCAAGATTTACCTTCTCCTGGTAAATTTGCTATGTGATACACAAGTATCATTTGCTATTATTTATTATTTCCTTGGATTTTGATGGACAGGTGTGGTTTGGGATAGATTGGTCATTCCCAACTGTCTTGCTAGAGGAATGTGTGTGGCAGATATGTTGCAATGAAAACCAAAGGCCAGTATGCTTATGATATGTATATACGATATACACCTCTCTGCCATCAGCCTCCTAGTGAGACCAGGTTTAGTGCAGTTCTCCTGGATTGACCCAGATTATTCAAGCCAGTATTCTATCACACTCATTCTTGAGAGTGTTAGGAAGCAGGCTTCATTTTTGTTGAATCCAATGCCGCAGTTCCCAGCTCCTTCTATTGTTCCTCTTGTCAGTGGCAAATTTTGGGATCCTGATGTAGAAAGAAGAAGAAAAACAACCAGCTGAAAGATCCTGCTTGTGGCTGGGAAGGGGGGAGGATGGGGAGGAAAGGGCTTTGAGGCAGCTAGTGGTGTTTATCTCTGCTTTTTCTATTTTGTGTGTTGGTTTGTTTGTTTGTGTTTGGTTCTGGTTTTGTTCTTCTGGTTCAGTGTAACCTGAAGGGGGATGAAGGGAGGAGAGATGGGGAAGCAATGGAGGGGTGTGGGGGTCACAGAGGCGTAGTCACATGCACCATTGTCACCTGCTTGGGAAGGACCTTATCTCACCAGTCCTGGATCAATTTGACTAATCTATTTTATCTCGCCATCTAATCTATCTGTTTCTGCTGAGCTATCCATCTGCCTCCTGGTATTGATCCCAACAGTTTTGTAATTGTATTTATAAAATGCCCTTTCACCCTCCTGGGAAGAGGGGTCTTGTGTAAAGGCAGATGGAGAGCAAGGGGTGGAAATAACACACTCCACTGCTCCTGATGACAAAGCCCCAGGACCCGCTACAAGCCCTCCAGCTGTACATTTCTTCCTCCTTGTGCAGCCCTTCCTCATCAGCCCCAGCTTCAAAACCCTGGAGACAAACACGCCAGGGGAGCCCAGGGCAGTGTGCAATGGCAGAGGAATGACTGCCAGGAGCAAAGCCATGGAAAATGGAGCAGTGTCCCATCTCCAGCCTTGTTCCAAAATGAAATACATCTGTTTCCTACAGTTAGCTAGAGAAGGCTGGAACTGCCAGATCATCTGAGGGAAGAAAAAGTGAAGGAAGAAGTATGATATTTCTGATTTGGAGAGAAATGGCTTTTATCCCCACACGAAATCAAATTTAATCCAGAGATGTGCAGTGACACCCTCCAAGAGTAAACAGATCCTTAGAGAGGCTCAGGAACATCCTCTGGGTAGATAATCTTCACAGCAACAGAGCCTCCTCCTGACTGCAGAAACCAGCTGCCATGTGAAGCCCTCAGCAGTTTGATTCTTTCTGTTCATCCCTATATAGACATCCCGGTTCTCTGCACAAGGCTGGGCATCTTATGTAGAAATCAGTGTATGTTATTTTGAAATAAAAACTTATTTCAGTCCTAAATTTACCTACATTGACCTCCACACTTTTTAACCACAGAAAACACTATGCCAGCAAAGTTTCCTTCATGATGAATTGTGTGTGTGTGTGTTCATACCTATGTATTCTCCTCATTTTCCATCTCTGGAGTGTATCATGTCTCACCTCTGAGATTTGTGGGGAGACTAAAGGACACTGGGGTCACACTGGTCTCTGTTTACAGACTTCTTTCCAACTTCTTCCTAAGCAGGAAGTGCTTTCTGATTAGCCTCATTTTTTTGACATCAGTATAAAGCTTTTATCGTGTATTTGTTGCACAGGAATAATATGCCAAACTGTGGAGACCCACTGCTTCTTCTCAGAGGTATTTCCCTGTGCAAAGCACAGGAACTTCTGAATTACACATTGGATAGACCTAGGGATTGCAGGGAACGCTGCAGGCAAAACCCAAGTGCTCCCAACTCAGAGCACTGGGAAAGGCTGGTTCACAGGGATGCAGGGGCACCAGGCTGCCTTGTGCAGCAGAGTGTGCTTGCTGGCTTACTGGCAGAGGGAGAGGTTTAATTTGCTCTGCTTGGAGACAGCCTTTGAATGCAGGCTGCAACCAGGCAGGGTCTGTCTGAGACTCTGCTGAGCTGTGTATTTGTTAGCTCAGGTTCTGAAATACCTCAGTGATTGCAGCAAGGGATCCTGAGGAAACTAAAAACACTTTTCATTGGCCATGACACCTAAAAGTCCCTTTTAAATTCTGGCAAATCCCTTTGCTCATGGAAAGATTATATACCCATTAAGTAGCCTGTAACCCCTCTCCTGGCTCTTGTTGGAGACACAGAAGCTGGCAGCCAATGTAGGACCAGGCCCTCTGGATATGGAGCAGGATTGTTGCTGTGAAGGGGTACCTCCAGCCCCATAGGAGGGGGTCACATCTCCCCATCTGTTTATGACTTGTTCTGTCCTCAGTTATCTGCCTTTCATTAGCAAGTGTGCAAGTAACATTGCATTTAAAAACATTATTCAAAAATGCTAGTTGTCTAAAACTGGCATTTATAATACAATTTCATAAAAGTTATATATCGACAGTGCAACACTTTAAAAGGCCCTTTCTGATTAACAAGGTTCAATATAGCTCCCCTGATTCCCCTGGTTGTGTTTTAAAAGAGGGAATAAAATGCTATGGATCTTGAAACAGCTGAAATCATAATTTCCCAATATTATCTGCAGTGTTGCTCTGAGAAAGCAGAGGCTGTGATCAGCAGAACGCCTGCTCCAGTGAGGGGTACAGCTGACAGGGTGGTACGATTGCCAAATGACACTTTGGCTGCTCCTGCTTCCATCTGAGCCTCAGGGACCATGGCAGTGCCAGGCTCCTGCCTGAGCTGATTCAGTGCACCCACAAATCACACCACCTTTGCTGCCTCCAAGAAGTTCAGTAACCTCCATGAGATGGGAATTTGTGTTTGCATTCCAGCACCCATGGCAGCTGCTCACTTCTTGATATCTCTCCAGGTGAAAACAAGATTGCACGTGCTTTATTTTCACCAAAGACCTCCCCTTGCCCCATGTTCTGCCAGTTCATGCACCAAACAGTGATGTGAGCTCCTCGGGACACCTGAGTGAAGCTCAGAGTCTCCAGCAGCAGCATTCAGTGAAACAACAGATTTATTGGCCAAGTGGAAGAGCAGATGCAGGCAAAAAGAACCCCAAAAAAATAGTATGTGGGCTGGGCAAGGGAGCTGGTGACATGGACTCTGGCTCTTGTTAGAGGTGATTCTGTGAGTGCAACCTGAGTTGCACCCCTGCAGGCACATCATGGAAAAGGTGATTATTTCTGATTTTTTCAGTTAAACGTAGATGACAGCCCTTCATCCAAATCACACTCTTCCCTCTGGCACGCACAGGAAAAACTGGTAGGAACACTGTAACTCCTTTCATTGTCACAGCCATGGATTTACCTGGAATTTTAATTGCGGATTTTTTTTTTTTTTTGTTTGCTGAAATTAATTTTACTGGTTTGGTTCTCTTACCCTCCATCAGCACATTCCTTAGGGACTAGCAGCATATCATCATGCTGGCTCACCTGGAGGAAAGCTTTGGAAGAAAGGAACCGAAATACAGAGAGCAGTGTCTGCTCTTTTACTTAGGCAATAAATCTACTGCTTTATTATTACTGTTGGGAAACTCAGAGCCAAATTCTTTGCTAGGAAAACATTGGCTTCGGTGGAGTTCAGCCAGCAGAGAGTTTAGCTTCCTGTTTTTGTTCCAAATCGAAGACTATGCTTGGCCCAATTGTTGTCGTTGTTTTGCTAGTTAGCTGTTTTAATTTAAAATAATTATGTGTTGTGGGTTGCTTAGGGTTTTTTTTTTTTTTTTTTTTTTTTTTTTTTTTTTTTTTTTTTTTTTTTTTTTTTTTTTTGAGGTTTTTGTTGTTGTTGTTAGGATTTTTTTGGTAATTTCTTCTTCACATATCACTTTGTTTGTAACAGTCAGAAACAAAAGAAACCGACGGAACTGCTGCATATCCCCTGCTTTGTTCAGGAGTTATGAAACTGAAGGTCTCATCCAAAGGGAAGGCTTAGCCCAGGCTGAGCATATCTTGGCATGCCCTGCTGCCCAGGTGGGTGTCCGCATGACCAGCCCAGGGATAAGTCTGCAGCTGGTTCTTGCAGGAGACCCTGGGTATCAGCTGGCTTTTCCAGTGGCCCAGAAACCTTCCTCTCAGCCCTCAAAGAGTGGCAGAAATGTAACTCACAACTTGCCAAGGCAAGCCCCATCCCTCAGGTGCAGCTGGCATTAAGACACTAAAGATGTTTGCTCCAGGGGCTGTTATTAACTTGCTCCTTGTACAGGGACCTGAGGGTCCCAGCCTAGTTGGGGCCTGTAGCTATTCTTGCAGTATAAATGTTATTTATACAGTGCAATTAAGCAGAGGTTTAATGTAAACTGCTGCCAGCACTGGGTTAGGTACCAAAGTGAAGACACATCTTATGAGATATTTTTGAGAACAAAAACCACAAAGTTTTAAACTCCTGTTAAACAAAGAGACAGCTTTCACAGAGAGGTTACGCAAACCAAATAGCAAACAATTTGTTTGGAGAAGTAGCTATCTCGCAAGCAAGCTAAACCTAAGCATAAACCAGAGACAGGGGCAAAGCCATCTTGTCTTGTCTGTGTGCTCTCAGCCAGCTGCAGGCTGCCTTCTTCCTAATCTTTGCATTGCAGGCTTTGGGAAAACAACTTGCTGTGTTTTAGTACACCAAAATCAACATCGTCACTGCTCTGTAAGTGTATGTCAGAGAAGGACTAAAGCCAATGCTCATAAACATTACACCCTGCTGTTCATACATTTCTTCATCATACTGAGTCCAGATTCCCTTGTGGATTCCCACCTTCACTCCACCTAGAAGAAGGACTCAGAAGCAGGTTTTGCCCCCACAGTGGTCCTGAGCAGCAGCCAAACTTCTGGGTTCCTCCATCTTCCTGTCTTTCAAAAGAAGCAAAACAGCTGGAGTCCCATGTCACAGGCCACGTGAACTTTTGGAGTATGTTTTCACTGGTGCAGCATTGATTTTACTGGGATCAGTGTAAATATTATGTTAGCTTGCAACTGCTAATTATATCAGCATAAACTTAATTTATGGTGATGATCACAGTCCTAATGCTATGCTGCTGCCAACCCTCATAACTGATGCTTTGAGACATCATGTAAACCCAGCCGTTAGCAATCAAGTAAATGCTCCCATTACATATCACTGATATTGGCTGAAGAACTTTTTAATTGACTTCTTAGGATTTATGACAGATGATGCAGACTGTGTGTTTAAGTTCAGGATTCTCTTTCATGTTTCATATCTGCTGCTGCTTAGATAGATGCTGGTCTTGGAGTAAATAGTGTAACATTGCATGCTTGAAATTGAAAAGACTGAGTTTGTTTCACTTGGAAAGAAGATAAAAAAGAGGGCTCAAGAGAAAACTCTGCGAAGGAATGAACAGCTCAGAAAAAGTTAAATGGGAACATCTCTTCCCCGTCTCTTCCCCATAAAATTACTGAAACAGTCATTGAAATGAAAAGGTGGTAATTCAAAAGTGGTAAAAAGGTTTTCCCCCATAAACAGAAAGTGAAAATTTGGTTACTTGAGAAATCACTAAGGTCAGTAATTCAGCAACTTTCAGATAGGGATTGCATATTTATATGTAAAAGACTACCAAGACAGGTTGTACTTAAAGCTCATGCTCCCAGGCAGGAATGTAAAGCTTTAGGATCCTGTGGCTTAAGCTACTCTCTAACAAGCCTGGAGTCAGCCTGATATCTTCACAGAGGCTGGATTAGACAATAGGGGTTTTCTTATCCCTTTCCAGTGAAGCATTCAGCAACAGCCATAAGGAGAATTAAAAATGAAAAGCACACCACCAAACAGAAAAAAAACCAAACCCAGAAACCCCCAAACAAACAAAAAAACCCTCCACAAACCCGAAAACCAAACCAAACCAAAACAAAAAAAAAACCCACAAAAAACACACACAAAAGTCCCCCAACACATATAACAAACAAACAAACCAAATGGCTTTCAGTCCTGGAACATTTTAGGTTTGAGATAAAGTACTGAAATTTCAGATGATCCAGCATTGAAGAAAGCTTACTGTATATGGGGGATTTTCAGTGCCCCGTCTACAAAAAAAACCTCCCAGAGGTATCAGTGAAATAGGGTTATTGAGTAGCACAGAGACTATGGCAGTGAGCCAGGAGGCAAATTATTGTAATAAACTCAGGATCTGAAGGCTAGGGGACAGTAAAATAGTGTCTAGACTACTGGGGGTTAGAGGCAGCACTGAGGAGTGGATAGAGGAGGGAAAAATCACACAGGGTGAGATGAACGGCATGTTTTATTTCCCAGATAAATCACAATGACAAAGTTTTACACCTCTGAGCAGCACTCGGAGCACAAAGTACCTGCATAGTCATGCACCAAACTGATAAAGCTTTCTGTCTGTTTTTAATAAGAAGTATTTTTATCTCTCTCTGTCTCTCTAAATATATATGTGTGTGTGTGTGTATTTGCTTATTTAGAAAATTTATATGTTTATGCATACGTAAACATCTATATTAATTATGTGTATAGGTGTTGTTTATTTTCCATAGCTTCTATGATGCATATTCATCACATCAGAAAGTAGCTTATTCTGCCTAGACTAGAGGTTTAAAATGGTACTTCAATACATTTTTGAAAGCATGCTATCCTAGCCAAGATATATCCATAGCTGTCAATATAGAGACATTTTTCAAATGAAAAATCTCCAAACAAACCAGTGGGCTTAAGCTCAGCAGGTTTTGGTAACTGTGGATGACATTTCTAAATGTTGTGTAACTCTGAAGCAGTGCAGCGGAGGTAGGTAACATCTTCTTGTAAGATGAGTACAGGATAAAGACTCTGTCCCCACCAGGGATCTTGGCTTTCCTTTCTATAAAGGGGTATTACAGAATGTACCCTTAAAAAAGAAGTGATGGATATGAAAGCAGCCTTGCTGAGCCCTTTCAGATTAGCATAAATCTAGATTCCCTGTGAAGATGTATGTCACCGTTTATAGGATGTTTATTGATCTGTATTTATCTTTGTCGAGGACCCAGCTAAACATGGCTTCAACTACAATTGAGGATTCAGATGAATTGATTAGAGAGGTATCTAGATGAAGCTGTTCACTTTGTCTGGTTTTGTCTGCATCTCTGTCACACAGAACAGTGGCAGCTGGATCTTGAGATGATTCTGTTTTGGCAGATTTTCAAAACAGTTTCTGTGTTTTGCCTACCTGATCTGCCTTCTGTTGAATCTGATGACATTTGTTAGCGTGCAGCTGGGGGAATTTTAAAAAGTGCACATTGCAAGTACATGTGGATCAGTGAGTATTCTGTGCTTGGGCATAGAGCTGAAGATTGCTGCCATGGATAGAACAGGCTCAAAAATACAATAATTTTCTTCATAGCAGGATGAAATTTATGCTTCGATTATCTGATTTCTAGGTTCCATCACCTGCTGGCTTTTAGGTCTAAAACTTCTCTCCTGGCAAAAAAAAAAGTTCAAAGAAGATGGAATTAATCATAGTAAGCAACAAAGGGTTTTAACTACTTCCAAGTAAGTTCAGCAATGTTCAACAGCCCATTTAATGGCACAAGACATTTGCCATCATAGAGGATTTCCTGTTCTGCAGACATAAATCTCTGCTTGCATGCAAAGCAACAAGCTAAAAAGCTCCTCAGATCATTTTGCATTAAGCACATGCTGGCAAGTGCATCAGAAGTGTCATGCACGCAAAGACTAACACAGTTTAGAAGAAAATATTTCTGGCCTATGACCTTACAGTTTTGTGTAACTTGAAGGTTTTCTCCTGGATATAATAGTGGTAGTCATATTTTGAAAGGGATTCAACATTCATCTTTTCATCATCTTTGTGTTCTTCACCCAGTCTAGTGTCCTTCCTAAAAGCTAAAGCTACAAAATTATGTCTTATCCCCTAGTTGTGCCATTGCTTGGATAAGAAAGAGTAATGGACATAAATGTCCCTCCTGCTAGGCAGCCACTTCAGAGTAATTTGGGCTTCAGATTTACTCTATGCAAGCAAATGATTAAATTATGACTGAGACATTCTGTTGCAAGACAGAGCAGCACCCTCAAGGCTTTAGGCTGATACATTTACCATAGAAACACAGAGAGAGAAAAATATTTGTTTCATTAAAATTAAGACTGTTTTTCACCATGACATAACCTTAAAATGGAGAAATTTGCTCGTTAAAATAGAATAATTTAAGAACAGTTAGTTCCACAGCATGACGCACCCCACAATATTATGCCAAATTACAGGTTAAGCAATTGAAATGGCTTAAAAAAGCTTTAGCATAAAGATTAATTCCTGACTTTCCTTGTCTTCATTCAGAAGCTCTGAAAGGTTACAGCTGGGTCTAACAAAGCCCTTAGATGCAGGACAATACAAATGAAATATAATAGCTAAGATAGTGTGATAAGAAGATACTGTCCCAAAACTGGCTTCTTTTTTTTCTTTAACCTACAAAAATTGAATTGAACTGCAATTGAATTGATCTCAGAATTAAAAAGATAAATTTGAAAGTGTTCAGTGCACCTGCAGCCCAGTGTGAGATAGAAGTATTTTAATATTCACAAGGAAACACTGAAAGCAGAGTCTACCAATTTCAAAGCCTTTCTTTTTCCATCCAACAGTGATCCTTATGCTCGCTGAATCTGGAGGAACAGAGTGGGTTCTCCTAAGGTTTTCAGGGCAATGAGTGTGGTGCCGTTCTGATTAAATAAGCCATCCCACAATTTAACAGATTCATAAGGAATTCTCATGGGAGAGGATCTGAGAGCTGAGGGATGCTGGGAGAGGTCGCTCACTCACGCAGCCTCAGCAGATGGGTAAGTACTGAGATAGAGGTCAGCTGAGGCTGGCTGCCCCTCCTTGTCTCCTGGTGCTTTTACTGACCTGGAGTTCCTCTGAGCAATAAAGAGGCTGAAATCCTGGAAATGAGCTGGGGGTCAGTAGCACTTGTGATCTGTCAGTTCTTCAGGCCCCATCGGTGAATGGCCTGTAGGCCATGGCTTGGGACTGGCAAGGGAACTGAAGGGAAAGGAGGCCAAAATTTGGATTATACAAAAAATTGCACCACTTTCAAGAATTCAGTTTAACATGGATCTCTTTAAAACAGTGCAAACATCTTAATTAGATGTACATAAACTAATTTAATCCTTTGCTTAAATCAGTCTACAGTGATTCATCAATGCTAGCTAAAAGCAGTGTGTGTAAGGATTACACTGGTTTAAATGTGTACAATATAGGTGTGCACTGATTCACTGACATTGATTAGATATAGATTTGATTATGTAAATGCAACTTTCCCTAATTTCATTGGTTTATTGATATGGTAGTTAATTAAGTAGGAGAGGCATGTAGAAAGAAGGATCCTGTTTTAGAGTAAAAACGGGTTCATGAATCATTTAATATGTTTATTCTGTTTACATATATTTGATAAAAACACTGACTATCTTGATTTTGCGTCCTCTTTTTTTTACAAATTATTTAAATTATTTTCATGCCAATTAGACATATTATATTAATATTAAGTACAGGCCTTGTGTTTTTTTGTCTAGGTGGTAAATTTGAAAGAGCTGTTGCGGCATAAATTCCTACAGGTGGAAACCACAGGTAGTTAAGGTCAGTGTAACTCAAGTCAAAAGACTGTCACTGGCCTGAGAAGCTCATGGTGTGAGTGCAAGGCAAGGCAGATACAGTCAGATGGTGGGGCCCACACAAATCACTGCATGGTATCTGTCAGCAGGATTTGCTGCTGACCTCAACCACAGTCTAACAATTGCCATATTTTGCATAAATACCATGATAAGGGAGAGTTTAAAGACTAGAAGAGTCTAATGACATGTCAGTGCAGCCACTTTTTTGTTGGAGAGGGAAATCCTGGAATGAGCGCTGATTTTACAATTTGCTATGTTATTGTACTGAGCATGAGACATTAGTATGAGGGTGGTCAACCTGTATATTTAAGACAGAAGACATTCAATGCAACTGGAAAATGGGAAACAGTGGAGGAAAATGGTATGGGATCAAAGTAAGGGACAAGGATCCCTGGCTCTCTAGGAACATGCTGGGTTAATAAGAATGAAGAGGACACTAAAAGGATGTTGCAGTGATGCAAGTGAAGGGGAACAAGAATTTTAGCAGCATGGCATTACAAGGAGATACCATGGAAAGACAAAGTACATGACTTGGCCACACACAAGAAACAAGAATATGAAGAGTGACATATGCAGAACAGAATGAACAGACAGCAGCAGAGAAAACTGAGCAAAGGCTAACATGGCAATAATTAAAACAAAGCAAATGAGACTATCCAAAGAGTTTAGGAGCTGTACTTTTTTAAAATCAGTTGACCTTGAAATGGTAGATAAAGATGTGTAGAGGCAAGGTGGCTGCAGTTGTGAGGTTGGCAGACTGAGACAAGAGATACTGACCTGTGAACTGCCCTCCGTCGTGGGATTTATGGGTGGCTTATAGGTCAAGGAAGTTCAAGATGAAGCAGTGACCAAAAACCTTTGGCCAAAACAAGGTAGTTAGAAATTCTGTGGAAAAGGTTTCTGTTAAATGCGAGGCAGGGGAGCATCCAAGACACAATTAGAAGAGTTCTGGGTACTGTTTGGCCAGATATAGGTGAGTGTATTTTGAGAAGCAGGGAAGAGTGAAGGTCCATTCTAAGGTGGGCTTACTGTACATCTTTCTGCAGGGAGAGGAAAGAGCCAGGAAACTGTGAGAAGAATATTGATGAGATGGATGGAGGAGCTGGAAAGGAGATTAAACACTTCTGTGTTTTGAAAGACAAGAGGTTACAGATGAGGAAGGTCACATGGTTGAAAAGCTGGTCTGTTTTTACCTCCAAGGAGGCTGGACTGAGATGGTGAATGGCAAGATGAAAGGAGAATCTGAGAGGTGGGTCAAGGTGAAGGAGCTGGCATTGTGCACCAGTCAAGTTGAGTATGGAGGTGACCTAGATGGGAAGATCACTGACATTAAGAGATGGGAGGGGATATGGGAGGATTTGGGAGAGGGATGTACCACCTAAAATGGAATTTGGAGGGAAGGGGCAAAGCAAGAGTATGATCAGTAGCCAGGAGCAGTAAGCGGCCATGGGATGGGGTATTACATCTGGACTTAAGACAAATGGGGGAAAGAAGGCACAAATAGATACTGTGAATTTGCAGTGGTGACAGGGAAGGGATACAATGTCTAGGAAAGAGCACATGGCGGGTTTGTGGGAGCTGCTTGTGCATCAGGATGACAGGAGACTGCCTAAAAGAAGACTGGCATATAGATAAGGCTGGGAGAAAAGCAGCCACAAATTTGAAGCTGATGTCTTGTGGCCATGGATCTTTCCTCTTCCCTGCCTGTGTGGAAATGCAAACCCTGTGTGATTCAATTACTTCAGATTTTCTTGATTTGGAGGCAGTTTCCTCTTCCCCAGCAACAGTGTGCACAGTCATCCCTCTAATTGCAGCAGGAGCACTGTCATACTCAGCAGACACAGAGCTTGCAAGCTTTCAAAACATGATGGTGCTCTGGGATCAAAGCTTGCAAGGGTCCTTTTTAATTAGTATCACTTCATATTTTGTGGGTCTGTCTCTACATCTCTAGCTTTAGCTTGTTGTAAATAAACACCTTGGAAACCTGAATTAGGTATAAACATGATTATGTGAAACCAAAGGTTTGAGAGGTGTGAACTACTTTATGCCTCCAGGAGTGGTGAAGCCTGACACTTAAAATAAATATTTTACAGTCAGCATTGTATGGTTCACAGCTGATTTTAGCTGAAAGCTCAGGTTGGGAGCTTCATGCTGCCATCCCAGGAGATGAAGCCCCATATTTAATGCCCCCAGCTCCAGTGTCACAACCTGCACCTTCTTCCCAATCACTCCTGTATATACAATCTATCTTGGTGCTTGTGGTGCACTGAAAATGGCCCTGGCTGTGGCTGTCTCCTGAACTGGGGTGAGATCTGGACCCAGGGCAGGGGACAGAGCAGAGCAGTGTCACTTGCTGCCAAGTCATGGGCAGTGGCTTGTTTGTTTTCAATGGGAGTTTTGTTTTCCTCCTTTGCTCCTTTTTCCTCCTTGTGTTTAGACATTATTTTTCAAATGTGCCTCTGTTGAAGCTATATTTAGGGCTTGTTTTCTAATTTGGCACTGTTTAGGCTCTCTCACATAGATCTTGTGGGGGTTTTTAAATTTTATTTTAAGCGTGTGATACCTTTAAACGTGTAAATATCCGGCCTAATTGGAATGCCTAAACAGTCACTTCCCAAACTGCCAAGATGTTAAAATCTGTTGATGTGTGCAGTCCCAAAGTTACCATGGCAACCACATCCATTGCTAGAGAGACATGCTAGATCCCCTTCAGCTTGTGGAGGGCATCCCTCAGCCCCAAACTTTAGGCAGCATGTTTATTTCCAGCTCCTGAGCAGCTTGCTGGGCTATAGCAGCATCCTGATGGTGAGTGGAAAAGTGGGGGGAGCCATGGCCTGATCCCAGGTGGTGAAGGCCCCTCATATGCCCAAGTTTTGCTGCACAGGAGGCTCAATCTAAGCAGCCCAAGGGTTGCCCATCACCCTGGCTGAGGCAGGACACAAGCAGGACTCTTGTGGGATAATGAGATATGTCTGACTTTCTGTGGCAAATGGATGAGAACCACCTTGAGTAGCTGAGAAAGTGTGTAAGTGGATGCTGGCTTACTCTCACTGTGCAATGGTGAGGTCTCAAATCACACCCCAGGTGGGTCTGGGCCAATCACCACGGAGTACACACCATGGTGGCCCACCTCCAGTATGGAAGGGTGATCCTCTGAAAAACCTGAGTACATTGTGGGAGGGGCACTGAGAGACACATTCAATGCCTCTTTATGAAAAACAGCAATCACCTTTTGTCCTTCAGTTTGTTCTCTGAGGCAACTTCTTTTGGAGCAACTTCCACAAGCTGATTTTGTTCTTTGCCCCACAAACTACAGTTATATGCTACCGTCAAGGTAAGTATGTGGAGTTTGCATTTTTTCCTTTTGCGGCAAAGCATTATGTGAGTAAGATTAAGTTTGCAGTTCCTTTTTCACATCCTTTTGTCCTTCTCTTAGGACAAAAACTCTAAAGGTTTCTAACCCTGAAGAGTCCACAAAACTTTTTTGTGGACTCTTTAGAAGTCCACTCTTTAGAAGACTTTTGAAGAGAGGCTTGAGCGTGTGCTGAGAGTTTCCTGCACTGAGGCTTCCATCGAAAATACAAAGGGATGGACTCAATGTTTGCTGCAGCTTCCTGGGTATAAGAACTTGTTTTCATTTTACATTTGAACTAAATCCAAAAAAAACAACGTGACTGTGCAGAAAGGTTTGCCTTTTGTCTTGCTGCTTCTGTGAAAGCTGCCTGGGCTTTCCATTAGGAGTGAACAGCTTTTATGATTGCAAGTGTCTAACATCGGACAAAATACTTAAGAACCTTGTGCTTTTAATAGCTTTGGTATTCCTACCATCTCTGACAATTGCAATCCGTGTAACCATTGGGTTTATTTTTACATCTATAAATATTTATTTATATATATGTGCACATATATGTGCACACATCCCTTCATTTTCACAGCTGGACAGCTATAGTATCAGTCATCATGAAAGTATGCTCCTGCAACACTCTGCTCCTGTTTAATAACCTCTCAAGATCAATTTACTCACATCAGCATTTTCAAAAACCACATCAAAAAGTCTCCTTGCAAACTCACGTATTGCTTAAAATTAATAAATATATGTTTAGAAAATAAAAAGCAGGCTGGGTTTGGTGTTTGAGTTTGATTTCTGCTATTTAAAAAAATGCAACTGTACTTCGATCTTTTCAGATTTGCACGAGCCAAGTTTAACTCTGCAAGAATGAGGATTAGAAATTAAAAATTACTGATATTCTTGTGAAAAAGAGTGATTCCAGCCACAAGATCTAGAAGCCATTTGTTTCTGTTCATTGTGGCAGCTCTTGACACAATGTTGAGGTGCCAGTGATCCAGGATCCAGGTGAACAGGAGAACTGCAACCCCTTCAGCATCTCAGCACCTTGGGGGCTGCTTTCTTCATGATCTCTGTACCAGGGCATTTCTGTTAGTCTACTTTATGCCATGTTTACTACACAGAACTCAACAATGCTCTGCAATAGGTAACTTTTGTTGAGGATTATGTCAGGTTCTTGACAGATGAGCTGTCTTTTACTGTAGCCACATCAATATACACTGGTAGTGTAAGGAGGAGCACTGTTCCTTGCAGCTTGACCAGCTCCGCTCTGCCTTTTGACTCCTGCACCAAGGGAGAAATCTGTGCTGGGTTTCACAGAACTTTCTTCATTGCTGTGAAAGCATTGTCTAAGGTTTATAAGATAAAAAAACTCTTTTCTTCGTGGGGTAGCGGGTTGGCCACTTAATTTTGCCTTCACCTCCAGCAAGCTCCCTCTTGTTTCTGTCTTCTGGGTGATTTATCACAGGGATGTCTTCTCAGATCCTGTAGCCTTAATAAGCATTAAGCAATATTCAAACAAATATTTTGCTCAAAATTCACTAAAGATGCTGTGTCAGCTGGGAAATTTAGTGCACTCTTTTCCAAAGATGATCCCAAAAATTCCACCTGCCCCATGGGGTAATGCTTCCAGAGGGAGGCCTCAAGGGCAGGACGTGGGATGCTTTATTCCCCTCTAGTCCCAAACACCTGTTCTTACTTTATTCAGGGTCAGACCTGTGGTTCCCAGCTGCTGCAAATCAGAATAGTTTGGAAGACTTTCAGCTAATGAAGGGAAAATAATCAGCTGTAATCCAATTACAGAAGAAAGAGATGAAAGGAGCAGGGAGGTTTCCTGCCCCCTACACTAGGAATGATAATTTTAACTATACTTTTAATCCTAAATATTTTAGCAAATGAGCTGCATGAGGTCACCATGCTGCTGACTCTTCCCCATTCCAGTCAGTTTATTGGCTGCACAGCCATGCAAAGCATCCCCCTCTAAAATGGACATCTGTTTTGAAAGGAGCTCTTCTTTGTCCTCTCTTTTTCAACTTGACCACCCTGATACAGGCAGCCTGGGAAGAAGAAACTTTACTGCCAGCTGTCTCACTTTTATGAAAAGAAAGAGACATGGCTCCTCCATTCCTTGTGTCTTTTCCTTGAGCTCCATTAGCAAGAAGGATTGCGCAGATATCTGAGCCCAAACAAGACTACAGACAGTTTTATTTGTCCACCACTTATTTCCCATTTGTCATTAATTAGGTCAGGGAAGGACAAGCACGTTTATTTTTTATTCTAGCCCTGTTATTTCCCTGAAAATTTTCATTTTGGGGGAGATGGAACATGTTTTTCCCTGAATACAAGTTTCAAGCACAAAAAGGAGAAGAGAGTGTCCTTCAGAACTCTCGGGGATATATGTCAGAGATGCTTTGAGGTTACCATACATCCTTTTCAATCCCATGAGGGTTCCAACAACCCTGGGGTTCTTCCTGCAGTCCCAGGTTAGGTCAAACCTGGTGCAGCTCTTTTGAGCAGAGCTGTACTTGTGCCTCTCTACCATGTAAATGGACAACTCTGCCACAGGCAGCTGTGTGGGCAACAGAGTTCTGTGTGACCTGAGGCTCAGCCCTGCCTTTCCCTTTTTGGGTTTCTTCACCCATCTATTTGGGCTCTGAGTTTCCCAAGGCAGAGGCTCCTCTCCCAAGCCCATGGAGTGCTCTCCACAGAGGTGGCTCAGTACAGATAGGAAAAATTATTGTAGTGGAGAAGGAGCAAATGCAAGCCCAGTCAGAAAGAAAACTACTTAGTTTCCTTTGGAAAAAAGCCGCATAACATCAAAGGATTTTAATAGTGTTTAAGTAATGCTTTTTTAAATGTGAAGATACTTGTTTTCTCAGTCATTTGTAACAAAACCTATTACATGTATGACAGTGCAATCCATCATAAACACAATGAAACATGTAAGGTGGGAGGAGGAACTCATGACATGTTTTTAATAGACATTTCTTCCCTTCCCCCTCCAAACTGAAGGTATTTGTTATGACTTTTACTTAAAATGGGGAAAGAAGAGGGAGGGGAGTATGTTTTGAATTCACTGGAGAAGAAGGAAGATTTATTTTCTTTTATTTTATTTTAGTAGCTCGAGGCTGCCTTTGAGTAACTAGGTATTACAGTCCTGGTGCATCTCTAATTAATAAGATCAACTGCCCCTGAATTTTCTTTTACAAACTAATTTAGATATGTCAAGGCTGCAATTATTTTGAGAAAGATCTGACTCCTTGCTTATTCATCTTTCCTCCTACTCCATGACAAAATAAAACCATCAGCTTAAATGCCCTTTGAAGTCTGTTTTAGGTACTTGATTGAAAATTAAACACTGCCTTGCCACTGTTAAAAGTGGTCAAGGTTCCCATTCTTTTTCCTTTTTCCCTCACCACCACCCTACAATTTGCAAAGGATAATGAACCTTGGGATCTGGCTTAGTTCCAGATACAGCCTGGCACTGCCATGGCCATCTGGGCCCCTATGTGATCACAAATCTCCATGTGTGATGGATGTCATGGGATGAGATGGCAGCACCACTGGGGTCAGTGGCAAAGCACCTGGCGTGGGAAGGGCCTGACCCTGCAAGGTGCTGAGCATCCTCTGGCTCCAGCTGACTTCTCCACCCCATTCAATCAAGCTCTCCCTTAGTCCCAGAGAGCCCTTGGATTTGTGGGGAATGGCTCTGAAAACTCATAAATATCAAACTGTTTATTGGGGTGAGTGGTTCACTTTTATTTGGCAGTGTTTGTGGAGCCCAGGCACCAGGCTTGTGTTATAAAAGTTATTGCATGTCAGGTGCCTCCTGAAATCCTGCTCCAATAGTCCCTTCTTCTTTCTGGAAGCCTCCAGAAAGAAAGAAATGAGGCAGGGGAGAGGAGAACGAGGGAGAATTTGAGCTCCCACTTGTTAAATCCTATCAGTCAAGCTTTCATCTCTTGACTGAGGCTGTTCATCTGGAATAGTCCCCTCGGGATGCTGAAATAAAAGGCTGAAACAGCAGGCCTAGCCTGGGCTATGCATTTCTTTCTTGTAGGAATGGTGCAACAAGGCAGAGCAGCAGTTCCCTGACCAACACAAGAACTGGATCCACCAGCAGAAGGAAAAGCTAACCATGCCTGGGCTTTACAAGAAGATCTAGTTTTTGTTACAGACAAAGTTGAGCCCCTTTAACTGAAGAAAAGCATCCTGGTTGTGGTTTTGTTTTGGTTACTCAGGCGGGTTTCCTATACAGGCAGCATGACTTCACGGTGACCTGCCTGCCACAGAGAAATGTTTTCCCCCTTCCTCCCCCACCTCCTCTTCCCTACCAAATTCAAGCAGGATCAGCAAAAAGCCTGGGAGGAGGGACACTAGCAGGCGGGCAATTCTCTGACACCCCACTGAGCATCCTCCACCCTAACCCCTGCATGGTGTGGTTTACAACTTAGACTTTATTATCTGCTGACAAACGAAGATTTTTCTGGAAAGCAAGCTTTATTTTCCCAGCAGCTGACGGAGCCTGACCGGAGCATAGCAAGCTCTCAGCAGAGCTTTAGCCGTGCCAATTCATTTATTTGGAGGTCTCAAGCTAGCATTACATCCTAGGTGATCGTAAATGCCGTCTGTCTGGAGGGGTGAGAGGGGAATTTCTAATCCAGTCCTGTCTAGACCAGGGTTTGTCATGGAGAGAAAGTCACAAAGGGGACACTGTGAATGTGCTCTACATGGCGGTGCCATCGTGGGGGCATTCTGGACGCATCTGAAGTGTAAACCTGGCATCTGGCTCTCATTAGGCTTGCTGGAAATAACTGTTCCACTGCCTTTCAGTGGTCTCTGAGAAGCTCATAACCTGAATGCATGTGGGCTTCTGGTAGCCAGATACTAAAAAGCACTCAATTTTGGGGTTTTTTTCTTTAGATCCAAAAGTTTCAAGGCTGCATTAACACGAAGAGCAAGGATGTAGCTGTAAGAAAAACATGTTTTTTCTCTTCAATCCCAGATTGATGTTTACCTGTGTCCAGCTCCACATAAGAAAGTGGGAGAAATAGATAAGAAATTCATATGATATACATGTATTTTTGCATAGCCGTGTATATGATATGCTACCTGTGTGACATCCATGCCCATTTGAAACTGAGTTAAATGTCAGATGTGCTGTAAGATGTGTTACCAATGCAGAGGGCACAGTGAGCAGTTTCCTAAACCCTGATCATAGCAACTACTCACTATGTGGAGAAACTTAACATTGAAAGCATGCTGACAGTGCCTGGGAAACGAAACAGTAAAGTCCTTGTAGGATGCTGTTGCACATTTATTGGTCAAGTCTTTCTGCCATCATCATCATCAACTTTTGCTTGAAATGTTGTCCCTTTGTGCTCCGTATTTTGAACAAATGACATGAGAGTGGTTTTTCTTGATCATGTTTTGTGGTTTTTCATGATCACATTTCATAGCTGAAACTGTATTTTAAGTACTAAAGGGGTCAGATCAGGAAAATGTTAGTATGGAATGTGTGAAGACCACCGTCAGGCGTCTCTACCCTCCCAGTGCACCCTCTCCCGCTCTGACTCTAGTCTGGCCTCTTGCAAAGTACTGCAATATCATGTTTCCTCAAAGTTAAAGTTTTGCCAAATGAAACACAAGCCTCTTTAGATCCATTTTCACCAGTATTTGTTTCCAATTATAAAAACATGGCTACTCTATTGAATATACTCCTTATTGTTGTTTCTCAGTGAAGCTAACAATTTTAAGTCTGAATGTGAATAGGAAATGATGACTTATTTATGAACAGTTTTCTGTGGGAAAAATACGGCTACTCCCTGATATTTTGAAATGTTATCTGTCCCTTCCCCCTCTTTCTGATGATGATTTTAGGAACTTAAACCCTAACAATGTGGCATTTTCCTATCTGTGCCTGTGGTGGTTTGCCTGTCAGATGGTTACAGAGCAGAATCTCCCACAAGGACAGACTGCTGACACAGACCTGCCCATGCTAGAATGAAAGTGGCCTTGCAGTTTATATTACAGAGCATTACGTTCAGTCATCTGAATCTTTCAGTAAATATTTTCCATTTTTACAGAAACTTCTCTGTTTTGACCCAAAACATTCTGGGTTTTGCTAAGCCAAGTATTGTAAGCCTGTGCTTGTTTCTCCTTCAAGCAAAAAGTGTGTTCCAAGTCTTGTGCAGAGGGTCCTCATGAACATCGCTTTATTTTTACTGAAGAAACACCCCTGCTTGGAGAAGCAAGCTCTCCATACTTCTTATGTGCCTAAAAATAATCCAGAATTAAATATATATTGGTGCATTTCTGTAATCTGTGTCTTAGTCTGTTATGTATATTATCTTTGTACATCAGACTGCACAAGTTATTTTTAAGTCCAAATTTTCTTCTCTTTATCCCATTCCAAAAACAATAAACAAAGCTCACAAGAAAAAAGAATAATAACATATAACCTCCCTGTAAACATATGAGTATCACTCCAACAGAATTCCTCTACTGCCTAGCAGCCCCCCCAGATCTCACCTCCTCTTGCAGGTCACAGCACTGCATTAGACTGTGGTTTGTATGCCAGTAGGAACCACTGGGTATTTATAGTGCTGTTCTGCACTACCTTGTACAAGGCTTTCTTTGGATGAAAACTCATGTAAATCCACCTAGACACTTTACACCCATGCAGCCCAGCTAAGGTCACAGCCATGCTGCACAGGGTGCCCATACAACGGATGTGATGTTCCTGCTGCCAGCCCTCACCTCTCAGAGCTGGTACTGGAAACCCCAGGTGGAGGGGTGTGGGACATTTCACCTTGAGAAACAAACAAAAAATTTCTATCTCTTGCAGTTCTGGGAAAGAAATGGGGACACACCGCAGGCCCATTGCAGCAGAGGAGCCAAGCACTCAGTAAGAACCCAGCAAGCCACACCACCTTTCCATCTCATCCAGGAAAGGTGCGTTTTTGAAGCTGTATTTAGCAGATGTTGGCTACAGCACTGCAGCAAGATGCACACCAGACAAAAATAGCTGGGATCATATTTCCTTCTGTTGGCCTCGTAGGCCGGGGGATGTGGGAAGATCTCTCTCTCTGCTGGGGTCACAGCAGGGCAATATTTGTTGTCTTCTGCCTACTGTCATGTGCCCCATAAAGCCCAAAAGAGGCCTTCTCGCTATTGAAAGAAGTACTTGGCATATTTGGAGCACATGCTGACACCAGTTGCTTTTCAAAGGCTCTGTAAATTCCAGCTCACTCTTCTATCCAATTTTCCATTCAGAGACACAGCAAGGGGCATTTGGCAGACCATGAAATAAAACTGCACGTGCTGTAATCCTTTTCAGGGTGAGGCTCAAGCTCTTGCTCCCTCTCCTCCCTCCCTCTCCTTTTCATTCCCAGTCTCTTTCTATGCAAGTGTGACCAACTACAGGAGCACCTTGCTTGGATTAGACAAGGTCATGGAAAACGCTTGGAAAATCTAGGGCTTGTTATGAGCTCAGCAAGCAGTGATACTGACCTTACCAGTTTTAATAGCACAGGGGTTTAATTCCACCCTATGAGCTGTCTTTTGTTTTCTCCCCCTCCTTCTACTGCTAGCCAAGGTTAAGTCTTTGCAGATTTGGGAAAGGCTGCTTTGTCAGCCATAACAGAGTAATGCACAGTGCCTAAATCACTTGAACTGTGCTTGTGGACAGGCAAAACTGGCAGTTCTCAGATATGTGACTGAGCCCAAGAGGGGTTTGCAGTAGATGTGCCAACACCTTCAGTGTATTCCTGGATTAATTTGATATTCCCTTCTTGGCACTGAAGGATCCTGCTGCTCCACTCGGAGTATAAACCACGAGAGTAAAAAGAATGTTCCTCAGCCTCAGTGTCTGTCAGGGTCTTACTCTGCAAGGGCACCTTTAGAGTGTACCTTTAGAGTGCAAAAGTGGTGCAGAACAAGGCAGTGGAAGTGATCCTTAGAAAAATCAAAAGGATGGGGGGAGAGACTTCATGCCAATAACTCGTGAGCTTTAGGGACCAAACCTAGTTAGTTACTTTAAATTGACTTTGTTCCATTGACTTGGTTTCTCACTTATGTGTAGCTTTGTGTGTTTCCAGATCCTTTAATTTTAGGCCTCTGAGAGGAAAAAAAAAAAATCTATCAGATTTCCCAGTGTCTATTTTCCTGAGCAAGACTGCTGTTCCAAGTTTCTCATGGGTCAGTACTGCTGGCTGTCAGTTTGTCAGTTTGCTCCCTCTCCTCCTCCTCTCCCCTCCCACCAGCCTCCAGCCACTTGTTCCCATTCCACTTCTCAGTTAAAATGCAGGCAAAATGGGTGCTGGAGGCACCAGCCAAGCAGTGGGAGAAGGGAAGGAGAGGAGGGGCTGGAGAGGGGGAACGGGCTTCCCTGTGTAGTACTGGTTAGGTGTTGTGTTGGGTCATCCCATGGAGCCATCTCCCGTGACATTAATGATTTATCACTGGACAATCATTTGTGTTCATTGAGCCTACCCACCAGTGAAGTGGCTGTTGTGAAGTCACGTGTTGCCACAGTGATGAAGAAAGTCCTTTTCCCATAGAGCTGACTTCAGGAGATGAGAGGTGGCCACAGGCTCATCGACGAGTAGAAATCATCTGTGGGACAAGCAGCTGCTGAGGAATGCGCTGTAACATGACTATGGTAGCCAGGAGGGGAAGGCACAGATCAAAAGAAAATGGGGAAATGCCTGTAAGGAAAGGGAAGACTCAGGAGGGAAGGGTGAATTATTTACATTAACACCAACCAAGTTGTATTCAAAGGGGCACTTTTATTTTGAGCAAGTAGTTTTCCAGTATATGACTCTGGCATGACTTCCTAGCCTTATTTCTCGAAATTGAATTTTAAAAAATCCATTCTCGATTTGCTTTCAGCAACTTGGAGAGAATTCATATCTAGATGCAAACATCATGGCTTAGTCCAGTCCTTTCTGCCTTTCTCTTCACTCATTTAGTTTCCAGTTTAGAGCTTTCAGATGTGGGTAAGGGATAAAACAAAGTTGTTTTGTTAACCTAGGCCCATTTCAGCTGCCTTCTGGTAGAATAGTCTTCAAATACATATTTGTACATACTTGTATGCCAGTACCCCTTTGGTTTAGAAACTTACAGAAATAGGTTATCATATATGAATACATTAATGAATATAAGCTGTATTTCTCCACATATGTCTAGACCAGTCTCTTTGTACTGAGCGGAGATGCAGTTTTTAGTTGCCTTGAGTTTTAACCCAGTGACATTAGAGAAGAGGAAAAGCAATAGTGATGGGCCCCAAGGTGTGTTTACTAAATGTCTTTGGAGCTGCTGCAAATCCATGCCTACTACTGTCTCCTGTAATTCAGAGGAGCTGTGTGGAAAGGGAAAGCAAAAACTGCTGATCTCAGCAAATTTGGTACAAATTTGGGCAAAGGATCAAAGATTCTGCTTTTATGGAAACTAGTTCATCAATCCTTTCATGCAGCAGATCTTTTTCTCCCCGCCCCCCTCCCTTTTTCTTCTTCTTCGTTTTCTTTTTCAGCAATTCTTGTTTAAAACATGAAATGGAAAAAAAAAAGCTTTATCACTAGCCAGAGACTGATTTCCACCAGCAAGTGAAGGTTTCTTTGCCTTGGTCTTTTCTAACAACCAGTAAATATCCAAACACATCGTTGTGCCAGATAAAAGAAGAAAGTAATAATGCTGTATAAAATCAGCCTGGGCCGCTAGCTAAGGAGTTGGCTTTAGTTTCTTTCAGAATTAAAGGAATCAAATCCAGTTCTGTGCTGGTATTTACTGTCAAGCGGCCTACTTCAGATTTTAATGATCTCTTGAGACCCTGGCCTGACCCAAAATGTTGTTACAACTTGGCCCACCCCAGTATAATAAACTAAAATCCTGTCACATGGTGCCCCTCATTCAGTAATTAGATATGTCCTAAGAACAGTATTAAGTACTGTGCCTAAAAACAGGCTGAGCAAATGCCAGTTTACAAGAGATTCATGGTCAAGGTGCTGAGTGAATTGCTGGCTATAAAGGCATGCCTCAAACAAAAAGAAATTAAAAGAAACCTTGCTAAGCTCCCTCAGGGAAAATCGTAGCAGCCTCTCCTCTGCATAATCAACAGCTGCAGAAGCAAAAGTGTTGCTCATCTGTTTTCCTGCCAAGCGGAAAATATATACTATATGCATCATGGAGATGGAGAAGGGTTATAACAACATTATAGATAGAAAACATTTATAAATGGCTAGTTGGATGCTACTTTTCAGGCAAAGAACCAGAGAAGTAAGAAATTGTTGCAGAAAATGCCAAAATGTGCTTTAAAAATGGAGGAGTAATGAATACACTCTCTTGTGTCTATACATTATGAATGCAGAATTTATTTATATTGCATTTCAGCAACGTTATACTCTACTTCACACTTAATTATATTAGATAAATACCTGGAGTGAGGAACACATTGCTGACACTTGCAGCTAAGAAAGTCTTTTGTCATAAAAATAAGGACTCCATTTTTGCTAGGCGGAGACAGCTTTAAGTGTTTTCATAGTTAACCCAATCTCTACTGCTATTTCTAAGTAGGGTATTAACACCCTATGGTCCCGGAGGCTTTTCTGCTTGAAGACCTTACACATCACCTCACATCAGTGAGATCAACAATTTGCTGCACCATTCTTACCCTGGGCAGCTAAGCCAGGTTCAGGGTACTGAAATGCATCGTCATTTCAGTAGGTTTCTTGGTCTCCCAAGGTGGAGTGATATCCCAGGTAATGTGAAACCTCCAATAACATCATCAGTGGTGCAGCTCTTAGGTGAGAAATGGAGCAGATGCTTTCACAGGGCCCCTTGCAAGCCATCGTGTCCTCTGACAGTACAGAGTTAACTGCATTTGCAGTATCATTAAGCCCACTAATTGTCTAACAAAAAAAGCCCCAAACCAAAGTGCCCTCACACAGCTCAAAAAGCACTGGTTCTAAATATATTTATTGAATCTTTACAACTGAGTGGACCAGGGACAAATCCTTTCATGCATCTTTATGCCTTATAAAGCTGCACAAGGATCACATATATGCAATTTATTATTCCTTTTTAGGTCATCTCTGGTGGCAAGGGAGGTGGGTCCAAGCATGGCATTCCCTTGTGTTTGGTGTTATTGACCTCCAAGAGGACTCAGGGTAGGCTCACAAGTGGGAGGGAAGGAAGCCATTGGAGGAGAAAGGCATTTTTCAGAGATTTCACTGTGCTGTCCCCCAACTCAGTGAGTGACGTGGTGCAGAGCAGGGCTGTCACACCTTTCCATCATTCTGCCACTCTGTTTGAGGAGGGAGGAAAAAAGAAGTGCCTGCAAGCCTTGAGCCAGGAGGCCTGGTTGTGCATCTTTTGTCAAGGTGTGGAACACACAGCTGCTCCCAAACCCTGTCAGCCTGTCTGGCCACACCACTGCTGTGGAAAACTTGGAAACTGCAGAGACGGTTTCTTTCATTGTCCTGGAAAATGGAGCCCATTGGAAGAGGCTACTGTTTTCCAAAGTGATCCTATTAGGAGCAATTACCAAAAATGGAAGATAAAATTAGCATGTGATAAGGTTCATGTAAATCTCAGATGACTGTTTGAGGATACAACAGAAGAGCTGACCTGATGCATTAAAATAATTTTTTTCCATCAGTAACAGCTAGATTATGGTTTGAACAAAAAATAAAATCACCCTGTGCAAGGCTTAAGTGCGCAGTAGATAAAAACCAGCTTTCAAACCTGACATGGAAATAATTTTGTTGTGTTTTGAGCTTGTTGTATATCTCTGTCATTCCGGCATTGGTGGGACGGGTTTGATCCCACAGACATGGGCTTAGGCACCTGGTTTTCTGGGGCCTCTTGGTTGCAATTTTCAGTGAAGAGTCTCACTAAAGAGCTCAGAAACTGATACAAAGGTGAGCTGGTGGTTGTCTCTGGCAGGATTCTCTGCTCTAGAAATGTTTAGAGCTCAGTTTTGATGTGATTTGATATATAACGTGGCATTTGATTTGGAACTGCTATCTTTTATATTATTCTCTGAACACTCTTAGAATTAATATCCATCAGATTAGTAACTGCCCAGGATAGTACTTAATCCACTTTTAATTTGAATGAGAGGATTAAAAATCTCTAAGTAAATTTTACACTACTGCCCTCTGGGTTTGGTCCATTTCCCAAGGACATAATTTAGAGTGTTATCAGGAGCTAAATAGGTCACTGTTAGGACAGCTCTTGTCCATTGCATGACACTGAGTTGGCACACAGAGGTGCCAGGTTTTAAGGGACTGAAAAGAGGGCAGACACTGATGGAGAATGAATGAGTGCATTGAAATCACCCCAGCTCAATCTGCAGCTGCATCTCTCTGTAGCAGGCACCCTCAGGAGCTTACTTGCAGCTTTATCCAGACATCCTGCTTGAGAAGTCTACAAACTCAGTAGTCTCTTCATGGGGAAACAAGCACAGATATCTTATTTTGGGATCACCAGAAACCCAGCATGGCTGGAGGATAATCACACCAAGGGAACATGTTTCCTGCCTTTCTCCATACTGCTTCTCTCTCCATTAGCTCCTTGAAAACAGTGGTGTTTGTCTCCAAGTGTAACCACGTGCCATCCTTCTCAGGGAGGAGTTGTTTGCACAAATACTAGAGAAGAGAAGTACTGGGTTATTCCTCATGCTTGAATGCTCCAGATTTGGAAATAGATGCTTCACCATCAAGTGGGTCAGAGGTGTCCCCAGGTCATGGATCCAAATGATAAGGTGGATAGGAAAAGGAAACAGAGGCTTTCACAATACGTGATTTTAATGGATGTTTAGATTGGCTGTAAATCTGCAAGTGCCTGTTTGTTTAGAGTTACCAGGATATGAATCAAAGAAATAAAAATAGCAATGCATTAAGGCTTAGAGAACCTCTTGGGAAGGAGCAAATTAATATTTCTAAATGTAAATATTTTGACCCAACCTATTAATCATGTTCTCATGCTACAGTGGGAGAGAATTGAGTTGGATGTGGAAACTTGTCTCCTGTTTTCTGCAGGAAGAGCACATTGTGCTTCGTACACCAGCACCTTGTCTGACTGATTAAGCAGTGCTATTTTCTTCAAACTTTCCTGTATTATGCCACTGGGTTATTGGGGGTTTTTTTGTAACAAAAACAATAAATCAAAACTTATTTTCCCCAATTTTTCTGTTTGTGATGTGTGGCACAGCCAGCAAATTCTAAGTCTTGGCATTTCTTTTAATGTCTTTACTACTGTGAAAAATTGCTGGAGACCTTAAGAATACATCTTAATTAAATCAGTGAATTTCCTCATCCCTTTTTCTCTATTCCTTATCATTCCCATGGTCTTATGTAGCCCAGATTTTTGAACAGGGGTGGTGATGTATAAAATGTTTAATAGATGACTAACAGATGTCAGGACATTAGCAGCATGTTATATATTATTGAGACACATTGTCATTCGAAGATGTCAACATAGTCTTCTGTCAAGTTTTGAGATACTGTATCATTTTATAGCAGTTGATATCTTCAATTACAACATCCTCCTAAGACATTTGCAAATATAAAACTAATGCTAAATATGTATGTATGTATGAAATGTATTTGCAATGATTTATCAAGTTGTTAGAAGCAATGATAATTGGAACAATTATCTCTGCTAACAGATGTACATCCAGAAAGATGATAGCAACGGTTTTGTTTGGCTATGTCTAGTTTTTCTCAAGAGTGCTGCTAAGCCAGAGGAATCACCCAGGGTTTGTGCAGGGATAGTCCCTAGCCATGGCATTCAAGCACTACAGTTCTGGGAGAGTGCTTTTAGCAGTTCTATGCCTGCCTCTGGTGCCCTAGGTAGAATTAAGGTCCAGTCTGAGGGTTGTTTTCTCCTGCTTCATCCTTTTTTTGTGAGTAATGATTTGTGATGTCTACAGCTCACTTTGGGTAGCACAGGCCTTGAAGCACATTCTTGTGTTTACTTTGTGCTGTTAATTAAAGTCTGTAAAATGAATGCATCAGTGTCTGCAGTGGGGTTCTTATTTCTGTGGAGCAGTCCAGGCTGTGGGTGATGTCTCTGTGACCCATGTTGCTTTGGCAGTGTGTGATGTCAAGAGCTGGAAGTGTTTAGACCAAATCATTATTATCAAATGATTGATAATACAGCTTAGACTTAAAATCTGTGTTTGTAAAACAGGCATTACAGCTTAGACTTAAAATCTGTGTTTGTAAAACAGGCATTACTGTAGTGTGGTGGACCCAATTGCTGGAATTTCCTTTTTCCATTGGTCTGAAAAAAGCAAAGCCCATGGTACGAAGCCTTTCTACTTCCTCCATTTTTGCCCTACAGAGCAGCTATTGTGAGGAATGTAAAGAGTTTTTCTTCCAAGGAAGTAGTCTAACGAGGTTTATAATACTTGTTGATTTACATTTTTTATATGTCCCCAGAGATGCTGTAAAGAATACATTTTACAAACGCTAGAACAAATAATGGAATTGTGAACAAAAAAAACCCAAAACATTTGCGTGTCAGAGCTACATACTTTGCCAACCTTTGCCTTGAGAAGAAATTCTAGGAGAAATGAAGAAAAGATTCCTTTTCCTGGGCTCACTTCCAGCCATTTGGCATTTTGACTACATATTAAACCAACCCTCTTTCTGAAAGTTTTGATTCTTACAGAATTTATAGGCAAGGAATAGCAGTAAACAGGAGAATAACAGCAGCTACTTCTGACAATAAAGTGTTACCAATTTTTTCCCCATTTAATATCTTTAAGGTCTCTCTAATTTATTTATTTCTTAAGTCATTCTTGGATGCCTGTCAATGTACAGAAAAAAAACCCCAAATTTCTGCATTTACTGAATATCTTGATGGAGTATAAAAGACATTTTATTTTCCTTGTCTATCTCTGACTGGCTGTTAGCTGACTGAGTAACAGTAGACAACTCTGCCTCCTTCTGCTTGTTTTTTACTCTTTATCAGAGATGCACAAAAGTACTTATTTAACTTACTTTGTGCAACCTTAGTTTATCAGCTAAGAGGTTAGTGAATTGTACAATAAAAGTACTGGGACTGAAAACTAGTAAGAGATTCCCATAGATAAAGGATGACACAGCTGGAGGTCAGGCCACATCATATGAGAAGACAAGAAAAAAACAAGAAAATTTCAAATTTGGGCTTCTACAGATCATTATCGACCAGTGCAGGTAGTAAAATGTGTCACTTAGTTCCAGTCACTATATCAAATCACATTAATTTTACCACAGCTATGAAATCTCCTTCCCAGATTGCCTCTCTCTTATACTGTCCCCTGAAGACTTCCCCTGACTTTGAGGTGACATGCTGATTTCCCACTGGAGTCATAGTTCAAATGAAATCACGTCATGGTGACACCAGCACAATTAAATCATAAGTAAAGACCATGACATGTATTTCTAAAAGCTATTATGAAATACATAGAGAGAGAGACATATAATCTGCATTAGATAGTTACTTAAAAGGCGTTTTTAAAAGCTCAATTTAAGTCAACATAGATTGCACATATTTACTACCTTTCCTTTCTAATCTCAGGGTTTAGCAAACATGAGCCTGTGTCACATCCTCTATTATCTAGATAGGAAGACTGAGATATTAAAGGTGACTTTCTCCTGGTCAGAAAGCTGGGGGTATGGGAATTTTTTGACTCTCAGGCTCCTTAAATCCTCTGTCCTTTCCATTGCGTTGATTTGTTTCCGTACTTCCTTTTTTTAGCTATAGACTAGAAGTGATCCAGGCAATCCTTTATTAAATCCAGAATCCTACTACTTCTATTCCCACTAGGGCTGTTCTTCATCTTTTACAAGCATCCTTACTGTCCTCTGCCTTCCCAAAAGTAACTGGGCTAATTGAAGGTTTTACTGTATCTGAAGAGGATTCTATTAAAATTAGACATGAAATTGAGTTTGTAGGAATGCGGTTACTGACATTAATGGGCATTAATTCTGAGGGGCTAGAGGCAGCCAAACCATACCCTGTTCCCAGCTCAGTAAAGAGCAGCATATGACAGAAAAAGAAGGGAAAAAGCACTCACACAGTTCTTCCCTGGGGAATTAAGAGTCTGCAAGAGACATCAGCTGGTCCCAGATCCTCAGGAAACGGCTTGAGTGTCACTTGTTGGCATGTAAATAGTGCAGAATAATCCTGTGCCAGATGCCATGTTTTCCTACCACATCTCAAATAGGAGCTGAGATGCATTAGTGCCATTTGAGGATGGATGCCTCTGAAGAAAAAGCCAGCATTTGCACCACCACGCAGGATAGAGGCACGCAGCAAATGTGGCGTCTTGTGATGACACGTGTGATGATGACATGGGTGTGGAGCACTAACTGATCTCGACATTGGAAAATTTGGCCCCCAGACTTACTGTTTTGAAGCCTGTCCTTTTTTCCTAATCTATGTGACTACGTTTTCAAGAGTATTTAATTTCCTAGGCAAACATTATTTCCTTTTTTATCTATTTCTGAACAGTGAACAGAAATCAACCAGACTGAAGTTACCATACAAATAAGGGGAAAAAATTACCCACATGGTGATGACCTGGAGATTCAGTTCCTAACTGGCAAAGGCCAAGAGGAATTGAGATTCTGGGTCTACAGGGTCTTAACAAGGGGGCAAGTGGGGATGTGGAGAACAGCATCTGAGATTGCATGGGCTCACATGAGCCTGGCACATGTTGTGCATCAGCAACACCAATGGACGGCACAGGAATTCAGCCTGTTTTGGCTCCACTCCTGCAAGGGTTTAGGCCTGCACTTAAGATGCACATAGAAGGAGTATGCAAACAACATTACGGAAGAGAGGCCTTTTTTCATCCAGAGACAGCCTTTGCTGCACAATTTTTTGTGCCTCAGAATATCAAGCAGCGGCAGAGTTAAGTGGAATCATATTAATAAGCATGGATAATCTCATCATCCCGGGCGGGCTGACAGCAAAGCAGCTCCAAACACACGCAGCTGAGTGAAATGTTCCTGCAATTAATCGGATTTGATTAAATTTCTCATTTAATGGCTGGAGGAAAAGAAATAGACCAAAGACAGTGAGCAACTTTCTTGCTAACCTGGAGCTTTGAGTAATGGCTGTGGAGCACCAGGTTCCCCCACTGCATCATACGGGGAAAGTGTTGCTCTGGACATAGGGGCGCAAGAATCCAGTTTCTCATAACCTTTTCTCTTTGTCATGACCTTCTCCTTTCCTGAATGAGAAGAAGAAAATTTGGACTCTCAAACAGCTGTTCTGATGCTGCTATGTTTCCATTAAAAAAAAATTTAGCCATTTAAATTTTGTTCCCAGGAAGGGGGAAAACCAACTTTAAGGCCTTGAAAGCTAAGGGGAAAGGGAGTTGTCAATCTCCAGTCAGCTTTAGATTATGATCTGTGAACTTAGACGGAGGCACAGAGCTACTGATCCCATCTTTGTCCTTGCTTATATAGGGTTAGGTTCTACTCAGAAATATTGAATCTTGATTAAAATCTCTTACAGCAAGATCCTCAAAAATCCGTAAGTAAAACAAGTAGTTGCTTTAACCGTCTTGCTAAAATTGTGCTTGACACATGGAGGCTTACATGGATACAAATTGGGCCTGGTTTCAGCTTAATTTTTCATTGTATGATCAAATTATGTTACCTGTTGAAAATTTGATTTATTTTATACAAATTACTTGAGCCCTTTTTAGTGTGTCTTTGAATAAAGAACTAAAAAGGGCAAAGAAATTTTCCATGGAAACCCACAGCATTTTACAAATATCCCAGCTGTGACATATAAAACAGCTTTTTCAAAACCCACTTAAAGCCTTAGTGAGCCCTATTTTGCATCATTTTCTGTGATGGGTAACACTAGTGACATAACAACAGTGGGAATTGACTACATCTTCCAGATCACCTGGTTTAGGTAAGATTTGCACATCATAGCGTTTAATGTAAGCTTTCTGTTGCAGGGGTCCTGCCCTCTGTCCAAGAAGTAGCAGTTGCCTCTACATGGCTACAGGGAAGCCAGGTCCCATGTGCAGCTTCTGGTGGGTCAGGCATTATGAGGTCAGTACTCTTACTTCCTAAAATATTGGAAAACTTAGTTTATGTTGGACTGATTTACAATATCTGAACAAATTAGAATTAAGAGTGGATCAGTGGGCAGAGGCCACTTGTATGAGGCTCAACGAGACTTAGTGCCAGGTCCTGCCCTAACATCACAACAACACCATGTAACACTACAGGACTAGGGAAGAGATGCTGGAAAGCTGCCCAGTGGCAAAGGACCTGGTGAGGTGTAGGTCAGCAGTGGCTTAACATGAGGCAGCAGTGCCCAGGTGGTCAAAAGGACATTGGCATCCTGGCCTTTGTCAGTGATTAGCATGGCCAGCAGGAGCAGGGCAGTGATTGTCCCTCTGTACTTGGCACTGGTGAGGCCACACCTCAAGTGCTGTGTTCAGTTTTGGGCTCCTCACTGCAACAAAGACTGGAGCATGTCCAGAGAATGGAAATGGAGCTGGGGAAGGATCAGGAGCAGAGGTCTGATGAAGCTGAGGAAGCTGGGGTGTTTAGCCTAGAGAAAAGGAGGCTTAGGGGGGATCTTATCCCTCTCTACAACAACCTAAAAGGAGGGTGTAGTGAGGTAAGGGTTCATCTCTCCCAAGCATCAGGAGACAGGATGAGGAAACAGCCTCAAGTTGCACCAGGGGAGGTTGAGATTGGATATTATGAAAAATTTCTTCAGAGAAAGGATGGTCAAGCACTGGAACAGGCTACGCAGGGAAGTGGTTAAGTCAGCATCCCTGGAGGTATTTAAGAGATGTGCATGTAGCATTTAGGGACATGGCAGTGCTGGATTAAAAGTTGGAGTCAACAATCTGAAAGGTTTTTTCCACCTAAATGAGGACCTAAAGGTTTTTCCACCTAAATAGGACCTCAATGGTTCTCTGAGTCGAGAGAGAAGCAGCATCACAGCTCAGTCTCGTGTGCACATACAAACACATGGAGTCAAGTGCATGCACACACGTCTGCATATACATGTGTGAGCACACCCCACCACAGTTCCTTAACATCAGTACAACTTTTTCTCTGGTTTGTGTCACATATACATGGATCATTTCTAAAACCATTGTAGGATAACAGAACTTGCAAATTACAAAAAAAAAAAAAAAAACCCATATCTTCTTTTCTTTCCCTCTTGGGTTCTTAGGTGTGCCAGTAAAGCAAGACCCAAACACCTACAAAGCTGGACACCCACCGTAACTTACAGTGGTGGTTGTAAAAACACTGATCTAAGTCAGCTCCCACAACTGCGCATGAGTGAAACTCACAGGGGATCGAGCCACCTGCTTTACCCTTTGCCACAATAACTAATACTCCACTTTGGAAAGTTTCCAGGCCAAAAGGTGGCTTGCTCGTGCATTGGCTTAGTGGGGCACTGACAAGCACTCCAGGGATACCCTGGTTACTTCAGCTTCAATCCCCACCATCTCAGCAAGCAGCCCCCAGCTGAGGTCTCCAGAAAGACATGCTCATTCTGAAATCCTGCTAGGCCCCTGCTTTATTATTTGTCTTTCCTGTCTGGCTGATCTAATCATTGTCTCAGTACTTTAAGGGTTCACCTTGTTAGAACCACCCAGGATGCCAGGCAATATTCAGCCACACCCAGCTGCCTCTAGGCCAAAATCTGGCAACATCTGCTGCCTACCAGGTGCTGGTTCACTGGTGGGACTGCTCCTCCTGCATGTCCACCCCCTAAATTTGCAGTGAAATAAATGCCTTCTCTGTCCCTCTTGGCAGTAAGTGGGGGCACTTCACCAGTATGGAGATAGATATTATTCTGTCACTGAAATGAACCTAGACTGGAAAGAGCTATGCTGGCAAGGATGTGCCTTTTTTCCCTATAACATTATGGGTAATGCCAGCCCACACAGGCAATATACTCTAAAAGCATAGTTTAGTGTTCATCTGTTTGTTTTTCTTAATTGCTGTGCAGCAGCTCCCTGTCCATTACAGAAGGTAGCATTATCCTTTCTTCACAGCCAGGGATTTACAATGCACAGATTTAGAGAGGAATCCAGGCCATGCTGAAATCCACAGACGAATTCCCAGGCCTGACCTTGGCAGGGCTGGGATTTCACTTAAAATGACTTGTGTTATGTATCATGCAGAAAGGCTGTTGCATATTATGGGATTGAAGACTGGTTTGGGGAAAATAACCTGTTTAAAACATTGTTCTTTTTAAAAAAACATACACACTATGCAGAAATAAAAAGCTGTTTGGTCTCATCTTAATTTAGGTGGTGATTTGCCAACATATTTCTTCAAGAACAACTAAGGATAAAGTGGTTGTTTTGTTATATTTTGCTATGAGATTGTTATTTTTTGTTTGAATATGTTTTTCTGAAATCTATGAGACGTTGTTGCAAGAAACACCTGAGCTCACTCTTGCTTTCCTGTGTGAATGTAAGGACAATCGAGTTGAAAAGGTCAGAACAAATATGTGTTACCTCAGCTTTTCAATATGTAATACTCAACTTCAGTTGAGTATGCAAAGTGAAATAATTCAGACTTTCTGCACCACAAGAAATTATCAGCATTTCTGTTCTCCTAATTTGGAGGTGACAAAGTACCCAATCATACTTTTTTCACTTTCTTCTCCCAAGAAAGCATAATTTCTGTTTTTCAGACAGCTCTGGCAGTGTGTGGCTCTATGTGGTATTCAAAAGCTTCATCCTTGCTTTGGCATGGGAAGGATGCCCTCCCTATTCTACATGGTTACTGGCTCTGGATTCATCCCTCAGAACCTGCCTGGCTGGCGCTCGCCCTTTGCAATGACCCACCCACCAAACAGAGTGACAGGGATGTGGGCTGGACTCCTCTGGGTAGCTGGCATGGCCAGGCTTGACCGGAAGTAAGGAAGGAAATGCAGCAGGCGGCCATATTTCTTGATGAAGAGGTCTGACCATTATTCCTTCAGGGATAAACCCAGGCTAACAACTTATTTCATATCAGTTAGTGCCAATCTGGCATCTGAGGGGCTGTGAGAGCTCTGCTGCTGAGAGCCTGCATCGGATTCAGGCAGCTGACCCCGAGGTGAAAATCTATCTCATTAAACACCCCCTGAGACACCCAGGCCCCATCTACTTTTTCTCTGCTCCCTGTAATTTATTTTCATCTCTTGTTTTAATCTCCTTAGCATGACATGTGTGCTCATCACAGAGATGGGTTCTGTGCAGTCTAGCAAGCACATTCATGGGGTTCCTTCCTTTCCATGTCTGGGTATCAGCGGTATTTTTTGGCCACTTGTCAAATGTTTCCATAAAGATTATCTTTCAGGGTTTCACATAATCACATTAACAGGGCAGACATTAAATAGAAGTGGGGAAAAGGTGCTCAGAGGGAGTGGGGGAAGAGAGAGGAAATGGTTTGGTTCTTTCATTGCAAGGAAAAGGCGACTAGGGCAGAAGATGATTGCTGGACTTGTTTCCACACTAAGGCTGAGAAATAAGTAAACCAAGGTAAGGATGAGTGACTTTAGCCCTGTTAAAGCTGGGATGCAAATATTCTGCAGAAATGACCCAGAAATTTTATTTTGCAGGTAAAGGGTGGGGGGGAAGCCCTCAGGGTTATGCTACAAGAATGCAGAGCAGCCGGGAAGAACAAACCTTGTCAGTACAAAAGGCTTTACTCATTAGGAAAGAATGACCTCCATTTTTGTAGGGCAGACCTTTGGTAGGGCTTTCTGGACTACTGTGGTCCCTAAGTGAGGGTTCTTTCCACATCTGGCTTTGCACAACACGGCCCTGCCAGATGCAAGGTGCTCCTGAGGCTGTCAGTGGCAGAAGCCCATGGGGCTGGTTGCAAGGTTCAACTAAAAGACCCTCTTGTTTGTTTTTTTGTGCCTGAAGGGTGAAGGGATCAGTTTTATTTAAGGTGAGGAATGTCAGCTCTTGATTCCTCTTAAATCAATCTGTCCACAACTCATTAGCTTATATGTAAACTTTGGATTTTAAATAAACAGCAGTACACCCTGATTTCGTATCATAGAATGTATCTGAATTTATACATGCTTTTGTTATGAACTGGAATTCACAACATGTTAAGGGCAGCTCTGGTTTTTGACACTTACAAATACCTTCCATTTTTGGTAAGACTCCAGATGGTTGTTTCTCATGAAATAAGACTTGCATCTGGAGCTACTGGTTCTCCAGCAACCTACCTACTTATATTCCTTATCCTAGGAATTAGCTTTGCAGGATCTTGCTGTTGTCTCTTGATGCTTTAAGAGGCAGTTCTACACTTTGATGCTTTATTCCAAATACTTTGTCCAGGTAGATGAATGCCAGTATATTCAACACTGCTGGCTGTTCTACTTGCTTAGTTGAGGAGAAGTGAATAAAAGACACCTCTTATAAAAGAAATAAAAGAAAGTGGATGATTTTATTTCTTATAAAAGAAATAAAAGCATGTGACTGAATTAATATTATTTTTTGCTTGTGCTGTGCAATTTGTATTGCTGGAAGTTGCTGATAGTACAAAATTTTTTGAGCTCTTGGTTAAATATTAACATGTGGGGGGTGTCTGTAATTTCCATGGGACACTTGATACAACTCCTAAGTATTGTCTGACGTCTTTTTGGCAACTTTTCTGCTCCACCAACTCTTGCATAAACATCCAACTGGATAATTTACTTGCAGCGTATTTTATCCTGGTGTCTTCAGTGGTGTAGGAAATTAGACAGCTCTTGTACTCTGATGACTCTGTCTACCTGGGGATGCAAGGGCTTTGACTTTTGGCCTGACTCTGCCCCATGGTGAGTCTGAATGTCAGTCCTTTGCCATTTCCCTGGCATTCCACTGCTCGTGGGTTGTACCTAATGATATCATCTTAAGGTGACTTCCAAACTGCTCTTCTGCCATCTTTCTACCCTATCTGCAGTAGTTTCTGGTTTGGGAAGAGGAGGGGGGTAGGTAGGAATATTGGGGGGTGAGTTTGAGATGGGCAGGCACAAGAAAGATGGGGAGAGTGCTGTTAGCAGAGGCCTGGTAGAAGCTGAACTTTCAGAAACAGGAAGGCAGAGAAAAACACCTGAAAAGATAGGAAAAATATAAAATGATAAAGGAAATTGACTCAGAAAAGGAGGGGAAGGGCTACAGTTGGGAGTTCTGCTAAATGACTGCAGTGCAAGTTGCATAGCTGGTGTTGCTCTGAGACCAGCAAGGACCCAGACACACTATGGTGTGCATCCCATGCAGCCTGGAGCTGGTAGCCACCCAACATGGAAATGCTGCCACAGCTGCCAGAATTCAAATATTGCACAGTTTGGCATTAATTTTTGTTGTGTGGGTAGATTTTCCTGCCTAGAAAATATGTTTTCCTTAACTATGCAAGTATTTTTTTGGGTGTTGTCTGACCTGGTTCTTGATGCCAAAGATATCACAGGATGAATACACCTCTATGTGTATCATGAATCAAGATAGTAAAGAAGGCAAGGAAATACTGAACAGTCCTAATCCTGGTTGCTCTTCTGCATCATTTCCAAAGGGGAGGGCCAGGTTTGGCCCTGGCCTGAGTCTGTGAAGTCTAAGTGAAACATTTTATTATATAAATCTAAAAAATATTTTTCAGACTTTCTTAGTAATGGCTTTTGTTTGATGGGTTTTTTTTTTGTTCCCCGCCTTTTTTTTTTATTGCGGCCAGCATTGGAAATATGTCTGAGCACAAAATCACACAAATCAAAGGTAGGAGATAATGAAAGCCACCCTTTCACCAAGCAAATGAGATTAAATAGTCCAAGGAGGAGCTTGTTAATACAGTCACGGGAGTTTTGAGTTGGATATCCCCTCAATCATCTGCACGCAGCAAGTCTGACTTTCATAACTCTGTCTGTGAAGACTAAACATTCTATTTTGTGGAGAACCACAATAGTCTTTTAACACAGGTTTAATTATGAAGCCCAGAAAAATGGTTTCTGCTCTAGAAAGAAAGTAATAAACAGCACTTCAGTTGAAAGAGGTTGTTTCATAGGTGAGAAGAACCATACACAAAAACTTTTTTATTATGTTAGGAAGAGCATTAAAATAATGGATGTTGTTGGTTTTGTGTTGTGCTTTGTGATTAGTACTGGAGAAAGTACTTAGATAAGTTTAGGTCACTTGCAATAAAGAAAGCACTTATGCATATGATATAACTTTATACAGGTACTAAAAACATCTCTGGTCCCAAGAGAATTTACTGAATTGAATTCAGTATCTATCAGTAAATTGTATGAAAAGCTACTTTCATATACACACAACTTGAATTCTCAAAACCAAATATGAAATAGAAATATTTCCATGATTCTTGCATTTAATTACATGATAGAGAAAAAAAAAGAACAGTTGTAAAGAGAAGAAAAATAGTTCCCCATAGAACAATTTTAGCTTTTGAGCCCAGATAAAGAGCTTATGGGTAATAAATAGAACAAGACAGTACTTACTACAACAAGAAACAGAAAACCAATAAGAAATGGTAAAAAGTGTGAGTTTTAAACCTTTGTCTTGGGAAGCTTTAGCTGATTATTGATTTGCTATCTGAAAAGTGTCTTAAATCAGGCTTCTCCCCAACCTTCAATGCACCTTTGTGCATCTTGAAGGGATCCTTGGAGTGCAGCAGTATCCTTTACAATAATAAAGGACCGCTAAAGCCTGGTGCTTCAGAACTCAGATCCCCCTCCCTCCTTCTTGAGCAGTTCTCCATCCTGAGTAACAACCCTCTAAGTGTTATTTGTAATGAGAGTCAAGGCATTCCTACATACAACTGGATTTCAGTCTTTGCAGCTTCTACTTCAGTTTTCAAGGGAAAACATTAATGTATAAAGATGCCCTCTGACAGATTCAGGGCATGACTCTTCTACATCTCTTGAATCAAGTAGAACAGTACCTGTTATGGTGTTATTCTCAAGAATAGGAATGTCAATATCAACACCAACCAGCCTGGAGGAAAGCAGAGACCTGGGAATATAGGAAGATATCTAAGCAAAAGCAAGTATATGGATTAAATGTTGTTTACAAAGCAAAGAGCTCAGACAGCCCATGCTATAAAACTGACATTTGGGGCAGTAGGTCCAAGCTTTCTTGAGTGCCTCTAAAT
The DNA here is from genome assembly GCF_901933205.1 of Camarhynchus parvulus. Classification (NCBI taxonomy): domain Eukaryota; kingdom Metazoa; phylum Chordata; class Aves; order Passeriformes; family Thraupidae; genus Camarhynchus; species Camarhynchus parvulus. The sequence goes on along the minus strand of NC_044572.1, from coordinate 62,461,408 downwards.
TTTTCTTCAGTTTTGGAAATGTGTCTGCATACACATATCAATCTTTTAAATCTCCTTGAAAAGGGGAAATTTTGGTGTCCATGATGAGTCACTATATGCCTTTTATGGTTAAGAAACCAAAACAAATCAAACCCCCAAACCTTGAGGTAAACAAAGAAGCAGGTTGCCCTGTGTGTTTGTGTAGCACTGAGCACAGAGGGTTCACAATTCAGAATGCGACAAGAATAACACAAAGTACAGCCATAAGAGAGTCAGTGATCAAACTTACACCTGCTTTGCCTGTATGTTTATGTATTTGCTGCAAAACATACAGCCCAATTCTTCTCTTATGCCTATATAGGCATGAGAAGTCTCCATAGTAAACAGAACAATACCAGAGGAAGCAAGGAAACAAACTGGTCTATTTATAATTGTTCTGTTACCAATATACTCCTTCAACAGCATGCCAAGATTAGACATAATTGTGTATTTATGCTCTCTGGGAGAGTGGTTCTGAATAATTTTGTCTCTTTTCAGAAAATGGTTTTATAAATTCTGTATTTGTAACTAGATTCTACACATCCTATTACATGGATACTTTAATATTAATTACTTTGACCTCTGTTTGACTACTGTGTAAAGGGAAAGGAGGCTTTTTCCAGGAACATAATCCTTTTAATTTTTCAGGAGAAAACAATTTTGGTTTAATTTTATTTCTCTTCACTTACTGTAACATTTGTCTTGTTCCCAGGGTCCTTTTATAAGAGGAAATGATCTTTCTGTGTGAGCTTTTTTTCCCTTAAAATTTTCTCTCAGCCTTTCTACCAACAGACAGAGTAGAAACTCTGGCATGCTTGAAAAAAACAAAAAACTCAGGCTCCTGCAAGTATCCTGCCAGGCTGTGGTCAGGTGCAGAACAGCACAGCTGCCTGGCTTTTCCTCAGGGCCGGCAAGGGAAGGATGTTGTGTGGTGCTTCTTTCTGCAGAGGGAGGATTTAACTGCTGCCAGCGTTTATGTGGAGCAACACCCACGTTAAATGTGAGATTTGGCAGATTTGGCAGAGGAGGACAGTTCACACTGTGACAGGAGACCCACTCTCTGCTTCTCCTGCAGAAGGTCAGAGGGACAACCACCTTGCTGTGATCCCAGGGTCTCCTGGCACTGCTATTCCCTTTTCCACCTTCCTTCTGCCCTGCCTAATTACAGCGTGGGCTCTTCAGGGCAGTCTCTGCTGCCATGTGCCCAGTGCACCGGTGCTCTGATGTGGGTCAGGGCCCTGGGGCACTGAGAGCAGTAGAAGTCATTAATAGGTCAAGAGAGAAATTTTTAAGTATGTGGTAAAGATGGAGAATGCACAAAACCCTGAAAATTCCCAAATGTTTACTAATCTGAGCTCAGACCAAAGTGTTCTTTGAAATCTTTGAAAGATCTTGGCTTAGTACTTTGATGTTGCTTCTCTTTCCTGACTGAGGATGGTTGGGTTTGGCCATTCTCTCTGCTTCCCTCTTTTCCTTCCTTCTCTGGTTATTCACTGACAAAAATCATCTGGATGGTACAGGGGTTTGGCTGGCAGGGGAGAGTGTCATCTCCAGTAAAGGAACTGGGTTGTCCCACTTCTCCACTGCCACCCTCTGGAGTCCACCACCCCAGAGGATTACAATGGAGCAGACACTTTATTTTACAGTAAAGCAAACTTATTGATGATGTCAACCATTCCCATACTGAATTCAACCATTAAAAAAGAAACCCAAAACCAAAACAAAAAAACTAAAAACAGAGTGAAAAACCTCCAAAACAGCAAACAAAACCTCCTGTAGCTAAAACCTTTACAATGATGGCTTCAGAGGCTTCTCTCACCTCACTGGAAGAGGGGACAGGGAAGGTGCTGCATTGCAATGAGTGTGTTACGTGCTGCAGCAGCAGGCACTCATCTGCTGGTACCCATGAGGGAACTAATGTTCCCTCATTTCCCCATCCCTCCAGCGCCAGCTAATCTGTGCCTGCCCGTCTCATTTCCTGGCACTGTTCTAATGCACAGGCTAATAATGTTTGCAGCAATCCTGGGAGACGCCAGTGTGCAGGCTAACTGTGAGCTTTTGGGTCCAAAGGAGGATTAATTAGGGGAAGTGTGGCATCTGGATAGGGGGAGCTTTTAGGAAGCCCTTCATCCAGGTGGTGTGAGCAGTCCAGATAAGCACCCAAATATTTCTGTGAAGAACTGGGATGCCATCCCTAATTGAAGTTCAACCGCTACTAAGGCCCCTTGATGATTTCTCCCCCTTTCTTCCTGAGAGTATCTTTTTTGTTGTTGTTTCCAACTATAACTTAATGAAAACACATTTGAAAGTAAAATTAAGGATTTCTCAGGGACTCTGACCCTTAGGGGCAACCATGGAGATACTGCAGAAGGAGCTGAGTACACAAGCTCCTGTTAATTAGAGCAGAGTGAATGATTCATAGGAAATCATTTATTCAATTAATTTAGCCTCTCTTTCTTTTGCAAATTATCTGTGAAAAGTTTGCAGTTTTATTGCATTCAGCTGCTAGACAGCAAATTATTTCTCTGCATGTAGTTGACCCCAATGTGGCTTGAAATGCAAGGTCTGGCTTTCAGTTTTTTGGTGGACAGGGGTACTGGAATTAGTGTTCCTCCTTGATTAAACAACTGACTTTTAGTATGTGCCTTGAAAAACTGATGTTCATTTTTACAAATGTAGAGGTGACCTTTATAATGAATGTTATTAACCATGGCATAGAAACATTTCTGCCAGTGAACCCATTTAACAGAACAGTGATCTGGAAAGTCTGTCCAGCACTTACCCTCCAGTGTCCGACATGGTGTGTCTTTGTGAGCCTTCCCCTCTGGCATGCTCAGGGAATTTTCACTCTTTCTCCTTCACCAGTCCTGTGCAGAGTCCTTTGCTTAAGCTTCTCTCCACGTGGAGGCAACCTCTCCAGAATATCAATTGTCTGATCAAAGCAGCCATGAAGCACAGTTGTTAAAGTCAAAGACATAAAATTCATTGCCAATGATCTGATGCCCCTTTCCTGAAGTCCTTGTCAGCAAGGTGGGTATTTATTCATTGAAAAGCATTCATGTTACTTACCATTTTCCACAATAAAATTACAGAATGCTTCACAAGCAGGAGACAATCCTAAATAGCACCTGTAATGACCCTTCACCACCAAGCAAACATCCCTGCTCCATAACCTTGCAGCATTTCCCTTTGCCTGACTAACACACATAAGATAAACTAAATTGACACAGACCTTAGGTGTGGGCAACTGAATTTGCAGATCTGTCTGTCCTGGTTTGGGGCAGGGCTGTTGTCTCCAGCAGACTTCTGCTGCCCTGGGAAGTGGGACGTGCAGAGAGCCCCACCCATGGCAGGCAGGCTTTTCTGGAGATGCATCCAAGCATGGGGTTGTAACTCTGAGCTCAAGGTAACATCAGTTTCAGTAACAGCTTTTCACACTCCATCAAAAACCATTTTAAAGAAGGACGGTACTGCATGGAAATTAATGCATGGGAGCATTCTTGTAACAGGTGCATAATATTTCAGTAATAGGCTTGTGGGATGTTTATTCACTAGCCAAATTCATTTATCAGGTATTGGATTCAAAGGATTTCCCAACAGGATATCTGCAGAGATTAGTGAGCTAGGCAAATGTGCTTTGAACAAATGCATCCTTTCATCAGGCAGTCATTTGGATATTTCCAGCATCAACATGCTCGCTGCTGGAATGGGTCTGCTGGTAATTGCATTAACTACTTTTCCTGTGGTCATTCGTATCTGTGCCTTTAGATCCTACAGGGGCAGAGTTTGGCCTGCACACATGCAATTTTGGCCAACTCAGTCTTGCCCAAAGTAACCTTTCTTGCCTGGAAAGACCTGCTGTATCAAAAAAAACCCAAAACCCAAACAACTTTGCCAGCACAGGTTGACAATACTTTTTTTGAAAAATAATTGAAGAAAAATTGCTTGCAAGATGTAGGAACATTGTATTTCAAAGTATTTTATAATAAAGCACATTTCATTTTCTTGGGTTTTAGTACATCTTTGATTTTGTTTTTGAAGTTGAAAGTAAAATTAAACTTGGTTTTGCCAGGAGAAATTTCTCATCTGATTTTACTCTTGAAACTTTAAATAGATTGTCATTTTGATTGAGGACAGGAATCAATAATGAAATAAAAGGAATTACCATGGATTGAAAATTTCAGAAGTTCATCTTTAAGATGACAAGTCATTCAACAGCTATATTGGAACCCATGTTTTATTATCAGATTAATGAAGAAACAGCAAAAGTTTTGTTAGTCTTGTTCCAACAACTAAGTGTCCTGTTTCTTTTCTTATCTGCTGCATCCTATAATATTTCTGATCTTAAACACTGTAGTAACTAATTATGGAAAAACTAATCAGTTTGGCTTATTAACTGGCCAATTACATTTCAATAAATTATTTTTTACTCTTTTTAGATGCCTGGTCTAATATAATGAGTCTCTATTTGAGACAGCTGAAGTAAAGAACCATAATTCTTCCACTGATTTTTGAAAATGTGGGTCACAATATATAATGTACCAAGTTTAAATCCTGTCATGACTTAAGTGTGGTTATTTTGTAGAAGTAGAAACAAAACTGAGGATTTTAGGGTTAGCATATGACTTTTCAACTCAATGTGTGCTTTTTGTCATATTTTTTGAGCCTTTTAAATTGTGGAGGGCTGAAAGAACATTCAATAAATTTATTTATGAGTATACCAGTGCTTCCCTGCCTTATGAAACCAAATCTTTTCAAGCCTTCAGTGTGAAGAGAACCAGGGCCATGGAGACAGCACAAAAGAAGGACTCTGAGAAACAGAAAAGGGGAACAAGGAGGGTGAAAGTGTTTGGAGATTTGGGAAGGTGGTTGAACATGCTTGTGGTTTTCTTTATTTTTAAATGTTTTTTTTTCCTTTTAATTGTTTTTTTGGAGGGGATTTTTCTTCTGTTGTTGTAGTTATTTGTAAAGCATAATATTTTGCTGTGAAAGAAAGCAATGGAACTCTCCCAGCAAACCCCTTCCCTTGTTTGCATCCCTTGGAGGTCACTAGCTGCTCACGCACACTACTGAGCAGACTCTTTCTTGTGCTCATTTTAACAACACAAGAGCAGATGTCTCAGGCTGTGAAACTCAAGCTGAGTTCTGCAGGCCCCAGGAATGGTGAGATGTGATACACATCTGTGCTTTGGGCTTGGCCTGCTCCAAGGATGTGCGTCAGTTGTGTTCTCCACATCTGACTTCAAGTGCACATTCCCCCGAAAGCTCTGCTGGGAGCTCAGGGGTGTTCCCGACTGCAGGCATTGCATGTGCCCCCCTCAGTGCATTAGAAATGGCATGGGAGGGGGTGACAGCCTTTCACACACAGTTTGCCATGGTGATTGCACAAACAGGAAGGACATCACCTCCCCATCTTCCCCTGCCATGATGCCACTGAAGGCATCAGCCAGTCAGCAGTGTGGGCCATGATGGGCCCATAGTAGTAGGGCCATGATTTCTTGGCTCATCCCACCATGATTTGCCCCAGTGTCCCCAGGCCAGGCTGTCCTGGGGGGCCAGGACATTGTGTCCCACATGCCCAACCAGGGCAACTGGTGGGAGGCAGCAGGGGAGGATGCTGGCAGCTGTCACGCTCTCCAGTGTGAGCAGGCTCCTCTGGATGTCTCTGGCATGGAAGCAAGAGCATGCAGGAACCCTTCAGCAGTGAGGAAAGGAAAGTCAGAGCACACTGCTGCTTTCTGTCATGGAGAGGTTAAAAGCAACTTGCCAACTGACAAGCAGCAGCTGGAAGGAAATTTCCCCATCACTACCATCTCCCCTGTTTCTCTCTCTCTCTCTCTCTTTTTTTTTTTTTGGTTTGTTTTGTTTTGTTTTTTTAATGACAGCAACATTTTAATCAACTTGGGCTGAGCATAAAAGTCTGAGTGGGGGGTGGGAGGAATATCTGGGGAGGGGAGGAGGAGAAGAATGGCTGGCTGCTGGCATATGTCTGAGCTGAGGGATGCTCTCTGCCTAGGAGGACAGTTAACCTATACAAAATGTTCTGGCTTCTTGCCTATATCAGCCACATCATGCTGCTCCAGCCTTTCGTGCCAGATCCCTGAGATGGTGACTGTCACTCTGACAGAGGGAGAAAGAGGGAGAAAATATAGAAGAGATGAGGGGTTGGAAAAAAGCAAAACAAACCCACAAATCCACCAAACCTAACGCCACCACCCAGTAATAAGCTTGCTGTCAAGGCCAGGTAGAGCTGCTGTATTTTTCAGAAATGTGCCGCAGTGGAAAAAGTAGCAAGCCAGTTGTGTGCTTCTGCAGAATAAATCGAGGTTGGATGGAAAGCCTTGGAGAGTAAAGTCAGCAAAGCTCCATAGAAATGGCTATGAACATTTAATTTAATAGGGAGCCTGAACTCATAGAGTCTAGCTAAGAGCAAACCACAACTCAGGCTGGGATCTTTTTTCCCCATTAAATCCAGGTGGAAGAAATTTACTGATTTCTAGAAGAGAAAAATCCATTGTCAGAAACACTTTGGTAACACCTTTGTTTATACCCACAGGTATTTCTTATACAAGAGATACCATGATAGCCTATGGACCAAAACTGCCCCTGGTCTTGGGTCAAATTCCCTGATTTCCTTAAGCCAGGATTTCTGTCACCTCCTCCCTTACACACTTCTTAAAATCTTCTATAGAAGGCTGTTATCTACCACAGATAAGAAGCTGCCTTTCCAAGTTATTCAGGAAAGCCCAGTGGCTGCTCTCCACCCCAACACTTTGCACGTGGGAGTTGACAGACCCATGTCATTACCCAGTCCACAAAAAATCTTTTATTATTAGCAACACAAATGCCGTTCCCAGGTTACACCACAGCTCTCACAGGCTCCAGTGAATTAGCTGGACACTGCCAGTGCAGAGCAAAAATGTTCTTTGTTCTCAGATGTCTCCTGAGCCTTGTGGCTTGAGTTTGAAGCTGGCAGGTCCCTTGGCAAAGCCCAGAGGAAGGTCTGCCTGCACCCACTGAATGCTGCGGTGGGAGCAAGGGGGCAGAGAAGCCTTTTGAAGCACTGGGGAGAGTTACAGCTGATTCAAAAGTGAGTGTTCAGAACTGAAGAGACTGCTGGAAAGTGCATCTTAATAGCTAAAAGCTGCGTGTGACTTCACTTTGAGAGCTGGCTGCTGATCTCATAGCTTGCACTCAAGTTGTGCTTTCAAGCTGTTCTCCAAAAGCACTTACCCACTTCAAAAATATTTTCGATGGAGCCCGAAATTCTCCAGCAGTTTGAGTTCTAAGGGAAAACTCCAAATACAAGATGACTCATGTCAGAATAGCACATTAGTCCAGGATATTTGAAGATGAAGGAAGATACCTAAGGTCATTCAAATGAAAGGATGTGAAGTGAGAGGCCTGAGCATAATTTCATTTATTTTACTTAGACTCATCACGTAAAAGAAGAAAAGTATCTAGGGACCCTTACTGTGACTTTAAAAATCTGCATAAGCCACGAATCAAGAAATATGTTGGAAACAAGTAGACAAACAGTTGATTTAAAGTACACATTAGGTGCATATGCACCCACAGCTGCTCTTATTCCAACTGCCACCCAAAGTACAGGTCTTTCCATGATCCAACCTGTCACACAAGGACTGTGCCAGATGCCATGCAAAAACCCTCTCAGCATCTCCCTCGCCAGTGCTGGCAGCTTCTGAAGGGCAGAAAGAGAGAGAGTGGACAGGGGGTTGCAGCAAACACCTTCCAGCTGGTAGAAAACTTTCATTGTCCCCAGATGGATGGTAAGGCTGCTTAAACAAGCTGTGCATTTATATCACATCTCCTCAGAGAATTATAGGAGTGACACTGCTGTATCTCAGTGGAAAGGCAGCAGAAGTTGAAAAAGTAAACAGAAAAGCCTAGTGGATGGATTAATAGAAGGTTCAGATCTTACTGCTTTCTTACTGCAGATCCACAATATCTTGCTGCAGGTAAGCGATGCAGTTGTTTTGGTGCCAGCTTAACACCATGCATTATATGGGATGTAAAAGTTGCAGGGAAAAAAAATAATTTCTGTGCTTTTTGCCACTTGCTTAGGGTTGACATGTAAAGAATCATGAAAGATGTTGTTTTCAGGGCTCTATTTTCTTTCCACCTCTCTACTTTTGGCAATATTATCTGTGTCAATTTTGTTGTCCAGCTACCTCTGGTGGAAAACTTCTTGCAGGCATCGACATCAAAGGTTGTTCAGGACTTAACTGGATGTTTTAGCTCTTGAGCAAAGGCTCCTTCCTCTCGTATCTGTTAATAAAAAATACAAGCCCCTGGAGCTTTTAATAACTGTATAGATATTAGGATAAATGAAAGATGTTAACAGACGTAGGAGGGATGCTTGTTGGTGCATCTTTTGCTGTGAGAATGTTACAGGCATCTCACCCAGCAGTCCTCTGTGTCCACCTACACTGAAAAAGTCTTCAACAGGCTGGAGTTCCTTGGGTTGTAGTGCCCAGATGTGCACTGACAGTGGCTTCTACCTCTGAAACCAAAGGCAGAGGGGAGAGTTCTGTAGGAAGATGTTAGCAGTTGGGAGTGGCATTTACTGCACCCATCAAATTCCATCAAACTCAACCCATGAGTCAGGCATCAAGACCAAAACTGTGACCATCTGGTTCCTGGAGAGAAGCTGCTCATCCTGATGTAGACGCAAGTCCTTCTTGTGTCAAATACTCACCTTAGAGCGCTGTGTCCCACTCCCCATAGGCTGCCCCCACACTGGGCATTTTCCCAGCCTAACCAGCTAACTCTGACTTAAAACTACACTGCAGGGTAAATATAGTTTTCAACAGTAGAATAAATGCCATCTCTGTTTTCTGAATAGCTAAAGCAATAATCAGTTGTTAAACAATGAGTGCTTTGCCACAATGGCCTTCTAGCAAGTCCTGTGGTCAAAACAGACTCCAGAAATTAGTTTTTTGCCATCTCCCTGACAGAAAAACAGAGTCTCTCATGTCATTTAATGGATAACATTGGACACCCAGAGAGAGGTACTGATGTAAAATGAGCTTTGGTTGAATCATCATAATTGGGTTCAGCACTTACTGAGTTAATGTTAGACATTGGAATAATCTGCATTTTGAGCAGGATGAATTTAAGTGTGGCATAAGTGTGAATATTCCATAAGGTGGTGCATGCACCTCCTTCAGCTGATGAGGGATATAAAATCAGAATTGCCCTCAGAAGTATATGTAGCCACCCACAGAGCAGCTTTTAGACAAACATCACCTGAGAATGTGTTTCATTGAGACCCTAGATGCGTCTGAGGGAGGATACACGGTACTTGTAAAGCAGAGCAGAGCATAACACTGCCCTCTTTTGTGTGAGACAACACATGGTCACCTGGCATCCTCAACATAATTCCTGGGAAATGCTGCTTTTATGCAGCAAGTAAGATCAGTGTTACATAGAGATCCTTTCTGCTCTGGGGAAGAGGGAATGATGCATGTATTTTTCAGCCTAAATAAAGAAAAAATTATAAGTTCAATTTTACCTGTGCAAATTACTTGAGAATCGGGTTATACAGGTAGACCCACTGGCACTGGGAGGGCAAGATGATAATTTTCCTGTAGCCCTAAATAATTAAAGTGCTTTGATCAAAAAGGACCCCAAAAAACATGAATGTGTGTCTGCTGACCACATGTGCTGGGCTCAAGTTCATGTCAAGCAGACCTCTCTGTCAGAGGGTAGATTTGGACCATATTCAGGGGCTTTAGAGAAGGCTGGAGCTTCTGTTATGAAATAGGGGTTTCTGCTGCTTGTTAGAGAAGTATCAGCTATGATGTTCCATGTGTGATTTCATGGTCACATTTCATGGTATTAAAGGCCTGTTTCTTGGCAGTCATTACAAAATGAACTGAAGTCTGAGTTTGCTTTTGAGCCCTGAACACCACCAGTGACCAGATCAGTAACATCCTGTCAGCTCTCACTGGTTGTGAGAAGAGAGGAGGGATATTTTCATCATCCCTAGTTCAGTCTTCAGCAAGAACGAACAAAATAGTTATCAACATCTTTGGCTTATCCCTTCCAGGTCCGCATTGTGGATGCATCAGCAATGTTCTTGAGGGTCACGTGTTTCCTTTGGATGCTCAATATGCAGCGACAGGCAGGAGAAATGCTTGCAAGACAAATGCTTTCTGGTGGGCCTGCCCCTGAACTCACCAGTTACAAGCCATTTGTATGGAAATGACACTAAAATTGCTATCCTAGAGCTGCATCCAACCTCAGCTTCTGCCAGCAGAAGATACAGGGTACCAGATGGCAGAAATCCTACCCGAGCACCAAGTGGTTTAAACTGCTCTTTTTGCTAGGAATTTAAATAGTCCATATGCTGAAAGTAAAATGCTCAGCTGCACCCTGGCTGCCTAGTGGAGGCCTCTGCTGCTGAGCTAAAGGGGATGAGCAATTAGCTGGTAGCAGCTTGGAGCTTGTATCTCCTGTACATTCCAGCATCAGGCTGTGCTACAGTCACACACACATCAAAATGTCTGATCGTGCATCTGGAGGAGGATGGTGGTGTCTGATTGTCAAATTGGGGTTGTCATGCTAAAGACTCTACAGAAAAGCAGACTGAGCGTGATCTGGGTATCTGGTCTCCTCTTTTTCTCAGCTTCTGGATCACCTGATGAACCCCAGGCTGAGGTACTCCAGGGGCATAGTTTGTCATGGATTTCAGACACAAACAGCACAAACAGTGCTCTCTGGGGGATTTGTAGCCTCAGATTTCCAGGTCCTGGTGAGACACAAAAGCTGCTTTGCAGCATGATGCACAGTGCCTGGAGCTCTGGTCACAGGTTGTGCTTGCCATTGTGCAGCTAAGACAGCTCTGCTCTTTGATCATTTGGGTGATTTCATTTAGTTGCTGGAAAGGGCTTGCTTCTCCTGGGCAGATCCCCTCCTTTAGAAGTCATCTTCCAAAAATCTGCCATCAGTCTGGCTGGCTGAGGCTGTACCTGTTCCAGGGCAGTAATGTCCTTTTTTTTGTGTTGAAAAGCTGACCAAGCAGAGTGTTTCAAATGAGGAAGTGCCCTACCTCATGCAGAAATGTTATCCCTTCTCCTGTTTTATAGTCTTTTCTCTGATTCATCCAGTTTCCCATTGCCTATTGTGCTGGAGTTGAACTTCAGATGGATGGCTCGGAGGGACTTGCTAAAGTATTCCCTGGAGAAAATTCCTTTCCTGGCCAGATCACTCTGAATTACTCCTCTGCTTAAAATGTACTCTCACTGCCTCTAGATTTATTATGTAACATTTTTCTAGTTTAAATTGTTTTCTATTTACTGGCACAGTTGCCTGAAAGATCTGCTTCATCCTGAGCCCAGTTACATTGGTCATTATTCACCTTTTCTCACTCCAGTTGTGTTACCTATCAACAGCCATTGGTATCTCACATCTGACATCCTTATCTAAATCATTTATGTACATTCATTTAAAGGATAGGGAGGTCAAATGTTTCAAAATCTTGCAAGGTCACTGAAAATAAAGCTAAGATGTCATTTGGGTTTTTTTTCTTGTCCTTTTTATGTGGAAAATTGTATTTTGGTATTCATAAGGACACTTTTATTAGCAAATGTAAGAGTGCCTTGAAATGGATATTTTAATTATGCATGTAATTTTTTGTGATTGTGACTATTAGTATTTAGCATGCTTGTTATCCTTGATTTTTTTTTTTTATTCCTAGAGGGTCTCTAGATGAACAAAGCAGCACATATTTTAGAAAATTATTCTCTTTGTATCTGTGATTTGCTGACCCTTTTAAAAACATTTTTGCATATATATATATATATAAGTATATATTTATAAATAAAATAATACAGTGGTCTTTCTAATAAGAAGAGACATCAAGAATTTCCCAATGTAAATGACTCTAGCTGCTCCTTTTAGCCCTGTACCAGAGCTAGATAACTTCCAAGGGGGCAGCAAATCTGGAACTTCAGGAGGTTCAGCCCCTCCTATTATGTAGGAACTTGTCTGCAGTGTTTTACTGGGCTCCAGGGCAAGTTGGTTCATTTCAACAAAAATTATGTCTCTTCCCAAATACATCAAATTGTAAGTAATCCTTAATAGCAGACATGAATCCATTTTCACAGGTATCAGGTCTTACATCTCAGCAAGTAGACTCCATTTTCACAGAATATGCAGATAAAGGGGTTGAGGTTTGGAAATCTCCAAAGAAAGAATCACATGATGGGGTGAGGAAAAACTTTCTCACATACAGCATGCACTGAGCTGGCGTCTCCACAGCTTGCTTTGCTGTACATCTCCTCACACTAATTATGTCTCTGAAGTGAGAAAACACTGTTATTGTTACTGAATGCATGGGTTTGTTTGATGATGGACAGATGGGAAATCTGTAAGAAAGCTAGAAAAAAAAATAATTCTAGATTTTACAAGTTCTGGACTAGGAAAAGCAAGTTAGGGGGTTAAAAAGTGCTATGGATTAGAGATTAAGTCCCCTGAATAGAAGAGTGGAATGCATTTCATCAGGGATTTATTGCATTTACTCTTTTTCAGCTTACAGTGGTGAAATTAAAATGTCAACAATTGACTAAGAAATTAAACTGATCCAATATCTATTCGCGTATTATACTCCTCAGGTGGCACTAGTCACAAAATAACTCTTGACTAATATCTGTGCTAAATATCAACAGTAAGTTTCCGTATTTGTCATCAGAGGGCCTTTAATACTGAAGCTACACATGCACAGAAAAGTAAAAGGAGAAAGTAATGCTTGCAGACAGCAAGAAGACTAGAGATGCCTAAATACAAAAACAGCCCTTCAGAAAGCCACTCTAGTTACCAGTAAAAGAGAACTATTAGAGACCAAGAAAAAAAAGCATTAAAATGAGAAAACTAAAAAGATAAATTTTTGGATGTTAAATGCTAACTGTAAAATTAAATTAAGCAGAAATAATAGATTTCCAGGAGATCTTTTACAAAAATGTAGAAGGTAGCAGTGATAAAAATGGCAGCAGAATCAGCAATAACAAAAGCAACCACCTTTGAAACAGAAAATGAGTCAATAAAACCAGCAGATGAACAAGAAGCAAAAGAAGGATTGAAACGAGACCAGGTCACTATGGCAAGAGGAAATTAATTATTGGTCTCACTACCTGTGAGACAGATTCTCACACCAGAACTCTATTTGGTGTTGAGTAGCCTAAAAAACCTATCTAAAATAGGAGTGTGAATGGAACAGATTGCTGGACAAATTGCAAGAACAAGGTCACTGAAGAGTTATAAAAGAAGTCAGATGTGAAATTTTTCAACAACTAATTGTCATGTATAACCTACCATTTTTTCTGCAGAATAATGTACAGTGACAAATGTGTCACCAGAACTTTAGTAATGGCTGCAGGCTTCATGGGGAACTACAGATCAATAAAACCACAGTCAAACTTGTAGAAACAATCACGAACAGAATTCTTAGACACAAAAATACATACACACTGTTCAGAAAGAGCTGTGCAGATTTTGTAGTCTTACTTGGAGGCTTGGAGGAGCTGGCAATTACCTGAAAAAAATGTGATCCAGCTGATAAGTATTGAACTTATGTTTGACAATGCTTTTTAAAGACCTCTCACCACAACACTTTAAGGAAAGGAGGCTCTCATGGGGCCCACAGAGCCAGGGACATAGCAGGGAGGGGACTTAACTGGCAGCAAAGTTCTTGCTCTTGCTCTGTGTATTTGTGTCATTTTCCAGCAAAGCTGGTGAGTCTTGAAGTGAAAAATTTTGCAGAAAAGATCAAATTACTCAGAATAACAAAATAGGAGACAAGTTCTGGGGGAAACCATCAGAAAAGTCTACAGATTGGGGGGTGATGTGTAGCAAGCAAATGCGAAACCAAAATTCATTATTTTGGTCAGTTCCAGACTTATGAGGTACCCAATGAAAACTATGAAGTAGCAAGACTGAAATAAACTAAAATGGGTTTTGTCACAATACACATAGACTCTTAAACTGCAGTGCTCATTACCACTGAACATTGCAGGTGCCAAGTAAAAGCAGGTTCAAAACCAGATCAGGCAACTCAGAGCTATCGCTGAATACATTTCAGGTCAGACCTAGTATGGCAGTTTCAATACCCTGTGGAAAAAAATCATGCTGCTGATGGTACAAAATGGTACTTGCATTAAAGAATTCTTACATGTAAAATGTGTCCTTAGATGGTGAAGTAGCTGTCAGTGTTTGGTTCTTGGCAAAGTTGGTCAGAAAAATTGCAGAAAGTCTGTATTGCCATCAGAAATCAAAACAGTTTGCAAAAGAGGATTGCTTTCAGTAGATTCCTGGAAGAAAATCACTGAAAAAAAGTGCTAACAGTGTAAAGTTGAAACATCCCAACCTATTTTTTACTTTTAAACAATTCTCTGCCTTGATTTTTCATTTTGTGACTTTGTATTAGCTTTTTTTGCTATACCATAATATTAACTTTAAAAAGTCAAAACAGAATGTTTCGGTTTCCATTACAACAAAACCTGTCAATCAGCTTGAAATGCATTGAAGTTTGGTTTTTTTTCAAATTCCCCTTTGCAGAGAATTTTAGACTCTGGAGGTTTCATTGCAATTCAGAATAAAGTTAGCTTTTGAAACCTGAAAGATCTGTGAAAATCAGAACTCTTGTTCTTTAAAACTTGGCCAAAATCACTCTATTTTCTTTCTCTTTCAGTTTGCTTATCTGAAAGGTGGCAAGAATGTTGCAGATCCATTTTTGCAAAGCCCTTTCAGACTGAGCATCCAAGAATTCCACATTTCTGTGTCTGAAACTAAAATTGTATGCTTCCCAAGCACCATCCCAGTTCCACCACCTTCAGCTGAGTCTCTCTCTCCCTCAGTCATATGTTCACAAATTTCAATGGTACTTCTTTTTCCCCTCTCCTTTTCTTCCTGTCCCCATCTAGTGCTTTTGGTTTGCCTTCTTATTTGTACAAACTGGGTTTGTTCCCTTCTGGGATGGGGGGAGGAGTTACTTTCCAGAAAGCTGTTGCATTTGCCCTTGTCCAAGATCTTTCCATGATTAGTGGCTTATTGAGTGGTGCATGCAAACTCCTGACAGCCCAAGCAGAGCTGAATCAACTTTGGCAGGACAGTATGAGGAAGTTCACAGTGCTGCCACTTGTGCTATAAATACAAAAATAAAAGGAAGAGCTCATCCTCTAAACTATGCACATGACATCCTCAGACTGGCGACTCAAGCATGCTTTCTGCTGTACTTTGGCCATCTGCACCAGAGGGAATGTCTTCCTTGTTCTGTTCCCAGGACACATGCATCAGGATTGCTACAAGATTGCGTGAGGCAGGAAGAGTTTTCTGGATCCTGGAATGCCAATAAGCACTTCAAACATCTTTCTTGGCTTCTGGAGTCCCTGCATCCAGCACCCTGGAGCGTGATTTCTTTTTATAAAATGAAAGCCTGTGCTATTTTTCATACCAATCACATGCTGTTCTAAATGGCTTGAAAGTTTCAAGGACTCCAAATGCTGAAAAACAGCTGTATGCTGATGTGAGCAGCATGTATAAGGATGATTTAAATCTAGTTTTTATCCTATTTAATTCCCAGTGGCTTTTATGCTTTCCATAAATGGATGAGAAAAGTTCTTGGCTGGAAAGAGTCATAAAAACATGCAATAAATTCTTTGTAGTCTCAACATGAGCAATTCATCATATTTTTGTTTGTTTGTTTTCTGGGATTTTGTTTGCTTTCTGTGACTTTGACATGTCTTGGATCTCTGACGAGTCTCTTGTTCCTCACTATATGCTAATCCACAGTGATAAACTGTTCTTCACGGTTTGGTTACAAGGTGGTGACCTACATCCAGAACAGAACATCCACTGCCTGGGATGGCCACAAGGACAAGGACCACCTCTCTCCTGCTGAAATGTGAGTCTTCCTAAAAATCTCTCCTGTTGGCTAGTTATCTCTCTGTTAAGGGCAGGCAGATTTTAGCTTGTGAACTGGTGGAGCTCATTGAGAGGCTTTAAACTAAGTTTGAAGGGGGAAGGGGATGCAGCTGGGCTGTCTGGAAGCAGGCCCAAGGGTGGTAAGCCTGAGTTAGGGGTGAAGTCAGTGGCCCAGCTGACATGTACGTACACTATTGCACATAGCATGGGTAACAAACAAGAAGTACTGGAAGCCATGGTGCAGCAGCAGAGCTATGATGTAGTCACCATCATGGAAATGTGTTGGGAAAACTCACATAGCTGGAGCGCTGCTCTGGATGGCTACAAGCTCTTTAGAAGATACAGGAAAGGGAGAAGAGGTGGAAGGGTGGCCCTTTATATTAGGGAGGCTTTGGATGCCATGGGTATTGAAACTAATGATGAAAAAGCTGAATGCCTATGGGTAAGAATTAAGGGGGAGGCCATCAAGACTGACATCCTACTGGGAGTCTTATCATCCACCCAAAATGGAAGAAGAGGTGGACAACTTATTCTATGAGCAGTTGGAGAATGTTTTGGGATCACCAGCCATTGTTCTTGTAGGTGAATTCAACCTACCAGACATCTGCTGAGAACTTAATACAGCAGAAAAGAGGCAGTCCAGGAAGTTTCTAGAGTGTGTGGAGGATAACTTTTAGTGGCAGCTGGTGAGTGAGCCCACCAGGAGAGGGACTATGTTAGACCTGCTCTTTGCAAGCAGAGATGGGCTGGTGGGAGATGTGGTGGTTGGAGGCCACTTGGGGCACAGTGATCATGAAATTACAGAGTTCACAATATTTGGTGAAATCAGGAGGAACATCAATAAGACTTTTACACTGGACTTCCAGAGGACAGATTTTGGCCTGTTTAGGAGGCTTATTAAGAGAGGTCCTTGGGAAGCAACCCTTAAAAACAAAGGAGTTCAGGAAAGGTGGGTGTGCTTCAAAACAGAGATCTTGAAGGCACAGGAACAGACTGTCCTGTGTGCCCAAAGATGAGTCAGCAAGACAAAGGTCCAGCCTGAATGGGCAGTGAGATTTTGAAGGAAGTTAGGAATAAAAAGAGGATGTATCATCTTTGGAAGGACGGTCAGGTCTCTCAAGAAGTATTTAAGGGGCTTGCTAGGGCATGTAGGAAAAAAATAAGGGAGGCCAAAGCTCAGTTCGAACTTAATTTGGCAACTTTTGTAATGGATAATAAAACATGTTTTTACAAATATATTAATGGCAAAAGGAAGGGTAAGACCAACCTTTGTTCTCTACTGGATGTCGGAGGGAACTTAGTAACTGCAGATGAGGAGAAGGCAGAGGTGCTTAACAGCTTCTTTGCCTCAGTCCTTAGTGGGAAGACGGCTTATCCTCAGGACAGCTGTCCTCCTGGGCTGGTAGATGGTGTCAGGGAGCAGGATAGCCCCCCCTGTTATCCAGGAGGAGACAGTCAGAGAACTGCTGAGCTGCTTGGATGTTCATAAATCAGTGGGACCAGATGGGATCCATCCTTGGGTGATGAGGGAGCTGCCAAATGAGCTTGTGAAGCCACTCCCCATCATCTATCAACCGTTCTGGCTCACTGGTGAGGTTCCAGATGACTGGCCAGTGTGATACCCACACAAAAAGGATGGGAAGGAGGATCCTGGTAATTATAGGCCAGTTAGCCTGATCTCAGTACCTGGTAAGGTCATGGAACAGTTTCTATTGAGTGTCATCACACAGAACTCACAGGATGACCAGGGTATCTATCAGACCCTGCCATGGTCTATCACCCAGCATGGGTTTAGGAGGGGTAGGTCATGTTTGACCAACCTGATCTCCTTTTATGACCAGGTTACCCACCTGGTGGATGCAGGAAAGGCTGTGGATGTTGTCTATTTGGACTTCTGCAAGGCCTTTGACTCTGTCTCCCACAGCACACTCCTGGAAAAGCTGACAGCCCACAGCTTGGACAGGAGCACTCTTTGCTGGGTTAAGAACTGGCTGGATGGCCAGGCCCACAGAGAGGTGGTGAAGGGTGCTGCATCTGGCTGGCAGCCAGTCAGCTGGGGGACTGTGCTGGGGCCAGTTCTGTTCAATATTTTTATTGATGACACGGATGAGAGAATTGTGTCTTTTATTAGTAAATTTGCAGATGACACTAAGGTGGCAGTGTGTGTCCATCTGTTGGAAGATAGGAGGGCTGTGCAGAGAGACCTGGAATGGTTGGATGGGTGGGCAGAGTCCAATAAGATGAAGTTTAATAAGTCCAAGTGCCGAGTCCTGCATTTTGGCCACCATAACCCCCTGCAGCGTTACAGGCTGGGGACAGTGTGGCTGGACAGTGCCCAGGCAGAAAGGGACCTGGGGGTGCTGGTGACGGCCAACTGAACATGAGCCAGCAGTGTGCCCTGGTGGCCAAGAAGGCCAAGGGCATCCTGGCCTGTATCAGGAATAGTGTGGCCAGCAGGAGCAAGGAGGTCATCCCTCCCCTGTACTTGGCACTGGTGAGGCCACACCTTGAGTGCTGTGTCCAGTTCTGGGCCCCTCAGTTTGGGAAGGACCTTGAGACACTGGAGCACATCCAGAGGAGGGCAACGAGGCTGGTGAGGGGCTTGGAACACAAGGCCTGTGAGGAACGACTGAGGGAGCTGAGGGTGTTTAGCCTGGAGAAAAGGAGACTCAGAGGTGACCTTGTCACTCTCTACAACTTCCTCAAAAGTGGCTGTAGTCAGATGGGGGTTGGTCTCTTTCTCCAGATAGCAACTGACAGAACCAGAGGACACAGTCTCAAGCTGTGCCAAGACAAATATAGGTTGGATATTAGGAGAAAGTTTTTACAGAAAGAGTGATAAAGACTGGAATGGTCTGCCCAGGGACTTGGTGGAGTCACCATCCCTGGATGTGTTTAAAAAAAACTGGATGTGGCACTCGGTGCCATGGTTTAGTTTAGGTGTTAGGGCATGGGTTGGACCCAATGGTCTTGAAGGTCTCTTCCAACATAGTGACTCTGTGCATTCTGTGATACTCTCAGCAGCCTAGAGAGCACAAGAGGCAGTAGGGCTCCTTAGCAAGAGCTTGGCAGGTTACAAGTAGAAGTTTGGGGGTTTGACTGTCCCTTGTTGCTGATTTGAGAAAGTGCTTTGTGGCACCCAACCCAGCCCAGCAGAACTGCTGACAGAGGATTCCAGGCCCTCCTGAACAGATCCTAGTGTGAGTATTCTCATCATATCTCCAGGGTCAGATTTAGTGATAATTTGACTCAAACTAATATCTACATAAGGGGATTTTGCAAATTTATAATTTCCAAAGGGCACATCTGCTGATATTCTATTATAATTTCTGAACTCCATTTCTTTCATTAAGGAGCTAATTTTGTTCCCAAGAGGATCATTAGCTTTTACCCATTTTGATTAATTTAATTCATATTACCAATAGCTACCTAAGGCTTTATGAACTGGATGGGAACTTTTAGCTTTTGCTTTAACGCAGTCTCTCACCATGAGAAATCTTGTCACCTCTAATTGCATTTAGAGGAATTTAAATTAATTTCCTTTGACTTTTTTTTTTTTAGATCTATACTAAGTGCATGTTACGCTCTTCACAATGTTCTTATTCTGCCTTCATAAAAATGTTAAGCATGGAGGCTCTTTGTCCAGGATTATCCCAAAACTACTCTCAGGAGACTTGTTCCCAAGAGGTATGGGATTTTCTCAACTCCTAGTGAGTTACAGAGCAGACATACAGATTTTCTTTTCCTCATATCTCTTTCAATGGAGTTTAGCCTTGGGGTCTTCTCCTCCACAGGTCTCCCTGGGGTTCTTACATCCAAATTTACAGCTGTCTTGGAAAATTTGTGCCCAGGAGAGAGAAACTGGACAAGGGAATTACCTTTCACCCATGATGGATATGGGGATGAGGCAATAACAGCAAAGAGAGGACCAAAGGAGTGCTTGGTGTGTGGCACTTGGGACAGTATAACCAGATGTAGGCTTTTACAGATGTAGGAACTGATGCTGTTAGTGAATGGGCCAAACAGGGCTTCTCAGACACCTCTGGGGCTGCTGCTCTCTCTGCAGCTCCTGTCAAGCAAAAGCCAGCATGCTTCCTCTTTCCCCACTGTCACATTCAAGCTCCAGGTGATGCCTGGAGAGGCTGAACCTGGAACAGAGACTAGATAGAGCTAAAGGAATAAAGTAGGTATCTATTGAGATCTTAAAGGATACACCTTGGGCAGTAAGAGGCCAGGGCTACACCCAAGATAAGATGGACCCAAAATGGCCGCAAAATGGACGACAGGTCGCAAGGTCTCACATTTTTATAAGTTTTGGTCCATTTGCATATTGGACTTAATTGTCCAGTTACAGCTTTAGGTTATGAAGTCCCATCCTCTTTGTTTGCTCTTCTTCAGTTCCCCCTTGTTCATACCTTTTGGCCTGAAACTAGTAACAGTTGTCCTTGGTCTCAAGCTGGAAAAGGCTTGTTTTGTCCACCTACCTTGTGAAGAGAACCTACTAACAGTTAATATGAAGCTCAGAGCTACAGCCCTAGGCAGCATGGAATCTGAAGGATATGCAAGCTAAAACTTTAAGGCATCACAGGCCATGGCTATGATCACATATTTCACAATTATCAGCAATTTCTTCTCAAATCATGATGGCAACTTGATAGTAGAATGTAAATGCATGTCCCTGTGATCTGCATTTCTTTCCATTTCTACCTGGATTTGCAAAGGCTACAGTGTTGTTCTATTTTCCTTTCTATTGACTGTAAATGGGAATTCACCCTAGCTGGATGAAAAAAAAATCACTGTCCTCAGACCTAAAATGCCACTTTGCATGTTCCTAATAGCTTGTTATTTTTGGATGCTTAGCTTCAGCCATGGCCATTGTAGTTATTTCTTCAATTCCCTGATATTACCATTAAAACTGGTGAGTTGTGATCACAGGTAAAACCATGTGATATATAAAGCAGACCTTCAAAGCCCATTACAGTGGCAGCTATAAATGGCAGAAATGCAGTAAATGTTCTGCACGGGCAATGTACAAGCAGAGTCTGCATTCTCCGAATGGCACATCCTTGGAGACCACACAGTTGCTATTTAGAGACCTTGAGCATCCAGTAAATCCAGCAGGAGCTGTGGGCACTATAAATAGTCCTTGCTGAAGCTGAGGAACAGTGCTGCAAAACCTCTGGGATAAAGGCAGGGATGTAAAAAAATAGGTCTGTATGCAGAGTCTGGCCCATACCTTTGAAGGTAAGGTAGCTATACCCACCACTTGTTGTGTGAATTCCCTTGCTGTGTGTGTATTTTGCAGTGCACAAGCAGGACGTGGCCTGCTAAACCTTACCTTATTGAGTGCTGATTGTGAGCTGAAGACAATCCTGAGCAGAAGCACAGGCGGGAGGGACCTCCTGAAATGGCCAGCTGCCCTGTACATGTAGCACAAATGCAATAAATTCCTTATCTCACCAGCCTATAAATCTTTGTTGACCATCTCTGTGCATGTCTCTAGAAGAACATTTGATCTAATAGCCTTTTTAAAAATTTCCCTTAATTTTCCTGCATAACCCCCCAGTGAATCATTAATGTAACAAGATAAAGATCTCCAGCGAAGGAATTATTCTTATTACAAAGTTCCCAAGTTCTAGTAGCAAACCTCTCCAGGGTATATATTAAGCCAAAAAGGTCCCACACAATCATTTAAATCTACAAAATTCAATTCATTTCTGACTCCCTCCAGGCACTTGTTTTATAGTGATCTAATAAAGGAGAGTTGTGGCTGTTAAATGATAAAGTCTCCAAAGGGGACGTGGGAACTCTGCACACTAGTCCCCAACATTTGCTGGGAAGCTTTATTCCTCCATCTCACCTACATCCCTTTTGACAAGGAAACCTTTCAAAGTCTTGTAAAATGAGTAGATGATTCTGTTTTTAAAGGAAAACAAAGTCAAAAAATTTTCCTTTCACAAATATACTGCCCAAGGACATAGGTTACAAAAAGATTAAGCACTTAATTGTTCCAGAAATTATAAGTGTGTCTTCACTGAATCACTGAAGTTAAAGATGGAGCAGATGCACATCTGTTCTATTTCCTTTCTGGTGCATCCCTGAGATGCCTTTTCTTCTACTTCCTCCAGCCTAGCTCTAAATTACCTGTGAAGTTATCATTGGAGCAATTCTGTTGTGTGATAATGCACAGAGATTCCCTGCAAGACAGTGTCTGATGATCTGGGCATTTTTTCACATAGTCTTTAGAATAGAGAGGTAGGGATAATACAATACTAGCTCTCCTGATTGTATCAAAAGCATAACTGAAGGTATATCAGCATCATCCACTAAACTGCGCTCAAGAGGTATTAGATACTTTTTTTTTCAGTTGGAAAATATATTTACATGAAGTTTTGTGTTAGAAAAATTTGTCTCTTCCCTGATGTTAAACATAACTTCCTACCTAATCCAGACACAGGGCTAGGTCAAACTTGATACTACAACAGCTAGTTACAGTCCACCTGAGAATCCCCAGGGTTAATCACCATCAGATAATACAGGTTTTGCAGTACCCATTTCTAACTATGTGGTAACCACTGTATTTTGCAGCACACGGTATTTTCCTTGCAGAGATGAGGCATAAAAGAGAAAATTGGAGCTTCCTTCCAAACTGCAAAAAATAACAATTCTGAGGTGGATTGACAAAGACCCGGGGAGAGCCAGCTTTGTTTTCAAGGAAGCCAATTCAATTTGTCCTCCAGTGCCCACACCTTAAGTGGGCATTAAGTGTTTTGGGGGTTTTCCACTGGGACTGAATATATTTTTTCAGCCAAAGACAGGCTTTGTGAGAATGTTTAAAGAAATCAATATGTGAGGTTTGTCTAAGGTTACATATTTGTTAATGTTTTATTGATTACGCTATTGGTTGTGAATTTTGTAACTTAATAAAGCTGTAGACTCTTTCTAATAAAGACAAAAGCTATTCCATTAGCTGGCAACTTAAGGCAAAGAAACTTAATAATATAGCGCATTATAAGACCACAGCCCAGAGACTGACAAATCCAATTCACTGTGGAAGTGGCTGTGATGTTGCAGACTGTGCTGTGTCCTCACACAATTAGGCTGTGCAGGTCAAGTTTAAAAGAGGGTGAGGTCTGCTCTCTGAAGCTGTGATGTGGCCATAAAAAGCAGATGAGAACAATGAAGTGGCCTGAAAGGATACACAGAGTAGTTCTGGAGTCCCAGGCACCCCACACACAGTTGAGATGGCACGTGTGCCATCGCAGCCTTCTGTCACACGTTCATGTTTTTAGCTGAGACTTCTGTTCAGCGTTAGTTTTCCCCAAAACTGCTTCTCACATCTCCTTGGAGATGAACCTGTTTTATTTTATTTTACTTTAAAGAAAGCTCTCAATACCCGGGGGGGGAACTTGAAAATGCTTTAAAAGGAAATGAAATGGTGAATTTCTGAGTGACAAAAGATTACCTCTCCACAGTACAATTGCATTTCCACAGCTGTGGAGAACAGATACTGCAGCTCCACTTGGGGCAGGAGGAATTGACAAGCAGTTGCTTGCAGAAGTGGGTCTAATATTTGGCTTGACTGCAGTTGCGAGGCATCAGAGTTTTCTTGAGAGCACAGAAAAAGCACACCATGTCACTGAGTATGGAGCACCTCCTTTAGCTGCCTTCACAGCCTGATGCTTTTTATTTAGCTGGGAACAGAGGCTCCAAATCCAATCTCCAGAATGATGCCCAGCCCTGGTGGCCTCCCATCCCCACCCAGCATTCTCTCAGATCCAGACTCAGTAATTAAGCACAGGCATCAGCAAGGCCATCTGGACCACTCTTGGGGTGCTTGAAGCACCATCAGTCAACAGGGGACATGGCAAGCACACAGATTTCATAGAAACACAGAATCATAAAATGATTTGGGCTGGAAGGGACATCTGTCAAAGAATATCTGTTCCAGCCCCTTGCCCTAGGCAGGGACACCTTCCACAGGTTACTCAAAGCCCCATCCAGGGGCATCCCACTTCCAGAGAGGGGACAGCCACAGCTTCTCTGGGCAACCTGTTCAGTGCCTCACCACCCTCACAGTAAATAGTTTCATCCTAGTATGTAATCTAAAGCCAGCCATGTTCACTTTAAAGCAAATTGCTCTTGTTCTATCCCTACATGTCCTTATTGAAATCCTTCTTCATCTCTTTTGGCCCTGTAAGGCTGCTCTAAGCAGCCAGCCCTCCCTGGAGCTTTCTTTTCTCCAGGCTGCACAACCCCAACTGCCTCAGTCTGTCTTCATAGGAGAGGTGCTTCATTCCCTGATCATCTTCACAGCCTCCTCTGCACTCACTCCTGCAAGTCCACATCCTTCTTATGTTGGGGGCCCCAGAGCTGGACACAGTTAATTTCTAATTAATGCAAGCTATGGACTGGAGGAGTGGGTCTACTGATAGCCAGAGTGCTCCTCTCCAGGACAGACAGACCTCCTTTTGCCTGCCAGTCTGTCAGCACAGCCATTACCTGCTAACATGGAAACTGTCTGTCAGAACACGCGTGTCTCCCCTGCCAGGAAGTACCGGGTGTTGTCAGGGGAAAACACCTGAAATCTGTCTCAGGTCAATGAATTCAGCCACCTAAAATGGACATGCTCAGGGTCATCTGGTACATTTTGCAAATGAAAAGTCTTTCAGCTGCTGCCACTAGAAGTTTTTCAGTTTCTCATCTAGGTAATTAAACCCCTTAATTTCACAAGAAATTCAGAGGATGAGGGCTGGTTCTGCTTGTGGTTACATCTGTGTCAAATCAAGGCAGTTACCAGGTGCTGCATGTGTGGAGCAGGCTCAGTGGATTTGGAGCTGTGAATTAATCCCACAGCTTCCCATAGGAAGACAGATTTGCTTCATCAGGAATTTAAGGGCAATGGCATAACAAAATTGACTCTGTGTATTTGGGCTTTTAAAGTGACAGAGATGTCCTGCCCTGCAGTATCTGTTGTTACAAACCCACTAACCTTGTAATCAGCATCCTAAACAGAAGTCCATCTCCACAAGAAAAATCTTTCCCTTTCACTAAAATCACTGACATCTCAACCCTGGAAGAGTAACAAAAACCTCACAGCCCAAATATTAACTCAGAAAAAAATCTAAAGTTTAAAGAAAATATCAAACGAAACTAAAAAAGAAAAAATCCTTAAGGACAACAATTCACTTTCATAGAGCCCTGTAGGAAGGAAGAGACCAGGCCACACTCGCAAAAGACCACGCAGTGTGTTTTGAATGAGGCAGATCTCTCAGAATAAACCTGTGTGCCAGCAGTAATGGAGGTGGTGGTGCATCCTCCCATCCCCACCAGGCTTTGTTTTTAAAACTGAGCAGTGAATGAAACGATGGACTGGCAGTGCTCTGCAGGGCGCAAAATTAGCTCCAAAACATACGATGCATATAACAGCAAATTATTCCTACTTGACCATGAGCCACTGGTAATGAAGATAATGAGCTAACGAGGTGCTGCCAGCCCAGCCTTGGTCTCGAGTGGGAGATGTTGGCCTGAACTCATTCCCACTGCAGCAATGACAAGTTGCTGATCTGTTAGCAAAAGAGCAGCTTCAAATCCTTCATTTGTCTGGTTGGGAGTTTAGTTTTGTGGGGGGTAAAAACAGTGGTGCAAAGCAATGATTAAACAGCTTAAGTAAGATGATTTAGGTCATCATTGAAAGCTGAATTTCCACTGTAAGAAAGTGAATCTCCCAGCTGATGGTGGTTTTAGCCACACTGCCATTACTCCATACTGCTGCCAGTTTAACACTGATACCAGTCCTCACCCCACTGCTCCTGGCTCTCTCTGGGCCTCTGGTTTTTGACTCCAAGCAAGCTGGAAAGGACAAAAAAGGGAAACCAGAAAAGCTGTTACAGCACCCAGGTGAGCTGTACTCAATCATTGCATTTTTTCACCTTTCTTTTGTCTTGCAATGTGCCATGTTCACATCTAATTATGATCTGACACTGCCAATACTTGGTATCATTTTAATATTTATGCCTGTGAATAACCCCTCTAAAATGAAAGGATTAGTGCTTGTATGATCAAAGCCACTGTAAACTCTGTGTTCTCTGTGGTGGCAAGTGTGTTTTATATTTGCTTCCTAAGCTGCTTTGAACACTGTGGCCACTGCAAAAATAGTGCATAACAATGAGTTTTCAATAGCAATACTTAACAATTCTTCAACTGGTGAGAAGGGAAAATGTCCGATTCAATCCTAATTGTGTTAGGGTGCTGGTGGGTTCTTTCTTTACGAGATCGTTAAATAAGCATGAATGAGGTACAGTATCCTGGCTTTTATTGGAGGCATAAGCATCAGAGCCATTCACAAAATGTTCCCCATTATCACGTGTAATTGAAAAACAAAAGAAAATAGTCTCTTTGGGAGTTTAACATATATGATTTCTTTTAAAGACCTAATGCTGTGGGAGGTAGGCAGCATTAACTCTGTACATGCTCTTTGATACTTGCAGGTTTTTTTTATTCCTTTCAATAACTCAAGACCCAGCATTCCTGGTTAAATGTGCTCTTGGTTTTTTCCTCCTTTTTAATTAATGCTTACAGTTCAATGTCAGTTTGCTTTCTCTACGCTTGACTTAGATACTTAACTTTATTGCTCATTGATTTATGTTATGGGGACCCAGCACTGTCAATCATTGAGCTGCTCTACAGACTTCAGACAAAGATGATGATCAAATCTACATGATCAGAAACAACATTTGGGCAAAAGCAATAATCAGCAGCTCCTGGGCAGGGGGAGGGTTGGGGGCATGTGGGAGGGAAGACAAGGCAAGGCAAGAGAACAAGTTCAGATGTAATTGTGGAATTGTACAGAAACCACTACCCCACTTTCCCAACATGCCTTTTCCTTGTCTGTTGCATGCAGCTTCTTAAAAATACAAATCACTAAAAAGAAATAGAGAAATAAATCTAACACCAGAAGGTGGTGAAGTATAAAGCAGGATCTTGATGGGAATTGTATTTCATTATATGGCCTGCGGTAGGAAAACATTTGGAAATTAGTCCTGAGACTTCTGTTCCACTTCAGTATTTTTGTCTCTGGGAAAGGTTGTCTCTCTGCCCTTCCTCATCATATTGACTCAAAGGAGAAATATGTGCTCAGATAGCAACAGGGCACAGAATGATGGCTGAGGCACGGGGAGGCTGCAGTGCAAGGGGTCAGTGCAAATGTACAGGGAAGGCCTTTCCCGTGTCCACAGGGGGTGCTGATGGTGACATTTCTTCCGCATCTCAGAATAGAGTAGTTCTCATCCCCAGCCAAAATGAAGCCAGGGAAGTTTCTCACTGCCAGCCTCACGGCATCTGGATATGGCACAGAGCAGCAAAAGGTTGGGAGGAGAGTAAAGATGTTATTGAAGATCATAGATCAGGTACTGGGAAACTCTTTAAACTTACCCTAATTTTGTCTACTTAGCATTTCATCAAAATGCATCTGTGTTTTAAACAAATCTCCAAAGCCTATCTCTCCAGTGAAGCCCATTACATTTTGTGCTGCACAACTTTGATCTCGCAGAACAGTCTCTTTATATTAAGTAATAAGGCATCATTTGGTTTGCATTTCATCCATTCTTTATCACATCTACATTCAGGTAATTGCTTCCACATGCTCTTTAGTAAAAGAAAAACTCAACTGCAGTTCAAGCGTGTTTACGTTTGTGGATGGATTGAGTATGTCAAGTGTCGACACTTTATTTTTTTTTCTCCAAGACAACCAATCCTCACAGATCATTTAAAGGGGGGAGGAGAGAAAAAGTCAGTAATTCATGTTTCAAAAATTTCCAAAATTGCTCCCAACTGAGATGTTTTTCAAAGCTCTAATTTACCATACACAAAGTTTTAACGCTTGCCATGCCATTGTGTTTATGTCAGGGTAGGCCTCCCATGTGTTTGGTTTTGTTGCTATTTAATGTGGTAAAAGCTTTAACTCTTTCTATACTACAAGATGTTAATAAGGTAACCTGTGACTGTTTCTTCAAAGTAGAACAAAGCTATTTTTTATTTTTCCTAGGAATTTGTAGTGAGTAGCTGCACTTGCCCCTTGTGCTGCTAGCAGAAAGAGAAATAGTTTGCCAACTACAGCATGAATTGTGAAGCCTGAAAGAATAGCAGTGTGAACATAGCAATGCTAAAATACAGTGATTTTAATTTTAATTCTTTTTTGCATGAAGGCTGTTGTTGAGAAGGAATAGAAAGAAAGTACAGGCTGTTCTGGAAGATGTAGAACAGATCCATGTTCTGCATGCTATATAAAGATTAATCTTTATACATTGATAGTTGTTGTCAGCCGAGCTGGCTTTTTTTCCCTTTTGCTAAATGTTAATAGAAATGTACTAGCACAATTTACCAAAGACACTTACAGCTGTTAAGATGGAGTGAAATGGAAAGAAGCTGTTTGAAGACAAACCCAGGAGATTTGATGCCTGCTTAGGTGACAAGAAGCATGAACTGAGGGGAGAATCTCTTATTCTAGGGTCATTGCTAACATCACCAAATTTGGTTGTTTAGGAGCTGTAGGAGTGTGACTTGTCTTGTTTTACTGATGTTGGGTGCATTTTGGGGGGAGTAGCATGGGAGAGTAGTTTCTTTTTCTTTCCCAAGGGAAGTCCTTTTAAGTAGAAAGCAGTGAACCAGTGACAATGGCCTGGATCTTGGTTCACTTGAGTGTATTTATGTAGTAAGTAGGACAGAGGGCCTGGCAACCTGATTTGCCTGTAGATACTGCACAATGCACTTTACAAAAGAGCTCCTACTGTATACAAATCTCTCATTTCTTCTTGGGCACCAGGTGTCCTCCAAAAGTCCCACACAGATTATCTGTTTATTCTGGGCACTTAATGTAATATAAAGGCACTTCATAGTCCTTAAAATAGGCTTGCTACTATCCCTAGGAAACAAGACAGCAATAAGGAGTTTCTGGGTAACTTAGGTGCTGAGAAGTGCATGTTTAAAAGAGCTTAGCTAAAAGATGTAGTCTCAGGACCAGTGTTTTTCATCCTAGCACAAAGGTCCCAGCATGTGATCTGGGATCTCAGCTTTTGGCAAATTTAGGGCACAGTTACAAGCCCAAGAATGGGATCTGAGTGAGACAGAAGGGAGAAGGGGAGGATGCTTCCCCCAGCCAGGAGAGTGGACTTGCATCTCCCTCAGTAGTGAACCCCCTGCTGAACTGCTCCACAAGGCAGCAGTT
This sequence comes from Camarhynchus parvulus, assembly GCF_901933205.1. Lineage (NCBI taxonomy): Eukaryota > Metazoa > Chordata > Aves > Passeriformes > Thraupidae > Camarhynchus > Camarhynchus parvulus. The sequence continues at coordinate 62,432,223 of NC_044572.1, read as the reverse complement.
CCCAAGACCTGATGTCTGTAATGATAAAGGCTGTGTAAACATGAGGCTGGCTCTTTTTCTACAGTGTGACACAAGTTAGGAATTTATTTTGGTTGTTTTCACCCACATGTAAAACCCAGTATGGTTAAATGCTGCACGAAACAAAAAAACTATGAAACCATGTGCTTTGTTCCTTGAGCCCTGGTATGTGCATGTGCTGTCACAGAAACACATCCCTGAGACTCCGGGATGACAAAAACTGTCTCTATTAAATGTCACATTTTATGAACACTTTGAAAATTCAAATACAAGATGTACGGGAGACTGTGAATTCCTGCAAGGGCCACCATCAGATCTATTTCATATTGAGAAAGGCCGGAACACAGAGAAATTTCTCTGATAGCATCCCATGTATCCTTGTGTGTTTGCCCTTGGATGAAGAAGTAAAGTTTAAATAATCAAGTTTGTTGCCTTTTCATTTGCATTCTAATTTTTTTGAGGCATATTTGTCCATTGTTTATTTTTTCTTTTATCCCACAGCTACTTTTCATACTGTGTTCTAAAAATTTTGTCTGAGATACTTTTGGTTATTACTGGTGTCTTGGAGTGGTCCATTCATAGTGCAATGAACTTGAAGAGTAGTAATAAATGAATGTTCTCTGACATTGAAAAAGTGTACATGAAAAGTGTAGATTTATAGGATAATTGAGCTGTGAAGGGACCTCAGGAAGCCTCTGCACCAGCCTCCTGCTCAAAGCAAAGTAACCTTTGGGATCAGACCAAGTTGCTTTGTTCAGTTAGGTCTTGAAAACTTTTTAGGATGCAGACTCAACAGCCTCTGTGAAAACATCTTTCACTGCTTGTCTGTCCTCCAAGGGAAAACAATGTTCCTCCCTGAACTACTCTTGTTCAATTTATGCTCATTCCCTTTCATCTTCCCACCATGCACCACTGTAAAAGGCCCGGCTCTTTCTTCTTGATACCTGCCTCATATTTACTGGGGCACTGCTTTAAAGGCCTCCCCAAACCCATCTCTTCTCCAGGCTGAGCAAGCCCCAGTTGCTCAGCCTCTCCTCACAGGACTAGCACTGTAGCCCTGACTGCCTTGGGGGCAGTTTGGGGGGTCTGGAACTGGATGATAGAGCTAGGTGTGGTCTGAGAGGCTGAGCTGAGGAGGTGGAGCTGCTTGATGTGCTGGCTGTGCTCTTGTTCACAGAGCCCCAGAAGCTGCTGCACCTCCAGATCTCTCGTAACCAGTGTGTACCAGCCCGGCTATTTTGGCAGTGATGTGCTCAGCACACTATCCACAACCCCACCCACCCTGCTGCCCACCCAAACACCACCAGCTATATGTCAATAGAGGTGTGCTAGCTGGTGCTAAATGAAGAGAAGGGGTTAATTTGTCCTGGCTTCTACATAGCCCTACACTTCCAGCTCAGTAGATGGAAGGAATTTGATTAAGTCGGTGTTGATACCAAGTCTGAGAACAGATGTGAGAATGAATTGGCAGAGATGGAATTCACATGGGACAAAAATAGCAAAAGGGAGTGGGTGGGAACAGTCACACATTTGTGTTACAGGTGCTTGGTCTAGACCCCAGCATTTACAGAGACTCCTGAAGTTTTCTTCTTACTAATTCTTATTACTCCGGTTTCTCTTGTCAGCCGAGCCTTTTCCCCTTAACAGTAATGTCCAGCAGCTCAAACCTGCTGTTCTCTACCCTGCAGGACAACTTGGGCAAAAAGTTCTTTTCAGCTCCAAGCAGAGAAGTTGCAAACATTGCAGTTCTCCTGCCTCTCACACAGGGCAACACTTGAATCAAATTGCTCCCATTTATAGATATGGAAACTAAGGCTCACAGTGCAAATATTTTTTAAAGCAAACACATAGCAAACCCCAGCCACTAAGGTTGTTCTTATTCCCTTCACAGAAGCAACTGAAAGACTCTGCAGGGAGCAAAACCCGTGTTTGTGCTGGACTTGTGCAAGCTACTTTCCCCCCCTAGGATGTCCCTTCTCTCAGTTGTTGCCCCTTGCCTTCAATCTGTCCATGGGGTTGGTTTGTGGCTTTGTTAAGGGGTTTTTTGTCTTGTAACAGAGCAAACATTTAGAGTCAGCCCAGGCTGTCCACTGGCAGTGTAACAGATGCGCTTGAAACTCAGCTACAAGGACAATAGCATGCTTTTCCATCAAAGGGTTTGAAGACTCATTAAAGGGTGGGACATAAGATGAAGCCTTCAAAGGACACACCACTCCTTGCAGCAATCTGTTGGTCTTGCCACCGCCCATTCCCTTGGTGGATTTTTCAGGATTTGCGTCACTGCTCCAGAGAGTTAACAGCACTTCTCACAGCTTGATGCAGAAGTAATATCAGCTGTAGCCAGTGAAAAGCAGAGAACTGCAAACACAGGTCTTGGCAGCAGAGTGAAGAGAGAACAGACTATCAACCAAAAACTTTCATGTTGCTTTTACTTGTAACTTTTTAATCTCCCCAAGCAATTTGTTCCACAGAAGACTACAAAGCAGAGTTTCACTAACTTTTACTTAAAGAAGAGCTGTGGGGAAAGCACTTAAAATTTACCTATCTGTGCAGCTGTAATGTAGTGTAGAGGTATTGTCTTCACATGGAGAAATTAAGAAAAATCAATTGCAATTCCCAAAAGGCAGATGTATTGGTTGAGAACGTCACAAAATACTTGCAGTTGCTCTGTAGACTTGGAACCAGATCCCCTCTGTACTACATCGCTGCTCAGCTTCACATGGAAAGAGAGAAGAAAGGGGACTCATGCACTAGGGAAAAGCTCTTTATGCTCCTCAAATGGGTCTTATCAAGGGCAGAAGAAAGAAGGGAGGGAGGCATTTATCATGCCCAAAGAGCTGTATTCTGTTTGTATCATTGACAGGCACATACTGAGGATTACTTTGGTCCACGATGCTGCACACAAGCACGCTTGTAGCTCCCACTCAGGAGAAATGGGCTGAAATCTGTGCAGCCTTTACAGAAATATTACTGTTGCAGTGCTGTCAAGGTCACTGTCAGCCTGGGTTATCTGCTGTGTAAGTAGTAGCCTCACAAATCAGGCTTAGCTAAGGGCTATAATTCATACACTCAGCATTTTGTGGATTATGTCCTTTAGCTTTCCCTCATTGCCATTTTGGATATTCATTTAGCTCCAGTGTGTGGCTCCTGGGATTTCTCTTTGGGGTAATTTCCCCATGTGATGCAGCGTTTCACTGTATATTTCTTAATCACAAGTGTACAAACCCACTCTGTATGAGTAATTTTATATACCATGCTTATTATTATTGTTGAACACAGACAGTTCACTGTAAGATAAAACAGTAGAAAAATGCAGCCCACAGGGGGGAAAAATCAATGGAAAAGGTACAAAACCCACAAGAAATAATAACATGAAAGTTCCTGTAATTAAGGCGCCCACGGGAGAGTCAGGAAAACTCATCTCCCTCATTCTGATCTAAACTTTTGCAGGAGATTTCTGTTTTCCAGATGTCCAGCTTTTATTCATAAAAGAAAATTATGTGTTTTCCCACCTCATGGATTTATCAACATGAACTGAATTGCTTAGTCTAAAAAGTATTGTAAGAAAGTATCATCAAGAGCAGTTCAGGCACACACTTATGCTATTACAGTATTTTACAAAACTGGGGACATAGATAATAAGAAGAGTGGTAGAAAATAAAACAAATTTTTGTCCAACAGAGCAATTATCCTGTGTAATCAAAACAGGCCTTAGATTGTGCAATACAGAAACATGTTCCCTTTAATAATGGAGTGTTAAAGTCTAAAGAATGCGTGTATGTGCTCATCTCCTCTATGCTGGGCTAACTGTGGAAGTATTTTCGAACCAGGTTGCTTAGATCCACAGATCCATATTGCAAGGAAAGCACTCTCTTTGGAGATACTATGGTAAAAAACATGTATCTCATTCTTCAAGATTGTCAGACAATATATGATTTTTTAAAAATTTTATTCCTGCTAGTCCTGGAGTCATTGTAGTATATATACTTATATTCTTCTTTCTGGTTCATAATAATTCCAGTTAATGTTAGTTTTTGTCCTGTAATGCCACAAAAGTTTCTTCATGTCCTTTATGCCCCAGATGTGCAGGCACCTTCATTGCTTTAGGAAGTTGCCTGTTTCTCTCCAGTTCTGTGATTCAGTGAAGCATCTTGGCATAAGACTTTCTCTCTGCTTTACTTCTTCTAAACAATTTAATACATTTAAGTAGCCTTGAACATGATCACTTCTACTGCACAGCTGGGCCTACAGCAAATCCCCAGAATCAACCAGCCTGAAACTTCTAAGCCTGAAATTTGACTCACAGTATTGATGCCTCAGGCCCAATCTTCTGTATTGCAGACAGTTTGGCTCAGGAAAAAAATAATGGGCATCTTTTTTTGCACAAAATCTCATTTTTTTTTCATTCTGTTCTATCTGATCTGATCCTATTTATCCTTCTGAAGAAATAATTTTAAAAGCGTTTTAGCCTTTGCTGCTAACTAATTATCAACTTCTTTCAAGTGAATTTTCCCATCCTTCCTCTTCTCTGTGCTCCTAAAAACATGATTTAAAAGTATTTTAAAAATATAAAAAAGATAATGCAGAGCCATCCCAGATATTCCAGCCAGCAAGCTGGAGTCCTTATCCAGGGCCTAGCTCAAATGCCTCTACACAAACACATGGAGTATGGGGAACAAATTAAAGAACTGGAGATGTGTACACATCTGCTTGGGGATGACAACATCAGCATCACAGGGATATGGTGGGATGGCTCCTGTGCCTAGAGCTTTGGAATGGAAGGTTTCCAGCTTTTTAGGAAGGACAGGCTACAGAGACAAGAAGAGAATGTAGCCCTGATGTCAGTGACCAGCTGGAGAGTCTGGAACTCTGCCTGGGAAAGGATGAGGAGCCTGCTGAGAGCTGGTGGGTGAAGATTAAGGGGGACTGCAGGGACAGGGGATGTTATAGTGGGAGTCTGCTACCAGCCACCCAGTCAGGAGAACGGTGTGGATGAAGCTCTCTGTAGGCAGATGGGTGCTTGAACACTCTTAATCCCTGGTCCTTGTGGGGGATTTCACCCTTCTCTATGTTTGTTGGAGGGAGAACACGGTAGGGCAAAAGAAATCCCAGAGGTTCCTCAAATATGTCAAAGCAACTTCCTTACCTAAGTGATTGGGGAGCCAACAAGGAGAGGTGCCATGCTGGACCTTGTGCTCTCCAACAAAGAGGAGCTGGTGGGGAGTGCAGTGCTCCAAGGCACTGTAAGTGACACCAGGATGGTGGAGATAAAGATCCACAGGGCAGTGAGAAGGGTATGCAGCAAAATCACTGCCCCAGACATCAGGAGAGCAGATCTTTGGCCTCTTCAAGGACCTGCTCCATAGAGTCCTGGAAAGCAGAGGGGCCCAAGAATGCTGGCTGAATTTCAAGGATCACTTCCTCCAAGCTCAGGATCAATGTACTACAGCAAGAGAGAAATCAGGAAAAAATGTCAAGAAGCCTTCATGGACGGACAAGGAACTGCTGAGCAAGCTCAAAGAGAAAAACAAAGCTTTCAGGAAGGGGAAAGAAGAATGGACGATCCAGGAGGAATACAGGGAAATTGTATTGCAAGCTAGGGACAAGGCCCAGTTAGAATTGGATTTGTCCAGGGATATCAAGGATAACAGAAAGGGCTTCTATAGATGTGTTGCAAGCGAAAGAAAACCAGGGATAATGTGAGCTCTCTCCAGAAGGAAACAGGAGACCTGGCTACCCTGGACAAAGAGAAAGCTGAGGTTCTCAGTGACTTCTGTGCCTCATTCTTCAACAGCAAGTGTTCCAGCAACACCACCCAAGTCAAGAAAGACAGACATAAGGACTGGGAAAATGAAGACCCTGAGCCCTCTCAGGTTTGAGGCCATCTAAGGAACTTGAATATGCACAAGTCCATGGGACTCAACAAGAATCATCTGCAGGTCCTGAGGGAGCTGGCAAAGTTTCTAAGCCACCAGTTTTGAGAAATTGTGTCAGTCAAGTAAAGTCCTCAAGGTGGAAAAAGAGATATAACCCCCATTTCAAAAAAATGTGTCAGAGTTTGACACTGGCCCAACACCAGGTACCTACAAGAGTTACTCACTCACCCTCCCCTGTTACAGCTAGGCAGCAGAGAGGGGAAAAGTTAACAAATGCTTCATGAGTGAGATAAGGACTGGGAGAAACACTTCAAGGGCAAAACCAGCTCAACTCAGATTGTGAAGTGAATTTGATTTCTAATAAAATCAGAGGAGGAAAACGAGAAGTAAAATAAGCCTGTAAAATACCCTTTCACCCCCAGCCCCTCCCTCCTTCCCACTGACAGTGCAGGGAAACAGGGCATGGGGGCTTTGATCAGTTCATCACCGAGATTTTCTTCCACTTCTCCAGAAGAGTCCTTCCCCTGTGAGACTGTGGGGTCCCTCCCACGGGCGACAGCTCTCTGTGAACTTCCCCAGCGTGGGCCCACTCTCACGAGCAGCAGCCCAACCACACCTGCTGCAAACGTGAGTCCCTCCCACAGGCAGACAGCCCTCCCAAAACTGCTGCAACACGGGTCTGTCATTCCACGGGCTGCAGTCCTCCCAGGACAGGCTGCTCCAGCCTGGAAGCAGGGACCCCCTCTCTCCACTGGCTCTCCCACTGGATCACAGCCTCCTCCAGGCATCCACCCACTCCAGCATGGGCACCTCCCCCATGGACTGCAGGTGGATCTCTGAATCCCCCATGGATCCCCATGGGCTGCAGGGGCACGGCTGCTTCACCGTGGTCTCACCACAGCCTGCAGAGGAATCTCAGCTCTGGTGCCTGGAGCACCTCCTGCCCTCCTTGTGCACTGACCTTGGTGTCACCATGTTGTTTCCCTCACATATTCTCACCTCCTCCTCTTCTCTAAGTAGAAGCAAAACTCATGACTTTGTTTTGATTTCTTTCTTAAATATGCCATCACAGAGGCATTACCATCATTTCTAATTGGCCCAGCCTTGGCCAGCCATCAAGGATTGGCTCTGCTGGACATGGTGGAAGCTTCCAGCAGCTTTCCACAGGAACCATCTTTGTGGCCCCCCTGCTACCAAAAACCAGGCTGTGCAAAACCCATACAAAAGGGAAAGCAGAAGTCCCAGGGAACTACAGACCAGTCAGTCTTACCTCTGTGCCAGGCAAGATCATGGATTAGATTCTCCTGGAAAATATGCTAAGGCACATGGAAAACAAAGAGGTGATTGATAACAGCCAACATGGCTTTACAAAGGGGAAATTGTGCCTGACAAATTTAGTGACATTCTGTGATGAGGCTACATGTTGGTGGACAGGGGCAGAGCAACTGACATTGTCTACCTCAGCTTAGGCAAAGCATTTGACACTGTCCCACACAATATCTTCATCTCCAAATTGGAGAGGCGTGGATTTGATGGATGGACACTCAGTGGATAAAAAACTGTCTGGATGGCCACACACAAAGAGTTGTGGCCAGCTGTTCATTGTCCAGTGACAAGTGGTGTCCCTCAGGGGTCAGTACTGGGCGGATGATGTTCAACATCTTTGTTGATGACATGGCCAGTGGAATAGAGCATGAAACTTCAGAAAGTTTGCTGACAACACCAAGCAGTGTGGTGTGTTAGACATGCTGGAGGGAAGGGATGCCATCCAGAGGAATGTGGACAGACTTGAGAAGTGGGCCTGTGCAAACTTCATGAAGTTCAGCAAAGCAAAATGCAAGGCCCTGTACACAGATTGTGGCAATCTCAGACACACCCCCAGGATGGGCAGAGAAGTGATTGAAAGCAGCACTGCAGAGAAAGACTTGAGGGTGATACTTAACAAAGAACTCTCAAGAGCACAGTGTGTGCTCACAGCCCAGAAACCCAATGGAATCGTGGGCTGCATCCAAAGGAGAGGGGCCAGCAGGGTGAGGGAGGGGATTCTGCCCCTTCACTCTGCTGAAACCCCACCTGGATCCACCTGGAATGCTGGATCCAGCTATGGGGTCCCAAGAAGGACATTGAACCACTGGACTAAGTCCAGAGGAGAGCCACAAAGTTGACATGTCTGGAGCTCCTCTCCTACAAAGACAGGCTAAGAAAATTAGGAGTGTTCAGCCTGGAGAAGAGAAGGTTTTGTGGACACCTCATAGCAACCCTCCAGTATCTGAGGGGGACCTTCAGGGAAGCCAGAGGGACTCTTTATCAGGAACTGTAGGACAGCACTAATGGGTACAAATTGAAAGAGGGGAAATTTAGGCTAGAGATTAGGAAGAAATATTTTGAGGGTGGTGAGACCCTGGAACAGGTTGCCCAGGGACGTTGTGGATGCCCCATCCCTGGCAGTGTTCAAAGCCAGGCACCATAAGGCCTTGGGTAACCTGGTGTAGTGGGAGGTGCCTGTGCCCATGGCAGGGGGGCTGGGACTAGATGATCTTTAAGACCCATTCCAACCGCTTAGCATTCTATGACAATAAACCCCAACAAACTATGACTATTGGGGGTTAAGCCTTTCTGACCAAATGGAGAAACACATACACCTTCATTTCATCTTTTTTGCCTCCTAAATATACAGGTCACCCAGGATGGTGGGCCATGTTTAAAAGCAACTGTGAGCAGACTGAAACACCTTTGTGTTTTCCCTAATGACTTGCCTTTGGTAGGGAGCAGGTGTTTTACAATGTACTTTGGACAGAAACTAAAATTTTGATGAAAATTAAATGGTGCTACATCCTTAGGAGTGCATAAAATTATCCATTGCTTTATCAGTTATACACACATACATGCTTTTTTCCTGCAGAAGAGGCTGAATCACATCTCTGCTTTATTTGATGTAATTATGCTAGTTGTAAAATAAAATGCAATTGATACGGAGTTTTCCTGGGTTTATTTGCCAAATGTAGCACACAAAACCAAATGGTAGGTTATCTCTGAATTTTTATTTCAAGTATCCTACACACATTTAAATGTAAAAATTACAGAAAAAAAAGCAATGTGGAATTACTTTACTATGTTCTAGGCAATTTGCATATCCCTTGTAACTATAAGTCATTCTGGTCAGGAGCCTCTTGGACTCCAGCAATGCAGACATCTACCCTGCTCCCAGAGCCAGTGCTGAATGATGTACAGCTTTCTTCCCATCAACACTTCAAAATTAGTCAAAGGATTACAGAAAGATCTTTTTGTCTACCTGGACAGTCTGGAATTCCAAACTGCATTAAAAATTCTAATGTTGCTGGTCAGTTCTTGAAGTATTTTTCTAAGACTATGCTCTTCAGGGTGTGCAAGTTCTGATGTTTGGGCTCAAATTCTGACATTATAGCCTGAACCACGGTCACTTTAGAGTCCTCTTCCTTCACCTTCCGCACTAGCAATCCAATAGAGGAAGGTTCCTTGGATTCAGAGCCTAGGATCACTTGCAGTTTGGTCCACAAGAACAAATCTTCTCTCCCCTTCATGGTGTGCCTGAATTCAGCTTTTCTCATGTCCTTTTTTCACATACATACACTGCCAACACCAAAAGCTCATATGTCCCATCTTCCACTCCTGTATCCCATACTAAGCTAACTCAGTACATCCCAAACACATGGTTGGTTATTTCTTCCAAGTCATGGCTTTGGTTCTCACTCATGTAATTTGACTGACATAAGCGTTGCCTATGTTTGGCTCCATGTTCTGTAAACCACACAATAAGTCATTTTTACATGTCCTTAATATCACAGTCTTCTTCATTCTTATTTGAGATTAACAGTCTCATTGAAGCTTCCTATAGATTAATCTGAAAAATATGTCCCTATTTTTCCTGCTGAAATAAAAAGTCCATTCAGTCCAGAGAGACTTTGAGAAAATCTTCCTTCTCAGCCTGTCACTCTAAGATTTAATAGTGAATGTTGCTTTGATCCTTCCAGTGCAAGAGCATGAAGTTACCTCTTCAGCCTACTTGAACATCACATGATGGATTACATCTCATTTGCAGCAAAAGAACTTCATCCAGGATCATGCTCAGATCAGAGACAGCCCTGCACACATTTCTTTTCATACCACAGCACCTGCTGTGTTTGCTTCAGAAAGGTGGGAGATATCAGTCCAGCAAAGAGCTTCATCTGCTGGCTTTGCACAGCCAAGGCCTCCCTACAACTCAGTCTTCATGTTAAAAGCATATTCTTGGGCTTCACAGCAGAGTGAAATAAAGTTGATACCAACCTCATAACAGCATTGTAACATGTTGTGTAGCTGTAAAGGTATTTTTTAGCTGACTAACTCTCAAAAGTTACTGTAGTGCATAACAGTGCTTGTCAAATGCTTGTCCAGCACAAGCAGATCACAGACAAGGTACCTATACTTTCAGGCTGTTCTGAAGAGACCATAAATATTATCATTTATTTCCTCTCCATACCACTCAGCCATCCAGCTTGTGTTTACTGATGAGTCCACAGTGCCATCAACTTCAGCTTAGACAGAACTTGAAGTAGGCTCATTTCTGCAAGTGCTGTCACTGTTTAAATGCTGGAAAGTTGTTATTTCACGTACATTGATGAGGGTAAGCATATGCTTCATATGTGGTCTGGTTTTTTGGTAATTGGGAGACATACTCTCTTTTCTTAGACATGTCTAAAAGAGAAAACACAAAGGACAGCTTAAAACTGAGAATTCCTATGAAAGACAATTAAAAAAAAAACTTTTGAAGGTTTTCCTTTCTCTCTTTGCTAACCCTAGCTCATTACACCTTTCCCATTTTTTTGTCACTGGAAGCACCCAGTACCAATAAAAGCTGCTGTTTCTTGCTAAATCAATTAACTTTGTAGGACAAAAGCCTCAGTCGAAAAAGAAACTTTATATTTGATTCACATTTTCATCTCAACAGGCCTTGCATCAAGCTATTGCAAGTGTGCTTCCACCTGCCTTCAATGCAAGCCAGTGCCTGAAATATTTTCATCAAATTGTCAAAGTAAAGCCCCAGTCCTGCCAATTCACGAGTTCTAAAGTGAATGCTGCTGTTGAGTTTAGTGGAGATAAGGCACAATCTTCACTAAAGAAGAGAGAACAAGGCAACCTGTAGGAACTTAACAGGCATTTTAAATAATGAACCTCACTTGTGAGATCAGGTCGATATTAAATTTTGATGAAAGCTAGGTTGATATCTGAGACGGGGCCTCACCCAAAAGTAAGATACACGTAATTCCACCACGGTGACTGTCTTCACTACACAGCTCTGCTTTTTATAACTGCACCACTAAAATTGGGACTGGGTTTTTGGTTTTTTTTTGGTAAGGGGAGGAGAGATTTCTGTAGAGATCTGAAATTCTTTCAGGACACTGAGAAGAACGTGAGGCATCTGTCTCTTCTGAGTGATATCCTTGCTTTCATGCTTCCATCCTAACAAATTCCTACAAGATTTATCTCATCAAACTTTCGTCTGAATGGCACAAATTACTGACAGAATTGTCAATCTAAAAAAGAGACAGGCATAAATTTAATTGCTCCCTGAAGATACATGGAAAGCTACATTTAGCACAGCTAATTAGATACACTCTGATCAACAGTTATGATTCATCTGCTGAGGAGCGAAACAAGGAGGCAAGTATGAAACAGGCAGCAAAAGTTAAATCTGACCTCCCAAAATGCTGGGGGTGGTTCTGGTTTTGTTTTTATTACAAATGCAGCGAGTGATGCACTGTACTGGTACCCAAGATTCCTGCTACCTCTGAGCCAGGTGACTTCACTGCCACTGCACCCAAAGCATAGTTTTTCTTCTGTGGAGTGAGCTTCCCATGTACTTCCTCTCCCTTTCTTTCCCAGAACTACCACCCAGCAGTAAAGGCACGGATAAACTCCCCAGTGAGATTTTTCTCCATGTATTTTAAAAATGTCTGTTCAACAAGAAAGACATGACTTCACAAAAATGCTCATCTGAAATGGGGTTGACACCAATTTACCAGTGTGGAAACTGAGGCAAAAAGCAGGTGGATTTGGACATGTCCATCATGCCACCACATGAAGTAATTCCACAGGTGGGGAAGGGCTCCTAGGGGTCTGTGCCTCCATCTTGGACAAATACTGTTCCCAGGTACTAAACCAGAAGACCTATTGCCATGCCCTTAAACTGATAAGTAGTTTACACAGAGTAACTGGAAGCAGAAATGAGCAGTGAGAGTGCAGGAAAATAACTGATAGTTTGAGTTTAAACTGAGTTAGATCAGAGTGCAGTTCGCTCTCTTTGGAACTCCATCCTTGTGTACCTGAGTTTAATCATAAACCAAGTATGGACACCAACTTCAGACCAGCTGTGTTAAAGCAGTGCTAGCAGAGAAAATGAGTGGGGGTATTTTGGTTGGTATTGTTGCTTTGCTTATGAGAAAGAAAATTACTTACGCAAGTAAAGAAGATGAGCAGCAAGTAAAAAATCCCAAGGCAAGTCAGCATGAAGAGCTCGCCTTTGTATTTTTTTAGTTTGTCCTCTTCTATTCCAGGACAACCTAAAATGTAAAGCAATATGGGTTATATTGCTCTGGTGTTTGTGAAATATTTTAAAACTGCTACCTTCCTGACATGCCACGTGGAGCATGGGACAGTCAAAGCTCTGCACTGTACCTGTTACTTTTAATGTGACTGTGCTGCTGAGATTGCGTTCTCCGTTCTGCTCCCCCAGAGTGCACTTGTACGTCCCACTGCTTCGGCCGGTCGCATTCCTGATCCTCAGTGAAAAGGAGGTGTCATTGGAGAACTCCAAGGACCACCCAGCTTCTTGTGGAAAATGAGATTCCATATCAAGGACTTCCCATGCTATTCCTTCGCTGTCTCCAGCCATCTGGAAAACACAAATATATTTCTCTTCTTGAGCAACAGTGTCATCCTCAGTTTTAGGGTAAAGAAAATTTTAAAGCCAGCTTATGGCTGAAAATGCAGAGCCTGAAGAGAGGCAGGAGGGAGCACAAACACAAATCCATTTAATATGTTCATCCTTGCAATCCAAAAGTATATGGGGTTTTGCTTAAATGGACTCTATCTATAAATAGGAATTATGGAACTATTCTGTAATAACTTCTTAAGCTGCCTCACCTGTGTGGAAACCCAGGGCACTGGGAATATTTCTCTGTCTGTTCTGGGGGGCCCTGAGCCCCAGGGGAGCACTGACTTTGACCCTCATTCATGGAGAAACTTTCCTAGACATCAAGATAAAATAGAATCCACAAAAGTGTGAAAGAGATTATAGAGAGTAATGCAGGTGTAACACTTGGTGAGAAATTTAGGTTTTGGGATTTTTAATATGTTGAGAATGGAAGCAAGATGGAGGGCACAGGGTGTTGTCCTGGGTTTCTTCTTCATGCTTCTTCCTTCCTCTTCATGGGTTTGGGTGGCATTTTGTAATTGGGCAGAAAAGTCTGCATTGCGCGCTTCCAGGGATCAGTTATTGGGTTAAAAGGGAAAATAATCTAGGTGTCAGTCCTTAATTGGATAGTTTAGTCTTCAAAGACCTTGTAACAAGACACTGTTAGCCATTTTGTGCCTTGCTAATGAAAAGCTGCCAAACTCACAGTAATGAGACTGTTTTACTGATAAGAAATAATAAACACTTGAGTCCAAATACGAATTACTGTCTCAAGTGCCTTCAATCCAGACCCAGAAAAACCAGCAACTGGTACCCCCACACACCTGGGCAGCAACATGACAGAAGGCAGGGGTAGAGTCTGCTCTCAGTGGGCCCATGCAGAGGCCCCAGAAGAGTTCAGACCAAGAGTTCAGCCCATGGGGATGGAGCAGAGGCAGCAAGAGGCAGCCCTACCAGGTGCTTAGCAGTGACCCTGGGGACCAGAGGTGCCCAGGAGAGCATGGCAGCAGGCAGGGAGGCTCCACTGCTGCCTGTGCCTGCCCTGCCAGCACACCTTCTGCCATGCAGTGGTGACAATTAAACCTGCTGACCCAGCAAGTGTGCCACTGCACGAGGGCTCTGCCAAGCACAGGCTGGCATCCTCCCAGCGGCTCCGCAGCCCAGAGTTCCCTGTGGGAATGCAGTCCTGGAAACTGCACTTCCCTGTGCCAGTTTCTATGTAGCTGATCCCTGAAACCATGCTGACTCTCTGGAGGAATGGAGGTTTCCCCCCACCCCGCTTCCCTCCCTTCCTCTCATGACTGGAACCAAGGAACGAAAAATTGCTTTGACTCCTTCAGATTCAGTTGTGTGAAGGTCACAAGCAGGTTCTGGTGCACTTGGGGAGCATTTGTATGTTGAATTTCTTAATTGTAACCAGAAGAGCTACATTCCTTGGCGTTGCTGAGAGGCTGCTGGAGGAATGAAGTGTATTCCCAGAACAGTTCGTACTGCGGGGCGATAGGATGCACTGAAAATGACAATTGGCTGGGAACCACAAAGAAGAGAGAAATCACTAAGTTGATTTGAAAGGTGGAAGAAGGGTTTGAATTAGCCTGTGTCCATTCTTATTCATCCAAGTTGCTCCCTGGGATTCAAGGCAGCATGGCCTCCATAAAGGCTTCCCAAGTAATGAATTCAATCTTTCTGTGGACCAGCAGAGCCAGAGCCAGCTCATAAGTACAAGGCTCAGCATTTCAGCCAAATGTATAACTAATGTAAGCCAAGGCTTTTTATTATTATTATTTTATTTTAATAGACATATTTTTGGGTCATATGCTTACTTTCTATCAGCATAGCTACTGCATCGGGGTATAACAGTTACACTGTAAGTTATTAAAATTAACACAACTTTCTCATACTGAGGCAAGGAGTATCTGGTTTCCCTTTCATGTGTTTGCAAGAGGAAAGCACACTCAAGAGTCTGGAGAGAAGTAAGGGTCTGATACTCCCTTCAACATTGCTATTTTTGTAGCCTAAAATGGTGTAAAACAAGCTGCAAATTGGGGAACTTTTCAGGAACTGAGGAATGAGACTAAAGCACAAAATTTCCTTAATTGTAAAGATTCTTTCTCAGAAAGGTTTTGGGGTTTTCAGTGCATCAACTGAAACACAGAGCAGTAATTTCCTGGGGCTTTCCACACTTTACCCAGAAAGAGGGAAGAATCTTTCTCTTAATCCCCTAGTAAATTTACCCCAGCTTCTCTTTCTTACTACACTCTGCCCTAAGCAGCTACAAGACAAGCAGTGTGTATGGTGGTTTTCAGGCCCCAGGGACTTCACTGTGCTACAGGGATTTAGGTATTTTCAGGCCTTGCACATTGTCAGAGATGTGGCCAGAGGAATTCCAATGCCCAGGCTGGGCTCAGCTCTGGTTACAACTAGGTCAATAGCAGCTAAGTGGATATAGTTGACCTCCCTCAGATCTAATTTTTGCCACTCTCCCTTCCCTTACCACCCCCTTCCTCAGTGAAATTTAAAACTGCCCACAGGGCAATAAAAGGAACCAGCCTGGCTATCCTTTGCATTGCCCTAAATTGCAGATAGGAAGTCTGAGCTACACACAAAAAATTAGATTTGTTTAGGGATTTTTGGTTTTGTTTCTTCCTTTAATTTACTGGCAGCATAAATAATTGGTGTCCTGGGTGGTAAATGGTGGTGTGATTCTTGTGGCTGAGATCTGGGAATGAGAAAACACTTTGATCTTTCTGTATGCAATTGCAATCAGCACTGCTCCTAAAAGGGAGAACTCAATTAAGTCCATGCATCCCATGCCTGACCATGCACTTATTCCAAGTGAGATTTTGGGTAAATGATTGAACTTCCCTATTTCATGGGAACAGTGAGGGATAGGATTGATTATTGCCTCCAAAATTTTTAAGGTACTTGGCTGCTGCTGCAAGCACAATGATGGTGACCCTGCAGACGAGACTGTCAGAATTTTGCCTTAGACATGCTCTGTGTAAGGCAAAGCGGTGTCATGAAACTGCACTAACAGCATGCTTTTCCCCAAAACAAGAAGAAAAAGTTACTTTGTGGCCTAATCTGACTCCATCACTTGCTGTGAAACCACTGGTGACCCACATGGGCGTTGTGAACCTCGAGTCTGGGGAGAAGCAGGAGGAAGGGGTCATGTGTGGGTTTAATTCAGGGTTTGCACGCCTTTCTTCCTCCATTAAATCTCCTCTTTACTGAAGGGCCAGGGCAGGCAAGGCAGTGTGCAGGCGTGCTGTGTGCCCAGCAGCATCCAAACATTTTTTAGGCTGCAGAGACATCTGGTGGCATTTTTCCAGCCTCTGCAGGCAGTGCATCCACCCCTACTCAGAGGTCACAGCAACCTTTTCTCTGATGCCTGAACCAAGCCTTTTTCCACAGCAATCTTATCTCCTGTTATCTTTATAGAAAAAAACAAAACAAAACAAAACAAAACACCCGCTCCCTTTTTATATTCTCTACTTAGGGAGAAAACATCAGAGCAAATTTGCAGAGTGCATCCTCAAATCCCAGCTGTATAAAAGGAAGTCCGTGAGATGTTCAGTAAGGTCATCGTTCTGCCTCTTGCTCTATTCAAGATAACGTCTTTCCCAGCCCAAACCTAATTAAAATTACAAAAATGCCACTTTGCTTGCCACCTCCTGTGAATTACTTGGCAGATTCTCTCACTAGACAGATCATTTTGCAGCTAAAGCTTCTATGATAAACCAGCTCTAATTCATGCCAAGTGTCCTCCAGGTGATACCACAGCCCAAGGTAAATGCTGGGGGTTTTACCCAATTAATTCCACACAAGCTTAGCAGGATCAAAGCAAGCACTGCCAGAGACAGCAATCCACTTGTGTATGGACCATACCCTTCTTTAATCAGTGAAAAAAATCTTTTCTTCTCACATTTCATTTGTGTTTCATGTCCCTTACAACTCTCTGCTGAACAAAATGCAGCATGCCAGCTTCCCCTGCTCCCCACCTCCAAATGGAGGAGAAAAGGAGAATATTTCTGTTCCCATGTTTTCTGCTAATGGCTTTACCAAAATTCAAAAGGCAAATGATGACTTGTGTGAGGACAGGTAGAAAATTCTACTGAATCTATTTTCATAAAAAGGGCCTTGTTGGCCTGCAATCTGCTGGGGGTTAATTCCCCCAGAATTTTGCTGGGGAACATGGACTTTGTGGCAATAAAATTCTACCTATCTGCATAAAACTAACCATTAAGAGAATTTTAAAAATGAAGAAATATGAGTTTACATTCAATGTCACATATACACTGTCCTTCAGCAATGTCTATGGGAGACTTTCAGAAATCACCTGGCAGAATATCTTCAGCAGAGCCTGAAGTGAGGTGATCATTCCCCTCTGTTCAGTCCCTGCTGAGACACACCCTGGAGTGCTGGGTTCAGTGCTGGGCTCCCAGGGCAAGACAGATCCAAGGGAGACAGATCTGAGGGAGTCCAATGAAGGGGCACAAAGATGGATAATGTCTTGGAGAACCTGACATGAGCAGAGGGTGGAAGAGATAGTTCAGCTTGGAAGACACCCGGCTCAGGATCATATTATCAGTATTGATTTAACCTGATTAACAGGGGGATAGAGAAACTGAGGGCAGACTCTTCTCAGTGGCCTTCAGAGGCAAGAAAAGAGGTAATGGGCATGAGCTGAAATTCAGGAAATTCCACTTAAGCAGAAGAAAACCCCTTTTTACTGTAGGGGTGGTTGAACACTGGAATGGGCTGCCCAGACAGGGTGTGGAATTTCCACCCTTTGAGATATTCAAGACTAAACTGGACAAAGCCTTGAGGAGCTCTAATTGTCAGGTTTTAGTGAGTTGAATTGAAAATTATTCTAGTTCTCAAAATCTTGGAAACACGTGGTCTAAAGAGGTTGTGATTTGCCCATAGATATTCTCTAGTCAATTGACTGACTCCTATTAAGTTTCTCCTAGCCTGGAGCTTTTTGGTAAGAACAGTGGATATTAAAATGGGATATGTTTGATTGAAAATACAACTGAACTGATATATTTCTGTTCTCTGACTGTATGAATTATGAGAAGTAGGTAGAATAATTAGGCCCCCAAAATTTACGTGCCCTTCAGCAAATGTTTCTTTTTCAGAGAACTAAAAACAAGGTAGTGGAATGAGGAGGAACATTTTGCTCAGTTCTAGCTGGCTAGGTTTTAGCTATTGTTTTGAAAACTGCTTCAGCATTACATGGCAATACCCTACAAATGGCAATTCACCCCTGCTGTAGTGCTTGCACCCAACTAATCAATTAATATTTAATTTTATCATAAACATGCACAAGTGAGCAGTTCTCACATTAACTCGTGTTCTCTGCTCTCATTAAATAACTTTTCTCATCAAACTTTTCCCACACTAAAGTAGTACTCTGTCTTCAGGTAAATCAAAGTGCCAATATAAACCACTTTTCCCATAAAAGAAATATTTTATTTCAGCAAAAATTTTTGAGTTCCAAAACTGATGTCAGTTTAAAGGTGGAACATATTAACATCAGATTATTTTCTGGTGAGGGTGAGATAATTGAAAAAATGGTTTTGTTTAAAATCATACCAGGCATAATGGCCAAGTTGAAATTTCTGACTGTTACAGAGAGCTAGAAATCTACGTAAGGCCAGAAGGAATTTATTTTCTGACGCAAAATATATAGAATTCTGGCAATGTCCAATAGCCAACATATAATGAAACACAACTGAGCTGAAACTGCTTAATAGGTGTATTTTTCGGCACAAAAAAATGCTTCCATATTTGATTAGTGCTAATGGTGTATCCATATGGTTCCTATATGGTGTCATGTAGAGATACCAAAGTTAAATTTGAAAATAACAGACATAAATTGTGGGCACATGTGAGTGAACTCTGAGCGTGCTGTAAAAAACGGGGAGAGCAGGGGGGAGATGAGGAAAGAAAATCTAAAATCCAACACCAAAACAACAGTGAAGGAACTATGTGTGATACATGAGCCAGCTGGAAAAGCCCTTTGACTCACTCACACAGACTAAACAGCTAAACTATTGTTTAGTTGATTTGGCTTGGTTTCATTTTATTTTTTTTAGCTAAGGGCATCCAGCCTTAGCTCATGTCAGACAAAAGAATTGTTTTGGTCATGAAATCATTTCCACTGATCCCTTCCTGTCTAAATTATTATGTGATGAAGCTACTTGGGGATGAATAGATGTCTGAGAAGCATTGGACTGCATTTCTTTGCGTAGGTTAGAAATTCGCTGAAGTAATTTAGCAAATATTTACCTATGCTAATAAATCACAGCTATGCACTTTTAGCAAAAGTAGTTTCCTTTGAAGGAAGGTGCAGTCAATATTATATGTCTAAACTGTTTATTCTTATTTTGTAATATGACTTCCTCCTCTTATTCTGCCACAATTTTATATTTTTCAAGGAAGTGCAATAAAGTTAACAGATTTCTCTCCACTGAAGCACAGCTTTCTTTCCTCATCCTCGAGATTTATTTTAGATTAGGACTCTTCTGGCTATCACATGAGGAAAATAGCGTAATATCTACTGGGACTTCATTTGTGTGTGTTTAAACTTGATTTTCAAACTGGATATAAAGTGATAACTATGAGGGTCTACAAAGTGGTTCTCATTTTTAGCGTACTTCACAAAGAGAAACTGCTCAGTTTTCAATAGCCCTACGAGGCAGAAAGGTAAGTAAAGTTTCATTACTCAGATTCCTGTCTAGTAGGTGGGCTGTAGTGATTCAAACCAGCATTTCCATAGACAATTCCCAGTGCCTAGGTGCTTAGGCAAAAAAGACCTAGTTTCCAGTTCTCAGCTGGCAAACTTCCACACTGCTCATATATGGGTTTATGGCTTGCAGGCTGCCCAGCACTCCTAAAAACATACCACACTTTAAGACTATCATAATTATGAATTCTTTTCCGTGGCCTCATATTGAATGGAAGGAGAGCTGCACCAGGCTGGAAGAGGACTTGGTGCTTTACCTTCTTCCCAGCATGTTCAGCCGGCCTACTACATATATTTTTAAGTAAAAATCATTTTGTCTGAGCTGACTGACTGTGGTCCTGATTCTGCACAGATCTACTTACACAGGTGACTTCCTGCATGAGGATAATTAGCTCCAATAATCCTTGATGCACAGCAGGTCAAACACATCCATGCCTTTTTTTTGGAGTATGAGACATTAGCAAAAGCAAAGGAATTGAATGCAAACCTTTTTTTACACCCAGTTGGATTTTGACACCAGAACATTAACTACATTATAAAAGTACTTCTCCATACAGCAAATATTTTTAAGTTACAACCTTTTTTTTATTTAGCCAATTGTAACAAACTGGCCCTTATTTGGTCTGAGCACACAGAAATGCCTGTGGGAAGGAGTGGTTTGCTCACAGAACATTCACCCTGTGCAAACAGCTGCACAAGCAGCACCATAACATTGCCACCATCATTTTTTTTAAGCAGCAGAAGCAAAGGTTAATTGCTTGCATTTACTTCACAGTTCAAAGTGACCTCATACAAAAGATTTCACCTAACAGCTGCTTGAACTTTACAGCCTGAAATTTCATACAATTTGTTGGAATTACCTTTTAATTAGTCCTTTGGGGTTATATGTGGTGTTTATTGATTAATCCTTCAGTAGTTGTTTTTAAATAACAGAGTAATTACCTGTGTTGAGTAGCCCAGCCACGCTCCACCATTCCCTCACCCTACTTTGTAGTGTTGAGTGGGGACAGCAGCACAGAGCCAAAGTGTAGAGAGGGAAGAGAAAGATCTCCAAGCTGCTGCCTATTTAGCTAGCCCCATAAGTAGAGGTATTGCTTGTTCAGCACAACACACTGAGCCTAGATTGCTTTTCCCCATGGAGAGTCAAGCTTTTTAGATTTGGTGCTCTGCTTTTCCTAATATGGCTGCAGCTGTGTCTTGGGCTGGCGTCACCGCCTGCCTGTCCCCACTTCCCACCTCTCTCGTGGGACAAGCAAAGAGAAGACTGCCATCCACAGATGGTTGGTGCCATCAGCCCCTGAGGACTGTGGCAAGAGCTGACAATAGCCAGACTTTTGTTACTTTTTGTGTCAGCAGAGAAAATAAGTGCAAGGTTCTGTCATGCTGGACACTGGAAACCCAGTCTTTTCCTGAGCCAAGCAGCTGAAGCAGGAAGAGCAAGGAGACCATGGAGGGAGTGAGGGTTATAGGGACAGGGCAGGGGACATGCAGTGGCAGTCTAGACTGTGACAGCATGACTGCTGCTGCAAGGGGAAGCAGCGCTAGAGAGGGCTCCCACAAAAGGCATCATCAAATACCACCCTCCTGTGCCTCTGCAGTGATTTTGTGCCCAGGTGGAACTGCAAAGAGCCACAAGGCAACACAGAATTGGGTTTATAGGCTTTCCTTATACTTCTCCATCAGGGAATGGCTTTTGGCTGCTGTCTGCTGCTTGGCCCTCCCAGCTCCCACTGAACTTGGAGAAGCACATACTTCTGGAGTATCCCCACACTTCAGCCTGTTTTTGTTTTTGTTGACTTCCAACACTGCTATGAGGGAGACTATTCTGGGGTCCAGTCAGCCTCTCTGTTTATTCCTCCCGACCCCCTACCACTTCTCAACTCTTCCAGGTCCACCAGACGGCATCGTTTGCCTTCCATGAACTCTCTGCCCTTCCCAGATACTGGGAGAAAGGAAGCCTTCAATAATTAGCACATATCTGGATGGAAAATATAGATCCTTATCCAGTTTTTGAGGCAGAAAACAAAAAAGAATAAGTTGACTCATATTCCAAATCCCATAGTAAAATTCAACCAAAAGCATTATTCTCTCCTCTCTGTTTACCACCTGTGCTTTGTTCAACAATTTGGAAGAAGATGTTGCACTTGGTGGGTTGGCAGTCAGATGTTCACAACAGCTCTCGTGAGGTGCAGTTGCCATCTGGTCTGTAGGCAGATGCTCACTGTTGTACCAGCAATGAAACTCAGGTGCATTTCAAGTTTCAACCTCAGAAGCCGTGTCTAATGGCAAACACTGTTTGTTGGTTTACTGTAGGAAATTAGTTTAAAACTGTATCTGACCGAACTGCTAGAGAAGCCAAGGCTGTGGCTTTAGGTTCCGGCAGAGATAAATTAACGGTTTTCAACACCCATAAAAAAGGGTTTTTCCTCTTCCCTTACATTGCTCTGCCATCACATGGGAAAGTAATTCAACTCTGTAACCCACAAAATGTGTTTATTCACAGTTCGATTTTCCACTATTATAACAACCAAGAGAGAGTTGACTTAACAGATAACAAGAGGACCGCCAGGAGTGGCCCATGATAAGGAACAGGAGTGTATGACTGGGAGTGGGGAATGGAGGAAAACAAAACCTTCCTTTATTCCCCCATTAATTTGGCTCACACCACAAGCTGAAGCTCTGCACTGAGGTGCAAATTTATGGTGCTGCCTCTTCCACCACTGGGCAATTCTACCTCTCTTAGAAATCTCATCTTGGTAATGTTGAGTGGGACTTTTCTACTCATTAGCTAATTGATTCCTGTAAACCCTTCTGTACACAGGTGGTCAGCAGGGCTCTCCAGCTCTGGAGAGAGAAACTGGATCAGAGCAGTCAAGATGCGATTTTTACTTCATGACTGCAAAGAGATAACTCAGAATTTCTAGCTCTCCATCTGCCTTCTGCTCACACTCTGCCCTTATGCCCACCCCACTAGTCAAATCTTCCTAAAGAATAGCGAGTACTTTTTCTGTTCTTCTATTTCAAAGGAAAAATCATCTCCTGTTTTCAGGGGATTAAACAAGAGCAAAATCACTGATGTTGCGAGGCTTAAATTCCATTTTTTGCTTTGAAAAAAATCCTGGAAGACTCCTCTTTGGAGTAGTATTTGGCAGGTTGTACCTGGGGCATCACCTGAATTTTGATCCACAGAAGCCAGCAATAATTAGATAGAAAAGCAGGCCAAGAGCAATTCAGGGAATCATGCTCAAATAGCCTATCTCAAATGATACAGAAAAGGCCTGTTCCCCATGGTCAGCTCAAAGATTTGCAGTGCTGCCTTCTCTCTGCTGCACTAATGGGAGGATTCCTCTGCAGGAAACAACTCACTTTGTACAAGACAAGCCAGTATCAGGTAGGAAAGCAAAGCAGACTGCTCAAGTAACTTAAGGCTTTTTTCTTACTTTATACCAAGACACTGTCTGGTAGGAGATTGAGGAGTCCTGAAGAGCTTTACAGGGCAGCACCACGTCCTCAGCACATCTCACAGCAACATCTGGGATCATCACAGAAGTCCCATGGATCAAGCACCAAACTGCAAAGCACAGGTACACATCATCTTTAAAAGAGATTGCTTACACAATCCTTCCTGCCATCCCAAAAAATATCCCCACAAAACAAACATGAAAGACCAGAAGGAAAATTGCTGCCCACTTACCATTGCACAGGATGATGAGCAGAGCACAGACTCCCAAAGACATGGCTTTTACTGCTTCAGATGACAGAGCAGCAACAGCCTGCCTCTCTGCAGGATGGGCTGTGAGAGCAAAGTGAAGCTGGGGCTGCTTCTAGAGTGATATTTCTGAAGGCAGACTGGGGAATCCCCCAGACTTATCCTGAGGATTTCGTCATAGGGAAAATCCCTACATGTATGAACCAAGGCTCCTCCCCTTAAATCTGTGAGGTCACTCCCATTTCTGCTAGCACTTGCAGTAGTAGTAACTCATCTCCCTTTTTTCACATTTTCTCCCCCTCTGTACTGATCTGAACAGAGTTAGGTTTGACCGAGGGGCGCTGTGGGTTGGTGTGAAGGCCATCAAAACCAGCACTCAGTGAATCTCTCTTGAGTGACAAAATGTCAGGGCAAAGGGCTTGCCCGTTCAAAATCCCCTCTCAGCCTTCCCTCTGCAGTTCTAACAGCACAGTGCCTGTGCAAAAGTTGGCCTTATGATGTGACATTTCTGAAACCACATTTAAGACCTCAGGTCACAGCACCACGGAAACACTGACTTGGGGCTAAGGGCAAAACAGGAATTAACAGCGTGGCTGAGCCAAACATACTGTATTTCAGTAGAGCTACGCATTTAACTCTGCAGGTAGGTATACATGAGGTAGAACATTATCTCTTCTTAGCATATTTTCAAGCAAAAAAAAAAAGGCATCTGGAGTGACATAACTTTACAAATTATATGCTGGAAAATTTCATCATGGAAAAAGTCAAGGCAGCTCCCAGAAGAGGAACCATTTGGACATCCCTTCTAGCTATCTGGAGGGGGAGGGGAAATCCTTTCCCTGTGATCTGTGAGAGCTGTTTACCCTTGAGAATTCTTGAGGAAGTCCAAGGTTAATTACAGAAGCATTTACAAATCCTGAAACTGAAAGTTGCTGATGTTATTTTTGGAAAACGCTTGTGGCTGCCGTCTTTAGGCTACTGAGATAATGATGGAAAGAAGCTATTTAGGAGGGGGGAGTTAAGATTTGATGGGTGGAGAATGGATGGTCAGCCCCTTTTGAAAACCAGGGTTCTGGAAGCCACTTCAGTCTGGGCATCCTAAATCCAAATCACCTCTAGAAAACTTTGTGAGGAGAAGTCAGTTTGACAAGTCCTCACCATGCTAAAGTCCTACTCAGATGAGTAAATGCTGTGGGTGGGTAACACTTTTGGAAACTCCAGTCTGGTTCTGTGAAGAAAGTCAAACAGCAATTTCACTGGGGGCCTCACTGTTGAAATAGCCCACTTATTTTTAAAGCTTTTTGCTTCTATCTTCATTGACCATAATGGTAAATATAACAGGCTCTAAGCTTTCTTTTTCTCTTTAAGTTTTCTGGTTTCAAGGACCAGGACCTCAATCAATTAGTGAGAAAGTACAAGTGAAATATAAAACCCAGTGGATCTCTTGAGAGTGAAAGAAAATCACTTTTTCCTGTGTGAAATAATAGAGTCCTTGAGAAGATAGAAGGGGGGGCGGGGTCTGCTGAAGGAAATCTTGGAGAGAAGAGGGCTCCAGTTAATATATTTCACATCTGTTCTTCACTAAAATGATGACTTTTCTGCCCCCACGAGTCAGTCACACATCAAGCCCATCTCCAAGAAAGGCACTCAGCTTTCACCCAAGGGCCTCTTTCTGTGAGTCCTGCAGGGTTACGTGTTTACCCTTCATAAACCCATCAAGAACCACAACCTTTCTCTGTGTCCCTTTTCATCATGAGGAAACCCCCATGAGCAAACCACAGCAAGCTCCTGCCCCTGCTGTGGGTCAGCCCTTCCCCTGGTGGCCTGGCCAGCAGCAGCCAGGGTGGCTGTGGCAAGCCTGAGGCTGGGGTCACAAGTTTGCCCACACAGAAGTGCAATGAAAGTAAGCGTAAAGGGCCAGGCTGCAGCACTGGGAAATGTGCATGCCACACACACACTTGCCAAGGTGATGTTGAACAACATCCTTCCTCAGTTAGTTAAAATACTGGACTCTTAAAAACACATGGGTTTTCCCTCCAGGACAGGCAGAACTTCAAGCAAAACAGCCCTTTTCCTCCAGAAGTATTTGCAAGCTCAGCTGCTGTTCCAGGGCACACTGTGTGAAGCAGGAGAGCAGGATATAAAAAACAAAAGCTGAAACTCTCTTTGCTAGGAAAGGAGAAATAATTTGGTTTCTAAATTTTCCCTGGTAGGGATTTTTTTCTTTAGGGAAACTTTGAACTGGGCTGTACTTTCCGTCCTAACTTTTAATATCCTTTCTATGGTTTCAAAGAGCGAGTCTACTGTCTCCAGAGCCCTGGAACCTGCTTTGAGTTTCACTGAGCAGTGGAAGCAATGGGAGTTCTGCGACACGGGTCCGGGTGTGCGAGTGAAGAGGTAGTGATTGCCTGTCAGCCTTCTCCATGAGAAACACATCCACATCTTTGAGGGCCCTCAGCAACTGCAGGAGCTGTGCAGTTACGTGAATAAGTGGAAGTTTATCATGAAATGCTCTGTTCTGTGGACCTAGTGAGACCTGCCTTTGTGCAGGGTGTCCTGTTGCCTTTTGCTCTCCTCCCCTGGCCTGCAGCACTCACCACAGCAGCCCTGGGCCCTTGATCTCACTGAGGAAGGAGCAGCATCTGCTCTGCTGGGTGCAGAGCCGCACACGTGATGACTGACATTAGCAAGCAGTGTGTAAAACTGCTGCCTTCTGCCCACCTTTCCCTTAGCAAGGGCGCTCATTTGGATCCTCATCTTTGACCCAGCTGCTGATTTTCATGAATTTCATAGGCACTTAATTCTCTTTGAGCCTCGATCCCTCTGTCAGTTTGATAGAAAGCAGGTTCAGAACATACTGGCTGATAGACAGCCAGATGGCATGATCACAGAAATTTCATTCTCTGTGGGAAATGAGGCTAGAAGCACAAGGATGTGGGATGGATTCATAGGATAAGGTTAAAAAGTCAAGACTGTATATTTTTTCAGTGTTGATAGAGCCTTGGAAATGCTGTTCATGGAATCGTATCCTGTTTTCTCGAACCAGGTAGGTACTACATCTCTCCTCCCTAGTGTAGCAGAGTTTTCCTGACTTCTCACTCCAGTGTGTGCAAAATATTCTCACTCCAGGCTTCAAAATATACAAGAATGCTTATTTCATGTGTTTTCTCCCAGGTGCTTCATCAGGAAGCACAGCATTTAAGAAAACCCAGAACCTTAGGTCTCTGCAAGGAATACAGAGCTCTCCACAATGAAGGTTTAAAGGTTCAGAGAAAGATGTCAAAACAGCATTTAGCATTTTTTTCAAGGCATGGATTTTTCTGTATTTAGGATATGATTATCAAATATCATTTGTTCCACCTCATTTAAGCTCCTGCTGTGAATAAGGTCCATCCACGTGCTTCATGTTGTAAAGTCTCTGGTGAAGGGGGTTCTTTATTTTTTATTATTATTAATCTCCTGTGCAGCAATAAAAATTGTCTGCTTCAGTTCACCTAGCAAAACTGGAAGCCTTTTGCTATATGTTTTAGCAGACAACTGTTTTTTAAATAATATACTGTGTGTAACATTGCAATGTCAGCTAAGGAACAGTGACAGAAGAATCCACAGCCACAAAAGCAGAGCAGTCATGTATTTTTAGGGGCCCAGCAGAGCTGCAGCCACAGCATTTATTTTCCTGTCATGCCTTGATCTTGACGCTGCCCACACCAGCAAGTAAAAGCAGCTGAGGCTTCCCAGGCTGCAGCTAATGAGAGGTATGTAGATTACTCACAAACTGGAGTCAGGAAAGTTTAAGGACAAGTTCTGTTCTCTGCCCCTTTATGGCAGATGTTGGGGCAGGGACTGCCTTTGCTATTTAAACAGTAATGATCCAGCAATACTGAGAAACCAAAACACTGGAACTGTGACCTGGTGGGGAGCACAGATCTTTGTACTACAGGCTGTCTGCTGCTGCCAGCTCAATAAATAACACCCAATTAATTATACACAAACAGGCAGTCCTCTGAAATTCCTGGACTTTGGAGTGAGCCATTTGAGATGTGCCAGCCCTGTTTGTCAAAGGAGGAATTAAGCATACTCAAGTGGAAATGGAAGTGTGACCGAAAGAACAGATCCAAAATGGAGGCATCCAAAACCAGAAACCTCTTTATATAGTGTTGACCTGGGAGTTTAGGAGTTGCCTTTAGGCAAGAAGGGAGCAAGAGATTATCACAAATCTATACACAAGACTGTAAGAATGAGGATAAGGCTGTACTGAATCTGCACCTAGTCCAGCATCTTTGCTGTTTGCAGCAGCAGGCAGTGAGCTGTCAGGTAGCCAAACAGCCCAAGGTGCTGTATTCAAACTTCAGTATCCACTGGAGATACACCTTGAAATCTCATTTTTAACAGGGCCCTGGATCCTTTTTTTGCATCACTTTGGTAGGTGGTGCTTGTCTCACCAGGCCTGGGGACGTCTTGCAGAGAAATCTTTGCAGATTTCAGTGTACTCTACATTGCATGCCCTACATGTGGGGTCATCCCTGCTGTCTTCTCCAGAAGGTAAAGAGCAGATTATTGCTCCTGACATTTCTACTCAGTTGTCTCTATATAGTCCCTGCATTGTAGAGGTCCTTCTTGGATCCTGCATCTCATTGCTACACCCAGCTGGGCATTGTTTTACTAGAGGCCTAAAGTTCAGCATGTCTGCCCCCAAATCATGCTGTGGAAATGTTTACTTCTCCTGGAGCTCCTCTCTCTTTTCTCTTGCCTGTACAACTTCCCTAGACACATTCTATGGGACCTCTTACACAGGAAGAATTTAGGGATCCCAGTAGGCCACCTTGTACTCCTAGCTGATTCCATGGCCCACAGGGAATGCAAGTCAGGAGCTACTCCTGGGAGCAGCCTGTGCTGACAGCAAGCCTTACAGGATGCCCTGACCATTGTGTGCCATCCAGGGACCCAGCCATGTACACACACCAACTGTGCCAAGCTGTGGCCCCTCTCCTGGCATCTTCCAGACTTCTTGTTTGGTTTTTTTAATACCTTCCCCATCTGTGGTCCCACCGAGTCATGGGATTTCCTGATCAACTTCCCCCACCATCCCCAGCAGCAGAAAGAGGAAGCCTCATGAAGAGTGCTGGTGACCATGGTGCCTATATCCATTCCCCTTTCCTCTGAAGTCTGGCAGCACAGCATCAGTGACAACTGTTTGCTGGCTCCTCGGATGCCTTCAGGGTGGGGTGCATCCTCCTCTGGTTCCCTATCTGTACATTCCTGATCTCTGATATTGATCTGCCTTTCTTCCCTCCTTTGCTGTCTCTCATGATCATTCGGCTTTCTCCAGGCCTTTTGAAGAGCATGAGATGAGTGCAGACATGGGCTGGCACCTCATCAGAATTCTCATCTAGCCTGAAATGAGTTAAGGCAACCTCCCCTACTATGTGTAATAACTTTGTGCCTTCACCAAATTGTCTTCTCACCGTATGCCCTCTTTTCCTGTTCATTTATATATAGGTTAAACGGCAGGAGCCCAAGAACAAAACTCCCTCAAGCATCACTAGAGACCTCCCTCAAATGTGGATGATGGCCATTTACCCTCCTTTTTTAATAGTTTATTCACATGAAGGCTTCTTCTGTTGCCCCATGGTACCTTAATTTCTTTCAGACTCCTTACTGATGGACCTTTATATCTCCAGAAATTGTTGCTGGGTTTCTATATGGATGACCTTGTTGTGGTTTTCATTTAATTTGCCAGAGTTTATGATCCTTTCTATTTTCTGTTCTTGGACACAACTTCTATTTTGTGAAGAAAGTCTTCTGCTTCTAATAAATTCCTTTATCCTGCTGTTAACTGTGTCAGCTTTACTTTTCCAATGTCTTTGTCCATACACAGAGGAGAGAAAAAATGTATTCCAACACACTATGTTTAAATAGCCACCAGGCAAGCTTTTTAGCCTTTAGGCATCCATTTTAGCTTATTTTTAACAAAGTTCCTAGTTCTTATATAATTCTATTGTAGTCTGGGCTTTTTTTTTTTCTTTGTTTTGTTCCCTAAGTATGTTGAGCAGGGGCATTTTGAACCAGGTTCTGCATGTTGCTCTGGGCTAATATAAAAGTTCCTTATTTTGTATGCCCTTTCATGCAGAAACAATATTTTCATTTTATGCAGCATCAATCCCCTGTGTGACATTTATCCAATATGCAAGTAGGAAATTGATACCTGCTGCTATTGTTGCATTTCTTGCTTTGTCAGCAACTCCAATCTCCCTTAGCATGTAATAGATACAGACATTTGATTTAATGCTAATATGATATGGCATTTTTCTGACATAGGCCAGAAATGTCAGGCTATATACGTTTTGAGCTGCTTGTAAACAAAATTAGCATGTTACTTTGATTTGGCACAAAGGTTTCTCTAATATATGTTACCACTTCTCAACTGCTTCTGCCTCCTTTGTCTCTATTTTTATGCTTTGTACCCCAATTCTAAAGCAACTGATCAATTGTCTTCTTCTCATCAAGTTTCTGTTTAAAGTCATCTTGTTTGTTAAACCTCTAAGTTTCATTAAAAAATGCATATTTTCTTTTTCTTTTGCTATACTATGAAATTCTTCTTGTTTGGTTATTCTTTGTTCTCCCTTCTAAAGTTTCACCAAATTATTGTTATTCAGCAGAGGATAAGGTTTTCCTGACTACTTGCTCTGAATATGTGCCATCCTGAATCATGTTTTAGCATTTGCCACCTTCTCCCTTCCTTCACTCTAAAAAAAATTTCCTAATATCTTTTTAGGTGCCACTGCTGGTTTTATTTTGGTTTACCTGAATCTGACTCATGCATAATGAAATTTTTTCCTTTTTCTAACAAGTTCAAATCCTTTGTCTTCAGCTGATTCATAGCCAGGCATTGACAGTTTGTCTCTGTTTCTCCCAGTTCAGCTCTGCTCATGGTATTGGAGGCATTTCAGATGAAGCTAGTATGGAACCCCTGGCCTCCAAATTACCATCTGACTGCACCCATTTTGCCCCCAAAACTATCTCCTTCCTTCTTGAGGCCTTTGCTCCATACACTGTGTCTGGGGATTTTCTCAAGCTTCCTCCAAAAGCCTGCCCAGATTTTCCACATCATCCAGCAAGCACGTATTAATTACATCCAGCAGTCTAATCACCATGCAGTTCTTTTTGGTATCACAAAACCACATAGATGTATGCCTGACAGAGCATCAGGGGTCATCTACTACTCTATCTTCCTCAAAACTCACTGGAAAAGTGAATGTGGCATCAAGATATGAGATAATTTCTGTCCCTCCCCCAGATAAGACTGCCACTCACAGAGCCTTTCCCCACCTCAGCAGCTTGGGATCAGCTTGGAGATAGGTCTGTTGAGTGACAATCCCAAAGAGATCGTCAGTGCATCTGTGTGTTACCTTGAAATCTTGCAGTTCAGGTGTCATGACCCAAAGGACCGGGAAGTTGGGCCAATTGCAGTGGATGCACATTGCCTTACCTGTGCACAGAAATGATTCACAGTGGTCAGTGGAGCAAACTGAGACCTCCTTGCCCACTCATTCTGTAAACAGCCACTGCTGATTCACATTAGAAGGGGTCAGATGGGCTCCATACCCAGCTCTAGGCACAGATCCCTGAGGGAGGAGCCGTTCAAACGCCCAAACAAAGGGGACAGGCAAAACTCCTCCTCTGGCAGATCTCCTTTTATGTCATCCAACACCACTGGTCTGGACTTGCTCCCATGGTGAGTCTTTGGTTTCTCTCTTATTCCTTGCCACTGATATCCAGAGAGGGAGAAGTGCAAAGGGTGCTGGAGTATACTGCTACATTGCTTTGCCCTCTTATACATTTTGGATCTTAATTTTTTTAGGACATTCTTACAAATACTTTCATTCAACTGCCCTGGGCAGAGGCATTCCAAAGGAGTCAGAAATGGTGACTTGGAAACAAGGGATCTTATACTATAAACACTGCTGTGGTTGAATTCCATGAAGACATTCATTCCTTTTGGTTATATTTCTTCTGTATACTGACAGTTGCTCCTTCATTCTGTTTTAGCTTTCAAAGAAAAGATCTACTGCCTGAGAGCTCCTCACTTATGGAAGAAAACAAGACCCAGCAAAATGGAGAGCAGCAACACCCAACAAAGACTGTGAAGCACCATGTGTGTAGTTGCCACTGGAACAGCAGCTTCGTAGGAGGTAGACTAGAATGGAGCCTAGCTTGCCTGGAGGGGAGGGACAAGGACATCTCGACAAGGGAGTACACTCATGAGAGTTCCCATAAAGTCTCTGGTAACCACTTGTTTCAAAATAGTAGGACACTCTCCCAGACACTCAGGTCCTACAGACTCCCTCATTCCTTGAGCCTAGGGCTCTGCTCACAAGCTGTCATCAGCAAAACTTCTGCAACCCTGCTGATGCACAGAAGGAATGGAAAGGGGAACCACTGTTTCTTGAGGGGGAGGCTGAGGAAACAGGTGACGACGTGTTGTGGGAGGATGAGCAGTGAGAAATGGAGAAATGAAAAATGGAAAGTTTTCACTAGAGCTGTGACAAAATGCAACTCCTCTAATAGAACTAGACGGCAGAGTGGGCAGAGACAGCTTGACGGCCTTTTAGAAGAGGAAGGAGTGACAAATATATGAAGATACCAAAGTGACCTATGTCCTGGGAGCCCTGAGTCTCAGGCTCTGGGGGTTCATGCTGAGGTGATTTAAGAAGCTCGCCATCCAAGTTGCTCACCCTTTACCACATGTTGTTGCCCTGTCACTGACTTGTCACAAGTAGTGATGTGCCCACACCATAGGCACCAGACTCACATATTGACATAACTGAGGTGTCTGTGGCTAATTCAGTTTACTAGGAGGTGGACTGTGGTGGCCAAGGCATCTTCTTCTTGATCCCTATCAGGTTTAGTTGAAGAGGTGACCAGCTGAGGTCAGAAACCTCCCAAGACACCAGAGCCTAACCAGACAAGCACCGAAAGTGGCCAAGAGATCACCAGGAGAGCTTTGACACCAATTTGTCCAATTTTCTTGTCTTTACACATCCTTCTCTGCTTTTTGCTAACTCCTTTGTTTTCCCCTAGCTTGCAGAAGGCATTGGAGAAGGTTTTCAGAAGCCCTGTAAGCTTGTCCTTCTGGTGTCTCCTTTCCTCTAGGGAGCTGAAGCCAGAGTGGTACAGGTGGGAAGTGATCCCACGGCATGGTTCAGAGAAGAGCACTGGTAGTTTTATAGAGTAGCCATCAGGGTGCAACAAGGGGTGGGATGGGAGAAATCCCAGGGGGGCAGCAGCACGGTAGCCTGAGGAGAGGCAGCCCCAGCCCCAGGCAGCCCCAGCCCCGGCCCCAGGCATCCAGCATCTCCATGGAAATGGGCCTATTGTCAGGCAGGGCAGAGCTGTGGGGAGCTGGAGACTGGTCCTGCTGTGACATTTCTGGGGCAGAGATTCACAGTTCAGGGTCCTGATCTCTGGTCATGGTGGGGTAGAGCTCTGGAGGAGTTGAAATGGGGTCCTGGCCCCTGGTCAGAGTTGGGAGAGCCCAGGGCAGTTGGAGCACAAGGAGGGCTGGTGGTGCCCTTGGGATCCTGACAATGTCATTGGCCAAGTCTGAGACTTTTGATCATCTCTGCTCTGCATATTAGGGAACTGGAGAAAAAACTACTCCAGCAAATGAGGCACAAAACTAAGTTTAATTCCCTGTAATCAAATTCCTCGTTGTTACCATGGTCATGTTCTCTGAATATCCACGGAGCAAATGACAACTGCAGAGCATAAAAAGATGCCAGCCTTACACCTGGTGCCAGCTTTGGACTGCTTCTGGAAATTTGCTTTTCCTCTGACTATAGCTATCCCTTCATGTGCTAAGAGGAGCAGCTAATAAATGGCAAATAGTCCCATGAGAATCACAACTAATGGCTGCTGCTCACTGAGATAATCACCCATTTAATAAAGGGTGAGCTTCTACCTCTCACTTCCATGGGGAGCATTAATGCATTCTTTTCCCCTCCTTAGCCACTTATTTCCACAAAACTGGTAGGAACTTGATATTTTTGAAACCACTCTTCCTCTATTGATGTTAGCTGAAATTGCCCAATGGATTCAGAAGTTATTAGGAATAGCAAGTTGGTTGTACAAATGTTGTCAGAGACAGACACAAAGCATTATCCTATTAGGAAAGCACTTGAGTTTGTAAAAACACAGATTTTTAAACCACATTAAAATCAGGGAGATGGTACCTTTATGAGGCTTATGTTTCATTTCTGCACAAGTCTGCCTTACTAACAGCCTGAGAAGGTAAAGGAGCTCAGAAGGAAGTGGCCATTGCTTAGACTTCATGCCTTGATGCTCTTCCCTGGGAAGGAGTGATGGAAGGATCAGGTTTTGGCAGGAGGGCTTACATAAATATTCTTTAGAGACTAAGGGGTTTGCTTTGCAAGTCAAATTCTAGATCTTTCCAAGCAATTCTCATGTTTCTCTTCTCCAACATTTTATAAATTAAATCCCCTCTCGCTCTGTCCCTTTTTCCCTTCTTTTATTTTGAGACTTGAATGTGCAGAGATTGCCACTCTTATTCATGTTGAGTTTCTCAATAGCAAAAAAGCCTTATTGTTTGATGAAAGTATTTGTTTCTCAGGCAAGTTCAAGGTTTAGATATAAACATTTGTGAGTAATTTCTCCTTAGGACTATTTAAAATGTAATGAGATCTACATTTTATATTGATTTGAGTTTTGGTTTACTTGTTCATGCATTTTTGAGAAAGAACAGATGCTGCTTGAATGTTTCCTATGAGGCAGATTAAATACACTCTAGAGAGCACACCTGAGCCAAAGGTCAATCTCCCTCAGTAAACCAGCCAAACAAACTGCTCCATGACTTCTCAATTTTGGTAATGAAGGCTTATAAAATGAACTGTAAAGTAGTTATACTTATTTTAATCTAAATTTTACAAACTACTGAAATACAAGTTTTGAAAAAAAATTGCTTTGGTGTCCTCTGGAGGATAGCAGCTGGTTTTCTACATACACTATGGTATAATTTGGAAAATTCCAAGTCTTCCAATAAATTGGTCTGGCAGCTTTTAATGCAGAGTTACAAGTTGAGTGGTTTTCACTACCAGCCATGCCTACAGTTCTGCCCTTCTAAGTACATTTCTCACAAGACTTAAGATTCTTATTATTTCTCACAAGATATAAAGTCTGAAATGGCATTGTCATATTTGTGGATCACCATACTCTTATTGTAAAACACCTCATCTAACTAATCTCATTGCCATTGGCTTTAAACTTATGGTGCTCATGACAAGGACAAGAACTCTCTTTCTTCCTTGGGAGGCTTGGTTGCCTCAGGGAGTTGTGTAATTATGTCAGTAAAAAACCCTCCCTTCGTAATGGTCCATGCTGGCCCTGAGCAGAGTAGTAAAAACAGATCCATGAAATAAAAGCTGTGCTCTGTCACTGTGTATGGCCAGGAGGAATTACTGAAAAGCTCCTTGTGTTCCCTCCTCACCCTCTGAATTGGTCTGGGTATTGCAGTTTACTCTGTGTATTTCAAAAGCAGAAGAGAAACCAATGAGTCACAAACGTTCAAAATGACAAAGCCACCCTAACAAGCAGTGGATGTGTTATTTGTTTGTTATGATCTCGCCTTACAGATTATTCCAAAAACTGTATCCTAAACTAAAAATTCCACTTTGCTTATTTTCAGAAAGGGAATGGGCAGTTTGAGGGGGGATGAAGGGAGAAACGACACTAAATCCTTTTTTTTCAGGAAGAGTTTTATTGATATTCATCTAAAGATTGAGCAACAGTTAGCTAGTCAGTGAGTGGTTTTCTTAAATGGGGAATTACAAGTCATAGGAAGCCTGGCCATATTTCCAGGAGAAATCAGAATATTTGTCTACAGTGGTCGGTGAAAATGTCAACTTCCCTCCACACAAAAGCAGAATTACATGAATTTAGAAATGCCAAAACTATTTCAATACATAGCTACGTATGCCATGACTGAGACGTTTCTTACTGGTGGTGGAAGCAGAATATTTATATTATAAATCATTCTTGCTGGTTCTGAGTGATAAATGTCAATAAAAAATTATCTCAGCTGGCAGAATTCTAAATCTGCTCTGAAAAGCATATTCAGCCTGAAGAATTTGATGGAACCAATATTTTTCATAAGCCCTTGGTTTTCTACTTTTATATACAGTTTCTCAATACAGATCTGTAATATTTTTCCCATGCATTTGGAAAATGTGAATTTCTACTGAGATGACTCCCTAACTTTTTCCACCACCACTTCACCCTCATTACTTATCTGTCCTGATATTTTACCTTTCTAAAGTTGAGTCAAGGAGTTATCTTTGTGAAATGTCTGGTCAAGCACTTAAGGATTATAAAAGCTCATGTTTGGAGCTTTTTCTAGTAAAGATTACTAAAAATGGACATAAGAGAGAGCAGTGAGAATAATACTGGGATCTTTGTCAAAATTCTGTTCAATTTCTGTTTTCCGACTAGTCTGGGAATAAAACTGAATAAAATAAAGAAGCTAATAAACTGATTTTGTTTCAGAAGTAAATGTTTAATTGTCCAGTGTGGAAGTAGATACTCTATGTACATAAGAGTTGTGAATGTGCACCTGTTGTTGAACCTTCACTGAGACTCTATTTTCCATCAGTTTTCATCTCCACATTCCATTTCCTTCCTGACCCTGTGTATCTCTGTATGACCAAAACCAATGATATGTGAGCTGTTTGATTTGAACAGAAAGAAGGGGAGAGGGATGGGATGGGATGGGATGGGATGGGATGGGATGGGATGGGATGGGATGGGATGGGATGGGATGGGATGGGATGGGATGGGATGGGATGGGATGGGATGGGATGGGATGGGATGGGGGTCCTAGCTCCTGAATATCCACCAGCAAAGCAGCCCAGCAGCTCCACATTTAGCCTTGGCACAGCATCCCATGCACTTGTGAGTTACTCCTGAGTTAGTTGGTTTAGTTTTAGTCCTGGTTAATTGAAGAGGCCAGAGCTGTGCTTCGATCTTCAAAGGACAACATCACTGACAGGTGCAACTGGTCTCTCTGCAGATCCAGATGAAAGTAAGGCTACAGGCTGCCCTGCATTCTCCACAAGTCCACATAAAGGTAGGCAACTTGTTGGAAACATACCTCTATGGTTGTTAGATTTTGAATTTGGGGTTTTTCTGGGTGGTGAGTCTTTTTGTACTGGAAAGAAAGCAGGGCTAAGTGACAGGGTGATGGGAGGTATCTGGGCATGTTGGAAGATTCCTTCTGCTTTAAGCAGAGAGAAAAAGAAGACATGCAGAACTTCTGTTTTGATGAGCTGACTCTAGGTGGCAACAACACCCTGTGTAGCCTTACTAGAGGCTAGTCAGGCAAAGACTAATGCTGCTTACAGAGGAAAAAAATTATAGCATTTTCAGTACTGCTTCTAGAAAATTTTACAGCTGATCACACCAGCTGCTCATTGCTAGAAACATTTCCAGATTCTGACAGTTTTCATTGTAATAGAGGACTTGGTTTTCAAGACGTATTTTTAATAAGAAGTTGCATGTTTCATTTTGTAGCCATAATACTGCAGGTGTGCAGAGGAAAATTAGCAAATTATTCTCTTTTGGTTATCTTGCTTGGATGGGCAATCTCAGGAAGCATATGTATCATCCTGATTTGTAATGATGCCTGTAAAAAGTGCACAGATGGATATGTACAACTGCAGTTCTGTAGCATTCACTGAGGATGTTCCTGAAATGCCACTTCACCACCTCATCAAGAAAACAGCCACACAGATACCTATGAAATGCTTGACACATATTCTGCGTAAAACACTCTGTTATCTGCCAAGAGATTTGTAATGCCCTGTGTCATTCCATCTTCACTACATATCCAACCTCCTGGGCTTTAGAGTAGCTAAGCAAACACTTGAACTACATAAAAATTCTTACAAGTATGATAGCCTGCAGCATTATCACATTTTTCTTCAAAGTCAGCTTAACTCCACCGACCTTGAAATATTTAAATGTGTTATTGATGTGTTCACAGGCAAAGGGAGTAAGCAGAGAAAAAGATATAGCTATGATTATCCCTTGCAGAAAAAAACCTCTCAATGTAACCACCCTATATACTAATAATGACCGTAGAAAATCTTTCAAGTGCAATTACAACATGCTTGTAGCAGGCCAAAGTGTCTGATGGCGCCTACAGGATATGATAAACTTCCTTATTTCTCTGTCAAAGTGACAAAGCTCTAAGCCCCTCTGATTAAATCAGATTGTTTGCGTAATTGACCCATTCACCTGCATGTTGTCAAGTAATCTCCTCTGGAGCTTCCTCCAGTATTTGAATCCTCTAAGCTGCTTTCAAAAATTGGAGCTGTCCTTTAAAATGCTAAAATGCATCTCATGAAAGCAATTCCTTCCTTTATTACCAAAGTGTGGAATTTCCCTTTAAATGATACTGAATCAGATTTCCAGATTCACAGTATTTTAAACAAATATCTTATAATACTCTATAACCCTGTAGCTGATTTTTTAATAAATATTTATAAATTAGTCAGGATTAGGAACATTAGGAACAGGATTCCAACATTAGGAATATATAAATATATATATATCCTATCCTATCTAGGATAAGAGTGCCCTAAAAAGGAAAACCAGAATTCACTATCCCTTTTAGGTACTTTATGTCAAGGTACTTTGTGTAATGCCTGTTTTTATTAGTATTTCTTTCTTTCAATTAAGCAGTAATTTTATTATACATTTTTCAAAAAGTCAGGACATGATGGCAAAAGTGGTGGAAATGCAATTAGAAAAATTGGTTATGTCTATGACACATCGTCCCTCCTCTTGTTTCTTCTTTCTCCTTCAAGATGTCAGCATTTTGAACACATCTGACTTTTATACTTTATATAAGACCAAAATAAAAAGAGTGGTGTATTGGGACTAACACATTTTTCTGCCACCAGCTAGGCTCTTTGGAAGCTTAGGAAGTGAATTGTCAATGCCATCTATCCCTGCAGCAAAAATGGGGGAATGTGTTGCTTGCTGAGAGCCCAGTGGGTTTCCAGCCGCAGCAGGGTAGGACATATGCCACAGTCTTAGCCAGTATTGATACAGACAAAATCAATGTGACTACAGGCAGTGAGAATTCAAGCGTAGGAACTGATAGGTATTAAATCATGTGTTCTCTAACTCTTCAGTATAAAATTGTGCAGGGATGTGTTTCACCATTCCTTTACCCTGTGGGCATCCCTCCACCTTGCGTGTCATCCACAGCAGTGGAACTTTCCCACTGATTATTAAAATGTTCCCTGAAACTTGCAAACCAGTGCAGTAATCAAAGCTTATCATCCACCTAAGCTAAAAGTCATAAAAAATAGCCTTGTCTCTCCAACCAGACAGTGAAACATCAAAACCATAAGTGACAGGTCAGATGCCATATTACGTTTTAAGATGAGGCATCCTATAATAGGTAATTTTCAGATCTTTCTGTTTTTTGTTGTAGTTTGTTGGCTTTTTTCTCAAATAGGGTCAGACATTACTTTGTATAGATAAAGCATTCTATTTTCTAAATTAAATATTTTCATGTTTACAATGCAACAGTTTGGGTGCAATATGGAATGTCATTCTCTACCAGCAGTTCCAGAGAAGCCACAGGGGAAAAATACAAGATTCAAAACAAAACCAAATGCCCTCATGTTCCATAAGTGTAGATTCCTTGTTTTTGATCCACCTAAAGGAAGTCACTCCATTCCCTGTTTATTCTCAATAGCTGTATCCATTTCAAAATAAGTTTTGTTTGGCAAAAGAGTTATCACCTTTTTAGGAGTTTGCCTTCTACCAGGTTTACCCAAATTTTATTTGGTAGAGCACCACCAGCATGGAATAGAATAGCTGTCCATGGCAATGGCACAAGTCCTAGGAGATATTTGGCTGTTTGCATGTGGTTCTATTTCAAAAAGTTATTCTCTTCTTCCTTCCACATTACAAGTCTCCACTGTGGTGCACAATCCTAAATTACAACAACCCTCATTACTGGAGTTGGAAAGTAAAACCTCTCTATGACTGATCTATATTAAGCTCTCACCACAAGCTGTAGAAGAATGATAACCTAAACCAGTCTTAGACTTT
Source organism: Camarhynchus parvulus (assembly GCF_901933205.1). Lineage (NCBI taxonomy): Eukaryota > Metazoa > Chordata > Aves > Passeriformes > Thraupidae > Camarhynchus > Camarhynchus parvulus. The sequence continues at coordinate 62,392,798 of NC_044572.1, read as the reverse complement.
TTTTGATTAGAGAAATAAAAACAGATTTTATGTTTTGTGCTTACCAGGTAAATTGGAGTGAAGCAAAACTCCAAATTAAATTTAGATCGTACCAGTTGACTTCTTTCAATGATAAATAATATTTGAAAACTTTTTTCCCCAATAAAAGCCTGTCTTTCTGAATTGCTTCCCTTTTACTCAAGTTCCCTTCAAATCCTGGAGTCACTTTCTCGTCAAAAAAATTTATTCTGTTTTCATTTTTCACTTTGGCTCTCCAATTGACTTTTACCATAAGATAATTTAATGTTTGGGGTTTGGGTTTTTTCTACAAGGCAAGCAACATTTCATGTAAGATCTATATTGATTATACACAAAATTGGTTTTAGGATAGTAATCATTAATGGTAAATCATTGATTCAGATATTGAAGTTACTATTAAGGCTTACAGATCTTAGTGATGCAGAAACATTAATTCAGCCTATTCTGCCTGCAGTGGCCTTCTTACTATATGCATCATTAATTCATTTGTGTGAAAGGAATATAGAAAATAATATATTCAAAGTAAAAAGGAAGTTGAAAGGAAAAGCTATAGTGTCTTTGGCTTCTTGTTTTTTTTAGGGCTTTAAACCTAGAAGCTGCAGTCTTTCATTTTCTTGCTTTGATTTTTTCAAACTTTACAGAATCAAAGAATCAATAATGTTGGAAAAGAGCTTTGATATCATCGAGTCCAACCTGTGACCTACCGTAATGTGAATGCTATTCCTGTCATGCCACTGATAGACACAGAATCACATCCCAGAGAAAGCTGAGCTACTACTAGATTGCTGTTTTCCTCCTTATTGTTGCTTGGGGCAGGGGTGGGGTATGTAGTTGTTCATCAACATTTTTATGAAAATTCATCCTGACTGTAAAAACAACAACAACAAAAAAGAACAATACATTATATAGATAGTGTTGGTAGCAAAACACTACTGAAATGCAATTGTTACCATTTTCTGTGGTTGCTTTGGCTGTGCCATCACATTTTGTGATGTGGATGGGAACCGTGAAGGGGAACAGCCATTGCTGGTACCAAATTGCTGCACAGACTCCATCTGTGAACCACCAATTGGGTATTTTCATGTAAGGCAAGAAAAGATGAGCACATTTTGAATCTGTTGAAGTGTAGTACAGTTTGGCGAATCTACTTGAACAATTCAGACTTGCCTAACACACAAATAAGCATTGAAAAAACTGTGACTCCCATGTACTAAAGAGAGAGCTTGAGCCTGAGGATTTGTTTGGGTGACATAGCTTATAAAAGAGTGAGAAGGTGTTATGGTTTAGGAATGTGTTCTCCAATTTAGTATTCCCACTAAAACCACACTGCTGCTCACTCCCCTTTCCCCTGGCTCTGAATGAAAGCAAGGAAGGGAAAGATCATGGGTTGAGGTAAGGACAATATACAGGAAACAGCAATGAAATAAGAAAACAAACACCAAGAGCAACAATATTAATAACAAAAGTCGTAAGACAAAGAAACCATTTACATGGAAAACCACAATAAATACTGACCAGCTCTTCCCAACCATATTTCTCACCCAACCAGAAAAGGATGCCTTTCTCCTTGGAATCACAAGAGATTCCCTTTCTCTAGTCCCTGGAAATGATGTGAGGTGGTACCAAATAATATTAGGGTCTGGCCGTGCCCCCCTCCAGGCTACCAAAAAAAATTAACTCTGTCCTGGCTGAAACTAGTTCAGAATGTCACAGGTGTAGTAGAGCTCTGTGCTGCATCATAATTCACTATCAAATTTAAGTATAATTCAGGTTTCTATATAAGTAAATCTCTGTGAGGTAGAAGTAGTTTTCAGTTGGCTGAACATCTTGGGATATGAGTGTTCTTGTCACATTGTCATCTTTCCCAAGGTATATGAAGTCCCTACTCTTTTTGCCAGGCACATTTAGCATGTTGTTGTACTGAATATGAAAAATACATATCTAAAATGGGTGAATCCATATTATTATGGGGGGAAAAAAACTCTCTTAATTTCTCCAGTTGGGAGTTTCGTGTTACTTATGGCTGCAAGGCTTGAAGTGAAAATTTGTTGTCTGGGGATTGTAACTTTTTTTTTTTAAATGGAAACATTCTGTCTCTGAAGAATCTAGCTTCTGTTGGCTTTCACCTAGTAAGTTTGCATCTGTTTGAAGAAACACTAATTGGTCACCTATTCAATGTACCCCCGAGCTGGGTTGAGTATGAACACATAGCAAGTTACTCGCACCAGTAACCAAGAAATTTTCAAACTGGAATGGGAGGGTGCTTAGCAGGATTTCTTAGATCATGGATCATACAAATACAGATCTGTACTTGTCACATGGATGTGTCTTTCGATACCTGAGTCCCTGAAGGGAATGAGTTTAATGCAAATGGGTTTAAAAAGAACATTTTGGGGTTTCCCAGCAGTGTTGTCCTTGGCAAACTGTGGAAAAAGAAACATCCAAGTGTGCAGTTGGAGAGGATGTTCACTTGGGCACAAATGGGTGACTGTGGTTGTGGGACATTAGTCCTTCCTGGATAAAAAAATGAATCTGCATCTCAAATGAGAACTAGTATCATTTGTTGTCATAGCTTCTCCCTTTAACCATCAGCAGTAAATGCTTCAGAAGCAGCTTCAAGAAATTCAATAATTTGCCTACAGATGAGTTTCTGTTAATGATTCTTTCCCTGTCCCTCTGGCTTTATGACAGGCTTATGCAATTAAATATTAATGTTTTTATCCCTTTACACGTTTTACACAATCTAGTCCTTTCTCCAAATTTAATCTCATGTAACAGTGAATGTCTTCACTTTAATAGCTAGTATTTCCTTTCATCCCTTTCAAATTTATATCCTTTTAATTCCACTGGATGAACTCTTGTTCTTAAATTGTGGAAAAAAAGGTGCCTAGAAATGTAGGATTTATCTTCTTTGTGCCATTCATTATTTTCTATAAAGCTCTATCATGTCCTTTCTTCATGCCACCCAGATACAAAATTTTCTCTCTCGGTCTCTAATCATTTGCATTGCCTGTCTCCAGATGATCTCTGTATCTTCTGTATCTATTTTGCAGCTGAGTTCCCAGAACTGAACAAAGTACTCATGCCGTACCAAATAACCAACCTTTGGGAATTACAATATTTCCAGACTGATTTTTAACTTCCGACTAGCATTTTGTTCAACAGTGATGCCCACTGAGCTTTCCACAGTAATGCCAGGATTTTTTTTCTGAGCAGTTGCTCTCAATTATGGCCCCAGTAGGTTATATGAGTGACCCAAAATATGCCATCCAGTGTCATGCTAACCCAGTATTAATCCCTTTGTCTGCTAGGGTGTTTATTCAGCTCCTTAAGTTAGGCTTCCCTTTACTATCTCTGAGGCTTTTCAACAGTAAGCAGAATTTTATAACAGTGTGAATTCTGTATGTTGCCACATCATTCTACCCCTTTCTGGATCAAAAGTATTAACTAGCCCTTTTAATTTAGGAGTTCCCTCGAGATGGCATGTAGTCAGAGGAGGCCACTGGGAGTTCAGATTTGGGATGCATCTACACTGCCCCACACAATGAATACAAACACATGGGGGCATGTCTGTAATGGCCCAACCCAGGGATTGTCTGTTTCTCAGCGGGCTCCTTCCCTGCTTTGTTTTCAGTGGCTGTGGTATCTCAGCACAGCAGTGCATGGTGAAGGATGGGCATGAGCCCAGCCATGTTGGAAGTCCACCCCACCGTAGCCATATTTGCTTTCTGACAGTTTTGAATGCTCAACAGTACTTTCACTCCCACCACAAATTTGGGTAGAAGCCTTTAAACCTCTGATAGTTATTTTGTTAAATGGGCAGCTGCAAGTCTGACTATATGTATACTTACCTGATTTTCCTTACACCAGCAGCTGTACAATGTAGTTAAAAAAAAAATAAATATATATATAGAAATAGGAAGCTTGTGAATCTGAGCATGCCCCAGATACCACAGACCTTGTAACTACAGTGCTCCCTCTCAAGCCCTCTTCACCTCAAAAAACTTTTGGTGTCCCTCATTCCTGAAAGCCACTTTGAGCCAGTGCTGCTGCCGCAGTGGCTCTGCCCATCTGGAGCTGCCTCTGAGAAGCAGCCAGCAGAGCTGGGAAAGGCCTGTGTCCTTTTGGCACTCCAGTCCTTCTGTACTGCTGCAGCCTTGTCTCCTCAGGACAGCCAGAAATCTCAAGCAATGGTTTAAAATATGCATTTCTTCCCAAGGTGGAGAAAAAAAATGCTCTGGAGAAAGCATATTTTCCTTTTACAAAAGACACAGTCTGCAAGTTCATCCCCTATTTTAGCATATTCATGTTTTATTGCTTCCTTCAATTATCACTACAGCTCATTTTCCATGTTCCAAAGTCCCTAATTTCCAAAAGGACTGCTAGCCTATAGACACAGAAAAATGGTTTTGCCCTGTCTCCTGTCAGAACAATTATTACAATTATTAGATTATTTAAAATTTGTATTACACATATCTAAAAGGCTGCAATTAAATTAGGTCCCACTGCACTTGCCACAACCCAAATGTGTAACTAATGGCATTTCAGGCCCTCAGGAAAAACATTTAATTTTAAGGTAAACTCCTCAGGGCAGAAATTACCCACATTTTTGTTCTGTGGGGAAACAGTGCCTGGTGTTGGTGCAGCCTAGGCTGCAACGCAATCCTAATAATAATAGTAATGATAATTACTGTTAGTATTAAATGATGTTACTTCAGTTTTATCACAGCTTACTCCTATCTTTTGTTTACATATGATGTGATAATAATGTGTGTCATTCCTTCAGCTGAAAAATTCTTTATGCAAGGTTTTGGTGCTGGTTAAGGATACTTTGCTCTGCTTCCAGGGAACAAATAGGCCAATAGAATAAGTGTTTGGTGGGATGAATGGTGTTCAGAATAAGGACAAATGGTGAAAGAGAGGGGACACTATCAAAGGCTGTTCTGCTCCACATGAATGTTAACACTTGTTCAAATGTCCGAGGATGAATTCCTTCAGCACACCGAGTTACTGGAAAAAACCCACTGCACTGAGAAAGACGCACACGTCACTGCTGAGGCAGAAGATGGCCATGGTCACACCAGCACACATTCTTTTCAGTGTTTGGTTTTGGGAGGTTTGTCACCCTACCCCAAAGAAGTTGATGCTCCTTAAAAATTGATGCCAGAAGGAATTCCAGATGTAGATTTTAAATATATTGTCCTTAAGCCAAACTGGGAGATATAGGGACAAAATGTCAAAATGCAAAGGCAGGATCGCTTAGCATTAAAATGTTACAAACTGCAATTGCTGATTTAGTACTGATTTATTTCTGCAATGCAAGGGTTTAATATTTGTATGTTTCATTCCCCTCTCTGTAAGTGTAGAATTATTGTGACTGCCAAGCAACAACTTGGCAGGATTGCAGTCAGTGCCCTACTCTGTAAATGCTATTGCAAAAGTTAGGTTCCAAATGACATTAAGCCAGTTAAAAATTCAAGCAGAGTTAAAAAAAACAAAACCCCACACAGTAAAACACTTTACAAGCACTAGAACAGTGACCTGGCTAAAGTTTTGTCCTAAAGATACAGGTGATATCCATCTACAAAAATGGCTCATCTCTGTGAGTAAAATATCATTGCAACCTCGATAGGAAACGTAATCTAGACAGCATGGATATCTGAAAAATGCTAAGACATGTCCAATTAAGTTTTCCTGTAAATCCTTTAAAGTATCACCCAATTGTCTCAACTGCCCCTTCTGGAAATGCTATTCTTTACCTTCAGCCTGGAGAGGGAAATATTTAAAAGCCTGTGTGTAAAACTGGATCACATAAAAGGATATCAGTACTCAAGTGCTTTGTATTTGTGAAGATGAGATAGTAAGCATGCCTTTCCTACCATTTTTCTGTCCCTTCCTGTGTTTCCACCTTGGAGAAAGTGCTATGAATTTATTTTGTAAGAAAAATGAATAGGCATTATAACAACAGCCTTGCTTTCTCGCTGTCAAAATAATGACCATTTCTTTCAGCAATGTTTTCATTGCTCAGTTTTCTTTTCTAAATGTATCTTAAGTTAAAAAGCATTCTGCACTCTTCCAAAAGAGTTTAGATTATGAAATGCTTTCCAGTTTTTAGAGGGTTTTTGGGTTTTGAGGTTTTTTTAAATTATATCTATTATGAATATTGACATTCCATTTGATTAAAAGGATGTGAGCATCCTTTTATATCAGATAAAATAGGCAGAATTTCTCCTATGCTATGAGATCCAGGATACTGCAGATCTTTCACTTCTCTAATGTTACTCTTTTCTCCTCAAAGCAAGCAAATTCACTGTAAGGTAGAACAAACAAAAAACATAAGCTCTGCTCTGCCCTGGCTGGATTTATATTACTTTTTTTCCTATTTTTTAACTCTTGAGTTGGTTTTTAGCATGCAAATTAGGTAGATAAATGTGTGGTGAGCCCCTGTTTTCATACCCAACCTTCTCTCTCCCTCATTTGTGCCACCATTGTCATTTGGCTGTGTGATGGCCTGCCAGCAGCTCTGCTGTAAGCTGGGCTGTTTTGTCAAGAGCTCCTGTGGGGGTCTTTCTTGTCTTTGGCAAAATCTTCATAAGGAGTATTTTCTGCAGTGTGCCAGCAGCTCCTGGCACAGATTCATCAGCTCACAGTGACTTGCAGTGTGGATACTTAATAGTCATCCCCTGTAGCTTGGCAGTAGCTGAGATGGATAATGCAGCCTCCAAGTTGCTCCTTGCATGTTAGGCTTCTGCGTGGCAAACTCAGAAAGTCCAATTTAATCAGTATAAACCAGGGAAAGAGAAAAGGGGGGATCCATCTTGGACTTCAAAGGATGTTTTGTCAACTTTACTACTATTGAGAGAATAAGAGTGTTTCAGGCAGAGAAATTAGGAGAGGATAGATCCAACAAGCCAGTACCACTGAGCCTTCAGTGCAGGAGGATGAAAGGAAGAAGAGTGGAGGAACTGCCTCAGCTTTTGTCAGTTATGTCAAGCAGGGAGAAGGATGTGGAGATGGGCGTCCCTGACGCACCATAGGCTGTTGCTGTAGGAAAACATGCCACTCCCCAGGCTCAGGATAACCCTAAATCTCAAACATGTCAGGACACAATGATGTCCCCCACATACTGGGCTACTTTACCCCAATCCATTTTCAGCCTTTCCCTCCTCTTCCTTCCAATCACCCATGCTTCCCTTCCTGTTTGCAGCACACAGGACAAGTGCTTCAGCTCCTCAACCCTTAGGGCCTGCTGCATAATACTAAATGCTCTGCAGAAAAACCCCATTGCATCCTTGGATCATAAACCACCATCCAGAGGAGTCCCAGAAGCAAATTCCCCAAAAGCGGTTCATCACCTGAGGATGTGGAGCTAAACCACTTTCACGAAATGAAAAACTGTTGTTAAAAATTTGGTCCTGGCTTTGTGGGGTTTTTGTGGTGGTGTTCTGGGGCAAAACAAGCTGCAAGGGCAGGAGGGCAGCAGCGAGAGCGCCGGTCGGCTCTCATGGTTATTTATTTCGTGTCATGGGTGCTCTCTGGGTCCCTGCTGCCGTGGGATCTCTTCTCGGAGTGCGAGTGTACCTCCGCGTGTGTTTTGAGGACAAGTCTCCCTGAGGAGGCGGAGAGCCGGGACGGGGATGCTCTGAGCCGAGAGACCACATCCCAGTCCGAGGATGCAGCCGAGGTGAGGGCGGCGAGGCGCCCTCCCAACCTCCGGCCGGGCTGGGCGGTGCCGGGGGCCGGCTGCAGGCGGAGGAGGAGGAGGAAAAGGCCAGGATATTCCTGAATGAACGGCTCGCTCCTCACCCCACACCTCCGCCCGGCTCCCGCCTCCCTCCCGCCACTCGCCGGTGTCTCTTCGAGGCGCAGCCAGTTTCTATAGCGACGGCGCTGAGCCGCGGCTCTTCCGAGTAGTAACAAAGCCGGCCGCCCGCTGCCGCGCCGGGGCTGCGGGGGGAAGCGGCTGCCGCTGCCGAGGACGCCCGACAGGTACGGAGCGAGGGGCGCCCGCCGCCCGCCCCGGCCGGGCGCTGCTGCCGCCGGGGGGCGGCTGCGCGAGGGACAGCGGCTCCCCGCGGGTCCAGCGGCGGCCGCGGGGAAAGGGGGCGACGTCCGTCCGTCCGTCCGTCTGTCCGTCCGTCCGTCCTTCCGTGCGTTCGCGCCCGTGTCAGCCGAGGGACAGCGGGGAGGGCTGCGGGAGGGCTGCCGCAGGTGCGCCCCGGGTGCTCCTTCCCGGCCGCGGGCACCGGGACGGGGCGGCTGCCCCCGGGTACCCCACGGCTGCCCCCAGGTACCCCCCGGCTGCCCCTGGGTACCCCCCGGCTGCCGGGGAGGCGCCGGCTCGGGCGGGCTCCGCGCCCCGGGTGGCAACCGGTGGGCTCGGCTCGGCTCGCCCCTCTCCGCCAGGGACAGCGCTGCTCCTCGTCCTTACGGTTACCCCTTCATAGTAATACTGGTAATACTGATAATTTCGCTGTTGTTGTTGTTGTTGTTGTTGTAAAAAATACGACCCCCCTGGAAATTTGCGGGTTACGGAGTTTCGTTTCTTCAGGTTTATAAAGTAATGATGAATAGGTAATAGCCTCAAAATGCGCTACTATGTTAGAAAAAAAACCCAAAAAAACCAAACAAACAAACAAAAAAAAAAAACATGTAAAGGATTGGTGTTGAAGAGTAAACAAGACAATTTCTGCTTGTTTTTAGGAGTAATTGTACGGAAAGGTTTTAGGTAAAATGAGTCTGTAGCTTTCCGAGTCAGAAGGCTAAGATGGTAGAGGTGATAAACGTTTGCTTATCTCGGGCGGCCAAGGTTAGGCACGAATAAGCGTCTTCACCTCCTGAGATACCAATGTCAGACTGGATGGGAAGGTCATTAGCAGGTCATTAGCCTGAGCAATGCTTGTGGTGACTGTAATCAATAACATCCGAATGGTAGTGGCTGTGTGAATAGACACGGGTTTCTGCAGAAGTTTAAAATTCAAAGGAACTTCCTGATGATGAGAGAAGGCTGACCCCACATGATGAGGTCCTAGGGAGCAGTCGTTGTTCATTGCTGAGTGATTTAGGAAATAAACGAGATCCTGGGCCAAAGCAAAAGTGTGCTGTGACATGTATGCAGCCAGCAGCACGTTCAAGATGGGAATCTTTCTGGCTGTGAACAAGGGGAAAAAGGGAAATAGTACATGAGATGAGGATACGGTGGCTGAGGACATAGTTATTGAGTAGATGGACAAGAACTGACATTTTAAGTAATACGTAATCTAAATATCAGATTATTTGAGATTGAAAACACTATACATAATGTAATATCAGGGCATCAAACCTCAAAGGCTAAGAATTGACTGGAAGAAGTTTGAGAAGTGTATAAATGAAATGCTGAGTGAAAAGTGGAGCTACCTGTACCATTAGGTAAATGATGTGAAAATGGTGGAAAGAAAAGATACAGTTCATCAGCAGTCATGAATACAAGTAGAAAAGAAAATGGAGACAGACTTCTCTTGCAAGAGATGTATAAATAAAATGAAGTTTTAAATGAGTGTTGATCAAGTTTAAACTTTCCTCAATATAACATTTAAATCAGTATTATCATAATAATATGTGGACTGGAATTCTAGGGGTTTTTTTAGAAACATTAGTGACAAAAAAAAAGAAAAGAAAAGAGTGGAATTTCTTAGATATGTTGATTGCAGTGGTTTGCCCAGTGTTTATAAGTGGTTGTCCTTCTCTTCTTTCAACAGTGTCACAACGGTTGTTTTGCTGAGTTATAAGCTTCTGAATGACCTCTGTTTTTCATGCAGCACTGGAAAGCAAACTCTTGAGTTCATAAAATGTGTAAAAATGTAGACCTCAGATTAGTTTAGCATGATGGAAAATAGCATTTCAAGACCACACTGTGGACTACCTGAAATGTATGCACTTGCAGGAAATAAAAGGTCAGCTGTGCATAATAAGCACCTGGACACTTCTACTCCCATAACTGCATGGCAGAGAATGAGAAGCATCAGAACTCAATATCTTGCCTTAAAAATGAAAGGGATAAGCAAAATATTTATGGTTTTGCTGCCTTGTGACATTTCAGTCCCAAAATTGTTCCTTGTGGGACAATTGTGAACTCCACTAGACAATGTTTATCAGTGGAAAAAACGTAGTAGTTGAGGCAGTACCAGGAAAGAATGCAGTAGTTCAGTACAGATAATACACCCCATAAAATAGCCTGACATGCTTAAGGGCTTCTAGTGGTCAACAGTTCTAGTAATTAGATCACAGTCCCTCAGACTGTCATTTCACACCTCTCTGGTGCTCCTCAGTCCAGACTAGGTTTATAGGAAGCCTGTTGTCAAATTTTCTTGAAAAGCATCATCAAAATGTTTTGCACTCTGTGCCTTGGTATAAGACCGCTGGAGGAGTCTGCTTGCCGCTATTCCTCTTGCTGTGTTCAGTCTTAATATTTTTATCTATATCCTAGTTTGATGACTTGCTGTTAAATATTTTTTCTGGAGAGATGTACATGTGCTTGCTGTAGCCAGCAGCTCTTTCAAGTGTACAGGGACACTTATCACCTGCTGCCTGGAGGCTGTGATTTCAGCCCTCCCAGCAAGGTTGCTAAGGAGTACTAGGGATCCTTGGAGAGCAAAGCTCAGGAAATTCTCCTGTGGCCTTTGCACACATTGTGTGCTGAAGCAGTGCCTGTCCAATATAAACTACTGTTCTGACAGTAATATAGTATGACCAGATGTGTACCTTATGTATCACACTGTAACATAAGATAATTGTGACTTACTAGTAAAAACAAAACATCTGCAAGTGTGAAAGTCCTGTGATAAGCTGCAAAGAGCTCAGGCCTCTTCAAACTGTACCTTAGGTTTAAAATTCATTTGCAAAGAAAAATCAAGAAATACAAGATGTGCAGCTTTTAACCTACTACAGCTCTACACTTTTTAAAACCAAATCCTGTGTGTTTCATTCAGAATGTTTTTCCTGCAGAGATGATGCAGCACAGCATTTTAGGCACAACAAATGCCATAATTCAACACACCTTTCCTTTTCCCATTTTATTTTTTCCAATGAGTGGACACTTCAGTAGAAGTTGAAATAACTTAGCAGCACTTTAAGTTTAGTCCAGATAGCATGAAAAGATGAGATGTTCCAGCATCTCTCAAGCATTGAGCAGAGACTTCAAATCCATTTAGGTTCTGTCTGATCTCTCTTGCCATTTCCAAGAAATTTAGCCAAAGTGTTACAAAGCTGTAGTTCTCTGAAAGACTCAGGTTCACAAGTGTTTTGTATATATTGCATTTTGAAAGTAACATCTATAAAGATTACCACCACTAGTGGTAGCTCAGAAATTGGAGAAAGGAATAGGGACAGACTGTCTTATCTCTTAGCTTTTCTACTTCAGTTTGGAATTGCCCTAATTATTTGCAGAAAGGCGGCCTTGTAGAGAAGAGAGCAGTGTGACAATCTGGTTTTGAGAATAACTGTAAGGAAACCTGATGGTGTGTGGGGCAGTAGTGAGGGAGAAGGTGGGGGCTGATGTGCAGCCCATGATGCAGACTTGGCCCTGGAGTCAATGGGCATGGTGGGAGAGTTACCTGGGACTGGTATGAGGAGTCAGGCTGATACATGACTCGGAGTGGGACAGGAAAATCTGGTGTTAGACTGTGTGCATCAGTTCCTCCCAGCAGATGGCCCAGCTCAGGGCTGAAGGCTTCTTTTAGGCCCCACTTTGTAAGCCTTCAGGGCTGTGTTGGCCATATCCACGGCAGAAGGTGTTGGTCAGGAAACCCAAACCTTTCCATAATAGTTTCAGGGCAGGTGTTGTTCCAGGCAGGGGAACTGATCTTGGCAGGCAGCGCATGGCAAAGAAAGAAAACTCCCATTTCAGATGGATAGCCAGTCTGTACCCAGGCAGGAGATGTTCTCCTGTGAACAGAGAGAAAATATTCCCCCCTTGGTGACTCACAAGCAGTGAACTGATCTGACTCGCCTTGAAAAAGCATCTGACCTTGAATCTTCTGCTGTGGAATAGCTTTATGTGAAAGTATGGCTTGACCACTGAGGAGCTACACTGCAGATGTTTACCAAGAACTTGCAGATGTCATTCGCCTTCCAATATATGATGGGGAGACCTGGAGTATTTCCACAGAAGTATTCTCTGTTAAAAACCAACATGCTCAAAACTCAAGCTGATACTGGCTTTCCACTCTTTAAACAATTCCTACAAGTAATTATCAAAAAAAGCTTTAAAAGGCTTACCAGTGTTTCTACCCATATTGAAAATATTTAGTTTATTCGGCTAGAATTTTATAAATATCTTAAGCAGAGATTTTGAGTAGTGAATCACCAGGTGGAGTGTTGTATAACGTGTGTGTAATGAGGGCTTTTATCTTCCTGTATCTTTCAGTTCACTGAATTACACTTCTATGCTGTTAAAGTGACAGCTAAATGAAAGTTAAAAAAATAAACAGTACTGTGTTTGGTGCGAGGTTCAAATGGTACAATAAATGAATTGCAGGGCAACAAATTATACAATGAGAATAAACCAAAAAAATCACTAAATAACTGCCGACTATACCGCAAACTCAGTGAAGCTTCCTGTGGAAGAAAATGATGAGTTATTTTATGACTAAAACTGTATTGTAAAGTATATATTCAGTGGAATGCTGATGTTTTGTAATGCTCTAGTACTTGGGTTTGCTTTCAGTATATTACAGATATTTTACTGTGTCCACTGAATCAAAGAGCACTTTTGTAGCTGATGCCTATTCCTGTAATCAAGTTGCCTCTCATTCTCTGACAGACTAAACAGATTGAGCTCTTTTAAGCTTTCCCTTGAAGGAGATTTATTCAGCTCCTGAATATTTTTTTTGTGACTGTCTCACTGTTCCTGTGAGAAACTGTCCAAACTGTTCATAACCCTATAAAGATTGTGAACATGGTGACTGTGCAAAATACCTTAGTTTGACTCCCACCACAGCCAAAAAGGTAATGGTATCTCAGCTGTGTTTCCCTCCCATGTTGCTAAATTCATGTTGCAAAGATCTCACACTCAGATCATTTGTCTCTGTGACTTCTCTATCTCTGCTCGTTACAGGGGGGTTGGACTAGATGACCTTTAAAGGTACATTCCTACCAAAACTGTTCCAATCTGTGATTCTGTAGTCACAGTGTGAATTAGGTATGCAGCTTACCTGAATAGCCGAAGCTTTTTCTACAGTAATCTCATACACTAATAATGCAGCTAGCAAGTACTTAAATGTTAAAGAGAAGAGCTTTTTTTTGTGTTCATTTCTCATTTTATTTGTATCACTTGAGCAAAGTTGTTAAGTGGAAGTGCTCTCTGTCCTTTTCAAGATTCTAATGTATTTCTCCTTTCTTTGCCATCACCACGGCAGACCTAAAGTTGTCTTTTCTTTCTAATGGGCCTCTGAAATAAGTCCCCGATGTTTGTGCTATTAAATTCAAGGTCAACACCTTGAATAACACTTGTTAAGTAAATGGAAATGAAATATTAGCTTGCTAGTCAGATCTATCTAAAAGACCAAAAAGGGAGAGCATCTTCTGGCAGTATTTACAGCCAAGATGATAGGCATGGGTACCTGCTCATTTAAAGATCAGTTAACAATGAAAAATTTAATTTCTGGCCCTCTCTGTGTTCTAAAAATTAGGAACAAGTATCTATCCAGTAATATAAAAACTGCCCTCTTTATATTGTAAGTTTTTCTTAGCCTGAAATATCAAACTTAATCTTAAAATGCCATGTCTTCCATAGGGCAAAGAGAGAACAGAAAGTATACCAACAATGAATCATCTGTTTTATGTTATCAGTCATTCAGACCCTTTGGTGATGGATGGATGAATAGATTGAGCCTAGCGCTCTAAGCCAGCTTGGCAGCTGGCAGGTAAGTCCCTGGAAGCTCACCAAAATGCTTTCTGAAGCACCACACTTCTGTTTTAATTGTTGTATTTAGCAAAATCATATCCTAGAATATAAAGTATCCTCTTAAGACAATAGGATCACACATAACCATACATCTACTATCAGTGGAACTTAAGCATACAGAGATTGTACATGTGCTCTGGTAGGGATCTGAAGAAGGATGTTTTTATTTTATCTCTTTTTTTTTTTGGATGGGGAAATAGAGAAACAGCTCTTACAAGACTAGAAAAGAGCAAGTCAGAACTGAAAACAAATGGTGTGCGGATGATGTAAAGATGAAGTAATAAAACTGCATATTGATAAATCCCACAAAAATCCCAAGTGAACTGAGTTTCCAGTAAATTTTATGTCATTTGTTTTTTAAGGATTAATGAAGCTTTATTACATGACTATTTTGCCCAACTATGCCACCTTACAGACAAGTTAAAAGCGTTTTGTTAGCCTGGAATGGAGAAGCACTGAGTGCAGTGGTATCTCCCTTCCTTCCCTGGTATACCTCCCAAGACAGCTTGTTCCAAAGTAGTGTGCTGTGCTAATGGCAGCATTTAAGAAAATTCTTTTAATGAATTTATTGTAACATGGCCAACATATCTGCTTCATGTTGAAGTGTGGTTTTTAGACTCTGAGGACAGTTCTCTGTGTGTTCATCAGGATAAATGTGAGGCTTTGGTAATGCATATTGACACAGATTTATTAAAATATGAATTCTCATTGACTTTGGGACTGACAGGAGGGAGGAATGGCAAAAAAAAGTGCATAGAAAGAAACTTTCTGGGGTGGCTCATTTAGAGTGCAGTTTTGGTATTCAGGTATGGCTATGAATAGATTGAACAGCCTTCTGAACTTTATACCCTTTTAAAAATTAAGTGGCCTGCCTATTTTCTGTTTCAGTCAAGTAAAATTATTCATGAAGAGAAATGTCAGTTGTACCAGTCTTATAATTAATTTTCAGTTTTAATAACATTAACAAGATGCTTCACTCACTGTTTGTCATTTTACAGATAGCTCATTTAGTGCATGTGCGTGTATTTGAAATTCTGTAGGTATCTTGAGAGGGTAACAGCTTTTCTCTAGTTCTAGAACACACACACATACATGCATGCACACACATTTATACATGGTACCTTCTCAAGACAGCTAGAGTATTTTAAATTATGCGTATATATGGACATGTATATTTATATTTGCCAGGCAGACCAAGGGTATAAATTGACATCATAGATACAGGTATGGAAATTTTCTGCATTCAGCGGTGCAGATTACTTTACAAACACGTTCATCTCTGTAACCTTTTGTTTGTCTCTTGCTCAAAGAAGAGAAACAGTTTCACTCAGTATGATCAGTAAAGTGCAACTGTGGACATAATTCTATGCAGGTGTCCAAACCAGAATTATCTATCCACTCACTGTAAAATAGGAACTTGTAATAAACAATCCTGCTGCGTACTTGATGCCTCCTCCTTTTTACTGTTTTACTCTGCATTTCTTTCATTAGCAGTGTTATATCTTTATGCTTAGCTTTTTCCCTCTTTTATTTTGCTTACAGTCTTGTCTGTGTTCAAAAAAGCCAGCCTCATTGAAACAGATTTTTTTTAAGAGTTAAAGATCTGGTTTTTTTAAAGAGTTAAGATCTCTTTTTAAGGAGGTTTTTTTGTTTCAAAGAGTTATGCTGTGTGTTTTATTTTGCTGCTCATGCATTAGCTATGTCAACCGAAGCGCAGATAAAGAGTAAAAAGAGGCATGAAATAAAGCTATGAGAAATAGTAAATACTGGGAAATAAAAAATATACAATGATCATCACGTGGCTGTCTGTATTGAAAAGTGGAGCTCATATCACTCCATTACTGCTGGTCCAGAGCTCCTTTGATCATGTTTGAAGAGTTGCTTTTGTCTGGGAATGTTCAGAGGGTTGATACAGGTCGACTTCAATGAACACTTGCTTTTATGTTTGTATATTCATAAAATTTAAAATTCAAATGCGTATGTGTGTGTTATAGCAATGCACATAGCTGATGGATTCGGTTCATTATTTGCTGTTAAAATATTAGCAATAACTTCTGTGAACAAGACACAGTAACATGGATTTTACTGTGCAAAATATAGTGCCTAAACAGATGACAGTGCAACAAGTAGGGTATGTCAGAAAATTCCAAAGAAGGAGATAATAGTATTTGGCATCAGTTTTGAGTCTCAATGGATTGGAGTGGTTTGATGTGTTTTGCGGGGGTTTTTGTTTGTTTTGGCTTGTGCTTTTTTATGGTGGGGAAGATGGATGATAGGGGTCTTCCAGGAAGAAATATTAATTACAAGTGGAATTTCTGCACTGCCATGTGTATGAGAAGAAATTTCTGCTCTGGCAGTATGCCTGTTAAAATACCTAATTTTGCACTACCAGACACACTGCAATGCTTGTATCAAATTTTCTAGAGAATACACTGAAGGCATGCAGAGCGCTCAGACAATGGGCAAAGCCTGAAAGATTTGTAGGAAAAAAAAAACAAAACTCAACCCATATATTGCAAGATCATATTGTTCTGAGAGAAGAAACAAATCTTGGGAAAGCAATTTCATCAGCATTCATAGCACTAAGCAGTGGCCCAGTTCCTGTGCTGCCAGCTCCAGAACTGACGTCATCTGTCCACCATGACATACTGGACCACTCAGACCGACACACAAATACTGAGCAGCTGCCTGACACAAATCCAGTTGCACATCTCTAGCAAAAGAAAGACTCTAGTCAGAGATATGAATGGTTATTCATCCATTTGCAAAAAGAAATGCAGTGTGCTAGGCAGCAAACAGCAAGCATCATAGATTCACTGATGAGCAAAGTGATAATGGGGAAACCACAGGGAATTATGTTGATAGGAAGTGGGTAAATATTGGGGGTCTGTTCAGCTCAACCCACTGGTTCCAGGGAGGACATTTGACAAAGCTCACATCTTGCATACAGCTCCAGATGTCCATGCAACTTGGTTTATTTTTTTCTCTGATTTTTCTGTCTGCTGCAAGACTGAGAGAAAGGGAACTGAGTCCTAGATCTCTGCTCTACCTCTCAGAGTGCCAGCTGCACTGGAAGGACTGAAGTTAAGTTGTTGTGTTCCTGCAGCTGGCTATTAGGCACTGGGATATGACAAAGAAGATATGCACAGGTCACATCAATTTTTGGGTTTCTTTCAGTTACACTGGAACCAAAAAGGGCCATTGTTAAGGAATAGACAGTATGGAAACTTATTTGATCCCCTGCCTAGACTGTGTGAATTAGCTAAATGGTGAATATCTCACATTGTGCTATCATTATTGTTCATCATTGTGACAGGCCGGAAAGAGCAAACATAATAATTAATACTCAGCATTGTGATAATGCCATTGTGCCCCAGCTTTAAATTGTTTAAACAAAGCTTCTCTTTTATTTAAGTAACTCCCTGATAATTCTGTTAAATCTTTCTTTTCTTCAGTCTTGAATCAACTTTTCAATAGAGACATCTTGTATTTAAGTGGGCTTAAAGGCGGGGAACTCCCTTTCAAGTAGAGGACAGCTATGACTGAATGACTTTCTTCGAATATCAGATAAAATTATCCAGCTAAACATTATTGTACACATACATATTGTATATGTATAATATATTGTACATTTGTAGATTAAAGCATTAATCTATTAACATAATGTTTAAAGAAATATATTGAGCTATTTTTCATGGAATCATAGAATGTTTTGGTTTGGAGAGGAATTCAGAGGTCATCTAGTTTCAACCCTCCTGCCGCGGTCAGGGACATTGTCCACTAGACCGGATTGTTCAAAGCCCCATCCAACCTGGCCTCAGATTTCCACTTTCTTTTTTTTTTTTTTTTTTTTTTTTTTTTTTTTTTTTTTCATTTTCAGAAATGCAGTGTTTTGTTCCAGTTGAATGACATTCACTAGCAACAATATTCTGTCTGATGTGGTTTCTTTTAATGAAGAGATACTAGTGCTCATTTTCAATGTGAAAATTACAATTTCAGCATTTATCTATGCATTTTCTTGAATAGATAGTAATGGATTAATAAGTGTGGAAGCATAGTGAGTAAAACAACACACTCCCTCCTTTGTAACACTTGCTGGAAAATGCGCTGTGTGTTAGACCTGCTTTTGAAAATCAGAATAATCAAAGATGAAATATATTATAAAGAAAAATACCTGGAAATGTGAATGTTCCTGTTAAAATGTATACATATAAATTTTATCTTTATTTGATAAACCACCAGTTCGTGGGTGGTTGAAATAAAACTGCATTCCTCTCTGAGAGTCTCTGCCCAGGGGCTTTGTGAACCCTCCAACATAGGGAGGGTTCATAATGCTCAAATGGACAAGGCCCTTCAGACCTGTCTCTGCTTTTGCTGAGAAGTGCAGTGGGCACCTTGGTGAGAATGGGATTGAAGGGGTGTAGAAGCCCCAAAGTGACCATGGGAGAAGGATGGTGAGAATGGCACCCAGATGAGGTCATGGAGATAACTGTGCACATCTAAGTGACCTTCCAAGGACACCCACTTCAGGAGACAGTGAGTAAAGCCTGATGACTCACAGAAGTGGGTGGGAAGAATAAATTGTTTGCTGTTGTCTGAAGACAACAGAAATGCACATCCAGCAGCAGCACATGTTTGCCAACATAAAAATGAGGATGAGGCATGTCCTGTTCACCACGTCACTCCATTACCAATGGTATCATTGGTACCATTTTATCTCCATTATCAATGCGGAACAGACTTTTGGTTACCTGTGTCTGGTGCTTTGTGAGTGCGTGGTTTGGTGTGTGATCAGCACCCTCCCATTCTGTAGGATTTCACACTGAGCTCTTCTAAGTTCTTAGTACACAGTACTGCAATATTGTCTTCTGGACTTTTCAGGATGTGAGGTTGAAACCAGATGATTTCCAGAGGTTCTTTCCAATGTAAATTGTTCTGTAATTCTGTCACTTGAAAGCAGTAGTATGTTCCATGAACTTCATGCACAGGTCATAAGATTAGCATAATATAGGTTTATGGTAATTTCTTAAATCTTACACTTCTATCTTCATTTGTTTGAACTACCCATGCTTTGTTTTTTTAAAAATGGTTTTAAGTGACCTAGGTACAAAAAAAAAGGCATTTCTGAGCATAAAATTAGTTTTAAATAATCTTGCACTAGAAAAAAATTCATTCCGTGTATCTTTCTGATCAGAAGACTGTAAACCTCTGAACTTCAGGGACTTGGGATTGAAGTGCCATCTCAGTTGTTGGCTGAGACGGGATCAATCACAAACAATGAGGATCATGTATCCACTTAAAAAAAAATACAGTGCCCAGACTGAACTGTGCAATTTGCAGACCTCATCTTGTCGCATTCTTTATGGTGCTAAGCTGACTGTATGAGGCTGGAGCTGCAAGTAATCTCTCTCTCATTCAGCTCTGCTGCAATGTTGTCGGACATGCAGAATGAAGGCTTGCTACTCAAAATCAGGCACGTCTGTCAGCTCTAGCACAGGCCAGGAGTTGTGCTTTTGGTTTGCTACTTGTCTGACAAAATACAGTTTCTTTAAAAACACTGAAGGATCTGCTGTGAACCCCACCATCCTTTACCCTTAGTAGAATTCTCTGCAAATGATTCGAGCCATTTCTCATGGTGGTGGTCTGGCAATTCAAGGAGTAAATATACAACTAAATAAAACAGGTTTCTCCTGAACATTGCTATTTCACTGTAGCTATTTTACTGGTATTTTCAGTATCAAAATGAGTGCTACAATTTGATCCCAAATACTTTTGTGTTCTATCAGTCTATTACTGTTTATCCCCATTCATTCTCATCAGTATGGTGGACAGCAGAAGGTATATTTCATTACTCCATTTCTTTTCATATTCAGATTACTACCAAATTTTTGTATCATCTATTTTTGTGTAACACACATTTTCCTCACCTCCCACCACTCTCTGTGCCTTAAAACTTTTAAAATTTGATTCCTGTCGCTTGTAATATACACCTTGTAACCTACACTTTCCTAGCTAACTTGACACTTCCATTGCTTCCCTTCCCCCCTAACCCCCTTGTGCATTTTTTTGGCCATTTTGCTAAAGTGTATAATTCTGTTTCTTTGAAATCCCCCCCCAAATTCACCTTGTGTGTCAAACTTGGTTTTATTCCACTCAGTCCTTCTCCCCCTGTACATGCTTCTGGATGTGTTTCCTTAGCATGCTAATTTAGAAAGCTTTTTCCTAAGTTTTCTTCGCTTGCACTTAGCCCTCTCTGTCCACTCCCTACAGCAAAGTCTCTCCAAGTCATCATACTGCTAATCTCTTTTCTCTGATTCACAACTCTCCTCTGTAAGGATCCCAAGACTTTCAGGTAACAATCTTATAAATTGTGTTCTGTGATCAGTTGCACTCAGGCTACAAAAGTAACACAATGGGATTGAGCCCGGTGGCTTTGCACAAGTATAAGAGAGAAAAGATAGTGAGCATTTACTTTGAAGGTCCTTTTTTTGCCCCATTTAGATCTTGTGCTTAATGCTGTGGTTATTAAGGTGTTGCTGTAAGATGCCTTATAGGCTTTAAATGCTAAATGTGTAGTGCTTTGGTTTGTTTCTCTTGAGTAGCTGAGTTAAAATCTTATCGTGTGAAATGGGTTAGGGATTGCTATGGATGGTGAGTGGGATATCCAGTTCTTTCATAACCACTGATGTAATAAGTCAGTGGCTCCACCTGGTATATTCACAGAATATGAGACACATCTGAGGCTGCAGTGTCTCCTTTGGACGTGATGCTGAGTCTGTGTGAGTGTATCAAATACTTCATTCACATAATGTTCAATCAGTAAGTCCTTCAGACTTGATATCCTGCCAATGGGGCTGCCACAATTCGTGTATTCATAAACAGTGTCCTTGAGATCTTGTCTGCTCCTTTCTGCATAACCCAATGTATTAAAAGAACTTTATCTTTTTGGGGAAGGGAACAGTATCCTGTGGTTTTTATGAATGACTAGATGCCATCATAGTTGTTCACTGATGATGTTCCCTGGTTGGAGTTATATATTATGAAGCACAGTTGTTTCCAAGATTTAATAATGTGACAATTAAATTTATTTTCTTTTTTGGTAGTAGAGCCAAGGAGAAATTGATGGTTGTTTGTGTCAGTTTTCTAGTCAATTCAGTATGACTTTTGCCTTAGCAGGGATTACAGATTTAGGAACTGAATAAATGAGGCAGTAACAAATATTAGAAACATCCAAAAGGTATCCTATGAAATAGCAATTAAGAAAAGCATACAGTAGTAGTTTAATTCTACCAGCTTTCTCCCTGTTACCCAATAAATAAGCACTTTGCCTGAGAAAGGCCTGCATGTGCATCCTAAGAAAATGTTTGCATCCAAGATTTAATTCCTGCTGTCATTTTACAAGGTAAACTCAGTGACAAGTTTTGACAAACAAATCCCTCAAGTAAAGTTTTTCTTAGCAAGTCTTTAGAGCTACAGGCTACCATAAGGAAAGCAAGAGGAAAACTACTTTTTATCTCAAACAAGGGATTTTTAAGAGAAGCCAGTGTGATTTGTTGACATATTTGTAAGCATTGCAATGTGTTTGGTTGAATCACTCTTGATATACACAAGAGATTTTTTGTCTAATGCATTATCCATATGCTGTGCTGCCATTTTTCTTATCAAAAGACTTGTGACCACGCTGACAAAAAAGGAGAGAATGCTTTTATTGCTGTAGGATAGTGTAAATGCATCTCTGAAAATGCTGTGCTGAGCTTTTGATTTTACAGAATTCAGTGGGATCCTTGAAAGCTAGAGATTTGGGTATAGACAGTATGATATACTATCACCTTTTGCTGTGGACAAGGAATGCTTCATTAATAAAACAAAATGGGCACTGGGGCTGTCTAGTGAATCTGTTTAACATAAAATTCACTATTGAAGCAGCTGCTTCTCCCCCAGTCCACCTCTGTCTTATGATCTATCCACATAGCAGTGTTCTGTGAAGCCCTCTCAGAAGCAGGAGTGTCTGGGAGAAACTCAGAAAAATAATTTTCATTATTTTTCTCCCTGTTTTTCAGGGCGAAAAATCATGAAAATTAAGTTTCTCAAACCTTCTGCTGCAAATCTTGTCACTTCATATACACAAGGTGTTTATGTGCAGGAAAAAAACTTTGGAAGGTATCTATGTGGAGGAGCACTGACAGACATTGTGTGAATAGCAACATTTGCATAAACTTTTTAGTAAGTGGAGATGAAAGTCTCCATTTTCCATGGTTACTGATCCTCAGATATCCAGTTCAAACAGACATATCTGAGAATGAAAGGTAGAACTTCTGCTTTCCTTTAGGGTATCTCCTATCACATTTCAAAGTGCAGTCTTCTGTAGCTTAACGCTCTGCGGTGATGGCTTACAGATAGGCAAGATATATTGGCACACGTTGTAGACAAAGCTTAGCATATTAGCACAGGATGATAGTGTGGGAAATGGTACATGAGACTGGCTGATTCTCCTACAAGCCAGATTAATTTAGCTCATCCAGAAGTACATTTTATGATGGCTAGCTTGGTTCCACTAGAATCCCGCTCAGTTATATCAACTCTGCGCTGCAGTTTAAAGTGTAGATGTACTCACTGTTGCAAAATATATCCACCACAATTACTGAGAAATGCTCCTCAGGGTGCACTTTCTTTGGGTGCGGTTTCTGAAAGAGTCCTCCAGAAGCAGAGAAGGACAAATATGAGCTCAGAAGCTCTCAAGTAATATTGCAATCATTTGACTCTGGAGCAGAATTGGATTTTAATCAATTTCACGGAGAGTTCTTTCTGTCAAGAAACCAAGCCCAAGGAAAAAGGTCTGTTTTAACTTGCTGCAAATTATGTGGTTGGTGTTTGCAGAGATGTGGAAAAGTTAGATTCACAGTGGATGCTGCCTTTTGCAGTGATTACTAGTGCAATAGTTGTTAACTTTCATAAACTTTGGTTTAGTAAGCTAACAAACAGCAGTGTGCTATCCTGGTGCTTCAAACACGGAGCTTTTCATGAAAAAGTAATAGCATAAATAAAGGATAATGCTTCTTAGCTTTTGACTAGATAATACATCTATATAAGATTTTTTTCCTTGATCTTCAGTCTGCAGATTATATGCATTCAGCACACCGGAAATGAAAAACAGTGAAATATGTGTTATCCCTTAATGTCTAGTTAATTAGTTCACTTCCTAGCACGTCTTTCTAGTATCACTTTTGGAAAAAAAACACAGTGGAACATTCAGAAGCCTTATATTCACTTGCTTAAGTGAAAGCAGAGCAGAGAAGATTCATTATTTAAAATAGTTTAAAGAAAGCTGTCATTTAAAACATCTGGTGTTTTAAAATGTTCCTGGTTATGTTTCTATCAAAAAAATATTTTCTTACTTAGTGGAAGGCAAGAAATGTTTTTAATTTCCTACTTTACTCCATAAGCCTTAGCCAAGCTGCTCATTTGTGATATTGTATAGAAAACCTGATATCCTTGGGAATACTTGCTGAAGAGCTGCTGTGATGATGTTGGGATTTTTATTACACTAAGTGACATTAATAACCTGTTAGTGTTCTTTTTTCTAGTCTTGAAGTACATGTTGCAAAACACTTAAAACTAAAATCCCCATTGATTATTACCAGTTTAAAAAATACCAATACCTGGTCTCAGTTTTTAATTTACACTAAATTAAATTTATAGGTTAATAGGAAAGTGTAATGGCTCTCTGTGGACTGTGTTGCTTTTCAAACCTTTAGAATTCCATTTTAGGTACTTTCTCTCTGTTTTGTGTGTTGGTTGGGGTTTGGTTTTTTTAATTAGCTTAATATACAATCTGAATATGCCTTGCTTACTTCCAAAATTTCTGAAGTGATGCTTTCCTCTCATGCATTTTGTATTTTGAGTATGCTCGACTGGCAGACTTCAAATGTTCATTTCGTTTAACCTTTCAACCACTGTAGTTGCAAATGACATCAAAATGCTGTAGCTCTGCTCAAAAGAAAAGACAGTTTCATACCCTTCATTGAATTTGTGAGATTTAACCAGTGTAACTCTTTTGAATGATGGAAAATTAGTAAAGTCCAGGCTGCCCTTGTCCCAGAATAGAATTAGGCAGCTCTTTCTGAAGCACATTTCCTAAGTGCAGATTTTCTGATTTTTTGCAGGTTCTTATTGATCCGATTTAGACCTGATTGGATTATCTGCTGCTGTGGCAGTATATTTCTATCACAAACACATGGGAGGGAGATACACTGCATTCTTAACTGGATTCTGATACATCCTATGAATAAATTGCAGCGTCTTTCTGCTCCTCTTATCCAGCCCAAAGGGCACTGTATATAGAGTCTCAGCCCATAAAGATTCTGCCCTTTGCTTGAAATATTCCTTCTAGTAGCACTTCAACTCTGTCACTGACAGTTCAGAATGGGTAAAAAAATAGCACATTTCACTGCTAAATAACATGTTAAAGCTGAGCAATTCATATCAGTCCCCTAGAAGTTTAATTACTTTATAAGCATTAATCTGAGCTAAGCAAGTCTCACCAGCAGAACACTCCAGCGATTCTGACATGGTGGTGTAGCAATTTATGGAGTTCTGACAGTCCCCTATCATCCCCAGTAGCTACAAAGATACTACCAGACTAGTACTTAAAGCTGCTCTTTCACATGATTCCTGTATTCCTTAAAGGAATAGAATAAAAGCTCTGAATATCATTTGACACGTTTGAAATTAATTTCCCTCCTCCCATCCACTTTCTCAGTGCCTGCAATTTTTTTGCACATACCTGTGTCTAGAATGGTGGGTGTGCATGTAGTAACTGTTTTTTGCATATTGTGTACAAATCAGGCCAAATGGAATTTTTCTACAAGCCTGTTGTAAAAGGGCAGTACATGTTGCTGTCAAAGTTAATGTCTCCTCACTGACACTTGTCTGTTAGGATTGTTCATTTCCCAGGAACACAGTTGAAGACATAAAACTTTACTGCACGTCAACCAGATCTACTAATATTGTACTTTTTATAGCATCTTAGGGGTTTGTGTTTGCTCTTTTTTAAGTACATCATAAGATTTTTTTTTAAAAAATTCTTAGTTACATTGAAATTCTAGTGATGATAATGATGTTATAATAATAACAATAATAGATATAAGAATGTTGATTGAGGAGGGGTTATATGCCAACTTTGCTGTATTGCTAAAATAAGAATAATCTTTATCCCAGAAATAAGTATTTTTAGGTGCATGCTTTAGGAGAACTAAATGAAATATTAAAATTACACTTTACTGAATCCAGGTTAGAATGTTGTTTCCTCAGACCCCTCACTTTTCAAACTATTGGGGCTATTTGCAGCATCAGCTGGATCAGACTTTAGTTGCCAGTGTTTCAAATAGGACACAATGATAGAAGACCAGGTCTGAAAATGTTGTTTGTTAGTGGAAATCTGTATTGGATTTGGATTATTTTGATGTAGAGTTTTCAAATATTCTTGTGACTGAAGAAACTGCAATTGTTTTTTACCATTTCCTTTCTGCAAAGGATCAGATGCAAATTCTGAGCAGTAGTTAAAGCAGAAAACCTTGTTACCAAATTTATGTAAAGAATACATAAAATCCAGTATCAGTACTGCCCTGTATAATGTCCACCCTTTTTATTTCCTGTTTGCACTATCAACATAAAATAGACAATATAGTAAAATCTTTGTATATAGTC
Source organism: Camarhynchus parvulus (assembly GCF_901933205.1). NCBI lineage: Eukaryota > Metazoa > Chordata > Aves > Passeriformes > Thraupidae > Camarhynchus > Camarhynchus parvulus. Next base: position 62,367,132 of record NC_044572.1, on the reverse strand, counting down.
ATATCCTCAAAAATGCCTGAAACAGAATATACAAAGTTAAACATACTTGTATCAGGTGGATTTTTTTTAAGGACAATACAAAAAGCAAGAAGTACAACTTCTTTTCTGGCCTATTCTGCAATTGTTTTCAGCTCCATTAGGACAGAGCTAATGCCATACTTACTTTCTATTAAATCTTATTTTGAAGGTTAATTGGAACTTACTGTAATGCATTAAAATTGTTCCCCTGTGTGGAGAGGAATTTCTCACTGAATGATGTAATCAAGATAAATTTTCTGTCATTTTGTCTCACCTGGTCTCTCCCAAATTATATAACAGAAAGGAAGTCCAAAGAGAGAGAATTCTGTTATATTTTGGGGATGTTACATTTTGAGTATGTCACTTAATATCTTCTATTAGAAGTAATTTTTATTTGAAAAGCAGAAGTTATTTTCTTACATTTCTGGACCTATTTGAATTACTTACATTCAAGCACACAGTAGCAAGCAGAGCAAGGATGTAAAATTCTATGGTGCTCTCATCATGTGTTCTGAAACCTAATACAAAACATATTGGCTTTTAATAGTGTCTAATATAAAGATAAATGCTAGACATATCTGTAGGCCAAATGATTAAATATTTATGCCTATATTAAGCAATACTTGGAAGCTTTTTATTTATTTATAATTTTGTATCTTTTCAAGTCATATTCTAGAACCAATGTCCTGCAGTCTGTTCAACTCTCAGAAGAGCTCCTAAAGGGCACAAGCACTAAAGCAGAGATGCAGAACTCTATTTTATTTGATAAAACTACTAAAACCCACCCCTACTATCAAAGAGGAGAATGTCTAACCTTTCCCTGAAATAGTAGTAAGGTCATGAGTTCTGCTGTGAAGTATATATTAACTGGAGTAGATCACTTACTGGTTTCCGAGTCCTAAAGGAGAAGCCACTGGCAGTGAGAAAACTGTGCAAGAGAAAATGCCTAATCAGCCCATTAAGCAGGTTGTGAAAGAATTAAAAACAACTTTAAAGGAATTAATTCTGTTTAACTAGCATACTTCCAAAATTAAATGTTACCATTTTAGATACAAATTTCAAGCCATCTCTTTTTACTTATTGATTTAATACAATTAAGCCAGTTTAAATCAAGAGAGCTAATAGAAACTCAGATCCTTTGTCCTTTATTAGTTTTGTTCTTAAACAGCTACAAAGCAACCCACAACCATATGTCACATTGAGTAGTCACTTGGCATATTACTACATAAATAGCTCATGAATTCTATATGAGGGAAAATTTCTTCTTAAGAAATATTGGAAGAGGTTTTGGTTTTGCCTACAAACCTAAATAATAAAACATTTTTTTCTACACCACAGTTGCAGGATCAATTTAAATACTGTAGTAGCCTGTAGCTAGAAAGTAAGTAATTGAGAATAGTAGGGTTTCAATAAGGGATTTACTGTGTATTCATACCATTTTCTACTACTACCTGACACATACTGTGAGTTATTGGAATAGCAAAAAAGTATTGCAAATTATATTGTTAATAGGAAATTGAGTCAATGATATTGAATACGTACGGGCAAAGGAGGTATAAAGTACCCTAAGAGCCTGTGTCAAACACTGAATTAAGTGAACCCTGTTTCATTAAAATCTCCCTGATTACTTAACAGGATGGGGAGAAGGAAAAATAATTTTTGAAAAAGACTGTTTATTTTTTTCTTTTAGTATGAGATGGTACATTAATATTACATGACTTCCCATACTAAATAATTTGAGACCCATGAATTCCAACTCAAAATGAAAAACTATAATTTTCTGTGGTTTGCATTTTTGTGACATTATTGTGGAGGATTGAGAGAGATCAAGGAAAGACTCTAAACATTGTAACAATAACTTCTGATTATAATGTTTCTCTTTTATATTAGTGTCAGCAGCCAATAACACATAACTTTTTTGCTCTATTTGTTGTGGGGTTTCTCTTTCATGCATAGTTATTGGAGGAGTAACCTCATTACCTATGCTGTTGTAAACTAAGCTTTTGTGAAAAGAATGGAGGCATTTTTCATAGCAGTTTACAGAGCTGACCATAAGCCAAGCATGGATCAGTGCATCACATTCTGTAACTCCTGTGCAAATTCTCTCATTGATTGGAGTTGACAGGGAAATGCCCATTGTTAAAACCCATCCACTGTTAGCAGAAATGTGGCATGAAACAGGTTGAACATGTGATAGCTGCTGGCACTTTGAACGTTGTCTATTCAAATGTAAGATTAGTAAAGCAGTTTGGGGTGGGGATTTTTGCATTGTGCTTAGCACAAGCTGGAAAAATCTAGTGCGATGGTCATTTCCTGCTGAGTCAGAATGCAGCAAAGCTCCTCCACGCAGCATGAATGCAGTGGCCCACAGGAGATGGTTACTTTCTGATCTGTGCTGGAGAAGAAACTGCACTGTGTTTGGAAAAGTAGAAACTATCAAAGAGCTTCTGTGACATTTGTGAAGGAAAGTATTGCAATACGTTTTTACAACTCTGCTTTCAGAGCACGGTTTATCTCTTCGGATGCTCTGCCTTTAGGTTGGGGTTTTTTTTAGTGAATTGCTAACATTTGTGAATATGTGGTTGCTAGAAGAGATAGCACTTCAGAGTGTTTAGCACATAATATTGAAAGGCTTAAAATCAACAACAGATCTGTAAAGATAACTGGATTATGTTACAGAAATAATTTTAGTAAATGAGATTTACCCAATATATTTCTCTAAACAGAAATCTCAACATATGGCTGTTTCTATCCAAACTAGAGAAGTTGGACTCCTTCCTCTCTTTCAGAGAAAATAGACTGAAAAGTCTCCCAGCTGTATTCCTGCTCTACTAATTTTGTTTCCCTCCTTTCTACCAGTTTTTGCCCATGTGGAGAAGAAAAGGCATTTCTTGTGTTCTGCGCAAGTGAACCTTTCCAAGGAGTTCTTTTTCATGGAAAGTAAGTTTCTCTGTATTTATTTGCATATTTTTTCCTTTCTCTTCTTTCCTAAATATGCTCAGCTGGTGTTTAAAAGCAACTTTTAAAACCTTTGAAAATATCACATGTTGAGTAGGTCCATGGATGATGTCTTATGGAAGTTGCTGAGCTCATATATTCATTTTAGATTACGTGTGAAATACTGGCAAATTCCCTTCACAGAAAAAAAAAGTGTGAGAGATGAATGATAAAACATTGGTTTGATGAACTGGGCAAAGATGATCTTCCATTAGGGAAGAGAGGCATGAGTATCCCATCTACTTTGCCCTGTCAGCATGACTGAGCTCCAATATTGAGAGTTTCATCTACAAGTAATTGCTTCTGGCCTCTCATAAGAACACTTTGTCTACACAGTGTTTGATAGATGAGTGCAAAGAAGGACCATATCATGTTGCACAGTCCATTCACCTTTCTTTCCATGTCTGGGAAGAAAGTCTGGCCATGTGTTGGGTCATACATAGAGCTTGCTGTTACTGATTCAGTCTGGTTCTGTGGGTCACGTCCTCTCGCCCACAAGGGAGGTTATTCCCCCTCATTCTGGGTCTGCCCTCCAGCAGTCACATGGAGCACTGTACAGCCTGCTTGTGTCTTCTACCATGCAGAAGATGCCTCTCTGTCTTCAGCTTTTCTCCCTTTTTAGTAAAAGTTTCAAGTAGAGGAGTTCATAACGTACAGGACAGGTGGCACAGGGATGCAAAGAGAGGGAGTCAGAGCTCGAGCAGCAACAGGAATGATGGATTCACTCCTGCAGTGCTTAGTCAGGACTCTTACAAAAGGCAGGTACTTGTCATAGGATGACAGATATGCTTGTTCTTGAATAAACTGCAGAGGATACTGTCATCATTGGACGTGTCTAGTAGTTTATAGTGGTGTCTAGTAGTTTATATTTTGTTCAGAAAGCTGCTGTGTGCTACGTAATACTCATGGGAATAAAATGTTCTGCAATTGCATTGTGTTGACCCCATCAGAGAGATTCTGTGGAAGGCTAGCAGAAGGACTCTAGGTTTTGTAAAAATTAATTCATATGTTAAATGAAAGAATTATTATCTAGGACAGCTGTTTATCTACGTAAACAATTACCAGTCTGATTCTTTATTCACTAAGAGATAAAGCTTTTCAAACACATCACACAGAGTGAGTTCAGGATAGCAAAACATTGAATCATAGGATAATTTGTTTTAGAAAGAATGTCCAGGAAAATCCAGTTCCCTTTGCTCAAAGCAGTGCTCAGTTCCAAGGCAGAGTGGCCTGACCAGAGTTGTATCCAGTCAAGTGTATCTGTAAGGTTGCAGATTTTATTTACAACTGTCTTGACACATGTTCAGTGTTTGAATACCTTGTATACTATTTTTTTTTCTAATCTGTAATTGAAATTTCCCTAGTTATAACTTGTGTCTCTTGGTATCAAACAAGCAGGTGAGACAGGTCTAGGTTCAGGTGAAAAGCTGGACATAAGAAGCAGTTTAAAATCATGACAAATACCAGAGTTAATAAAAATACACACAGTGCTTTAAAATTAGACATGGGCCTTCACTTTGATCTCCAGTGACTACAAATTTTGTACTTGATGTGAAAGAGGTTAGATTTATCATGACTGCCCCTGGATTTCAAGGTCAGAAAGAACATGCAGGTTGCAGCTCAATATTCAAAATAGCCCAAATATTAATGCAGAACATAATAGGGACATGCCTTCTTTTGGCATCATAAAAAAAAGTGTCTCAAAGAGGAGAATAAAACATGATCATACAGACACTATCTCTTTTCCCATGCATCATATTGCTTTTAACACTTAACAAGTAGAAGTATGTGAATTGTAACATTTTTGGTGAGGGAGCAGGATTCAGAGGGGCGGTAGTTAACCCCTTCCTTTCTTTAATTCCTTATCCTGCCTGCTTCCAGTAAATACTCACCTGGGAAGCATGCAAAAGACCAGATAGAAAATCTTTGACATACAGCAGAATTTGCTTGAAGGAGTAGAGTAGCTGGCCATATTTCTCAAGAAATAGGAATTATTTGAAGCCAAATTTCTTTAAAAGCCTCAGTTTCCATATATTTTTAATAAGTCTCTGATTAGAGAACTTTTCAGTGTATGTGATGCATATAATAGTAGGGCAGCATTAATTAAACCCAAAAAGGTGGCAGCTCCCAGGAGAGAAAAACAAAGATCAGGAAAGTGGATATTGAGAAGGAAACATTTCCATAAGAAATCAGGAAAGCAAAACCGAGAGAGGAAGCATTAAAACCCCCATAGAGCTGAGAGGGTAAAAAATGCATGAAAAGCATTAATAGGAGCTAATGATTAAATTTTAATTTTCAAAGGAAAATAACGAATAGTAATAAGCAGTATTCATACTAAAACACATAAGGAGAAATCCAACATCTAAAGTTAGCTGAAGAAAAAACAATCAATAATGTTTTATTACAGACGGACATTTTTTTAGAGACTCTGTGAAGTGAGAAAGACGATGAAAGTCACTCTTTCTTGTACAGTACATTATATTAAAAAAAGAGTTTGAAAAAAATTGTAGAAGAGCTCATGACACAAACTACAATAGGAGGATCACTGTGCTCTGGAAATTGAGCTAATGATCCCAGTTTAGCAACTGGGACATTGCTAGTCCCAGAGACGTGTTATTCCTTGTATTAATGTCAAAAATTAGCACCTAAAGGTGGTAAAATCAGCAAAACACATTCCATTTGAAACCTGTTTCAGGGGGAGGTGATCCATGTCCAAATAGAATTGGTTGGAAAGGGGATTGGGTTTTGTGAAAAGCCAATAGGAAATATTAATTAGAATGATAAACACTAAAATATCAAGGTCTTTTGAGTTAGAAGTTTTGCAAGAAAGGTCATAATTTTCCATGAGAAGCAGACATATATTTTAGAAGATTTTTGGTTAATCAGGAATCTAGTTTTATGTTGTAGGACAGCGTTTGCCAGCAGATCATTAACAGTACCTTGTTAGCAATCCTGATTCCCCACAGGTGCAGGATGTAAATGATACCCAAGATGAGAAAGTCCAAAACCATTGCTTTTTTGTTTGGCTTCTTAATTTTCCAGCAGTTCTTTGCCTTCCTGTAGGCTGGCATTTCACTTTTTTTGGTCCATTTTGTGGTTTCTTCATACTTTGGAAAGTTAGCATCTCGTGACATTTATATCTATCTAAAAGTCGTCTAGAAGATGATATTTGGAATTAAATAAAAGGAGTAGTAGAAATTAATAAAGAATCACACAGAGTAACAAAGGATAAAGGATAAATTGTAAGTTCTGTAAAAGATGTCCTTTTTGTGTCGTAGAAGATGTCTAGCTTGTACACTTTGAAAATTGTGGATGGTCTAATGTTTGCTTTGCCTGATGCAACATGCCACAAATATATCTACAGTACAAATAATAAAAACAACAGTAAGGCAGAGATGGAAACCTTTAGAGCCCTAAAGATAAAAATTGGAAGAGGCAGGAAGGGAGTTATTGAAGCAATTGAATGGGAAGGGGGCCATGTCTGTAACCATTTTTAGAGAAATATGTATGTTTTTTTCACTATGTTGTCATGTTTTTTTTTTTTTTGTTACTGCATTGTCTGGTGTTTACATCTTTGTTTTAAAATCTCAGAGGTGAGTTTTACAAATTATGTTGCTTATAGCCACCTCTCTCATATCTCTCCATCTTCTGCTGGATATACAGAAATGGAAAATACTTAAAGCACAGTAAGAACAAGAGGCTCATGAAAGAGACTTCACTGATGGCTGGCAGGTAAAATGTATTGACAGAAGGAGCACGTTGCTTAAAAGAGTAGCTTCCTGCCTCAAAAAAAAAAAAAGAATTCTAGGAGTGAGTAATAGCTTCCCAATGGAAAGGGAAAGAAATCACATATTTACTAAAACAAATTGTCAAGAAATAAGTTTCTTGAAATAGGCCACTTTTTCATATTCAGTGTGCCTGATATTGATAATGCAAGAGGCAGCTGGACACAAGTGCTGACTTTGCCCATCAATTGACTGTGGCCAATTCCTTGCTAGTCTAGCAATGAAGGGATGAGTTTGAAAACCTGCAAAATGCAGTTCTGCCCTCATTTCCTTGAGCAAGCATGTGCCAGAATCTGGATGAAATTTTTATCTTCTGGCAGATAAAAGCTGGTTTTGTAAATGCTGGTGATTATTGATCCCCAGAGCACACACTCCTGGTTAATGCCTTGTTTATAGTACATGCACTGTTTCCTGAAGTCATGTTAAAAAATATGACATTTGTTTAAGTGAGGCAGATGTGTCTGGTGGCAAAACTGCTGCACAGAGTGGCAGTGCAGCAGGGCAAGCATGCCACGGACCTCTCCTTAGCTGAGGTGTGAAACAGCTGTCACAGCCATGACACCCTTGAAAAACGGAGCATCTGGTGAATGCCCTTGGAAGACACATTAGCCTTCATCCCAGCAACCACATATTAAAGGTGACATTTGTTGCAAGCTAAAGAACACTTATTTTTGTAATCATATGTCCAGTAGTTGGGCGGAGAAAATAAATGGGCTGCTCCACAAACAGAAAAATTAACAAAGCCTAATCCAGATTTGACCCAGGTCCCCACATAACTCTTTGCAATAACCCTGGACCTCTTTCATACCCATTCCACTCCCCCAAACTTTTTATTTCTCCAGAGTATCACCAGCTTCCCCCTGGTTGCCCTCCTCTCTGGCTGAGCTACAGGCAGCATGCTGCCCATTCAGAGCAGAGGTTGGGGTGTGCTGACCACCCATTGCCCTCCAGGATAAATGGTACTTATTGTAAATATGTCTCCTCTACCCAATTGCCAGTGCTCATTTCTTTTTAGCAACTTAATTATCTTCGGTACTCTGGCCCTCTTCTGCTGATTTGTTTGAAATTGGACAGCAGGTTCACAAGTTACCAGGAAAGACCAAAAGCTCCAGGTGTCAAGTCTCATTTCCTTGGGAAACCAGAGTTTAAATAAATGGTCACAGGTCAGTGGTTATATTGCAGCTTCTGCCGAGAACTTCATGGGCTGAACCACTCAGAGCTTTAACTCTAAAATAAATCCATGCAGTATGATTCTAAGTTTTATCATCATGACTGTTATATAGGCTTCATATGCCGCAGAAAAAAGCTACCTTACAGGTAGTTTTAGCAAAGGAAGCTGAGTTTGTAAAAAGTAGAACTTGCATATTTCATTTGCTAAAGATTTCCCTCTCCATTTTCCTCTCTCCCCTTCCCTTTGCTTTTCGCCTTTCTCTTTCCTTTCCTGTTTTTGCCTTGCTTTCAACAAAAATTCCACTTTGGCTTTTTCAGATGGACACCTGGCTCAGAGTAAAGGACATGCAGTGCACAGTCCCTAGCAGAAGCTGAAAATGGATGATGTCTACTGATGCTTTTCAATGATGTCATCTCCTCTTTTTCTGTTTGAGATGGGTGATAGGAAAATGTTCTAAGACTGAGTGACCTCTTCATCCCTTGACTTCTCTTTCCACAAGCCTGAAAACCATCTGAAGAAATGACCACCCAGCTACCAGAGGAGTCTATGGAGACCCAGAGCTCAGATGAGCTCGAGTGCAAGATCTGCTACAACCGCTATAACCTTCGGCAGAGAAAGCCAAAAGTGCTGGAGTGCTGTCACAGAGTGTGTGCCAAATGCCTTTGCAAGATCATAGACTTTGGGGATTCCCCACAAGGAGTCATAGTGTGCCCATTCTGCAGGTTTGAAACGTGCCTGCCGGACGATGAGGTCAGTAGTCTTCCTGATGACAACAACATCCTTCTGAATTTAGCTTGTGGGGGAAAGGGAAAGAAGTGCCTACCAGACAACCCAACAGAACTGCTGTTGACTCCCAAAAGGCTGGCATCTCTGGTTAGCCCTTCTCACACCTCTTCTAATTGCCTGGTTATAACAATCATGGAAGTACAAAGAGAAAGTCCCCAGACTCTGAACTCAACCCCCGTGGTGGAATTTTACAGGCCTACAAGTTTTGACTCTGTTGCAACTGTGTCCCACAACTGGACAGTGTGGAACTGCACATCTTTGCTCTTCCAGACCTCGATTCGGGTGCTAGTGTGGTTGCTAGGGCTGCTGTACTTTAGCTCCTTGCCTTTAGGGATTTATTTACTGGTATCCAAGAAAGTCACCCTTGGGGTTGTCTTTGTAAGCCTTGTTCCTTCGAGCCTTGTTATTCTCATGATTTATGGCTTTTGCCAGTGTGTTTGCCATGAAGTTCTAGACTGCATGTCATCTTGATAACAAATACAGTAAAAAAAGGTGTATTACCAGATGTGTAGCATAGTTGATTTCTCCTGGTTTTGTATTCTTTGTATTCTTATTTATTCTTATTGTCCATCCCACTAAATGGAAGCAGTTACATGGTCCCTTTTTTTCCAACTGAATTTGACACCCCTCACCCCAAGCATTTTTTGAGCTAAGAACTGGAAATAAAAATTGCATGTTGATTTTGAAGGGCTGAATTTTAGAAAGGGATAAAGCCAAATCACCAAACTTGGTGCCTGCTGCTGCTGCCACTGTTTAAATGAGTAGGACTTTGCTTTGTATTGGACTGATCAAGTCAGTTCATGCTATAGGATTCATCCAGGAAGAAATTACTGTAGCAGACACCTTCCAGATGCAAGTACTGCATCTCTTAACCCAAAGCATCTCATGCTCTGAAATACCTGTTATTTATAATCCATCATCATTTATAGCAAATTAAATCACTCTATTAGTTAATAGTCTGAAGAAGAATAAAACAAACTACCAATTTTTTAGTTCTTGCTACAGCAAAAATACTTGTGGGAGGCCAATTTTTTTTTTTTAATGTTAAAAACTTGTCTCCAGAACACTTTCCCCAAAGAGAAGCCCATTTTTCCTTGTCATACAGTTTCAGCTCACTGTGAAATATTCCTGCTAACGAGTACTTCTGGGGACCCAGCCATGTGCTTGATGTTCTCCAGGTGCGCTTATTTTAGTGTACACACCTTAGGCTTCCCTTTGAGGGTTCAGAGCTCTGCAAATTTCTCTAGCTGTGTTCTGTTATGCTTACCCCACCTCCCAGCATTTCCACCACCACATTTCCAAGCCACCAGTCCTTCCTAATGGACGACCAACCTCATGCACACGTACTCTGTGGTAGCTGTGCTGGAGAATTTGGCTTATGTGACTTTAGCTCTCAAGATAGACTTTTATTCCCAACCATTAGGAAACAGATCTTCAATCACTAATACAAATTTAAGGGAAAAAATCTGAAATGGTTAACTGGGGTTTTATTTGTTGGTTTTTTTTTTTTGGGTTTGTCGGTTTGTTTGTTTGTTTTTGTTCTGAGTTCACAGAATGAGCACTGTAAGGAGATAATGTGCCTTTGGGAAGATTTTTGTTTAAGGCATAGTCCTTCAAAATGTTTTAATACTCTGAACTCCCCCTGTCACCACTGTGAGTTGATGGCAATCTATATGTGGTAATTAGCATGTCTCCATTAGTGGAGCTCAGAGGAATTAATGATACTTTACCATTCCACAAATAGAACCAGGCCCTGTAAGGCTTGCTTGTATTTTGCATGGTTTAGGCTATTTTTTGAACTACTGGAAGAACACAAAAATAAGTAATATTTAATGTTTATGTATATAACTAGGTCTAGCAACACCGCAGCTGCAAACTGGTTTTCTTGTGCACAGCAGAGTGGAGTTGAGCAGTGCAAGCCTGGTTTTTGGGTTTGGCACAAGACTTAGTCATTTCAGGGCAGTGTAAAAGGGAGAGGGGTTTGTTGCATGAAAATTGAATGTATGGCCTAACAATATACTCTTAGAGCAAACAGACTTTGGTAAGAATGAAAAAATGACAGTGGGAAAAGCAGAGCCTGTCAAGAGGATTTGAAGTTAAACTGGTTCAATTTTTGTAGATGGCACAGGTGGTATCTGCAGTTTTATTCCTATTGCAGACAGAGAAAATGTGGAAATGTAAAGGTCCTGCTTTTCTTGACCCTCATTTTCTAATAGTGCATATATATGTGTGTGTATGTACATATAGACACATATGTGAGAAGAAAACTTACAGCCAAATCATAGTTTTCCAGTGTATGGAGTTATGGAGCTATGTATTGAATGATTAAAGGAAATGTTTCAGACTTTTCTGTAATGACAATAATTATACCTAAAATATTTTCAGAATTCCTAGAAAATGCTGTTCCTAAGTAGTTGTTTTTAATGTTTGTGGTAAAGCACATGTAGTTAGAAGAGGAATCGTCTCCAGTCAAGGTTTGACTCATCTATGAACTCATAAATTTTAAGTATCAAACAACAATCATGTCAAAAAGAAAGAAAAATAGAAACCTATGTGGTTTTATAGAACTTCATGACTTTTGGAAAGATGTATTTGTAGTGTTAGGGGTTTATATGTTTTAGGATTTGTTCAATTTGTCTGAATATAGTGTCTCTAATAAAGGGCTAACAGAGGATATAGGTTTTGCAAATGTGTGATATATATGAATTACTTCTGTACAACATGCTCTACAGTGCTACCTGTTGTTTTTTCCTTTTGATTTTCAGCTGATTATCTTAGCTCCAGCAGCAGATATTTTGTAGTCTGTTTTAAAACAGAGCCTAATTGTAGCAAAATTACAGTGGTATCAGTTACACATCACAGCACAAATTAATACACCTGTTGTTATACTTCTCTACTTTTCAGACTGCCAGCCCATTAAATTTATGCTGTTATTGCAGGCTGTGCTGCATTTCTCACCCACTCAAAGATGCAAGTGTGCAAAAGCATATTGATTGTACAGCTCTGCTGCCACTCAGCCAGAGCATGCTATTGCAACTTTGAGGTCATAAAATACCTATATGACTTACAATATGGCCATTGAGAATTGCTGGGAGATAAATTATTTGTGGGGAAGAATTTTTGCTGTGTGACTGAGACTAGAAGAACTTTCAGATATTACTCTTTCCTTATTTTTATTCTCTATCATTCTTTAGACTTTGAACTGAAAGCTCTTGTGTCCTCTGCAGTGGAATAACTGTGCTGAAATCAATGTAAATGGGGCTAAAATTAAGATTAGCTTACTCCTCTGCCTGGTTTTCCTTCCTTTTCTCTGACTTTTTCTCTCCTTGGAAAGTAATGGCTCCAGGGGTTGTAAAATACTGCCTGCACACCAAGGCAATTTCCTTTCAGTGGGATTTATTCCTGCTATGCCTAGATATGACTCAACCAAGTACAAAGTGCTAGAAATTCATTGCTACAGGATTAATTTAGACCAAATGAGATTTTTTTGTTTTGTTTTGTTTTTAATTCCTGCTTATCCTATGGATGCAGACTCTATCCTCTCCAGCTGCCCATGTACAGTATGATATTGTGGTATCCCCTGAGGGCTGGGGCAGGATGATGTAGGAGCAGCTGCTGGGCACAGCTTAGGAAGGATGTGCTGAGCTGGGCCATCCTGTGAGTGCGATGAAGGTGAGGGATGAAGATCTGCAGGTGTGGCTTGAGCCCAGAGCCCAAAGGGCAATTAACAGAGTATGGGTTAACAGAGTCTGTGGGATCTTACATAGGAAGTGGGGCTGGGCTGGGCTGGGCTGGCTGAGAAGCTGAGCAAAGCAGAGAGGGGAGGTTTGTCTATGCCTGGGACAAAGGGGCTGTTTTGGATAAATATTTTGGGGTAGAGCTGCTGCAAACAGTTTAATGTTTTCCATACTGACCCCTCTGGGGTTTAAAATTCATTTGGTAATTAAATTAATTCCCTGCAGTTATTACAGTTAAGTACATTTACTTTTCAAATGGCAAAGCATTGAACTTCATTCTAATGTAAATGGATCTTTAGATTTGGGCATACTCCCACTGTTATGTTAACTATGTAAAGCTACAGGACTGGCCAAAGTAAGGGCTGATGTCTTTTGATTTAGCTGCTTTTGATTGTGAGCTTTGGTAGGTCCTACTATATTGATTATAGACCCACTAAACTGTATATGCTAATATAAAACACTTAAAATAGGCAAACTCTTGTCCTGATAACATTATTGGCAAACTTCAGGGTTGCCAGTATTTAACAGTGCACCCAAAAATAGACCCTTTCAAACAGACTTGATTACCTGAAGATACAGATAAGTTGGTCAGAGCATGATGCTGATAACAGCAAGGTCATGGCTTCCATCCCTGTATGGACCATTCAGTTGAAATTTGGACTCCGTGATCCCTGTGGGTCCCTTCCAACTCAGAGAATTCTCTGATTCTGTTGACTCCAGCAGCACACAGCCAGATAGACAAGCACAGAACAGGAAAACACAGCTTTCCACTTAAGTGGATACACTTCAACCTCAGGAAGAGGAACTGAGGAGGTTCACAAGAAGGTAGATGATGTTTTCAAGGGAGTTCCTTGTTATTTGGTACAGGGCCATTGTTTTTCTTAATTTTAACCAGTTCTAGGGGTAGATTCAACTCACTACTCTTACTTTTCTGCCCCCTCTCATGAAACAAATCTACATGAACTGTGGATAAACAGTATTTTGAAATGAAGCAATATTTTCTACAACACTGAGTTTGCAGCCCAGTCCAGCAGGGCAAGGCTAATACTGAAAATATGGTAAATTGCAGCCAGGATGCGAGAGTGAGCAGCGTGCAGAGGGTAAACAGCAGCATGCTGTTGAAACAGTTTTGATGTCAAAGCAAGGAAAACATGGGGCTGTATCCTGCCTTGTCTTGGCTGGTTCAAAATTACTGAGAGGCTGTCCCAGGCCTGAGCACTGAGCTGTCCCAAGCATGGCTCAGCACCCACCCCTGCATTACCTCTGAGACAGTTCACTTCAGCTGTGCATCTTGATTTCTTGCACAGGAGTTCTACATCATGATTTCATCTTCCTGCATGGATAGCAGGCAAAGTGAAAGATCCTCAGTGTTATACTTTTAAACATTTTGACTATCCTAAGGTTTCTCAGGGTTGGAGTTTTTTTCATTTCTTCATATTTATTTCTACAAAGCAAGACACTGCACTTTATTTTAAATGGAGTAGTGTCTTCAAGGATTAAAAAAAAACAACAGAGAAAAAGAAAAAATGTGGGGAAGAAGAACTGAGAATTTTGGAATAGTTTTAAGACATTCAAAGTAGAAAGAGGCTGAGAGTCTTTTTACTTTCATACTAGCAGACTAGATGTTATCCTTTGAGTGACATCAGTAAATATTTAGTGCTGGAGATTCCTGAGGGAGTTGATAAGTCTGCCAGACCTTAAGCACAGACCCCATACTCCACTACTTTTCTGTAAAGCACCATTCTTCTTTTGCATCAGCCACCTCTGTCAAAGTTGAAACACCACAGTTCACAAAGAGTTCTGGCACAAAGAATAAATCCCCAGTCTGGGGACAGTAAATCATCTTTTTAAAGACATGTGTGACAGTAGCAAAGCTTTCAGTGTTAGACCTTAAACAAAGAGAAGTCATCTTGCAGTCTGAATTGCTAGCATAAATTTCATTTTAAATCAAGTTTCATTGTGCTGGGCAGCACTACAACTAGAAAACTTTTTTTGTTTTTCTGCCTTTTGCTATACAAATGTGGTTTGTATTTTAAGAAATGTATTAAATTGTAGAAATCAGAAATGGATAGGAAGAAGCTTAATAAGTAATTTTATCCATTTCCTTCACCCCTGTAGAGATGAATGCTTTGTCTAGTCTGGTTTTAAATATCTAAAGTGATGAGGCCTCCACCTCTTCCCACAAGGGACTTCTCAGCCATTTAATAGGCTTCTTTGTTAGGAAATACTTGCCTCATACTGATCCCATTTTTTTTTCCTTCTGCATAATGTAGTCCCTTCTTCTGTGCCCACTATTTTAACTTTTATGAAATCTGGGAAATGTATTTATCTATTTCATACTATAGCTGAATAATTCATAATTCTTGTTATTCAAGTAACAAAAGAGATAAGCAAGCAGTAGCTGAGCAGCTAATACTTCACTGAGATGGTGTACCATGTACCAGTGGGTATATTTCCTGGCAAGTCCTGGCTGACACTGCTTTCTGTATTAGGGAGTGAAAAATGTCAAGAATGTCAAGTGAAACTGAAGAAATGCATCTTCCAAGTGCATGCATGGCAATATTACTGAAATTTCAAGAGGTGCTGAGGCAAAGAGCCTACTTCTTTGCATAGAGCTTTTCTTTCTAAAAGTGGATGATTTTATTAAAAGTACACTTTCAAAAAGCATTTGAATTTTCTTTTCATAAGAAAACCTCTAAGATGAGAATCACACTATGTCAAAACTCTTTAACTTGTTGAGAGACAAGGCTGGATTGATTGCCACTCACTGCTAAGCAGTTTTTGCTGACAGCTTAGCTCAGAAGAAAAAATGAATCCAGAGTTTGAAAAGATGCCTTTGCAACTGTGTCACTGGAATCAGATCTGTGCATGAAAAAATGACTCATGTTTTGACAACAGTAACTGCATTTCTGATTTAATTACAACATATTAGATAATCTTTTGCCTCATTCAAAGGACAAGAAGGAACAGTGTGACTAAGGAAATTCTAGGTGGACAGCTAGATTTTATGTGGTTTTGCATTCAAAAGCTACTTACTTCAAACAAGCAGTGCTATGCTTTATGCTGACCCTGGGCCAGGTGGGAGATCTGCTGGGTCTCTTTAACCTCAGAGCTGTAGTGGATGCACATAAAAAAGGTATATGAACAGCCCACATGATGTAGAGCTCCTCATATACCTCCTAATATATGGCAATCTGCAGTTGCAGATCTCTTGAGATGGAGGTTGTGCCTGTGGGTTTCATCCTTGCCTATGGACTTCTTTGGATTCCTTTAAATGCTGTGTTTAACCCACTTGGCACCTATAAATTCCCACAGCATAGGGTCCCACAATTTCATTCTATACTTGGTGGAAAAGGTCTGCTTGTCTTAAAAACCCCTGAGATACTTCTGCCCTACTTATTCCAATAAGGAAAGCAGTTCTGAGGTATGATGGCATTGTTTCCTCTACACTCCTCAGAACTTCCTCTATCCTTGGAGATGGTAAAGTCAGGGTTTTATCCCTCAGCTGCCTTCGGTCCATTCTGTTTAATCTCTTCTTAACCAGCAGGCTTTCCATGCTCACCACCAGCCACTGCACTTGCCTGAACCTCTTCTACTGCTTCCTCTTTTTTACTTTGAGGTGGGATGAAGCATTTAGAAATAGATTCTGCTTAGTGCCATTTATTGATAAGCCATGTGACCACATAAGGTACCTGTACTCCTAGAGCCATGGAAATGACTTTGTAATTTTTATTGGTCCTGACAGCACATCTGAGGTGTTACACTTGATTATTGTTAGTTGATATGTTATATGGATGTGCATTGATAAACCCACTAACATGTGAGTTTATCCTGTGCATTCTAATATCCCTGTTTAAATTGTCTGGTTGGTCTGGGTGCAGGAGACAGTAGATTCCAGAGAATATTTAATTTAGTCTTGGCATAGACTGTATGGATTTTATCTCTATTAAGCACATGGCCTGACACTGCTGGACTGAGCAGCCACTCATCATCTCTCCCTGCCATAGTGGTGGCATCTACCTCACCCACTTGCTGCAGCCATCCCAAAATACAGCCTAGAGCATTTTTTATTGCAAGAATAAGTTTTTCTTTTAAACACCTTTTACTGAATCTTTTATTTCCTTAAACCCTGTGGCCTTTTTCATGTCCTTCTTTCTTCATTCCAAGAAGAGGAGGTGCTCTCAGATAAAATTATTAATAATGATGCTGTTTAGACAGTAAGCTCATTACATTGGGTTCTTCATATTGCCTAGTAGGGCAAAGCTTTGGGGCCTTTTCCTTCAGAAGTCCTACCAGATATAAGCAGGGACCTCAGCATTTTGCTGTCCTGGGCCTCACAGAAGGCTCCTTGCAGCCCCTGGGGGTCTTCATGCTGATGCTCTTTACATCAGTGTCCCATCTTTTAGTTAGAAAAACTGAGTGACTCTAAGGAATTTATTGCAATAAAACTAGATAGAGCTTATTTTCTTTCCGCAAAGAATGAAATTATGAGGCTGAAACTTTTTGGGGCACTTCCAGGATCCGCTGCACATCTCTAACGACACTTTTGTTTGTTTTAGTAATTAAGCACAATAATAAAGCCAGGTCAGTGAGGCTGCATGAATCATGCAGATAGTTAATGAAGTTTCACAAGTATGTGCTGAAAATATTGGGGGGGGTGGAGGGATTGAAAAAAAAGGAAAATTGAGGAAAAGCTTGCTCACACGATAGGGCTTGGGTGGAGAGGGCAAACAGCTGTAGATCTTTTACAAGAAATTGCAGAAATGATGGCCAAAACAGGTAGAATGTGAAGAATGTGTGTGTATATGCTCCAGTGAATTATGGACACATTGTAGAGTGAAATTCTCAATCCAACAGACTTGAAAAAAGGAAGTTTTAATCATATATTGCTTTACTTTTTACTTTGTCACAAAAATCCACAGGTTTTAAATTCCAGATCAAGTTGAGGCTTACCAAATGTAACTTGAGTTTTATGAGAGGAGTTTGGTTGCTGTAATTTTGCCTTCTATAACTGTCTTTTTTAGATTTATGAGGAAAAGTCATAATGTGGGAACTTTTTTTTGTTTGTGTTTATTTCATGAGTGGAACGATGAAATCTACCATAATCTTGCAGACAAGGAAACTATTACATGGAAGCAAATGGCAAAACTATAACCATTCCTATCTGAAATAATGAAGTACTAATGTAAAACCAATTGTTTCACTCTAATAAAACTTTAATTTTTCAGTAAAGATTTGTCATGATAAGCATATTTCTTAATGTCTGGGTTTGAAGGTCTTTCAGATTTTATTCCTGTTATTCATTGGAACAGTTTAAAAAATAGACTGAAGGGGAGTATGCGATAGTATTTCACAGTGTTTTAACCAAATAGACAAAATATTTTTGTTTACTGCACAAGTATGCAAAGTGTTTTGTGCAAAGGAAGACTGCAAGAAAACTGAATTAAAGCTAGACAAATTTCTGGATGATCACTCAACCATGTATTTTTAAAATAAAATGACAGCATGTATGAGGGAGCATTCCAGGTAGCAGCCAGCAAGTAGTTTGCAGCATGTATTTTGCATTAGAGTCCTACATTTTCTGGCCTTACCAACTGGTTATTAAAAACACAGGGCTGATTCCTGGTTTAGAGAAGGATGCTCTTGCATGGAAACCCTTATTGCAGGCACCTCTAAAGCCTGAGTCTACAAGTGTTTGCTGCTTTTGGAGGCAGCCAGCTGCAGGTTGGGTTGTCCCTGGCATTCTCAGGGAGGTGTCGGTGAAGCCCGGTCTCAGGGACACAGATGGGATTTGTACACAGTGCACAGGGAAATGGAGCTGCTCAGCCAACACACGCTCCCCTGGCATGAATTATTCCTTCTTTTAGCAGGACTGCAAGGAGTAAGGGTGTTGTGTAATTCTGCTGGCTTCAGGTGCAGCTAGACCACAAAAGAGTGTAACTCACAGGGGTGAGGTATGTGATCTTGTAGAAGTGGGTAGAATAGGAAGATTTATTCACATTTGCCAGTATGTGGCCACTGGTGTAATTTGCATTTTGAATGGATGAGACTTTGGTTTAGTGATGGCTAGATATAAAACTCATGCAGTGCTTCTTTATTTTTTAAATTACAAAACCTTCCCTGCCGTGCCTTGCTTCCTTCTTCTCTGTTAGGCTGGGATGGCCCAGAACTGATCAGCTTTCTGATATCCAGATCTCATGAGCCTCTAAGCTTGCAGATCTTTGAACACTGGATTGTAGGCCAAATTCACTCTGAGCTGAAAGCAACCCATCCTTGGAAAAAGATGGATGTGTGTGGTAATCACAGATCCTCTGAACAGAGAGAGACACAGCTCTCCCAGGATTTTCCTGGGAAGCTGCGAGAAGCTGTGAGAAAGCTCAGAGAAAGAATTAAAATTATTATTATCTCAATCTCCATACCTGGCAGGCAATCTCTCTTTGTCAAAGATGTTTGCAAGAGGGAGTTGTCCCTTCTTGACCAGCAGGTGAGAGAAGATTCCTAAAGGCCAATCAGGTCTTAGGTCCACCATTGTTTCTATAAGAACTGTAGATTTCTAATAATAAAGCGCCTTTTTCATGCTTTCTGATGATAGACTCTCTGTATCACCTTTGTCTGTCCCCGATACCCCTTTGGTGATAGATGTGTACTCTCTATCCCTCTTTCTAGTGTAGAAA